>NC_047056.1:100727848-102165862 GCF_000738735.6 Corvus cornix cornix | reverse complement strand
GATAGCAGAGAAATTATTTGTGCTGGTAATTTGTCTTGCATGATACTAATGCAAGATCAATGGCATACTTGCATGTTAATGCTCTGCCTGTGAATATACTTTGTACTTGGCTAACAGAATCACTTAGGATGGAGAACTTTGTGTTTCTTTTTCTTCGTCCACTGTAAACCATCTTGAACTGTATGACACCGTATGATGTAGAAACTAAGATATTATGAAAAGAAACATCTAATGGGATCAAATCATTTAGAGAGATCACTGAATTTCTGCCTGTTAGCCTGTGATAATATTTCTTTTTTAAAAAGAATTTAACCTTTTTATTGATGGTATTTGCTGCAGTGCTTGCATTTTAATGGGTCATAATCATGTAATTTCATGATGTTGTTTTCAACCAGAACAATGACACACCCTTTGGAAATGCCAGGAATAAAGAAAAGGGCTACAGCCTTATGCTGACTTTCTGCTCTACTCAGAGCAGAGATTGTTTAGGGTTGTTCTGAACCTTTTCCATTATATTGCTGTCCTCACTCCTATTTAAGGCTGTTAATACTTACTCTTGACTTTTTGATCTCTTTAATTTTATCATAATGAGTCAGTTTTATTTAGTGGAAGAAATCCTCTTATATGACTTTTAAACATAGGAGAACCATTTTTCAACATATTCAATTATGATAACAGTAAGAGAAAGTCACAGCAATTTGAGTCTTCTAATTCCATGCACAGGGTAAAGGTCAACACTTTCATATTTGAGTGCCTATTAGACCTTCAGAGTGCAAACCATTTCTTCCAGTTTTTACATCATAAAAAGCTTATTCTGATTAGACCAGAGAACCCAGCTGCTAAAACTCTCAGCCAAACAAGTAACTATTTTACTCTTATGACTCATACTTCTGAAAATTTCATATTATTTCTTGTCTCCAGCCCACATTTCTGTTAAAAAAAAATAGTTTGAATAGGCTTTTCAAAGACAAATACCACTGTCAGTGTTTATTTTGAAAATATATTAAAGTTCAGATAAGGAATGCAAAAGATCTGAATATGATGCAATTTTGTTTGAATTTAATTCCATTAATCATACCATGCATTTACATTGACTAAAATACTGGGCCATAATGCAGATTTTTCATAATAATCAAACAACTATTTAATGTGATTTTTTTATATTAAAATAACCAAAAAGCTGTGAATTTGGCTCTAAACTGGCTAAGCAACTGTGTTTGTGATTTGTGATAATAAGTTGTCAGGTGTTTCAAGAAATAATAAGTATTCTTTCACCACAGAAAATATATTTCTATCATTTTTCCAGTTTTTCTTAGCAAAACAAGACTATGTAACACTGACTCATGGTATACAGACTGTTCTTGTCTGTAACCAGAGCAAATAACATAAAGTGTTGTAGACTGATTTCAATATTCACATTATAGTACCTAGGTGAATCATAGACTTTCTATATCCAGTCTTACACAAAAAGTGTTAGATGATGCACAGAAAACCAGTGAGTAAAAAAAGAAAAACCAGCAAGAGACAGAGTCCTATCTCACTCTCTAGCTCATCCTACTCATATTATTTGAGTATATTTTTTCACTATTTTTGTTATTCTGCTTGCAAAGCTATGTGTTCTCAGCAAATCAAGAAGGTGGGGTTGCTCTTTATTCTGAATTTTATCTGAAATCTCCTTATAAAAGAATAGCTTATCATTCTTACTCAAAGGCTGTGCTGCTTGTCCTTTGCTGGTTTTCTGTTGTACCAACGGTCAATCTAAGACATAATTTTTAACTTAAAACAATGAAATGGCGATTTTGAGATAATATCTTTTTTTTCCTCAGGCAAATTGCTGATTCTTTTGGGGTATTACTCCTGACAATATTTCAGTCATTTACACCAGATATCATTTACTGTGAGAGATCAAATTGGTTTGGGTCCTCTTCAGCTTCCTGAGACAGCTTCATAAGATTGTCAAGTAAGGATCTTGCTTGTGAGTGTTTAAGAGTTTTTTATATCAAAATAACTTATAACCATAATAGAAAACAAGTTTAAATATAGAAGGAATAAAACTAAATCAATGACATAGAGTAAGCAAAAGCTGTTCACTCAGAGGAAATAAAGAGCAAACCCATTGGTCCATTCTCTACATGAACCTCAGTATTCAATCTCTTGGCTGAAAAGGCTCTGAAACACTGGTTATAACACAGTCCAAACTGAGCAATAATACTATGAATTTGTAGAGTGAGAAAGAAGTAGGAAAAAATATTACAAGTCTGGAGGAACCTCAAAAAGAATCTAGCATAGATTCTGCCTAAATTTAGAAAGTTAGTTAAAAGCAAAGAGCAGAGTTTATGGAGAAAAAAAACCTCTGAATGACTGCATAGTCACTTTGGGATATGGTGGGATATGATGATCCCTAGGGAGGTGATCCCTAGGGAGGTGATAGGTCAGTCTCCTATAAATTTTGCAGTGACTTAAGGCAGCTGTGCTCTGGCTGTGATAGCAGCTGTAAAAGGAAAGAGTAGTGATCCAAAAAGCAGTACAGAACTCAGCTCTGCAGTAGAAATGCCTACTAGGAGTAGTGTTGTAGACAATTCTACCTTTAAGATTCTCATATTGTTTTATAAAAATCTGAAAATAAATAATTTTATGAAGCAAACCTGACAGGTTTTTTTAAAAACATGCATATAATTTTCTGTCCTTTATAATGCTGATGAAGCATTTACCTGATAAAGTCTAATAAAAAAATTCAATTATGCATGAATTGCATATTTTGAAATGCTTACATTATTGTTAAGGTTCTTTAAAGAGCACTTTAAACAGCAAATTCTGCACAACAAAGCTTATTGTGCTTATTGTTCTTTGAGGTCTATTAAACTAGGATTAATCACCCAAAGGATATGATGGTGCTGGAAACTAATAATTCTATTTTGATCAATACTGAATCACAGTTTCTCCCTGTGACTTTCGCAGCTCAAATTTAAGTAGTAATGAACACACCCAAATGCACAGGGTGATCTCAATACTATAAAGTTATGCATGATGTTACATATATGGAGGGAATGGAGGTCTCAGTCTAGGCTGTTTTGCATTGTTGGTTGGTTGTAATTCATCTGTAATATTTAGAAAGACAGGAGTTTGGATGTCTGCTTTATTATTATTATAAGCATCTGATATACATAGAAAACTCTAAGTTCCACTAAATGAAAACACGTATATTTTACACCCTTGTTGTAAAAGCAAAATTTCATATAGAATAAAACAGTAAATTCGGCTTATTGCCAAAAAAAAGTGAAGGGCGTTAAATTTGGATCCCAGCCCCATGAGCGCTCAAGATCACTGTAGCTCTGGAGTTATTCCAGAGGGTTCAATTGCCTTTGCTTAAATTGTGAAAAACAGATTGCAGAACTGAAAGCTTACTGTGTAACTCAAGGCAGTCCTTTAATTTTTCTCTGCCTGGTGTTATAAGACCTTTTGAAATTCACGAGGTTTCATTTTTTACTGCTGAAAAAGCATGACAGGACTTTTCTTTGGAAGATGGTCAGAGAACAAAAAAAGGTAATAATTTAAATTCTGTATTCACTATGCAGGTTGCAGCATTTATCATGTAATAGAGGCTGCTGCAACTACAACAAATTGCCTGTCATAAACAGTTCATAAGCTGAAAGACAGAAAAACACATGAATGTTTTATATATCTACCTCACCTGCCATTCAAGCATGCAATTAGGACAACTAAGGTCAATTGTGCTATACAGAGAAGTTTTGGCTAAGCTGAGTTCTGTGTATTTCACAGTAAAAGTGGATCTTTTAAAAAGTGGGTCAAAATGACATGGTATTGAACAGGAAAGAGGAAGAAAGCAAAGGGCGAAAAAGCCTTCCTTTAAAAATTTCTCATATAGTGTTGTGGATTAATTTGAGTGGGAAGTTGAACACCCCACAGACCTTTGTTAATTTGTCCCTGGAGGGGAAGGGGAAGAGTATTAGAAGTGTAATAGTGAGAAAAGTCAGGGATTGAGGTAAAGACAATTTGATAGGTAAAGCAAAAGCTATACGCAAGCAAAGCAAGATAAGGACTTCATTCATTACTTCCCACTGTCAGGCAGGTGTTATCTGTCCCCAGGAAAACAGGACTGCATCATGTGTAATGGTGACTTTGTGAAGACTAACATCAACTGTCCAAACATCCCTCTTCTTTTTTCTTCCCCCAGCTCTACATGCTAAGCATGATGCCGTGTAGTATGGGCTATCCATTTGGTCATCTGGGGTCAGCTGTCCTGGCTGTGTCCCTTTCCAACATCTTGGGCACACCCAGCCCACTCACTGTGGGGAGCAGGGGTGCAGTGAGAAACAGAGAATACCTCAACAGAGTGCAAGAGCTGCTCTGTGGCAATTAAAACATCGGTGTGTTATAAACACTGTTTCGCTCACAAATCCAAAACATAGCACCATAAGAGTTATTATGAAAAAATTACCTCCATCACAAACAAAATCAGTACAAACTACACCCCTTGTCCCACCCCATTTGCGGCATGCTCAGGTCCCACATTATCCAATACGTCCTCATTAGCCCCTCTCTTCCTATCCTTTGATAGACCCATAGATATCATAGAATGGCTTGAGCTGGAAGGGACCTTAAAGATCATCTAGTTCCAAATCCCTTGCCATGTGCAGGGACACTTTCCACTAGACCAGGTTGCTCAGAATCTATTCCAGCCTTGAACAGTTCCAGTGATGAGGGCTCCACAACCTGTCTGAGCAACCTGTTCCAATGCCTCACCAGCATATAACTCCCTTAGTCTACAACCACCACTTTAAAATGTCCAGAAAATGCCTAGAAAATTTCTGTTGAGTTCATTTAGTTCACAATCATCCTCCTTTGGATCAGGTGCTATAGTACTTTCTATAAAATGCCATTCAAATAATGTTTTAAAATAATGCAATTGTATATCTATTAGTATAATCATCCCTTGGTCCTTTGGATTAGGTCACAGAGTTCATCATAACATGAAATTCCAACTGAACAGAGGAAAACACTGGTTTTTACTATGAGGGCAGTTCAACCACTCAAGCAAATTGCCAAGAGAAGATGTGGAGTCTTAATTTCTGAAAAAATTCAAAATCTGACCAGAATTTTCATTGCTTTATTTAACCCTATTTTAAGCAGAGGGTTTTAATTAGTTCAGAAAATCATTAATTTATAGAATCATAGAATTGCTTGGGTTGGAATGGACCTTAGAGATCATCTACTTCCACCATCACCTCCAAGTCCTTCTCAGCAGGGCTGGTCTCAATCCATTCTCCACTCAGGCAGTATTTGTGGTTGGGATACCACTGATCCAAGTGGAGTAATTTTGTTTTTTTTTTTTTTTTTTTGTTTAACAGTTTTTGTAATATTTCTGAATGCCATGTTTTAAAAAACTTCTGTCCTCATTTTTTCATCAGTACGCTACACAATTTTTCGTATTATATATTGGACATTTTGGATGCAGATTATTTTCTTAGTGAAGTAAGCTGTTGCCTGTAGATGGATATGCAATCTATTATTTTCCATCAGATCAAAAATGTGAAATCAGCACAGCTCTGTGTGCATGAATAGTGCCACTGATTATGATTCTATGTTTTCTGTTCTAACAAGTATGATGCTGAAAAGGTAAAAGTTTTCATTATATTTAAATTACCTTTTCAATCCTGCCTGCAGTGGTTTTTTTTTTTTCTTCACTGCCAAATATGAATAATTAGTTAAGATTTATACGTAACAAAATATTTACTTGTCTCTTCATTCCATTGTGAATTCAGAAACATATGTAAAGGGAAAAAAAATGAGTTGAGCTTAGAAACTCTGGGTGAAATGTTTCATTGAACATAAATGATCAACACAGGAATTACAGTCAAATTGTCTCTGAATATGAGAATTCAGAGGTTAAATCAGAAACTCATTAAACAAAGGAGTTAAATTTTCATTTTTAGATAAGTGGTATTTCTGACCAAGAGAAGTAGTTTTCAGCAATATAATTTTAGATATTTTAAAGTTCTCCTGGACTAGAGCATATTTGTATTTAAATGACAGAAAGATTGTGTAACAAGATCATTTACCCCTTTTGTTTCATATTCTCAGTGACCCAGAATACTAACATTTGAGATTATGCAGGCTTGCAAAAAATACTGTAATTATAAAATTCTGCAGTTTCTCACATTGATGCCATGAAGATTTTTTGCCTTTTCTTTTATACCCCTGTTATACCTTTTTACAACTTCTGTATTCCTAGTGCTTTTTGCCTACATTCTTGGACTTGTTTGTCAAGCTAAGAGACTAAACATTTTAGAAGCTTCATAGGTAGGGATCAGTGTGCCCCGGACCCCAAGGTCTCTCCAGAATACATTATGTAAACCAAGATAGAACCATCCAGGGAAAGGTTCCTTGGGGAGGGGGGCTCACTTGAGCCTCTCATTGGGGAATCTTTGATAGATATGTTAATTAGTAAAACCTATAATATTATACCCAATCTTTGGGGGCAGACTCGGCGGGGTGCATCTCGATGCATATGACCTGGACATGTACACCTAAGGATCCTCAAAATAAATACCAAGGTAAAATCCCTTTTCCCCTTCTAACCGTGTATGACTCTCGATTTTAAGACCAGGATAAGGCATCAACATCATTAATATGTATCTGGAAATAGGCGTGTATTCTAAGCTACAAAGTGCAAGATCACAGATATAGTTTTGTGCCATTCCCTTTAGACTCACTAAGATGCTTATATTTTTGAAAAATAAGTCTGGAAGTAAATGTGAATAGTGAACTTGACATCCAAAATTAAATAAAACCAGAATAATTTCTTTGGTTTAATTTGCTTTCAATACAGATCCAGATACAAACACACTGTAATACTGGACAGTCAAAGTATCATTTCACAACAATGTATTATATGCAATGTGTATTTGTAGGGTTTTTTTAAATTTCAAATTACTTCAGTGCCAATAAGGTTGCTGCAATGAATTATTGCAATATATTTAAAACTATCTGTTAATTTGTTTAAATCAGAGTATAATAAGCAGAAAGTTTCAGTGGGATAGTTTCAAATATAGTTCTTTAGTAGAGCTCTAAGATGCTAATTTCCTACCGTCAATAAATACACGATTTCTTTTCCCCTATGTTCAGGTTATTTCACTTTCTCTGTAAAGAAGTTTTATAAAACGATCACCAAAGAGGCCTAGCAAGGTTTTACTCTCTAGTTAGACAAATCAGTGAAAAAGTCTTATAATATAGGTAAGAGGTTGCATAGGTTTTTTCCCCAAGATATTTCCCATATCAGAGAAGAGATTAATTCCTACCATCCTATATTTTCTTCAGTTGTTTTCCTTGTACTCTGAAGAACCATGTCACTGAGTCATCTTGAAGACAACAAAATATTCTATGCAAAAAATACAGAGACAGTAAAGAAAGTTCTAAAGCTCCCCTGACTAGTCACAGTTGTCAGAATGAAAGTCTTTCAGTCTGGGGGATAAAGTGATGGGAAAACATCAGCATGAATAATCACCTCTTTTTAAAGATTATGTATGCACAATAAGGTAGAAAACAGCACTGAAAACTATTGTCATTTGGGTTTTATTAACAAGCACTGTAACAGGCTACTCAGGGAAGTGGTTGAGTCACTATCCCTGGGAGTATATAAAAGTGCCAGTTAGGGACATGTCTTAGTGGGGGACTTGGCACTGC
This sequence comes from Corvus cornix cornix, assembly GCF_000738735.6. Classification (NCBI taxonomy): domain Eukaryota; kingdom Metazoa; phylum Chordata; class Aves; order Passeriformes; family Corvidae; genus Corvus; species Corvus cornix. The sequence goes on along the minus strand of NC_047056.1, from coordinate 102,158,158 downwards.
TAGGTTTAAGGTAAGACTCAGTCATCTTAAGGGGATTTTCCAACTTAAATGATTCTATGATTCTGTCATCTTAGCATTTATCTGCCTAGGCACAAATGTGCCAGAACTTTAAGAACTTCAATATTTCTGGTGCTTCAAAATGATGCAGGTGCCCTAGAATTCCTACACCACATCATCATACAAGGGCAATCCCAATGCTTTAAATACTCAGAGATGTCTGACTTGGCTTGTGCATCTATGTAAAGGCATCTGAATCCTTTTCTACATGTCAATATTAAGTAAAAACTAAAGATTTTTTCAAATTTACAGTGCAAACTACATGTGACCGTAACTATCTTCAATAGCACCCGAAGGACAGACAAATTAACTTTAAATGTCACAGTGGCCCCAGATGTCCATAGCTAGCCAACTGAGTTGCTGTGTCTGTGAGGTGATGCCATGAAGATTTTTGCCTTTTCTTTTATACCCATGTTATACCTTTTTACAACTTCTGTATTCCTAGTGCTTTTTGCCTACATTCTTGGACTTGTTTGTAAAGCTAAGAGACTAAACATTTTAGAAGTTTCATAGGTAGGGATCAGTGTGCCCCAGACCCCAAGGTCCTCTCCAGAACACATTCTGTAAACCAAGATAGAACCATCCAGGGGAAGGTTCCTTGGGGAGGGGGGCTCACTTGAGCCTCTCATTGGGGAATCTTTGATAGATATGCTAATTAGTAAAACCTATAATGTTATACCCAATGTTGGGAGGGGAAGGAGAGAGACACAGAGACAGAGAGATAGAGATAGACTCGGCGGGGTGCAGCTCAATGCATATGACCTGGACGTGTACACCTAAGGATCCTTAAAATAAATACCAAGGTAAAATCCCTTTTCCCCTTCTAACCGTGTATGACTCTTGATTTTAAGACCAAGAAAAGGCATCAAGGGCAGGGTTCAGCTCAAGTGGAAGGCCTAAGAAATCCACAAAAACAGTCTCGTCTTCCACTGGAGTTGAGCAAGATTTAATCAGAACTGTTAATGCAGCCTAGGAACTGATTCAGCTGATTGGTCTCAATAGTGCATGTTTAGAGTCTGGGGTTCAATTCAGTTATCCACATATAGGTGTCCAGTACCAACTGAGATGCTTGCAGGTATCAATGATATGAAGATGTCTTGAAAATACTTTAATACATCTGTCAGCTGGGCCCTGTGTGGCTTCTCAAATGGTACAGACAGCTGATGTTCTATACAGAAAAATGATGTTATATTTATAAAAAAGTGTTTATTTTGATGTTCTGCAATAGAACCCATCAATATTGACTATCCTTGGCAGAAGGATGTTTAGTGTGCCTGAAAAAAGAAAATAGGAAGAGAAAAGAGAAAAGATAATCCACTAAATCTGAATGAAAGGAGGTGGGAAATCCATGGTAAATATTAAAATCAACCAACCAAACCAACCAACCAAACTAACCAAACAACCCAAAAAAAAAAAAAAAAAAAAAAATTCCACCAAAATAAAAGCAAAAAAACTCTGGTTATGGTATGCTTAAAAATCTTTATATCCAGAGCAGCCTGAATTGAACTGGTGGGAGGGGTGTTTGGGAGATGTGTGAGAAATATGAGTTTGTATTATTATTCAGTAACTATTACTGTGGGATTTGGGGCATCCTAGTGGGAAGCCAGAAGTAGTGGATATTTCTCTTTTGGGAGCTGATAATCATCCCAAGTCTGGTGGTTTGTTTCCTCAAAATGCCTTAAGTGAAGAAAGACACACGGATGGCAACTATTTTTCCGAGTAGAAAAAGGAAACAACAACAAAACTGTTGAATTGAATTTGATGACAAAACCAATGATCTTCCTACATGTTTCCTGTACTATTTACTTGAAATATAAGTAGGTCTTGGAGGCCAATGAACCATATTTCCTATTCATGCATTCCTGTCTCCCACAGAGAATTTCCCATTTCCTCTGTACAAAAGTAAAGAAAGACTTATGAAAATAAAACATTTCTTTTTAATAATGCTAAGCAAGATTTATACCCTTGAGAGCTACATCTCCAACTGGTTGAAGCAGAAAAGTCACATTTGAATATATTAAGCTTGACTTTTAAGAATGTGAGTAGCTCTTCTTTCACTTGCATCTTGATAATTGATTGTTCTGCTGCATTAAGAGTAGACACAAGATCCTTCTTTCTACACTTGATCTCAAGCTTAGTACCAGACTAACTTAAAATTAACTTCGGAGAATAAAACTAGCTTTTGATTAGATGCTTCAAAGTGTATAGGGCTTCAATATCAGCTTAATTACTTTTCTTATCTGTGGTCAGTGAGTGACTGTCAAATGAATCTGAATCAAGTCTGACCTAGAAGGGAGTATATCTAGGACTCACTTATGTCTATGACATGAAAGATTTGTGATACTGTTAGCACTGAATTAAAGAAATGAGAGGAAGTATAATAGATGATCAGAAGATCAAAGTAAGAGAAAATGTAGTTTGCTTAACCTAGAAAAACCTATGCCATAGGGAAACATTTTTTATAAACAAAGCACAATGTTAACACATGAGACCTATCTAACATGTAGGTAGGCAAGTGTGAATAGTAAATTCTGGCATTGGTGACTTTTAGATCTTGTTCAACATGATCTACTTTTCCTTTAATTTATTTTCTGCACAATTATCCTGGGATGCTGTAGCAGAATACAGAAAGAGAAAACACTAAAAACACAGTAAAGATCTGATTTTTCTATGTTTTAAAATATCCAAAATACAGAAAAATATTAGAAAATAAATTTTGAGATATTATTATTTTAGGGTTTTGTTTTTTTTGTTAAATCAGCATAAATCAGTTAATTTCTGCTATTAATTTATATCCATGGATTTTGTGTATGTGAAGTGTTGCTTTTGTTTTCCAAAGTCCTTTATTCTTCCAGAGAATGCAATTTGTGAGAGTTCATCTAGTTCTCTGCTTACGAAGATGGTTGGGATAAGCAAGGGCCAGGAGCTAATTGAACTCCTTGGAACAGTGTGTGCAGTAGCAAAATTTAAATATTTCAAAGTGTCCCTTTCTCCTTAAGGCTTTGAAATTTCCAAATGTTGTGGGATGATAGGAGATATCAATGAATTTTTAGCAGTACTGTTTTCCAGGCAAAACAACATCTCATAATATTACAGTATCATAACCTACAAGAGCAAAACAGCTTGTTTTAAATCTATCTTACTGTGTGAAGATGAACATAGAGCAGGATAATTCTTATTTCTATGACATTTAATGACAAATTGGTTTCTGTCCAGTGATCTCGATTGATATGGGCTGAAAAAATTGGCAGTTCTACCTTTCAGTGTTTCTGACTCTTTTTTTTTAGGTCCATTGTGGACAGATATCCTATGCAGTAAAATGATCCTTTGATGGTTTCAGGATAGAATGAAACCTTGTTTGTTAAGTGTCCTCCAGAGAATGATAAAAATAATGATCCATTAAAAGAACATAGTGGAATTGTCACTTTCACCACACAGGATTTGCTGGTATCATGGATATTTTTAGCCTGGGAAATTAGAGATAAAACTTAATTTGCAAAATTGTTCCCTACAGTCTGTGCTTTGCATAATTTACTTTAACTTAGTCATGCAATGATTCTTGAAACATTTCACTTGAGAATAAATTCTAGTTTTATGTTCTAGTTTACATATAAATTTCCTCACATGCAGTCCACCCTTTCTTTTGCATTAAAGTATAATCTTATTTTAATCAAACCTTACTGCAAACCATCCAGTTCACCCACCTTGAGTGATCCGTTTCCATTAAAGTTTTAACTTTGCTGGATTTTTGTGAGGGTATTACAAGCTTTCATTAAGCAGTCAGAGTGGATGTCAACTTTACAGTGGTATCTAGTATTCACTATCAAGGAAACAGAAACAGAAAATTAGGATGGAAGAGTTGAAATCTCAGCATTTGTAATGAACAAGCAACATGTTAGAAAAAAATATTTAGCAGTGTTTTCATCTGGCACTGAAGGTGTCAAGCAAGGTGAGTTTAACAGGCAATATGGTACTTGGAAAACAGCTATTTTTGGTTATGGAGACTTCATGATTTCAGCCTGTCTCCAGCAAAAAATTATAGACATGCTCATACTGCTCCTAGGAAATGTTTGACAAAAAATAACCCTTTCCTCTCTGCTCAAAGTACTCTTTCAGAAGGAAAATATTGTTCAACAATAACTGCTTTTTCATACATTAATGGTAAAAACTTCTGTGTCAGAAATGAAAAGTGCTCCCTTTGATCACTAAGCTGTTTTGATTATGAAATACAGCAATGGTGAAGAATATTCTGCTGGGAGAAAATAACAAGGTTTTCTATGATCAAAAGACTGTTAGAAGTTGGTATTCACTGCAATAGAGTGTGACTGCTGATCAAGCACATTTTCCTACCAGTTTATATTGGATCAGCTTTGGAAAAAAATTTCCACTATCTTTTCTTTTGTCTTGGTGAACCATTTCCAGATGCCCATATTGACCTAGAAACAATGTCAGAATTAAAGTTTGATGCCAATGTCACAAAACAAATCCATGTTTTAAAATGAGTCAAAGGAAATATCATCTCTACCACCGTGTTTTCTTTCTTTATAAATAGTCTTCTACATTTAGCAGGAACAAAAGGCAAAGAATCTAAAATGGGAAAGAGAAATGTTCAAGCAGCAGAAATAGAAACAGTACAGCACCAGGACAAGAGTGACTGGGAATGCCAGGCTTACTGTCCTCTGTAGAGTAGAAAAGGACATTTTATTTCCTCAAACACTCAGTCTTGGTATCTTAGAGGCAAATATATAGCTGGAATGGTGAAAAATAAAACTATTGTCTTCTTAATCCTCCCTCTCCTCCTTTTCTCACACAGACACTTTGTGTACACTACACTTGCTCAAGAGAAGCTGTAAATTGACTCTTAATAGGTACAGCTCTTACAGAGCATAATGTGTCATATTGCATTTTTTACTATAAAATATTTGCCTCAGCAGAAAAAAAACATTCATTATTAATGACTATTTTAGTCAATATTTAATATATTTCCATTCTTCTGAAATATAAAATTATTGATATAAAAAATTAACAACCAACATGCTGGAACTGTATCTCTCTTAATTACATTCAAAACTAAATTATGTAAGTCAAGAATATATTTCAATAAGTCTCAAGACAAGGATCAGCTTAAGTGGAAATACAGCAGAGTGCACTCATCTTGGTTGCAGCATCTGAGATGGGCACAGTGAAGTGTTTAAGCACAGATGCTCTCCTCGTACAGAGCACATCCTTCAAACAACAAAATAGAGAAAGTAGGTTCTGAATGTCTTTATGTATTTAGGAAAAGAATGTTTGCTATATCAACACAATATTCTTTGTTCTTCTAGGTATGAATTATCCCATTCAATGAAAGAAGATGCAAGAAAACAGGAAAAAAGCTAAAAAACCATCAGGGTATATAATTGTTAATTAACTTTACAAGACTCCTTGGAAAAAAGTACTGTATATATTCATTCAAACATACCAATTTTAATTTTCTTGGACTCATCATTGTCATCACAGTCTGCCTGTACACACTTTGTTTTGGTAGGCATTTATATTTCTTTAAACTATGTCAGCTGACATATACAAGCATGTCATGTTATGGTAATAATTCTGAAATGCCAAGACAAAAGAGCCTGTCAGCTGAGCCCTGTCCAGAACAGCACCTGTCTTTATTTTTAACAAGACATTCAAATATAAAATGAGATATAAACAGAGCTGTTGATGACATTTAGCCTAAAAAAATGTATGTTGCTTCTCCAACAAAAAATGCATGTTTATTGAACTTCAGCTATTCTGTATATTTAGGTATTTGCATACGTACAGTATATTTATTTCATTATTAATGAGCAAGTGGCTTTAAAATTCATGAAGTGTTGAAACACATAGGGAAAAAAGTAACCCTCCAGTATCTGTCCTTTACTGTTTTAGTGTGGTTTGAAACCAAATCGATTCTATGTATCTTTAAACATCCGACAGAGGAGTTGAAAGCTTAGTTAGGCTATACTTCTTTTATAAAGAGGATGAGATGACTAAAGTCTTAGCTGGGATATCTGTCTGCCATCCAGGGAGAAGAAGGGAAAGAACTTCACAGAGCTAGTTTGCACCGAGAGAGGTTGAGTTCATTCAGCCTTCCCAACAGGATTTTCCCAAGATGATTATTTGCACTGAAGTTGGAGACATATTATTAATCAACCACAATGTACCCATTTTTCTTCAGAGACTGAAGAAGAGACTATAAGCTTAACTTTCCCAGTCTAAAGGCATTATCTCACTGCAGGATGAAATTAAAAAAAAAAAAGAAAAGACAAATATTAAGAGGCAGATATCAGGAAACTAGACAAAATATTTTCTTATAAAGAGTTGTGAGATCATACCCTGTCCTTTTTTTTAAAAAAGTTATTTTTGTCTGAAAAAGGCCAGAAAGGAAACTGATTGATTTCTAGCAGCATATCTCAAAATAAGGTAAAAAGGTTGACAGACAGGCACTGGTAGTCCTATTCAGAGCAGTTACCTAAATTGTCTCACTGGTAAGTGGCAGTGGAATTGTGTTGTTTGTTAGCTAGTACTGCACCAGTTTAACAAATGAAAATCATAAAATCTCGATGGGGAAGTTTGTTCTGGCGAAGAGGTAACAGGCCACCACTGACAGATCTCATTGATCTTGAGATAGAATCAAATGAAAAGAAAATTAGCAAAATTTAATGCATTACTGTAATAATAATGTAAAAGTAGGATAGAATGGGGAATATATTCCTCCTTTTAAATGCAAAAGTTGTGTGGATATTTCAACTACATTAGCCACCAGTATGAGGTGTGTGCTAATTCCCCAACCAAAGCCATTTAAAATGAGGTAAAGCGCTCTGCTGTGCTTAACAGCTACAGCCAAAGTCCCCCATGTGCACCAACAATAAAAATTATAAAAGAAAAATCTCTCACTGAAGGCAAAACCATCAGAGATCTTTATAATCCCATAAATACAGTATGTAGAAGGCTTACATGCTTATTTTGTTGGTACTAATGGAAACTATCTGTGCTAATATCCCCTGTATTAAAAAATGAATAGACCTCCTGTGTGTGTTTGTTGTTTTAGAAGGTTTGACATCTTCCTAAGGAAAGCCAATTACTTCTCCTGTTCTGCATAGCTTGGCTGATGCCTCAGTCTGGGATAAATGCCACATGTTTTTTGTTCATACATTTCTGTACAAATAAGAGGAATTTATACAGATATATCTAGAGTATCTGATCTCAGAATCAGGCAGAGAATGAAGGAATGAGAAGGAGTGTGAGATGCAATGATTAAAATGCGCTATGCAGCCACCAAATGCCTGCAGAAAAAAAATGACATACATACAAAAATACAGTTTCATTATTAGAATCTGCAGCTATTGGTGTACATTTTTGCAAGAAATTCACAGATTTTTGAGACAGGATGGTATTTTATCTTGTCTAATATTTTGCCTATTCCAGGCTGCTTCATCCTCCATACTGACTTCTTTTGGCAATACCTGTGACCTAGTTTGACACGAAGATATGCATAAAGACAGTAAGAAACTCATGACTATTCTTGTAAAAGTATTGCCCTCACTTTTAAGAGTGATGTACTAGATTTCTAGTTTAAATAAGGCCCGCTTTACTATCCACCTACTGATTTTTGATATGCTTTTGTGCAATCAGGACTCCCTCAGTACTTGTATTCTCCCTCTGTGAAGACACTGAGTCACTGTAACCCAGTCATCTTCCAGTCTTACCTCCACCAAGAAAAACAAATAGAGTGTTCTGAATTCTTCTGTAGCATTTCCTACAAGCCTTGTGTGCTTTTCTCGTATTTAATTTATCCCTATCAATATTTCTAAAACTTTAATGTTTTCTCACAAATGTGACAAGAACAGTGCAGGCATATCCAGGGGAAAAAAGAAAGATTTTTCTTATATCTCATGTACCACTCTACAGTTCAGACAACCAATTTTCCTCTTTTGCACAGTTCTGATCCAGAATTTGATTATTAACTTCTTTTTGTTAGAAATGGCTCAGTGCTACAAGACTCATATCTCCTCATCATTCATCATTCATTCAAGCTTTTCATCTGCACATTTTACTGGCAGTGATTTTGTGTTTACTTCTGCTTCATTGATTAAACATTGAACAATGTTGGAAGTTACCATGCCTATGGAATGTCAGTAGAAATTCATGTAAGAAATTGTGTTTCATCTATCGTGATGTGTCATCTGGTTTATATTCCACTTCATGTTTACATTACTATTTTCAAGTACTGCTAATCTTTATTCCAAATAATATACAGTTCTTTGTCACAAATACCTTACAGGAAGCTGTTTCTGTCAGAGCAGTTATCAAATATATATTATCAAATATATTTCTAATTTGGAAGAAGGGAATCAAGTTTGTTTATTAAGAAACATTTTCGTAGATTGACATTACCTGTGATTTAATCCTTTAATTCTTTATGAATAAAATCTCTGAGCACTTTTTTTCTTGATTTCTTCTAGAAACTCAAACCAGGCTATGTTGTTTTGAACTACCTGGTTGTCCTTGATAACTTTTCTTTAACTGAGAAATGACACTACTTTTTCAAGGCCTGAATTTTTAAGTTCTTTTTTCTTCAGGATTAAAAACTGTTAAAAAAAAAAGAATAACAGTACCTGTCTCAACCAACTCCTATATGACTCTGTTATGTAAAGGGTCCAGATCATACAATTGTAAATGTTTATCTCAGCTGTCTATGGTACAGCATTTTCCTTACTGTCTACTGCTTGTTCTTTAGTGGCCTTGATTCTACTCCATTAATTCTCATGTGATAGGAGAATTATAATTCTGCTTTGCAAAACCCAACCCAAAAGGCCAACCCAACTCAAAAGGCCAGAAGACTTTACTAAATACTATGTTAACTCTTCTCAGTAATAGACCCCAAGCAGTTATTAACAGAATTTTTGTCATTCTTATGATTTCATAAAATATGTCTGTGAATATATTTGTTATAGATTTATATCTATATTATATATGTGTGAGATCTACATACATATATGTATATGAATGAGACAATGTCACGAGAAAATAAATGAAAAACGAGAAACAGCTGAATTTTCCCGCTTTTTAAAGTTTTCTCCAATTACTTTATTTGAGACAATAATTTCCATAATACATTTAAAATACACCCTATTTCTATTTATTGAAGTTGCAATTAGCTTGTGATTATTGGTTGCTAGACAAAAAGAAGTTTAATTTATTTACAATACAAGATATTAAATAAACTTCAAGCAATCATTAGGTTCAAAACCATGTGTGTTGAAAAACTTATCAGCTCTACATACTTTAGAAATATCAGTATCTGAGCAGGAGCTCCAAGCTGAATCTCTCAACCCAAAATTTCCAATAACAGCTTAATTCTTCCTTCTAAGCATTGCGTACAAATGCTTACACACTCTCTCATTCTGCAAGATTTAACTGTCAGGCTAGTAAGAATTCCACTAATGGCTTTTATCATCAGCATGTTGACCAGAATCCTGTGACATTCTTGGCTCTGCCAAGCTGTTTGTGGTTGGCTAAAATGGCATAACTTCCTGTTGTAGGATTTATTCTGAGAAGGCTTCACATACTTTAAAAAAAAAAAAAACTTCAAATACACAGTATATTTACATTTGACATGTCAGTAAATTCTGAAAGAAAGTATTTAGTATTTTTTTTCATTCATTGATTCTAGTTATGACTAGTATTATCAAGGCTTTTTTCAACGCTAAGTGTCTCCAGTTCATTCAGCTCTTACTCAGAATTGCTTACAACTGCATCTTTAGTACTTAAATATTAATGCCACATCCATATTAATTTTTTAAAATCCCTCTGCTTCTTCTAAGTAGATAATGTGGCATTTCCTCTCTTTTAGATCTCTTGCTGCCCCCTCTAACCTCTAGTTCTGCTTTACCATGGGGCTGTACTGTGTGAATCCTTAACAAAGGTATTAGAAAGCCTGATTCAGACTTCAGCGTGGAAACAGTTCTTCACCTATTGTGATAATGTGACCTAAACAAAACGAACCTGAACCTTTACTGATTGGTCAAAGGGGCAAGAGGTAAGGAGCAAAGGGTCGGTGTTCATTAAACTCAGAACTAAAAAAATAAAATCTAGCCCTTCTGAAACCTTTTTATTTTCTAGAGCATGAGATTTTAAGTACTTACTGTAATGCAGTTGTACTTCAGTTTTCAATGTAAGGGGTGTTTAAAAATCCATAAAAACCTAACCAGTCTTACAGATGTCAGAACTTCACTCAGTTTAGCAGATTTGGAACTGATATGCTTGCTACTCTGGCTGTGGTAAATATCATACAAATTGTATATAATTCTCCTTTGTGAATATTTAGAAAGAGCATTTGAGTCCCTTGGGCTTTTTCTCATGTTGTGAAAATTACTTGAAAGCTGATAGAGTAAAAACAGTTTCTAATAAAGGTAAGATCTATCCCCTTTTCCTTAACACTTTCAAACGTATCTGCTTTCAGACCTTTTTTGTTCTTATCATCAGAAACATAAAAATAGCAATTACTTATGTACTTATTTAACAAGAAAGCCAAGGAAAGTCTTCGCTGAAGTTGTTGTATTTCTATATTACAGGCACTACATGAACAATTTTAAATGAGCTGAGTGTGTGCACCAGCAAATGAAGCAGAGTAAGAATTTGTTCTTGCCTCTGTGTCTAACGGACACAGCTCTGCTCATGCTTGCACATTTAAACATGCTTCTTCATCATACCAACTTTTGACACATCCAAAATATGTACTTGGAACAATTCCTAAGTGGTGAGGTGTGGTTTCTGTCCAGGGAAGTGTTGACATATGTTAAAGTAATTGAGACCTTGGACAGCTATCTAAAATGTAGACATTTAGATTTTGTTATTAGAATTCCACTCAAAGTCACCAGATTTTATGCATTTTCCTCTAGCATGAGTCCCACTCCAAGAGAAACTACACTGCAGATAAAAAAAGTCACTGTTCTTCTTTGCCCCTTGTATCCGACCTTTTTATTAATGTATAGAGAACAAAATTTTCCTTTAATGAAAATGCATGGTTTAAGCAGAGGATTAAATGTCATGTCCTGAGACAGAATTATGAGGATTATGAGCTGATAATATTAGTGGACTAGACAGACACAATAAAAAATGAAGAAATTGGTGTCAGAGAATTGTATTTGTGCAGAACCAAGAAAAAGATGAGAAGATTACTGTGGTTGTCACAATAATAAATGTCTTGCCCTGTGAGACTGAGCCAGATGATCTCAAGTCATCCTTTCCAACCTGAACAATTCTCCGTTTCTATATTTCTGTTTTCTTCATTTTTTTCTTGGTCAGTCTAGTGGCAACAAAGCTTTAGAATATATGTATATATATAACTGTATAGTTAATAAAATATTTTTCTTCTAAAGGAAATTTTTAACATGAACTCTTTTTCCCTAATTAGACGTCTGGTTCTTAATGAAATATTGCCAAACACACAGTCTGAATTCCCAAGTGCTGACAATGACTAATATATTCCCTTGATATGCTGTAAAGTGATGAGAAAGTTGCTCTTAGAGGAAGAGTCTCTTCTGTTCCATCCTGCAAGATAAAGCAAAAGCTGATGAAGCTGCTGTCACTGTCGGTCAGCGCCCAAAAGGTTTGTACAAGCCTTTTGACATGAAGTCTTTCATCAGTGATCTAAGTACTTTTGCCCTACTGCAGCACCATATTCTTGAATCCATCATTTAAAGCACAGAGCCAATATGTTTTCTCTGGTATATATCCACTTGACATTCCAAAGGAAGATTTTATTTCAAAGTGTATTTCTATCAAATTGCCCTGTATAACCTCCTATTCAAGGAAAAGAATGCAAATGGATTTTGGCAGTGTTTGTAGACATACAATTCAAGTATATTAAATTACTTGTGGGTAATTTGAGAACTTTGGATAGTGTAATACAGTATATGAATATGATTAGTTTAACCTGGAGAACCCCATTAATAATATACAAGTGCTTGTCCTGCTTTTATGGCTTCATGACATGTTTGAGGGGGTTCTTAATGTAACTCTAAATGTCATTTTGAATATGATTAAGCTTTATCAATGTTCTAAGCTAAATGCTTCTGTCCCATAATAATTTTTGCAACCCTTCCCTGGACTCGCTCCAGTAAATTCCCTATCTTTCTTATATTGGGAAGATCAGAACTCGATCCAGCAGTCCAGATGTGGCCTCACCAGTACTGAGGACAGAGAGAGGATCATTTCTCTTAAACTGATGGCAAGGCTCTTCCTGATACAGCTCAGAACACTGTTGGTCTTAATTGCCACTATGGTGCATTGCTGGTCCATAATCACCTGAACACATTGATACACTTCTTAGCATGGCTAAGGATGAAGTTTATCTGATTAAATGCTTGAAGTCCTGAATGGTTGCCCAAGTCACAATTTTGTAAATTCTTCAGTTTGAACTTAAAATAGAGGAAAACCTCATAAAAAGCTGAAATATTTGTGATTCATCTTAGCTAATTTCAACCAAACAGATCTTTCCATAATGGATATGACATAGCAAGAACTTGCCAGGAACAACCTAGAATTTATTTTCCCCAAAACGCAATGTCAAATATTCAGATTTCTGAACAGGTGTGTATGCTTGGTATGCCATCACCATGTTGTCCTCATGTCTCCAACGGCAAGTCCATTTCATAGTAAAGAATGTGTAGATCTTGCAAGCAGTGTTGTTGCCATGCACATACAGACCAGTTATCCTATTACAGATACAGTCTGCCTACTAGAAAGTGTGATATCAGAAGGATAGGTAGCCTATTCCAGCTGGCTGGAAAACAGGACCCCAGGGTTCATTCACATAGTTGTGATCAGCTATATGAAGTCTAACTGGTAGGTTCTAGTTGCTCACTAGTGTTGTTCATCAGGAGTTGAGACTCTGTTATGAATGGATGATGTGGGTTTAAATAAGTCCCTGCCTTTTGCCCAGGCCTCTGGCAGCAGGCAGTCATGTTATTGAGGTGGCCAGCACCCCAAGACCCACTCTCATTCATGAGTTCTTTAATAATGGCTGATTTGGTCTATTATAGAATGAATCAATAGACACAAAACTAACAGACATAAGACTTAAACAGACTATTACTACACAGGAATAAGACAAAAGGGAACACAAGTGTTATACACACGGGGTTAAAGGTGCCATTAAATTTACAGCTAGCTAAGAAATAATATAACTTAGGATCCAATGTTTCTTGCCACCAAATTGTTGAAGGGGCACACATTGAAATCCTTTCCCTCAATTTCCAGAAAAGTAACCATGAAGTTGCGTCCAAGCTTCAGGAAGAAATCATCTCACACATTCCAAAGCAGTGTGTAAGGCACTTCTGCCTCTGTGATAATTCGTGTGGACTTCTATGGACACAAGAACCGTGTCTTTTGGTCACCAATGTTTATTTTCTTTTATGTCTTTCCACATCTGCTCTCATACCAAGATGTGTACTCAGAGTTTGGGGCTCAGACTCTCGGGGACCTGGAGGTGACCCCTTAGTGGGCTCTCTTACCCCTTGCTGGGCTCTCTGACTCCTTGCTGGGCTATTAATCTGGCCTGAGTTATCTCTTCCAAATGCCCCAGCCATGAGAGAGAGAGGAGGACATCATGACACAGGTTGGAACTGAGAAGGTTTAACACTTTAATAATGGCCTGGATAATGAACTGTAGTGTTGATAGGTGACACTAGTTTGGTGTAGGAGGCTATTCTGGAAAGCAGAACTGAAACATCTTGGCAGATTTCTGAAATGGGCTGACAGGAGCTTTATGGAGTTCAGTAAATGCCAATGGAAAGTCCTGCAGCTGGGATGGGATAAATCCACACAAATGTTGGGGGTTATCTGGACAGAAAACAGCTCTGCAGAACAGGACCTGGAAGTTCTAACATGCTACAGTTTGAAGATGAGACAGCCACTTACCCTGCCAGTAAAGGCAGTCAAATAAACAAACCCTCTGTGGTAACAGCAAGAGTGCAGCCAACAGGTGCAGGGCAGTGATCCTTCTTCCTACGCCCTGCTGGGGTGGTGAAACATGCTCTGCAAGGGCCTGTCCTGATGCCTTGGGAAGTCCCTCTGGCTCCCAGCTCCTGGTCCCATCTGTCCTGTATGACACCCTGTCAAACCTAACCAAAATACAGCCAAAATAATAAGCACATATCTTTCTACTCTTGTTGCTCATAAATGTAACTGCAGAGACTAAAGAGCATCCCATTTACATCAGCTGGAGCTCAAATTTCAGCTTTCAACTTTGGCTGAGTTAACAATCCAACTGCTTTTTTTCTTCTTTTATTTCTCATTTTTCCCTTCACAGTGTTTGCCCCGTATTGTCCACAAGTTCAGACTAAAATGATTAAGCAAGTGTTAAATGGCTCACTGTAACACATTATACTGAATATCCACAATATATGAATTTCTAGATTTAAAGCCTGTTTGTAATAACAAATTCTATATTTATGCTAATGAAAGTCCTGTATCAAATTTCCTGTCTGAAAGAATACTCCTAAAATGTTAAAACGGGAACTAGATGGCCCACTGAGTGATTCACAAGAATCAGCTGCCAAATGATTTATTCAATAAAAAGTCCAGATTGGAGAAAAAGTTACTCTATTGTCTAAAATTTCATTTGATTACACTAAAATTACTTCAATAATTTGCTTTATCTACAAGGTGCTCTGCCAACATTACTCAAGTCTATGAGATATATAAGTTTACAGTAACTCCCTTCATACAAAAAATGAAACAGTCACTTAAAAGGGCAACTGCCCAAAGACAGCATATGAAAAGCAGAACTGGAACTCAGAATTCCTGAGTTACCACATTTGTCTAACATGCAAATTAAATTTGCTGAGTGTCAATCAAGTGAAATGCCCCCAAATCACTGCTGGTGATGATTTCAATGTTAAGAAAAGAGTGGGATGTGTGGCTATAGTACATTTGTTCAAAATTCATTTGCTTTTATAGAGTTCATCACATTTGTCTTGAAGATAAGAATCTGAAAATTAAAACATTATTTGAAGTTTATCAAATTATCTGTCCTATGATAAGCTCTTGTGATGTATGTCAGGCAAATGTGAATCCAGCAATTATCTAAGTAGACTGCAATGTTATGATCACCATTTTGTTATTGAAACGTCAAATAAATTGCATCAATAACTGTCTAACAGACCTTTCACTGAAATCAAAGTTTTGCTTCAATTTCATAGATTCATTAGGCTCGTGCCATTGCTTACCTTTGATGACACTCTACCTTGCCATTTTTGAACTATAGAGACTCAAGACCATTAAAAGATTCACTCATAAGAGAAAGGGGAGATAACCATAAATATATTTGGAGGATACATTACATTTCTTTTCAGAGAACAGAAAGTATCTCTGTGGGCAAAGACCACCTCCCCGTGCCCTCTCCCCCAGAAGCTCTGCTGTTAACAAAGTTCTCAAACTCAAAGCTAACTCAAAACTTATTCTTACATCCTGGCATAAAGGAGAAGTAACAACTCATCCAAAAGGAGCACACTAGAGCCTTGCATTTTATTCTGCATGTATTATTCTCCCCCAAGTCTCTTTCCGTGCTGCTGCTTTCCAGCCTTTTTTTCCCCAGTCTGTCCATACATCCAGGGCTGCCCTGTTCCAGGTACAGAATCCAGCACTTTCCCTTGTTGAACTTCAGATGGTTGGTG
Organism: Corvus cornix cornix; assembly: GCF_000738735.6. NCBI lineage: Eukaryota > Metazoa > Chordata > Aves > Passeriformes > Corvidae > Corvus > Corvus cornix. The sequence goes on along the minus strand of NC_047056.1, from coordinate 102,142,397 downwards.
ATTGCCCAGCCCTCTGATTTGTCAAGGTCTCTCTGCAAGGCCCCTCTGCCTCTGAGGGAGACAACAGCTCCTCCCAATTTTCTATCATTGGTGAACTTGCTCAGTATCCCTTCAAGTCCTACATCCAAGTCTTTTATGAGATGTTGAAAAGCACAGGGCTGAGTATGAAGCCCTGTGAACCCCACCAATGACAGGTCACCAATCTGATGTCATCCCATTCCCTATAACCTGTGTGGAATGGAATGGAGGTTGTGCCTGACCCATGAGCCAGTTGCTCACCCATCACATCCAGCTGAATGCTGGACATTTTGTCCAGAAGAATCCTGTAAAGATCTGTCCTGTAGGAGAGACAGTACCAAAAACTTTACTGAAATCCAAAAAGATTACAATCAGATTACATTATGCTCAGCTGGGTGGGTTACCTTGTCACTAAAGGAAATCAGGTTTGATAAGCAGGACTTTTCTCTCATGAAGCCATGCTGGCTGTGATCAATCTCTGCTTCACCTTTCAGGTGTTTTTCAATACCTTCCAGAATAATCTTCTCCATAACTTTACAAGGCACTGAAATGAAACTAACAAGCCCATAGTTTCCAGGGTTCTCCTTCTTGCCTATTGTGTAAATTTCACCTTAATGTTTACTTTATGTACTTTGAATTATTTTAAAATTTCTTTGGAAATATTTTTCACTTATTTTCATATACTAACTTCTCCTTCATTTTCTAGAGATAAAACTATTTTTTTAATTTTAATTTTAGTTTTTAAATTAATTTTAATTATGATTTCTTATAGTAACTTTTTTCCTTTTAAAAGAACTCTATTAATTTCATCAAAGTTTTCCTTAGACAGTTTCTGGCCAACATAAATGGAGTCAAGAATTTTTACGCATCTGAAGGAGAGTTTCAGTGTGTTCCTACTTGTATCACTGAACACAGCTTGAGCTATTTATTGAGGTGAGGTATTGAGAGTTTCACAAATATCTCTAAATAGAGAGAAGTTCTTGACCTTGGGTTTCCAGTATCTCAGGTCCTAGCAATGTCACTATTAGCTATCCTGTCAAGGCTTATTTTTTCACTACATGGAACATCTGCTGTGATGCCAAATGAAATTGGTTTTGTTTATTTAGTCAGATGTAGCATTTCATTAGTCTTAATGTATTTGCAAGTAATCTACAGAAGACATGAAGAACATTTCTGTAAAAAATAGGGAATAGAAACCAATGATTATTTTTCTGATTTAAGTTTAGAGAAAAGATCACTATTTAGTTAAAACTTGTATTTACGTGAAAAATCCTGACTGGTTTTGAATCATGTCATAAGCTAGAGCTCTTCTGAGACTATAACCAATTGCACAGACGAAATAAGTAGTGTGAAAATATTGGTGTAGAGATAGTGGGTTTACTGTCACAAATTATGTAACATTACCTCTGACCTGGTACTCTTTTAGCCCTTGTTCAATGTCATTTATAAATGACAGAATCACAGAATCAATGGAAAAGGCCTCTGAGATCATTGAGTCCAACCTGTGACTGAACACCACCATATCAACCAGACCACAGCACTGAGTTCCACACCCGCTCTTTTCTTTAGCACGTCCAGGGATGGTGACTCCACCACCTCCCTGGCAACCACATTCCAATGTCTAATTACTCTTTCTGTGAAAAAGTTTTACTAATGTCCAATCTGAACCTCCCCTGGCACAACTTGAGACTGTCCTCTTGTTCTATTGCTTGTTGCCAGAAGAGCCAGACCCTCAGGTGGCTACACTCTTCTTTCAGCTGTAGAGAGTAATAAGGTCTCCCCCAAGCATCCTTTTCTCCAGGCTAAAGAGCCCCAGCTCCCTCAGCCACCCCTCGTAAGACCTGTGCTCCAGACCCTTCACCAGCTTTGTTGCCCGTCTCTTGACTTGCACCAGCCCCTCAATGTCCTTCCTGAATTGAGGAGCTCAGAACTGAATACACCACCCAAGGTGTGGCCTCACCAGTGCCCAGTACAAGAGGACAATCACTGCCATGGTCTTGCTGGCCACAGTATTCTGATACAGGCCAGGATGCCACTGGCCTTCTTGGCCACCTGGACACATGCTGGGTTATGTTCAGCTGCTGTTGACTAGAACTCCCAGATCATTTTCCTCTTGGCCACTTTCCAGCCACTCTTCTCAAGCCTGAAGCACTCCTTGTGGTTATTGAGGCCAAAGCACAAGACTTGGCCTATTTGGACCTCATGCTCTGTGTCTTGGCCCAGCAATCCAGCCTGTCCAGGTCCCCCTGCAGAGCCTTTCTACCCCCCAGCAGATTGACACTCCCACCCAATTTAGTGTTATCTAATCTGCTAATGGCAGACTCAATCCCCTATGTTACAATGTTAAATAACAAAATGTCTAACACAGATTCTTCTGGGACCCCTTCCTGCACTGAGGAATCTGCTTATTTTTTATTCCCACACTTCATTCTGAATGAGTTACCAGCACACAGGAGGGCTGTAGCCTGCTGCAGCCATCCTGCCCTTGATGAGAGTTCTGTGCAGAAGAGCAGTTTGTCACATTTATCTCGACTTTGACAAAGGCTCCCGGTTCTCTTGGGAACAGTGCATACCAGAGGAATGACTACAGCCATAAACACCATGTGTGAATGTTTTTCTTTTAGCACCTGTAATACTGGGAGGTGGCATGTTTGAGTGAATGGCTGATAGGAGTAGAAAAGTCTGCTCTGCCAGGCGCTCGTTGGTGTGGCTGTTTTGTCTTTCCTTTTGCGTGTTGCCAAAACTTTCTTTAAACTTTCCCATAGTAGAAACATATAAATACTGAAGTGTGTGTAATAAAGATGGATCCTGCTAGAAGAAGGAGTCGTCTCTGTTTTTTTCCAAGCTGCTGCAAGGACCTTCCTTCTTATCTCACAACACTTTCATTTCTTTAAAAGTTTTTTGTAAGTTTTCTGAATAGCTCATAGATATCCAAGTGAACTGTTGTCTTTGTAATTGCCTCTGTAATCTAAGACTTGGGCTGAGATTTTCCCATTAGAAAATATTGACCCATTGATTCACTATTTCTATTTTTTATTATAGTTATTTATATTTATGTGTCACAGATAAAAGTTTTGACTTTCCTATCTATAGTTCCCTGTGTTCTCCATAAAACCCACTTGAGAATAAATGTGAAATAAAAATATTAGGTAGTAGGGTAAGTATTAAGGGGCTCACTGTTGTGGGTTGACACTGGTTAGGTACCAGCACCACAAAAAACTATTCACTTACTTGCCTCTGCCGTATAGCTAAGCAGAGAAGGGGAAATTGAAACTTCACTTTTATGAGGTGAAATAAGGATTATTGAGGAAAATGGAAAAACTTCAAGGCAAAACTTAAACAGAAAGAAGAAAAATTTATTACTAAGAGAATTAAAAGTAAAAAGAATAATGGGAAACTAAAGCAAACTTCCAGAACACCCCTCTCTTCCAGTACGTCCCTCTTTCCACCAAACTGACAAGGGAAACAAACATGGGGTTCTGGTCAGGGTTTAATTTCTTAAGAGTCTTTCTTTATGTTTAAGGAAAAGAGTCTCTTCTGCTGTGGTGTGGGATTCTTCCCACAGAAGATAGATCTCTGTGAACCCCACTAATGTTGTTTCAAACTTCACAAGACAAAAGTCCGCCTGAATCTGCTGCAGTGAAGGAATATCACTCCCATGAATCTTGCAGTCTTCCCACACTGCCCTCATGGGTCATAATAGTCGTGGGATTTTAGTCTTTTAAGGATGAGCTATTCCAGCCTGAAAGCAAAGGCTCTCTTCTTCAATCTCTAAAAGCCTCTCACAACATCTATGGCTCTGGCATGAGCAATTTTGCATGGGCTGTGCACGGATTTCTGCATCCCCCCATGTACCTCATCTCATGAATTATAGGGAAAACAAATTGTTCTTTTATACTTCTCACCATGGCTTGCAAGGGGAATTTCAGCTCTGGCGCGGGGATCGCCTCCTCTCTTTCCCTTCCCCCACTGACGACGTCGCCGCCATGTTGGCCTCTTCTCACGTGATCTCACTTTTCCTTTCTCTTGGCCTTGGAAGAAAATTGGTATCTGTTAAGTTGTAGCTGAGAAGTTGATCTTGTCTGGGCTCTGCATTGGGAAAGACTTGCCCTGTCTCTGCCATCTGTGTGGTGTTTTTTCTCCAATTTGGCGTGAGCTGTGCCTGCTGTGAGGAGGGGCCGCGCCGGCTGCAGAGATCCGTGCCACGCGGTTCGGGCTGCACAGCTGCTCAGGGCTGTTCTCGGCTCCTTGCAGCTCCAGAGTGGTTTTCTCCTGGCGGCCCGGCCTCGCACTGCTGTGCTGGGGGGCCCCGGACCCGCTCTGGGATGGGGCCCGGGGCCCCCTCCCTCACCACCCCTCGGCAGGGAACAGGAAAAAGGAACTTCTCACGGTCTCTTCTCTTTTAAATATTGTTCCAGTTTGGACAAATTTAGAAATATATCCTCTGAGAGAAGGCAGGTCACAACCATCCCTCCCCCCACCAGGTTCGGGAAAAAAAAATTTTCCTCGAAGGAAAGTGAAAGAGATAAAAACTATTTATTTAACAAACACACAGGAAAAGGGATAATGATGCTAAATAATAAAACCTCTCGCTCTACTGAGAGAAACCTGGGAAAATTTCAGAGTCCTTCCATAGATCTCTCTCTCCCCCTCCTTGGAGCTGGGACGGGGTGGTGGGCCCACCTCCAGGGCCAAGGCTTCGGTGGAAATTCCTCCTGATGCATTCTGATGTTGAAACAGTCCAGTAGAGAAAAAAAAAGGAAAAAAACAAAGTCCCAGGAAAACAAAAGTTCAACTCTCCGTCTCTCTCTGTGGAGAAAGAAAAAGGAACTGAAAAACTGGCCAAAAGCAAGCAGGGTGCCTTCCCCCCTCTCGCTCTGCTGCCACAGCTGAACACAGAGCTGTTGCTATCTCTGTGTCATTGAAAACATGAAAACAAGCTGCTTAGAAAGTTCCCTCGGTTTTGTCTCTCCCCCCTCTCAGGCTGTTTAAAGGCACAGAAAGGCACAAAATTATTTTCTGGGCATGGGGCAGCAATAGGGGATACACATTACAAAGCCACCCCAAGACAATATTTACATCACAGAGGCGTTACCAGCTCATTTATTTGGTCTAACAACATGTCTATCAACCACAGGCTCTGTGCCGGTCACAGAAACCCTTCCAAACTTCCAAACCACCCATTCCACTCCTCACCTTCTGTGATTACATGTTTAAAAATTATAACCAAGATTACATTCAACATACAATTTTCACTTAAAGTAGCAAAACCAGAGAGACAGTATGACCACCACACTCACTAACCACACTTAATCCCTGCTTAAGTCCTGTGATTGTGCAGCAGTTGTCTATCAGAGGGGAATGCCTTGTCCTTTCTGTTTCCTGTAGTGGGATGATTTTTAAGTTGCTGTCGTCCAAGTGCCTTTTTCTTTTCTTTATGCTTGTATAACTTCTTATTTTAATGTTTTTCCTATTAAAAACTTGTGCTGCTGGCTAGCTGCCCTGTTTGCAAGCCTTAACTCTAAACTCAGCCTCAGCTTCCTTATCTTGCATGGTTCTAATCTATACATCTATATACAGTATAGACATTTACAAATGAAGTTTATTACTTAACTGTGGGGGTTCAGAGTGTCTCCACAAAGAATGGCTTTGTCTGGCATGGGGCCTTGGGAGAGACGGGTGGCATCTGGCAGAGGCAAGATAAAGAGCAAGAGGCAAGACAAAGAGTAGGATAGTTAACGGGAGATTGGGCAAGGAGATGGTAATCTGTAGCCCTTGGAGATGTAAAACATAGAACCTTAGGAGCTGAAGTTTGTAGCTGCTGAACTGTTAGTTTGTAACAGTATATAAAGATGTGCCTTGTACAATAAAAGTTGGCTTTGCATGGAGCCGGCCAAGTCCGTGTTCAATCACCAACACTTAACCATTTTCTTGGAAATCTGAACCAAAATTAGGCAGTGATGCTGTATCAGAAGTAGGCTTTGGATCACAGACAGCCAAGAAGACAGCTAGCAGACTCTCTTCAGGGAAGGAATGATGATGCACGTGATGATACAGAAAAAACAGCCAGATATGGAGTGGAACAGCAACACTGTGAAGCAGGGAGGTCAGAAACTGGCATAGCTACTTACATCTCCTTCTTTGAGGTTCTGATGGGAATCTCTTTTCCTTCTTTTGTCTCAGGTGGGGAATTTCTAGTTTCCAAACCTCTTCACTGCAGACAGGCAGAAGAGCAGTAGCAGTAGTCTCATTTTGACAACCCTCTTCAGAATAGAAACTGCTTGGTCAAAGTGCTCTTTCAAACTTGACACTTCTCCATCACACCCATAATAATGGATGAGGATTCTTTGAGTCCTTGTCAATAAAGTTGGATGTACAGACACCTCTGTTAAACAGACTTACCCTGAAACAGCTTCATAACATCAGAGAGGCTCTGTGCACTGAATGGAAAGGGATGCATAGATCACCACTCCGTGTCTCTAAACAAGAGGAAAATAGGATATTGGTAGTAATTTTCACAAGGCCAGAGGAAGAAAAAGATTGCAGAAGAGGTGTCAATCCTAAGAGAAAGATATTAAAATAAACAGAAATTTCTTGTTAACTGGAGATCACACAAACTCTACATTTATTTTAGCTATTGCAATTTATATTGGTAAATAGCTTGTTCAATACAGATAACCTGTGTGATATAAATTATTATAATGTATTAGAATAGTTGTACTTTAAAAATCAATACAAATTAAATAACTATGCTAACCGAACATTTAATTATGCTGTTTTATTGGTACAATTGTGATCTTTGTGTCCTAATGCTACTGAAGAGAGAGCCTGAGAGAGCTTTCTTAGAATCCCACCACAGGAATATTTCCTCTGGGGCTTCACTATTGCTTCACTACTTATGAGACATCTGGTGACTTCATCCTTAGGTATTCATACAGTGTTTGGTTAACCTGAAGACATATATCTGGGCAAAAAATAAAGAAATATGTTGACTTGCATGCTCATCATGTATAGTGGGAGGGCAAAATCCAAAACTTCAGATCAAGAAAGCAGAGTGCCTTCGAAGTTCAAGGGGAAAGGACTCCCAGTATGTTTTTCTGGGTCAACCCACTACAAGTGCTTAAAATGAAAATGTTGTAATTGTATTCCTAACATTACACTAAAGCAAACACAGTCATCCATTGCTACCAAAATAAATATATTTCTGGAAGATAAGGAAAGAAGTAAATTTACATGTTCTGAACGTTTCTTGGTGAATATCCAAATGACATATAAGATATTACTTCCAGACATATGGAAAAGGACAGTGATAAGTATTTTTTTCTTCCTAAAGTGATACATATTTGGGGCATTCAATGTACTTAAAGAATATACAGGGAGAGAGAGACATGTCTGAATTCCAACCTTTCTGTGAATAAACTACAATTGCTGCTTGGTAGAGCATTAGTATCAGTACACTTAAGCTAGGAATACTCTAAATTATCTGAAATCACAGAGGGGGCTTAGATTTTAAAAGTTTTACTCACAATGTAGATCCAAAGTAACAAGTAACTCCTTTACATAAAAAACAGAGGTAATGTATATTGCATGTATCCCTGTTTGATCCTCAGTATCATAACTCCCAAAGAAGATGGCTCCTTGATGTCATGTACAATACTTTTTCAGCTCAAATATTAAGGAAAGTTTTGGAGAAATTATCTACGCCTTGGAAAGGGTTACAAATTCTGGTTGGAATGTACACGTTTACTTCTTTGTACCACTAAAATTATTATTAGAATAACTTGTTTATCACATTATTGTTCAAAAAATAATTTTCATCATATTAACAGTCATATATAAATATCAAAATACATTTTTAAAAAAATGTTGACTTTTTAAAATTCAATTAATGATGGAAACAAACCAGTAAATGAACTAAATTTTCAAGTTCTGTTTTCAGATAAATTCTCTGCATTTCTTTTTAAAGCAAAACCATCCTTGAAAGTATTATATCCTGAAAAGAAAGCTTGGAAGGATGCCATATTCTAAAAAAAATAATAAAAAGAAGCAGTCATTCATATGTTCCAAATTTATTTTAGATTAAAAAAATGTAATAAAAATCCATTTTAATATTTTAACACAGATGATGTTTTTATGGAGAATGAAGAAAAAACGTTGCTAGTTTTTTGTTAATGAGACAGATATGCTAAATCACAGTGCTGTTGTAATATATATGTTCAAACAATGGTGGGGAATTAGCTTATTTGAAATAAAAAGCATACAGGTCCTCAAGGATGGCAGAGCAATTTAATGCTGTATAGGATTAGCTTTCTGAGAGCATACTGTGAAGGTCCTGAGGGTCTCATAGCTCACTTATACCAAACTTTTAACATCCTCATTTAAATTTCCTCAGACTTAATAATATGCCCTAAAGTCAGAATTTGCTATTTAGGGAAAATATAAATACAAAAATTATTAGCTCAGTACTACCCTTGAAGACAATGAACATACATACAATCATCCTGCTGGGTTTGCTAGGAATTAGTAAGAAGACTGGAGTTTTCACACATCCTTGCGCTGCTCTGTGGACAGATGCTGTTCAATATGAGTAAACTGTGCATATGAGTATCGTCCCCTAGACAGGCACAGCACGACTACAACTGGATCTTTTAAAGACTAAAGAAGACTCCCAAACAGGTCTAACCTTAAAGTGTACAGAGCAATGTGTACTGTGGATTTAGAAATAAAAAAGCCAAACCTGCTCTTGGTTAATATATACTTCAATATTACTTCTCTAAAAGATATCCAAAATATTGTGTGTCCATGTACCTACTGAGGCTACAGGGTAAAGGAGAATGGTAGAAACATGTCATCTTTTAGTGGCTTAGTGTAACACTTAATGAGGTCACATATTTTAAGCTAGAGACAAGTTCCGGGTCTTTTTAGATCTGCATAATTTTGGGTGGAAAAAAAATACCACTCAAAAATACAATCCAAAGGCCAACGACAAGAGGAAAACATTTTGTTTGTTTCATTTTATCTTTTAGTGTTTTTTTGTAAACATTGTACATAACTTCACTGGTCTAGAAAATAATGGTGTCATAAACAGTCTTGTGATCTATTAGCATGTAGCATGTATTTAAAAACTGTTAATGAAGGTAAGTCTTGAAAATTTTCTTTCTGATAATCCATACTGCTACATAGCCAAGACTTTCAAATATTAAATACTTCCTCAGCAGAAAAAAAAATTATCCATACTTACTAGTATTTTCTTGAAAATCCCTAAAGCAATTATGTATCCCATATACAGCTAAGATTTACCCATATTTGTGTGTGAGATGTGAAGGTACTGCTAAAATTTATTCTGGAAAACTTTAGAATAATTTAAAGCTTTGTTACCTGCACCTCCATAACCACATGCTAATTTGGGGTAGTCCCAGTGCCAGAAGGGTCATTCAACCAGCCACACAGAGGGAAAACTCAAGTGCAATCAATGCTATTGACCAGATGGAGGTCAGTGATGAGTGGTGTACTTCAGGGGTCCCTATGGGGACCAGTACTGTTTAATATCTTCATCAATGACACAAGACAGTGGGATCGAGGGCACCCTTGGCAGGTTTGCAGATGACATGAAGCCAAGTGGTGAGGATGAAGAACAGAAGGGTGGGGCCATCCAGAGGAATCTGTAAAAGTTCAAGGAGCGGGCCTGTATGAATTTTATGAGGTTTGGTACAGGTTGGGAAATCAAAGGATTGAGAGCAGCCCAGCTGAGAAGGACTTGGGGGTTCTCATGGATGAGAAGCTGGACATGAGCCAACAATGTGCACTCACAGACCAGAATGCCAGTCACCTCCTTGGCTGCATCCAAAGTACAGTGGGCAGTGGGGCATGGGAGCGGATTCTGCCCCTGTACTTCACTCTGGTGAGACCCCACCTGCAGTGCTGCATCCAGCTCTGGGGTCCTCAGCACAGGAAGGTCATGGACCTGTTGAAACAAGACCATATTAAGAATGATTATGCAATATAATAAAGTCTTAATTTTACAGGAGTGGTAACTAATACAGAAACCTAGAAATCATATTCACCGAGGAATTAGTTACCTGGCAATATCTGACTTACCCAAAAAATTCAGAAGAGCGACATCTCATAAGATTGTTAGGAAGAAAACTGAATAACTTTGTTAATGATCAATTAAGTCTAAAAATGAGTTTTAACAAATTCAGAACAACTCAAATTTTAAACGAGTGTTTTGAGACCCTAAAAACTTAGACATATAAACCTTGATTCTTTTGAGTTTTTTGAAACACAATTTTGAATCCTACTAAATCTGTATGGAAATGAAAGCATATCACAGAATATAGACTCTCTGAAACACAAAAAAAAGAAAGTTTCATTTAAAGAAGTTCTGTTCCACCTAAAGAACAAAGTAAGCCATAAAAAAGTTATGTTCTACCACAAGAACAAAGTCATAAATATATTGAATATTTATTAAAAAGATTAGACATTCAAGAACTGAAATTGAAACCAGGAGCAACCCATGAAGATACATAAAAGGAAACAGGAGAAGGATGGAAGGAGTTATATTCGGTACCAGACAAAGCTACAAAACATGTGGTAAGAACACAGCTTTGGTTTGATCATAATTGGCACTGGATAAATGATCATCAAATTGTCAAAACTGAGACTGTAAACAGCATGGGTACATGACTGTTCCAAGTAGGAAAGTAAAGCAGTCCATTCTGTGAGTGGGCATCACAGATATGCTGCTTCGCTTCTCACATTGCATTGTATTCATTGTATTCATTGCATTGTGTTCCTGCTTTTCCTGCGGGGTTTGTTATGACACACATTTTATATCACCAGTTTGAGTGTCCTTTGTCTGCTCTGGCTATCAGATCAACCCCTGTAAAAATGAATCATTTTACCCCAAAGTGGGATAAATCTACCAGTGCAGTTATTGTGCATTGGGGCAAAGTTGGAGCATTACGATGTTTTTATCTTCTGCCTTGGGCAACCATGTCAGCAGCAGTAGCAACAGGCAGCATCCATCAATGTCACTGGCCTAAAAAGAAACTCTGCACTATACCTGAGCTGAGCTGTTCAGAGCCAAGGTACAGATGTGGATTGATTTACACTAGTCCAAATTAGCAGGTCTGTACTTGTTAAAAAGAAGGGGAAAAAATGGTGAAAATGAAGCTGAACAGCTACCATTTTGCTCCAGTGTCTGGTTTGTTAGAGCAATGATGCCTCTTTGCACAGGGTCACTATTTAAAATGTGGGGAAACTGTAAGCAGAAAAAAACTGTAGGATAAGGAAAATTGTATTCTGTGCATAAGAAAATGGAAAAGGACCGGTATAGCAATAAGAATCACTGTCAAGAAGACAGCTTAATTGGGTCATTTGAAAGCTTGCAACATCAACTGCCATTGCTCTGCCAATAGTAAGTTCAACCATTTGGAAAGTAACCTTCCCTGTTCCTGGTCCATGATACCCTTTAGAAGTGGTGTGTGCAATCATATCAGGCTTTGCCCAAGTGAACCTCTCAGATGCTTTGGCAATAATGATGACACAGACATAATCTATCCAGACTCCCCAACAGTTATGCTTCAGCAACTAAAAGGGAAGGTATTCCACCATTTTATAGGATATTTTTTGTGTCTGCGGATAGCTACCACCACTGTCAGTTGGCCTAGCAAAATACACGGTGGCCCAGCTCACACCACCTTCCTAGAGTGCGACAGGAAAACAGCTATGTATAACTGTGGTGCTGGTGTAGACAAGATTAATGGAGCCTTTGTGCCATTGTTACTTGGCAGAGCACTTAGAGATTCTTATTGCCATGGCTCATAAAGTTCACAAATGCAACCTCATCTATCACCAGAATATCTTTAGTTACCACCTAAGGAGTTGCCAGATGGCCAGGGAATAAGTTTTTAATGGAGGAATGGACTTAAATCACTCTTCTTTACTTAGTCTCAATCTTGTTTGGTATTTGCAAAAGCAAAAGGGTCACATAAAAAAAGAACAGGAGCAGAAGATCAAGTAAAGCCATGGCTACTATCTGTGCCAGCTGAGTCTAGTTCACTAATCTGTGTGAACTAGAAGTGAAAAATTGTAAGGGATATTCTGGCTGAAAACTTTATGTAAATTTTTGACAGCTCTTTTCCTGTACTGGAAAATTTCATAGATAGCAGATGCAAGTCATTAAAATAAGTACTTATAATATTTTTTTCCCATTTCCTTCTTTCCCCTGATGTCACTGAACTCTCACAGTGTAGACTCCAGCAGCCACTGGCCTGAAGCTGGGAATCCAGATTCATCTGTATTTTAAATCCCAACCCTGCAGCCTTTGGGATCCAAAAACTTCATTTGGCAGCTCTGGAGGATTTTTTTCCAGCTCTGGTCTTTTTGTCATTGATACTAACTTACTCTGAAGGGCCAAAAAATATGATTACACTTCCACAGTGAGCAGTGAACCATGTAAGGCTCTATTAAAAATAAAATGCACAGTGCAAAATGGATAGCAAAACAGAACAAATTAATTTGAAGCAATTTATGGTTTAAAGTGTAGAGGATGAAGAGATGCTGGTTAGTTACCAGCAACTGTTTTGCATTTGCAGACAGCAGGTGCCATATTGATGGACTGACATTAGTCAAGAACATGATCCTCAGGCTTCTACTGTCCTAACAGCAGAGGTAATTTGGGAGCTGCTGGACATGCAGTGACCTCTCTTATAGCAGTAGTGATGTGTGGGCTGTGAAAGGATGGGGTGGCAAAAGTAATTAAGAAGCAGAAATGGAACTGAGTCTGCAGTTACATTGGCATTATGTAGTACAGTATTTTATGAAAAAGTGGTATTAACCCTTTGAGTCAACAACAGCCTTATGAGTTTATTTTTTTAAAATAAAAGAGTAAATAGAAGAGGTCAATATTCTCTCTCCATCAAGACAGAGAAATGTCCTTTTCTTATAACTATAAAACATGCCCAGCTTTTCTGGAGATGTTATAAAGGCATGGTTCTGTGGAAGCAGCAACAAAGATTAGGAATAATGTTGAAGCAAGAGGTTAAATGAGGGCACCTTGGTTTTGGGATTGTGTCTACTTGAAAGTATTACTGTATCTAGGAGCCTGAATCCCTTTTCCAGAGAGCAACAGCAGCAGTCCTTGCAAGTAGTTGGTGGACCAACATAAGTTAGTGATGCAGCAGGTAAATTCTCAGGTAGGTAAGGCCTGATAAAGCTTTGCAGTCAAAGATATTATATGATGAAACATTAAATTTTGAGTTAATCCAATTTTTTTTTTAGTAGAAATGGATCAAAATTCTTTATGATATCTGATAGAAAAATATAAAAAAATTGCTTAAGCATATTAATCTCTCTGTTCAGAATCTTGTGTCTTGATCAATTATTTCCTTTTTGGTTCATTTTTCACCCTAGGAAATAATCAGGGACTATTCTGCCAAGAAAAAATGGAAAGATTGAATATAGAACAAAATTTTTTAAATCTATTTTTAACAGTGATGTCAAAACTGAAATATTTCAGGAGTGTCTATCAGTACTAAATGAAATTTCAGGTTATAATTTTTTAGTTATTTTGAGTGAAGACTGACTAAAAATCTGATCCTTTGGGTAAACTTCATTTTGAAAAGTAAGTGTTTTAAATGGCTTCACTTGACTCCTTTCAGTATGAAGAAATAAGAGCAAGAGAATAAGAAGGGAATTAAAATCCTCAAAAATTAAAATATTCATCATACTATTTGAATAAAGCAAAAATATAAACTACAGAATCAGTCAACTGAGTCATTCCATCTGAAAAGATTTTCAGGAACACTGCCTAGATCTCAGTAAAATTATCATGGTTCTTCGGTAATTATTTCCTTATTAACATTACCTTATTTCCTTGGCATAGTCACTCCCATTTTAGTAAAGCAATTACTGTTCTTAGCAGTTTTAATTTTTAATTGTGCTTTTTAATTGAATCATTTTATGAGAAATGCATTTCTCTGTTGTCAGCTTATACAGTATTTCTCCATGATCACTACCTTAAGTAAATTTCAAATCCTGAGATAGTCATTCTTGTCCATTCAAAAAGTCATGACAGTCATTACATTAGTGTAAAACTAATAATTAACAAAAATAAATACTGGTTTTTGTATTTTTTTCAATTGCAATGTATTTAGAGATACTGTTAATTCTGTTTGGTTTATTCCTGAAACTATGAAGTCTAGACATTTAAGTGTTCATATAACAGGATGGATATTTTCACGTAATAACTGACTTCCTGCAACAAATCTCACTGCCATTTTCCAAACCCTCATTTGCCCCACTTGCTCATATAACAGACAATATATGGGCCAGCAAGAATTTTCACTTGGCCTAAGCATTTCCAGCAGAGTATTTCAGCTATATTGGATTTTTCTTCATTTACCTACATTCTGATAGACAAAAAATCAATAACTGGATTAAGAGATAAATAATAAACAGTACTGGACAAATATAAAAAGCCCTTTCCATTTGACTTTCCCAACTTCAAGTCAGTGGCTGCCCGAGACTGCACTTTCAAAGCTCAGTGACATCAGGGGAAAGAAGGAAATGGGAATTTTGGTTTCCTGTCTATTTATGACAACTGGAAAAAAATCTATAAATTAATTTTCTGATTTAAAACAGTTTTAGTTCATAATTAGTTACATAATTAGTAATGAGGAAAAAAAGTTATTTTGTACTGTCCTTTCAAATTATATATAAAGCACAAAAGGACAAATTTATAAAGCATCATCTTTTACACCAAATTTCCATAAAGGACAAATTCAATCAAAATTTAGTAACACAAGTATCTGTATTATGATTCATTTTAGACAAATGATTGAAACTCCATTTTCTTATTGCTGCTTTTACCTTACTTGCATTACATGAAAAGGGCAGTCCAAGTATCTTGTCTGATGACAAACTATAGGCTTTGATCTCTATTCTAAATTGGGATTATTACAATCATTGTATTAAAGTCTTCTATTCTGAGGGAGCATTTTAAGTGTAAGCCTTCTTAGCTCGTCAACTTGTTTGGGAGCAGATGGTGAATATGATCAGGTGGTTATAATTGGGCTCTTTCAATACAGAAATTCACCATTTCAGTAAATAATAACCAAATAAGTAATCTACTGGCATTTCTAACTCGCTAAATAGCACTCATATATATACATGATTGAGCACAGAAATCTGTAATGTCCTTGGTAATGACCTACAGTATTCTTGCCATCGCTTTAAAGAAATGCAGCATATTTTGCTAGGAAGATGAAACTCATGTGGAATATATTTTGAATGTGCATATATATGAATATATTATAAGTATATTATAAATAGCAATATTTACAACCAACATAATACTCATTAATTCTTGGATTCACATCCAGATATTCATTTCTTGAAATAGTTCTCATAGCATTATTTTTGAGTTGGCTTAAATCTCTATACAGTCCAATAAAAAAGGCATGAATTCTTGTTAGCTTCAAATGATGTTTAAACACATACAGATTCCTCACATTCAATTACATGTGATGGATATGTTCTTCAAGATGGATATATAAAATATTTCCAGTAAAGCTGAAGGGCTCAGATTTTTATTTTATTTTTTTAAATTCAGCTAAAATTAAGTAATTTCTTACCAAGTATGTAGTTTTAAAAAAACCTAACATATGTTCTAACTATACCTAGTTAGATTCATAAATGGAAAACAGCTGATTCACTTTCACCTGTTTTAAAGAAAAGAAGAAAATTGCTTTTTCAAAAATTATTTTAATGAGGAAGAATTTTAAGGACAAGCATCGAAGGTGAGAGATATTCCCTTTCTGGATTGAATCTGAGTGTTTTTATCCAAAAACTGCTTAATGTAAAAAACATGAGTGGAATTGAGACCTTCATTCCCACCCTTTATAGATATGATAATTTTTAAGCTACCTCTAGTATGACAACTGGAAACGGATTTTCTGAAGACTGATTTATTGGTCACTATTGGCATAAAAAAATCTGAGTGCATAATCATTTGAGATTATATTGTCTCCCATCATATGAAAGAATCTCATTTTATATTTTACTGGGTGCATATACATCTGAAAACTGATAAATGCTTATGGATGTTTAATCATGTATTTAAATGTTACTACTGCAGACAAAGTTAAGAGTTACAGCTTTTTCTCATCCAGATCAGAATGTGTCACGTGTAATAGACATAATATAGCTTTTAATTCTTTTAAATTTCACCTTGACCATCAGTTAATTGTGAGTCTTCCCAGTCACCTGTAAATTATATTGAATTTGCCATTGCTGTGGTACTCTTCTGCTTGTTAATGGCAACAAGATCCTCTTTTAAGCTTAGAGGCTCTATAACAAAGGAATTGCAGACTGTGATTATTTAAGACTTTAATATTCCTGATTCGTGATTTATTGAATCAAATTTAACATGACTACTGCTGTGTAATATCAAGAGTGGAAATGTTTGTAAGATGTGACTTAACTGACACTAACAAGTATAGCTATTAAATTTGCAGCTATCCTTGTTCTTTTCATGGTCTCACTCTAGGGTAGTAGGTCCCCTACTACCATTTATTTTCATAGTTAAAATAGGTAGGAAAAGACTGACTTAGTGTAAAATGAATTTTTTCTCACTTATTTCCAAGGAGAAAGGAAGGTTCAAAGGACCTTTGAAGATTATGTTTATACCATTCTACTGTAATTTTGAGGGCCATGAAGTGCATTGAACAAGTTGAGGACATTTTCAGTGGATAAGATTTCCTAAAGAAAACCTAATTTGAAAAGTGGTATGTTATAATTTATTATTTTTGGACCAGTTATATAGGTGTCAATGCTTGCCAGAGTTGAAAAATTTGTAAATTAGCTTAAGAAATAAATCAATAGATTAATAGATAGATCTATGTTTTAACTCTCATCAGGAACATGATAGTATATTTTCTATTGATTACAACCAGATAATAGCGTAATTCTATATGCTCTGTGCAGACTGTCTTGCAGTTTGTCTGCAGTAGCATGCCCAAGACAAATAAATTTGATCTAGGAAAGGAGTCTTCAAATTTAATGTAGTCTTTGACCACTCTAGTTTAATTCAGAAAATAAAGATTATTTTATTCATCAGTATGAGAGTCTGCATAAGTGACTAATTAATTTTAAACTGAGCATTCATTTTCCTCATAACTCTCTTCATAGATAGAGCAATTTTTTTTTTTCACTCTGTTAAAGATATATCAGCTGAACATGAACCAGCATGTGACCAAATAGCCAAGAAGGCCAATGGAATCCAGTTTTGTATGAGAAATAGTGTGGCCAGCAGAACAAGGACAGTGATTGTTCCCCTGTACTTGGCACTGGCGAGGCTGCACCTCAAATCCTGTGCTCAGTTTTGGGCCACTCACTACAAGAAGGACATTGAGGTGCTGGTGCTTGTCCAGAGAAGGGCAATGGAGTTGGTGAAGGATCTGGGGCACAAGTCAGGAAAAGGAGTCTCAGGGGAGACCTTATCACTCTCTACAACTCCCTGAATGGAGGGTGTAGCCAGGTGGGTGTTGGTCTCTTCTCCCAGGCAAAAAGTGACAGGACAAGAGGACATAGTCTCAAGCTGTGGCAGGGGAAAGTTAGATTGGATATTAGGAAAAATTTATTCACAGAGAGAGCTATTCAAATATTAGAACAGGCTGCTCAGGAAGGTGCTAGAGCCACCATCTCTGGAGATATTCAAGACAGATTGATGTGCCACTTGGGGACATTAAGTGGTAGACCTGGCTATGCTGGGTTAGCAGTTGGACTCAATGACTTTAGAGAAGACCTTTTCCCACCTAAAGGATTGTATGATTCTATTGTATGATTTTAAAAGCTATAATCTTTGCATTCTAAAATGTGTATCTTATTTTAAATCCAGCATATTTCCACCCAATGGAAACAATATTTCTACTATTAAGCATATAATATTTTGCTTCTAATTTCAGTTAAAGCAGGATCAACACCTACATAAATTAAAGATGACTAATGCTTGTTTAATTGTGTTGTGAAACCTTTTCATGAGGAAGGCAAACACAAAATTATGAAACTTAAGGACTGAATTTCAGTAGCACCATTAAAATATATTTCTATTATTTGCTTCTGATTTTTAAAAAAATGTAATTTATCTGCACCATCACAACTTATGAGCACAATCCATCAATAAAGTAATATTACCATGGTTCAGATTTTAAATTATGATCCATTTTGAATAGTTTAAGAGCCCCCAGGATCCTTTAGATATAGTTTCTTCTAGTGTTTATTTTTTAATTTGTAACATGTACCACAGAAATGAGTTATAGTGATGAATTTCTGTTTTGCGATTATTACTTTTTTAGATTAAGCATTTTATCTTGCTGGCTGCAGCCAAATAAATATAATTTGCACACAGAGCAGTGTATTATACTCATTTAGTGCATGGGGTTTCAATTTTCTCAATTCAAGTGCAATCCCCATGGCTAGCTAACAATACAGTGTGGTGATCTGTGGGGTATGCCCAGCCACTGCCCTGGAGGGACGTCTGCTGAGATAAGGAGATTGCCTAAATCGCCCAGCAGAACTCCCTCTGGAAAGGCAACCACTTTGGTCACGGCGAGAAGAAGACAGACCCAGAATCCTCTGGGAGGCCCTGTGCAGATCTTTTGTAACCCATTGGCCCTTACCCTCTGATACCCACTCCCTGTATCCCTATAAAGCTAGCCCCCTGCCCCTGCGAGGGCAGAGAGAGCCTGTCCTTGGCCTCCCCTTCGCCGGAGTACGGACCGATAAAGCTGCCTCGTGTGGAACAGCTGTACGGGCCTCTTGTCTCTCTCCCTGGTCTGGCCTGGAGGCTGCCCTGCAGAGCTGAGCTGAAATCACGAGCTGACAATCACTAAAGAGCTGACAGCTTCTGCACAGGCCCTCCTGCCAGCAGCTGAGGGAAGACACCGGGCCTTGGGAAGGCGATCCTCCATGGGACCATCTCTCCTGACCAGTCACAGCTTCCTCAGTCAGAGCTACTGACCACTAACCAGCTGTCATAGTGATCAAAAGCTGCAACATAATTATTAGCAAATATATCTCATTACTGTATAGGTACAGATCACTGCTGGACCTTACAGGGATCACTGTTCTGATGTTTTATTGTTTTATTTTCCTCTACATTTTTCAGAATAACTACCTAACATTTAGGTTGTTATTGTTATGCAATTATTGCAATTATAATTGGCTTAATGTATTCAATACGAAATTTATTAATTGCAAATTATTTTTATAATCTGATGGCAGTGATAGGTCACAATTATAGAAATGTGATGTTCTTCTCTAATGAGCAGATTCTGTATCCTTTGGATGTCCTTTTCCATCATTACCTTTATTGACACCACTTCCTGTGTTAATCACATAGGATTTTGGCAAAAGCCAGGCATTTTTCTCAAAATGCTTTTTTTGTGATTGCATGGTAAGTCTTTCGAGGCTCCAGGGGGAGCTTCTGTGAGAAGCTGCCTGAAGCTTCCCCCATGCCAGGCACAGCCAGTGCCAGGCAGCTTCAGGACTGACCCACTGCTGGCCAAGGACGAGCCCATCATCAACAGTGGCAGCACCTCTGAGATAACAGACCTAGGGAGAAAAAAAACTGCTGCAGAAGGAGAACTGGAGACAGGAGTGAGAATATGTGAAAGCAACAACCGTACAGACCCCAAGGTCAGTGCAGAAGGAGGGGCAGGGCATGCTGCAGGTGGCGGAGTTGAGATTCCCCTGCAGACCATGGTGCAGCCCATGGTGAAGCAGCTGTGCCCCTGCAGTCCATGGAGGAACACAGGGCTGCAGAGATCCACCTGCAGAGTCATAATGTTAACCCTATCACACCAGAAAATGAAACTTTGATACTGACACTATCAGGGCATGTAAATAAAGCAGAGCAAAAAAATCCAAACTATTCCATTTTTGTAAGAACATCTTGAAAAATTTCCCAAACATAATTTTTTATTAAATTGATTTCAAGGAAGAATTTTTTTTTTTCTGTGTTGGTCTGCCGTATTAAGAATTAAAGGTCAATTTCTTCTTGTTTAATATTTTCATATGAAATACCACCTTACTGTAGTATTGCCACTTTCATCTCATGGCTGCTAGGCATCCCCATTTCTATTTCAACTTTTAATTATCCCTTATACTCATTTTTCTGTGTAACAGGCTTTCTGTAGATTCTCCATTATCTCCATCTTCTCCAGTGACCTTCATTACCCCAAATTAAGAAATATGTTTTCCTGTATGGTGATTGAGCACTGAAACAGTCTGCCAGTGAAGTTTTGGTGTCTCCATCCATGGAGATTTTCAAAACTCAAAAGAAAGTTCTCCTGAACAACCTACTTGAGATGACCCCGATTTGAGCAGAAGTGAGGTAAAATGGTGTTGCAAAGATTGTAAAACTAAGGCTGTAAAATTAGCCTGTGACTGGCTGACTAGTTCAAAATTATTACATTAGGAAGAAGAAAGAATCAGGTGGATAAACCTCATTTAAAAAGCCTTTCTGTAGCAGACTGGTCAGGGACACCTTCAATTAACCACTGCTTCCCCTTTCTGCAGGGCCTTCCCTTTAAATCTGGACTTAAATCTCCTGTTTAATAAAAAATAATATGTTTAGTTTCTTATGCAAATCACTTCTCAATGAGATGATATAACAGGAGAAATATTTCAATTCACAGTAGAAGAAACAAAATTAAACTGAGACGTAGTCAGAAAAGGATCAGATGGAATTTGCATGAGAAATCTGGCCAAAGGGGGCACTGAATAAATTATTTATTCAGATCTACATTAGCACTTAATCCATACACTTCACTTACAATAGTTTCTTTGTATTTCTGATAGATTTGGATATGGTAATTTGCAAACAAAACGTGAATACTGTTGAACATTTTTCTCTGTGACTACACAATTTTTGCATATTGACAAATCACAATGCCAACAAAAACTTTAGGTTAACTAGTTCTGGTGGTATAAATCAGCAAAATGTAGTCATTGCTAGTTTCTTCATCTATAGCTCTTCTTTTTGCCTCATATGTCTTTGTCTATATAGGTAAAAATTTTTAGAGCTTTTGGAACTGCATAAAATGAGTAGAGAAGAACCTTAGTCTCCTCTCCATTCATAGTCTCAATATAAAATCAGGTTGCAATTCTACATCTGTGTGTGAACAATGTTGTAACATAATAGAAGCTCTATTTGCCTACAGGGCACAGCACTACCAACATTTTAATTCATTACTTTGTAAAACACTTTATAACATCCAACGTCTGAAAAGCAGCATGAACAATTTAATTTTATTATTGTGAATGTAAAAGAAGATTCAGCAATTTCAGGTATATTAGTTTTCTACCATATACTTGTCATTGCAGAAATTTACAGATACATGACGAAAGTAGAAGGGCAGAAATAAAATGCTAATTGAGAATAGCCACCACTTTTCTAAACAGTAAAATTAATTATGATATAACTCAAGCCTTGCTCATGTTCAAAACATTGTTCATATTGACAAAGCTCCAAATTGTGGGCTTGAGATCTCAGGCTGGGGTAGTGTTAATTTTCTTCACAGTGACTGGTATAGGGCTATGTTTTGGATTTACCCAGAAAACAGTGTTGATATATAGAAATGTTTTTGTTATTGATGAGCAGGGCTCACACAAAGCCAAGGTCTTTTCTAGTTTTTTACTCTCGCTTTGGCAAGGGGGCTGGGAGTGAATGGGAAGTTGGGAGGAGACAGAGCTGGGACAGGTGACTCCAATTGACCAAAGGGAAATTCCAGACTGTGTGACATCATGCTCAGTATATAAAGTGGAGGAAAGAAGGCGGAAGGAAGAATGTTTAGTGTGATGGATTGTCTTCCTAAGTCACTGTTATGTGTGATGGGACCCTGTTCTCCTGGAGATGGCTGAACAGCTGCCAGACCTTGAGAAGCAGGAAATGAATTCCTTGCTTTGCTTTGCTTGTGTGCATGACTTTTCCTTTCCCTATTAAGCTGTCTGTATCTCAACCCATGGGTTTTCTAGCTTTTACTCTTCTGATTCTCTCCCTGATCCTGCTAGTGGGGGAGTGAGAGAGCAGCTCACTTGGTTGCTGGCTGAGATTAAACCACAACAGGGAGTAAGGAAAAAAAGCACACAATTTGCATTAAAACCACTGGACCTATTCAGATCAAAGTTCTAAAATGCCACACAGACATTTGGTCTTCATAATAACAAGACACTTAAGTAAAAGCCTTTCTACTTTCATAAAACTACTTATTTAATTAGCAGAGGGGAAGAAAATAGGACACCCCTTCACACACATTTTCAAGCAAAAATAAGTTTTTACAATGAAGTAATTCTTTCGGGAAAAGGTGAAAAATTTCATCTTCATTTTTATGTAAGTCCTCAGAATAAACTTCTTGGCTGAATCTGTAGTAGCAAGCCAAATAAGCATGAGTCTTAGCTGTCTTTGAAAGCAGACTACAAGGGTTACTTCCAGACTGTGTATTGGCACTGTCTTTGCCCTATACTGAGTTTCAATCCATGCCAAGGAAGTGCTCTGAAGAGTAGGAAGTGATTTAAACCAAAGTTATGCCATAGGCTTTTTTAACAATTTAGCTGTACAGAGAAATTGAGCTCCACTGTCTAAGAATGTTGCCCAGCAAAGAAACATTTCCTTGGTATAGGTGAACTCTGCTTTTTGATATTTATGTTGCTTGGGATTTATGCTAAATGTATGCATAGAGACATGATTTTCCCAATTAAATTTCTTGGTTCTGTATAATCACAATTTCAAAAATTCCTTGATATCAAGTATAGGGAAAATTTTTTCAGAATGTTTAGTGCTCTTGTTTCCTTCATATCGGCATTATTTAAATGCTTAATATTTTTAAGGCCATTTTTTATTCTTTTGACATTGTAAAATTGAGGTTTATTTTTATACTCTACTATTTCTATGTATAATTTATTTAATTATATTTGTATACATTCTTATGGAAAAAATAACAGGTAAAAAAGTAAATATTTCTATATTTTTTAGACAGTCTCCATGCTGTGACACTGCTAGGTTTACAGCTGAACTCAATGATATTAAAGGTCTTTTCCAGCCTAAATGATTCTGTATAGAAGTTTGTGGTTATAGCTTTTTAAAATATTTTTCTATATTTGCTTTGTCTGATTTTCAATGGATAAGCAACTTGACTCTATTGATACTTGGTTTTGTATGAATATTTAAGTGTCAGGATGAACCCAGTAATGAGACAATCTTATATCTTATGATTACATATTTAAGACTAAGCTTAAAAATCAAGAGGAAAAAAAATGAAAATCCAAGAATAACAATAAAGCACAGGTTCGTAGGAACATCTGTTTTCCCAATGTTAGCTCAATTTTTGCCTTCTAATATTTTGCTGTTACACTATATTATTCAGTACTTATGTTGACAGTGATTATTTATTGTTTTTCTTTTACTGTGTATTAAATTGCATGATTATCTATCTTGTTTCATAATTCTATCCCTAAGGCATACTATGCTTTCTGCAAATGTAGGTGTTAGTGAACCCTACTTTGCTTAAACTGCTGAGCTTTGCATACTTCAGCCATGAAAAATTATTTAACATTATTTATGTAATCATTTTATCATCATTAGAAGATGAAGACTATATTTTTTTCATACAGCAGAGCTCACCTACAGACACAGGAGTATTAAAGAATTCTCTGTTGGCTTATAAGATTCCTGAGAACTGTGCCCTTTCTCACACATACTGTTCATGAAATAATTTACAGCGTATCTTATTCTTTTGCTCTTTGGCCCTCATCATTATTGGTTATTAATTGCCAGGTCACTTAGGAATTGAATTATAGCACTAACATATTTCCCTGAGGGTACTGATTATCCACTTCTCTTACCTCTGGTAGCAATAAAAATCTCTTATGAAATTACTGACTGCCAGCACTGTGTTGTTACTACAGTTGAACAAACTCATTTTTGTCAAGATATCACAGCAAATAAATTGCTTCTGCATTATTCATGTAATAACTGCATACAAAGTAGAGATGAAAACCTGCTAGAAGAGTGAAGAAGCAAAGCAAGTGTACATATAATTGTATTAATAGCAAAAGTACTGAAATAGTAAACAAACTACATGGTTATATAATGTATATATAATACATATATAAACAGTCTAATATTGTGAAGGGAATGATATTTTACTGAACTGGTATACAATGCAAACTCTAGATTTTTGTCTCTACTATGACAAACAGACCCAGTAATTCCTTTTAGAAACATTTTTTTTTTAAGTAGATAAGTTTATACCTTTTCAAAAATTAAGTGAAATTCACAGGACACAGGACCTCTTTTAAGATAGAAATGATTTCACTGATAGCCTGAACTCATCACTCCTGGGTAAAACAGGACAATCCCTCCCTTGAGCAGCTGGCAATGCTGGGCTCAGTGCACCCCAGGACATGTTTGGCCCTCAGGGATACCTTGTCTCTGGAAGTGTTCAAGGCCAGGTTGGATGGGGCTTTAAGTCCCTGGTCTAAGGAAAGGTGTCCCTGCCCACAGCAGGGGGGTTTGAACTAGATGACATTTAAGGGGCCTTCCAACCCAAGGCATTCTATCATTCTGTGATTCTGTGATCACAGACTACTAGCATTTTCCATTCTTTTTTTTGGTTTTTTTTTCTGTCTCAAGTAACGTATGCTCCTTTCTGTTTTGTGGAAGCTGGGACACTCCTTTTACTTCCATCAGGAGGCATCCTCCCAGGCTTCAGATTTCTGTGAAGTTTATATGAGAACTTAATGTTGCCTCAACATGCAGCAGGTGACGCAGTTGCTATTGTTTGCTCTTTTAGTGCCTGTACCTTCCATCCCAAATGTGATTTTCATAACTAGGTCCAAACTGACTTACTGCCTGTAGGTTTTGCCTATGGTGGAATGTGTTAATATGTAGTTAATAATGGAAAAACTCAAATTCAGATTTACATGAAGTATTCTGTACTGTCAGGACCTTCTGCAATGGTATTAATGATATCTTTACTGAAAATGTACTTCTAGAACCATTTGGTTTTCCTTTTCACAAAACGTTAATGTTGATGTGAAATTGAGCCTGTATTTGACTATCCTACACAGACCTTTCTTTCCTGCAATAATTTCCAGACATGTCTTATCAGCACACAACAGAAAAGGAAAATACGTAAAAAATATAGTCTCCTTTGGTCTGAGTAATAACCTCCTTGTAACTGCATAGCAAATGCTTTACAGAAATCCTAGTAATTTTCTGATTTATGCCAGTCTTACAAAGCAGGGATAACACATTAATCTATCAGGATCTTTGATAAGTCTTGTTGACCCAAATTTACTTTTGAATAATGTAAGTGACAATATTTCTTTTCAATATGTTTTTAGATGTTACCTACTAGTAAAATCAGAAAATTTGGACAGATTAAACTCAGACTATTAACAAAAGCAATATGCTCCTACTTATCACCCATGTCTTGAATCAAGCTTTGAGACACTTACATATAATATTGTAAAGTTTTTTGGAAAATACAAGGATTGGCTAGTGCTAAATATTTTCTGTATAAAATGCCCCGTGACTATCACAAGGCAGAAGAGAAAATGAGAATAATCTATAGGTCAGGGAGGAAACAGTTTTGAGGGAACAAGAGTAAACCCCATTTCAACAGCTACTACCACCTCCTAGCTTTTAGAAGAAGAGAGCACCACCCTTTAGTTTGAAAACTGTATTAGGAACAAACTTTTAGATTTTTTTACTAACTAATCTGAATGTTATCAGAAACAAAAGTTTGTCTTTGATTCCTGTTATTTCTTTGTGTCTTAGTCCATTTGATTTATCTGATTCATTAAAAGTTGGTAAATCCCATAGATTAGATTACTAGGCTGCAAAGAGGAATAGCTATTTAAAGGTAGGTCATATCTTCTCTACTCTGGATAGCAATCAACACAAAGAAGAATTTATACCCTGAAAATAATCATAGAAAGTCCTCAGCAAGAGCCTTATGTGTATGAATGACATTCATCTCTTCCTTTCCTTACCTTAGAACATGGAAAACTAAAGGAGTGCATTTTTTAAAAAATCTTTTTAATCTTTTTTTTTTTTCTCTCATCCTTCATAAGTGTTATAATTTTCTTTAGCTATAATGCATATGCAGACTATGTAACTCTTCTCATCATAGCTGGGTCAGGATTTATGCACTCAAGAGGTATTTGCTTTTCCTTCTTCAACTAGGTTTCTTTGATCACAGATTCCTTATCTGAATTGTACATCATCTCCCATTTATTTCAATACTTGGCTAGTGACAAGTGAACATAACAAGATTTATCAGAAGCAGCAATGAACCACCTCTTTGTGTAAATCCTATTAATCACAATGTCAAGCTGGATAACCATGGGGTCAAATGATAACTTCTGACCTGTAATCATCTTTATCTCTGGATAAATGAATAGTCCATTAATATTAATACTTGGGCTGTTTAATTATATATACATGAAGATTCCACCTATGTATTAAATGTTAAAGATACATCAGAACCAAATTCAAATATAGGAAACTTACATACATATTTCCTGTTTGCAATAAAGTGAAAAAATGTGGAGGGCTCTTCAGAAATACTTTTTTGCAGAAATATTCATTTTGTCTAGAAAAAGTAGAAAATAATCCACCCAGTTTAAGTTTCAACATCTTCCAGTATGGATTAATTATTTCTTTACATACCCAAAATAGTCACCTTTTAATGATTTAATGATGTTTCACAGAAGCTTGTTCCTAGATATAATGGCTTACTTTGTCTTTTGTTTTTTCACAGCATATGCTCCCTTTGGAGTATATATTTGATTGAAGTGGCAGTGTGGCAGATCCCCAAAGGAACAGTTAATGAAATGATTTTCTGAAGTCAATCTAGTGGCCAATAAACTACTAAATGAAGCAGATGGCTGATAATAAAGGTCTGAGTTCCAGTTACCAGCATTTCTCAGAAGGGAAACAAGGGAGCCAACATATAAGCACGTTTGAGTCAAAAAAGTATGGTTTTCCTGATTTTTGCTGTATGATTTAAATCCAGCCTTAACATTCTTAGAATCATCACAATGCCAAACTTCAAAGTTGCAAAGAGAAATGTGGTTTATTCCTACCAGCAGAAGAGCTGCACCAAAAATAGATGAATAGTTTGCTTATATTTAGTTATCTATGTTTATAGTCTCATATAACATCTTTTATTTGTCATGCTCTAATTTTGACTTCTTTCAGTACAAAATTAAATAGGAAAAACAAACAAACAAGTAAAATTCAGTAGGAATGTATGCTGCAATGTGTGTTACCTCAGTAATTTTTGGGTCAATATCAGATTGCTGGATGATGTATCTGGACATGCACAACGATGGAAATTATGTGGGTAGTATACAGAAAGTAAATGCCAAGCACAGGGGAGTACAAGGGGCAGTACTAATTTTACTACAATGAAAACAGGATTAGAATTATCTGTTACAATGAGTTTAAAAAAAACCCAACTATTTCAGATAACAATAAGAGTGAAGAAGATTACAAAGCAGAAGTTAAATATTTTTTCCTATAAATTAAATTAATTAGCTATGGTTCTGTCATATAAGTTTGGCCACACACTGAAGAACACCTTGAAAGAATTGTAAGCACTGGACTGGTGATAATAATCTAGCAGTATGGATATATGTGCAAGTGTTTTGTACTGAGCTAGAGAACGGTTTTAAACTCGTCAGGCGCTCACATTCCCAATGTGTTTGACTCTCGCTCTACTCTCACTTAAAGGTTATTGATCCATTTTTTAACATAGGGGTAAAAGTCTGCAGTAGTTATTGCAAAGCTAAATCATGGAAAGAGATTTGTCTCATCTAAACACTCCCTAATCCATCAATTTCACCTCCCACAGAAAGTATAAAAGATTTGGCTCTTAGCTTCTCTCATATCGATGAATGGACATGAGAAAAAATTTCTAAGCATTCTTGAAGTATGACATCTAAAATAAAAGTGATCTAAAAATCAAAATATCAGCTTTTAAACTGCAGTGGTATTAAAGGAAGAATGCAGCCTCAAAACTCTCTTCTTTCCCTAAACAGTTCATCCCACTCCATGCTCCCATTTCTTTTGCAGTTGCAGTGATCCTGTAGACGTAGGCTTTGTTACTCTTTGAACACTAATATTATCCCTAACCTTATTTTAAGATAAAATTACATTCCACCCCCTGCCCCCCATATTTTACGTTTCAACTGACCCTTCTTGTTTATTCTGTTATTATTGCATTAAATTTTTCATATAAATTACCAAGTAGAACTACAGATGTGAGACATTTAAGAAAACATGCTGATTAGACATTAGAGTTCAAAAATTCACTACTTCAAATATTTTTGAAGGAAATTACAAGCAGTATTTATTTACAATATTTATACAGCATAAATATACTAGTAATTTTCTGTGTTTGGCAAGATCGTGGATTGAGTTTTAAGTGCTAAATACTTGTAAAAATGAAGATTTTAACATTTTAAGCTGCAGTCTAGCTGAATTAGCTTTTTTGATAAACAGGACTTAGAGTTAATCAGTGCATTTCAAAATACTGGAAAAATCTCACAGGGGTCAAAATTATCCACCCGAGGCTCACATTTGGTTCATGTACAGCATGATAAAAGGTAATCTAGAAAATAAAAATAATAGATTATTTAGACACTTCAATGTTTTAAAAACAGATATTGATTCTTTCCTTTTAATCTTTATAGTCATCAACACAGCTGTCCTGCTCATTGCTACACACTTTAAATCTCCTCAGAACTGAATCAATAATGACACTTTAAAAACAAAGACAATCAGACCATATCCTTGCTGTTACATACATCTGTAACAGGTAGATTGTTTTCAAGAAACTGCTGATCAAGCAATAAATCCAGAAGATATTCCAATCTGGTAAGCAGGGTCTTGGATACCCTGACTATACTCCCAGAAAATATAATTTACTATAATTCCAGACTATGAAGAAAATACAAATACTTTTTTAAGCAGTCAGAATCTCTTTATTTTTCACATCAGAAAATAAAAAAAAATGGCAATAAATTATTGGTTACATTGCTGGATCAGTTACGAATGCAAAGAACAGGGGAGAAAGATGAAAAGTAACATTCAATTAAGAAAGAACTTTCCCATTTCTTTGGTTCTAAAATTTCTCTTTGCTTAAATGACATTCAGTTATTCACCTCCCATATGTCTATGATTTAATTATAATCAAAACTGTCAGGGAGGTATTTTAAATCACAGGGCTTTGCCAGTGTTTTCTGGCACAAGCATGGAAATTTTCTGTGCTAATCTTTTCTCTGAGTTTATTTATATTAATGGCCATCATTCCTCATGTTACCTTCCCAAGAAGTACTAGGGATCATGATTGAAAGAGAAATAAACTATATATAGCCTACAGCAGTGAGCAGCTGGTGTTTAAACTGTCTGAATACAAACTTAAGCAATTCTGGCTTTATATGATATGGGCCTTTATGGCTCAGACACTAACAGCACCTTGTTTGTCCAAGTCAACCATAAAGATTGACATGAAGAGATTATTGTATGGCATCAGAAAGATCTCATTAAGTGGGAAAGTTCAAAAAAGGTAAGGAGGTTCCAAATGGTCCCTGAAAAAAGTATTTTCTCAAGTAGAGAAATAAAACAATAGAATGTCATCTGTCTTAATACTGATATACTTTTGAAAATGTATTAATTAAAACAAAGTAAAACTCAACCAAGCCTGTAAATTATATGTTAACTATTCAGAGAGTTCTATTTCTTATATACATCACTGAGCTATCAATCCTAACACAAAATACTTGAAATTTCCTGTTTTAATGCATTCCTACTCTTAGGCTTCTGGAACCACACTCTACTATGCTTTAGACAAATGGACCCACCATCCGTTCACCACCAGGCAGAAGGAGGGGACCTCTGACATGGAGGGGAGTGGAAATAGTTTTCTGCTCAGGGTGGCTGATGAAACCCCTCATGAGCTACCTCACCTCCCCAGGTGCCCTTATACAATAGGTATGAGGGCCTGGAATCTGAAAACCAGGGAAATAACGTGGATGAAAGCCCATCTGTTGGAGGGATCGTCTGGGGTAAAATCATATTTTCTGTGATTCTGTCACTCTGTGATAAAAAAAGGAAAAAAATGTTTCTATTATCACTGTTGTCATTTTTTTCTTTTATATTGGTGCAGATAATGTCTCTTGAGAGGTATCTCTTTCAAAGAAATTGTTAAAATTATAACAGAATATCTCACCCTTTGTACTTAAATTGTAATGAAATAGCTTTGAACCTCTGCAATGATTAACTTTGCAGACATTACAAAATAAAAGATCCAAGTGGAAAAATGTAGAAAGACTGAAATGTACATTGCTTTCAGAGGTTTCAATTATATTCAGTTTCTGTAGAACTTTCTTTTCATCTTTTGTCTTTCCAAAAAAAGAGTTGCATCACATTTTCTTTTAATATCTTAAGGATTTTAATCAAATTTTTTGTTAACTATGACCAGTCTCCTATTTATTTATACTTGCTAGCAAACAGTATACCATCTGCACAAAACATCTGGACAGAGGTGTAATTGGTGCATTGCTTTCTGCAAACCTAGTTCTTTTAAAGCTGGACAACTCACAAATCACCATGTAATTGCAGAGCTGCTGCTGTAAGATGTCCATTAGTGCAAGATAACAATAACTTCAGGTAGGAGGCAGATGGTACCACCTAGTCCCACAACATAAAAGCAGCTTGCAATCCTTTGAAAAAAAGTAAATTCCTAATCCTAAGGAAAGCTAAAAAATAGTTGTAGTACATTCATTCTCTCTATCTTAGGTACTGGCTTCTATTTATGTATTTAGTAATATGATTGACACCGGTAATTCGTTCATCAGAGGGAGAAACACATACAAGTGTATTATTGTTACATTTGAAGTAATATACCCAGATATTTTAATGCAAATACTATTTCTGCTGTCATGTGTTAGATAAATTAATTTCACATTTGAGGGGGTGAGGTAGAAGGAATAAGTCTTCTCTATTTTGCTGTTTGAGACAAGCATCATACACTTGAAATTCTCAGGTCAACCATGAGATAATGTATTCCTTGCAGAAAATCAAACAGAAAATTCCAAGCTGCCAGCACAGCTAGGTATAGCCTTTATTCCAAAGGCACAAATACTTTTTAAAATAACTTTCCCAGATGTAAGTAATATGTTTTGAGGGCATGCACTGGGAACCTGACCATGATTCAGAGAAAGTTTGTGTCACATTTCTGTTTATCTTATGCCTCTTTAATAATTCATGTTTGACTAGTGACCAGAAGAGGTGAATAGGGATTCTGCTGCCTTTAGTGGCTAAGTTGTGGACAGATAAATCTCATACAAGTAGCTAAACTTGAAACTAAGTTTTATCATTTATCCATGAGGTTTGATCTCCTTTAAGGGGCATTTGATAAACCAAATTTATAGAAAATTAATACATACTTTACAGTTTCATAATCACCTTAATTTTCCAGGTTCTGCTTATGGTTCTAAGTATTGAAAAAGCAGGCGAAGCAAGTTAGTGCCTTGTACCTTGTTTCTGATATTTCTAGACTAGATATTTCACTTTTATTATTCTCTTTTCTACTAAGCACATAGGATCTGATGACTGTCAGTTTTACAATTCCTACAAAGAAATAGTACACGTTCCTCTGTCTGACCAGAGCATCTAATCATCCTTGGCAATCAAAGGGTTTGTAAATGTCACTGCACTTTGTCACATCCTTCCAGATGACAGTGCAACAGTGATGATTTCACTCAAGTGCTAAATTCTCTTGTTTGACCTCCAAACGCAGCACACATGAAGAGTAAAGGAAACTGAAAGCTGGTGTGTTCACACAGAAAAGCCTTAATCAAAGTTGTCAAATGTGTTTATGATCCAGAGAGATAGGTTCCTCAATACATTTTAATTAAAATATTTGACATTTTTCTCTACTTCATATGATTCTACCTGAATAGCATTTTAGGTCCAAGGTTAACACTTTGCTGTGTCTTATTGCTAATGAACATTGTAAACCGTAAGCTGTGTCGTATTTAGGAACAGATAGAATTGATTTTCATCAAGAGTAAAGATACCATCCTTATCATGGAACAAAGGGAGCTTTATAATTCAAAATTTTGCTTAACATTTTTATTGTCTCTGAGACTTTTTTTTAAAATGCTTTTCCTACTTTATGTGACCATATTGTGTTATAAATGACAAAGGAAATTTTAAATATTTTTTATTGAGTCACTGTCAGTATTCTACCACTTTTCTGCTTTTTCTCAGAAATTAGAGATAAACAAGCAAACATATATGTATACTGCCATTTTACTTTCCCAGCAAAATAATATGAAATATTGCTGGATCATTAAAAACAGAAATCAACATTTTTGTCTACCTTTGATGAAATTCAATGAAGTGTGAGTTTGAGGTCCAAAAGGAGCAAACCATAAAGTTCAGGAGAAAAACACCAAAGCAAAAATAAAAAGTACCTGTCAGGTGCTGAACTTTGCAGTGAGACTTGTGGTCAGATGTGTTTAACTGTGACAGATTTCTACTCTAGGGCAGACTATCCAGGCACACTGTCCAGACACACTCTCTTACACAGAGAGAAATGGATATAGCCTGGGCAGGATTCTTGTTATCATGAAACCTACAACTAAATAGGTGAGATCAGTCATGTCTCATGAATGTCTGCTTTGTTAATTAGCTATAAAAACAGTCTGGGATAATGATATCATATATATATATATACACACAGACATATACACACATATACACACATATAAATACCAATGTACATTGTTGTTGAGTTTAACCCATTCCACATAGCTGGTAGTCTGTAATTTATAGAAAACAACATAGTGAGTTTTGTTTGATTTATAGGCAATAGTGGTGTGTTTGCGTAAAATGTATCAAAACATTGTGTTAGTAGTCCATAATGGCCAAAAAAGCAAACTAAATGTCATCATTGACTTGGAAGGATAAGGAAAGTTGGGTTGTTTTTTTTTTTTTGGTATGAATCTATTGTCTGCCTGTTTCTTGCTTGATTTTGAAATTTATCTGGACCTTCTACCTAAAAAGTACAATAGAATCAGAAAGACAGAGAAGGGCAACAAGAATGGTCAAAATAATGGAATAGCTTTGGAGTGATGAATGAGTCAATAGACTGGGACTCCATAACCTTGAAAAGACAAATACTGAGATTCTGTAATACACTTTAAAATGAGCGGCACACAGAAGGTGAGCAGATATGATTATTTACTTCTCATGATATAAAACCTATGCAATTTCACATGAAAATAACACTGATGGGTGTAGAGCAATAAAAAGAAAGTTAGATGAGAGACACTAGATATTAGACAAAAAGAGTTTAGACAAATTCACAGAAGAAGAAAAAAAGTGATGTATAAATAGAAAAATTTGTTTTGTCTTTATTGTAAAGAGCTCATTTACAAATATAAAGTTGGATAGTTTGAGAAAGAGTCCAATAGTAATTTTCACCTTGATAGGTGAAAAGCAGGAAACAAATTCATCAACTAGTTCAAATTTGTTCTATAGGATTCCTGGATGCAAGTCTTTTAATACGAGCCTTTGTAAAGATCTGGAGAGGAAAAAAGCGTAGTACTGAAAGTCTAGTTTTGTCTATTCTTAAAGCTTTTGCACATTTTGGTGCCACATTCTCAAGAGTTGAGTGCAAAACTCTGAATTCTGTCACCTCAGGAGAGATACTACTCCTTAGAGGCACTGTTCTAAAAGCCAAATGAGATGCACATATTTGGTGTTTTTACCTAAAAATAAGGACAACATTTCTGTTTCCAAGGTTGAAAAAAGGATCTAATATACTAAATCACACTGACTATTGCACTGCATTCCTGAAGGAACTGGTAACTTTTTCAGTTTTCACTGCAGAGGTCATACATTATTTATGAGCCAGCCAAGTAGTTTTATCTTCAAAGAAAGACCAGAGATTCTCACTGACATCCCTGAGAGATAGTTTCTTTTTTTGAATTTCTTTTCTTTTTTAATTGAACAATTTATTTTAAAACTTCATCATGAACTTAACAATGTCATTTCAAGCATATTGGTTAGAAGGATCCTGGTTTTCTTCAGCAGTTTTTCAGCAAGCAATAGAGTGGAATCTTGTCAGGTAGAAAAGGTGGAGCCCATGTAATATTTATTATTAGTAGAAAAGAATTTCAAAGGAACACATCTTATTATAGAGCTTTTGACAGTGCAGAAGTGTGAGGTTTGCTGTTTCCATATCAGGATAATTAAGCCTTGACCCTGAAAATATTATATATAAGTAGCTCTGGGTAGACTTAATATAACCTAATTTTAGCCACTAAAAAAAAAAAAAAATAGTATATAGCTTAAGCTAATTATCCAGCCTTGTTATATAGAGACCAAAGAGTGACAGAAGCTTGTTTTAAAACAGTTATCTGGGATTGTCATCTGTAGAATTTTGTTGCTCTCATTGTCTGAAAAGGAAGAGAAGTTATTATTTAGAAGAACATCCAGACTGATACTAGGTGCCTAAATCTGATCTAGTCCTGAGGGCTACTTTCATTAATAATGAAGTATCACCCAAAGACAGTTTCTCAAAAATGCAAATAGGAGGTAGCTCAAATGAATTACCATCTGCAGATCCCTATTTGTCTGGTTTGACTGTATAAGTGATTAGTACAGAATTAAAAATTTACATTTCACCATTAAAATTATGTGAGTGCATGCCACTCACCCTTACCTTTTTATTGCTAAGGTTAAACATATCAAATTAAAATGCTTCAAAAAAATCTCAACATGCCTCTCTTTGCATCTTAATCTGTCTAAATATATTTAAACACATGACTTAGCCTCTCTTGTAATATAAAGGCATTAGGATGTTTCTATCTCTCAAGGATAAGGGAATTTAAAATGTGCTCAAGATTTTAAGATGACCACTCCTACCAAAAAGGACAAGAATCAACATGATAAATCTGCAGAATTAAGGTTTTATCATTGTAGTCAATATAACACTGGTGAACATAGTAGTTCATTATAGACATATATACAAGTCATTATAATGCCTTATTTTTTTGTCTTTCTCTCCAAAACTCAGCTGGTATTCCAGGAAAATAAATGAGGGCTGGCTGTACTTTTAGACACATACCAAAACTGTATTAATGTCTCTTCCACATACGAAAAATTGTTCCTTTGAATCAAAATGACAGTGACTTTATACCTAATAGATATAATGAAAATAATGCTCAGTCCCACTTTGATAGATGTTCCACCCCTCAAAATTACACATTTCTACAGATTTGTCATTGTGGGGCAAGATAAAGGATCTTTTAAAAAGAAAAAACACACTCTGGTTTAGACCACACGTGGTCTAGTGAGAGGTGTCCCTGCCCATGGCAGGGGTTTGGAACTAGATGATCTGTAAGGTCCCTTCCAACCCAAGTCATGGTTCTATTCTATGATTCTAATCTATGATTCTACAGTTTATAAAGACAAAAAATCCCCTTACAACAAACACAAAAGCTGGAATTTTTTGACAGCAAATAAAAATATAGGCCTACATGAATTTGTACTAATGGCACATTTGTATGCATGCTACAATTAGATGTTTTGGAATAGAGAATAATAAGGCATAAATTAAGGGGTTTCCTCAGCAGGCTATATTGTGCAATGGTACCAGTAAAATCTTTTTAAAAGGGAGCATGAAACAACTAAAAATACAATAGTATTATGTTAGTCAACCTAATTAATGCAGAAAATAAACACAGCCTCCCTAATTACTTTTTTTAACTTATTTATGTATTTCAAAGGGTATCCATTTAAATCTCACCATAGGCAGACACTTCTGGTGATTGCGTTCTTTCTGGTTCTTCCTATCTCTTACCTCTTTCAGTAAACATTTATTCCAACTGGGATTAAAAAAAGTCACTTTTAACACTATTACTATCACTTATTTGGTTGCAGATCTTGTCTTTACTCTCTGTGATGAAACATAGTGGTTTTGGCTGGGATAGAGTTAATTTTCTTCACAGTAGATGGTATGGGACTGTGTTTTGGATTTGTGCTGGAAAATGTGTTGATAGCACAGGGATGTTTTCATTACTGCTGAGCAGGACTCACACAGCATCAAGGCCTTTTCTGCTCCTCAGCCCACCCCACCAGCGAGAAGTCTGGGGGTGCACAAAGAGCTGGGAGGGAACACAGCCAGGACAGCTGACTCCCACCGACCTATGGATATTCCATCCTATGTGGTGCCATGCTCAAAATATAGAGCTGGGGAAAGAAGTTCGGAGTGATGGAGTTTGTTTTCCCAAGTCATTGATACACATGATAGAGCCCTGCTCTCCTGGGGATGGCTGAACCTGCCTGTCCATGGGAAGTGGTGAATTAATTCCTTATATTGCTTTGGTGGTATGCACATCCTTTATTTTACCTATTGCCTTTATTAAAACCCCTGAATTTTTGGTTTTAGCCTAATGATTTTTTCCCCATTGTAGCGGGTTCGGTTTGCAACCAGGCAGAAACACCAATTTAGTGTAGTGGTTCGGTCCAAAATACTCATTACTGTTTATCTTCTGTGAGATAAGAATTAGGAGAAATGCAAAGCAGGCACCAAACTTGAATGAATATAAAGAAGTTTATTAACAGACCTAAAAGAAGAAAGAAAAAAAAATCATAACACACCTTCAGAACTCTTCTTCTCCCCCACCTTCCTCCCTTCTCCCACTGACAGTGTAAAAAGACGACCCTTAAGATGTTCAGTCTGTTTACCACTTCCATAATAACCTTGTTCAGTCCATTTAGGAAGAGGAGTCTCTCTTGCCCATGCTATGAACACATTATCACAACAATACAGCCATCCACTTCCAAATAACATTGTTCAGTCCATTTAGGAAGAGGAGTCTCTCTGCTCGCATGTGAATCCCTTCCCCTGACTTGCAGCTTTTCCCACAACTGCTTTCAAGGGTCCACTCTTGAAGGTTTTTGAGGTACAATTTTAAGGTTGAGCCGTTCAGAAACAAAAGTTCTCTTCAGCCATCTCTGGGAGCATTTCATCTCTAAGAACAGAGGCCCTCCTCCTTCCCTGGGAGCAAAGGGTTCTCCTCATCTTCATCTCTAGGACTATCTCTGGGAGCATCTCTAGGAACTGAGGTTTTCTCCTTTCCCATTTGGAGCAAAAGTCCTCATTGCTTCCATCTCTCCCTGTTCAAACTTCTCATGAAATTAGAGCTGCTTCAGCATCTGCCTATCTCAGCACAGGTGCTTTTGCTCACAAGTTGAACTGAACACTCCACCCCCCATATCTTCATGAAATTACAACGGGTACTCTGATACATCATAGCTTCACAACAGAATTTCAGTTTTAAGCATCTCCTCTTTCTCTTCCCTCAGGTTTTCAGCTCTTCACAGCACTAAAAGGGTTAATCTCACCTAGGCCTTGCAGCTGGAATGTTGCTTATCACAGTGGAGGGGGGGGAGCCAAGCCACTCCGGCTGCCCACAGGAGGGCTGTGGGGGGGTTCCGCGGGTGGAATGGGGCCCATCGGCTCCAGGACGGCCGTGGCCCGGCCCGGCCTGGCCCGAGCAGGGCCTGGGCTGGGCCCACTGGCCTCCCCACGGGGCCCGCAGCCACCTGTCCCAGCACTGGAAACGAGAGAGAGAGTCTGCCTCAGGGTTTCTATTCTTAAGTGTGCATCACAGAGGCGGTCAAAACTTTAAGTAGCTTAAAGAATTGTCCATACTCAAACTGGCCAGCTGATAGGTTCTGTTAGGTCACAGAGGAAGCTGTAAGCACCCCTTGGCAAGGACACCACTTCCAGGACCATGCTTGCTAACCTATGACACCCATCCCACTAAAACAGGGTGAGTGAGTGCACAGCTGTGTGGGGCTGAGCTGTCAGCTGGTGTTAAACCACAAAGCATAGGTTCCTAGCCTTTACTTTGGAGAGTAAGCTTTTGCTCACAAGAGTGGTTAATCTCCATGGCTAATCATCCTGGAAGTGGAATGTGTTGGAACCACCTGACATCTCTCAGGCTGAAGTAGCAGGTGTGGCAGTTTACTAGGAATATCACTTCGAAGACCTGTCAGGGAATGTGATCTCAGAGACAGGACAGGCTGGGGACTCTACACACAGTTTTTATTCAATCACTTTTCTATCTGCCTGTACATAGCAAATGACAATTCTTTTGAACTTAAGAGGCCTCAATCCCCATTATGGAAATAATGATAATTGCTAATAATACCAACTCTTACAATTCACTGCTATAAAAAATGGAAAGCATAATTGTATTCACTACCAATAATAGTCAGCACTAAGAGCTAAAAGTTGTTAACAGGTAGATGTATCTCAGGTGAAATAATTTAGGTGATTTCAAAAGATAAGGAACAAAGACAACTACATCTTTACAACTGACACCACATTAACATTTTCCAGAAGTCTTCCAGAGAGGTTGAAATTAATAGGATGAGTCCTGTGTTGAAAGTAAGTAATATATTTAAATTGTCACCTATCTGGAATGCCATTATAAACCTTTTCACATCTAAATGTATGTGGTTTTTTCCTACAAAAAGGCAATATAAAGACAGTTTAATGTGCTGTGAGGATGTGAATAGACATATGAAACTAGGTTTGGCATTTTTCTAGGGAAAACAAAAACCAAAGAAACTATTCAAGAAAATTAAACAAGTTGCTTTCAAACAGAATTTGCCTAGGATGTTTGACAAATTTTATTTTCTTATTACTGCACTCTGAAATTTTGGCATGATAGGTCTTTCATAACAAACAACTTAAGAGGAACAGTACATTTAACAGGAGTTACAAATAACTTTAGGCAAATCGCTTTGTTTACAGTGACTTGACAAATTTGCGTCTTGACATCAAGAAAAGAAGTGAACCAGATAAGCTTTGATGTGCAGGGAGGCTTTTGGTGAGAGCAGAGGCATAACAAAGATATGGATGTCAGCAAATCAAAGCACTCCATTAAGTTCCAGAGAAATTCCATTAAGTTCAATAGCACTGGCTTAAGTATCGAGCAACTACTCACTGCAAGTGAATACCAGGATTTGTTCTTCTGGAAATAATCAACCATTATGCAGTGTTTATTAATTTACCTTTTCGCTTTTTGACTTGACAACAAAACAAACCTGGCCTTTTGAGAATGGAATCTTATTGTCAGCTAACATGGAGCTGGCCAGTTCTTGCTTCTGCTTTATTTCAGGCCAATTCACTTATGGTTGTTTGCTTATGGTTTGATTTTTTCCTGTAGAAATATGTACATGCTGAATCTGCAGGAAGATGTGGAAGTAACTGAAATAAATTTAATTTTCTAACTGTTGCTGCTAAGTTAAAAAGCCAGTTGGCTGTGACTGGTTTTTTTGGTTTTTTTTTTTTTTTTTTTTCCCCCAGCATGAAACTAGTTTACTCACACCTGGCAGAAATTCTGTTTTACGGGTCAAAAATGTATTTCATTCCCTACAGAGCTTAATCAATTGCCATAGAATCCCCAGGCAGGTTACGCTTTTGTGAGCTAGTTCCCTATCAGCTCTTTCCTTTTAATTCAAATGCAATATGCCCTTTTCTCAAGAAATGCTGTGTTTTGTACGTATTTGTGTTTCTTTATTTTTCTTTGAATGACAACCCTGACTACAATCTTAAATTATTCTCATATAGACATGCTCAGTAATTAGGAATGCCATGTATGTACCTAAATAGCAATCATAATCAACCTTCATCTTAGAGGTTAACTGGATAATGACAAATCATTCTACACTTTTTCACACTTCCGAATGAAGGCTTGTGTTATTCTAATCACATCAAGCTTCTGAGGACTCAGTCACTTACCAGAAAATATTGTGCAACG
This sequence comes from Corvus cornix cornix, assembly GCF_000738735.6. Taxonomy (NCBI): domain Eukaryota; kingdom Metazoa; phylum Chordata; class Aves; order Passeriformes; family Corvidae; genus Corvus; species Corvus cornix. Next base: position 102,102,452 of record NC_047056.1, on the reverse strand, counting down.
GAAAATATGATCAGACATATTAACCTTTTCATTAAGTTCTGAAATAGTTATTGACAGGAGGAGAAATATTTCTTTTTGATTAAGTAAACAGCATTGGGATAGTGTCCTCTAGTGAAAGAACTATTGTTTTCTTCATGTAATGTACCTGCATTTTTACTAGGAGATTGTAGGTTTTGCACCCCTGGGACTAAAGTGTGAATTCTATCTCTGAGCCTTGGTTGAATCACTATGAGGTATGGGTTTACTCATTGCGACTGTTCCCAAAATATTGTCCCTGGCAATTGCAAAGGTGTCATGGGTTAGCAAAGCATAGTCCCGGAAGTGATGTCCTTGCAAAGCAGTGCTTACAGCTCCTCTGTGACCTGACAGAACCTATCAGCTGGCCAGTTTGAATATGGACAATTCTTTAAGTCACTTAAAATTGTGACCGCCTCTGTGGTCCACATTTAAGAATAGACAAACCCCGGGCAGAGCTCTGTCTTGTTTCCGGTGCTGGGACAGGTGGCTGTGGGCCCCATGCGGGGGCCGGGCCACGGCAATCCTGGAGCCGATGGGCCCTGTTCCACTCACGGACCCCCCCACAGCCCTGCTCCATGCAGATGGAGCGGCCCGGCTCCCCCTCTCCAGTCCGGCCAAGATTCAGCTGTGACCAACATCAATAAGTGACATTCCAGCTGCAAGGCTGAGGTGAGATTAACCCTTTTAGTGCTGTGAAGAGCTGAAAACCTGAGGGAAGAGAAAGAGGAGATGGTTAAAGCTGAAATTCTGTTGTGAAGCTATGATGTATCAGAGTACCTGTTGTAATTTCATGAAGGCATGGGGGGTGGAGTGTTCAACTCGTACTTGTGAGCAAAAGCACCTGTGCTGAGATAGGCAGATGCTGAAGCAGCTCTAATTTCATGAGAAGTTTGAACAGGGAGAGATGGAAGTGATGAGGACTCTTACTCCACATGGAAAGGGGAAGACCTCAGTTCCTAGAGATGCTCCCAGAGATAGTCCTAGAGATGAAGATGAGGAGGACCCTTTGCTCCCAGGGAAGGAGGAGGGCCTCTGTTCTTAGAGATGAAATGCTCCCAAAGATGGGTAAAGAGAACTTTTGTTTCTGAACGGCTCAACCTTAAAACTGTACCCCAAAAACCTTCAAGAGTGGACCCTTGAAAGCAGTTGTGGGAAAAGCTGCAAGTCAGGGGAAGGGACTCACATGCGAACAGAGAACCAAGCCAGGCAGCTGTCTCGTTGTGATAATATTTTCAGAGCATGGGCAAGAGAGACTCCTCTTCCTAAATGAACTGAACAAGGTTATTACAGAAGTGGTAAACAGACTGAACATCTCAAGGGTTGTCTTTTTACACTTTCAGTGGGAGAAGGGAGAAAGGTGGGGGGGAGGAGAAGTGTTCTGAAGGTGTGGTATGAATTTTTTTTTCCCCCTCTTTTCTTTTTCCTTATTTTAGGTCTATTAATAAACTTCTTTATATTCATTCAAGTTTGGTGCCTGCTTTGCTTTTCTCCTAATTCTTATCTCACAGAAGGTAAACAGTAATGAGTATTTTGGGTCAAACCACTACACTAAATTGGTGTTTCTGCCTCCTTACAAACCGAACCCGCTACAAAATGTCAATAAACTTTTGACACTTTATTTCATCCTGCACTCATTCCTGTGTCTGCAGCACAGTTCCCTATCTCACAGTTCTTTAAAGTTAAAACTATCTCTGTTCACTTAACACCTTCCTGATGCAGAAAGAGAAGAGAAAATTTTCTTCATGAGTTTTTTACACCCTCACTGAAATGGAAACAAAGAGGAAGGGACCTTGTGGAAGCTTTAATTAATCCTATCTGCAAAAGCAGCACCTGTTTCTAGCTTCAGCATATAATCTATCCATGTACACGTGTCAAATTATTTCTACAATTCCCCTGCACCAGTCTTTATTCCTATCTATGCCAAAAATCACTCCTTAATATTTTTTCAGTCAACCCTACAATTAATTTCAAATAAAATTTAGTCATTCCTCTATGAATTACTCTTAAGTTCTGACAGCACCCTATCAAAACAGCCAAATTACACTGCATTAACAAAAAAATTGCTGGCCATGACTAATGACTGCCAAGAACAACACAACTCACTTCCTACTACTGAGGAACAGTGAGAGGAAATCTTCTGGCATCTCATTTAAAATTAGAATGCAACAAAAGTCTTACCTTTCTTTTAACAGTACAAACCCTGTTGTATATCACAGTATTTCTTTTGGATGTGTGACAGTACGTGGACTGGAGAACGGAAGATATTTGATTCCTGCTTCTTTTTGTTTTCTCTGGTTTCCAAAATATTTTTCCACAAAGACTTGTATCTGTATTTGGTTTTTATTCTCTTTCCTTCTCAGGTTCAATATCACCATGCAGATTTACATTGTTCTTATTATTTAACTGTATTAGTTTGGAAGTATACCAAAGTTTGCACCCCCAGCACAACACACATGTTGAGTGTTAACAAGTGCTATGCCCAAATCAGTCTCTTCAACATTTTGGATGAAGCTAACTTTTTGTGGGATAGAACATCTCAGCTGTATGAATGTGTACTACACATTATATACATTATACTGCCTGGCTTGAGATTTTGACTGCAATAGATGCAGGCTCATTGGTTCTTTCATTTTACTCCATTTCCTGGCATTCCAGTGTTGGATTTACTACCAGAGCTATCCAAGAAGCCTGGAGTAGAACTTTTCTGTTACTTAAGCACTGTTAAATTTTTATATCTCAGGAACAAAGGGAAAAAAGGTTTTCTGATGGTATACTTAAGAATTTCCAGAACTAGCACAATAATTCTTCCTGCTCCATTTCTGTAAGATGAGCGCCCAAGAAAATCAAGCTGAAGGGTCTTTATGTGTTGCATTTTGCCCCAGTTTTGTCCTTCATCTCAAGTACTTTGTCCTAGCATTTGCATTAAAATGCCTATATTTAATTTGAGTGTCAATGAAATTATTACAGAAGAAAATATTTCCTTATAAGTTTGAAAATACCTGATATTTTCTCTCTTCCTCTTTTCCTCTTTTATTTGCTTGCTCTTTATAGTTAAGCTCCAACAGTTAAGAAAACAAGACAGCAATAAGAGAACACAACAATCTGTGACTAGGTTTTTATGTTTGATAATAATCCCTTTTAGAACAGCAAAAGGTGATCTGTTTAGAACCACAAATTGTGTAATGGGTAGTGAAGTCTCTACATGACACCACATAAGAAGCAAAACCTACTGGACAATACAGGTCTATAAAGCAGTTCCTGACATACAAAAAAACCAAGACCTACCATGTCATGTCTTGTAGGTTAACAAAAGTTGAAGACAGAAAGAAACCCCTATTATTTCTTCCTTCCTGCCAAAGTGAGACAGTTCCCCATAGTGTAATTTTCTAGTGTGTTGCCCAGCCTCATTTTAAATTATTCTAACAATGGGGCTTCCACAGTTTCCCTTAGGAAGTAGTACCATAGATGACAAGTTGACATTCACTTTACACTTTAGTCCCTAGATGACATAGTTCAATGTAATGTGACACAAGATTTATTGTGATGGACTCCAACATTTGACAGGCTTCAGCACAGGGTAATGTGCTGTGACCTGTTGATTTAAACAATGTTTAACAAAACTACTGTAGCTATAACATAAAGGTGGTTGAAAAAGGAAAGGAAAGGAAAGGAAAGGAAAGGAAAGGAAAGGAAAGGAAAGGAAAGGAAAGGAAAGGAAAGGAAAGGAAAGGAAAGGAAAGGAAAGGAAAGGAAAGGAAAGGAAAGGAAAGGAAAGGAAAGGAAAGGAAAGGAAAGGAAAGGAAAGGAAAGGAAAGGAAAGGAAAAAGAACTCTCTGAGAATTAATTTTAAACACAGTACAACAATCTATATTGGAGGACACACATACATTTTGTCTCCTAGGCTGTAGGCAGAATAAACAGAAGACGCAAAAGTTTAATCTTTAATTTTGAATATTAAGAGACTAAGGCTGGATTGTGAAATGTGATTGATCTTAGAGAAATGAAAATAAGGATCTAACGATATTTTTAAAAGATACCTACATGTCTAACTGCATGTTCAGGTTCTCACTGACTTTAAAAACCTATGTCACAGATTTAATGTGAGGTATTTGTACAGATTTTAACTGCTGGCTGTACAAAGCTTTGTGTCAGCAGTAGGAAGGGGATGAGGAGACGGAGGAAGAAACATCACTTCTTACAATACTGCTGGTAGGCCTTCAGCACTGATCAGTGGGTTTAGATATGATCGTATTTTAAACAAAGACTGCAAACAAACAATAAATTGGTAAGCAAGAGGAACTGAACAGTCAGGAAACCATTGGAGAGAAAACAGAGGAATATGATTGGCACAAGTATACTAGTGTAACAAGTGTACTAATTAAAATGAAGCAGCTTTGCCGGACCATCAAGTCTACCTCATACAGGGTCTAATGAAGAAGACACTCCAGCATGCTCAAACATACAGCTAAGGAGCTACAATTTGGAACTTGACAGAATACTGGCTTTGTCACAGGAGTGATTTTATGATACATGACAGCTCTTGAAGTCGTCTAATCAAAATTCCTAGCAAAACATGCTTTCCTCTCCAGCCTACTCTGCTGTTTTGTTTCTCTTGTACCTTGGTAGCCAATCCTTTACTGTGTCTGAGGGGTTTGTAGTCATCACCCATGAGTTCTCCAAAGTTAGAGACTATAAATAGGATCTGTTTTCTCCTTATGGTCTGTGAATCCCTTCTTCCACTTGAGCAACTGATTCATCTTCATTTGGAAGAAAATCATTTTGACTTCTTACAGAAAATGAAACATATGACATTCTTTACAGGTCACAGTCACTGTGAGATTAGGCACAGACACCAGTGGTTCAATTATTTATCAGAATATATATTCTTACAATGTTATGGTGCTGCAACTAGGCTCTTCTGCAGTGCCCATAAAGTGAAAGGCCTTCCTGATTTTATGCTGCCCCTTTAGACTATGACAGTAGACAAATGTCAGTTCCAACAGCCAAAGATACTAAAGAGAATGAGGCTTCAGAGCATCATGTATTCATGGTTTTTTTCCCCCAGGTGAGAGGGTGAGTTATTAATTTTAAACAAAGTCAAATGGAAGACTTATTTGCCACCAGAAAGAGAAGCAAAGTACAAATCTGAATCAATAGGCTCATAAAAACCTCTTTGCTCTCTCTCTGTTTCTGCAACTCTTGTTAATGAATTCAGGTGATATTTAGGATTATTTTTATTGTGCTTAAAGTGATAGCAATATAATTTTTTATTTTTTTTTTTAAAGTTTATATACACAAAGTATTCACAGTGAGAATTCTAAGAGATGTACCTTTTGCTGACAACAGAGAGCAGATTTACAGAGAACCTGAAACTCAGCAAATATTTGCATTTAAACTGTATATCATTAGTCTTTACATTTTATTTTGAAGATTGTGCCCAAGTGTTAACTATTGTAATATCACTTTGAAAAAAAATGTTGAATGGATGATTTTCAAAGCAAGTACTAAGCCCTATAAATGTCAGACAGTAAATCTGAAGAGCACTGACTGAAAAAAGGAATACACAATACAATTCTTTTATCAAAACTGAGAATACTTTGCACTTTTGTAAAATGTCTTTTGTTAAAGAGTACACTACAGCTCAAGCAAGATGTTCCAAAGGATCTATTTTAAGAAGGAGGTTTGTCTTAAAAGCTGAGAAGACATTAGGCTCAGCAATAAGAAGGAATCCAGAAATGTTCTGTCACAGTCATAAAAATACACTTTAAAAGCAGTTTATGTTCATTTGCTTCTTTTTCCTTTTGCAAGGAGAAAGAAACTCACTTTTCTAAAGCTTAAAAATGCCTGAAAGGTGGTGTTGACTTGTCTTTTTTTTATTGAGACCACCTCTCTTTTATAAATCCTCAAAAGACCTAAAAATTGAAAGAAATATTGTAAGGACTCAGAAAGTTTTCAGGATGATGTTGTTTATTTTTTTTCAGTTTCTCTCACTATTAAAAACATCTGCTTAGTTCTCATCCAGTGATATCAGTTATTTTCTGGAAATAATTTACAAACATTGTTTCAAAATAAGCCTTATATAAATTTATATAATTGCTATATGCCTTACTTATGACAATTAGTTAGAATATTTCAAAATCAAGCTGAAATCTAATGTATCAATATCACAATAACACTAGCAAAATAACACACACTGGAGATTTGCTTCATTTGTAATTTTTGAGGAATTACATCATCAAATGTAGTAAAACCAACATAGTTTTAAAGACAGAAAATAAGAGATTATGACTGATTTTTCAAATTTTGAAACTCTTTAAAAATTATATTTAAAAGAACATTAAAAAAAATAAAGTAGTCTTTTTAGTATAAATAAATGCTTTCAGAACCTACCTACGTACAATTCAGTTTTAATGCTTCAATTTTAGCTAGGAAAAAAGATCTCAGCAATATTGTGTATGACAGAGAAAAAAAAAGCCCTCAGCCGTTTGGTATCAAGTAATAATTTTTGGTCACTAGAAAAGAGCTATTAGTTATTTACTGCATATCAGTGAATAAAATTGGTATTAAAAGGTTGAGATATTAGTACAAAGACTAGTTAACTAAGTCAATGAATTGGTGAAAAAATAATATTCTGAGTTCAGCTAGTCTTGGGAAGATATGGGTTGATTCTTTGGCAAGCAAATAAGATAGAAATAAAACCTAAATAACAACCACCACTGGAACATTTTAATTATCTGACATGCTTTCATTTCTTGAAGGAAAATTATAAAATAGCAAAGTGGTGAACTGAATGAAGCAGCATTGCTTCTTCGTCATGAATGGAACAGGTCTTGCAGCTTGTGTTGCTAGAGGCTACATCAGAAAAAAAGGTCATTTGATATTTCTTTTAAAAGCTGACATACCTGGCCCTTGGTCAGACACAGCTCAGTCATTTCTATGTTCCAACATAACACATAGAAATATATGAGTCATTTTGTATTACCTTGTACTTCCATATTAAAAAGACACCTGAAAAAATTAATAACTTCTTCCTCCAAGCAGTAAAATAAATTCGAACTCCATCCTTGAAGAGGCAAAATATGATAATCCTGATAAAGAGAGGAAAAGCACAACTGAAGTTTTATAGAAGATGGTTCTCATTAATTTGTCTGTTTCCAAACAGTCTCTTTGACTTCATAGAATAGGATTTTGTGTTGTCATATAGTTTGTCTAAGATTATTTACTCAAATGAATTTCTGAATTATTGATATAAGTTTTATTCACTGTTTCTTGTAATGCAGCCTTTCATCTTTAGTGCTAAAAAACACTTTGAAAAATAATCTCTGATTTATCCTAATAAAATGCCTTAATGTAGAAAATAATTCTATATTGTAATTTAAAAAAAAAAAGTTAATTGAAAATCAATAACTGGACAATTCTCTTTCCTGGTAAGTTCTATTACTTGCAGTTAAAATAGGTGTAGAGCTGTATATATATAAAGTGAATTCTTCTAGTTCCTTCTACAAATTCCAATGCTGTGTCAGTGTTTTTTTCTGAACTTCAATTTATATACCGACAAAGTTCAAAATGAAACTTAATAACAATGGTGAAATGGGAATTTTGAGCATTCTAAACCTGAGTATTTGAAGATAAAAAAACTCCTTCATACCTGGATATTTTCATTCAGTCTTTTTTGAATTCTGTGTGTATAGACTGCAGGTAAATTACTGTTCAAGAAAATGACCAAAGCTTGTTCTCAAGAAGTTGCTTCTCCAGAAACACACAGCTTGGCCTTCTAACCTTCATAGAGATTATTCAGGGTCTAAGAACATAAAATTAGGTCACAAATTAGACATTCTCATTGTAATAATCAGAATTCAGCACACAAACCTCTCATTGCAAGACTGTCCAATGTGAGATGTTGAGCAACTGTCCTAATTGTAGCTATCTAAAAAATATTGTGCGAATTCCAGTTTCTTATTCCCCAGGGCAGAAACTGCAGGCTCTTCTCTATAATGTACTGTCAAACACAAGAGTAATAGGAAGTTTATAAAAAATATACCAGTGCATAGACAACAATACAAGCCCTTCGTAAAAAGGCAAACATGGATGCAAGATAAAGCATGAGTTTAAATTTTGTTTTCAAATTTGACTAAGGACAAGAGGATACTACCTGAATAAGTTATAGCTATTGGATATCCATTCTAATATAATAGAATCATAGAATAGTTTGGGTTGGAAGGGGCTTATAAGGATCATCTAGTCCAACCCCCTTGCCATGCATGGGGACCTCTTCAACTTGATCAGGTTACTCAGAGTTCCAACCAACCTGACCATGAATGTTTCCTGGGATGGGGCATCCACCAGTTCTCTGGTCATCCCCTTCCACTGTTTAACCTACCTCACTGTAAAAAAATGTAATACTTATATCTAGTCTAAATTTACTATCTTTTAGTTTAAAACCTTTGTTCTATTGCAACAGGTAACCTTACTAGAGAATTTTTACCCATCTTTCCTACACGTCCCCTATCAAGTACTAAAGGACACAACAAGGTCACCCCAGAGCCTTCTCTTCTTCAGGCTAAACAGTGTGAAGTTTCTGCTTTTCCTCACAAGAGATGTGCTCCAGCCCTCTGATCTTCTTCAGGGCCTTTTTCTGGAACTTCTCCAACTGGCCCATGTCCTTCTGTGCTGGGGACCCCAGAGCTGAATGCAGAATTGCGGGTGGGGTCTCACCAGAGCAAGACAGAGCAGAGGGGCAGAATCCCCTCCCTTGCCCTGCTGCCCACGCTGCATTGGATGTAGCCCAGGACATGTTTGGCTTTCTGGGGATACAAGGACACATAGCCAAGTCATGTCCAGCACTCCCACAGGCACTCCCAAGTCCTTCTTGGCAGGGCCATTCTCCATCTCCTAATTTTCCAGCCTGTATTGATACTGGGGGTTGTCCCAACCCAGATGCAGGACCTTATACCTGTCCTCGTTGAAGTTAATGAGTTTCCCTTGGACCCACTTCTCAGGCTTGTCCAGGTGCCTCTGGATGGCATCCCATCCCTCAAGTGTGTCAATTGCACCACTCAGCTGGGTGTTGTTTCAAACTTGCTGAAGGTGCACCCAATCCCATTGTGTCCATCTGCGATGAAGACATTAAACAGAACTGGCCCCAGTATGAGCCCCTGAGGGAACTCATTTGTCACTGATCTCCATCTGGACACTGAGGCGTTGACAACTACCCTCTGGATATGACAGTCCAAAAACTCCTCATCCACCAAACAGACAAGTTTGGTGACTTGACATAGTCAGTGTTTTTCATTCTAGTTCTTACTACTGCAAAGATTACTGGTTATCTGCCTTAGGACAAATGGAGAATCTTAATGTTTTATTTTAATTAATTGCTTTTCTGCAGTATTGCCTAATTATTGACTTGAAAAGGAAGATGATTTTCTATTTCTCTCATCCCCACCCCTCTTTTGTAAATTGTATTTTTGCACCCTTTGACATCCTTTAAATTGCTGCATACAGATTTATGTCCTTCACTAATCATATTTCTGACGGTTTGTGCCTTGTTTAGAACTTTCTTTTTTACCTGAATAATCATATAAGGATAGAATCATTGCTCGGGGCTTGCCTAAGGCATCCCATCTCAATACAGAGGCTTGCCTGAGCCCTGGTTTTACTGAAATAGTAATTCTCACTGCAGAACAGACTACATTTGCTCAGCCAGATTCCTCCACTCAGTCACTACAGTGTTCAGAAAACCAGAGGGCATTTTATTTGCTTTCACTTACTTTCCATTGTCTATGACTGGTTCTTTCACACTTCCTTTCATTTCATTTTGCTTTTGAGCCATGCCTTGACCAAATCATCTGGGAGTTCATTAGATGTAAGTCTTACTATTGTTTTAAATAATACTTTTTACTGTAGTTCAGCTCTGTTTATAATGATCCCGCAACAGCCTGTGCACTTTCCATTTTTTTAAATCACAACACAGTATCTTTCAATGTTATCAGCTCTCTACTTGAAAACACAAATTCATTGAGCTTCAAATTAGAATTTAGACTCTGACTCAATTTGGATTCAAAAATAAATGACCATTTACTGTCCATCTTTTTTACTTATTTTACCTTTTACCTAATAATTTACTTACATGATTATTCCCCTTAACACTGTGAGAGAAGAGAAATTAACTAGGACAAAAGCAGAAAACAAAAATACAGCCTTTCTTGGTCTCTGAGTAAATTCAAACTTACTAAGTATCAAATTATTTCTTAGATATTTTTGTCTATTTACTGAATTCTGCTTAGATGCCCCTTTAATTGTCAGATAGCTATCAGAGGTTATTTTATAGGAGTAGTGTCAAATGCATGTGGAAGTCAAATAGTAAGTGTTTTTCTGTGTGAGAAGCATGAACAGTCAGAGTTGCACAAAATCTGTTGATGTTCCCAGTAAGATGGATTTGCTGTTGATGGCAGTGATGTTCTTTCTACAGTAGTTGTTTTCTAATGGAACCATTACAAATTTGTCCAGAACAGTGAATTCAACTTCACGGCCATTTTTTCTCTGAAAAATCTCACTAAGTTTAACTTCGATAACTTTTAACCTCACATGTCTCTCAGAAGCAATTAATGAGATCATGAGTATACTCTGGACTGCAGGAGAAGAGAGTACTGTAATCTATGCAGATAATCTTTTGGTTGAAGGCCCCATCAAAGACAAGTTACATGATTCATGTACAGTTAAGAACAGTATACAGAAATGCCTTAGCACATAGATTTATTTTAAGATGACACACAAAAAAAGAACTTTTTCTAAAATAGAGTTCATGCAATCTGTCAGCTAGCCTCCCTCCCTGGAGGGGAGGAGACCCAGGAGTCTCATCCAAGGTTCTACAGTACTGCTGATATGAAGTTATTAAGAGAAAATGGTTCAAATGTTAATGTAAACTTAACTGAGTCTTTCCATAACCATAAGCAACATAACCGTAACATACTTTACTGAGTGACAAAAATAGACGTGTTTCCTGGCATGGCAAGCATTCCTTCAAATTTGAAAGAAAAACAACAAACCTAGGACCTAAATGCCAGGTTTTAATATTTTTAAGAAGTCTATCAGTTAGATTATCAAGAGAAAAATGTAGATTGCACATTTGAAGTAGGGAGGATTTAAATAAGGGGAGAGATGAGGTGGTTATTTTCTATGACAAAGGGAGCAGGACATTTTATAGCATAAAGCAAAGAGCAGGATGCAGAGCATAAGGCAGGGTGAGAAAATGTGAGAAAAAGATTATGGTATGTCACAAACCTGTAAGTTTATCAAGGCCATGACTTGGCATCCACAGGAGTGATGGGTTCAAGTTCCCAGGCTCACCTACTCAAGGCTTTCATAGCTCTCTCAAGTGAGAGATCCAGAGTTGAACAGTTATTTTTTAATATGTACTTTTCTACTGAAAAATGACTGACCCTTTGATTTGGATGGCTTGTGTAAACATGTCAGGCCCAGCCAGACTGAAGCCCTAATCCCAGCACCCTCAGATTTTGGCAGTTGGGACCACCCCCTTGGCTGCATGGCTGTGTTTTGTCTTCAGCCCTCACCACCACACTTAGCCATATCTGCCCCCTATGAGTGGTTCCAGTTGAAAATATGTCTTTCTTTTCCCCACCACGGCAGCTGGCTTTGCAAACAATACTAGCTCTCTGGACAGATCTTTCCCTGTTTAAATTCCTAGATAACCAAGACCGTAACAGTGAGGGCAGATCAGATCATTTCTTTAGATCTTTATCTCATAGCTACATCACATTACCAAGTCAGTGCTGCAGGATTTATCTATGTTCCTTTTTTTATTAAGCTTTAAACACACCAGACTTTGCCTTGAAGCCACTGTAGACAGTGTTCTCCCACTGGAAAGCTGGAACCTCTTTAGTTTCTTATCAGGTCCCTGTTCTTTACCTGAACTCAGACTCTCAAATCATTGCTCTGTTTTTGTTCCACAGAGCCATAGGTGTCAGGGAAGGCCATCAAAGCCTAACCTAGGATTTCTACATGTCATTCTTAAGTCTGTGAAAATTCCTCTGAATTTAATCGACAGTCTCTGGACACACGTTGCATTTTTGCCTGATTGCTGACCCAATCACAAACTCCACCATAATAGACATGACATAAAGAACAGAGCTAAAACTTTGCCTTCAAAGAATACTTTGGGCCAAATTAATTCCCAGATCTACATAGACTGAATTCAATACTTATTTTAGAGCTGAATTTGTTTCTATCATTCAGTGACTAGTTAAGAAGACAATTTAGAGGTCCCCTGAGATACTGTGATGAAGAAAGGTGCCCAAGCATTCTCCTGGATATAATTTCTACCCTTCAGCAGGAATGATCTCTTAGACAGTGCACTTGCAATCCAAGGTAATTTTTTAACCACGACCTGCTACTACTATTCTGTTAAAATTGACATCCATGAGGCATATTTTACAAGACTAGCAATCTCTGAAAACATGCTATTGGAAATAAACCAAACAATGCAGAAATGGCATACATCAGGAAAGAGAATAGAGCTCATAGGGAATGGGTCATAAAGTTGAAGATTTGAGACTTCACATAAATGCCTTGAAAATCTGCAATGTACTTAAGTACATGAAAAAGTGGTTTGTGTCAGCAAGCATATTGTTTCAGAAATTGACAGAAGGGAGTCATAAAGCTTGCAAAGTGCTTCTGAAGAGGAAAGCAGCCCCTAGTGCCAAGCAGATAACTGATTCTTAAACAGTTGGTAAATGTTTATGCTCTAGACTTCAGCCCTAATAGAGAATTTGCCAACCAGAGAGTATTAATAATAAAAAAATTGCATGTTTATACATTCTTTCAGGGAAAGATCTCTTATGTTTTATGCGCATTATGCAGTGGAGCTTCAAAATTCATTGGTAATACAGATGCATATTTGAATAATCGTCATAGACAGAGAAATTTTATTAAAAATACTCAAATTCAAGGTTACAGAGCAAATACCAAAAAAGAAAAATGGGATCAAATTCCTCAATTTTCTACATTTCATTCCTACGCAACAAGCAAAAAATGGCTGTTATGGATTATCCGAACAACACCAGTCAGATGGATGGATGTTACGATCCAGTTTAAACCCAGAAAAGCAGAGAGCTAAGTCTCTGTGCATAAACTGGAAAGAACTTAGAAGGTTCAAAATATTCCCAGAAACGAGATTAAAACCAAACAAGGTTAGATGTTGATGCCAAAATATGGATGTATTTTACTTAATAGTAAAAGAGGCAAAGAGAAGGTAAGATAAAAGAAAGAAATAGAAAAAGAAGTGTGCGTGGGGGGCTGGGGGAACAGGGGGAGGTGACAGGGGTTAGGTGGAAGCGTATCACCCATCCGAAGGTCCCAACGACGTCTCGTTGCTCCCCTCCATCTGCTCTGCTGGGGGTGAGGGTCCCCCATCGCTGCTGTGCCCGCACCGCCACACGCTGCACCATGCTGCCACATGCCACCACACCACACGCCAAAGAGTACAGAATCCTGTGGATTAATATACACCGTGGGCCAGGTGGGAACACCCACCCACATGCCTCTCTTGCAGGACCCAGCTTTACACTGTCCCTTGCAATGCTGAGGGTCTGTTGCATCACCTCTGGTGCTCTGGTGCAGGGTCTGGGGACCCCTTTGAGGGGGGCCCCTGTGATGGGCCATGTCACCCCCTTCTGCTGTGGAAGCTGCCCCCCTCCCAGTGAGAGCCCCTCAGCTGGGCTCCTCTGTATAGCGGAGGATGGGAGTCACTGCGCCTCTGACCACAGGCCTTTCCAAGATACCCAAAGCTTCTCCTCCCCGCCACCCTTTGGTGCAGGGGGTCTGTTTGAGCCTGGCAGCTGATAGCCCTGGGGCTGTGGTCTCCACCTTGGAGGTGTTAAGCCTGTGCTTTGTGAATGTCCCCAGCCTTGAGTTGTTACTTTATCTTGTCTTCATCAGCGAGCGGTGTAAGGCCTCACTCAGGGCCTCACCCAGGATCTCATTCAGGGTGCAGTAGTCTTTGCAGCTTTTGTAATACAGTTTTAAAAGTCCTTTAAGAAAATGTTTAAGTCATAGACTATAATATTTCAGTCTCTGACAATGGAATGTAGTGGGAAACTTACCCTTACAAGTGTGATATTTACCCACTGGGTGTAAGATTTTCAGCTTCAGATTTACTTATAATCCTGATATTTTTATAAAGCATCTTGTTTTCTTGTATATTCTCCCTGTCAGGTTATTTTAATGGACATTCCTTCTAATTGTCTTTGTATATATTTGTTGCAGTTGTATTTTAATGGTATCAATAACAATAATCATAACACTCAAGGTAGACTTCAGTATTTCTTTTTTTCCTAACTGAACACTGTGCTCCATGAATGGCTTCCTAAAAATATTTAAACACCCTTAAATCTGTCTGGGATACTCTGTTAACTGCTTATGAGGACAAGGACTCTATTTATTATTATAAATAATAATCCTTTATTTATATTACTGATCCTTGAGTTAGAAATTCTCTTTTCCTATAGATGACATCCATCAGACATGGCCTTAGCCAAAAAAGAGTTAAGTGAGGCCTAAACTCTTCTGGTCAAGAAAGAGGATAATGCCTTTCCTTAGAAGTCATGTCACCTACCTATACTTCCACCTGTCAGGCCCAAGTCTGTCTATGATTGCAGAGAAATCTTAAACAGACCATGTAAATTAAACTTCTAGGTGATTGTGGTGAGATGAATCCTGCCTTCATTTTCCAATTAACCTGAAGCAAAATGAGCCACATTCTCACTTTTTTCCCTCCAAATGACATCATAAGAAACGATAACATAAATAATGAGAAAATAATTTGGAATGGAACTAAGAACTACGGAATTATATTATGTCTTATAGAATTACTGTATTAGAAAATTTAGTTGGCTAAGATTTCACTTAAAGAAATGAACTATTACGAATTCACTTTATAGTGATCACATTTCAAGACACCACTGCTAAGATCTCATTCTTTGGTTGTGTACAAGGAAGATTTTTAAAATTCATGGATCCATACTCTAATTTTAACAGCTGCAGAAGTGATTTTATTTTGCTTCTGCCTCTGTCATACACAAGGGGTTACCGTTGATGACCTTTGCACTGCATCTTCCCATTTGGCAAAGATATAATTTTGTAAGGACTTCATTCAAGATCAAGCTCAGTCTTTCTAATCCTTCAAATTATTCTGCTTTGTTATGGACATGGGGGACTATCACCACAGCTGGCCGTGCAAACAGAACCATGCTTCTTTCATCAAAGGGCAAGAAAACCAACTGAACATTTTCCCTTTTCATTGTTAAAATAGAGGCTTAACCAACTTTTAGGTCAGGAAATCTCCCATGTTCTGGAATTTTTTCTCTTGATTTCTCTAGGCTTATATAGCATATTGTGTCTTATCAAGTGCATAAAATGGACAAAAGACAATTTTATAAATAATACACATACAACTACAAATATATGTTTATACTAGTGTATCAAGAGGGATTAATGTTAACAGAAAATCCACGTGAACAGAATATTAGGGTAGGTTCAGTACAATTTCTTTCTAATTAGATGTATTCTGTATGTGTACACATAAATTTTGTAAATGGCTTGAGCATACCAAATATTCATGTTTTAATTATAAGAGTGATGTTTTAAAGAGTCAACCTTTAATATTAAATTCAATTTAATGGTAAAATGAAATCAGTAAGAGACACTGGATTCTTCTTTGTGAAAAGCAAATGGAATATTATGTACTGTAAAAGTGCACAAAGTAACAACAGAATTCTAAAATCTGTACAGAAGATCAGAAGAAAACAAAATTTTGAAAAGCAACAAAGCACAGTTTAACATGAATGTCCAAAGATGAATGTTTTATTTCCTATTTCTAATTCCTTTGAAGAAAAAGTAATCATTGTGATGCCATGATGATTTTTTGCCTTTTCTTTTATACCCCTGTTATACCTTTTTACAACTTCTGTACTCTTAGGGCTTTTTGCCTACATTCTTGGACTTGTTTGTTCATCTAGGAGACTAAACATTTTAGAAGCTTCATAGGTAGGGATCAGTGTGCCCCAGACCCCAAGGTCCTCTCCAGAACACATTCTGTAAACCAAGATAGAACCATCCAGGGGAGGTTCCTTGGGGAGGGGGGCTCATTCAAGCTTCTCATTGGGGAATTTTGGATAGATATGCTAATTAGTAAGACCTACAATGTTAGACCAGATCTTTTGGGGGGGATGCATTGTGGTGTGCATTTCGGTGCATTCCACTTGGATATAGCGCACCTAAGGATCCTTAAAATAAATACCAAGGTAAAATCCTTTTTCCTTTCTAACCGTGTTTGACTCTTGATTTTAAGACCAGGAAATGGCATCAATTTCACTGACATAACAATCTTACCCTAACCCTTCAAGAGTTATCACTCTCTTAATTTGAAGCAGAAATTTATAGAGGGTTTATTCCCTCTGTTGCTTCTTGGCTTGTTTCTTTCTTTTGCTTCCACTTTTGCTTTCAAATACTTTACTTTTAGGATTAAATATACGGAGAAAGTTGACCCTGTTCTGACCTGATTATCTCATCACTGCAAATCCTATATTCAGGAAATTACAAAAAGTATGGTTTCTAATGCAGTCTTGAATTAATTCTGTTGCATGTTTTCCAAGCATATAATTTAAATATATATATTAATGTCAGAGATCACTTCATATATATAGCAGTAGTGTTGAGTTTTGGTTCTATAAACACTTCCACATAAAGGTCTTTTGCAATATTAACTTTAAACTATATATAACTCTGAAAAACTATCATTTTTTCAGGCTTTAATTTTCCATGTGTGATCTCATCTTGTCATGAATCTTTAACGTTTTTTTTCTCTGTGTGCTCTGTTTATATTTTTGTTTTGTTTTGTCTTTTTGCTTTTGTATCGCGTTTGCATGGCCTTGTTTTTGGTAGTGGGGGGATCACAGAGGTGGCTTCTGTGTGAAGCTGCTAGAAGCTTCCACCATGTCCAGCAGAGCCAACCCCTGCTGGCTCTGAATATGGACATACTGCCAGCCAAAGCTGGGCTAATTAGAAATGATAGTAATGCCTCTGTGATAACATATTTAAGAAGAAATCAAAACAAAAGTTGTGGAGGAGTTTTAATTCCAGTCAGAGAAGAGCAGAGAGGTGAGAACACGTGAGACGTACAACTCTGCAGACACCAAGGTCAGTGCAGAAGGTGCTCCAGATGCTGGAGCCGAGGTTCCTCTGTAGGTCATGGTGAAAACCATGGTGAAACAGCTGTGCCCCTGCAACCCATGGGGATCCACGGTGGCTGCAGAGATCCACCTGAAGCCTGTGGAGGAGCCCACATCAAAGCAGGTGGATGCCTGGGAGGAAGCTGTGATCCTGTGGAAGAGCTTTGGAGAGAGGGGCCATACTCCCAGACTGGAGCAGCCTGTCCTTGGAGGACTGCACCCTGTGGAAGAGTGACCCATGCTACAGCAGTTTTGGGATGACTGTTGTCCATGGGGTGGACTCATGTTGCAGCAGGTTTCAGAGAGCTGTTGCTCATGAGATTGGACCCATGCTGGAGATTGGACCATGCTGGACCCATGGGAGGGACCCCACAGTGCAGCAGGGGTCCCTCTCTCTGAGCAGTGGGAGGAGCCTGGGTGATGAACTGACCATAACCCCCATTCACTGTCTCCTTGTGCTGCTGGAAAGGAGAGAGGGATGGGGGAAGGTGTTTTTAAGGCTCATTTTACTTCTCATTATCCTGCTCCGATTTTTTTAGTAATAAATTCACCTTATATATCCAAGTTGAGCCTGTTTTGCCTGTGATGGTACTTAATGAATGCTCTCTCTCCTGGTCCTTAACTTAGGAATCCTCTGTTAAATTATCTTCCCTCCATCCAGCTTCAGAGAGGGGTAAGTGAGCAGCTTTTGTGGGTGCCTGGCATCCAGCCAGTGTCAACTCATGACAGTTCTGAGTAATTTCTTACAACACTTTTCTGAGGAGAAAATGAAGAATTAATTAAAGCTGAAAAATTTGAAGTGTTTTCTTCCTCTTTTCTTCTTCTTCTTTTCTTTTTTAAATGTTACTTTGTGTTATTAATTTCGCACAGTAATGCATTTTCTAATCTGGGTAAAAGCTTTTCTAAATAATTTTGCCATGACTTCAGCTCACATAACCATTAAAGATGTAGCTACAAAACAGAAGATATAATTGAAACTCAGGAAAGTATTTTTGTTTAGGATCCTTCACAATTTCTTGGCTATGGATATGTTCATTCCCATTTCCTTTTCTTTGACAGGAAACTTCCTTTGTTTAAATAAAATTGTTGTCTCAAAAGAGATAATAACTAGTTTTAAACCCAACAAAAATGAGGATTGTGGCTGTACATAGTAAAATTATGTCTTTAGTTTCTGGCAATAAAAGTGAAGAACTTTTGCTCCAATATGTCTTGACAACTAGGAAAGGTGGCAGCTGCCCAGTCTTCACTGGTTTATCTAGAAGTATAGTGGTCCATTATGCTAAGTCTCTACAATGGGCCCTAGAATGATTTTCCAGGCACTAGTACTTGGTGCACACTTCTTCCATGCTGTGGATTTGTCCTGGGATGCATCCCAGCTACATTATCCCTCCCTGCCCTCTGCCCATGTCCTCACATATCTCACATAAACTCAGGCCCTGATTGGAATGGAGCTATGACCCATGCTAATAAGGGTCTGTCCTAGTCCAGATGATGACAATGATGGAATGGATGTCGAAAAGGAATTGTTCTATATATAGAAACAACCAAAGAAAGCAAAGAGCTCTTTTACTTATTTGTCTACAGAAGCTATTTTTAAAACTCAAGAAACTGTGCAGTGAATGAGATCTTACAGGTATTTGTATCATTCTGTAGAGCTGCACAGTGTGGACATATTGAATTCCAGAGTAGAGTTAAAAATGCATTTAAATTCTCCAGGTGCATTCCCTCAGGATATATAAGCAATCTCCTTTGCAATTCTGAAAATGCAATGTTCCCAAATGCATTGCAAATGTTGATCATTCAAGATTTTCTGTGGGAGAAATCTCACATTTATCTTCCTCTTCATTGTTACTCCAGAGTCCACTTAAGCCCTAAGAGGGAAAATTGCCACAAAGGAACAAGTTTTACTGTTAGAGAGCAAAATATGCAAAGACCTCATTCCCATCCATAATGACCATAGTGGGGGCTATTCAATTAGTCATAGTTTTTAATTACTCCAGCAGTAAGATGAAGTACAACGTTGCCATAGCATGATGCTCCTCCCTTTATGTTCTGGTGATGGCACACAGCAGAGAAAGCTGTTATCCCTCAGCATCATTAGTCTAAGGCAGGGTAAATCCTAGGAACTTCTAAGCAAAGGATGCCCTGTTGTATGATGAACACTGAGCACAATGTCTGTAATTCTGAAATAGTGTGGATTATTGAAAACAGTCTTTCTGCTAATATGTTAGGTAATGAATTAAAAGTACTTGCTTATCTGTGTTTTAAATCCAAATCTCTTAAATTTAGCATAATTGCTATACAGTATATGAGTTTAAAAAACATTATGAAGTATTTTCATGTACTGTATCTCAAATTTACGAAGAGAAAACAGCTTGGAACTTTTTGTTTTAATTAATGAACAGGTTCTGAACTTTTTATTTTTCCTTCTCATGGGATTGCGTTGGTTAACACCATAGTCTGAAAACCAAAATAGAATTCAGAAGTTCAATTTAAGCCTTGGCAACTCTTCAAGACCATTAAAGAGAAATTAAATCAATTTTGGAGAGACAAGCTGTTATATTTTAACTTTGTTTTTACATAAATGTTAAAAGAATATTTTCTTTTTTGGAATCTGTTCATAACATATGACCAAAACCCTCCTGCATTAACCAGTTAACTGATGCAGTTATGTTAGTTAAAATATAGACAAGAAAATTGTATTTTAAAGGGGTTTTAGGATGGCCATATGCCATTACAGTATGGCTGATTGGTTATTACCTTCCCACTTGGTCATTTTTACAGTCAACTAAAACAGCCCAGAAAGCTTTCTCTTGCTTTTGGAATAGACGGTAGGTCAAGTCTACAGCCATGCACCCTGGTACCCAAGAGAGCATGCTGGCATCCACACTGGTTGTTGCCTGAGGTCCCTTAGCTCATGGTTGACTCCAAACCAGAACTGGGAACAGGAATGAAGACGGGCAGCTGGCCCATGCCCGTGGGCTCTTCCCAGGACAACTTAGCAGAACTGAAGTAACACACCTGTACCGCTGCCCTCTTTGGTTACCAGTACAGGCAGCTTGTCCTTGGTGAGCTACAGCTCACATTTCCCCATTAATATAAAATATGGTTTTAAACCAATAATCAGTAACCTTGTCTTTTTATGGAAAACCTACTGTTGATTTCCCAAGAAGCTGAATCATTCTCCTAAGTATTTATAAGGGCACCATCCTGAAGGATTTCTGGCAATATCCAAGGTATTTATAGGAGGGATTCAGTACAAGTAAAAGCAGCTGCTGCTGAATCTTCCCTTGGACTGATGTATAGTGCAGTTAAGTAAATTTATTAAAATGAAGAATATGAGTACTGCAGAGCAAAGATTGCTCTTATTTTCTCAGATGTTCCTTGAGGACTAACTAAAAAATAAGAAGTGTGTGATGGAGGAACTCTTGAATGATACTAATATAAACAGTTTCAATGATAAATTAAAGATTATTTCTTTTTAATAAGGTTAGTTACTTCTGTGAACATTTAAAATTTCAGGGTTTTATTTACTAAGGAATAAGTTATCTATTAAAGGCAATATAAGCATTACTTCACAGACCAGTGTAAATTGAGCTACAGTTTAGCTGTAGGTTAATAAAGTAGACAGAGTATTATGTATCTTGTTTAGCAGTAGTATGGACAAGAGAAAGAAGCACAGATATAATGGAAACAAATCCAGGAAATTTATATGGAGGTGAAATATGTATGAGGAGAGTATTCAACAGTATAATCCTTAAAATCATATACTAAACCAGAATCAACTCTTTTACCACCACACACTGCAGTTGTAGGGCAGTTCGTATTTGTATTGTTCTACACCGGGTGAGACTGATTTGATTTGGAGTAAATGTTTTTACACAGTTACTTTATCCCTTGAGTGTTCCCTAGAGACACTGAATATATTTATTTTAAGCAAAAGCACATTAATAAACTGCAAGCATGCCAGATGGACAGTTTTAATTGTTCTCTAAGTGTCAGAGCACCCTGTTGCACTACTTCTGAAGTTTAAAGTATGCCAAAGCTGTGAATTACAAAGATACAGAGCAAAACAATATCAAAATACTCTCAATTTTCAGGGTTTTTGTTGGCTTCAGGACTCTTCATACATTTTTTTTTTTTTAAGAGGTCTTGGCACATTGTTCCCAAATGCACCTTCAGAAATGTTCTAGTGAATATAGTCCAGTGACAATATTTTCTTATTGCTTGAAAATTGTAATTTTGAATTTCTTCAGGATGCTTTACCATCTTTCAGCAGTAGCTCAGAGGTCCCCCATGGAGCATTTTGTTCATAGATTTGCACCTAAAATAGAAATGAGACAGAATGCTGATGTCTAAAGACAAAAGATTCTTCCAGAAAATGCAGCTCTAGTATTTGTTCAGTGTCTGTGATGCATCCTCAAAAACTTCTAAGTTATTGCAAATTCCAGTAACATAGCTTTCACTCACTGTCATATTCCAAAGATTAAGTAAAATTGTGTGTGAGAAAAGATTCAACATATAGCCCTGGCAGAAGCCTTTGTGTGCTGACAGCTGCATTTATCTGAGGCAGTGCTGATGCCTCTATTCAATCCCTCAGAAAGTCCTGGCGGCAGGATTGAAAGCTTGGGAAGCTGGAGGGAGGGATTTGGTGTCTCCCTCCTCACAGAACTTTTGTCCATGGTGCCCATTGCACAAAATGATTCTCCACTCATGGGATAGAGCTTGGTCTGCTCCCATGCTGCCTCCTCCACTGCTCCTGATGATGTTGGGCAAAACAGAGTATAGATCTCTTTTCTATCTACAGGGTTAAAAAAATCTGTATGCTGTTGGTTAAAACAGTAGAGAAATAACCAAATAATTCCATCTTTTTTTGTGTAAGTCCTGTGATGTATATACATTTGCCTTCTGCATTCTCTCCTTTTCAACAGAAGAAGATGAAAATTAGTTTAAATCCTTGTTTAGGTACAATGGTGTGGATGGGGGATTGTACAAGACAACATAAAATAAAGATATGGATAAAGACAATGCATTGTGATGCCACAACAAATAAGTTAAAAAGTAAATAAACCCCAATTTTATCTGGTTTCTTCAACAATGACAGGTTTTTTTAGTCACTTGGATGTGAATAATACCATAATTTGAAATCAAACTTCTGGTGAAAAGTGAGTTTCACATTTCTTGTGCTCCTTCTTGCTGATGCATAAGGAAGAATTCACGCACCATCATTCTGGTTCAAGAAATGCCCATTCTGTAGCAAAAGGAGACTTCTTCAGCAGTGTTGCGAGCAGGAAGTGCCACTTAGTATTTTTCAATTTATTCTGGAAACAAATTAATCATAGAATTCACAGAATATTCTGAGTTGGAAGGGACCCACAAGAATCATCAAGTCCACCTTGTAAGTGGATGGCCCATCTAGGAATCAAACCCGTGACCTTGGCATTATTAGCATCCTGCTCCAACTGAGATAATCACAGGGTCACGTGCCTGGAATTCCATATGGCTGGAGTTTCTGGATTCACATTTATTGCTGATGGTCCATCAAAAATTGTTCTGTAATTAAATACTCTTCTACAACTTCTTAGCGTCGCTCTTTTGAAGCTAACTGCTTTTGAATGCCCCATGAAAACTTATTTAGAGATATTCAAGATTTCTTCAGTTTTTTCCAGGGCTTTTAAAACTTTGGGGCAAAAGAAACATTAATGATCTCACACACACTTTACCCACGTTTGTCATTTAGCAGACAAACTCCGCAGTGTTCTCTTCCTACTCTGAAAATACTCAGGATTTAATGAAGAAACCTGGTAACTGAAGCAGTGGTTTCAAGTGCTGCATACAAATCCTAAGCACAGAGAATTAAAGGCTAATTCAGTCTCTCATATAATTGTATTGTACAAAAGAAATAGCATAATACATAGAAGAAAAATGTTAACATTCTCACGAGTATTATTCTCTCTCAAAATCTATTTCTGCTTTGCTGATTTTCTGTTGTTTTAGCACTTTATTGGTGCACTCAAGAGGACTTAGCAATTAAGATAAAGATTTATCGTTTTTATCCAGATAAATTTCAAAAGGTTCAGTGTTTCAGACACGCTCATGTAGTCATACTACACTTCTGAACTTCCACAGCTTTGTCTTCTGATATGCCGGTGCTTCTTAAAAGCACAAAAGCTCAGGGAATGGTCTGATCTCCTCAGGAAACTGTCTGAAGAAGCTGAAGAAAGTGCCCTCCTCCTGCTTGTATATTTAGAAGGAGGTACAGAGCTTACAATAGCGATACTCAATGAAACATACGTTTCTTGTGCTTGTGACTTACGCTTTCTCAAGCCAGAGCAGACTTCATGCTAGATGCTAATTTCATCATCTTTTTGAAATAAAGAGAAACCAGAACTCTACATTGTGCAATTATCAAGCATCCTAAGAATTTTCTATTATCTATTACAAACTGAGGGGTAAAAAAATAAGGTAGTACAATAATAGATACTCACAAGGAAAATGTACTATACATTTATGCATTAAATGCATGTATGCACAGGAAACACTGCCTTCCTTATCTGCCTCTTGGTTTGGATGGGAGCCACTCCTATGCTAAAGTCAGCAGTCTTTGTGATACTTTAAGAGTGTGAAGACTCATAAAAGTATATTTAACAAGAAATGGGCTTAATCTTCTTGGAAGGGAACTTAAAGTTCATCTACTTCCAACCCCCCCTGCCATGGGCAAGGTCACCTTCCATTAGACCAGGTTGCTCAAAGCCCCATCCAGCCTGACCTTGGACAATCCCAGGGATGAGTCATCCACAGCTTCTCTGGGCAACCTGTTCCAGTGTCTCACTGTCATCACAGTGAAGAATTTCTTCATTTATATCTAAACTAAATCTGCCCTACTTCAGTTTTAAGCCATTACCTCTCGCCCTATCACTCTCTTTCCTTGTAAAAAGTCCCTCTCCATTTCTCTTGTAGCCCCCTAGGTACCGGAAGGTGCTATAAGGTGACTCTGAAGTCTTCTCCACGCTGAACAGCCCCAACTCTCTCAGCCTGTCTTCATAGGTTCTCCAGGCTTCTGGTTATCTTTGTGGCCTACTTTGGACTTGCTCCAACAAGTCCATGTTCTTCTTATGCTCAGGACTCCAGATCTGGATGCAGGACTGCAAATGGAGTCTCACAGGAGTAGAGCAGAGGGGCAGTATCCCCTCCCTTGATCTGAATTCTTTTGTTGCAGGCCAGGATGAAGTTGGCTTTCCGGGATGCAAGCATACACTGCCAGTTCATGCTGATCTTCTTATCAATCATCAGCCTCAAGTCTTTCTCCTCAGGGCTGCTTTCAATCCATTCTCTGCTTAGCCTGTATTTGTGCTTGGGATTGACCTGACCCAGGTGCAGGAACTTGCATTTGCCCTTGTTGAACTTCATGAGGTTTGTGTGGGCCCATCACTCAATCCTGTCACTGTCCCTCTGGATGGCCCCTCTGGTCCTCTGATCTATAGGGATAGTTTAAAAGAGGAAATAAAAAATCGTAACTTTCAGTAAATATTCTCGTTTCTGGTTCTCTGTCCGCTGGAAATGCTAAGCTTTTAAACTCAGTGCTGTCATAATAGCCTGTAATTGAAATATGCTCATTATATATGTATATTAGTTATTCCACAGAGATCATTTCCTCTTAATACTGTTGCCTTTTTTTTGTGTGTGTGTTGTAGCATAGGGGTGTGTCCAGCAGAAACTCCATTGTACTGGAATAAATGTCAGTTCTTGTCTGCAAGAGATTGTGGATGAAAGGACAAAAAACTAACAGGTACTGGGGAAGAAAAATAAAAGTGATAGTAATGATAAGGGATTATTCTAATACAAGCTGTATAAATTGCCCATAGACTAGGATAGGGCAATATTCTGTACTTGAAATGTCATAGAGGAATCTCCTTTATTTATCCAGAGACTTAATGAACTCAGAGGTACCTTATTCCTGTAAAATTTATTGGTTAAAATTCTGTTCAAAAATTTGAATTATATAAACAAATTTCAAGAATATTATGCTACTTATTGCTTCCCAGAATAACTGCTTTAAATAGCACATATGCTAAGGCAAATATTTTTAAGCTTTGATGTCAATGTGGAAAGACATTCTGAAAGATTTTTGGGTATACAGAAATGTCTGAAATTTTGGAAGGGACTCACAAGGATCATCAACATCCAACTCCTGGCCCTGCACTGGACAGCCCAAAGAATCCCACCACATGCCTGAGAGCATTTTCCAAACACTTCTTGAACTCCAGAAAAGTTAGTGCCCTGATCACTTCCCTGGGAACTCTGTTCTAGTACCCTAAATTCAGCTCTGGGGTGAATCTTTCATTTCATAACAGACAGAGTTCATGATCCTGCGTAAATCACCGAATTCAAGACTGAGCACCTGAAGCACAACTAGAATCTACTCATCCAGTTCTGGCTGTACAGATTACAGAAAGATAGCAGTCAATACATGAATGCATTATTATAGAAATACTTCACCATCACACCTTAGATAAATAAAGACTGCCCTCATAATCTACATCCCAAGTTTAGAACTGGTAATTTATTAAAGCTTAGAAAAGACCATATAAGATGCCTGAACATTTTATTCTTTTCCACACTGAACTTTAGATGAAAAAAACTACAAAAGAAGAAAACATATCCTCTACTTATTTGCAAGGGCTGAAAAAGAAGAACAAATGGTGGCTTAGATTCTGATCAAATAAAACCTTTTTCTGGTTCCACTTTACTTGCTAGTACAGTGGTTCTGCCTAATTCATTATCAATCTCTTTACAAAATCTAGTGGTTTTTTAAAGCCATTATGAAAATTCCAGTATTTAATTGCCTGACAGTAAACCTGAAAATACACCTGGTATTATTCTGTTCAAGGCAAAATGGAGAACACTGTGGACCTGGATCAGATTAACTGTGGTTTCAGAAAGAAAAATTACATTGCATACATTTGCAAGAGCAAAGCAATTTAATTGTTGGCTTTCGTAACTAATCAAATACTCTATGATTCTATCATGTGATTATAGATTTTTTTCTATAGTGATAGAATGTATGTTATGGAGGATGAAGACAAACCATAACATGTAGCAAGCGTCCTGTGACTTCACCCAAACACACTAAGCAATGAAACAATAAGATGCTTTGCAAAAAATCAACACAAATGCGACTGAAACCCCACTTTGTCATTCTTCCCCAAAGCTGAGGTTATTGCTTATATACAGCTAAGATCAAAAAGCTAAGTTTTTTCCTGGAGTAAGTTTTTGAAATAAGTCTTGGTTTACCCCAAAGAGTGAAAAGGATATGGCCTTTATTCAGTAGGTTTTCCTGTTTTTTTTTCTTTAAACTGCAATGCTGATTCAACAACTGTGTAAGAAATAACTTGCCTCTACAGCTGAACTTTTCTGATAACATAGTGCTTAGTTTTATTTTACAAAATAAAAGTGTTGTGACTTTAGATCAACAAGAATGTGCTTATGACCACGTGCTTATGAATGATATTCTTTCCAATTACTTGCAAAACTGACTTTATCAACAGATTTATCATTCTCTGCTTACAAAAATGGATCAACTGAGTGGTATACGAGTCTGGCACTTAAATATTCTGAATTAACATGCAGAGGTATAGTAATCTTCTGAAAGCGAAGGGATAAATGTAACATAAGGACTACATATTTTTATGTGAAAATATGGTCTGTTTTGCGAACATTCATTATCAAATACAATAGAATTTTGTCTCCATCTTTGTGGTTCAATGCTGCCATATTGTGCTGCTTGATTCTAATGAAGTAATTAAGAGAAAAGTTTCAGCAGAAAGAATCAGAAGAGTCTTTTGTTCTTTTGGAAAATTAGAAAAGTCTGTGTGGAGGAAACAACTGTAGCTCAGATATCATAGACTCCCATATGTACTAAATACAGCTTTATCTTGACTAGAAGAGAAGCACAGAGTACAGAAAGCTACATATGGGTAAATAGCTCATGATCTAAAGTACACCCACTCCTAGTTATGAAAATACTCTGACGATGTCTTACTCATTAAAATGGTCACAGGTACTCACATGAATTGGAATGTAATTGATGATGTACTACATCTGCAAACTTCAACCTGCAGAACAGACTTTTCTCTCCAAAAACATCCAATGATTCTGGGATAAACTTATTGTCTGTCCTTAGTATTCCATTTCGTAATTTGCTTTTGCTCTCCATATTTCTGACAGAGATAACCTTTCTATTACTAATATTTGGCTTAATAGTTTTTGATAACAGAAGATGTCTCTCTGTGCTGTGTCCAGAGGCTGAGTAGGATGAGATTTTAGACATTGATAATTCCCCATTATAAACTAAACAAAAAAAAATGCAAAAAATGTTTTAGTTAAAAAACCCCAAATTTTCAAAATACCTTTCTTTTCTCCAAACCCTTCATTATTACTTCCAAGGTGGTACAAATCAAGCCACTTTGACAGATTTTCAGTAATGCAAAATACTCCACACTTCCCACTCAGGCCTTTTCCAAATTGCTTCTGCAATGTGTTTGTTTATCAGCTCTCAAGTCAACACAATGTTATAGAGAAGAGAAGAGAAAAAATAAATGAATGAATCAAAAAAATTCTTTGGATGTAATTATGGCACAGACATGGAGAAAACCATTAGAAAGGAAGTTTTTGATAATTTACAGGTCTCTGCAAAAGGACAGGAGTTGATGCTCATGAAAATGGTCTATATGGATGAAACCTAAATGAATAAAAGATTCAGCAGCACATGTTTAG
This sequence comes from Corvus cornix cornix, assembly GCF_000738735.6. Lineage (NCBI taxonomy): Eukaryota > Metazoa > Chordata > Aves > Passeriformes > Corvidae > Corvus > Corvus cornix. The sequence goes on along the minus strand of NC_047056.1, from coordinate 102,074,415 downwards.
AGTGTCTAAAATAATATACAATCGAGAGAGGAAAAAAAGAGTGTTAAAACACCTAAGAATAGGATTTTTATGAAATCACTCATTCTTTGGTGTTAAAGGAAGGTTTAAAATACTAATTGTGTATAATTTTACCTCACTTGTTACAAAAACTTTAAAAAAATCCTTTTTTTCCCCTGTACCTTCACAGTCTGCAGGTAGGAATGAGCCCGCTGCTTCCATTAACAGAGAAAATGAGTTTGTCCCTGTAAAATAATTGTTAATGTCAGTGTGCAAGAGGTAGGAGTACTCTACATTAACAAAAGGTAAGAGCAGAAATGTGGGTTGTTTAAATGGGTTATTTACCACTCCCAGAACACAGTTTTATGCTCCTAAAACTCCATTGCTTGTTATGGATATAGTTGAAAGAAACTAAAAAGTAAAATAATTCTGTCACTGGGTGTGACAAATGTTTCAATCCTCCATCATTAATAGCGCATAAATGTTTCTCTGTGAAGTGACTGGTAACATAAACACTGCAATAATGACCCTTGATTTTCATCTTGCTATTTCTTTTGGTTTTTTTCTAAGTCAGTCTCTAGGAATCTTTTCTTGTAATACAGAAAAAGAAACAGAAATATATTTATTTCACCTAGTTATATTCAGCTATAATTAATTATAAAAAGGACGTAAAAAAAGACAAGCCTTAATTTGATCACTTATGTTTGCATTTAATTCCATAAAATAAATAGCAAAATATAAATGAAATTTATCTAGAAAATCGCACAGTGAAAAAATAACATGGAGGAAAAAGTAACTCAGAATTAAATGCATAAAGAACCAAAAATTGGATATAAACAGGGAGGTATCAACAACCTGTAGAGAATAAAAAGAATGAAAGCATGTTTGTATTTAAAAAAAATAAATCAGAATTCCAATAGAATAATGAAAATCCTTGTAACTTGGCCTGAAGGTAAGACAATCTTTGACTTTTTAAGATGGCTTCTTCTATAAAGGTGCACCTTAACAATATTTCATTTACCAAAACTGTTGAGCAACTACTATGCCATAAAAAACACTGATGCATATAACCTTTGAAAGTGACCCCATTTTTTATACAGGATCTTGAATAAAACTTATGGATTTTTGCCAATAGGCAATCCAGTCTGAATGTTTGGGCACATGCAAGGCTTTGCATATAAATCATTATTATTTACAAAGATTTATGGAAATATTAAAACCAAACTTTCAAACACTGAGAACTAACTGCATACAATCAAAAATATTCATGTCATAAATTTACCTTCCTTACCAAAGAAGAGTGTGTTTTAATTTCTTTAGGCATATTGACTATGTTAATATAGTTGGGAATGCTCATTCTTGGAAGAATTGATATCTTTCAAACCGATACTGTGCAGTTCTGTTTTGTGAATGACTAAGACAAATGTTTCTGCAAATGAACAACTTCAGTTCTCATCATAATTTTTGGAGAAAACAGTATTCTCTTTCACAAACCGAAAGCTTCACTTTTGTTTTCAACTTACACTGAATCAAAGGCATCACACTAAAAGTTATTGTTCCTCTGAAGTAGTTCTCATTTCATAGATAGAAATAATGTAACAATTTAGACAATTGCCAAATTGCTGATGGTGTCAGAGCTCCTCCATGCAGCTGTGATGACACCGTAGTTATGGTAGTACACAAAACTGTTCAGAGAAGAGTAGTGACATTCTAGTTGACACAAAATAGAGAAACATCCATGTTCAAAGTAAAAAGATCAGTAACTCAGAATTGCTTTTGTTGTGTCTATTCTCTGGTGGAACTTGAACAAATAATGAACACCAGAGGTAATCTTTTGGTAAAGAAACACACATACATTTGCTAGCACATACTGAAAGGCTAATTTGAAACTCCTGGGATCATTTAGGGGAAGTACTCATAAAGCTTATCTCAAACCTAGCCTAAACTTCCTCTGCAATCAGTTTTAATCAGTGGAGAGGAGTCTAATTTAAAGTCATTTTCTTTCTGACTAACTCTTAAATTTGTAAAAGATTTCATGGTGCATTTAATGTAACTGTTAATAGAGAAAGACAAGTGTCGTCACAGGTTTACAGGACAGATCACACGCAAGTCATCTGAAATGGGTGAGCTGGCTTGCCTCAAGGCTGTCATGACTGAGTGAATTGCTGTCCCAGCACACAATAAACCTGTGGAAGTGCCTGACTTGCCAGAGGCACCGGAGACAGCCAGCATATTTTGACTGCAAAAATTTGTCTGCTTTCAAGACCACTTGTAACCATTCCAGGTATGTTTTGTTAGAAGGTGTCTCTTCCTAATGAGCATAATGGAAGCCCAGCCTCAGTGGACTAAATTTATAAACACCTGTTTGAGACTCTTTCTACTAGCACCAGTTCCTCTAGAACAAAGCACAGTGTAGTGTAACGCTTTAAGGGCCCCACTGCCTTCTTTCCCTGTTCCTTCTCTTTCTCTCTTTTTTATGCATAAAAATGTTATTATTAAAAATTTACAATTTTCAGTAATTATCTGGACCTCCATGTGAACAGCTAATTAGTGACAACAACAGTAAGAAACAAAAGGACAAACATGAAGTTAGAAGCATTCATTTCGGGAAAGTTCAAATATTTCATGACTTGACCTAATCTTACTGATAATAAGTGAAGTAGGCTGATAATAAGTGAAGTAGGCATCAAGGTTACTTTAAAATAGGGCAACAATAAATACCTGTAAAAAACCTAGAGTAACTAGAAGAAATAACATTATTCCCTTTGATATTTACCTTATATTTATTACTGAAGATAAATTAATTTTATATTAATATTATGCATCCTTAATAGAAGTTGAACAATTATGAATCTCAAATGTCTTAGAAACGTGTAGGAACACCAATCAAGGCTGGTAGGGACACTGCCATCTAGCGATGTCATGCAAAGTAAATGAGATCATGCATCCAAGAAATTCCTGGTGGTGTTACAGAGAAATAAACACAATTCTCAAACAAGACCTCGGGCATTAAACCTCAACAGACCCTTAAATTGGGAGGCTGATTTTCTGATCCATTTAAGAAATAATCCTATCAATGATATTGTGCTTCAGTAGGAGATAATCTGCTTACACAGAGACAGACGTACATCTCTAAGCAACTATAATACTCTCTTAGGAAAAAAAGTGTTGCTGAACATAAATATACTTATGTTTTCTACAACAAAATCAGGAAAATATAAAAGAAAATTAATCAGGCTAAACTAATAACAATTATACATAATTGCTTCACTGTTGGCTCTGAACTCTAGCATCTGTGCTGCTGTGCTTTGCTGTTATGACATTATACCACACAAACAATGCTGAAATGCTCTTCAGGTTATACCTGTTAATCTGAATCCACTCCAGGGTAAATCTTCTCTGCAATTCTGTAAAAAGAAAGCATGAATGAGCTACTAACCAGAGCTCTCTTTTAATTTTCACAAAAATAAAACTTATCAGGAATGTCAGGTAATGCTACATGGTGTTGGCATGTATTTATTATTTAAAGCCTGTAACCTGATGGATCAAGTACAACATTTCTAATGAGTTCAGTACCTGTATAATAATGACCTTTTTTTAGTTTTAATTGCTTCATTACTGGTTAATACAATGGATACATATAATTGATATGTATTCATCAGTAGTGAAGCAATTAAAACTCAAAATACGTAATATAGTTCTGAGATCACTCCTTGATGAAATAACATACAGAACTCATTAGGAATGTTGTACTAGATCAATTGAGAATTCATTCTATGAAAGTAATTGCACTACTGAAAGAGTTAACTAGTAGTTACCTGAGAAAGGAGAGGATTTAAGATCAAAATTAAGTAGGGAAAAGCAAGGATGTCTAGAACAAAACCAAATATGCTGCACAATAGGATAGGTTTTAGATATTATTTTCTGCCTAATAGAAAAAGAGGAATGAAAATAAGACACAAGGAACGAGGGAATAAATATTGATATTGCTGCAGCAATTGACTTGACATCATAATCTCTTGTCAAGCTGCACAGTGTCTCTTGCTCTTGTATTGAAATACAGCAGCTCCAAATGTCATCCTAATTATACTGGTGGAGCAAAGTGTCCTTAGGGAAATACAAAATGGAAATAAACAAACACAGTTTGCCCATGCTGTGGGAATGGCACTAACACGTCCATTTTAGTGTCAAGGAATATCATGTTCCACTTGGATTTAAAACACTAGCTATTTATTTATTTGGCTGCTTTTGTCTTTATTATGTACTATAGATATTTATATCTGTGATGCTGATGTTTCTCTGAAAAAAAGATTTGCTCTTTTTTCAAATCTATATTCTAAGCAAAATATATGCCCTATTAAGCTCCAGATGAATTACTAAAAAGAAAAAAAAAAGCTATATTTCATTATAATTCTCAGATTTATTTTTTTCCCTTATTGAATATGAAGTCCTTTTTTCATAAGACCAATAAGTTTGTCTTTTTTTTTTTTTTTTAACATGATTCTTGTCAACCAGGAACATATGATCAGCTCCTTTAAACAGATGAAGAAAAGAGACCCAGAAAGAAAAAGGATGGAGTTTCAGAAAACAGCCATTGCTACTCTCACAACAAGAGACAAACACAACGCAATTCCTCTTGGAATGAGGATATACATAAACAGAGATAAATTTCCTTACAGAGGTCTAAAAGGACACATTTCCAGATGGGGCAGTGCTATAAAACCAGGCTACATTTCACCTTTAGAGAAAAGAAAATGCAGCAGCTACAAAAATAAAAGTATCAGTAGTAGTATCAGTAGTAGTAGTAGCAGCAGCAGCCATAGCAGTACTAACAGTTGTGATAACAGCAGTAATAGTAAAAAATTGTGACTTCAGATATTCCCTGGAGTGACTCTTCCTTGATTGGAAAGAGTTGCAGCGCCACAGATCAGAAATTTCCTGTAAGGGACAGTGTGATGTTGACAAGCATGCAGAGCAGATTGTCATGTTTTTCTCTGCTGAATTCTTACAGAGGGAGTTGCTACACCTGAGACTCACAGGTGTTTGTTTTCATACCTTCAGCCACCACATAAGCTTTTATCTTTATTCTAGCAGGGCATTTATTTTTGGTTCTAGGGGAGATTGCCCATGGAAAATTACTGTCATTTCCATAGTATGTATGTCCTATCATGTTTTATAGAGTAGTTCACATTCACTTTCATCATAAAGCTTTCAAATTACACAGGAAGGAAAGTTGTTCTCAGAAGTGGAACAAGAAGGTTATGTCAAAAGATACTATCTCCATATATCAAAATTATTTCCTTAGTGGAAAAGTTGAGAATAAATGAAAGGTTGGGCTGGAGCCAGGGGATGCACAACATCCTTCTTTCCTTACAGGAATTGCATAGTGCGGTTTGAATCAACAATGTTTTTCCAACAAAATCTCCTCAACAATAAGAAACATTTTTACATGGTTGCGGTAAGTTCACAGATGTGCAGACCTGGGCCTTTTGAATTTATTGTGTTGGTGAGCTGTATTTTTCTCTTATGAGTTACACCCCCACTCTTACTATGGTTTATCAGATCAGGAAGCATGCAAAGAATTTTATAGGTTGCCTTGACTATTTTGACATAGCCTCAAACTCAAGTTTGTGGTTTTCAGTTCTGCTTTGTTTCACTCTTCTGCTAGTGTTAACAGAATAACCTGGACCAGAAGAAGCTTGTGTGTTGAAAAATATACGTAAAATATAAACTTAAAACCATTACTATGCAACAAAATGATCAGTTAGAAGCCATTAAATATAAGCCACATGATGTTATTTACCTCAGTTAAGGAAGTTTTCAGCTACATCTAAGAAAAATATTGGTAAAATATTATATTAGAAGAACAATAGTGAAAGTAGCAAATAACTTCTAACTTTGCCTTGCAGTCACTGGTAATAAACTATGGACAGTGGTTTATAATGATATAACATTATACATATATTATATACATATATCTAATTGATATATTACACCATATGTCATTGTATAGATACTGTCACATATACACATTAAAAGATGTATTAAATAATGTATTATAGAACATCTGAGTCCCAATATGCATTATTCAGCATAAAATTATTGGATCCTATAAAGTTTTTTTTGTAATTCTGAACTACATTTCCTTAATCTGTCTATAAATTAATATAAGCAAATAGATAAGTGAAATCTATCACAAACTTCTAAATGCATAGAGACTTTAAGCTAATTAATTTGTGTAGTTTAGTAAATAACATGCTTCTTAAAAAAACCCCAAACAACAAAAATCAAACACTTTTCTATCAAAGATGTGGTAGACTTCCTATCATTGGAGTTTCTCAAAATGGGACTATAGAAGATACTATATAATCTTATTGGCACTCTCTTTTCCACAGAAGGCTGGGGAAGATACTCTTTTGAGCTCTCTTCAAACGTGAGCTGTTCTATAAGTGTATGAAAAGACAGGAACTGTAACTGGAATGGTCAGACAGGTGATTTGCAGAGATTCCAGACAAGGTTAATGAAAAAACTGCACCACTGTGCACTGTGGAGCAGTAGGGTTATGGCCTCATTGTGTACCAGTTGTGGAATGTGAAAAACTTTTAAACTGAAAATTAAGTTTGCAAAATTTGAACAGCTTCTGAATAGTAGCTCCTATAATTCCAAATAGACATTTGTAAACTAGCCCTCAATCTGGCTCCTCATTCCAACTGGAATATTTACTTTTGAATGGAAATGCTATCACCAGCACAGAAATCAAAAAGTCTAACAGGTCTAGCTACTGGAAGAGAGAAAATCACCAGGATGCCATCCCATCAGGGTCGCTGAATGCTTCTCATGGCCTTATTGTTTATTTAATGCCTCATTGAAAGGTAATCTCGTACAGAATGTTGTGGAAAACCAGGCCTAAGCATGTTTTGTACCAATATGTCTTGACAAATGTACATAAGTAGGATAGTCTACGTATTTAACATTCACAAAATTATGAACCCCTGGACCTAAGATTTAAAATAATGATCCCATTTATGGCAGATAAAAGGTATTTAAATAAAATACAGTTATCATTTATTTCACAGTTGGTTTCAAACACATTGATTAAATGAATGTTTTGGGCTGTCCAGAAAAAAATAAATGAAAAATCAGTCAAAATCCTTTAATTTTCAATAATGTGTATTTGGGGCAAAGGAAAGAGAGAGATTGTGACTGAAATCTATATTACCACAGTGATTTAATGACTTCCACTCTCATGTCTGCTGCACCCCTGGAAGCTCTTTAAAGAGTATAATGAAAATAATATCCCTGTGGGTAATTACAGCAGGGAATGCTGCAGTCAACTGACTATACCTCCTGTCATGGGACAGAGAGGTAATCTTTCATCCCTCTCTCCTGTCAGGTAACAGAACAAAAATAGGGAGCAATTTTTGTCAGCATGTCTGTATGTTCGTGTAATCATTGATCTCAGTAGAGCAGCTAAAGTCAACAAATTGACATTAATTTTAAAACATTTTCAGCAGTTACCTCTAGGTCCTGTACATGTGTCTCATTCAAGTGGATCCACTGAAGCCAACTGGAATACATTGTGATTCAGTTAAAATCATTGAACCCTTTCAGACCTGTGAGTTTCCAAGATTACAAATATCATATGTTACTTAAGCATGTTATGCTTTTTCAGACATACACACTTTGGGAAAGAAGAACTTTTCAAAATTCAGACTGTCTTTTATATATTCTACATAAACATAAAACTGATAAGTGGCATTTTCCAAATCTGTGTTGATTTAGTCTGAAAACTTGGACTGGAAAATATTTTATAATTGAAAAAAAAGTTTTCTTGGCTCATATAATGAGTTTGTACTTCCTGTATGTGTGATTTCTGAAAAGTTAGAAAATACCTGGAAAGTCAGGATTAAATGAAGAGAGGTATAAAAGACTGAAACGGAGCAAGAGAACTGCAGATGAAAGACAACACAAAATATTTTGATAGATGCATGTTGGGTATGACAAATCAGAGTCTGATATTAAAGTATCTGACATGCATAAATTATATGTTTTAGCATTTAACCTTTTGAATTTGATTTAATTCTTCTCACTTGTTGCAGAAATTTGTTCAGAGACCCCCTTGCTTCATATGTCCACCCACAGAAGCAAGGAGAGAGAAAAGAGTAAGGTCAGCACTGACCAGTAGAGAGCAGGTTTCTGGACTAAGTTCTCTTACTATAAAGAGACACAGTCTCTCAGATGCCATCATTTGCTATCTTCTGTTGAGCAGTAATTTTGGAAAGGCTCTTCACTATCAACTTTAGCGAATATGTTCCCTGTCCACATTCGGATATATTGTTTTCTTAGTAAAAGAAAACAAATTGGGAGGGAAGAAACATGAAATAGCACTATGTGGGTAATCACGCTCTTTCTGAAGCCTCACTTAAAGCAAGAGTTGCCTTGAACATTTTTCTAAAAGATTGCAGTTGTGTGTATTCCAAAATATTATGTAGCATTTGCTCTTTTCTTTTTGGTTATAACCTGAGCATTGAAATATTGCAGCTTGTGAGAATATCCTGCTACTTGGAGATACTGGTGCTTGTGTCTTCTTTGTAATGCAATGTCAGAGCACATGGTATAAGAAAGTTTTTTTATTTGTTTTGAACACTCTTCCCACTTCTTTCAAGAGTTCCCTAGCACCAAAATTCCTGTAGCAAAAGGTCAGCATGTCCAATGCCCCCATTAATTTTCTGTCCACTAGTGAGTGACTCAGGTCCTTCAAACCCCTTCTAAAAAATGATGTACATTTGAGCCATTCCTTGCAGTTTCTTTCCTCTCCCAGCTAGGTGGCACGAGTATCCCTCCATCATTTTCCTTACATTTGCTCAGCACTGGTGAGGTCAAACCAGGACTGGATCCCCCAGTACAGGAGAGATATGTATTGTATTGGAGAGAGTCCAACATAGGGGGACAAAGAGAAGGCTCATGGGGATCTTATTCATGCTTACAAAGTGCAAAGACAGAACCAGGCTCTTTGAAGCAGTGTCCAGTCACAGGACCAGAGATACTGGGCACAAACTGAAACACAGGAGGTGTTTCCATCTGGACATCAGGAAACACCTTTTCACTATAATGGTAACTGATCACAGGTCATCCAGAGAAGTGGTGGGATCTAGGGCCTTGGAGAGATTCAAAAGTCAGTTTAAAATGTTATCTATGGTCTAAAATTCATTAGATTTTCAGATATAAATCTAGTCTATAAAGACATAATTATATTTCCAGACAAATGATTAAATATGATAAATTATCTGCTTAGGAGAAAGAAAATATTTCTTCTCTTCTTTAACTTACAATAGGAGGATTCTGTTCTACTTGCACTTTTTAAATACTTTACTATATGCAATGTTTTGAAAAACTAAAAAAAATATTCATGTGGTTATATGTTTGAACATTTACACAGTATGTGCATCTCATCCATCAGTGGGCCAGCTAATTCAGACAGCACACTTTATTTCACTTTACTATTATGCAACTGTATAATCAGAAAAACTGTAATTTCAAATTCTTTTCTATACCTGTTCAGAAATAAAGTTCAGTAGATCATTTGAAATGAAGAAGGATTATTTTATTTAGCAGTCACTGAATTTTATTTTGTATGTTTATAATGGACAGTTTAGATCATTTATATTATGAGTCTTGTATTCCCTAGTTTTATAGAGAAACAAAGACTATTTCAACAAGTGCAGTTCATTTTCAACCAAGCCTGTGTCTACAGAACAGTTATAAATGAGGTGTTTTGGGACTGGAAACCCCACGGAATCTTTAAAGAAGCTACAATGTTCAAAAGCATGAGAGCCATCATACAAAAGTAAAGATTCCATCTCAGGAGCTAGCTAACACACATACTTCTACTAATCTCCTGCTGTGTATCCTCATTTTAAGCATTTGCTGCCTTATTAACTAGACTAAAATAGCAGTGCCTGTACCAGTAATGACTGGAACTGACCCTTCACAGTGTGTACATCTTCACACTGTGTTCCTGACGGCAGTAGCCTACACGCCCATGATGTGAGGCAGGTTTGTATCTTTATGCTCTTACACAGGTACAACAGAGTAGCCCTTCTAGCTCCAGTAACAGACTTGTGCATGCCTGGCACCTTGAAAATGCACCATGTCCAAGCTGGAACACTTGAAACGAGACTTTGCTCATACATCACTGGGTCATTGAACTTCTGTATCACTGGTATTTCCCTTCATGCTAATTGGTGTTCGAAGCATGATCAAAAGTGGTGAACAGCTACAATAAAGAGAATAACACTGCAATCTCCCTTTCTATTACTTTTTTTAGGTATAAATTTTCAGTGTATTTTTTTAAAGTAAGAGTGGAGAACAAGAGATGAAGTAGACATTTTTTCTTGCAATTATTCCCTCTCAAACAAGAACATTTAGCCCCCAAAATGCTGTAAAGGTTTTAAGCTCTACCTCGAAAATCTGCAGGGGAAATACAAATGTTGGATTTGCAGACTTAAACCCTCTTTATGGCAAACAAATCCAAAAATTTATTGCTATCAGAATGAGGAGGTCATACCCCCATGTTCCATTTACTCTTAGCTGCACCCATTCCTTTTGCAAGGGAGCCGATTACACTTACATGACCCAAGAAAAATAAACCAAGAAAAATATAAAAATCTTTACTTTTGGTTACAATGGAACTGAAGCCTTAAGGAAAAGGATTTCACATTCAAGATGCTGAAAGGAGGTGAGGTGCTGAAACAGTGAGCTGTTGAGACAGCTGCTCCCAGGAGCAGGTCTCTAAGACTGCAGTATATCATAGCCTGTATTATTTTCACTGAAGCATTTAATTAATTATCTATATTATATTATATGAATCACATTCATGAAGGTGTAACTGTGTCTGAAATTCTGTCTCACTCTCAGATCTAAATGCCCAATTTTGAGATGTCGACACTTGCCTCTTCCTATTCAGGTGTCACAATCCTGAGTTTTTCTCTCTGCCATTTGTACCAAAAATCAAAATATGTCAACCATTCTGACAAAGTGTGTCCTGAAAGGGATCTTTCTTTTCTGTAAAGTATCACTTAAAAAGTTGATGCCAAAATTTTGTTTCTTATGCTCCTTTTTGAGATATTAACCCAAATCTACTGGTAGTAAACTGTACCTCCTAGGTTGTGGAGGAGTCTCCTACATTCAGCTGAAGTCCTGTTACTTTATGTAGCATAACCAGTGGCCCTTCTGGGCTGGGTCACAGAACAGCCTCTATGCCCGGTTGTTAGTATTCATTGTAAGTGGATTTTAGTATTTTTTCAAGATGTTGCTGTTAAGTTTCTAATATTTGACAGTAGGTAAATGTAGAGTCAGAGGATCCTAAATGTGGCTTAAAAATGATAGTCATGTATTGGGGTCCCTCCCCCGCCGTGTAGCCCTGGGAGAGGGGCCCTGAGGGCACAGACACGGGGTTTCCCTGCCCCTGCTCAGCCTCGTTGCCATTGGTTGGTTTGTGTTCCCTGCGCGGGCAGAAGGACCCTTGGTCCCGTGACTGGAACAGTTCCTTGGCAGAGCTCCGGCCATGCGGCTGGAGAAATAAACATCTCTCTGAAACAGCTATCAAGAATCTGTCTGTCCATATATATTTCCTTTCCACGGGACTCCTGGTTTGATATATGTATGTTGCAGTATCCCCACTGCAACAGTCATGTATAAGCATTGTTTATAATACAGAGATGTTTGATAAAAATAAAAAAGCAAAGAGAAATAATCAGGGATAAAAAGAGAAAATGGAGGGATTTCAAACAGGACTGTTCCTTGTGGGTCCTTGGTAGCAATGACAAAGTGATAGTTGGGAAAAAGGAGAAAAAAAAAAAAATCACATAATTTTATATTTAACACAAAAAAAAAATTAAGAGGTTTTTTTTCTTTGTAGATAGTGTTTCCTTAAACTTTTCAAGAATTGAAAAAATATATATTATTTTGCAACACTGGAATAGGGTAAAGCTTTATCTGTCACATCTCAGAAAAGTCAAAGTCTATCTAAGCAAGAATTGAACTAATGTCCACTTTTTGTTTGGTAACTATAAACCACTATGTCCCTGATCAGCAGCATTATTTGAAGGGAAAGCCAACTTTTAGGATTTTTAGGCCAAATGACAATTGAAGAAACAGGTCAGCTTACAGGGTTTCACATCCTTCTTCAATCGTTTGTATTCTCAGTGTCTTCTTGTAAAAGCCCTGCACATATTCACACGCTGCAACCTCAAACACATCAAAGATAGTGAAAGGTGTCAGTCTTCCCATTCATAAGCACTTGCCTGACTAACAGATGAATTCAGTATGACAAAGGTCAGAGTTTTTTTTCAGATCCTGTCAACAGCAATTTAAAATCAGTGAAGCTGGTTAACATTTTTATTTCCTGAGGTAGCCAAAATTACATCTGTCATCTCTAGAGTGTCTTTAACCTCGAAGTCTGACAAGTGAACCCCTGTACTTTTGATGGCCTAATTAGCAACCTGTTCAAAATACCCAAAGTGACTCTTAGGAGAAAAGGTTAATATAGTGGTTGCTGTCCTTCTGCCTCTTTGGGTAAACTTAAGGAAATCTTTAGTTTATCAGGCATTTTTGCATTACCAGTTAATCACATGCTTTGGCATTGTGTTTTAAAATGTCACCCCAGTGGTCTGAAAATTATATTTGGAAATACTAAAGAGCAGTCAGTTATGAAATTAGCTGAAAAGTCACGAAGCATTACCTTAAGTTTTTTATTAATCAATTCCTTGACAGTGTTAAAACCATTGACAAGTAGCAGGCAAAGTACTTTGCAGGAACCAAATACAGCCATACTAGAATCAGTTAAATAGGAACTAGGCTGGGCATGCTTAGAAGTTCATCTATTTACTTACAGTTTATATGTAATGAAAAATGATAGAATAGTTTGATGGAAGGGACCTTAAAGATCATATTAGTCCAACTCCCCTGTCATGGGCAGGGACACCTACCACTAGACTAGGTTGCTCAGGGCTCCATCCAAGCAGGCCTGGAACACTTCCAGGGGTGGGGCATCCACAACTCCTCTGGGCATCTTGTTCCAGTGCATCACCACCCTCCCAGTAAAGAATTTAATTCAATTAATGTAATTCAAACCTTCTCTCTTTCAGTTTGAAGCCATTACCCCTTGTCCTGTCCCTACATGGTAAAACATTCCTTGCCACCTTTCTTGTAGGCTCCATTCAGGTACTGGAAGGCTACAATTACATCACCCTGAGGTCTTGTCTTCTCCAGGCTGAAAAATCCCAATTCTTTCAGCCTTTCCTCAGAGGAGAGGGTCTCCATCCCTCAAATAATCTTGATTATCTCCTCTGGAGTTGCTCCAACAGGTCCATGTTCTTCCTGTGCTGGGGACCCAGAGCTGGATGCAGCACTGCAGGTGGGGTCTCACCAGGGCAGAGCAGAGGGGCAGAATCCCCTCCCTCCTCTGCTGCCCACGCTGCTTTGGATACAGCCCAGGACACAACTGGCATTCTGGGCTGCAAGGGAACACGTCCAGGTCATGTCCTGCCTCTCACCCACTAGTACCCCTAAGTCCTTCTTGGCAGGGCTGCTCTGGATCTGTTCATCCCCCAGCCTGTACTGATACGGGGGGTTGCCGTGCCCCAGGTGCATACCTTGCACTTGGTCATTTTGAATCTCATGAGATTCCCATGAGCCCAATTCTCAAGCTTATTCAGGTCCCTCTGGATGGCATCCTGTCCTTCATGTGTGTCAAAGCAACACTCAGCTTCGTGCCGTCTGCAAATTTGCTGAGGGGGCACTCAATCCATTCATCTACATCATCAATGAAGATGTTAAACAACACTGGTCTCAATACGGACCCCTGAGGAACAGCACTTGTCACTGATGTTTACTGGGACTCTGAACAGTTGACCCCCACCCTCTGGATCTGACCTTCCAACCACTTTCTTATCCATGTTACAATTCACCTGTACTATATATAGGGGATAAATTGATCTTCGTGGATTACTAGCTAAAGACATTGACAGTACAGCTCTAATACCTACTGCATATAATGTGCATACTGTGAACAGCAGGGAAAGAAACACGTAAATATAAAATGCATGGAAGAGAAGATAGAAGACAAATATAAGAAGATAGAAAAGTAATTTCAAACAGAGCAGGATTAAGGTCCTGTCATCAACTGCCATTGAATATAACTTGTACAACTACAGAGCTGCAGAGTTATATCTCTCTTTTAACTCTAACTCTCCATACTCACTATGATTTTGTCCATTTAGTGAACAGTTTAGAGAAAAGGATAAACATTATATTAAATGTATTTATATTCGTATTATCCCAAAAAGAAAAAAATCAGTCAACAAAGTTGCTCTGCTACTTCCTAAGTCATATCAATATAGTATGACACCCTCCTAATTAATTCCATAAGCACCACATGGAAAATAAATTTAGCTTTTGAGATTAGATTGTGATACCACACGTAAGAAATTATCCACATGCATGTAATGTGTCAGATAAGCAGAAATGTCAGATGCAGAAGAGAAGAGTCATGCTGAGAGAACTGAAGAACAAAGGGCAGCTATGAAGATAAATAGAAGGGGAAAAAAACACTGAAAGTGAGTGGAAGAAACAAGGCAGTGTAACTATAATATAGGCAAATGTTGGTCTGGGTTATAGGCTGAAGAATTATGCTGTGTCCTCTCCCCTTTCTTTTCAGAAATAATGATTAATTTGGAGCAAAAGTGAATAGAACTGTTCCAGCAGCAAGCTGGATAAGCATAAATTGTACAGTTTTACTGAAATTAATGGACCTATATGAGGCTTTTATCTGGACCAATGAATAGAAACGTGAAGACTTTGACGGCTGACAAGGGTGTTAGAATGAGTCTGCTTTCTTTTATAAAAGGAAAATATTAATGAGCTTGAACTCTGAATACCTATCTCATACAAAGAAGTGGGAAATTTTCTTGTTTGTCAGTCAGAAGAACACTGAAAAAGATATATGTAAATTGTCAAGTTTCTGGTTTAGGGATTAGTTATTAAAAATCTTTTAAAAATCTGAAAACAGTACCTGTCAGTTCCCAATACCTCTCCCCTCATCAGCATAGAAAATTGTGTTTACATTTAAAAACATTAAGATGACAAAGCCAACAATAGCCTTAATTGCATAGAGCACATTTTAAATTTCATTTTTATGGAATTGTCCCATTACTGCTGTTTTATTTTAATAAATCTCTATTTTTTCCTATGTGCTAAAGACTGCCATTTTGTAAGTTATGTATTCTCAATGGAATTTTTCTTATCTCAGTAACAGGGACAATCCTAGACACATATTAATGGGATTAAAGCAAAAAACACATCTAATTTCTGCATGGCCTAACATCTGTTCTTCCACCCATTCTCTTGGAACTGGATGACCAGCCTTACCACAGTGCTTTCCTCTTCTTCCCTTCCTACAATGAATACTTGGACACAGAAGGTGGGAAAAACATTTATTCCTCTAGAGTGGTTTTGAGCATCAGACTGCTACAGCCATGCTCCCAAAACATCCAAGTTTTCTTGGATCAATTGCTATTCAAATGGCAGCACACTGAGAAAGAAAAGAGTTTTCATTTCCATTTAATAAAGCAATCAAATATAGCCCCTCTTGAATGAAAGAAGAAATGCACAAGATTATGATTTCAAGGTGAAAACAACTCAAACATTTAACTGCATGAGTCAAACCCACTCCTACAATAACTCCAATTAAGACAGAGCTCAGTTCAGCTTCATATGTGGAATTCCTAGGCCATAAAAATGTGACTATATTTAGTAATGTATTTCAGATGGATACTGTAATACATTTCAAGTGAATACTGTCTGCAGATTTTTAAGAGATGGATGCTTTTAGAAATAGTATTTTTGACACAATTTTCACTACTCACATTTAGTGTGAATTGTTCACTTATGCTGCAAAATGGTTGCTAAAATTATGTATCTTAGAAATAGGTTATCCATTTTTTTTGGTACTAATTTCACGAATCATGCACACAGGAAAAAATAAGCTGGTTGCTAAATAAACAATTCACAAACAAATGTTATGGCTTTCAGTCCTTTTACTTACAACCCTTGCTTCCAGCATATTTGCTTTCAGCTTTGCAGGGAAAAATATCCAGATATTGTTTGGAACAGATTATGTGTAGTTTCATGTGGCCCAGGCTGGCTTTTTGTGCGCTGCACGTACTCCCAGTCTTTTTAATTCATGTACAACACAATCTGTCATCAATCTTACGTCGTGAGATAAAAAGTAGATGCAATAGGAATGCTGGTTGAGTAAGATGCTTTAGAAGGAAACTAATAGATGTGATAATGTGCGTACAAAACCATCTGCAAGACCAAAGTTTATAAGATACAGCAGTGATGAAACAGCAAGATAAAGAAAGACAAGTAACATTAGAACAGAATGATTAATGAAAGACTATTCCATGAGATCATGGCAGTAACATAGTGTCACATAAAATGTCAAATAAAACCTTTGAGGCAGAAAAGGAAGGGCATTTGATGACGTTATTGGGTTGGCAATATGGACACTCAGCACAAAAAAATTATCTGCTATATAGGTATGTTAAATAGATAGTTAGTAGACATTAACCAAGCTAGAGAGATCTTTGTTCCTTATCACAGTTAGATTTTTCCCTAGTTTCTGTAGAGAGATTCTGGCTGGATTTTAATCATTCTAGAGTGTGATGAACTGATTTTATTGCATGAACTATTTTCTCCTGCAGTGGAGAGGAGATGATAAACTTTTCAAAATGCAATAGGAAGGTCATTTCTCTTTATTCAGGATCAGATAAAGCTGCCTTAACACCCAGCTCTGAATAATAATTTCAAACCCATTCCTTACATCAATTACTGAACTGCTTTCAAGAAAATTCTGGATTGTAGGTATATATTCTTGCAAATCTTAAAGATATGCCAAACACATCTATAGAAAAATGGGTGGATTTTTAACAAAATAAAAAGCCCTCTATCCAGACCAAAGCAGTTTTGAACCAGCCCCTGAAGGTGAGGGTAACTGAGGTTCTTGATAATAGATCCCTTAGGGCAGATTAGAGTCAAACAACACTGAGTGACAGCTGTTTAGACAGATATATACATAAGGCTTATTTTAGAACAATTTTCTTGCAGTGGAAAGAGGCATGTACCCTTTTTGGTTATCATTATCTATAACAATATAACAACATAAAAGTAGGAAGATATCACCACCCATGGGTCCAGTGACAAGACCAGATTGTTGTAATTTCACTGTCTGCTGGTTGAAGTGATGGTGGCCTCTTGATACCTCAAGGGTGGGGAAAGCCCATGAAACACAAAGTTCAATGGGTGGAATGCCCAGGTGCGGGAGGGATCTTTGATGGTTTATGACACCTTCTAGACATGACATCTACTTCTCACTCAGCATAGTTGACCTGGTTATGACCCATCAGAAGGGATGAATACTTCAGGCCTACATGTGAATGTCTAGATGTCTTCCCTGGAGGGGACTTTTGCACCTGAGCCAGTTGTGTAAGAGACAGCTTTAGACTGATAAAAGGCACTATTCCACTTCCACAGGATCTGCCTCTACACTTACCTGTCTCAAACCTCAGAGCCTCCAGTGGTGGCTGCACAACCCCTCTTCACTTGGGCTTTTACCTTGCACATCATCAGCAAAGCACCCTCTGGTTTTGCAAATGGCCAACTGTGGGATATGCCCAGCCACTGCCCTGGAGGGATGTCTGCTGAGATAGGAGATTTCGCAGCCGCCCAGCAGGACTCCCTGGAAGGGACTTTTGAGTCATGGTGAGGAAAAGTAGACCCACAATCCTTTGGGAGACCCTATGCAGATCGTTCTGTAACCCATTGGTCTATCCCAGCCCCTCTGTAATCCATTGGTCCCCTTGCTGATCCCCTGTATCCCTATAAAAGACCAATTCGCCTCTGTAGAGAAAGAGAGCTCGTCCCTGGCCTTCCCTTCGCCGGAGGGAACCCACAATAAAGCTACCTTCGTGCGGAACCAGCCATACGGGTCCTCTCGTCTCTCTCTCTGGTCTGGTTTGGCCTAGAGGCTGCCCTGCAGAGCTGAGCTGGAATCACGAGCTGATAATCACTAAAGAGCTGATAGCTTCTGCATGGGCTCCTCTGCCAGCAGCTGAGAGGAAGACACCGGACCTCGGGCAGGCGATTCCTTTCGGGACCATCTCCCCGGACCGGTCACCTCTTCCTGGGTCACAGCCTCGGACCCCACCACCAGCTGTAATAGCCAACTATTTGAGTCATTAACCCTTAACATTTCAGTCTCTCACACCATCGTATCAAATGCCAAAAGGTGTGTATCGTCTATCATGATGTCAGATTGTGTCTCTGAGCTAGAACTGTGATCAGCACAAGAGTTAGCCTGGCTAATTCTCCTACTGGTGCTCTTATAAGTTACTACTTCCTTGTGAGGGGTGGGATACAAAAAGTACCAAGGGATCTTAAGGCAGAGAAAATCTATTATGATTTTAAATCATAGTCAAAAATCCATATAATGTCAAGACACTCTTCTAAATTAGAGGCCACAGATGGAAGAACTCGTAATTGATTGTCTGTCAGAGTTGAAATTAAGATACAGTTTAATTACATTCTTATAGCAAATATGAAGACAAGAAATGTTGCAAGAATCTATAACTCTGAAGAAAAGGTTGCTATCCAAAAACATACAAAAAAAGTGGAAGTGCTTATTGCTCTACTAGGGAGGATGATTTAACTTCAGCCATGTAGGTAGACATAAAGAAACACCATATGCCCAGACTGCAATGCAATTTTCAGGGGGGCAATTCTGGGGCTTGCTAATTGCTTCTGACTCAAGGATGCCAACAGAGCCGATAGGCACTAGGAATTGCTAAGGCTAAAATGGGCTAGACCTTACAGCAATTTCAAAAAGAAGTGTTACAAGAACAAAAGTGAACAAATAACACTTGAATGCAAATATACTATTTCTTTTAACAAATTTGAATAATTGTAATTAACTCCTCATTGCTTTTAACGTCATTAATGCTGCCTCCATTATGGTTAAGTGCCTATATTTCCAGTAAAGTAGCTGAACAGCTTGAGGTAGATTAAATTCATGGGTTTTCAGTCTTTAACTCCAAGACAGATAGCTTTTAGCACTGAAAGCAAAATAAATGCAGTGGCCTCCAGGAGCTC
Source organism: Corvus cornix cornix (assembly GCF_000738735.6). Classification (NCBI taxonomy): domain Eukaryota; kingdom Metazoa; phylum Chordata; class Aves; order Passeriformes; family Corvidae; genus Corvus; species Corvus cornix. Next base: position 102,055,209 of record NC_047056.1, on the reverse strand, counting down.
ATTTCAGTGTTCTCTGTCTTGTTTTGGAAATATTTTAACTCCCTCTTAACAATGGTCCTGTAAGATTTGAAAATTTTGGTTCAAATAAAAAATCCATTGAAGTCAACTTCCAACTACCCTTGGAAGTTCCTTCATCACCAAGTAAGGAGAGGAACTGAAGTGGCAGTAGGCTGGGGGACAGGACCTTTCTTATATTGTCCATCTGCAGTGTTGATTGCAGTCCAGATACAACTCAGGCTTTGTGTGTGACGTGAACACTGGAGCCCAGAAACAAGAAATCAGTGATATCTGAGTATTTCTTTGCTAAAACCATATCAGAAAATAACAGGGACTACAAGTACAGCACGATTAGTGCTAATGCAGCTGATCTCCTGACTCTCCTGTGAAACCATGATGTCCTGTTCAAGCTGGCTGCTGGGAAAGGCTGTTGGCTAACAGTATTTGTGGAGGTATCTAAAAGACATGTAGTAATGATTTAGTGGTGGGTTTGGCAGTGCAGGGTTAAGGGCTGGACTTGTTGATTTTAAAGATCTTTTCCAACCAAAGCAATTCTGTTATTCTATGATTCTGTGATTCTATGATGCTGTGATGAGGCATAGGGCAAGAGGGAGTTTGTTTGCCCAAGACAAAACCCAGCCATTTTTTGATTAGCAGTTCAGCAACAAGGAAAACCACATATAACTCGTATCTCTATATCTTGTTTTTTCTCATTACTAGTGTAGATGAAGCCCAAAGCCCTGAACATCCTCTGGAACACAGTATGAAGAAGATTTTTAATGTGAATTTGGGTATTTACAATGTGGATGTTAGGAGAATTTTACTGTTGAGGGAAGTCTTGGACTCAAGTTTAACAAATGGTACATCCCTCTCAATTCAGCAGGTGGTTAAGCAAACCTGTGGAGAAGTAAAAAGGAAATGAATTCACATGAACTTGAATGTAATTTGCACAGCAAAGGTTTAATTCAGCTCTTTGCAAAAGCCTTTAATGAGATGTTTCAAAATTACTGAACTGTGATAAAACAGTAAATGTCTTTTTTGCATGCCTACACAGAGATATATATACACACAGGTCATAAACAAACAAACAAATAAATATATACACATATATAGATTTAAAATATTTAGTAAGATCAATACTATTAGAAAGCATTTAACATGCTAGCCTCTATATTTCCAATCATATCATTTTGTCTAATTACAGAATGTGGCACTTTACCAATTGAAAAATCTTTTCTTCTAGAGAATGGTTTATCATGTGAGAAATTAACATAGCTGTAAAGTTTATTACTAGTCCTGTATCCAATCTTCTGGAATACTTGCTGTTTCTTTCTAGGCATCTGTTATTGTATCACAGTTATTTAATTTTTTAAAACAGCAGTATTTTCAAGGTAGATGTAAATCAATTCATGTGTACTTATTTGGAAAAGAAAACCTATAGGCACCTTGAAAGACAGTAAATTTATACTTTTTTGGTTGAGATCATAATAGCCATAAAACCATTATGTACATTAAACCTATAAAACAACTGAAACAGCTACTAGGGATTATATCAAAATGAATCCAGGAAAAGTCTATTTAATAGTTTGGGGGTTCGGATTCCAAAATATATGAGATTGGAATGAATTCTTGCAATTAAAAATAAATAATAAAAAAGGTCTTTTACTATTGTAGCTTAAAGAATGCAGACTTTTTTAGGGACAAAGATATGTAGTTAACGTGTGAGGACAAACCCTTGTCCATTATTGTAGCTGCAGCCATATTATGTTTACAGATATTTCTGCATGTTCTTTGTGAGGAATTGATGATTAAATTCTATAGGAACATCTGATAATGTGCAGATAAAAAACTCCAGAAACTGTACACTGGGAATGCATTTACTCAAATAAGTAAATAATCTATAATCACCTGTAATGCAAATGAAAAGTTGGTCTTATATCACTAGTTCACAGAAATTATAGTAGTAGTTCATATTTGACAATTTGTCCAACTAGACAAAAAATGAGTAAGTCATTTCAATAGATAGCTAAATTAGAGCTACAGATGGAGTACCAAGATCAAAACTCGATTTTTCTATTTAAGGTCTCTTGCTTAACATAAAGGAGTGATAATGGATCATTTTGGTTCCTCTTTTGCTTCAGTATCTTTTGAGCTGTTTTATCAGCCTGCTGCAATTGCAAACTTAAAATCCCTCTTCTTAAGGTTGTAGCAACAACACAGGACATTTGGCTTCTTTAAGTGACTCTTGCAAAGAGTCAGTTTTGCTTGTCTCAAGATATGACTGTAATAAGCAGGACACAATTTGATCTTCTATCTAGGTTATCAACACTGGGGAGGGATGATTTTTTCACTAAAATGAGTTGTGAAAAAGCAGACTGCCTGAGGTTGTTAAAACTGATAGTAAACATCGATCTGCTGCTAAAATGAATTTAGAAAAGATCACCAATGAAGGAGTGGGAAAAGGATTTAAGAATATAACTGTAATATTCAACTATGTGAAAGAAATTCTTACAAAACAGATAGTGCAAATATGTCTTTATATCCACCAAAGGTAGACATGCACAGTAATAATAAAAACAGAGCCAAAATTAATTCAAAATACTTGATACAGATTAGAAAATCATCATTGAACACATTACCTATGGAGATTGTGCAATTTCTGTTGGACCTTATTTAAAACAGACATCTTCAGACAACACCAGACAAAAGCATTCTGTTGGTTATGTCCCTGACCAGGGATATAGACTAAATCATCTCATGAAGGCACTTTCAAGACTGTGCTTCTATGACTTCTTTGTGAAACTCATTGCTTCTATTCCAAAAAATGACAGTTTGTGTATAAATTGTGAAGCATACTGGAACAGCTATTAATATTTTCTGAAGGAATCTTTTGAGAAAGAAATATTATCTAAAGTTCTCTCTACTTTCATAAGACTAAAACAAAAGGGAAGGTGATTCTGAACACTGTTAATCATCTGTGTTGGTGGCTCTCACTTTAGTAACATTCATTTTTGCACTGAGACTATTTTTTCCCCTTCCAGAAATGGTTCTTCTTGTGCTGGGTTTTGGATTTTTTACTTGTTTTTTTATTCCTGTTTCTAGTAAGCCTCAAATTACTTTTCCTTAGCATTGCTGTCTATTATTACTGATTGCATTTGTAGATGAAATAAAGAATTTAAGCCTTTGTTTTTCAAATACCTCCGTAACATACTGCATTGAATGTTTTATGCTTTATATACAAAAATAATGATAGAATTAGCCTTGGTATTTGCAATATAAAAAAAAAAAAATAGTTGTTAATCATTCTAGAAAGGAAGGTGATTTTCCTTTGGTCTGAGTAACACTAATTATTTCTGCCTGAAATACATTCAAGGCAGCTGTGTAGGAGTTGAATCGTTCAGACTTCACAGTTTGTTTTTTTTTCTCTTCTACTTATGGGTTTTTTTGATTGTTTGTTTTTAAATCAATTGCAGACAGCCAAACCATAAGCTTATGACTATCACTTAAAGATACACAAACAGATATGATGAAATGAAAATAACACCCTTTAGCATAATGGAAGACATAGCATGAGCAGAACTAGCTCATGAATACATTTAATAGATCTAGAGGGTTCTCTGAAAACCAACAAAATTGGTTTTAAAAATGTCATCAATGAGGAAAATTAGAAAAGCCTGGATTCCTCTTGTTACATATTAGAAAAAGCCCAGCAAAACTACTATCTCTCCATAACCACAGTTCAGTTTTATCAAGAAGTATCCTTACTATCTGAATTAATAATAACTTGACTGATCTAAAGAAACTTGAGCTTTTTGCAAGATGTGCCAATGTGCTGTAGCATTCTAATGATTAGTCCTTCACTTAGAAAATGAAATGCTAAAATGTTTTGCATCATTATGGCTTCATCTAATATTTCTGTCATCCCACTGCTGTATTTTAGCAGTGCATTGCTGTGCAGTGAGAACTGCCCATAAGTAAGTGAGTTTTGGTGCTGAAAACAGTGATGCAGAATTGAGCTTCTTTTCCTGTTTTCTTGCTAGTCCCAGTACGTGCATCAGCAGGACACATCTGACCCTCAGGCCAACAGCTAGAGCATGAAAAATGCTCCTTGTTCAAGGGAAGGCCCTCCAGTCCAAAATAAAGTGCAGAGAAATAGATGATCATTTAAGTAACTTTTTACAGAATGAAGTTGAGGGTATCAAAGCTATGACATATTTTAAGAGTGTACAAGGGCAATTGAAGATTCAGAGTCTCTCAGGGTAGGATAGGGACCAGCAAGTATAGAGAGGAGCACTGAGAATGACTCTATATCAACTCTACTTTACTGCTTCTGTGAAAAGTTCAAGAAATTCTACATAGCTCTGAATTCTGTCAAAAAAATCAGCCACTTTTTTTGTCACTGAAGAATTCTGCTTTTCCAAAACTGGCGTATTAGGACTATGCATGGATGTATATGGATTTGCAAGAAAATAAAAATTGTTGGAGTTCTGATATCTGTTTTTCCTTATCCTTGGGGAATGGAGATGGATCCTTTTGGGAAGGAAAAGTAAGTGACAAGTATAACTGTGAACTGATAGCTCTAACAGAAAAATAATAATAAAAAAATCATATGGTCTATTTTTCTAAGAAAATCAATTTTTTATTCCAAAAAATTACTGAGTCCTGAAAATTTGTTTTCAGATATATGTTCTTCAGTTTATTATTAGATTATCTTAAAAATAAAAATAGTTTTAGAATCAACATTCTCAATTTGAAAATTTAATTTATGCTACTTTGCTTAAAGTCCATATATCTTTCTGAACATGCTCATTATTTTCCCCACGTCCTTAATCCTTTGAACCTTTTTAATGTAGATTTTTCTCAAGGTTTTCATTTGGATTCCAGTATTAAAGACAATGTTGTCTGTTTTCCTCAACAATCCCTGAATTCCAACACAAAGTTTGACCTATCTGTGTTTACATAACTCCCCGGATCATGGTGTCTTAGCATCTCACAAATTTGATGGCAATTACCTCCTTAACACCTTCCCATGTATACAAAAGGCACTATTTCACCTTAAACATCTTGTAGTAATTTATGGTCCATGTTTTGGAAATAATTATTGTAAATTTTTAAATAGCAGTATCTACCTAGAAATGTATTGATCTCTGGCTCGTCTAATATAGAAACCCAGTGCAGTTACACAGAAGGCTGTTTCTGGTTCTGTACAAATGGAGTAGATGCAATCACCCCGTGAAAAAACTGCTGTCCACATTTTGCTGATTAGGAAGAGTTATAACCAGAAGCTAAACAAACACGAACAGATCACAGAAGAATCCTGCTATGAAGGCAAATCACTTGTCTTAACCTTAGGCTATGGATTTAAGCAAGGGATTTACTTGTCTCTAACCAGGACCTCTATGCTGCAGGCTGTTTTTTCTGAAATCGATGGCAATCTATGCTCACAGTCACTTATATGCATAAATTATATCTGCACAAATACTCATTCCAAAAAAAAAAATAGTGAAGAGCAAGATGAATATTGTAATAATATACGGTTTAATCATCTATGGAAATATAAAAATAAGCAATAGATGAGTTTATTTGCTTTTGCACAACTATAAAATGATGATGAGAAGTCTAAGAGGTTTTCTATTCATATACAGTAGTCTTCCCTTACAATAAATTGCATATTTTTCATTTCTTCTTTTTTTAATTTTTAATTTTATTCAGCCTTCTAGATAAAATAGTTCACATCTCAGAGGACAACTGACCCTCTATTTCACATTGATTTTGATGAATCACTTACAACTGCATTACTAGTTCCAGATATAACACAGGACCTATACACAGACGCACATAAATAAATGTGATGGCTGAAGTGCACACCAGAGTGGTTAGGCAGCATGAATCAGTGGCAAGTTACACAGCTCTAGTGACTCCAACAGTACTTGGATGCAAGTTAAAAAGGATTCAAAAGGCTGCTTTTTCACAAGTACTTTCGACAGATAATTTTGTAGTATTTGGACATCCCTGCAGCTCTAAAATGCATACCTGAGATCCTTACCAGGACTTTAAAATTAAAATCTTACTAGACTTTTTGCTTTCTCTCACCTATATTTTCAGTTCCATCTCCCTGCGACTGAAATTTTTGTACTTTGATCTTCATCAACCATATTCTTATGAAATGACTATGTGCATCTTATCTTTCTTAATTGTTATGGAATAGGTGAGAATACAGAGAATACTGCCTGCCACTGTATTGATAAAAGTAATCTTGGTTCCAGAAATACACTAGAGAAGTTTCAGCTACATTTTTAGAAATCTGGGCACATATGCCATAATTTTGAATTAATTTTGAACTTTTTGATATATCACCTTAATTGAATTTTCTATTTTGTCTTTTTTGGTTATATTTTATTACATATGTTCTCTATCTCCTCTCTTATTTACTTCTTAACTAAAATGGAAAATATCAATGTTACACTGTAATTTCATGTGCCAGATGAAAAATAACAAAAGACCTAACTACCTGTCACGGTTTAATCCCAGTCAGCAACTAAGCACCACACAGCTGTTCACTCACTTGCTCCCCTCTCCTGTGGGATTGAGGAGAGAATCAGAATTGCAGAAGTGAGAAAGCTCATGGACTGAGATAAAAAGAGTTTAATAACTGGGGGGAAAAATTAATAAATTGTAAAGAAAAAGAAAATAGCAGAAGGAGAGAAATAAACCCCAAGAAAGACAAGGAAAGTAAATGAAAACAATTGCTCACCATCAAGCAACTGATGCTCAGCCAGTCCCCAAGCAGTGGCCCTCCTGCCAAGCTCCCATCTAGTTTTTGTGCTGAGCATGATGCCATACAGTTTGGAACATCCGTTTGGTTAGTTGAGCTCACCTATCCTGACTGGGTCAACTCCCAGTCTTCTGGCTGCACATCCAGCATACTCACTTGGTAGGGCAGTGGGATAATTAGAAAAGCACTGTGTAAGCACTGTGCTATCAACACTGCTTATAACACAAAACCAAAACATAACTACTACGAAGCAAATTAATTCTATCCCCGCCTCACCTGCAGAGGTCAGAAGGCCTGTCGTTCTAGGAACAAAGAGAGTTCGCTGGTGGGATAGTCCCTTCTACCAAAGAACCTTCCCAGGCTAGGGTGACCAGAAAGGTTTCTCCCACGATGCATTGTTCTACCATGCTAATATACCCCAGTTCTGCTTCCCTGGTTGGCCCATTGGCCTCCCTGCCCCTTTGTACCTTATATGTCCCTGCCCTAGAAGGTTCTCCACTCCCTGTTCCCCCACTGGCCCTTGCCCCATTGCCACTCCCTCAGAGCTTTCTCATTGGCTTCTGTACCCTAGTCCCGCCTGTGTACTGCCCCTGTACCCTCAGATCATTGGTCCCTGATGCTCGATCCGCTCCCGTACGTAAACCTGGACTCTCCATTGTTCTTTGTCTTTGTCCCTGGAACCCTTCACACGCGTGGCTGCATTAAACTACTCCCATGGGATCCCATACGAAGAACCTTCCTGTCTCTTTGTTGTTGACCCATTTTCTGGAGCTATCCGTATGTGTGTGCATGTACGCGTGTGAGTGTGTGGTGGTCCTGCCGAGTGGATTCGCCGTGGAGATATTTTCGGAAGGTCGTGGTACCTCATCATCTGGCACCACCAACCCACCAAAAAAAAAAAAAAAAAAAAAGTGTTTTCAAATGACAACTCAAAAAATATTTAAATATTGAACTTAAATATTAGCACTTATGTTAGACGTACAGATCTTGAGTAATATTTGTGGAAGATTGCAATCTAGTCTTAATATTTTATTATTCTTTCATTTCTATTTTTTTAAGAACATTTTCTAGTGATACTGAAATTTCTTCAGACTTTTCCTTGGGATGCTCTCTAACAGATAGCAACTCTGGTGAAGGAACCTCCCTGAAGACATCTATCATGAGAATCCTAGTGCGAAAAATTATCTTAAATAACTTTTCCTTTGATATATTTATATATATTTTGTGCTGATTTAAAACTTTTTACAGTCAAATAACTTTATACTTCTAATGGGACATATTTTTGCTCATTATCAAAAATATTATGTGCAATATACTGTTGTACTTTTCAATTTCTGCCCACTAAACTAATTGGAATAACAGTAACAAATTTTGTGGTTTGTCTAGTAAGGAATCTTTTAGAATTATAATTAATTCAGTGGAATAAGGTCTTTTTTTATCCAGGACAGCTGACATAACATATTGGAAAGCAATGAAGGTAGAGTCTGATACTAGCACTGCACCTTGAAAACACATTTTAGTTTTGCATCTTACCTTTTTTGATCTTAGGGAAACTGCATAAATATCCTGGTAAGAGAGACAAGATAATAAGCCAAAGCCACCTGTCCAGAAGATGAACTTCAGACTTTCTTCAGACTGTGATCTGATCTTTTGTATTCTGTAAATTGTAAATATTTCTTCTGTACACTTATGTTTACGAGACCATAACAAGACAAGTTTGCAACTACCGCTCATTACAAATTTACAAATAGCAAATGATAGAATTCAGGCTTTAACTGCATATGGAATTGTGAGCTGTATTAAAATCACCTAGTTGGATTTCGTATTTTGATATCACAGTTCTTTTAAAGGACTGTGTAGGAAGTTGTGTTCTGGATAGAAAGTTTCTGATATTAGTCATATGTTTTTGAATGCAGATGGTTTAACAGTTGTAGTATTGAGTTAGTAAAATTTAATAAACCCTTTGAAAACAACCCTTTATCACTACTGAAATATCTGTGTAATATTTCTTAATAGAACTTTGTAAATCAAGTTTTCAAAATGAAATAATATTATGAATTCATAAAAATGTTACAATATCAATATCACATAGTCCAGTCCAAATGTTTCCTATTCTCCCAGTACGAACCATTTTGGAAGCATTATAAAAATATTAGAAGAATGTAAGGTAGAAATTCTTTCTGATGTTCAGAGAGCACTAAGAGCAATGCCAAAAGGGTTGGTATCACATATTCTACAGTTTGTCAGCAGTGTTACTGGCCTTTTGATTTTTATGTAATCTAATTACGTCATTTCAATCTGTATTGATGTATATAAATTCATTTCTGTGAATGTTTGTGCATGTATAAACATATGCAGAAGAGAATGAATATGGAAATTATATGCTCTACTTCTGTATTATCTCAGAGATGGCAGGGATTCATATTCTGTTTCTAATGGACCAAGCCACAAAAGCCTGCATGAGTTTCCTAATAATTAAAGAAATTATTAAGAATTAAATAAATAAATTAAAGAATTATTAAGTGCTAACATATGAATGGTGTGGTTTTTTTCTTTTGTTTTGGTTTGACTTTTTGTTTGTGGGTCTTTGTTTTTCTTTATGTTGCACTGGATATGCAGAGATGGGAGGAAAAAAGAAGTAGGAGTAGCTCCCAGAGGGCATGAGAAAAAAAGACTCTAGAACTCACTAATGAATGTTATTTTTCATCTTTAAATAATTCTTATGCAAATTTTATGTAAATTGTATGAAATACTTGTCTGTGCATGAAAGTAATGGATATCTGTAGAGGAACATAGTATCTACAAAAACACTGATATTAAATCCTGGTTTTCAATTCCTAACAACACAGAATTACTCAATTTTGCACCTCTATACCCTCTTTCATATCAATGAAATTATTTGTAAAATTCACAGGCTTACTATTTTTGTTTTCTCAGAAGTTAGCATAATTTCTAACCTAGTTTTCTTTTACTACTTATACAACAACCATCTTGTACAACCTCATGAAGGTGCAGTAGGGTCAAATTTAACCTGGTTATTCATAGTGAGGATTTGCTGCAAACAGTACTTGACATGCTTTGAAAGCATTTTGAGTGCCCCAGTTGAGCTATATATGATATTTCATACTGGAGTTTGGCAATGTATATGAGTTTTAATCAGGTTCAATTTCACTAGGATGTGTACCCAGAGATTTCATTTTTATGCTCTTTATATGTATCAAACCACAGGAAAATTATGCTCTTGACGTGATCAAAATTCTGTTTAAACTCATGTGTCTGAAAAAAGATTTAAAAAAATCCCTAAACTTGTTTTCATCATCCTTAAAAATATGCATGCTCTTAATGTACGTTTCAGTACTGATAAAGTTCTAAAAAGAGAATGAAATTATTTTGTATGTAGCAATAATGAATATCCACCATTAGAAATCATTTGTATTTTCAATACAAATCATAGAAGAAGAGAAAATTGTTATAGTTTTATAAAGATCAGACATCAAGTAACAAATTCTCATTTTAAAATATATTTTAAAACAGCACAGTGTTTGTGAACTAAGGAATGTATACTCAGTCCCAGAAGTAACTTACGGAATTTTGTATTCAATATATTTTTCTGCAGCTTGTAATTATTTCAGTGCCTGAATCTTCCACAGTCCTTTCTTCCAGAAAAGTATAAGAAAGACTTTCTAACTTCTACAGGCCAACAGTGCAAATACTTCAGAATACAGGAAAAAAAGCCACGGAAACAAATAATACATAACTACAAAAAAAAAAAGCAATTATGGCCTGCCATTTCTTACGTACTGTTTACATGTGGGTCAATAGCTAAAAGATAAAAGACATATCAATAATCTCTACTACCTGAAAGCACATGCAAACAGTAAATAGATTTTCTCATCAAGGAAGTGCCACTGTTGCAAAATTGATGCTTGACCCCACTGAGTCATATCAAGTTGTGCAGCTGCACTAGGAACTTTCCACATCTTTGCTATGTTTCCTCACTTCCAGGTTTGTAGTTTGGTGTTACTGGATTAACTGTGTTCCAGCTGTATTGTAGCCTATATATCACAGACTGCATGGTTTCTTTGTCAGTGGCTGCATTTTTGCCTATATTCTTTGGGTCTTTTTCTTGATTAGGTTTGCTTTGGTTTTTGACAGAATAGAATGGCCTTATTGTGACCACAGTCCTAGGCAGAGAAATAGCGTAAGTACTTCAGAATTTCTCACAGCATACATGCCATGGTTTATGCATGTTCTGTGAAGCAGTGGTCATCTGCCTCAGAAATGGAATGTAGCACATTGCTTGGGAATGTCCCATTGCACACACTCATCACAAGAGAGTAAAACTCTGTCATAACTGAAAGATCACAGGGCCACTCATACACTGCCAGTCAACAGACATGGTCATTGTGATCAACAGACCATAGTGGATCAGCAAAGCAACTGCCTCCCATTCCTGTAGGCTTGTGAGAATATACCGAAAATATAGTTATGAACTGGAGTGGGAATGGAAGGGGAAGAAAAAGTGGCCATCAAGACTCTGACAGAGGTTCAGGATTTCTTTGCCTAATTTATGTTCCATAACAAATTGAATAGAACTTACAATGAGGATAGTTGGTGTTAAAAAAAAAAAAATCTCCGTGAGAGGAGAACACACATACTGGCAAGGTCATGAGGATTGCACACAGATCTGTGAAATGGGTTCACAAAAGATTGGCTGTTAAGCTTTTGGAAGGGAACCATAAATCATCATTAAGGATCTTGTATCTTCAATAAGCTATTCTTAAGGGAAAGAGATGAGTCTGAAAAACTATTGCAAGTGTAGATAACTGGTAAAAAAAGGTATGTGGAACATGAACGGATATCTCAGACATGCTGGGGTGCAGCTAGGCATGAAAGGTCAGACTGTGAAAGTAGGTGTCGTACAACTGTGTGTCTTACTGCCTAGGGAATTAGGACACATGCAACAAAATAGTAGTGGGAAAACACTGCTTTTGGGAAAGGAAATCTGCTTCCTTTTTTTTCTGAAAAAAAGGGAAAACTGACTCTTTGGAGAATAGTAAATACATGCACAAATTTAAAAATCTTTCTTATGTTTAATTTTACATTTTTCTCTGACCTCTAAAAATTTTTGTATTGACTAGCCCAAGTGTTTAGGTGACTTCACATCTGAGGAGAAAAAAGCGCACAAAACAGCTGTACCTGATAACAAAGACCATAGATTTGTGCTTCCTTTCAGCATGTGCAGTAGATGAGCAAAAGGCATGAAGCTGAAGGACCTCTCAGCAGATGAGAATAAATAATGCTGGTTATTTATTGTTGGTTACAATGACATTGATCTCTGCCGATGTAAAAGTAAAGGAAAAGCCAATGCTCAGGTATCATTCAAAGAAATGTTTTATAAATTGAATAGGGGCAAAATTGCAAAAGTTTTAATAACCTGATTTTAAAAAAACTTATTCCTCTCTGTGATATTCTTTTTTATTCTTCAGCTGGAGGAAGGTACTTGCTTCTAAGTAGCTAAAATTAAGCAATTGATTAATCAATGCCTCATTATTACACATCTAATAACAAAAACTGGAGATCTTTTTTCCTTCATTTTAATTTGTTGCAGTTATTAGACAAGAAAGATCCTCACATACCTGAGTAATTTCAAGAAAGACAATGTATTAGTTCATGAGAGAGGGAAAAAATAGCATTCAAAATGAAAATATCATTAGAATGTTCATGTGGATCATTCACCTTGCATGTTTTGTGGGTTTTAAGGTTATATTTATTTAGTTCTGGCCATAGAACTCAGCAGTACAAAATGTTCTAACAGGTTAATTGCTTCAAAATGCATTTAAGTCTGGTTTCCATGGCTTTCCCACTCACAGTCCAGAAAATTCTAAATGTGACAGTACTTGGAGCATTGTAAAAAAAAAAAAAAAAAAAAAAGATCACTCCAGGTAACTGCATTATAGAGGAGAAGCTAGGCAGAAAGTCACTGACAGCTAGTTTTTGCAGTCCTTAAAAATTTACCTTGATTTTTTAATTGCTCTCTCATGATGGTTTAGACTTCTTTTTAGGATCATAAAATCAGAAAATAATTTAGGTCTGGAGGTCTCCAGCTTAACCTTCTGCTTAAGGCAGGGTCATTTATGAGATTAGACCAGGCTGCTCAGGGCTTTATCTGGCTGGGTCTTGAAACTTTCAAGGCAGAGGACTGAAAAACTTGCCAGGGAAAGATCATATCATGGTACATCATAGAATGGTTTTGGTTGAAAAAAACCTTAAAGTTCCCCTAGTTCCAAACCACCTGCCAAAGGCAGGGACACCTCTCACTAGACCAGGTTGCTCAAAGCCCCATCAAACCTTGTCTTGAACATTTCCACGGATTGGGCATTCCCAGCTTCTGTGGGCAAGGTGATCCAGTGCCTCACTACCCTCACAGTAAAGAATTTCTTCCTTATACCTAATGAGAACCTGCCTTCTTTCAGTTTGGTACCACAACCCCTTGTCCTCTTGGTGCACTTCTACTAATGTTTTATGAAAAGTCCCTCTCCAACTCTCTTCCAGACTCCCTTTAGTTACTGGAAGGTGCTATAAGGCCTTCTCTGCACCTTCTCTTCTGCAGGCTGAACAGCCCCAACTCTCTCAGCCTATCTCCATAGCAGAGATGCTTCAGACCCCTGATCATCTTCAAGGCTCTTCTCAGGACTGACTCCAACAAATCCATGTCCTTTTTATGTTCAAGGGCCCCAGACCTGGACGGTGGGGTCTCACCAGAGCAGAGGGGCAGAATCACCTCCCTCAACCTGCTGGCCATGCTTCTTTTGATACAGCCCAAGGTAGGGTTGGCTTTCTGGGCTGTGAGTAAACATTGCCGGCTCATGTAGAACTTCTTTTCCACCAACAGTCCATATCCTTCTCCTCAGGGGCTGTTCTCAATCTATTCTCCACCCAGCCTGCATTTATGCTTGGAATTGCCCTAATCCAGGTGCAGGACCTTGCCCTTGGCCTTGTTGAAGTTGATGAGGCTATCATGGGCCCAACTCTAAAGCTTGTCCAGGTCCCTCTGTATGGCATCCCTTCCCTCCAGTGTGTGACTGCACCATACAGCTTGGGGTTATCAGTGAGTTTGCAGAAGGTGCCCTGGATCCCACTGTCCATGTTGCTGACTAAGATGTTAAACAGCTTTTAAGAAATGTCTTGGGACACTGATATAAAATCTTTCTTGGGCCTTGTGGTGCTGAAAGTTGCTCCTGTTTAACTCTTTAGCAATAGCATAGTGTGATGCAAACAGCCAGAGAACTGCTAAAGATTCTCTTTTTACTTTTTTTTCATTGACAGACAAACATGCAATAGGTCTTAAAGTAATATTACCAATTATTTGATCCATGTATTTCTCTGAGACAAAAAGTTTGGCAGGCCAAAATATCATCTATTCAGCCTAGAAAGCATGGCTAGAATCAAGTCAGCCTAGCAAGAAGACATTGGGAAACAGAAGCTTCTTCAGAAGCAAGTCCTCCCGTATTTCTTTGTAGCTGAATGAACTTTTATTACATTTTTGTGTCCTTTTTGAGTACACAGTCTATGAATCAAAGGTCTGATAGTAGACATAAGAGTGCATAGGTTCATATTAAAAGGAACCATACTTTGAAACTATGTTATTGTGTAGATATGAAGATCCATGTTTAGGTGGGACGTTAGGGACGTGGTTTAGTGGTGAATTATTTTTTATACTTAATGATCTTAAAAGATCTTTTCCAACTGAAATGATTCTATGATTCTACGTAGTCATGAGTTCTTTGAAGTATCAAGTTGCAATCATTTCATACTGGACATCTGGAGATAACATTTTTGTTCAAAGTTAAAATTTTAATTGTTCAAATTCACATACAGGAAAATTTTAGTGAGGCCTTCTAGAGGCTCTGTCTTCCTACATCCTTGAAGGAAGTCTTCCTGTACCCTTCTTCCTTCATAGCAGTGTCATAGAAGACTGTATGTTCACATGCATGGGTGTTACATTGGTATTTCAGTATAACCTGGGGTGTGTAATTCTATATTCCAAGCATGATTTGAATAAGATGCATGAAGGATTGGATACAAAAAGAAGCACAAACTTCATTTAAAAGGAGCAGCAAGAGCACTACTCGTCCATGAGGGAGATGCAGAAGGAGCTAAGGCTGACAGGCAGGGCAGTGACCTGGGCACAGTTCTGCATGATCTTAGCAGTACCAGGCTGGTGACAGTGACAAGTTCTACCTACAGTCACAGAGAAGGCAAGGAAATGAGCCATGTCTTGGGGCCATCCATCAGACAGGTCCAGAGACCAAAAACAATGTGTCCTACAGCACTGGTCCAAGATCCATTTTGGAAGATCAGCTGGGACAGCAGAAAGCAGGACTGGGCACAGTCCAGATTGCTCTACAACATATGCTTGCTATGTTAGGGTTTCCTATCCTTTCATCAAAGAAAAATAAAAGGGAGATGGTCAGGGTCCGTAAGGTTTGGAAGGGCCCTCAGGACCCTGACAACTGGTTGTCTTGTGAGTGCATATTATATTGTCTGACTTCTGACTCAAAAATTACTGTCATATCTGGCCAGGTGAATGTGGAAGGTACCTTTTCAGCTTTATACCGGCTAGCACTTGTATTTCAATGCCTTAGAAACCCTTGAGCAGCCTTGAGAGGTAGCATGGGCGATCTAGCACTTTAGTAGCTCTAAAATCGGTACCTGTATCAGCTGCAAAGCAAATACCATCAGCAGAAGCAAAGAGGGAGAAATATAGCTCCCTGCTCGCTCAATTCCCTGCAGTTAGAAGCTTTCAAATGAGACAGACAACCAGAGATGTTTACAGGAAAGTAGCTGAGCTGAGAGAGTGGGCGGAGCCTCCCCTCGACCATCTTTTATTAGGAGAAGGGGAAAGGGGAGGACTGGGGGTGGACCCGGGGTGACCGGCCAATCAGACACTGCTAAAGAGTCTGAGTTACATTTGGCTTTGCCCGCGCTTGGAACAAAGGAGCTCGGAGCACATGGGCAGGAACACGTGTCTTGGGGAGGGGGAGGGGAAGCTCAGAACAGGCAGCAACAATTCCCTATTTTTTTTTCTTTAAAGCTGGGTTGTAACTCTTAGTAACTTAAAAGTGCATAGAACAGTTTCAAAACAAAACAAGCCACCCTCCTGAGTCTTTAAATGTCCAAACAGATTCTGTGGAACATCTTAGGGCTGACAGAAGGGAGACAGAACTCTCTGAGCATGCTTTGTGGGGGAACTGAGGCAGGAGAGGGTTTAATTTCTTCCCTATACAATTCCATTTCCCTACAATTCCTCTCCGATGCCGAGGGGGGGATGAAAAGGGGGAGGGAAGAAATTAAACCCTCTCCTGCCTCAGTTTCTCCACAAAGCATGTCCGGAGAGTTCTGTCTCCCTTCTGTCAGCCCTAAGATGTTCCACAGAATCTGTTTGGACATTTAAAGACTCAGGAGGGTGGCTTGTTTTGTTTTGAAACTGTTTTTGTTATGTTTATCCAGTTGTTTTCATTCTCCTTTTATTAAAATAAAACGGGTGAGATGTTGGGGTCTCTTCTCCCTGCCATGTAGCCCTGGGAGAGGGGCCCTGAGGGCACAGACACGGGGTTTCCCTGTCCCTGCTCAGCCTCGTTCCCATGGGTTGGTTTGTGTTCCCTGCGCGGGCAGAAGGACCCTTGGTCCCGTGACTGGAACAGTTCCTCAGCAGAGCTCCAGCCATGCGGCTGGAGAAATAAACATCTCTGAAACAGCTATCAAGAATCTGTTCGTCCATATATATTTCCTTTCCACGGGACTCCTGGTTTGATATATGTATGTTGCAGTATCCCCACTGCAACAGGTGAAAAAGTGGTCTTATTGAAATATATCCTGAGGGGCTATACTTAGAGCTTTTTACCAGCTAGGCTAGTAGTTTAATGCCTTAGAAAGCCTCGGGCAGCCTAGAGAGGTAGCACAGGCAATCCAGCATTTCAGTAGCTCTAAAAGCGGCAAAATGGTAGCTGCAAATCTAATACAACCAGCAGAAGCAAAGAGGGAGAAATACAGCTCTTAGCTTGCTTAATTTCCCGCAATTAGAAGCTTTCAAAAGAAACAGAAGCACAGAGACGTTCGCAGAAAGGGTAGCAAAGCCAAAAGAGGGTGGGCCCCCCCTTGGTCCTCCCTTTTATTCAGAGAAGGGGAAAGGGGAGGACTGGGGGTGGACCCGGGATGACCGGCCAATCAGACACTGCTAAAGAGTTTGAGTTACATTTGGTTTTACCTGTGCTTGGAACAAAGGGGTTCAGCTTGGAGAGGGGGAGGGGAAGCTCGGAGCATGTAGCAACAGTATCCATATTACTAAAGAGTTTTTCAAAACTTATGAAAACACTGGAATTGAGATGAAGATAAATAGTGATGCTAATTATGATTTTGCTAACTTCAGAATACCAAACCTGCAAATATTTATTTCCTGGCATCGATTTCTTAAGATGATATTTAAATTAAGTCAAATTTCTTTTTCTTCTTTTTCTTCTTTTCCTCTTTTCTTTTTTACCAACTCACTTGTCTGCAGCCCTCTCTCCCCTACCCCCTGCCTTGAGTTCTGTAGGCAATTAAGTTTTGAAACTGAAAAAAAACAAGGGAAAGGAAATTACAGCCTCTTGGAACCAGCTGTGATCTTCACATCATCTGAAAATACAAGATGAAAAATGTGTCCAAGAAGGAGGTATTTGATTTTGTAAAATCTCTGATTCTTGTTTTTAAAGAAACAACTAAAACTACTAAGCACTTCACACCTTTATTCTGTTTTATGTGTCCCTTTATATGGGGCTGAGGAGTGTCAGATAAGAGGAAAAGAGCTTCTTTAATCTTCAGTATAGGAAAGAAGATGCAGAGAGGGAGGGTGCTGGATTGACCTTCACTGGTCTCCAGGTGCCCACCAACCCACTCTCACTCAACAGGATGGAGGAGAAAAATACAATGAAGTGTTCGTGGCTTAAGATAAGGATAGGGAGAACACTTAGCAATTACTGTCATAGGCAAAACAAAATTGACTTGGGGAAATCAATTTCTTACCAGTCAAACAGAGCAAGATATGGAGAAATAAGAACAAATTTTAAAAACTGCACCTCGCCCCTGCCTTTTTCACAGGCTCAACTTTCCTCTTGACTTTTCTACCTCCTCCCTCCAAGCAGCAGAGGGGACAGGTTGTGGCCATTGCAGTCAGTTCATCACATGTTTTTGCCACTCCTTTCTTCTCATGTTCTTCCCCTGTTCCAATATGGAGTCTCTCCCATGTGAGACAGTCCTTCATGGCTTTCTCCAACATGAGTCCTTCCCATGGGCTTCAGTTCTTTGGGAACTGCTCCAGTGAGCGTTCTTTCCATGATGTGCAGTCCTTTAGGAACAGACTGCTCCAGGGTGGGTCACCCACAGGAAAAGTGGTCCTGTAAGGAGACCTGCTCTAGCATGGACTCCTCTCCATGGGGCCACAGGTCCTGTCAGAAGCCAGTTCCCATGCAAGCTTTCCATGAGGCAGCACCTTCCTTCAGGATACAACCTGCTTCAGCATGGAGTCCTTCATGGTCAGCAGCTGGACAACACGTGTTATCATGAGCTGCAGGGAAGTCTCTGCTCTGATACCTGTAGCAGTCCCGCCCCCTCCTCCCGCACTGACCTTGATGTCTTCAGGGTTGTTTCTCTC
This sequence comes from Corvus cornix cornix, assembly GCF_000738735.6. Lineage (NCBI taxonomy): Eukaryota > Metazoa > Chordata > Aves > Passeriformes > Corvidae > Corvus > Corvus cornix. Next base: position 102,036,745 of record NC_047056.1, on the reverse strand, counting down.
ACATACTTTTTCTTTCTCTCTCAGCTGCTGCATAGGTATTTAACACTTTCTTAAATATGTTCTCACAGAGACATTACCAATGTCTCTGACTGGCTCAGCTCTAGCCAGCATCGGTCCATCTTGTAGCCAGCTGGAACTGTCTCTGTCCAACGTGGAGACAAGTTTTAGCACTTTCTCACAGAAGTCACCTCTGCAGTTTCTCACTAGGAAAAGCTCGCCACATAAAGACAATAGAGATATTGTCCCAATAAAAATATTAGAGCTGGAAGACTCGTACTATTTTATGGAGAGCCTTTCATAACTCTGAATGCAATTAACAAATATTTCACTTTCTTAAAATTCCTGCTAACATTTATGGTTCCTGTCAGAGACTGAATGTTATATTTTATAACTTAAACATTCTCTTAAATGACTTTTAAAACTGTATTACAAAAGCTGCAGAGAAGACTACCAACCCTGAATGGGGCCCTGACTGAGGCCTTACACAGCTCGCTGATGAAGATAAGATAAAGTAACAACTCAGGGCTGGGGACATTCACAAAGCACAGGCTTAACACCTCCAAGATGAGGACCACAGCCCCAGGGCTATCAGCTGCCAGGCTCTCACAGACCCCCTGCACCAAAGGGCAGGAGGGAGGAGAGGCTTTGGGTGTGTGTTGGAAACGCCTCTGGTAAGAGGTGCAGTGACTGCCCATCCTCCAACTGTGCAGAGCCCAGCTGAGGGGCCCTCACCCGGGGAGGGGAAAGCTTATCCACAGCAGAAGGGGTGACATGGCCCATCAAAGGGGCCTCCCTCAAAGGGGTCCCCAGACCCTGCACCAGAGATGATGCAATAGACCCTCAGTGTTGCAAGGGACAGTGTGTCAAGCTAGCCCTTGCAAGAAAGACACGTGGGCGTTCCCACCTGGCCCAAAGTGTATATTAATCCACAGGATTCTGTACTCTTTGGTGTGTGGTGTGGTGGCGTGACATGGCGTGTGGCACCATATAGCGGTGTGGCCACAGCAGCAACGGGGGACCCTCACCACCAGCAGAGCAGATGGAGGGGAGCAACGAGACGTCGTTGGGACCCTCGGATGGGTGATCTGCTTTCACCTTACCCCTGTCACCTCTCCCTGTTCCCCCACCCCCCATGCACACTTCTTTTTTCATTTCTTTCTCTCTTTCTTTTCTCTTCCCTTCTCTTTGCCTCTTTTACTACTAAATAAAATACATCCATTTTTTGGCAACAACATCTAACCTCGTTTGGTTTTAATCTCATTTCTGGGAATATTTTGAACCTTCTAAGTTCTTTCTGGTTTATGCTCAGAGACTTAGCTTGCTTTGCTTTCCTGGGTCTAAACCAGATTGCAACAGTTCCCTATATTCCTTATTCTCCTGAAGTATCTAGTTTGTTAGTGGAACTAATTTATAAACCTTGTTTCCCTGTTCTTTTTTTAAAGTTTTTTCCTGTTTCAAGCTTTTCTCATATAGAGCATAATCCTAAGTGCCAAAACAAATTTTGTTAGACAAAGAGCAATACCACTGATCACTATCTACACAGAGCCTGAACTGATTTAAAAAAGAATGGAACTGTACTCTAGAAAGCATTCATACTTGTTTGAATTAGTGATGGAGGAGACTTATTTGGGTGTGCATGAACAGCATCATCTGTAATAAAAGACTTTGACTGATGTTATACATATGGATGAAAAAAACAGGTGATGTTTCCTAGAAGAAAAGATCAAGATGTCAAGAGAGCAACTGAAAAAGAACAAGAGGCCAAATGTACCATACAGGAACATTAACAGAGTAGTAAAAATTCAAATCTTAATGTTTGTGCACATGATATTTGCAGAAACACCTCAGGAGTAACACATCAGTCTTCACTGTTGGCTAACCTATGGTCAGCACCCAGAATGGCAACATTATAATGAAATCAGATTTTTCCAAGCTTTGCTTAGCCCTACTCTAGTACATCAAGCAGTGCCTTCTGTTGCAAGACAGATCCCGTTACTGTCTCAGCTCAGAACAGGCACAGAGGGAAGATACATCTTGCAGGGGAAGTGCATTCAGATTGTCTTTCTCTAGAAATGTGCTCTAGTTTAGCTGGCTTCAAAGCAGTGGATTTCCTGATATTGACATTCCATAGCCCACACAGACATGTACACTTACAGAAACATACTACCTTAAAATGAAACGTTGCATATACCGTCTCAAATTTAACAGCATGAAGACTGCTTTTGCTCATTCTTGTTCTATAGGATTTCTGTGGCTGTGGCTATAATTTTGTAGACATATTTCAAGACTAAATTAAATTTAATTATATTTTTACCATTTTAAAATGCTTTTGACACTAAATGACATTCTTATAGAGTGTAAAAATATATGAACAAATCTTCCTCTTCTCCCTGTGATTTATGATATATTGTTTATCACCAAATGTTATTATTTGCCATGTGATTGGCATGCCAAATAGACCTAGTTTGGAAAAAATCAATTTTTTGTTTTTTTCTGAAAGATATCAGTTTTGAAGGAAGCATAAAGAATATCAGCCTGGAGAGTTAAATTATTGAAAAAACTATAACCAACTGACAATGGCACCTTTCATTGCTAAATACCAAGAAGGTCTCATAGGCAGCGTGTGATAAACATGAATCCTTCAGGATATATAAAACAAACCTAAGGAACAGATTGACAAGAGTGAGGTTGATAATGAATAAGTAATAAAACTGATAAAGAGTGAATCAAGCTAAAAGAATTTGATATCATTGTCCTAACTACCTTCCAATAATAAGTAAGTATCAAAAAATGGAAGTAGAAATGGATTTTTTTAGCATAATGCTTTAAGAAAAACACAGTAAACCTCTGCTTAAAGACCTGAAATAAAATTACTATCTTGAAAAACAAATATCTGTATCTATGTGATGAAAGATTTTAAAAATTCAACACAATTTATGGGTTTACACACTTAACAGAATTCTAGGATTACTTTGAAGAAAGTAGTGGAGACAGGGCTTAAAAAATACAATTTACACAAAATTATTACAGTAATAAATAGGCTTTATCAGAAATTAATGAGATTTTTAATTGAATTCCTAAAAATCAAGATATAATTCACAGTGGAAAATTTAATAAGATCATTCCTTTCACTAAAAAATTACAAAGCATCTGACATCCAGGTATTTGAAGACCTGAAATCCCTTAGCACTTGTTTGACTGATTGCAAAGTTAATGTGACAGGAGTAGGTGGCAGTGCACCTAACACTGAACCATACTTTCTTTAGAGCAATAATGCTCACCAAAAAAAAAGTGTCCTTATATCTTGGTTCATCTAAAACCTCAAGACTTATTACAGCTCATCAGCAGATTAAGTGGGAACTTTCTTAAAGCATCAGTTCTATGGACAACTGGATTCATAAACATTCAAGAGCACATGACAGTTGAAAACTTCTGTGCATATTTCAGCTTGTTTTCCCTCATTCAAACAAACCTTCTTGACTCCATATCAATTTCTTGCTATGTTGATGGTTCCAAACTGAAAGTCTGGTATTTCTCTCTCTCTCAACTTGGAGCCTTCGCCATTTGTCTAAAAAGTTTTCTGTTCCTGATACAATTTCTATAATTTCTTTATTTTTTTTCTTCTCTCTTCTCCATCAATTGTCAGTGAGACATCCTTATTTTACAAAAAAACCCCCAAACAAACAAATCAACATAAACTAAAAAAAACCCCAAAATCCCCAAAAAACCAAAACAAAAGAACCCTTCAAAAAACAAAACCAAAACCAAAAGAAAACAAAAGAAAAAACCCTATCTGCTTTATCAGAAAAGCACAACCATTGTTATTATCCATTAAAGGATAGATATTCTAGTTACAGAATCACAGAATCATTTAAGTTGGAATAGACCTCTAAGGTCATTGGTTCCAACCTTTGACCAATCACCACCACCAAGTGCCACATCCAGTCATTTCCTGAATACCTCCAGTGACTCCACCACCTCCCTAGGCAGTTGATTCCAATTCTTGGCAAGTCTTTCAGTGAAGGAATTCTTCCTAATGTCAAAGCTGAGCCTCCCTTGGTACAGCTTGAGGCCATTTACTCTTGTGCTGTCTCTTGTTGCCTAGGAGAAGAGCCCCAGTTTCACCTTGTTACAACCTCCTTTCAGGAAATTGCAGAGTGATAAATTCTCCCCTGAGCCTCCTTTTCTCCAGGCTAAACACCCCCAACTCCCTCAGCTGCTCCTCATATGACCTGTGTTCCAGACCTTTCCCCAGCTCTGTTGCCCCTCCCTGGACTTGCTCCAGTCCCTCAATATCTTTCTTGTCATGAGGGGCCCAGAACCAGACACAGGACTCAAGGTGTGGCCTCACCAGTGCCGAGTACAGGGGGATGATCCTACCCTGGTCCTGCTGGCCACACTGTTGCTGATACAGGCCACGATGCCATTGACCTTCTTGGCTACCTGGGCACACACTAGCTCGTGCTCAGTTGCTGTTGAGCACACCCCCAGGTCCTTTTCCACTGGGCCACTTTCCAGACACTCTTCCCCAGAGCTGTAGCACTGCAGGGGGTTATTGTGACTAACAGGCATGGGGTGTTTTGTTAAATTAAACAAGGGCACTCAAATTTGGTTAAGTACTAGTTATACAAGGATTTTGTCAATATGTCATATTCAAAATGCAATGTACAGTCTAAAGTATAAAAAGATAATTCCCAGTCTGAAATACAAATTATGCATCTGAAATGATTCCCAAAATCATGCCAGTGGAGGCTGCTTTTTTTCTTTTTAATTTTCTTCTATTTTTTGCCTCTAAAACCAATTAAATTTTGATATGAAAATCCCTGTAGATCTTTACTTGGCTCATAAATTTCTGTTTCATCTGTTGGCTAAAGGTGTAAATATCATATTCCTCCTACTCATGCAAGGTTTACAGGTGAAACATATTAAAGAACATTTGTATTTTCAAAATGTCATTATGGATTGCAGAAATTAAACCCATTCTGGGAAAGGGCTATCTCAGAATCTTTAGTGTTATCTTGTCCTATTTTGAATTAAATTATTATGCTTTTTCTGTCCTCAGAAGTAAAATAGAGAAATATTTCTTTTCTCAGACTCACCTAATCATGCAACGTTTGTTGATTTTATCTCAGCCAAGTCTCCGTTCTTTACTGGAGCTACTCAATTAAATGTGCTGCTGTGAAATAACTGTTCACTCTTTTAAGCTGTGTTTTATTATTTTAATGTTTGATTTTTCAGACCCTAAAAAAAGTTCTTGCTTTTGAGGCCAAAAATGAGCATGTCCATATTTTAATGATGTAATTTAAATGTAAATGAAAATTTTGAGTATAAATATTTTTTACTTCCTAGGCCTGATCAGGTTCACATATAAGAAAAAGTGAAAGGGAGTATGTTTATCTTTAAAAGAAGAAATCTGCAAAATAAAAAAATAAAGTTCTTAACCAGTTTTATATTTCTTTTAAATTATTTAAGAAAATGAGTGAAAATTAGTTAATAAAATAGGTCATAAGGACAAACCTGTTACTGGTTACTGTTTCTGTCAACTTTAGAAATATTTCCAGTTCACACCTTTTGAACTCTGTTTGCAGTATTTCTTTAATTCTACAAATATAAGTATTTTATACTTGTGGTGAACCATTCAAAACACATAGAGAACTGCTGGAGGGTATGGGCTAAGGCTTACTTTTGTTATTATGAATTGGTACATTGTACTTCAAATTGGGCTGGTTTTTTGTGCTTCTAAGCATTCAGGCATTATCCTTATGTCAGAACCCACAATGCTTTGTCCAAAAAAGCCTTTGGATTTGTGATAAGCAAATGGAATGGAAAAAAATTATCTTAGTCACAACCACCTAAATACTTTGGCCATTCTAATAAAAATCATTAGCTAGATAATGTGAAAACAGACAGAAATGAAAAATTCACAGTTTACAACCCTTTAAATATATGCTGATAAAAAGAAATATATATTTATGTAAACTGTTAAAGCACAAACCAAGCATCTGAGGGAATATCGTCCTAGATAACAATTGCTAGAACGCTATTTTTTTAAACTTTGCATATCTGATATTACCAGATGACTAAATATTGATTAGAATGCGTTCTATTTTAAGCCCTTGTCATATCTGAAATAGTTTTTCTTAGAGGTTTCTCTTTCCTTAGAATCTGCTTGGAAAATCAGTTTTGCGATACTGGTTAGAGTGACATTATAATCTGGAAAGTGACTGTCACCTTCTTAATCAATAAATCTACTCTTCAGCTCTTATCTGCTTAATGAATTTTTAAAACTTTTTCAGCCATTCTGTGCTAACAGAGTTTATGTGTGATGGATTGGATTTTTGTCTCGTGGTATCCATCAGCTGAATTATTTCCTAAGTTTTGCCTCCAAAAACAATCTCCAGTTGACTATCTGTGCAAGCTCAGCTACTTCACTTACTAGGTTTGTAGATGGACTCTGACAGGATTCCTAAAAATGCACTTTTCACAGAGTAGCCAACTTTTTCTAATGGAATTTTTTTTGTTGGGTGTAGACTGCCAAAAGATGTATCCTTACAAATTTCACTTTGCACTTAGCTTATTATCGTTGTAGCATCATGAGCTTTCCTGTCTACCAGAAAAAAAGCATGCTAATATCCAATGGAAAAAAATGTATTTGTCATTTCTAACTTAATTTTAAGGTTCAACAGAGAGTAAATGTCTGCTTAAATAGTTTATAAGTCTGAATGGTTACTCCACCACTATTAATACTTTTATTAAAATTATTATTAGTAGTAGTAATAATATTGAATTTTCTGCCTTTTTTTACCAAGAAGACCCAATCCACTTCAGGTGAGAATTAATGCAGGGAAATTCTAAAATCTCTGACATAAAATCATAGAATCATAGAATAACTTGTGTTGCAAGGTATCTTTGAAGGTCACCTAGTCCAACAATCCTGCAGTGAGCAGGGACTCCTTCAGTTAGATCAGGTTGCTCAGATCCCTGTCCAACCTGACCTTAAATGTTTCCAGAGATGGAGAATCTACCACCTTTCTGGGTAACATCCTCATTGTAAAAAATTTATTCTTTATATCTAGTCTAAATCTATCTTTTTTTAGTTTCAAACACTACCCCTTGTCCTGTCTCAACAGGGGCAGTTAAAAAGTCTGTCTCCATCTTTCTTACAGGTCCCCTTTAAGTACTGAAAGACCAGAATAAAGTCTCCCCAGAGCCTTCTCTTTTCCAGGCTGGACAACCCCAACTCTCTCAGCCTCTTTTCAAAGAAGAGGTGCTCCAGCCCTCTAACAATTTTTGTGGCCCTCCTTTGGACTCACTCCAACAGGTCCATGTCTTTCCTGTGCTGTGGACCCCAGAGCTGGATGGAGCAGAGCAGATGGACACAATCACCTCTCTCACCTGCTGCCTACGGTGCTTTGGATGCAGCCCAGGACACATTTGCTTTCCGGGCTGCAAGGGCACGTGGCAGGGTCATGTCCAGCAGCTCATCCACCAGCACGCCCAGATCCTTCTTGGAAGGGCTGCTCTCTTTATCTCCCAGCCTGGCTTGATACTGGGACTTGCCCTGACCCCGCACTGCGCTTTGAACCACATCAAATTCCCATGGTCTCACTTCTTGAGCTTGTCCAGGTCCTTCTGAATGGCATCCTGTCCCTCAGGAATGTCAACCCCACAGCTCAGCTTGGTGTCACCTGCAAGGTTGCTGAAGGTGCACTTCATCCCTCTTTGTCACAGATGAGGACCTTGAATGTCACTGGTCCCCCTGAAGGACAGCACTTGTCACTGATCTCCATGAGGACATTAGGCCACAGACCACTACCCCTTGATGTGATTGTCCAATCAATTCCTAATCCTCCAAACAGTCCACCTACCACATTTAAATCTATCCAATTTGGAGAGAACGATGTAGTAGGGGGGACACATCAAAAACTTTACAGAAGTCCAGATAAATCACATCTGTAGCACTTCCTCTGTCCACTGATGCAGTCACCCCATCATAGAAGGCCACTTGGCTTGGCCAGGCAAAACTTGCCCTTGGTGAAGCTGTGCTGGCTATCCCAAATAATCTCCCTGCCTCCCATGTGCCTTAGAGTAGCTTCTAGGAAAATTTGTCCCATGGGAAACAACATCTTAAAAATATCCAGACTGTTGTGTTAAAACTGAACCTAAGCATTTTTTGTTTGATTGGTTACTGCCCTTTATTCATATAAACCCAGATGCTAGAGGATCAATAGTTATGCATCAATTTTTATCCACTGGCCTTTTTGAATTACTCCTAATCATATTTATTTTGAACTCAGGATAAGACTGCCATTCATTTCAGGATTTTAATGTTGTCTTCCTTTTTCTTTCTTTCTTTTCTTTTCTTTTCTTTCTTTCTTTCTTTCTTTCTTTCTTTCTTTCTTTCTTTCTTTCTTTCTTTCTTTCTTTCTTTTCTTTCTTTCCTTTTCTTTCTTTCTTTCTTTCTTTCTTTTCTTTCTTTCCTTTTCTTTCTTTCTTTCTTTCTTTCTTTCTTTCTTTCTTTCTTTCTCTTTCTTTCTTTCTTTCTTTCTTTCTTTCTTTCTTTCTTTCTTTCTTTCTTTCTTTCTTTCTTTCTTTCTCTTTCTTTCCTTTCTTTCTTTCTTTTTCCCTCCCTTCCTCCCTCCCTTCCTTCCTCCCTCCCTTCCTTCCTTCCTTCTTTCCTTCCTTCCTCCCTCCCTCCCTTTTCTTTTTGTGTCTGTGTTTGCATTTGTTTGTTTTGTTTTAAAATAACTAATTTAAAGGTATTACTTCAATTTCTTCTTTTTTATTTGTCTCCTACATTTAATTTTTTACATGGTCCTTTTCTTTTCTGTTCTCCCACCACAAGTGGCAAAAAAAAATTGTTTGAAGTAACATTTTGCTGCTATAACCATTATTCTTACAGTGAAACATCAGCTGTGTCCAAATATGTGCAAAATTCACTAGTCGACTACTTTTACTAGTAGCCTTTGTGGTGAGTAGGAAAGCTGCACACTGTGAAAGGGGCCCAGGATCCAGGTCTGGACTTTAGACAGGCTGAGAAGCTGTGGAGACATTGAAGTGATCTATGAATATGCATGAACTTCTGAATCTAGACAGAGTGGGCATGTGTGTGTTCTGTAGTGAACCTCAATCCTGACTTCTTGGAGAGGAAGAAGATGAATTGGTTATCTGTACATATTTTGTATCTGACTTTTGGCAGTGTTTGAGTGTCTGTCTGTCTGCCTGGAATACACACTCAGCCTTGCTAAAAGTGGCTAAAAGTGCAAACAAGAACATGAGCCAGGAAAACAGGCATTCCCAGATGGGCTCCAGCACACAGGCAGAAAGAATTGCCAGCTCGAGGTGTCTGGGGAATTTGGCAGCTACCCATAATGTTCTTCATGGTGTAAGGTTCTCTCTGCCACAATGATACGAATTGGGGAGGAGAGTTTTAATTAAGCTCTCTGATAGAGTCAGAAGTATGGAGAAAGCAAGAACGTGTGTGTGACTCACACTCAGAAGCTATTACATGTAAACTTATGGCTAGAAAAAAAAGTAAGTTTCAAAAGAAAGAGTTTTTAAAAGTCCATTTTTATTTTTGGTTGTTTTGCAAGATTTTAAAAAAGATCGGTTACTGCATGGATACAGAACTGTTTTACAGTTTTTATTGCAAGTCATCAAGAGTATAGGAGGTCTACTTTAAGACACCAATTCCAGTGTTGAGAGAGACTTACAGCAGCCTTTTGTTTCCAGCATAAAACAGTAGTTTCTAAATGAAAGGGTCTAAATTCTCTGTTCCAAAATCAGTGCCTTGTTTTTGGAGATCAAAAAAACTTTAGTTTCCTCTCTAATTCAAGTTTTACTTTACAAAATATTTTAAATTTGTTTTCAAAATATTCTTCAAATGTTCATATGAAAAGAGAGGAAGAGGAAAGCAAAACAGACATAAAGATATACAATAACTTTAAGGAAGTGGTCTAAAAATAATTTGACAATTGTGCTCCATTTTCAGCTTGCAACTTGTCTGTGTGCATTGCCTTCACCTAGGAAAGCATATGGGCCTTGGAGATACCGAGCAGGATGTTAAAACCAAGTCCAGTGTTTGGCAGGGGACTAAAGAGAAGACAAGACAACAGAGAACATAGCTCAGAATAAAAAAAAAGATACTATGGAGTATTTCAGACTAATGAGATGGCTGAACCTGCTGGTTCTCTGCTGCCAGATCATTGGAGAGCAAGAATAGGACAAGGGACTGCCTGTTCAGATGAATGAGAAAACATTCACATTGAAAACACCTTCAACCCGAGAATTATAAAATGAAAGGCTTGCCATAGATGAAAAACCATCATCCAAGAATTATATTGAACCTGGACTGCCTTGAGGGAAACAGATTCTAATGCAGACAGCAGAGTCTTCAGGACAAAATTCTTCATCTGATAAAAGTTTATTAATTTGATTTTTTGTTTGTTTGTTTAATTAACAGTACTTAGTAGAGTAAATTTCTGTTTCCTTTCACTGTAATAATGTTAGTTTCAAAATCTGGTACAAAACACTGAGACAAATCTGGGGATTGTTACAAATTTACCTGTGAGCTATAGCTAACAGCAAGACCTTTGCAGTCATAGTAATAATGTAGACAACAGAGTTTCTTGGTATGATATCATACAGAAAAACAGCTATCTAAGACACCTGTTCTGGCAACTGAAGGCACATCTTTATATGTGTCTAGGAGGACTTTTGCCTTCTTTGAAATACACACAATATATTCTGGGTTATTCTTAGATTGGCTGAAATAGGAGTGAGGTCATAATATTTGCATATAAATATAAATAAGAAATTCTGACTAATGCCATCCTTTTTTCAACAAAATGCGTGCATGTGTGAGAGCAGAAGCACCAAATAAATGTTGTTTCAATACCTGGTAAAAATGTAAATGGATGAAAGAGGTGCTAAATTTATAAATGCATATAACACCTCTATTCAAGATTTTGACTTATATCCTTTAATCTCTCCATTAAAAAGCAAACTAACAATCAGTACCATATTTTTAGGATTTCTGCACACCTATAGTCATCTCCCAATTTCCCATGACAGTGCCTTTTCAATGCACTAGCTTAAAGACTTATGTTTTTGCAAAAGAAAAGTTTGATTACAGGAAATATCAATGCTTCTCAGAAGCTGGAACAGTAAAATCAACCTATTATTTCCGCTCTGCTGAGAATGCCTTTGAACCCAGAATACACTAACACAATCATTACTAATTTTCAATAGATTTTTTCAGCTTTTACAGTTTGGATTCTACTTAATCTAACACTTCTGGTTTTTGACATCAGTCATTGGCCCTGAATGTCAGCAGTTGACTTTATAATAAGCAGAATTCCTTTTTCCAAAATGGAAAGAGTTCAGAATTTAAGGGACAGAGGAGACATGGATACATTTATTATTTTCTCCTGGCTAATACATCCTGCAAAGACAACCAGTTATCACAAACAGTTATCAAGTTATGGGTTATCTACAGAATGAAGAGCATTGTGTCATTCCTTCTTGTCAGCATCCATGAAAAGTAGGCTGCAACACTAACAGCAACCATGTTTACTACATGAGACTCAAGTAATCTATTAAGCTTGTTTCACCATTCCCAAGACTACATGAGTTACTGTCCAGAGTACACGTCCCTCTCCTTGGAAGAGGAAGGGAGTATGTATTAAATATTTCATTTTTTAAATTTAGGTATGATGAATCCCCATTCAATACTTTTGACAAAATCCATATGGAATGGAAAAATTGTTTTAGAAACAAAAATGGAGTCCTAAATGTCCTGTCCTACAACCCTTTGCTGAAGTTAAGAATTATAATTATTTGCACACCCCTTCTGTAAATTCTAACAATTTTTTCAGATACACTGTTGTAATGTATTATTTTATATTGTCTTTTTAACCTTACGAAAGTAAAGAAAATGGATACATAATTTTGTGACTAATATCCAAACCTGAATATAAACAACAGGGTTTTGCCTTAATATAGCTTATTTTAATTTAGACGGACGTGTACAGTAGTGTTGAAAAACTATAAACACTGCTGTAGCATGTTATTAATTTTGTCAGAACTATTGTTCCACCAGAGAGAATAAGAAAATCTATTTCTTTCATAGAGGGAACCCATCTTGAATCTGAAAATGCTAACCCAGCCAGCTGCCTTGCAGTTTTACAGCTGAAATTAGAAAATAAATCAATATATCATCCTTCAACTGTCAAGTGTATTGTAGATATTTATAATGAGCATCTACTCAAAAGAACAATATTATTCTACTTCATTTCTATTAATGACATTTACTTTGGAAGTAAAATAAGAATTGCTAAGCTTTTGTCAAACACAGAAATAAAGGATTGTGGTCTACATTGGAAACATATTAGACAAAGACCAGGAAAGGCACCTTTGACCTTACGAATTAACATACCTGTAACCCCCAATGTCAAAAAAGAGTCTTGAAATGGATCTTTGTCAGACTAGCTGCCAAGACCAAAAATCAATCCACCCAAGAGATAAACAATGCTTTTTGCAAGTGATGCTGTGCCACTATGAGCCATGGCATGTCATAAAAATCTCACAACTTAGAGAAAATAGGTCAGTTCAGAAGCACAGGTGGGGTGAACCTGGCAGAAAACTGCTTCCTTTAATAAATAAATAAGTAAATAAATTCATCTAATCATAGAGTTTCACCAATGTATTTTTCACAACTTTGACATTTATTTTCTTTGGGGTTTGGGGTTTTGTTTTTAGTTTATTTTGGTTTGGTTTTGGTTTTAGGGGTTTTTGGTATAATACCTGGGGTAAGAAGATGGCAGGTAATTTAAAGGTGGATAACTTAGTTGCGACTAGTCTATGAAATCCACTATATAATTTATGTACACACAGCACATGTAAATATAAGGCGGGGAAAAGAGGGGTACTTTTTTGAGAGGTGAGAGCTGATCTAGCTGCATCCATGGTGTACTTTCATATGTATATGTTGTGGTTTAACCTGGCAGGCAGCTAAAAACCACAGAGCTGTTCATTCACTCCCTCATAGGGATAGGGGAGGAAAATGGAATAAAGGCAAAATAGGTGTTTGAGATAAATACAATTGAATCAGACAGAAAAGGAAGAAAAATTAATAATTATAAAAGAATTTGCAAAACAAGAGATGCCCAGTGCAATTGCCCACCACAGGCTTCCAGAAGCTTGGTCCAGCCCGAGCAGTGGCTGCCACACCCTGGCCAACTGCTCAGAGCTGTTTTTGTTCAGCATGACAACACATAGCATGGAATATCCCTTTGGCCAGTCTGGGTCAGCTGTCCCATCTGTGTCTCCTCTCAGCTGCTTGTGGACCCTTGACAGGATATCTGGCAGCATGAGAAAATGCCTTGACACAGTGTAAGTTAAACATCAGTATATTATCAATATATTCACATCCTAAATCCAAAGCACAGCACTAAACCAGCCACTAGGAAGAAATTTAACCCTATCCCAGTCAAAAGCAGGACAGTATACTTCCAAATTTCTGTTCATAGAAAAGAATGAAGTGTCCTTCAAAGTCCCTCTCAGGCACAGATTCTTCAGATCCTTGGGGACCTGGACAGAAAGGAAGGAGGGATTGTGTAAACAGTTATACCGAATATCTCTGAACAAAGAAGAAACTGTTGTGGGTTTTGGTTTGGGTGGATTTTCTTCTCATTGAGTGCTTGTCTAGTCTGATTGTTATTAAAACCACTACTATTGCACCAGAGGAGGATCCCACAATACCTATTTGCTAAAGATCTACAGAATTTCTTCTGAAAATGGTGTAACTAGAAACACAGCAAAGAAACTGTGTTGCTTGGATCCTGATTACACCTTTTTTCTGATGGAGGATTGCTCCTTCACCATTTTGTCACTGAGGCAAATACAGTCAAGTTGGCATCTCCACCAGTGTATTTCTTTGCTGAAGTACTCAAATCCTTAGAAATCTCAGTTATGGATGAAGAGTTGTGTTGTCCTCTGAAATTGCCTAGATCTCTCAGTACAAAAGAAAAAACATGCACAATGCTCAAGAGGGTTTCGTATCTCCTCAGTTTTCAGTGTCATGTCTTCATCTGTCAGTCATTCTCCTTGGGCATGTGGGTTAAACACAAACTTGAGTCGTAAAATGTTTGTTTTATGCATCATAGGCAGTTGAGTGGCTGTGCTTTGAAGAAATCACTGCCACTGGTGAAAAACAAAGTGCTTGAAGTCCATGAGATATATTGAAGATATAAAGCAAACAATAGAAGAAAAAATATTGGGAATAAAAAAACACGTAAAAACACCCCAACAACCCAAGCAAAAAACCAACAAAACCCAAATACAAACCCTTCCCCAAAAAAAGACAAAAAAACCCAAACACCACAAAACTTTCAAGATGCAAAACAACTGGTGCAAATAATAAAAAAAAAATCATGAAAAACTCACCATGAAGGTAAGATGGTCTCCAATGTGGTGGCTGTGAAAAACTCAGAGACATTGGAATGTCCTGGCTGCAGGCAGAGAACAGATGCTGAGGCAGAAAACAACTAGTAATCCTACTGATACACTACTGAACTATTCTCCACTTCTGAAACTTTTAAAGCCATGTATTCATGACTGTAACAAGAGATAGATATAGGTAAACAAACAAACACATGTAGTTTGGGTCATAGTCCTTCACATGGTATGTGAAGCTGATATATTTCTATTAAAACCTCTGTGCCATTGTCCCATAACATTTTTTCTTTTTGTCTCCAAGACCATATTCTTTCTGATTTCTAAATATGAACTTCAGAAGACTTGCAGATGATTGTTATCCACAAACTTTAGAGAACAGAAATATTTTATCAAGGGACACCAGTAAACAATACAACAAAAAAAAAGAAACCATTTGGCTCAGACTACAGGTAGAATTTATTCAGATTTCTACCTATTCAGGTAGAATAATATTAGATTTTTAGCAAAATATATAAGAATAATAATACCAATAATAATAATAATATTGCTATTTAAAATTTACACTTCCAGAGACATTGGGGAGGAGTTCTGATGGACTGCCATATTGCTGAGGGTCCAAAAATACACTTTCACAAACCTCAACTTGGGTGTCATTTGTTTTTCTAGCACGCATAAAATGGAAAATAAGTTTTGATTGCATTCAAAAGAATAGGACAAACCAGACGCTGACAGAGACAAAAACAAATTTTTAAAAAATGCAGGCACAGAGCTGACAAAGCATCTAACTCCAGAAACGTCTGAGAATAAAATAGGACAATAAATGGAAAGAAATAGAAGACAACCTCAAAAGATTTCATTTTGAGTGTTTACTTGTACAGTTTTATGGTAACTAAAGTTTGAGAGTCAAGGGTGTTGGTTCAAAATTTCTCTAGTCATCACACATTTTATTTGCATTACAAATAGTTCAAACTACAGAAATAAACATAAATTATTAAACTTGATGTAACAACTCTATTTAAAATGTAGATTTAAATTGACAATATTCATTTGCAAGATAGTTGCAATTTAAGAGATTACTATAAATTTTCCCCAAAATTAAGTATTTTGTCATGAATTTACAAATGTAATCCCTGACAGCACCACATCCTATTACATTATCCATTACTTACAATTGAAATTAGGTTTCCTGAGTTTTTTGCATATTTATAATTATTTCAGCCCCACTATACTCTTCATCTTTAACCATGTAAGTTTAATTTTAAAGATGTGTCCTTTAGGTGTTCTGATGAATTTGTTGTATCTCTACAGTAATCTAATTTGCCAGTATTCGGAAACTTCTTCAGCAGAAGGGCTTTCCTTGATTTAATTCAGTACTTCTATGCCAACTTTAATTTTTGCTCTGCCTCTCAAAGCTGGTAAGAAGAAAATTCTTTAATAACCCCAGGTACTTAGCTCATATTACTAAAACATCTCCTTCCCTGCAGGGACAGATTTAATATTTATTACTTCACTGAAACTACCATGTGCAATAAGTATATTGTCCACTTTTTCCGAGCCACAAGAGAGTTCAACAGCAGTTCAGAGAATTCCCTGCGTCACTTCACTATTACTAACATCACACTTCTTTTATTTGCATTACAAATAGTCTGAACTGTAGAAATTAATGCAGGATGAACATAAATGATTAAACTTGATGTAAAAGCTCTATTTAAAATGTAGACTGTAAATTGACAATATTCTTTCCCATCATAAAGTCACAGTTTAAGAAATTACTATAAAGTTTCCCCAAATTTAAGTCATTTGTCATGAATTTACAAGTGTATCACCCAACAGCACAACATCCTATTACACTATGGATTACTTCAAATCAAAATTCATTTTACTGAGTTTTCATCATATTTTCCAAACTAAACCACCTAGTTCAAATTTTAAATTCTGAGAATGCATCTCAGGACAAGGTTTTTTGAAGTGTTTCAGTGTTATGTGTCTGTACACGTTTGTATTTTCAGAAATCACAGGCAAACAAGCAAACTAACCTGAAAACCAAAACCAGACATCTTAAAAAGATCATGCTGAAGATTAATTTTGAATCAGATTGCTCACTACTAAAAAGGACTTTCAGTTTGGCATTGTCATGTTATCTAACAAGCTATAAAAGTACGCTCATTTTCATGTCGCGGTGTTCTTTAAAGGGGTATATGTGGGTTTGATTTATTCTACTTTTTTTCTTTTCCCACAAAAAACTTTCAATATCTGATTGAGTTACACTAATTGAAATTTATCATTAAAATTAGAAATGCTGTGTTGCAGATGTTCTGCAAACACTCATTAAGGTGAATTACATGGCCAAATATTTTTATTTTTTCTTCTATAGGTATGCATCATGCCACCCCTGAGGCATGCTTGGGTGCTATCTGGGAGAAAGTTAGTTAGCATTAGTCAAGACTGTGCTAACAACTTAATAGTTTGGATGGCTGCAGACCAGTATTGTACCTTTGCCACAGCTCTGTGTCATCAACTAACATAGATGTCGCATATGGATGGCACAATTAGGATGGCACATTGTATACAGATGTCTTGAAATATTTTGTATGAAGATATCTGATACAAACACAGAATAGAGAAGAATTGGAATATGAGAGTGTAACACATGGTGTGATTGGGAAGAAGAGGGAGAATATGTCATGAACTGTGTGAAGAAAAATGGAATCACACCAGGAAGAAAACTAAAAGCTAGTAAAGGGATGGAGGGCAAAACACAGCATGTACATATTGGAGAATACCTACCTAACAGGAGAGGGGAAATAGAGTAAGAAAACCTGAGGCCTGAATTATGTTTTGCAATTTTTCAATGAAGTTTCCATTTTTCTGCAAGAAAACTTTTGCAAGTATTTCAGGATGCCTATTAAAACTTAGGAAATAAAAGGAACAACAGTTTTCAAGATGTTACGAAAAGATTGTCCTAGGTTTTCTCAACACTCTGTGGAAGGAAAAGGTTGCAGACAATCAGTGTCTTCTTAAAAGAGTTATCTGGGCTAATGGAATTGTTCCAATTTGGCCAAATTTAGAAATATATCCTCTGAGAGAAGGCAGGTCACAACCACCCCTCCCCCACCAGGTTCGGGAAAAATAAATTTTCCTCGAAGGAAAGTGAAGGAGATAAAAACTACTTATTTAACAAACACATGGGAAAATGATAATAATGCTAAATAATAAAATCTCTCACTGTGGAGAAAAACCCTGGGAAAGTGTTAGAGTCCTCCCTTTGGCCTCCTCGGAGCTGGGGCTTGGCCCAGGGCCAGGCCCTCTGTGCTCGGTGGAAAGTCCTCCTGATGTGTTCTGATATTGAAGCAGTCCAGCAGAAAAGAGAGAAAATCCGAAATTCCAGGGAAGGAAAAAAGTTCAACTCTCAGTCTCTCTCCGGAGAAAAGAAGCTGAAAAACTGGCCAAAAGCTGACTGGAAAGCAGCAAGCCGGGTGCTTCCTCGCTCCCCTGCCGCAGCTAAAATAAAAAAAGTCGCTATCTCTGTGTGACCTTGAACAAGCTGCAAACTGCTTTGAAAAAATTTTGCTCAGTTTTTCCTTCCCCGTCTCAGGCTCAGTTTAGAGGCATAGAAAGGCACAAAAATTATTTTCTGGGCATAGGGCAGCAATATGGGATACACATCATAAAGTCACCCCAAGACAGGAATGTGCAGCACTCTCTAGAAACTCCTTAACATATAGGAAGCCAATTCCCAAACATATAGGAAGCTTGACAATCAGTCTTCTGAGTGGATAAAAATTGATAAGATAAATCATGCCTATCAGGGCATGAACAAAATACAGACACACAAACAGGTATATTTTAGAATACAGTATACGGAACATTTAAACTATTTACTTTTTCCTGTTTCTATGAACCTTTCTCTCATTGCATTACCGCAAACATGTAAATAATAAGTTGTTGTCTGAGTTCATTTTCTGAATTCTTGTCACTTCAATATATCACATTTTTAGGTGTAATATTTTTAACAAAAATTTATCTGAAGGCAGCTTGGACAAGTGTTTTCTCCCCTTTTGTGCAAAAAGTGAAGAAAGTCCTGGCAGGAATTTTCTTCTTTAATTTGTCATCAGAATGTGTAAAACCTCTTCTTTTAAAGGGTAACATAGGAAGCACCATTCTACAAGTTAAAACCAGAAAATTAGTTGTGCGTCTCTTCTCCATTTTCTTTCTTGCTCACTTCAGATGGCATGTCTGTTTCAGTCATGCTGGGAAAACACCCTTAAATCTGTTTTCAAAATTTAAACCCAAAGCTGCTAACGCATACAGAAGTATAGTGTAGTGTCCCACAGTGCTGTTCCTTGTTGTACATTCAGATGATGGTCACACATCAGCAGTTTGAAGCCAGAGGAGAATGTTTTTAATACCTGTAGTATTTATCCCACTATGGAGTGCCTGTCAGCTAATAGCAACCATAGTCCTGACCCTGCTCTGTTGCTTGTCAATAATTTTTCAGTTTTTTACATAGCAAAATGGATAAATAATCCTACGCAGGGAATGTAGTCTTCAAGTGCAGATCTTCAAGAAATATTTTACTATTTTTCTTTTAAAAGACAGTAAAAGAGGACCAAAAAGAACCCTTGAAAAGTTTAGCCAGAGACTGAGTAACAAGGTTACTATATAAAGATTTTAATGAAGGGCATTTTTAAATTCTATTAAAGTTTTGGCTAGAAGTTGGTAAAAATGATGGATTAGAATGTTTTACTTCTCTGCTGTTCAGGAAGTGTTAGGGACTAAGTCCTGAGAGCTGGCCAGATAAACGACACGTACACCAATACGATTAAGCATCATTCTCCCTTTATTGTTCAACTATGCCAACTTATATCTACTTTTGCAAAGATTCACACCCAGTCCCTCTAGACAGCCTCTAATCAGTGGGGGAGCCGGCCAGTGTATACCTTGCCAAGGACTCTCAGGGCTGCCTGCAGCCAGGTGCTTTCCAGGCCTGCCTGCAGCCAGGGGCCTGTTCAGGGGCCTTTCCTCAGCAACCCTGGGTTGTCCAATCTTTCCAGGGGTATCATATGCCCTGGTTTCATAAGGAATCCCTCTACACATCCCCTGTTTTCTTTTTGGACAACCCAGGCCTGGTCGATAATCTTTTGCAGCCCTGCTTTGAGGCAGGAAAAAATGCACCCAAATACTATTAAGCCTATTATAACTACAAATAGCAATTGGCAGCCTTCTACTACCAAGGTACGCAGCCATCTGGTGATACCCAGACCCTTAAGCCAATCCCCAATAGGGTCGTCTGTCTCCTGAAGGTTGCGCAGGCCCCTCTGGAGGTTGGAGAGGTGCTTGTGAATTGAGACAGAGTGGTCGGAAAGATTCATACAGCATATACCTTGGAAATCTTCACAGCCGTGGCTGTGGGCTAATAGTAGAAAATCAATTTTGTCCGATTTTGTAATACTGCATGCCTAACACTAGTAACATCTGCCTTAGCTCGTCAAGCATCTGCAAAGTTATGTTTAGTTCGTCCCTCGCCCAGAAGCAAGTTTATGTAATGTTGTGTGTGCCCTAGCTGCTGAAGCACCAGGTAAAAACATGGATGCTAGCCAAATTGGACTACGACTCCAAAAGATGGGCTCTTCAGTCCCTTCACATTTGAGCTCATGGACTGAACGCTGCACCCTGGTTTCAGTGCGGTGGGTGATATTTAAGAGTTGATGCAGGTTTGGGTGGAACAGGGTGAGTTTCCTAAGTAGCATGGTCCCCCATGTGGGCTGGCGGGAACCCCATTCCACACGCGGTCCCCACATATTAAGAACGTACCACCGGGGAGGCGTTTTGGGGCTTGACCCGTGAGGTTGATTCGGTAGTAAATTGCTTTGGACTCGTCGTTTCTCAGAAACCAGTCTGCAAGAGGGTCGACAGTGGCCCAAAGGCACCTATTAACATATAATTGACCGGTAGCGAGCGGCACGAATGTCATGTAACCATCCCCAGTTTGGTTTGTGGAACCCAGTAGGTCTAACTCTTTGGGTGCCCCCATAGTGACATTGATGCTTTTCAAGAATGCAGCTTGCCAGCAAGCACACTGTTGCGCAGGCTTGAGTCCGATCAGCCCTGAACAACTGCCATTGCCTGTGGCGTTGCCTATGAGTGAGCTGTTGTCTAGCATCCCTCAGAAGTCTTGAGGGTTAAAGTATGGGACCCCAATTAAGCAGGTGCGGAATGGGTCCCCCGGCATGGCCAGGCTCAGACACATGGAGTCTTGCCCTGTTAAATTAGCTAGGGTGACCCACATGTTTTGTCTCTTTTGGATTGCTGTTAACATTGAGTGGGACACTGCTAGGATGCTTACAAGAAGCAAACCTGTCAGAATGTTTGTGGGCCCAGCGCTGCTTTGTCGCCTCCCAGTGCTCAGGGGCCGCCACATGCTGCCGTGGGACACGAACCTGTGTGCTACACTCTCGCCCTAACACTGCCACACTCCTTACTGCCTTCACTCGGTCTAAATGGGCGGACAGCCAATCAAAGGTGTCCGCCAATACCCTTGTCTCAAGACAGTCAAAAACAATTCCCCACTCTACCTCTGTGTCTGGTGCTATACCCAAGAATTTACGCAGCTCCCCTTCTTGGTTCCGCCTTTGATCATGGTCCGCACAAGGCGGGCACGTATACCACCTGCTTTCTCACGTTAGCTTGTGTGTCCAGAGGGTCTGCCAACAACCACCGCAAGTCACGAGCAACCACCCAGGGCAGCCGCTACATTCGCCACTGGGTCTCTCTATTTCCCCCACTACAGAGAGTGGTGGACCTGGCAAGTTCTCAGCCCCCTCACTCAGCCACGTCTGCAGCCTCTCCCAAGGCTTCTCGAGACGGGGGTCCCAGTGTTCCAGCTGTTGTAGTAGTGGCGTTACTTTCCTCAGGAGCCGATGCTGACTGCACCTTCTTGCTTTGGGGTCCTGCATGCGTAGCACAGCACCACTTGCTGGGCAGGCACCCACAGCGGTCCCTCTGGGGAGGAAATACACATATATCCTCGGCCAGTGCTAAGGAAGTAAGGCTTCACATGTATGATTTGCAAGTAAATAGAAAACTATTTTTTAACAAAACAACATTATTCACGTTTTCTTGGGCCATTTTGGAGAGGTGTAAGGAATCCAGCTCTTGCAGTACTTTTCTCTCATTATTGAATACAGAGAGCAGCCACACTGTTGGCTACCAGTTGGAGCTTTCATAGTCAGTGAAATTAATTTAGGTGTTACTGTCCAAACAGTAGTGTATTCTCTTATACCCACAGAAATCCATTTCATTAATACTTCTGCTTTGTACCATTGCAGCAGCTGTGAAACTGTAGTGCTTTAGTCTCTGATAATCTAGTTTTGCATTAATACTCTGGAGAAGAATATATTCTGAATCTCTATAGAACAATGGATTAAATAACCTGGCGACTTGAACATAGAAAAACACAAGCAAAGCCTTGGAATGTATCATGGCAAACAACAGAACTCATTTCTATTTTAAGAGCTTATTCTGCAAAGTCCTGTTTAAGGATGGCAACATTATATTTTATTTTTCATTATTAAAAATGCTGAGACTTGAATGACACTCGAGTGTTAGTTTATCCTTGTTTTATTTTCTCTTTTATTCAACTCATTAAAAGTTAATAAGCAGATCATTATTTTTCTTGCTTTCTTGTGTTCACTATAACAATTTTGCTACCCAATTCCTTTACATCAAAAACCTGCTCAGAATACATATGAATTTGTGAACAGAAAAAAAAAAATAGATTATTCTTCATCAATGCTTGGAGCTTCTCATAAAATGCTAAACCAGCATACACAAGACCAATTTCTGCAGCCAGCTAGCTTTCCACATAAGACCTCAGAACTTCAGTTTCTGTAGTGCTAAATGGCGACACTGCAACAGCAAGTGGTCCATCCATCACACAGTGAATTTATTCAAACCATATTGCTCCTCTAAGACAAAGTTAACAGCATCTTCTCTTTTCTCCACATTCACAAGAACAGTCCTTTTTCCTTGTAGTTTTGTCATACAGGGTTTGCCTACAATAAATCCACGTGAAATATTCCCAGTCACCTCCTTGTGTTTCAGTATTTTCTCTCTTCCTTGTTATTTAGACCAACTGTCATGTGCAGGTTCAGCCAAAACCAGGTATTTCTAAACTGTTCCCCAAAATGTCACTATTGTATTTTTTTACAGCCTTATGGGATAAAGTCAATTCATCAGTTTATGTTAAATCTCTTGTACTTGTTTTCAAAATATCTTTATGCATATGATGACCCCCCTCACACACTTCAATTAGTGGATAATTGAATAATAAGTAAAATATGTGAGAAAGATACTCACTTTCTATGAGACCAAAACAATCCTTTGGATCCATGATTAATTTTTGTCCAAATTATATTTGCATTTCTTATGATAGAAATATGAATCAGATCTGATAAACCCTTTAGAAACCCAAAGATATTGTTGAGAACAGCTCCAAGTGTTATGCATGTGGATTTGCTAATAAACTATGCACAAGACATAGAACAAACTATTAAATAGTTAGAATTAAATAAAATTTTGCTCAGTCACTTCATTCACAATTCTCTGTGCACAGTGAATGAGTCTTGTGAAAAATAAATGTATAAAAATGCTATTAAATACATCATAGCAAATATACATTAGGGACAAAAGTATGCTCAGGCATGTATAATTGATGTTCCTTGATATTGCCACCTTGTTTACTTATGCAAGGTAAATTGCAGCGCTCAAAGCACAAAAAACCCACAAGCATTGCTGACTTTCTACTCACTATGCTTTCTGCATTTTCTATAGGTTCCTATAATACTATAATTGGGTTTATAAACAGATTTCTGCAACTTGCAGGGCCCTACTCACCAAGATTCATAAAGGCAAAGAAAAATAAAGAACATCAGGAATTTTGTCTGTCCTCCTCTGTACATTGCATGCCATGGAATTTGCCCTTTTAGTTGTCTAAAGCACATCTATTGGAAATAAATCCAGTTCTTGAGGCATCAAACTCTAGTGAGGATCTAACAATTTTCTTGGTATTTTATTGCAGCTATTTATTATTCTTGTTTTTTTAAAAAAATCATTATTTACCTCTCTATTTCAGAATATTCAGTTTAAGTTTCTTGTACTTATTTCCTCTTTATTGAGAGATGTTATAGCCCTTGGTATGTAGTGCTCTTTTATGAGTGAGGATATTTACATTCTGTCGTGATGTTATCTCTCAGTCTTTTGCTAAAAGGTAGGTAGAGGTCACCACAATGCCCATTTTTGTAGATTTATCCCTCAAACATCTTTTTGCCACCTTTACAATTTTTAGTATCTTGAAATTTCTCTTAGAAAGTGAAATGCAGAATGTCCAAATTGCTATATCATGTAACACAATGAATTTCAGAATTTTTGATGCACAATATATTAAAATATGCTGTGTTTATTTTCATATTATTACTTAATTTCTTTTTAAAAAATTAAGTTTTTTTCTCTGAAGATAATTTGATTTATACACTAATTAACAAACAGAAAAATGTATTATTTCCATATCTGCATTTGTTACTCAATATGAGTCTGCTAGTTCAGTCACACTGCATATCACTAATTACTAGAATTGTGCTAATTTAAAATAAAGATATAAAATGAGATGATATTGACACTGATGCTGATTTTAATTCTGAAGGAGGTTTTAATATAATTTACTACTAACTTGGCAATAAATATACCTTGGACACTTCTCAGAATCCTTCTTTAACTTCTTATAAAGCAAACAGTAGTCATATTTGCTGATGTATTTCTATCAGATGCAATGTGAATAGTTGTTTCAAAGCTAATGAAGAGTCGTTAGAAGCAGGAGAAGAAAGTCCAACAGATGGAGAAAATTGCTTTTTATTCTTCTATTTTAGGGTCTGTGGGTTAGAATTTGTTAACTCACTGGAGTATAGAGTAAATCTCTGTAGATAACTATTACTGGAGTGCTTTGTCACTGAGGCATAAGAACCAACATTGAAGAGCATTATTCTTGTGATGTTTTTATATATATATAGTCCATTGGTAATATTTCTATTTGTACTGCTGACAGGCCTTAATTGGATTTCTATGAGGACAGCATCATGCAACATGGTATTTGTGTTTCTCCCAAATAGTAATAATGAAGGAGTGAAAGCCTTCAAGAAACACATATGGGCAAGTTAAAACTGGTAAGACAAAAATAGAAACTTTGAAAATGAAAAATGAAATTGTGACTTTACATTCAGGAAAAATTAGAGGGTGTTTTATGCCTCATTTATTAGGCAGACATAGAGTGTACATTGCTAGCTGATGCTAGTACTGGCAAATACGAGAAAAAGTCTGTGAAAAAGGTGATAACAAGAGTGTGAGAGGTCAATAGATCTCTAAGAGAAGTGGCTCTGGAAGGACCAAATTCACCAAACACAATCCCCAGTCCTGAGTGTTTCCCAGTGAGAGACATGGGACCCTGAATTAGAACCCAGCTCCACGAGGATTTGTCTGCCTGTGCCCCAGGATGGAGTGTTGGCACATAGCTGGGGTCAGGATGAAGCTGGATGAGCTGTATGAGCCAGGGTGGTGAGATGTCCCCAGTGCCATCCTCCATCTGGGGACTGTGTTTCAGCTCTGGCCCTTACCCCTGCATCTGTCCATGCCCTTCATTCAACCATGGCCATGACCTTCCAAATGGACCTGATTATAACTCCAGTTCTGGGGCTAGGCTTCTGTCCTGGTTTTAGAGACAGTGACCGTGTGTCTGCAGATAGGCAGTGAAATGATGGGAAAGGGAGCTCAGCAGGGGAAACAGGAAGACAAGGAGTGGGTTTTATCTGACAGTGTCAGTCACTAGTGTTGTCATTTGAGCCACTCACCCAAGAATTCCTTAAAAAGCAGCGGGCAAAAAAATTAGTCACACTAGAGAGATTCATCCCATCCAGGAAGAGACTCTGAAATACAATTCAGATAAATGGCTTATTTGTCTCTGAAGACAACTGGAACATGGAGAGATGAGCAGAAAGCTGAGTAAAATGAAAACTGTCCAGGTTGTCCCAATACGAGTGAGCACTGGCACAGGACCCTGTAAGAAGCCTAGAACAGAAAACTAAACTCTTAGACTGAAGTATTGACTGACTAAGACACAAAGCAGTATATCAAAGTAAACTTTCACTTTATTAAGACTATGATCAGGAAAAATAATTTCTGTTCTTCTAAGCAGTAACATTACATGAGACTGTCTATTCATCTGTACTACCTTATCAGTAACTAGCATGGACAAAGAATTTTTGGGCAAAAAAGTAAAAAAGGGAGGTAAAATATACTCAAGCCAGTAAAATTAAATATTTTCTAGAATTCAGGTAATAGAAAATTGAAATACTTTCTTTTAAAAATAATTAACTTAAATACTTCACAGGAAGCTTTATTGCAGAAAAGTCAACTGCTCTTTGAATGCAGTGCTACAAGTTAGCAGCAAAATAAGAAGGCTATAAGCAAATCTTAAGTGATGTATACATCTGAACCTCAGAGAAGAAATTAAAAAAACAAACCAAAACCAAAATCCCTCAAAAAACTCAGCCAAGGTCTTTTGTTTCAGAGGGCCTAAAAATAAATCCAAATTTATTTACATGAGATACTTTCACCTTTAGATCAGAAGCCTAAAGAGCAGAGCAAATGAAAGTCATTACCTTGCTTTTATTCATGTCTTAGACAAAAATTCCATTGAGGTCAGTAAGGCAATTTTATATAAGATATAAAAAAGAGATGAAAAGTTATTTTATTGATTTGCCAGCTTGTGTAATAAAAAGGAAACAATAGAGGGGAAAAGAAGATGATTAAAATTAAATGACTGTAAAGTAGCTTTTGGTGTAAATAGTATGTATGGTTGCCTATAATTCAAATAATGATGAAGGGAACCTCATCTCTTGTAAAGCACAGTGATCAAGTATTGTTTAGTAGGTGAGCCAATAATTTTATAGAGCATGTGAGCTCCTCTCCTTTTGCTTAGTGTTGATTACATCCATAAAGTGATTTAGAATATTGCAAATTCAGTCATTATTCTGCAGATAAATGTGAAGACTTCGGGGTGGGGTTTTCTATCTTCAGTAGGGTTCCTTTCATAGTTAGAAGCATGAGAGATAATCTATGTATCTTGAAACTTTAGTTCTTTCTGAT
Source organism: Corvus cornix cornix (assembly GCF_000738735.6). Classification (NCBI taxonomy): domain Eukaryota; kingdom Metazoa; phylum Chordata; class Aves; order Passeriformes; family Corvidae; genus Corvus; species Corvus cornix. The sequence goes on along the minus strand of NC_047056.1, from coordinate 102,010,093 downwards.
GAGAATAATTATAGAAATTCTTCTGATGAGAGTAATTATAGAAATGCTAGATGTTAGAAAATCTTGATGAGGTTCTATAGCATGCAAGATGGTACTGTAGTTTTCATGATAAATTGTTCTATATGATAAGGTTGAACATTTGCAGAGCCTTGTTGCATCACAGGAACTTTGTGTAACTGTTGTGCTGTACCCTGATTCGGACTATTTAAAGAGAGTGGCTGCACAGTGGTTTGAAAAGCAAGGTTCTAAAACCTGATCTCCACTCAGTTCAGTCTTGCAACTTTGAATTCATTAGAAAGACTTCAGGAATAAAAAAAAATATTTGTTCTCCTTCTAGATAGTTGGGGACACCTTTTTTACTCAATACAAATTCCTAAGAAAGTAAAGATTTTTGAATTTCTAGAATAACAGAATAACTAAGGGTAGAAAAGACCTTTAAGTTCAATCATAAAACTAACACTGCTAAGCCCACCACTAAACCATATCTCTAAGTGCCACAGCTACATGTCTTTAAAATACCTCCAGGGACTGTGACTTAATGCCTTTCCTGGGCAGCCTTTTCCAAAGCCTGACAAACCACTCAATGTAGAAATGTTTCCTAATACCCAATTTAAACCTCCCCTGGTAGAACTCGAGTCTGTTTCCTCTCTTGCTATTGCTCATTACTTTGGAAAAAAGACCTCCTGTTTTGCCATCTCACTCAGCTTCTCCACATTAGACTTGTGCTCCAGACCCTTCACCAGCTCATTTGCCATTCTCTGGACTTCCTCCAATGCCTCAGTGCAGGCCCCAAAAGTGAACACATGGCTCGAGGTGCAGCCTCATGAATGCTAAGTACACAGGGACAATTTTTTCCCTGGTCCCGCTGGCCACACTATTGCTGATATAGACCAGGATGTCGCTGGCCTTCTTGGTCACCTGGGCACACTGGCTCATGTTCAGCTGCTGTTGATCGGCACTTCCAGGTCCTTTTCAGCTGGGATACTTTCCAGCCACTCTTTTCCAGACTGTAGCACTGCAGGGATTGTTTTGACCCAGTGCAGGACCTGGCATTTGGTCTTGTTGAACCTCATATGATTGGCCTCAGCTGAATGATCCAGCCTGTCCAGATCAATCTCCAGAGCTTTCCTGCCCTCCAGAAAAACAACATTCCTTCACAACTTGGTGTCGTTTGCAAACTGACTGAGGGTGCACTCAACCCCCACACAATGTTTTCCAACTCCTGTTTATTGCCCATACTGCATGTACTGCTGTTAGGTGCACTTCAGTTGAGTTATGGATCCCACCACCTTTTATGGGCAGAATTCCTACGAGACTGTTCTCAAGCATTCTCCAAGGTTTCTAACACATAAATAACTCTTTCAATTTTTTCTCCTTTTTATATTCCCTTCTGTCAGAGACTGAAATATATTAATTTATGACTTAAACATTTTCTTAAAGGACTTTTAAAACTGTATTACAAAAGCTGCAAAGAGGACTACTGCACCCTGGATGGGGCCCTGACTGAGGCCTTACACCGCTCGCTGATGAAGACAAGATAAAGTAACAACTCAGGGCTGGGGACATTCAGAAAGCACAGGCTTAACACCTCCAAGGTGGAGACCACAGCCCCAGGGCTATCAGCTGCCAGGCTCAAACAGACCCCCTGCACCAAAGGGTGGCGGGGAGGAGAAGCTTTGGGTATCTTGGAAAGGCCTGTGGTCAGAGGCGCAGTGACTCCCATCCTCCGCTATACAGAGGAGCCCAGCTGAGGGGCTCTCACTGGGAGGGGGGCAGCTTCCACAGCAGAAGGGGGTGACATGGCCCATCACAGGGGCCCCCCTCAAAGGGGTCCCCAGACCCTGCACCAGAGCACCAGAGGTGATGCAACAGACCCTCAGTGTTGCAAGGGACAGTGTCAAGCTGGCCCCTGCAAGGGGAGACACGTGGGTGTTCCCACCTGCCCCACAGCGTATATTAATCCACAGGATTCTGTACTCTTTGGCATGTGGTGTGGTGGTGTGTGGCAGTGTGGCCACAGTGGCGATGGGGGACCCTCACCACCAGCAGGCCAGATGGAGGGGAGCAACGAGACATCGTTGGGGCCCTCGGATGGGTGATATGCTTCCACCTAACCCCTGTCATCTCTCCCTGTCCCCTCAGCTCCCCACACACTTCTTTTTTCTATTTCTTTCTTTCTTTCTCTTCCCTTCTCTTTACCTCTTTTACTATTAAATAAAATACATCAAATTTTTTTTGGCATCAACATCTAACCTCGTTTGGTTTTAATCTCATTTCTGGGAATATTTTGAACCTTCTAAGTTCTTTCCAGTTTATGCACAGAGACTTAGCTCTCTTTGCTTTTCTGGGTTTAAACCTGATCATAACACCTTCTTCTGGCATGATTTTGTAATTCTGTAATTACTTCTCACTGACATGTTTTTGTAGAAAGATGTAGTATGGTCTTTGGTTGCTGCATCAAGGGTGGCCATGGGACCTTACTTCATCAAAGGTGAATCAAAATGTGTGAGAAGAACATATTATAAACCTGAAGGCTGTTAAGATATGTACAGCAGCAATAATGTCTGAGAAAATAATTACAGAAGTTAAAATCAAATTATATCCATAGTAACACTTCATTAGAAGACCAGACAGAACTACCAAGAGATTATTCATAATAAAAAGCTAAATTACATGCACTACTGGTTAAAAACCAATATATCTCTCAAAAACAATTTTTGGTATTTCCAATTCTAAAATACAAAAACAGTTACAGATAATAAAAAAAGAGAACTAGAAGTTTTTTTTAAAGAAGCTCTAGGTTAAAAAAACAAACAAAAAACTTCAGCTCATTTTCATTAAGCTCTAGTAAGTTCACAAGTCTAACTTTTGACAAATGGTCTCTATCACACTAATGCTTTATCAATTAAACTGTGTCTTCTGGGAGACTAGAAATTGTATCTAATGATGTGAGGCAGCAGTGTCTCTTCCCTGACAATAAAAGTAGCTTTTATTGGCCTTTGCTAATACCAGTGAGATTTCTTTCAGTTAGAAAAGGGAAAAACGTTCCATGAACGTTATTGTGGTAAATGCCTGAAAGCAGTCTTCTACAGTTCCTAAACGTTTTAATTTCACTTACACAACCTGATTTCATTTTTCTAAATCTTCTTACATAAACTGTGTTTTTAAAAATTAATTGGGTGTATGTTATGGCATAATATTTATGTATTTTTATTCACTTTTTTTTTTGTGTAAATACATATAAGCAGCAATACCAAATGGACTTAAGGAAATAATAATAAGTCTTGTTTTTCTTTCTCCCAACAAGGTAGACATGCAAAATCTTAAAATGCTACCTTAACACATCATGAATTATCAGCAGTAATGTTTTTTGTAAATGGAAAAATAAAGAAATTGGTAGAAACCTCCAATTCCATCCAATCCAATTGGTTAGAGCCCAGGCAAAGTCAATAGTCTTATAACTAGGTTCCACTGACCTCTCTGTTCTAAACTGTTCTGGTTGTGGTCTAATCCATGAATGGATTTTCTATACAATATAAAGGCAAAAATGAAAGTCATTTGTTTAGATGTGACCAAAATTTCTTTCCAATAAGTTATCTGACATATAATAATACATATAAGATGGTGTTTCCACTTAGTGTTCTGGTTTGCAATCTCATTATATACTCCTTCAGTACAGGTGACTGCAAAGTTGAGGTGTAGTTTAAATAAATAATTCTGGGAGAGGGAGTGATAAAGCAGTTGGGAATAATTGCAAGATCACAGTTGCTTAAACTTGCACAGTAAGGCAAGTTAAACATAATCAAGATGAGTTTTCCTAAAATAGACTTCCAAAGGAGTTACTGGGAGAATTTAGGCCTCTTTTACATTTTATTTAGAGTTCTACTATTGAACACATATAACACAACATAAAAATCTTAAAACATAGGCAAATATTGGTTTCAGAAATATGAACTTATTCCTTCTCACTCCTTCCCAAAATCATTGATCCAAGATTTAGACAGCATCCACAGTTCCTACTGCTTTTTTTTGATAATAGATCATTTGATGCTTTGAAGAGATGGAAAAAATGGTGAAGTCTACGCCTGAAAGCTAAAGACTCTAGGAAAAAAAACACCCTTAAGATTTTTTATTTTTTGTGCGTATCTTTGTATTAGCCAGAAAATGCACCCTCCCCTTAATAAGTTACAGTTTGTAGTGCATGTACTGTAATTGCAGTGCTCAATTTTGGTGTCACTGGGAGCTTTAGCTCCACTTTCCCTAAATATCCCTAAATATAAGCCATGAAGTCTAGACTGATGGAGTCAAGTAATTTTTTTTCACGCAGATAAGCTCAGACAACTAAGTTGAATCTCCTAACTTGGGAAGTGCAAAATACCTCTGCTAAAATAGTTTAAAAAAGATAATTACTATTTTAATTTTCTTAGAGCTAAAAAATAATTGCTTTGCACTATAATATCATATTTGAACATACTACGAATTAGGAACGTATTGTATTCCGGTTTTAATGACAGATAATAAGCTGAAGTTAGAAGGTTCAAAATTGCAATAAACATTTTATGGAATGTAACTAGCACTACATACCTGCTCAGAATAACTGGATAATCCCAAACCAGAATTTTATTTCCTATATGAATAATACTTACAAAATAGCTCTGTCTTTTGGTTCATCTCTTTCTCTCCACATCTGTCAGTTTCTTTTAATAACTTTTGATGTCACTGGGATTTTTCAATCAAATTTGACAGACGGTCTCAAAGATACTAAATTTCTATGAAATACTAAGTTTCATGAACTGTGGTCAATGGCAAGGACTGAGGATGCAAACTATCTTCATAAAGAAAATAAAATGGGTGGAACAGTTATCTGTCTTTTTCATCTGCCAACCAATCTGTCATCATATTAATATCTCCTAGTCAGCTGCAAGACTTCCTGCCTTCCTACTTTTTGCTTTAGATAAGCAGGGGATGAAAGAAAATCAAAGGGGACAAAAGAGCAAAATGTGAAAGGAGATTGAAATACTTGAAAATAACTTTTTTGCCCCTTTTTTTTCCAAGAAAGATGATGAAAGAACAACAGGAACAGGAAAATTACAGAAGATATGTTGAGTAACTGAGGTTTTTTGGTGGAAGGGAAGTAGACAGCAGATACCTGGAAAGAAAAATAGTTTTCTTTCTTTCCATTGTTCCCATATACTACACATATTGGTGTATTTTCTTATGCAGTGTAGAATACATATACTGTTATTTGACTTTGATTGTACTAAATTTTATATATAGTTGTATTTTTGATACCTCCACAGGATATATTAAAAGGTACATATTTTTCCTCCTAGAGGAATGTGCTTTGCCCAATTTTGATTATGTATGAGCACTTTTTTTCTCTTTTTAAATGGAAGATAGTCCTCCCAAAGTGTAGGCAGTAGAAAACACAAATAAGATCTTAGAAAGCCTCTCAAATTCTTTGAGTATATCAGTGTACGTAATTATAAAAATGTTGTGGAAAGAGAATAGATAGATGCAGTAATAAATCATTTCAATACTTTTTTGATATAATTTTTACTTCAAGTAAACATAGCATAGTTGTGGTACTCTATGATCTTTGAAAATACGTATTTATTCAGATTTATGTACTTGTTTGTTGGGGTTCCTCCCCCCTGGCGTGGGGTCTGGGGGGAGGGGACCCTGGGGTAGAGGCACGGCCTACGGGGTTTCCCTACTCCCTGGTCAATCTTGTTCCCCATTGGCTGTTTTGTGTTTCCTTGTGCGGGGAGGACCCTGGTGATCCCGTGATTGTGACAGTTCTTCAGCAGTCCCCAGCCATGCGGCTGGAAAATAAACATCTCTAAAACATCTACCAAGAATCTGTCCATATTTCTTTTCCACAGGCCCCACTGTCTTGTGCATGTTGCAGTAATCCCTGCTGCAGCAATGGTGGAGAATGCAGGCAGAACGATTCCTGGAGTCAGCGACTGTGAAACAATCAAGATTTTGAAGATCCCCAAAAATTCGTAAGGAAACTTTCTGGATCTCTCTTCTTGCTTTTGTTTTGCTGTTCCATAAACTATGGAGGAGCTGTGGACAGACTCATGGCTCTCCGAGCCACATAGGGGCATTTAACTTAAACTTGAAAAGATTCTTGAACAACAATATGTAAATTTTAGCTTAATTCAAGCTCAAAAAGAACTGAAACACTTCCTGGCATGGTTGTTTAGAAACTTTTTCTACGTTTCTTGGGACTTGATTCTTACCAAAGACTTTTGGAAGACTGTGTGGACACAGTTAATTTCTGAGTCAAAATATATGCCGATGGAAGAATATTTTCGTGAATATTATCTAATTACGGAGACTGTTGAACAATATCAGTCATGTCCTTGTGAAGGGAAACATGCCTCAGGGACCGTGCAACCCTGGCCACGTGCACCGAGTGCTCTGCAAGCAGCAGCAAGGCAGTTCCCGTGCGTGGGCGGAGCAGTGCGAGCCATGGTGTAGGCAGTGGAACAAGGTGCGGCCGGAGAGGCATGACCCGGCAGTGCCCGCCTGGCTCCACTCAGCACGCGGTGGAGCAAGCCCCGTGAACGCCCGGATGAGAGGGGCGGTGTGTGGGCAGCAGCCGGCGGCGATGGCGGTGGAGCAGAGCCGTGCATCACTGAAACACACGCCGGAGCAGGGCGCGGGGGTCCACCACTAGGAGGCCCGGCCAAGATGTGGGCGCGGCGCCAGGCAGCAGCAGTGCAGCTGTGACCAGAACTGGAGGTGGCAGAGGAGGTGGTGTGCGGGGAGCTGAGCGGTGCAGCCTGGCCTGGCCCGCGCGGCCCTGAATGCAAACCCGAGAAGTCAAGACCCCGCGGCGAGAGTGCACAGGCACGAGCAGCCCCAACGGCCCCGGCAGCCCTGGCAGCTCAGGCAGTTACAACACGGGAGCGAGTAAAAGTGAAAGTGAAAGCAGGAACACGGCGAGACAGAAAACAGCAGCAACTTGGAAAAAAGAAAAAATCATGGTAGCTAAGGTTTTAGGAATAGTAAAATGGTATAATGTCAAACAAAATTATGGTTTTTTAACAAGATGTGACAACCAGGAAGACATATTCATTCATAGAACTGCCATTAAAAAGAATAACCCTAAAAAATATATCCCTAGCTTAGGAGATGGAGAAGTGGTAGAGTTCAGGATTATTCAAGGAAGGAAAGGCTTGCAAGCAGCAAATGTTACCAGGCCCAATGGTGCTTCTGTGAAAGACAGTATATATGCTGCAAATTGTAGTCATGTCAAACAATATCCCCATTATAAGCAACCCATACAATCTCCCTTTCCCAATCCTACCTTTCCCTTTTATCCTATATCCTATTACCCCCAGTGTATTCCTAATCCGTTTTTCCACCCATGGTTTCCCTCACAAAACCATGCCTTTATCAATTGTTTCCCCAAAAATCCCTTTCCAATGCCGAGTGGCGGATGACAAGGGGGGGGAGGGGGAATTAATTATTGTTGTTTAGAGTTCCAACAGGTACAAATGGAAGAAACCCTCTCCTGCCTCAGTTTCCCCTCAAAGCATGCTCAGAGAGTCCTGCCTCCCTTCTTCCAGCCCTAAAATGTTCCAAAGAAAAAATCTGTTCGGACATTTATAGACTCAGGAGAGTGGCTTGTTTTCTTTTGAAATTGTTATCTTATGTTTGTCCAGTTGTTTCCAATGTTAAGTTCTAAATCTCTTTTAGTTAAAACAAAAGGGTGAAGTGTTGGGGTTCCTCCCCCCTGGCGGGCTCTGGGGGGAGGGGACCCTGGGGTAGAGGCACGGCCTACGGGGTTTCCCTACTCCCTTGTCAATCTTGTTCTCCATTGGCTGTTTTGTGTTTCCCTGTGCGGAGAGGACCCTGGTAGTTCTGTGATTGCGACAGTCCTTCGGCAGTCCCCAGCCATGTGGCTGGAAAATAAACATCTCTAAAACATCTTCCAAGAATTGGTCCATATTTCTTTTCCACGGGCCTCACTGTTTTATACACGTTGCAGTAATCCCTGCTGCAACACTTGTTTATTACAATGTATCACCATTATTACAATACAAGACTATTTCCACTATACATATAGGTAATTTTAGTTTAACATTTGAAAACTCATAACCTTTTAGATAATTTAATACAAAATGAGCACTGATTCCTTCAGTAACCAGTTTATTTGGTGGTGGTGGAACAACCACTTCAGACTGGGCTTAGCACTGCTAGGTTCTCTGATTTGTGGAGATCAAAACCTGAACAAATGTGATGGCATTTTTTGAACCCAACAGGAATCCTCTCACATTTAATAGCAATTCTGCCTAAGTACATCACTAGCAAGAAAATCATATATTACAGAATTGTCATAGGTTAGCAAGCATAGTCCCAGAAGGGACGTCCTTGCTAAGGGGTGCTTACAGTTTCCTCTGGGAACTGATAGAACCTATCAGCTGGCCAGTTTGAATATGGACAATTCTCTAAGCCACTTAAAGTTGTGATCACCTCTGTGATCCACATTTAAGAATAGGCAAACGCCCCCTCCAAGCTCTCTCTCGTTTCCGGCACTGGGACAGGTGACTGCAGGGCCCGAGCAGGGCCCAGTGGGCCCGGCCAGGCCCTGCTTGGGCCAGGCCGGGCCCAGCCACGGCCATCCTGGGTCGATGGACCTGTTCCAGCCTTGGAACCCCCCCCACTGCCTTGCCTTGGGCAGCCGGAGCGGCTTGGCTCTCCCTCCTCTCCAGTACGATAAGAAAAATTCAACATTCCAGCTGCAAAGCTGCAAGGCCGAGTTGAGAGTAACCCTTTTATTGCTGTGAAGAGCTGAAAACCTGAGGGAAGAGAGAGAGGAGATGCTTAAAGCTGAAATTCTGTTGTGAAGCTATGATATATCAGAGTATCCTGTTGTAATTTCATGAAGATATGGGGGGTGGAGTGTTCAACTCGTAAGCAAAAGCACCTGCGCTGAGATAGGCAGATGCTGACGCAGCTGTAATTTCATGAGAAGTTTGGACAGGGAGAGATGAACCAGATGAGGACTTTTGCTCCAAATGGGAAAGGAGAAAACCTCAGTCCCTAGAGATGCTCCCAGAGATAGTCCTAACGATGAAGATGATGAAGACCCTTTGCTCCCAGGGAAGGAGAAGGGCCTCTGTTTTTTGTTTCTGAACGGCTCAACCTTAAAATTGTACCCTAAAAAACTTCAAGAGTGGACCCTCGAAAGCAGTTGCGGTAAAAGCTGCAAGTCGGGGGAAGGGACTCACACTCAGGCAGAGAGACTCCTCTTCCTAAATGGACTGAACAATATTTGGAAGTGGGCGGCTGTCTTGTTGTGATAATGTTTTCATAGCACGAGCAAGAAGAGACTTCTCTTCTAAATGGACTGAACAAGGTTATTATGGAAGTGGTAAACAGACTGAACATCTTAAGGGTTGTCTTTGAACATTGTCAGTGGGAGAAGGGAGGAAGGTGGGGGGAGGAGGAGAGTTCTGAAGGTGGTATAATTTTTTTTCCTTCTTCTTTTAGGTCTGTTAATAAACTTCTTTATATTCTTTCAAGTTTGGTGCCTGCTTTGCATTTCTCCTAATTCTTATCTCACAGCAGATAAACAGTAATGAGTATTTTGGACCAAACCACTACACTAAATTGGTGTTTCTGCCCGGTTACAAACCGAACCCGTGACAAGAATATTGGTTTCCAACTCCAGTGAAGTGCTGCTTGACTGTGACACACATATTTGAAGATGACATACACAGCACACAGAACTGGATTCATTTCAGTACTAGAGCTTTTCAGATTTATACTTCTCATTAACCTTACTGTATTTTGTTTTTCCATCTGTCTTTATAGTTGTCCTGGTCTTGTACATGAGGGGGTGGAGCTTGGAGTCATGTGGTCTAACCGAGGTTGTTATATGTTCTATACCACTCATATGACTACAAGGGGATTGGAAGTATGGAATTCCCCACTTTCCTGAAGAAGGAGCATGGCTTTGCTTGGAGGAAAAATGCATATATGGAGGATCCCTGGGCTGCTTTGCCTTGGCTTTTGGTATGTATTTTTGTTATTAATATTGTTGTTGTTAGTGTTGGCTTTCTTATTTAATTGCTGGTTTCCAGTAAATTGTTCTTATCTCAATTCAGACTCTCTGTCTTTTGTGTCTCTCTCACCAAAGGGAATGAGGGGAAAGTAGTGGCTGTGTGGGGCTTAATTTCCAGCTGGGTTTAAACCACAACATTTGTAAAAACAGGTGGTTTAACAATTAGACAGTATAAGTAATAAAGAAGAAAAAGTGCAAACTGTCATTTTCCGTTGGTTTTTTGGTTTTTTTTTTACCTCCCCTACTCTACTTTTTCTCACTGATTTTGTTCTGCATTCTGGTTTATAATCTACTAGCAAATTTATGGACAATCAACAGAAAAGAAAACATTAGAAAAGTACAATTAAAATGGTATAAGTATTCTTATTCTTTAGTGTTCAAAAGTATGAAATAATAAGACTAAAAAGAATTAAAAAGGAGATTTTGGATTATGTATTTATAACTTTGCATTATTTAATATTTAAGGGTTTTTTAATACTTATTTTTTTAACTTAATTAATGAGAGCTATTACTTCCTTGTAACGAAACATGGATATTTAGGCACCCAGATAACTTGAGGTCTAGGTCTTTAAAAGGACCTCTCTGAAGTTCAAGATATATTTTAGGTAGCAAAGTCACATTGCATGTTTTGAATGAATTTTTTTAGTATGAAATACTCTGATTTTGAACAGAGACATTCGCATTTTACATTAGTACAAATCATGGATGTTCCCACATATTTAGCCACAATGGGAGTGTAAACCAGTAAATTTCTGACTTATATGTCAGTACAATCTTGTTCAGATGCAATGTATGTGAATCTTCTAAATCTAATTACCTATACATTTAGCACAGTCTATCTTTCCAATTTCTTGTGTAGGATATCTTAGATATCTTTATTCTTACATTCTTAGATATCTCTATGGTGCAGTATAGATTTCAGGATGGTTAAACTTTAACCTGCAACACCAAGTCAGCAACAGAAATGATCATTAACTTTTTGTTTCTTCTCAAGCACCTTTCTAAGGATATGTGAAGATGAAAGGTCTTTCTAAGGTAAACTGAGATTTAGATACATGCAAATTTAGAAACAAAACATCTTCCTTTCAAGCTCCCCATTTCTGAAATGTGTACCTAAACTATTCTGGCCACTCTGAACTATTCTGGAGGTGGTGAAATACCTTCATCAACTGTCACATAAGGACATATGTACAATAATTTGCTCATATAACAAAAAGGTTTTAAAACTTTCAATTGAAAAAATCTTGATGTAGACACTGAAAATTTGAAAAGTTTTGTCAGTTTACGAGGTGGGTACCTTTTGAACAGGCTGAAATGTATCAGGAGATAATCCCAAGAAAGAATAAAGGAATATACAGAAACCGTTGATGAACAGAAAAGAGAGGAAATGGGGTGAGGAAGCTTTTAAAGGCTATGTGTGGACCAAACATGCTTCAAAGTAGTTTCAGAGCTTTATAAAAGAAAACTATGCAGCCATTCCTTCTCTTAAGAGTTCCTTTACTTACTGGAGCTGCAGTCAAGGTTTATTTTTTTAATTGTTGTTATTATTATGCAGACACTTGCTTTGTACACTCCAATCCCAACAGAGTTATTGCTGGGCAAGTCACATTTTTTGCAAGTGCAGCAAAACTTCTAAACCAAAAGAGGTTTCGAGTCAGACCCTTAAACTTGCTCTAACTTCCTAGAGATGTTTAAAATATTCATGTCAGTTTTAACAGATTAATTAGCAGTTATTGACTAGCAAGGGTAATTACTATGTCAGATGTGTCTAATTTACTGACAGCTGCACTACAAGGCTTACAGAAGATTTTTTCATAGAGTTTAAAAATCATTTGATGTAATTATATTCAGGCATGTGTTTAATTTTCTGGTTATCATCATATAACAAATTTTCTCCACAAGCTGAAGACAGGAAAACATAGTCAGAAATATATTTATGTGAATGGAACAGCCATTTAGTTTACATACATATGTATAGGAACAGACAGTATCCTGCAGGCAACACTTTTGACTTTGCACTATAAGGCCAAGAACCTACTTTTTATCATATCCAGTTATTTTACTGTAAGTACTATAACAATTTCTGCTAAAGAAAATGCCAGAGTAGTCAGATATTGATCTGGTTTCTCCTACTATTAGTAGTTTACTTCTATAATAAACATTATAAATAAACATTATTGTCTGCAGATCTAGAACTGAATATCATTTATGATCTGTCAAAAAATGTCCTCCTATCAGTTTCCTTTTATTGAATTAATACATAAAACTGTGCTTTTAAAGATGCAAATGACAGGCAAGGGTGCACCAAAAGCAGATTTTATGGGTGACTTCAGCTAACTATTGAAGTTCAGACAGTGCAGAGCTAAGGAATGTTCAGGCCTTTTCTTTCATTTCTCTCCATTATGGACATTCCTACAAGTAAAAAGCCAACAGACACCACATAGCTTACCTTTGCCAAACTCTCCTACTGAATGTTAGTAGGTTGAAGAATGACTATTGATAAACAAGACATTTGCCATATTAAACCAAAGCTACGAAGACCAAACTAAAGGACAAAAAGCAAAAGAAATTCTACATATACAAAATATAGTTACAGTACAGCTTAGTGCCAGGTTAAATGTACAGACAAGTGAACTTGGGCTGTCTGGTTTGAATTGTGCTTTCCTTTAGCAGTATGGGCATGATCATTCTGCATCACTTAGGCAGTTACCCTTAATGGTTCAATAGAGATGGTGTAATTGTATTTTTGCCAATATTTTTCCATATTTTATATATATAATGTATGACAGTCTTAAGACCAAAAGAAATAATGACTGGGTTTTCTAGGATTTTTCAGGCCCAAGGCTTGAAACCATGTGTGAACTTTCAATCTACCAGAATGACATTTTTATAGTACAGTAAAAGTGATACAAGTTAGCTGTGTTAGGAAATATCATGAGGGTATGTGAGTGGGAGCATGGCAAAAGACCTGCTGGAATTGTGTGATAAAATATATGGATGAATGGCATCACTCTGGGTGTGAACTTCCATATTACCCTTAGAGGCAGTATCAGAGTGAACTATCACCAAAATAGCACATGTTCCATGAAAAATTGATAGTTCACTTAAAAATAATGCCTGGGTGTTAATATGCTGAATCCATTAAGAAAGCAAGACCCTGGAGGAAATGAGGAGACAAGTTATTTGACATTGCGGTTTATATATTGACACTTCATGTTATCAAACTGTGGAGCACAAGAAAAAGACTCCAAAATTATGCATGGAGGAACCAATCCAATAAATGGATTTTATTATCTAAGTAGTTTAATTTTAAGAGTAGACATCATGGTCTAATCAAAATGCATTTAAAACCACTTTACTCCAAAAACATCTCAGTACCACATCCAAAATTCTGAAGCTAACTCATATTTGAACCTAGAATCATAGAATCTTGGAATGGTTTGGGTGGAAAGGTGCCTTAAGATCATCTAGTCCAACCACCCCGCCATGGGCAGGGACACCTTCCACTAGGCCAGGTTGCTCAGAATCCCATCCAACCCAGCCTTGAACACTGCCACAGGTGGAACATCCACAGCTTCTCTGGGAAAGCTGTTCCAGTGCCCCACAATCCTCATGGTAAAGAATGTCTTCCTAATATCTAATCTAACCTACTCTCCTTTAGTTTGAAGCCATTCCCCCTCGTCCTATCTCTACAGTTCCTGATGTAGAGTCCCTCTCCAGCTTCTCCATGGGCCCCCTTCAGATACTGGAAGGCTGGTCTGAGCTCTCCACACATCCTTCTCTTCTCCAGGCTTAACAAGTCCCAACTTTCTCAGCCTGTCTTTGTCGGGGAGGTGCTCTATGCCCCTTATCAACTTTGTGGCCTATCTCTGTACTTGCTCCAACAGCTCCATGTCCTTCAACCTGAAAAATTAAGAACACAACAGTCCATGGTGCTGAACAACCTACCTTGGAAGTAAGGGGAAATTTGAAGGAAGTCAGATAGAGAAATAGTCAGGCTTAGAAGCAGACAGAAAATTTTTACAATAGTAATCCCTTAGCAGCAGACAGAAAATTTTTACAGGAGGGAACAGTCATTAGTCAACCCTTTTTAAAGGATTGAGAAAGGAAGAGATGGATAAAGCAAAATGAACTATTAAAGTTCTTTAATTATATGATTTGCTTATTAATTGTAAATTATTCATTTGTGTGATAGTGTTTAATAATATAACTGATCATTTTGAGTGGGTGCATTTTTAAACACATATTTTTAAATGGGGCAATTTTAATGAAGCTCTTCTGGGAATCTGTTCCACCGAGACAATTAAGGGTGGTTCCAATTTACTTATTATTCCTTTTGAAACACTTGTACTATGCTTCAAACATGTCCATAGTCCATGCTGAAGATAAAGATATTGCCAGACTATCTACTGAAAGATTACTGCACTGTTACAGAGGCAAAAATCCCAGCAGGAAAACTAATATTGCATCTGCTGTCTGAGCCAAATTCAGATTAGCCTAATTGAATAATACTGTCCCTGCTCGGCTCCGTGGGGTCCCGCGTGCACCCTCAGAAGCACGGGTGGGTTCAGTGTTACAGTCGGTAGCAAAGAGTCGAGAAGGGCATTTGTGTGCGTTCCAGCAGGAGCATTTATTGCTGCTACACTGTCGAAGGGTGCAGAGGCAAATACGAACATGAGCCCAAAACTCACAGTTTTCTGTGGGAGTGGGGGGAAAAGGTGGGACTAGGGAACAGGGACCAATGGGGAACTCTGGGGGAGTGATGAGGGGTAGAGGCTGACAGCCAACCAGGGAATTCAAACTGGGATAGATTAACATAACAGAACAGGCATCCTGGGAGAAGCCTTTCTGGTCACCTTAACATAAAGTGGTTCTTGTGGTACTAGGGAGTTGTCTTACAGAAAACTCTCTCTCCCTTGTAATGTATGTTCACCAGCCACCACAATTGAATTCCGCCTACCTAAATTTGTCCTGCAGGGTATAAAGCAGGCAGTTCAGTCTTCAGAGTCATGTAGGCTACAACCACTTTGAAAAAAGCAGCAAAGGTGCCAACAAAGCCAGCTATGAGGGAATCTGATAAAAACACATATAACTGTTTAGATAAGAGTGGCTTTGCATGTCAATATAATTCATTTATCAAAATAATTATTATGGTGCTATTAAAAATGAACTGTCTTTGAAAGTCAAACAGAAGGACGTCTAGAGATTGATAATGGTCATACAGTAATTGTACTGACCTTGAATCGTGTCTCTGTGCTTTGCAATTTTTCTGTTATTTACATGACTTTTCCATTACATTCCTAAAGCACGGACATTTTGATCAGCTTTCCCGGCAGGAGGAATCAAAATAGTGTGCAGGAGAGCACATTTCCTCAGGGAAGCCTGAGGCTCTACCAAAGTGGGAATCTGGGTTATGATCCTCTCCAGAAGGATGTGAGCCTTGAAGCTATGTATCTGCTTGTAAACTAGCAAAAGGTTTTGTTCTCTGCTCCTGAGGTCAGTTACATTGTCTGTTCAAATCCATAGTTGAGAACATCCCGTAATCCTCCAGTGCAGGGAAACTGTATCCACACTGCTTATGGGGCATGCCACCTGGTCAGTCTGAGTGTGGGAATTTTGCAAATTAATTTTGTATGTCTCAAGCCAAAACTGAACCAGGCACCATTTTAACTATGTCATAGAACAAAGAATATAATTCATAGCCTTGGTCATTGACTTAGCGTAATTTACTACAGCTAGCATAGCCTAAGAGATTAGAGCAAAAAAAGCCATGGAAAAACTACTCAAGCATTCAGCTTCCCCTTTGAAAAGAAGTGAGAGAACTCTGGAATTGGAATATTGTTATTCAGATATTAAATATTATTCTGATATTCGATATTACATGAAGTTAGGTATTATATGCTATTAATATTAAGGTTTCTGGGGGGAGCTTGGGTTTTTTTGGATTTTTTGTTTGTTTGTTTTTGTTCGTTTTTTTTTTTTTTGTCAGGGAGGGTTGAGAGGTAATTGGAAATGAGAGTCCTACTGAACAGTTTGCACTCATTGAAAAAGCTAGCTAGCTGTCCTGGGTTTCTTATTGCCTTTGAATCACAGAATTGTTAGGGTTGGAAGAGACCTCTGGAGATAATCTAGTCCGACTCTCTTGCCAAGGCAAAGTCACCTAGAGCTGGATAATTAGGCTGGATATTAGGAAAAGGTTCTTCATCCAAAGTGTGGTTGGGCACTGGAATAGCTTTCCCAGGAAAGTGGTCACAGCACCAAATCTGACACAGTTCAAGAAGCATTTGGCAAACACTCAAGCACATTCTGTGACTCTTGGGGATAGTGCTGTGGAGGGCCAGGAGTTGGACTCGATGATCCTTGTGGGTTCCTTTGATCTCAAGATATTTTATAAATCTATGATGTTATGATTATTGATTTCCAATTGTAAGTTACATGATCTACAGTAGCTCTACTCAAAAGAAACATAAAACTGATTTGTACTTGGGAATCCTGCAAGATCACGAAAGAACAAGTAGCAGAAGAAAGCCTATCTTAAGAGTAACTAGGATGATTCAGAAAGCATTAATATATGTCAGAGTAAACATCAAAAATATTAATCATTTTTTGACTATATTTAATCAAGACTTTGAGCTAATCAGAACATCAAAATAATCACACTTTTTCATAATTAAAGTTTTGTCCTTGACACTTATAAATCTAATACTTATGAAAAAGAAATCACTCTCATTCACATGAGTCCAAACACTGTAAAAGGAATAGTCAGTACATATAAATTCCAGCTTTTGGGATTGCTTATTTGAAGATCTCCACTTCCTTTTTCTCTGTCTTATGTACCATCAAATAGGAATAACTTTAAAACATGACCTAGAGATATGGTGCAAAACACCTTGGATAAAAATGTCTTGTATTTTAATTATTTCTAAATTACATTTTTTAGATTAGGAAAAAAACCCCTATAATTTGGTTTTAAATAATTTACTATAGCATAATATAGAATCCTTCAAAACATTAAATGCTTTAAATAACTTATTTTTGAAAAATGCTAAACTATTTGAATAGCATTTCAGTGCAAAAGTAGCATAACAAAGTTGCTTGCTAGTCTGAAATTCCCTTAAGGTGGAGAAATTATCAGAAAAAGGTCTTATTTGAAACACATTATTGGCAAAAAATATTTTGTCTAACTGCAAAAAGAATAGTTATTATTGTTTATCAGTCTTGCTTCCTCTCATTTGTACTCGTGCAACCTTGGAGAAATGCCAGTAAAGTCAATGGACTTGAACTTGTATAAAACCCTGATCTAAAACTGGGATGAGTAAGGGCAGTGTCTCTTGTGAAATATATAAACTTTATAATCCATGCAAAAGTTATGTTTCAGTGATTACAGTTAAGATGTATCCTTGTGACAATGTGGCAATTTGCAAAGATCATGGACTGGATAGTTTATGTTCATATTTATTTCAAGCTTCATTTGTGGCAAAGGATCACTAGAATTGGAGATGATTAAAAAAGAAATAAGAGGAAAAAGAGGACTGGAGATGATTAAAAAAGAAATAAGATGAAAAAGAGGACTATACAGCTTTTACTCATAAAATTATCAGTTAACTTTACCAACATACTGTGCAAAAGTGGATTGGATTAAGTGAAATTTCATCAGGAAGGTTCCTTATGTACAAAATAGTATTTCTCTCTAAGGGAAAATACCAAATAACAGGACAGGTGGGATTCATATTCAAGCCCTTTAGTTTGTTTTTAACACCTGAGTAGTCATTTGGGGCAAGCAGAGAGCTTTTTCTTTTCAGACCTTTGTTCCACAATGGACATTCTATTTGGAATTGTCTCACTGTTGTCATATCAGCAGGGATAAGAGAAGAAGACACCTATCAAAGTTGTCAGAAAATGAGGTTCCTGTTTTCCATCTTGCCTCATTGATGATGAATGCTCAAGTGACAAGGTTTTGCTGATAGGAAAGCACTGTCTCTAGGCTAACTAGCTGCTCATTAAAATGATACAGTCAATGTTCTCCTGGGCCCTGACATTGGTATATCTGTTTGTTCAGCTTCATCTCACTAATGCTTTTATCTCATATTTAGATTTACTTTAAAGGAACAACTTTGTTCACAGTTGCATATGTTTATATTGCCAAGAATACTTATTCAAACACTGCCAATTAGAACCCCTCAGAAAGCAAAGTGGAATACTGTCTAACGAATTAGTACCTTAAATGTGAGGAGAATGTGAAAAGACCATATTAATAGTTCTTGCAATTTAATCTCTGTTGTATCATTTTTAAAACTACTCAATAACAAATTTCAGTAAGAGATTTCACAATCCCACTTACTGAATATATGTATGTAAAATTTTTGCCTCTTTAGAATCAGTGGGAGGATTTCTGTGTCTGAAGAGCAACTGGAGTTTTGGCAAAGGTTCATTTCTGTCATGAAGCAAGAGTGTTGTAGCACCTTTTAATTCTATTGTAGGTAGTAGAAGTTTTCATTAGACCTATAAACCTCTAGTCTTTTTTTAAACATGGTAAAAGTGTTGGCCTGAACAGTAATTGTGGCATTGCTTACTACAGGATTGCTGTGAATTTTATGTAATATATTGTCTTTTAGCATTATGTTTCTTGTGTATCAATTTTACTGCTCGCATCCTTGTTCTTGCAGTATGAAAAGTAACACAAGAGAGACAGATTATAGATTCTAGAGCATATGTCATGATCCTCTGTCATGTCCCTTTTTACTTAAGTCCCTCTATCACAGACAACACCACCCGTCTCAAAGATGCATCTTCAGTAGTTTTTACTAGCCACTTCTGAATGCTTCAATTTAAAACCTTCTGCTAGCAATTTGTCTAGAAAATAATCACAGTAAATTGCTTTAAGCCATGCTTTTCCTACAAGAAATTCAATAACTCCAATACTGAATCCACCTGCCAATCAGGTCTAGATACCTGCTTTGGAACAACTGTATGAAAGAAAGATATTTTCCTGCTTACAGTTCAGAAGTCTGTTTGTCCAGATTTTCTATCTTTCTGTAAAACTTCAAGATAATTCATGGCTATATGGCAAAACAATGGTGTATTTGTATCCTGAAATGTATTAAATCTTTTGATAAAGTTACTGGTCTGGGGTTGTCTGTAGTCACTATTAATCCTTTTAATTATAAACTTGTTTCTCCTGATTATGCTGTGAAATTATTACCTGCAAGACCAGTCTCATTCATGTGTATTTACATTTTTATGGATTCCATACTATCACACTGTGACATTGCTGGAGAAATCCTACCACCTTCGTTCTAAAATCTTGTTTCTCTTAAATCAGTTGAATTAGCTGAATGACTCAATGGCTTGCATTTCTGTGTTTGGCATTGCAAAGAGCTAACTGAAAAGGCTTGACTTACCTTAGTAGGTAAATAATAAAGCTATTTATCTTCACTTTGCTAGTCAAGGTATATTGCTATCTACCATGCCTATAACAGCAAAAATCAGACACAATTATCATCACTCTTCTGATATTACACAGCATACTGATTTCCTAACTGCTCTTTTGTATTTTCTTATTGAAGTTCTATTTCAATGTGGTAACATACCAAAATTTGGGCTACAATATCCCATTATGTATTTAAGAAATTTCACTTAAGTTTTACTGGCAAGACTCTGGAATAACTTGGCTGTATTTCACCCTAAAATGAGAGTTGTTTGCAAAAAATTGCCATTAAAATTAAAAAGTTACAGCACATATCTGCCTTGATAGATTCCTAAAGAGGGAGATATATCCAAAGGTAGTGATTTGTGTGTAACAAGTCTGAACTAGTTTCTTTTAATTTTCTTCTGGCCTCCATCCTGTCCATTCAACAGTGATATGAATCAAATCACTTTATTAATTAAATCTCTAATTGAATCAATTCAAGCTGGTCCAGGCATGCAAATAGGAACAAGAGAGTAGAACATGCTTATTTAGGGATTGTATATGTACTCAGGACACTTTCTAATGGAAAAAAGTTGCTGGTTAAGTATAAAATATGTACAAGAGCGAATATTACCCTGATAGTTGACAAAAGAAAAGCAGAGGATTTGCACAGCAAATCACTTACAAATGCAGGGCTTTTCTTGCTAATTTGGAAACTGCATAGTTCTGATGTTCCAGTATACAGGACTGGAAGTTTCATCACAACTCTAATTTACTGATTTCAATTGAATACAAATGTAAATTCTATGGCAGCATTCTCACATCCATTAAAAAAAAAAAATACTATGAGTTCTTTTCAAACACTATTCATGTGGTGAATCTGAAGTATATTCAGATATAATTTATAAAAAAGCATATAGGTTTTAGCTTTTCAACCACATATTTACAGAACTGATATTTATATTGTAATACAAAATTTTCAATGTCCCTTAAAGATGGGAAAAGTAAACCAACCAAAACTGCTTTAATAGGAAACACAATATAGTTTCTTATTTAAGATTTATATATCTCAGCATAAGGTACTAACATTTCAATTATTATTATTATTGTTATTATTATGGGAAAGGAAGGGACTGAGGTATGTGTTTCCTACATCATGCTGAAAATCTGCCTCCACGGTATAGCACGTATTTTCCAATTGAATAGATAAAGGAAAAATTGCTCCTTATATTTCCCATCAGGCAGACATAATCTACAATCTACATGCATTTACAACTATTGACAGACACACGATCTTGCCTGGAAACTGAATTAGACCTAGTGAGTATTGTATGAAGTCCTATCTTTCCTATGCTTTGAACTTCTCTTACTTATTCCAGTCTGATAACTATTTTACCCAGGTTTGAATTTAACATTCAAAACTGTATCAACAGAATACAGCACTCCTTATAGTGGAATTGTAGTTTCCAAGACTCATTTAATGACAAGTTCTTTCTACAGCAAGCTTACCTAAAGTATATTCAGACCTTCTGAGTGGTTCAGAAGAGTATTCTCTTCTTTTTCCTTCCAAATTAGGGAATCCAGTTTTGAGTCAGAGAAAGATTAATAGTAAAGTATACCCTTAAAATATGTTAAAAGAAGTCAAATGGGAAGACGTATCATCTTCTTTTTGAACACTTGGAATTTGTCTTGCTCCACAGTGATGTCTGTTTGCAGCACAGTAATATCAGCACAGAGATACTAGACAGGACTGCAGTGCAGAACAAAGTACTGGAGCAACCTTGTCATTTCAGGTTTTTCAGGTTTTCCATCTCTCTTGCCCTTTTCACTATGTTCACTTACTCATGAACTTTTCACCTTCCTCAAGTGGCTTAGACTGTCATTGTGGAAGACAGCTTGGCATAAACCTCACATTTAATGAGAGCTTGGGCAGGGATTATTTAATAAAAAGTGTTTGAGAGCTGACTATGTTTCAATGAGAAATGTGTCTCAAAGTGAGATCTCCTTGAGTTTGCCCACTGGAAAACAATAACATCAAGAGTTTGCTCCTCCTAAAACATTCTCCAGTTTAGTGTTCATCTAATATCTTGAAATATCTAGATATCTTAAATATTCAAATGGATTTCAATGGGATCTGGGAATAATTTTTGAATGAGCTGAGGCCACAGAACACTGAGCTTCACCTACCTGTGGGAGGGGGACACTTCCTGGCTACTGAGAGAGTACAGGAAAGCATGTGCTGAGATACAGCAAGAGATTAGACCAGCATACTCATGAATAAAAGGAAGTATTTTGGTAAAATGCATATGGCAAGTGATAATTTCCCTTCATATTCCAAATATATAATACCTCTCCTTTTTTTAAAATCTGAACCTTAAAAAGACCTCCTCAACCAGAGCTTAATCTGAAATTTGAACAGACTTTTATGGGTTTTCTCCTTCCTTATTATTTTTTCAATACAAGCTCTTAAAACTTGTGGAATCCACAACATCCCGTGGCATTGATTTCTGCAATTTAATTATATATTGGATAATAAAACCTTTGGGATATTTTGGTAAAACTCCTAGAGTTTTTTGCCTATTGTAGTGTTTTAGGTTAAGCAGCAGGCAAGCAGTACCCACTTAATTTTTCCAGGTAACTAAATTTTTATCTCCCTTTGCCACATGCCCTCCTTATTCACCTCTTGTTTCACAGAAGTTGTTGTCATTGTTTAAATAGTTTCCCCTGTATGTTTACAGTATGTTTTTTGAGAACAACCAATTTGGCTAGTCCGTTTCCAAGAAAGCTGGGGAGTTATCAATTTTTTTTTTTTCTTGTGGATGCTATGATAAAGAATATAACAGAAAACTGAACAGAACCCTGAAAATAAAGATAACTATTCAGAAGCTTCCAGTTTAGAAGAAGGAAATAAGATCAGTAAAGGAGAGTCATTATCACACTGTCTGTTTCATGGACATGATGGCTGGTCACCCTGCCTAAGTATGTGTCTTGAAAATCCATTTTCTATTGATTAGGTTAGTGCCTGCCTGGTAGTTGCAAGATTTGCTGAGGTATCTTAATAAGACTGTGAGTGAGAAAGACATCACAAATTGCTTGTGTTTGTTCTTATCCCTCCTACAAACAGGGACAAAACTCACTGTGCTGTCAATACTGTCCCTTCCCCTATTCTCCTTCTCATCCAAGTTTCTCCATGAATACAAACAGTGAGGTCAGCAGCAAACTGATGTTGTAAATCAGTGGTATGGGCTGCTGGGCCAGGACACAATCATACAGATGGATTCATAATGGTCAAATTCAAAATGAATGAAACTAAAGAGATCAGAGGGAGAGGTTGGCTCATGAGTACTGCTTGTCACAGGTTGCCTCTATTTCTCCAGTTTACAGAGGACTTTGTTTGGCACAGCTGTACCGCGTGCCAGGCAGTACCTTTTACATCATGAAACTTACAGTTGTAATGTATCACTTGATCCACAGAACATTTATTTTCACATGGGAAATGACATCCCATCATGGAAGTCAGACTGCATACCTGCTTCTGGGGAATACACAATATGAAGTTAATTAGTAAAACCTTGGGACCCCAGCCAAGGTCCGCAAGACAGCTCATGTTCCTAAGTGCCACCTATACATCTTTAAGATACCTCCAGGGTTGGTGGATCACCCAGTTCCCTGGGCAGAACTGGGTGATCAGGCACTGTTGAAGTGCCTGAAAACCCTTTGCATGAAGAAGTTATTCCTAGCATCCAATCTAAACCTCCCCTGGCTCAGCTTGAGGCCATTTCCTCTCATCCTATCACTTGCTACTTGGGGGAAGAGACCAATTCCCACCTGGCTACAACCTGTTTTCAGGCACTTGTAGAGAGTGAGAAGAGCCCTCTCTGGAGCCTCCTTTTTTCAAGGCTAAAGACCACCACCACCTTGGCTGCTCCTCATCAGATTTGTGCTCCATATCCTTCCCCATATCAATTTTTTAATGAGTACTTAGTAAACGGTAATAATATGCCATTCCTTTAAATTGTTGACTTTTCTTCCATCGCCTGAACAGTTTCCATTAACACTCTTATAAGATTAGCAAACCTCATTTTCCAATATTTGATAATACTACTCCTTCAAACTGATTCTTGTAGTTAGAGAACACAGCCCAGTTTCTGTCATTTCCAAACTTTTCTCACTTCCAAAGAGTTTTCAGGTAAACACCATTTTATTTGGACTTGTTATCTCTGTACAAGAAGTAGCTCTTTGTTAGAAACCTCTGAATCCACTTTAAAATTGAGAAAATGTTAAAATGAAAATAAGCTTTATCTGAGTGAAGCTAACGTTCCAGCTCAAAAGTTTTTCATTTACAGAGTATTGTTTTTCAAAAATTCCCCAAATAAACCTGGAGGTTAACTAGTAATTGTTGACTAAAAATGAAATATCTGAATAGTTTTTTGACTTTTCCCTCAACTCTATCTTCTTCTTTCCAGTTTAAAGTGAGGGGATAGATTCGAGCTTTGGCTGACACTGTTGTTTATGAGAATGCAAGTAGAATGCTCTTTAAATATGTCAGGTTTAAAGAGCTGTCAATATAGCCTAGTGGTCTCTCGGTAAAAAAAATTACATAAAATTTTATCTAACTCCTCCTTTCCTAGACAACAGATCTGCCATTATAAAATGTTTTGAGCTTAACTAAACATTTCAGGGAAACTTTAATTTAAAAATTGCGTCCTAGAAAATGAATTAGCTGTGTAAAAGTTACAATCTTAAAATTCTCATTAAGCTACTGTTTTTTTGTAGACCTCATACATAGCATGTTTATGCCCATATTTTCTGCCATTTTGAAGCTTTTGTCAAGAAGATTTGTCACAGAAGAAGCTTTAAGAAGACATTCATAGTTCTCAGTGTCCTCTAAGAGAAATGAAAATACATCCATTAGTTCAGACTTTGTAAACCTTAATCAGGAATCCATGTGTTTGAGGCACACAGCCTGAGTTAAAGAAACTGAAGAATGAATGTCTTAGATTAGACATGCCACTTCAAGGGAAAGAAGTGTATTGTCCTCCTCCATAATTTTTCTGTCACAGTGTGTCGATTTGAGACAAATTTGGAGGAACATGCAAACTTGAACGTCCTCTGATAGAAGGCAGGTTACAGCCATCCCTCCCCCACCAGGTTCGGGGAGAAAAAAGATTTTCCTCGGAGGAAAGTGAAAGGAAAAAAACCTATTTATTTAACAAACACATGGGAACAGAATAATGCTAAATAATAAAACCTCTCACTGTGGAGAGAAACCTGCATAGATTTCAGAGTCCTTTGTGGGTGTGGCTTTTCTGCTCTTCAGAGCTGGGTCAGCTTGGGCCCCTCCAGGCTGAGGTGTAAGGTCTCCCAGCCAATGTTTTGCTGTTGTTGTACACTCCAGAAGAGAAGAAGAAGAAACCAAAGTTCTAGGAAGACTCCTTGCTTTAGCTAACAGAAAGCTAGCTAGAAAGCAAAAGGAATGTAATTCTGCTTCTTGCTGCAAAAGCAGAGCAGCTGGGCAAAGAAGCCAGTGAGCTTATCTGTGTTTTGAACACAGCACCAAAGGAATTCCACTGGCTCTCCCCCCTCTTCCTTAGCTAGCTTTAAAGGCACAGAGAGGCACAGAATTCATGTCTGGGCATAGAGCAGCAATAGGGGATACACAGCATAAAGTCACCCCAAGACACACAGAATCACAGAATCAGTTAGGTTGGAAAAGACCTCCAAGGTCATCAAGGCTGATCCCCATTTGGCTAGTGACAGATAGTGATAAGGTCACCCCAGAACCTCCTTTTCTCCAGGCCAAACAACCCCAGCTCCCTCAGCTGCTCCTCAAAGGACTTACTAGACCATCCATCAGCTTTGCTGCCCTTCTCTCAACACTCTCCAGCACCTTAATGTCTTTCTGGACATCTGTGCAGTACAGTGCTAAAAGCTTTTGTGTGATACTTGAATAGTACACTGTACTACATAATTTAGTAGAGATGTGTCATCTCCAAGCAATCCAAACAGCTTTTGAAAGTTTTTCCCAATTAATGCCACAGAAAACCTTCAGGAACATTATAATAGTTGATATGGGAACTATAGGAAACGGAACATGGAAAGTGTCTCAAAATAAGATTCTTTTATGTTTTTATTCATTTTATAAATAAGTTTTATAATTTTTTAAACTTTATTTTTAAAGTTTATTTTAAAGTTTGATTTTATTTTTTATTAAATTGTTTTTTTTACTGGTTTACATTCAACAAGAAAAAGTTCTTTTACTACAGAGCTATACACAGTTATGAAGTGTTTTGTCTGTCCATCACGGCGATGAAATAAATACAGCACAATAATTGCTCTGAGTCATCTCTAGCTGAATTTCTATGAGTTTAATGGCCCATACTACAAACATCATGTCATTATCCATCTCCAGGGTTTCAAGTTGACATTTTCACATTCTGAGATACACTGCATTTAAGCATTGCTACTTAGAAGTGATTTATTCTTCATTTTCCCTCTGAAACTAAGAGTTACCTCAAGATAATGTAACTTGGCTTAGATATTGGGGAAGGATTGACTAATCTTGCCCATATCTGTCTGATTGCACTGCTGCAGGAAGAACCCCATTTGCCTCACCAGGCGGCACCCAAACTGCTGCAATTCTAAACCCAGGGTAAGAACACAACTGGCACCAATTTCACTTTATATTGTACCAGACTTGTAGTTTGTGGCTGTTTAACAGCTACTAGTGGCACAACAGAAATGTCCTTGCAGCAGAGGTATAGACAGCTGTGTCTGGGTTCAAAGGGTCTGCACATATCCAAGAATAAGCATATGTATCAGAACTGTACCATTTATAAATCCAAGATTAGTGGGAAATGCAAAAAAAAACATTTATTAAGAGTTTGTTTCAGGTGTCCAGGAGTAGATCAGAGGCTCAGATTAGTAAAACAAAGATACAAAAAAAAATAAAACCAAAACCCAACACAACAATGCCCACACACATCCAACCCTGAGTTATGAGTAAGCCTGTCTGGTCATTTGGGGGAGCAGAAAAATATGGTTGGGGGAGGCATAATTGTGATCAAGTGACACTGAATCAAATAGTATATGGTAACATCTCTGAATCCCATATTCTGAGATTGCTTTCTGTATACACAGATAATTTCTCCTGTCAACCTGAAAACAGTCACCACAAGAGATTAGGAGGTTGGATTTTGAAAAGGAATTTCTCTGACAGATAGAAAGCATTACTCCTCTTGTGGAAGCACAGAGAGGTGTTTCAGCAGCTCATATATTAGGAAACTACAGAGTGCTTGGGCAGGTGTCCAAGCACTGGAACTGCATCAACTGGACAATTAAATTGTGAGACTGGTCCCTGGAAGGCACTTGGACAGTTCAAGTAGCTTTCCTCGATTCAATGGTTTAACATTAGTCTGGAAGCAGCCATCCCCTTTAAAAAGACAAGACTTGACACTTTTCAGATTGTTGGTCTTTATGGGACTACACAAAGTCTTTCTAATGCAGAGAAAACCCTTATTTCTCCTATTTTGTTCTTGAAAATCAAGTTTAAGATTTTTTTTTCTTTACTCCTCCCAATAATTCTTTTCTTATCTGTAGCTCTGATCTATTTAAAGAGAATACAAAGGTACATTTGTAATGACGAGATTGCTCAGCTCAAGGAATAAATGAAGAATTAATTAATAAAGCTATAGTATTGCACATATTACACAAGATAATCTGCCAAAAACTATCATTCATGCAGTCACAAATTTATCTTTAAAAAATTCTTGTATGCAGTTTCCAAAGGGAATTTCTTATCCTTCTACAGCTCTTGTGTTTTTAAGGGTGAGAAGTAAAGAAACAACATTCTTTTGTCAATTTACACTCCCTCTAATTTTTTATAGTAATAAAACATGTATTAATTAATGAGAGAAGAAGGAAATGAATCAGCTCGTGTTTAAATGTACAGGGTTCCTTTCTTCAATATGATAGCAAGAGATAAATATTTTGCACTGTTTCATCAGCAGAGATAATAAGTATTCTTAGACAACCTAGTGTAAAAATAAATATTTTGCTTTTAAACTGATAAAATCTTGGAGAGTTTCAATTTCAGTATGTCTATGTATCACTCTTGGAGGTGATTTACTAAAAAAATTCTACAAAGAAAAACCCCTTATAAAAAGAAATGATAAATCAAATGAAATCAAATCTGTGTACTCCTTTGACAATCAGAATGTTCTGAAAGGTATCACTGAACAGATAAAGTTTCAAAGCTCAAATGAAACCTCAGAGGCACAACTGAGAACAAACCAAGATATTTCTAATAACGTTTTAGGGTGATTGGTGACTGTGACACTTTTGTTCCAAAGATGCAATTCATGCCAGATAGAATACAACTTTGGTAAAAAATTTCTGCTGCACTACTCTTATAAAAAGCAATTTTTCCATCCTTCGATTTTCCTGTATTTAAAAAAAAAAGAAAAAAAGAAGTATGTATGAGAAATTATAGTACTGCACAGAGACCCAAAATCATTATGAGCCTTCTTTGAAGCTTTGTGTGCTATATCTTACAGCAGGGAATCATGGCCCTCCACTTCTTAATGGAACACTTATTAAATTACGTGAGGGAAGAATGGCTCAGAGAAGCAGCAATGGGAGGCAGAAGCTGCCTTTTCCTTGCTGCTTGTCTCTGCAGTAGCTCCTGCTGATGTACAAGTTGATGTACTACCACCATTCCAAAAATATACTGAATGCGTAAATGTGCAAAAGGAACGTGAAATACACAGAATATACACATAGAATATGTACATGAAACATAATTTTTTCATCAACAACAACAAAAAAGGAGAAAACTGGAATATATGAGATCTGTAAGCAGGAGCATACATTAATACAACTGGCAGCCTGAAGACCAATAGAATAGACCTGAAAGAGCTGCATAGTTCTTCTTTCTTAGTAAAAAAAATGAACATACGTTATTCTTTTCAAAGTAGCTGTTTTAGCACAAACATACTAAAACAATAAGAATGTCAATTTACTGTGCAAATACGTAATTTCTTTTCACCAACTACAGCACAATGGGCAAATTAGTTAAATTATCTGTCTGATAAGATAGGTAGGGTTCTTTGTAATTCTTAATATATTCAGTGTGCCTGTGGAATACTTCTTAAAGGACTTTTTTATTGAATTGTAATTCACAGCAAAAAAAGTGTGAACCTTTGAATACTAAAGGGAAATGGGTGAGTAAAAAAATAAATTGCACTAGACAGCTAAACTGGGGTTGGGATGACTGGAAGTAGACATATGCCTGTGAGCGAATCACACTAACTCTTCTTATGGTTAATTGAGAGAAATTGGCACTTCCAAAGGATGATTGATATCTTCCTGAAATAAGGATTTGAACAAGGTCAAATGAACCACCTTTTGAGCTGATTTTATTCCCCCATTGATTTAAAAGGGAGCCTAAGGTGATTATGTGTAGACTGGGATGACTAAAATTTAAACATCCAACAACTAGAGAGACAAAGCTCAAATTTTCACAATTATTTTAGAGAATGTAGATATGCTGTGCTAAATTTTTAAAAAATATACACAATATTTTTAATGTCTGTTGTGATAACTTCTCTGGAGAAATGAAGTAAATTCAATTCTGAATAGATCACAAAGGGAACCTAAAATATTAATAAACAGTGAACAAAATTTGTCAGACTGATAGGAAAAAGGAGAGAAGTTGTTTTACAAACTGTACAAGGCATTTAGAATCTGAATTACATTTACAGATTCTTCTGAGGGTGAACTTCGGAAGACCATTATACTGAGATACATACATAGATATATAAACATTACATATATATATATACTGATATATATATATATAAAATTAAATATGTGTTTAGATGGGGAACAGATATCCACTATTTTTTAGGTAAAAAATTATGATGTCAGAGATGCTTTGAATAAATCATGAAACTATTCTTAAGTAGAACATGAACTCTAACAACAATAAATACATGCATCATATTTGTGACACCGTATTTTTGCATACAAAATTTACAGCACATTGATCTTTAAATTCGCTTTCTTCATTTAAATGAATGCAGCAGTGAGCATCAAATGCATTCCCACGGTAATACAGGGAGCATGAGCAGAGCAAGGATGCACTTCACCCATGCGCTGCATGTTCTCCCACCCTGAATTCTTGGTACAATTTAGAATTCATACTTATTCAATAGTTTCCAGTTGAGGCGTCAGATCTATTCCAATCACTTACTTCTTTGAACCTGCACCTGCAATTTAGTCTAAGAGCTTAAGCCTGAAATTATTCATACCAAACCAATAAAATTAGTCATCTGCATACATTTTTTCTTTTTTTCAATGAAAAGGCTCACACAAAAGAATATAAACTTGGAAGCAGGAAGACATTAGGAGATTATTTTTCTGTGTTCAGTAGAAATTACACTTTGAAATTACATCCAGAAGAACACAATATACATAAATGTTATTTAAAAATAATGAAATTTAAAGA
This sequence comes from Corvus cornix cornix, assembly GCF_000738735.6. Classification (NCBI taxonomy): domain Eukaryota; kingdom Metazoa; phylum Chordata; class Aves; order Passeriformes; family Corvidae; genus Corvus; species Corvus cornix. Next base: position 101,980,093 of record NC_047056.1, on the reverse strand, counting down.
TGTCATTCAAATTAGACATATTTTCTGAATTTCATGAGCTTAATTTGAATTAATCTGCCTTCGAATGGACCCTAAATTTGCATTAAAATCAAACAAAGGTCTAAAAATGTACCCCTAAATATTTAAGATATATCTTTAAAATATGTTACAGGTCATAACTAAATAAAAAAAAAGGTAAGCATAGGTCACTTTTATAGGCTATAAAGCATAGTGACTCTTGACAATTTTTCTAAGAAAAAATAAATAAGCAGATTTATCTTGACAAAACCATTCAAAAGAGGAGTTAGAGGAAAGGCAAATGATAGATTGCTGAAATTAAGCCTTTTTAAACAAAGTTGAAAAACTTCCTTTTATTCAGTGTCCTTATGTACTCTCATTAGAAAGCAAGACATTGATCCCTGTAGACTTTAATTACATTGTGATAGCTCAGATGTTTCATCTAGATTTGTTCAGACAATTTGATACTTCAGGACTGAGGAGAGCAGAGAAGGAAGGACAGATACAGGAGAGCATAGATTTCTCAACACACTTTAAGTGTCTGTGGTAGGATTCAGTTCAATATAAAGGCAACCAAATAGAAATGTTTATATGTAACCACCTATTATCTGTGAAAAGCACATGTGAGTCCACACAGATACAGCTCAACACCCATGGAATGTAGGTGTCTTGTTGGAGGACATTTCAAATGGAAATTTATGCTTTTGAATTGACAACTGAATTGCACTTTGAATCAAAAGTCACTCATGTCCTAGAATGGATATTCAGCTGTTCTCCATCAAATATATGATTCAGTTTCCTAAAATAAGCATTTAGTTGTGCTGGGTTTGGCTGGGGTAGAGTTAATTTTCTTCAAGTGCCTGGTACAGGGCTGTGTTCTGGATTTGTGCTGAACGCAGGGTTGATAATACAGAAATGTTTTTGTCATTGCTGAGCAGGGCTTGCACAGAGTCAAGGCCTTTTCTGCTTTTCATACTGCCACGTTGGTGAGGAAGCTGGGGATGCAGGGGAGCTTGGGACACACATCCAGGACAGGTGACCCAAAGAGACAGAAGGAAAATTCCAGACCATATGATATCATGCTCAGAATAGAAAGCTGGGGGTAGAAGGAAGGAGGGGGGACATTTGGAGTGAAGGCGTTTGTCTTCTCAAGTCACTGTTATGTGTGGTGGGACCTCGATCTCCTGGAAATGGATGAAAACTTGCCTGATCATGGGGAGCAGTGAATTAATTGCTTGTTTTACTTTGTTTGTGTGTGTAGCTTTTGCTTTCCCATAAACTGTCCTTATCTCAGCCCAGAAGTTTTCCGGTTTTTACCCTTCCACTGGTCTTCCTGATCCTGATGGTGGGGAAGTGAGACAGTTGCTGCACGGTACTTGGTTGTTGGCTTGGGTGAAACCACAACATTGGTGTAATTTTAGTTGGTCTTGGACAACCAATGTAATTTTCTACTTGATATTCCTAGAGGCTTTTGGTCTCCTGTGATCTCCATTACATCTGTAAGTGCTATGTGATTATCCTGGAAAACTCACGACATCATAGGAAGCACTAAATAATTCCTTTAGCACATACTAATTACTCTGTAATAGTCTGCTTTATAATAAGATTAATTATTTTCCAAGCCCCATTCACTGTACTAATGACACCTCCATGGCTGAGAGTGGGAGACACATAGTACACCTATGTGCAGACACACAAAGCTGAGCTTCTTAATCTGCAGCTGAATCCCACTTGAGACAATTCCAATAAAATATGAATTCTTAATCTTTTAAGGATGGTTTCTTAAAAGCATGATGCAGGAACAGTCTCAGAAGAAATTAAATCTTACAAGATAAAGAGAAGAAAATTCTGAAACACATTAAGGCACTGTTGATAGGAAAAGAGTTTGTACTTAAGTTGTTTTCTATCAAAAGCTTCCCATGTAGCCCTAGAAAGTAACTTTTTCTTTACATCCTAGTACAACAAATGAATTTTTATTTCCATACTTTATCATGACTTTCTGAGGATAACTGTCAAAAATTGAGGGAACACAAAAACTTCAGTATAAACATATGGGAAAAGATATGCTAACACATGGACTTAATAACACCTGAAATAAAAGTCTACCCCTATTGTTGCATCGCCTTTTTTTTTTTTCCCTCCTTCTTTTTAATGAAGAAAGCATCCAAAGAAAATAACTGCATTTTAATTGTGCAAACGTAAGAATATTTTAGAAGAATATTTTGGGGAAAACAGTTGTCCATTCCAAGACATCATCAAACCTGTCAAAAATATTTTCAAAGATTTCTACTGCGGAACTTAAATAAGTCACAAAACTTTTTTTTTTTTTTTTTTTTACCATGGAAAGGTTGTTTTCTGCACTGTATGGTTTAGAAGTTTCATTGAAATAACCTGAGCAATATAAAATATGGTCCTAGTAATTACTTGCTGAAGAGATAAAGGCATTGAGTCTGCATTGCATTTTCTCTCTATAAATCACATAAACTTTCTATTTTATGGGATTACTTGAGGTTCTTTACATTAAGCAAGACAATTTTAAGTTTAATATTATATTACCTATGAATTAATTTGGTTTAATAGACTTGTGAAGACATTTACCTTGTTTTTATACTCTATAACTTTCCCTCCCTCCCAATTTAACTCGGTGGCAACTGGTTATACTCAGGCAAAGGGAAAATATATTATTGTTTTATTGTTGTTCTTACTAAAGCAAGATTAGCTATCAATTAAATTGTGAGAAATACACAAAGATGCTGTAAATGCTTCTTCTGAATAAATATTTATATGAGCAATCCTCAAACCAATTTGTGTGTACAAGGCCAGCTAAGTGAATGCCAAGGACAGCATAAAATTTATTTTCCAATTAAATGGTATACACATATTTGTGAAATATACCTTTTTAATGTGTACAATGGAAAATTTTACTGTGCAGATTTATTAATAGTATAAATGGTTTATAATTACACTTTCCATTATTCTAAACTCTTTAATACAATTAAGTTAAAAAAGACTGCATTAGAACCACAAGAGCTGTAAAGGTTTAGAAGGAAGTATCCAAAAGATAAACACTGACACTTTGAAAAGGAAATTAATTCCATTATAACCAGCTGTTTAAGATAAGTAAGATAAGCACTTCCCAAACTTTATGTCTTTATTAGATTTGAAGAGATCACTAGCATAGACCAATTTTCTGACTTGCAGTTTGCTAAAGTTATTGTAATGAATGTCAGCCTCCAGGTAGAAAATATAAGATTCTTTTTCAGAAGTTTGAGAAATAAAGTTTAAAAAGCATTCCAAAGTATTAGTCCTTGCACTCTGTAGCAGACATTCCTTCTGCTCTTTTTCACAAAAAAACTCCCTCATTTGTCCTGACTTAAAAGTAAATTTGAGTTCTGGACAATAGAAAACTCAAAGAAAGATGAGTCTCTTTGGAAATGAGATTGGGGAGTATATTACTTGACTGTGGCAAGTTCCTCACTGAAGTCTTTCCCTCACTTTGTACAGAGTCTTTCTAAAGCATTGTCATTCCTACCATTAAATATATTTCAAACGACAGCTTATAAAAGGATTGTTGCCTAGCTAGTACTTAAATAATGCATTAAAGACATCTTTTCTAAGATAGTGAAAAATTTTTCAACTTTGCCTGATTGCCCTTTTTCAAAATGTGTATTCTTCACAGTTTGGAAATGCTCAAACTATGTAGTCCTTTCTTTTTAATGTGTGCAACTGTCACAGCTGCAATAAAATTTACTGGTTTAGTGGTTACCCAGTGAGTTTAGCTATTTCTAGGCTTGTATTACAACATCATTTCCTCTAACTGAAATCTATTTTTCTAAATTTATTTTGAATTCAATCACTAACTTTCAAATTTTTTGAGTATAGGGTGTAAGTTGTCTAGGGTGATAGAAGGTATTTTTTTCATGTTTTCACATTGTCAGCTTGAAAGGCCTGGTTACAAAGGCAAAAAACGAAACAGGAATTCTTCCCATTTGGTTAAACTAGTCTGAAAGGTAAACTGAGAATAAAAAATTACCAGGTGTCAGAGGAACAGACCAAACACTGGCACCATCATTATTCTTTTAAGAATAGAAAAAAAATACAATATCAATATTGCATGACTGCAAGATCTGTGCCTTGATTAGCCAGGTTCAGAAATTTACCATTTGCGTGGTATAGGGACAACACAGACAGAGAAAGTCTTTGGCCCACAAAGCTGAGCATTCTTTGTATGTGAGGCCCACTGTCAGCATATCCATATTTGATTTTGGCAATGTGGATCCTAAATCCTCAGAGCATTGATATTTTCTAGGCCTCAGACTGCCTTGCCTTCCTCTACCCTTCCCTTATCATGGTCCTGAATTGCAACACTCCTGCATGGGAGCAAGATGACCGGCCATACACTGCTCTGTCTCCCTCCTGCACCAGAAATTTGTTGGCCCTTCCATTTTTCCATAAGACAATTACAGCAAGCCTAGGTTGTCCCACAACAGCAAAACTGCTCCTGGGGTCAGAAAACATGGCACATTTATGTGCTTTCCCAAGCAAGCTTTGTCCTCCTCTCTTCCAGACTGATCTGGTATCTTCTGGCTTACCTTCTCCTTGGCCTGATTGTCTTACGTGTCCATGGCATGTGTAAATTCAGTTTCCTAGGAAGGCACAGGCATCCTAAACATTCTTAGGACTAGGATATATGTGCATCAGGTGACTGAAGAGCAGAAGCACAGGGCAGACATTTTAGTAAGGTGGTTGGGACACCTTTTTGTTACAAAAAATTTTTCAGCCCCATTGCTTAACCTTATTTTAAGAAGATTGACCAAGAGCCACTGCGTAAGCAAAGCTCCCTGTTGCTTAAATGTTGCTGTTGTCCATAGGGATGGCAAGAAAAACGACACAGAAGTCCAGGATAAATGGAATTATTTAATTAATTACAGACTCATTTATATAGCCCTGTTCGCAAAAGTGGTATAACATTATTGGGTGCTTGACCATACACCTCCCAGAGTGATTGGCTGAATGCTACGACACCCGTTTCAAAATATTTTCTTCAGTGTCGAAAACAAAACTGCATAACAAGTTTGCACCTGTGAGATAAAGTCTTGGTTTACAAAAACCTCTACAATGTTGACAGCTAGCTTGTATGAGAAAGGAGACTTTCATAAGCGGCTATAAAAAATAGGAAAATTTCTCTGCCAGCCTTTTTAGCATCTACACTTAAACACTTCTCACAGACTATAATTAGAATGGAAATCTTCATTTTAATTTTCTTTTCCTGGACACATCTTGTTAAATACGTATACATTGTAGAAGTTAAATATAAAATTACGAAATTTAGTAACCCCAACTTTCAGTGTAAAAATCTGTGCTGAGCTGAAGTTTCATAACTAGCTGAGCCATTTTAAGAATCCATGATTGCCAAAGAAGGTATGTTGCACTCTCTTTTCTCCTTCCCATCGCACTTCTGTCTTCCTCCTTTGCTATTCTTCCCTCTCTGTCTTTGCTCCAGGAGCACTTTTCTGAGTATTCTTAGGGTTGTATCAGATTATAAAACCATCAGTTTCTCAAACCACATAGAGGAAATATATATTAGTAAACTGAAGCAAGCTAGGGTTTGTGCAGTCAAGCTGGCATGATTTGTCAGCTTCCAGATTACTGAACACTTTTACTAGCCAAAACAAAGTGGTTCATCCAAGTCACTTTTATGAAATGGTCCCTGCCTGATCATCCTTACTAATTCCCAAATTAGACCTGGGAAATGTTTGTATAGTTCTAATTCACATCACCCAAACCCAGGAATCTCTCTAACAAATTAACAGTATAGGCATGCCAATTTCTCATTTTGTGCAATTTACTGTTGCAGGTATATTCCATTCATTCCTAGTTTGTCTGATTGCAGAGTTCAGTAGCTTGGCCAATATCTAACAGAGAATCAAGTAAGCACCAATGTGCTGAATGAAGATTAGTTTGGACAAACAGCAAAATGTTAACTGATTCAGAAGACATCTGAATGATGTTCCTTTCAGACGTGTATTTTGCAGTTGTTTTCCTAAATCTGTTACCTTAAGCTTTAACTATTAAAATGCAAGTCTTACTCCCCATTGTATGGGGATGGATATTGTATTATGAGGCTATATGAATTACCTGTAATGGACATTTGCTGGGTCTTTATACTGTAGCTCTATATTGCCTAAAAAGCTTTTCAAACTCCTTCAAATTCTGCAAACACAATTAGATTTGATTATTTTCATGGGTATTCCTCAAAACCACATGGTTTCAAACACATCGAGAGCTCTGTGGCTGATTCTCTGCTTCTGTCCAAAAGTAACCCAGAATTATTGTCTGACCACTCAAAATGTAGCTAATGTTTGTTTGACCAGTTTTTGGAGAAGACTAAAGTCTTGCCTTTGAAACCTATGAAGGAGCGGAAAGAATAATTTTTCTTTGTAATGATTATTTTGATGTTGCTGGAATAGCTCTGTATCATATAGCAAATGGGTATAAACATTGTTATTACAGACCTGGAGAGAAGTTTATAATTTTAAACTATACAAATTACTAGACTATAATATTTTTCTTTGAGAAAAATATTTCATCATAAAGATCGCAAAGCGATCTTTGCATAAAGTGATTTATTGATTGCAAGATGGGCAACATCACCTAAGGTAGAAGGCTAAATATATTTTTTTATCTTCTGAAGTAAAATGTTATTACAAAACCAGCTGCTTTCTAGACTTATAATGTAAAACTATGGAAATATTAAAAAAAAAACAAACCAAAACCCAAACAACAAAACCTAACAATAAAAAAACCCAACAACAAAACACCCCACAACAAACAGAAAACAACTATGCCCTAAGCCCAGCATAATTACATTTATAATTAGGAAACATTTTCTAGAGGTTAAACTCAGCTCTTTAATTAAGTTCTACTTAATTTTGAATATTTTATTCTAATTGGACATGGTTTTCTGCTTGATTCTTTGATACTTTTTAAATGCGAAAAATACTATAAATTCAGATATGCAGAAGTGGATTGTTTATATTCTGTAATTGCCACTTAACTTATAGTTGAAAAACTCAGTAAAATTAATTTTAGCTTTGGAAATACTGGAAGGTGTTGGCATTCATTATTCATCAAATGTAGGAAAATGACACAAGAAATCATGAAAAATTTTATAGAAATAACACTTGAAAGCAGCATGTGACAAGGGTGAAGAAAAGCCAGAAACAAACTTTGTGCATTAAGTCTGTTTGTGCTGGTTTGTATGACATCTTCAAGCATTATTAAGGAATCATGGAAATGGATTTCAAATAGTCAGTGATTAAGAAAAATAGAAAAGTAATCACTAAAATTTGAATGGATAAGATTCATCTTCCTTAACAGCCACCTGAAATTGATATGTTGTGTTCAGCTCTTTGTCCAAATTCCCTCAAGGTCGTGGCAATAAATGGTGGCTTTCAAATGACAGTTTAACAATGTATCCTGCCCTCAAAAATTTGTAAATGAGCTTTGAGATGAAGCATCTTAAGGAGGTGCTGACTTCACCTCATCTGTCAGGTGACATTATAACTGATATATTTGTATCAATAAGGTAGGATTCTTCTACTAAAATTTACAATATAAATGCCCAAATCTCACTAGTCATCCTAGAGTTTTATTACTCATGAAGATAGAGAAACACTTCTGGAGTTCTTTCATCTAACCTATTTTAATAGTTTACCTTAGATTTAAAAAAAATAATCAGTTGTCTATGCACTAAATAGTAGGCACTCTCAGACATGCTTCTTTGTCTTCCTTGTCAATAAAAGAAGAGAAATGGCAAGTTAAATATAGGCATTCACACTTTTGAAAGCTAAATTTTTCCTGTTCAGTTCCTCTAAAGGTTCTCCAGCAGAAGCAATTTCATTTTGATGGGTATGTTGTAAATTTGATATTCATCAAACAGAAATACCACAAGGATTAATCTTTAAAAAAACCCTAGTCACCCACAGAGGACATATCTGAATTTATCCAATCCAACTTCTATCTGATACAAAAGGAAAATTCTCTAGGATTTGGATCTGGCAAGATAAAAGACAGATCTCAGCTCATGTTAAGATAAAATCTTTGAGAAGCCATTGTTTATTACAGCTAAAATTATACCAATATCTGTGTAATGTCTCTCTACATTTTCATGGACTCTTATATAGGAAATTAGCAACTTAAATATATGTAGTCAGGATTATCTAGTCAGAATTAGGAATATGGAATTCCTCAACCAGAAGACATCTAACACCAGAATACATACAAGAAAAGAGATACTTTTCTGAGTGGGCCTCTAGAATAAAATGTTTCATCAGCTTTGTGTTTTATTCAGAGCTCTAAAAACTTATGATACTAGGTGGAAATCAGATGGCTAAATTTGTTATCACCCTAGCCATCTTTGTCATTCACTCACAGATGTTACTGCTCAAACATACATATGTCTGAGTTATTTGTGCTACAGGTCTTGCATTGCTAAAGTTTTCAGTCTCTTAGATACAAAGTAGGGTTATTTCAATTTAGTATGTTAAGTTAAACTTACTTCTTTTTGCCATGCTGGTTTAGGAACTTTCTTCCAAAGCATCAGGCATTCTGCTCAGTGGCAGCATCTATCAGAAGGACAATGTGGGAGACTGCCTGGTGGCTGTAGCTGCTTCAGCTGTCTGATTTTAATCCTCCATCATACGTCTGCTGGAGTCTTTAGTGAGATAAAGCACTGCCAAGGATTAGACAGGCTATTAGTGAAATAGATCTTAATTAAGAATATTGATTTATTGTTAATTTAGGCCTATAGCTTTTTCTCCTATTCCACCTTGAAAGTCCAAGGACAAAATATTTCTCAGGGGGAATGTTAGCTGACTTAGATATACTATTGTTATTTAACTTCCACATAAAGTTACTACTGGTTTCTACTCAGCACCTCATCTTAAATTGCACTAAATTACTAGATGAATTACAAGATATTAAGTAACTTCCCTGAATAGATTTTCTAAGTTAAGAAATCATTCCTATAAGCTAAACATATTTAATGTTTATATTAAAATTAGTGAAATTGAAGCTTCACAGAATGTCAGGTTCACTGTTCCGTACACTGTCCCACTACAAAAGCTTCTAATCTATATATCAAATTCAGGATGAGAAAAAGCTAAAGGTGATGAGAGCTGGCAAGAAAAATGTGGCAAACTCACTTCTTTCCAAGTTCATACTCCAAAGCCTGTCGTATAGATTACCCAACTGAATAAATTCAGTATTATATAATCAAATATCCATTGATCATCCAATAACTTTATGATACCTGAGGAAAAGTATGTAAAGACTATATACCATTTCTTCTCTATCCAACGCAGATATACTTAATTCTTGAAAAATCCCTACACTTATTTCTAGAGAGCATCATTTCTGTAAAAATTCTTCTGCAGAAATTGTATACAAAATGCATTTATGTGAGGAACTTTTGGCATAGAAAAAATGTCTGATTTGGTGTTATGGAATTATGAATATACCTAAAACAACATAAACCTATATGGGGAAACAGCCCTTTGATACCCTCTATATATAATAACCACCGTTTCATGAAGAAAAAGGAGGAAGTTTTTTATAGCATACAATATTACCTGCTGTTATTCAGTTTGCCACAGAGACTGGGAATTTTATTAGGAAAAATGCAGTCAAGGACTACGTTATTTATTTGTTAAAGATGATTAAAACCAGGAAGGAGTTGTATAAGATGAATTGGTGATTGCCTGTTGTGTTCATAGTATTAGAAACATGATTTCCAATAGCCATACTTGAATGTGCATGGTTTCTGATTCTAATGAATTTGCAGTTCACTGAGGAAATGTGAGCAAAGGTTTTATTTTACCAATATTTCTCCAAGACTTTTTAAAATTTGATATATAGTTAAGACAGGTCACTATGGACTTTCTTATATGACTTTTGAATATTGAAAAATAACATTATGATGTTTCTCCATAATACAGTTTACTTTGCCTATTGGGTAGAACTAATTTGGCAAAAATTCATATTTGCTATTGCACAGTTTTGTAAGCACATTTTGGCAGCCATGTTACAGTCACAGATTAATACACTTTGCTTGTTTTTAATTTGAGCAACATAGAATTTATCTTCATATGTCCTGTCCTGAAGGGTTATCAGTTATTTTATGCATACCACAACAGTTCTGCTATATTAACTTGCTCTTTATCAGATTTATCCTCTAGTGCAATCATCTCTAGTCAGCCATGTGAACCCACATATGAAGGTAGCTGTGCAGATGACTAAGGACACAAAGCATACCCATCACATAACTAGAACCAAAGGCAAGAGTTTCCGAGACCATTTCACACAGGGAAAATTGTAACAGCTTCTGCTTCTACCACTGCACTATGGGATAAGGCTGCTTTGTACCACAGAGGGGACCAGGTCACCTATTAGTCATTGCACAACCTCATTAATGGCACAGTGCAGCTCTGAAAAATCCGATTTTGACCCTTGTTTGGTGAGCAACATGGGGCTCAAAATCCATAGACTGGTGTCTTCCATAAACAAGCATTCATAAACAAGCATAATGAAAGTCCATTTTGTCTATTTGTTTCATAAAAAAAGGTGAAATAGAACTAGAAGGAATCTTAGCAAGAGAGGAAATTGACTCAGAACAAGAGACAATGATTTGTCCAGGCCCAAGGTATTTGTCAGATATTTACCATATATAGAGAGAGCTGAATTCCCTCTGATGGACTCAGGTAGTACAGAAGAAATGCTATAAACAGGAGATGAGTGATTTTCTCCCTAAGACACACCTTCAAGCCATGTTCAATTACCCTTGCACATGTAGCTACAAGATGCAGGAAATATGTCATTGCTTTACATCATCTATCATATCTGTAATTTATAGTGTTGGTTTCCAGACATCCCGACTCTCACCTAAAGTTCTATGGAGTAAGCCAAAAGCATCCAGACTTGTTTTTTTGGAAGGAGCCCTAACAGTATGAAAATTATCCTTCTCAATGAGCCAGAACAAACCCAACTCATCAAACATAATTTTGATAATGAACATCACCATTTTACATTCAAATAGTCCCAAAATGGTGGCAATTTATTAATGTCAGATTAAAGGGCTCAATTCATTATTCCCTTTCAGTAAAGAGGCAGTTAATGAGTGATGCATGCACATGGACAAGCTTCTAATTAGAGCTTCTCTATGTGTTGAAAGCTTGGTGCTGGGATACTGAGTGGCTGCCAGCAGACTATTGACTTTTTTCCCTCTTTGCTGAACATGCCTATTTATACAGCTTATTGCTAATGAGATGCTAATTGAGTCTGCCATATCTAAATAAAAACCCCTTGAGTTTATTGCTGAATCCGCTAAATGGAGCTCCATTTCAGAATATTCTCCCCTGATTCATTTTCCTCTGCACTCTCTGTGCTTGATTGAAAAATAATTTTGAACAGTAGAAACAGGATGTCAATTAAAAAAAACCAAAACAAACAACACCACATTATTTCTAATATTAGTTTAGAAGAGAACCTAGTAAATTTATGCCTGGGTATTTACATTTAGTTTTACTAAAAACAATGCCAAAATGCACTCAAGTGTGTGGTGAATACTGTGCAAAAACGTATAAATGGAAGTTTCAATGCCCTGGAGATGTTCCAATATAATCATTTTGCATGGAATGCAAGCAGCCTAAATGATCATCACAAAACAAGACAGCACATTAAGAAAAGTAGAATGAAGGCAAGGACTAGAGCAGTTAAATCATTCGGTTAGCTAGTTAAGGTTTGCACAGGAATGAAAGCAATCTAACAGGAAGATAAAGCATGGGTTTTATGATCTTTAGCTTATTATTCAGTAAATTCAGTTAAGCGCATTGTACACTCTTCTTCTGTATAAAGTTTTATATTTTTAGGATAAATTTTGGAAACATTTTTACCACTGATTTTGGAAAAAAATTCTATAAAAATGTTTGATGTTTTTAAGGTACAATACAGTGGCTGAAAAATTAATGAACAATGCTTTTGGGATAAAGTCCTTTCTAGGCATGCCATCTAAAGCAAGACTGCAAAACCCTTCATTTCATCATTCGTCATATTTTTTTTTGTAGTGACAGCAATTCACGGTGATTTGTCTTGTGATTTTTTTCCATGGTTTGTGAATTCTCCTAGGCTATGTGAGTAAAGGCTAATCACAAAGACTTGGCAAGGAGCAGAGGACAATGACAGGTGAAAAGATTATAGTGACCTAATAAGGAGCAAACTGGATAAGCTCCTCCAAAAACAAACATTGGAAGAGAATAATCAGATCACTGCACCTGCTGTGAAAGACACTAAGATGCATCAAAAAGCGATTGTCTCTGGAAAGTCATCAAATCTAAAGGAGCTATGCCTAAAGAGTTTTAGAACTTGTCTTGGAATGCAGTGGGAAGAGAACATGCAGATTATGTAAAACTTACGAACTGTCTCAAGGGGGAAAGAGATTGGTCAGTATACTCATCTGGGAAGCTCTGCACCTGTTCACTGCAGTCTATTTTATACTTTTATTAAATCCTTTTTTGTCTTGGGGTTGGCTGCATTTCCTTTCTAAGGCTCTGTGCACATGCTAGAGAACTCACAGCCAAATAGGCTAAGTCCTAGGAGAAGAGTTCTATTTAACAAGCTCTTGGAGTGGAAAGTTGAAGCATGAGGGGCCCAGCTGTGGATGACAGCAGCTAGGGGAGACCAGGGTCTGGGAGCCAGCAACTGACTCAACCATATAAACATCACTATGGAAAAAGTCCATGTGTGCATGTATGTGTATACATATACATATACATATACACATACATATACATATGTGTGTGTGTGTGTGTGGGTACAGGGTTGCGTATTCCACTAGCAAGCTTTAACCCTGCTCTGAAGGAGGGAAGGAACAGGTGTTGTTCACTGTATTTCTATGTGTGTGGCAGCACAGGCATGGCTCTGTGTGCTATTTGTAGTGTGGCTGCCTGTGGAGGGGATATGCTCATCCTCACTGCTGGCTGGAGCTGAGAGCATGAAAATGCAGTGTCCCTGAAACTGTGCAGCTGTGAGAAGAGAAAAGAGCCTGAGGCCAAATTTATCTGTCTCAAAATATTCTACTGGAAATCTCAGTCTCCAAGCCAGATAATCTAGAGAGCCTTCATCATTGGAGATGTTTAGATTAGAGAAATAATCTGTCAAGAATGGTATAGATGCAATTGATCTTACTTGGGGCAGACTGGACAAGCTAAATGAGGTCACTTCCAGCCTTATGATCTCATTAATCTCCATCATTTGGACCATTATTCACAGTCTTGAAAATAAAAACAGCCATTGACAGAGCTGGACTTGTACTGTCTAAAGCAAAGGAGACTAAAGGGTGAGAGTGTCCTGGAGGAGACTCAAAAGGTGAGCTGCAGTTACGTGAAAGGCAGTTACAGACCAGAGTGTCACTCTTGTCAGCAAATAAATGATGGCAAGAATAAAGGGAATGAGAAAAAACTGTGGATGGGATGGTTCAGATTAAACATTTAGGAAAATATTCTGCATTAGAAAAGGAATGCAGCACTGCAGCAGGATTGCCAGAGCAATTGAAAAATCTTTCATCTTTTGAGTGGTATTTAAAGCTCAGTAGGATAAATTTGCAGATGCCCTGATCTATTATTGTCAATGGTCCTGCTTCAAGTGGGAGCTGAACTGTATGACCTGTAGCAATACCTTACAACCAGCAGTTCTATGATTCCGTGACCTCTGTGACAGCTGCTTTGAATGACACTGTTTGAGCAGGTCATGTTCCAGCAGTTTGTTAGCAGGATGGACACAGCTGGGTAGCTCTATGAGCATGACTGGACTTCTAGTATTTCTGTGTGATCAGTGCTGCACTTTTCTGTTTCATCTTGAAGACAACCTCTTTCACAGCACTAAAAAATGGCATGATACTACTTCACACCTGTTATATTTGAATTAGCAATGCTGAGTTTTCCTTAGGATACTATCATCAAAGGGAACAGCCTATACAGTGGACTACCCATGCCTTGTAACAAACAATCAACTGAAAATTTGTATTGAAATTATGCTTTTCATAGGACTTCTAACAAATGTGTTTGTGCAAAGAAAGTCCATGGCAATTCAAAGCAGTTTAATGCAAGGACAAAATGCCGGTTAAGAGTCTTCATTGAATATAAATTATTATTTTTTCTTTTAATAAATCATCTTCCTCCACTGCTTATGGCCCTCATCAGATAACATGCAGATACGTATAATGAAACAAGCTCCCTTTACAGACAGTAGAGAGACATAAGCACTGTGAGGATCTCATTTAGTTACTCTACAGTTAATATTTAAAAAGAGAGAAAGGAATTGTATCCATTACTTTCATTTTCCATAAAGGGTCACTAAGGCAAGTAGCTTAGACGTATTTGTTCATATTGTAGGTGTCTGTATGCATACATGCAAGATGAAGTAGAAGCCTTTGAAGCATTACAAGGCAGACAAAAGTAGCATAGTGTGTGCAATAAAAAGAAACTTATGATGGGTTTCCGAATCCTGCCCTCTTAAGAACTGAGTTAGTGAAAAAACCTTCCTGGAAATTTTCCCCACTCTTTTATAGCTAAGAGATACTAGAAAAGTTCCACGGAGGATTTTTGTTACTCCCTGGTGCTCCTGGGTTTCCTAATCCATGATGCATGAAGCTTTCTTTAGCTGATGATGAGAGTTAAAAATTGGTAGGGATTTCCCCAGAAATTTTTTTCCTGGTCTTGGGATATTTTTGGACAGCAAAATGGTACAATTCTATTTCAGATCCATTTTACCAGGCCATGTAACTACTTGAAACAGAAAGAAAGCTTAGTCTGATTTCCAAAGATCTGCCTTTTGAAATGAGATGGGAGGATACCAAGTAAATAAGTGTTCCAGAGCTTTGACAGCAGTTAGGTACAGCATCCCAAATGAGCCATTTAGTGCCTTTCACAGAACATTTTCCCTCCACCTCCACCACCATCACAAGCCCATCAGTCGAAATGAGGAAAGGGTTGCTAGCTTGCAGATTTGGATAATGTTAGGTGCAGTGAAACTGAATCTCTTCTCGACATGTCTGGAAGCTGAAGCTCAGATGTATGGAGAATTTTGATACCAAAAGCTTAAACTTGTCTTGAAACTGTTTAAATGTGTCTTTGTTTATGTAACAGTCTGGCACATAGTTTGAACTAGTCATCTGCTCTGAATAGAAAGAGACAGATGGGAATTCATCACACCTATCTTAGACATACACATTTGGACGGGATGAAAAACCTTCTGGATATGCTTAACTCTTCACTGGATCTAACTCCTATTTATGTTCTTAATTTTAACTTTTGAATTTGTCATTGAAATTGTGCCTGATATAATGACATGTCTATACCATAAAATATAACATGTTTTAACATGGTATGCCTTCCTGAGGTGGATAGATCATATAATGTAGCATTCTTCCATGGAAACAAAATGCTTCAGAACACAAAATATACAACCTGTGAAAATTATCCGTTCAAAGATAATAATATTACTTCTTGATGTATGATACTACATTTGTATAATTCATCATTGCTCTGTGATGTCAATACTTGTCAGCTGGACCATATGTTAGGGAACTTTGCTTCCTGGCTCCCAATGCTTCTGAATCTTACAGAAGTCCATAAAATGTTTTATTTAAAGCTATAGGGTTGGCTTGCCAAAGGTGTCATTGAAAATAATAAGGATTTAGGTTCTCAAGTATTTCAATTTCCTTTGAAAAAGTTGGTTTATAGTGAAGTCATCTGACTGCATATAATATCTGCTGTGTCTAATAGAGTCACACATTACCTCTGGAAACAATGAGATACACCTTTGGAAATAAAGCAGACAGGATCAAAAACAGGTGAGATAAATTGCCCCAAAAGTTACCTCAGACATCTAAATTTAGCTGAAATAAAACCCATCCTCATAGCTTTAGCAGAAGTAGCCAAATACATTTTAAATTTAAAATGGCAGAAATGGCATCAAAAGATAGTAACAAATCCTATGTTGAACTATTTCTCGTACATGCCTTCCTATCTTTATTTGAACAGGAGAAAGACCTCTAATTGACTATAAGGCATAGTATGATGTCATTTCCAGAATGATAGCACAGTAAAAAAGGCAAGATGAATCACGTCATGTGATATCTGCATTATAAAAGATATCTCCAGTTTGAAAGTAGTAATGTAGCCATGGAAGGTGCTGATGAGTACTCATCTGAATTGCTGAACTCATTCTTCATAATTTATTATCAAAACAAATGTATCTGCACTGAAACAGGAAGAAAAAGGGATTATCAGGATGATCACCAGAACGAACAGCCGTGTGTGAGAGGACAAAGAAAACACATGAAGGTGGAAGTGAATGTTAATGCCCACACCAGGAAGATTTCTCCAGCAACGCACAGCATCTCTGCATGACACCACGTATTGAAAGGGCCAAAGTGCTACAAAGTCCCTCAGCTTCCACCAACACTTCTGTCTCAGGGATTGCCACAGCACACATGAGCAATATCTTGCTTTCCAGTTGGCTTGCAGTGCACATATTGAACCAAAATGCACTGCAGGGGTTGTTACAACCTCTGTTACCTCCTTCTCTGGGACGCCTCTCAGTCTGGACATGTAAATAGATGTCACATTTAGACCAGGTTGAATAAATTATCCTTTTTCTTTGCTTGGATGCCTGGGGAGAGGAAAAAAAGTGAATCATTGTAAAGATCCTGATGACTTAGTCTGAAAGTAGCTGCTCATCTATGTGTCCTTGGCTACAATAAGATGAAATGCATTTCAGTTCATGTACCCCAAATCTGATGCTTCAAATAAAAAAAAAAAAGCAAACAAACACCAAAAAAACCACACCACCAGAAACCAACAAAGCAAGCTTTTCTACAGACTATGACAAAACCAAGAGATTTTAAGGGTAATATTGCAATCTTAAATGTTGCAAATATAATAAAATGATAGTTACAAAATAGCTTTGGAAAGGAACTGGATACATTAAGCAGTCAGCCTTAAAAGAGACTTCTAATAGATAAGTTTATCAGCCTGTGCTGTTATCTAAGCCTCCCTGCTCTTTCTACTGGGAATACCTGGGAACACTCAGATACTGCATGAGGACTCTAGCTAATTTTTATCTCCTGAAAACACACTACTTCTTAGGGGTAAGAACTTCCTATAACAGGTTATGCATATATAGGGTATGTGTGCATGTAAATGTATATACATATATATTTTTTAAAATGCGTTCTTCATACCTCTTTGTGTGTTTTTAGGCACAGCAAGAAAAAAAAATAATAGCTAATCAAGTGTAATTTCATATTATTTAATTGGTGTATTAATATTGCTAACTTTTTTCACCTTGTTTTTCACAGCTACTGGCTCCACATCTGTTTGCCAGTATTATGTCCTATATTAAAACACATCTGGAGATTTTTCCAAAAAGAAGTTCTGCACAAAACTACTCTCCCAATAGTTTATGATTTAAATGTGAATTATCTTGTAATACAGTACCATAATTTGCAGTATATAATTACATTTAGAAGAACTAAATATTAGCATTATTACAGTCAATGCTACATTGCACTTCATTCTTTTTAGGGTGGTTTCTTACATATTTGATATGAGTTTCAAGGAATTAAACATTCCTCCTTTTTCTTTTTAAAAAGTATTCTATATTTAAAATTTTATTATCTGCGTGCTTGTTTTCATAATCTTGTAGAGGAACTTTAATTACAGAGGCTGGATATGTTATGTTATATGAAAATAAGGCCCATTCTAAGATCAATCTTTTTCTTACATGATATGTGATATTCTGAAAACACCCATTATTGTCATGAAGTCTTTGAAAATTTAGTGTGATATTTAACATTATTTAAACACAGTACCTATATTGGTACTTGACTGCAAAGCTAAAAGATTTTTACAACACAGCGAAAGGGATACTCACATCATCCATTTTATGCAGCTGTAGGCTTCTAACTCACAGGTGGTTCAGAACAGCAGGTTTTATGTCTCAAGTACTTACATTAGAATACAGGAATTTTCACACTTACATGTTCACAGAACAATATAACTTTTTACAACATTTTCACATTAAAATTTCTGCTGGAATCAATGAACTATGTTATGAAAAACAAAATAATATTTTACTTAACAGTTGACCTAATAAATATTTACATCAGTCACACTTTCAGTTATTTTCAGATGTAGGGACTGCACTAATCTGTGGATTACTTCAAAATATTTTTTGTCTTCAACCCAGACTAACCGCATTTTTTAGTTTGCTTTTTATTGGTTACATAATTGCATAAAATATTTCTGTTTTCAGGTCATGTCCATACTTTATTAAGTTCTGGATGGCATTTTAGAAACTCTTAGAAAACATTAATAACTAAATATATTGAAATTATCTTGACTACAGAAATTTACCTGAAAGGAGTTTAGTTCATAGCAAAACCATGAAAAGATGGTCTTCAGTCATTGATTGGTGCATGCAGGACAAAGCTAATTAAATACCCAGGCTGTAAAATGAAGTTTAACAATTACTTAGTAAAGCATGTAAAAAAAAATCAGAATATTATGAAATGTGACAAGTAAAACTCTCCAAATCACTTACATTTGTAATTTGATCAGCAAATTCTAAACACACATAAATATACCAGTGATCCAGAGTATATTTTTATGTCCAAAATTAATTTGTAGAAAATGAAAGTCATCAGCATTTAAAACATGATCTCTGACAGAAAATTAAAAAAAGAAAATGAAATCAAAACCAACTATTATATTCAGTTTCATATAATGAAGTTGACGTTGTCTTTATTTGCACATCATAGCACCCATTCTTTCACAGTTCTCAGGCTCTACAAACTGTTCTGAGTTTATGTAGTCCATCAGTCAGTCTGACTGATGTTTTGTTTTTTCAGACCACAGGTATACATGACCAACAAAAGCACACCCATATGTAGACCTGGAGAGCTCAAACATATTTAGTACAATGGACAATTCACATGGAGGTCAAATAAAGTGTGTTTAAAGTAATATAGAATATTCATCTGCAAATTGCATTTGCATATTTGTAGGCTTTAAGAGGGAATTCTTTTCATTTTAATAATTAATTATTTCAAGAGTGTCTGTATTTCTGAATGATTGTCAACTTTCTAACAGCATGAGCTAGTCTGTTAAAAGTTGTAAGCTCTCTCCACAGTCCTTGTATGTATATCCAGCCTTTCTTATCAACTCCAGCTATATAAGTCGGACCCCTCTGAATTAAAAGCAAAAAGAAGTTATCTTATTTATAATCTAGGTATTCCAGCCTTGTGTGTGACCTGTTGTACTGAAGAAAGTTACCTCATTAGGTAAATAATTACAATTCTGCCTTTGAAGTTAATTTCTCAGGGGGAAAAAAAAAAAGTCTTAATAGCTCTTAAGGATGGTGGTCATATTTTTGTATATTTATTAACACAACGGTAAGACATTCAAAAATAGAAATTACATTTTTTTTTCTTTATTTTGTATGGCCATAGCACCGAGAAGTCAGAGTGATGAAGCAGGGCCCATTTTTACTAGCTTTGTGCAAACATAAAGGGTATATATATAAATTAAAGTTTGACTTTAATAAGCTTACAAAATGTGTTTGGTTCTGGAATTTATAGAGTATTTGAACAATGTTTTTCATACTGACACTTTCTAATTTTTGCCATTATTAGGATCATAAGTTTAAAAAGTTTTTTCTTTCTTGTAGAGAAATAAACAACCTGAATGGATGATTCACCTACTTTTGCTTTATAACCCTAGTAATAAAAGTCTTTTCTAGGTCATTTGGATTAGAAAAGACTGTTTAGGTCCAAAAGAGATGGATCATCATTATAAATCTTAATCACTACACACTCTGTGTATGATTTATAAGGAAAGTTCAGTATCTCACAAAGTGAGAAGACACCAAAACTGGAAAATGGAAGCTGCCATTGAAAGAATAAATGCAAATCACAGTTCCTGGGGGGAAATTAATTGTTTTCTTTCACTCGAGGATTCTAATCTTTAAATTGTTTTGGTTTAGAATACTTGAACTGGATTAGTCAAAACATGAGGGGACATAAGGGGGCTTCCAACATTATGAGTAGCACTGCTCCCTGTAGAGCTCGGTGTCCTGTATTCTGTTTCCCGCTCCCACTCATATCAACGACCATCATTCATCCTCTATTTCACCCTTGACCAGTGAGATATAATTTATTAAGGGCTATAGCTTTTCCAGTCCTTTTTGTTTTAATGTATTCTAACAGTATAGAGTAATCCAGTCTCTGATGAACTCAAAAAAAATGCCCAACAGAAACTGGAATGAACAAGAATCCTAACAAATGCAGAATATGTTATATTGAAAACATATTCATATTGAAAAAAAAGATGCTTACAGCTCCCAAACTTAAAGTAATACACTGATAAAGCCACACTGGTAGGAAATATACCCTATAATCTCAGCCCAGATAAATTAAAATAGGTGTTGGAAGTTCTGTTTCCCCAAACTTAAGTTAAATCCCTCACCAATGAGCTATTTCTGTGTTTTAACGAGGTTTAAATGATATCTGTGCTCTGAGAACTGCTGCTCCACAGGTAGTATCAACTTTCTGATGCTGAACACATTGGTGCTATTAGGATTCTACCTGGAAGCATAAATTTAGGCTACATCTATTCTAGTAAATTGCAAAGTGTCAGGGACCATTCCCAGCACCGTGATTCAATCATCTGTTCAATTTTTAGTGTCATCTCTAATAAAGCTGTGACTTGGGCTGATTCCTACTTCTGATAACCATTTTTTTAAAGTTATCCTCTTTCAGAGTCAGAGAGATTTTAATAGCATGGATTTAGGCCATTAAGCACCTAAGTCCAGTTATGGGCACCAGCAGTTGACTTGTATATATTGTACACTGTAATTTAATGGTTAATGCTGCAGCTCAGGTGACTGGGGAGCTTTAGAAAACAAAATAATTATGGAATTAGGCAGCTTCACAAATAGGTTAGAGTTTGAGGAAAGAACACATGTCATCTAAGTCTCATTTTCTTCAGGAAGACTCCTGAAATTAGGATAATAATCTCAAGTATTATTTTTTTTCTCTGGTACAATAAGAAACTACATTTTTGATGTTAAACATAGAAGTCTCCCTTCAGTAAATGGAATCAATTTGTGATCTTCTATTTCACTTCAAGACCATTTCCAGCAGTAAGCTCCCTGTTAACCTTCCTCTTATGTGGATTGCATGTCTGAAAAGATTGATCTAATCTCATAAAACATTTCCATTCATGGCTTCTCATTGAGCATTATGAATAGATTATTTTTGCATTTGTCTGCGGGGTATTTTGTCATCATTCAATCTACAGCTTTAAGGCTATTTTCAGCTGTCTTTGTTTCTTTTTAGCCATATATTTTTTATGTTTCTAGCACGCTTCTTCTACCACCTCAGGAAGTCAGGCTGTAATTTCACTACCATCTTTAAGTGCTATCAAGAAGCTAAATATGCTGTTATAAATAAAAAGAATCCCTATATATAAAAAAATTAGTGCATCACACTGACATTCTGTTTAAGACACAAAACTCATAATCCAGCATTTCCTGCTGTGACAAAAATCATTTGCAAGCAAATATTAGCACAAGAGAGGATCCCCAGAACCTGAAGTTCTGTGCTTATAGCTGCTGTTTCAGTGTTCTTGAACTCATCTGTCAAAAGAAATAGAGTTGCAGATTTCATTATTGTTATTTTATCACTTGTTGTTTTCCTTGTCATTGGGCACAGGATGTAATTTAAAAATACTGAAAACATTTAGAGTTTTGTTCATTTGTTAATTTTGTGAGGGTTTCTTATTTCAGCAATTTCATATTTCACTTTATAAACAACAGAGTTGGCATGAATTTGATCTTAAATTCTGTGCTAAGCATGGGCTGTTTTACTTTACAAGGAATAAGAATTTTGAAGAAAAATTTAAACCCCATGAACCTTGCTTGGAATATTTTCCAATTATTGAAAAATAAAAATGTTTGGGTGAGGGTTTGAGGGTTTTTTTGTACTTATGTTTAAAGCAGCAAAACATTATTTGGGAAAGTTATGTTCATAACCTAATTCTAATGAAGACTTTCCTCATGACACTGAAAAAGTTTGTCTTTAATTCCTTTTAAAATTTGTCCTGAGCTGCTGATATGGTTTATGTGCTGATCAGATGTTGTTATTAAAAGGATGAAGGCTGAAAAAAAGTCAGGATTTTATTACATAAACTTAAATTACAGATTCCTTAGCCATGAAAAATGTAAGAAACTCCTAGAAAATAAGAAAGGACATAAATATCTTTCCCTTCAAAAATTTTAAGAAACAAAAACCTCATATGAATTATAGTTCATTTCTGTACTGTTGAACATCCATTTAAAATTACAGCCCAAATCTATTCCATACATCACCTCCACTTACAGAAAGGTATGAGAAGGATAGGAAAACAAGGTGTATTAGTGGAAGGGCAAATCAGCCATGGCTTATAAAACATACACCTGGAAAGAAGCTTCCCCTCTTTCCAAAGTCCAAGTTAAGTATATCACTGATCATTTTTCCTGAATTAATATTTCCTATTTGTTGTTGAGCCAGTACTGGCTTTCAGCTTAAAAAACCCCAAACCTGCTTTTCCCTATCTATCATCATTCACTTCAAATGCATATATAAAGAATATATGTATAAAGAATAATGTATAAAGAATAGACCTAGAATAATGAAAACACAAACATGCTGTCACAAGGACGTCTGGCAGCAGTAAGGCATTCTTACAGTCAATAATTTTATATTTATCTTTTGCAAAAAATATAATAATTTTTATTTAAAAAATTCTTCCCAAAGCATATCTAATTACTGTGTATAGAAAAAAAAATCAAATACTGGTTTTGATGATGTCAACAATTTTGCACAGACCTTATAAGTTTCCAAAGAGGTTCCTATCAAAAATATTACAAGTAAAGGATTTCTGATTAATGTGCTCTTAAAAAGATGTGTGTGTGTGTGTGTGTGTGTACACATAAATAAATGTATATATGTAAATGCATATATATATATAAAAAATTGATTATCAGGTGTTTTTCCATTGTTTATAACAATCATTTCCTCTGGTTGTCATATCCAGTTGGAGTTCTGTAAAAAGTTTACTCTCTTCTATGCTATGCTATTAAATGATAATGTAAGTTATGACATGCTAGTTTTTCTTAAAAAAATTGTTTTCCTAAGTTTCACTATTCTTGAAGAGATGGACGTCACAACTAATTTTCACTTCTATTAAATGAGACCTGTAGAGATTAGGCAGCCACTCTGAGGCATGAAGACAGACTGACAGTGTTTTCTGAGAAAATCTTGGCCTGTGATTAATGATCCCCTTGCACAAGAATACTTGTTTTGTTCAGATACATGATATATCTGAGGTTTAATATTGAATTACAAAAAATTGTGTTTACTTCCAGGAGAACTTTGGGAACAACAGCAACCTTCAAAACCATCCCTGAATGATTTTGTTGTCATATATAATAACTATTATTATTGGTTTATTTGTCAAATTAATGCAAGTTGTTGTAAATATTGTTTCAGTCTTATGTGCCTAAACTCATTTCTTGCATAAATGCTTTTAATAGTAGCATTTTTATACTTGGCTTTTAATTGCATAATGCAATGGTAAGATAGGAGTGAATTATTCAAAACTGCTGAGGTCATCTTCTGTCTTCAACCTAAACCTGAAAGAGAAAGACAAATACCTCAGAGAATAAATCTCCCTGAACATTCTTTGTTGTTCCTTGGTGTCACGGTTTGAGACAAATTTGGAGGAACGTCTGAAATGAACATCCTCTGATAGAAGGCAGGTTACAGCCATCCCTCCCCCACCAGGTTCAGGAAGAAATTTCTCAGAGGAAAGTGAAAAAGGAAAAAAACCTATTTATTTAACAAGTAGAGTGCACACAGGCATGGAAAAAAAGAATAATGCCAAATCACATAACCTCTCCCACTATGGAGGGAACCTGGGTAGATTCCAGAGCCCTTTGTGGGTGTGGCTCTCTCGTCTCCAGAGTTGGGGTTCGGCATGGGCCCCTCCAGGCCTCCCAGGCAAGTTCTGATGTTCTGGTGTTCTGAGCAGTTCCAGAAGAGAAGAAGAAGCCAAAGTCCCAGGGCTCTGTACTTTAGCTAATGGACAATAATCTAGCTAAAAAGCAAAAGGAATGTAACTCTCTTGCCTGCTGCAGAAGCGGAGCCGCCAAGCAGGAGAAGCCAGCGAGCTCGTCTGTGTTTTGAACACAGGGCTGAAGAATTCCACCAGCTCTCCATCCTCTCCCTTAAAGGTACAGAAAGGCACAGGGTTCACGTCTGGCATAGGGCAGATGATAGGGAATACACTATCACACAGTCACCCCAGGACACTTGGTAAACATAACTTTGTGTAGAATATCTACCTCAGATAAATGACAGTAGGCAAGGACAAGGCACCTTCAGAAAGAGAACAAACCTTTTATCTACAGATGGAAGGTATGTTATACCTCTGTACTGTCAACAACTACAGTGTAGTGTACGCACAGAAAATTAGTTCTTTGGAAGATTTTCTTCCTTGTAATCTCCAAATTTACTATTCAGTATTTCCTGAATTATTTCTTATGGTTCAGTTAGAACACAGATGGTTGTATAACTTTGAGAATTAATGTAAAAGTTCAGCTTTCCTGCAGCTGGAGTTCTTGGCCTTGACAATGAATAAAAATACCAGTTTCCACCTAGAATTTATATTACTCAATGTATGTATTTAAATGTATAGCTATTACCAGAACAACCCTGATGTCCTTCTGCATGTGTAGAGCTAATGGAAACTGAACTTTGAGCACTAGAAATGAAAGGGGAATGACTTTCCTAGATTACATGAATAAAATGCTTGTATTCTGTCACTCTCTAATGTATTTTAAGGAATATAAGTTTAATTTTCTACATGGAAAAAAACCCTCCTATCTGTCAGAACATTTTGGCTTAGAGCAGAGAAAAATAAACCGTTTTATAAAGCATACTCGAAGGAAGAGTCTACTTGTCACTTAGTGAGGTTAAAAGTGCTCTATGTCTTCTGGTAATTGTTTTCATCTTGATACCCAGGATAGCTTTTAACAAAAAGAGCAGTCAGTGAATTAATCTATAAAATCTATTCTATCTTTAGCAAAATGATTATGAATCTAGCTGTTGTAGAATTATATTTGGGGATATACAGTCTGAATGTGACAGTTTGCAACAGGCTGAAATAGGTGAGAACACCATTTTGAGATATCTGTTCAAGTGTTGAAATTTATTTCTTTGTAAATGTAAAACTATACCTTTAGAAATAATGAAACATGCCCTAAACAAATTGACAGATGCTCAGAATGGCCCACAGCACTCCCTTGAGCATTCATCTGAGGTACAGAAAAATCAGAATCAAGGTTCAGTTTTGCACGGTGTTTTGCCTCTGGCCTTGAAAAGCTCCTGTCAGTGGTCTGTACACCCCAAGTTACAGTATTTCTGTTTCATCTCGGCGACTTCCTAATAGTGACATTCCTTTGGCTATTCTGGAACTTCATTATTCATTATCCTGGGTTTTAAACTATGATATGTGAAGACCTTGTTTTAATCCTTTATCTGAATCAGACATGAAAAATTTCAGGAAAATAGTGTTTTTAAATGATTTAAACACTGAATGAATAATCAAGTTAGGATGGATTTGTCTGTTTCTCTAGTCAGAACTTGCAAACTGAAAAAAAAACCCAAATCTCTGAAACCATTGATAACACAAGACCGATTTTAAAACTAGTATTTTTCAAGAACTGAATGTCCTTTTTTTCCTAGAAGTTTCTCACTTAGTTCTAATAACCAATATAAAAGAGAAAGACTGAGTCAGAAGATGGCAGTGCTTGTCAATAGAGAAAAAAAAGAAAAGAAAAAAGAAAATAACCAAAAACACCCCTCCCCCCAAAAAACCCACCAACCAAACACCAAAGCATTATGTTCCCATTTGTAAGAATTAATCACTTTTTCATATTTTTATTACATCCTTATCTACCAGATTTACTTCTCACTTTTTTATCACTGAAGTATTTTTCGTCTCTTCAAACCTGCAAAGGTGTTTCCAAGACAGCCTCAAGTTCTAATCTAAATATGCCCTTTATTACATTTGTTTCAACAAACTTTATAATTTTTGTGATTTATGTGTATGTATATAATTTCATACCAATTAAAATTTAATATCAATTGATCCACCAACTCATACTTCCTTTCATGCTATTTTTAATTATCTCATTTCTTTTAAAACATTTTTTATTAATAATCACAAGTGTCTGTTGAGAAAACATTGCAGTCTAGGATATTTATAAGAACATATGTCATCAGAACGTTCAGTGATTTTTTCTTTCCTTTCCCACACTGAAATGTGTGGTTTAAAGCTTCTTTAAATTCAGCTGTCTGTGTTTCATTTTATTTCTACCTGGATTACTCATGGACAAATGCTGTAAAGAACAGGACCCCACTTTTGTCCAGTGTTCATTGACTTCTTGTGAGCACTTTCTCCCTACTTTGCCACTAGTGTCACGTCTATGAAACATTCAAGATTGGGTAGCTTTGATGATGTCTTAAAAGTGTGAGAATGGTTTATTTCTTTAGAACATCATTAAAGCTGTTCAAGGGTAGAATGGACATTGAAAAACAAAGTGTTAATCCATTATCAAAACTAACAGAAATCTCATTATACAGTAATGAAGTCCAAGCTAATATGTCTTTATTACTCTTAATCAAGGACTGCTTTACTGACAGCAGTTACAATGAAAACCCAGCCAAAAATCTTTGAGCTTTAATTAATAATTGGGTTGTGAATCTGAAAGACAGTGGAAGTCTAAAAGCCAGTCTCCTATCCTGTAAATTAACAACTTGACTTTTTTGATAATTTTTGGAACTTAATGTGTGCCAGAAAAAATCTATTACCACACTCAAAAAAAGAACTATTATTAAGCTATTAGCAATACATCTCTGACTGAACATCTCAATTGGTCAGTGATTTAGTGTCTTATACACCTCTGGAGGTTCCTTCAAACCCTATATTGGAAAAAAGAAAAATAAAAGTTCATTATAAAGAGGCAAAACTAAAATATTTTAAAAGGCCAGAAAACAACATGTAAGAAACACTCTAGTAAGAGAAAAAATAATATTTATTATTACTGAAAAGTTTCTTAACATTTATAATAACAGAGTGGGAAAAAATTATTTATGCAAAATTGTGGTTCTCAAGGTCACTGAAAAGAGACATGAGGCTTAGTACTAGTCAGCACTGTCATCCCAGAAAATATGATGCTCTACATATTTGAACAAGAATGCAGCCTATAAATCTAAAGTCATAAATACTGACTTATTCAGTATTAATAAGGCATCAACTGCCTGTATCTGAATTTGGATAGACACATTAAAAATACAGACATTTTGAAGAGAGTTAAGACAGATCAATTAGATTAATCAATTAATTTCATCAAATCAATGACTTAAAACAATCTAAATTATAAAAAGTTTGGAAAATATGCTTTCAAAAAAACCATTTCAAAGTGTTGATCTTACTAATATTTTAGTCTAAACAAGTAAAGACTGCATTTAAAGAATAACTCCTTAAATTCAGAAAAAGCAGTAAAAAATCCACTGTCGACGTTAATTACTGCCATGACAGAACAAAAGAATTAATCTGGGGCAAGAAAGCTTCAGTATGAAAAACATTCTAATAGGAAGAATACTGATGTACTGGAAAAGACCCATTATACCATTTATTCACAATCTTCTGCTAACAGACTAGATGAAGATCTGCCATAAAGCATATCAGGTTTGGTTCAAGGTCATGAGCATGATGTCTATCGAAAAATTTCTAGGATCAATAATTTTGCATCTAGAGGTATTTTTATGCTGTATTTGCAGAATTTTGACAGGCTTCTGACCAATATTGCTCCAAAATTTAATGTCATTACAGAAGCCAAAATGTTCTTGTGGCATAGTTTGAAGAGCAAAACTATTCTTCACATATATGTACTCACTCTCTTGGGGAACTTTACACTTCATTCGGTATCCAAAGCCTGGTTGCAAGTTAGGTGTCTAAGTTAAGCAGATCAGATGTATCTGGAGCACCTTTTTTAAGACAAGTTTTCTGTATAAGTATCCTCAAAGCTCTTTACTGTATTTAGAAATTCCACTAATTGATTTAGTCTTTCCTGAATATGTGTGACCCAAATCGTAAATGGTAACATCAACATGGATCTCGCCAATGATATCTCTCTATCTTCTCTAGTGAAGAGAAATATCTGAAATACTCTATTCATTTAGATGTGTTGAGATGTCCCCTTTACTATCCACATTCCTTGAAACATCCGTGACTGGCAACAATGAAGGGGAATGTGGGTGATAGCCCATATCTTGGTCATTAAAACAGCATCAACGAGGCATAAAAGTAGATTGCCTCAATAAAAAATAAAAAAGACAAAGGATCTCAACAGAGGTTTGAGTGAGGTTTTCATATGTGCAAATATGTATGCAAATAGTATAAAAGTACATAATTTGAAAATATAAGAATGGCAAATGTAAGTGAGACTAAAGTTTATGGAGTCTACCACAATATTCCTGGAAGCAATAAGTAGCAGATGATGAGGAAATCTGTGAAAATCAAGAATAAAATAAAAATAACAGTAAAAATAAAAATAAATTTTATAACTTCTATCTAAGCTTCAACTTAGAGCCACCATTGCTAAATAAATTTTCATCATTCCACTAAATACCTAGATACAGAATTACCAGTCTTTTATCAGTGGATTTCCTCAGCTTCAATACATCATTAAGTCTTGCTTACTGTTCACTTCAAAGAGCTAAAATTGAAGCATCTGCATTAAGAAGAATGAGATTTGCCTTTCAAGAAAAAAAAAAGTGGAAAAGAGAAGGGAAAATAAGAAATATAAACATTGTAAAGGAAAGATTTCAAAATGGGTTTTTACATTTGGGATGAGGAAGCAAAAGTCAAAGTTTTATTTTTGCAACATTACAGAATAAAGACTTATGAACAATTATTGCACTGGGAACAAAATAACCCTTGAAACTATTTCTTCCATAATTTGTCACCAGTGTTTACTTGACAAATTTAATAATGGGCTCTCAAGGGTACATTATATATATATAAAAAAAATCAGAATCATCACTATTTTTCTTTGGTAATATGTCAAAAAATGAGAATAATAGTGGAACATAAGTGTAGATAGATAAATCAATAGAGTGTAGATGATAAATCAATGAAAATACACTTTTTTCAAATGCAAATGGACTGTCTGTGTAAAAGACAGATCAAACACTTTACAGAATACATGGTAACTGAAGAGTCAGAGGTAAATTTATGGGAAAAGGCATATCTTCAATATTTTTAAGCACACAGGACTCTACCTGCCAAGAAATTTTATTTTTAAACTTGACCTCTATATCTTGTTGGGACAGTGCTTCA
This sequence comes from Corvus cornix cornix, assembly GCF_000738735.6. NCBI lineage: Eukaryota > Metazoa > Chordata > Aves > Passeriformes > Corvidae > Corvus > Corvus cornix. The sequence goes on along the minus strand of NC_047056.1, from coordinate 101,950,532 downwards.
CCACTGACATCTTCTTGGTACACTCTAGTTGAATCTTAGTGGAACATGGAAGCCTTTCAAATTACACACTATGATATTTCAACCATCCCCAGCATCATATTTAGTATCCTGGGCTTTTGCAGCAGCATTCAGATGCCTGTTCATGAACCAGGTGAATATTATTTCCTGCCCCCAAGTGGTAATCATAAATATAAACACTGCTTGAACCCCTTCTGCAGGAAAGTCAGTTTTGAAAGATGAGCATATCAGTAGCTAAGAATATATTCAGATTCACATAAAGTTTTGCTGAGGTCAACCACTAGTTCTGACAGCAATAAAAAGACATAATCAGATATCCTCAAGAATCATTTAATGAACAGATCAAATATCCCCAGGTCAAAGAGGGTGCTCTTTTGTCCTCACTGAAAAAAAGTTCAGTAAATTTAACTCTAGTATGCAAATTAAATGGACTTATTTTCTCTGTTTTGTTTGGTTGGTTGGTTTAGGTTTTTGGTTGTTTTTGTTTGTTTTGTTCAATTGATTTTTTTTGTTTTATTTTCCTTCTAATGATAATTTTAAAGTGTTACTAAGAGAAATGAAAGATACATGTGCAAACATATAAGCATCTGTGTGTGTATACATGTAAGTAGGGTAGACTATGGCAATAAAAGAAACTTGTCTGCAGATTCTTAGAAATGTTTGGAATCACTATGAGATATTTTTACCATTACAGTGTTTTAATGGATTTTTGGACAGGCAGAAAGATTTGGAATGAACTCTAGCCTCAGTCATTTTAGTTTTGTCTCAGTGAACTTTAAAAGGGAGCTTTGTTTGACAGCGTTAACCATCTTGAAATTAAAACTTTATTCTCAAAATCTTTTTTTATGGGCAAAGAGGAAACATATACATTAGGACAAGAATCTATTGTTAGCATAATTGAAACCTTATCAGTCTGATCCAAGCATCTTTATTAGCTGCAATCCAATTATCAAAAAAAAAAAAAAAGGCTGCCTCTATACAGATCAAGTTCAATAGCAGTAATAATACAATTCGTTACACACACACAAGTTTTCTACCTCTCTTTCTGATATTCTGCTCACCCATCCACTGCTACTCTGGGTACTGAAATAATTTTCTTCTGGCAGTGTTGATGAGATATATCACAACAAGGTGTCAAAATCTCTGGTTCTATGCTGGCACCAACATAATGATGGAGTTGATGATTTCCTCACTTCCCATCTAGATCCTCTTATGGTCATTTTACTAGCATGCTTTTATATCTTTCTTTGCTTCTCATTGGTCTATACTCCCATGCAACAACAGAATATATTTATTGTCTTTTGAGGGTGTTGGATATTATTTCTTTGTTTTCTTTCTTACCCCCTAAAGCTAGCTTTGTCTAGCTCTCTATTTCTTTAATTGACCATTGGTGCATAGATTATAGCCATGGGGTTGCCAGTGTTAAGCCTGTGCTCCTTTTCCCGCCATTCCTACATTCCTGTACTCTTCTAAGTAACCTCCTGGATCTTCACCTCTCAATGCCTCCCTTATCATACCAGGCCTGCTTTCTTTATACCAAATCATTATGGAACTAAATAATTTTTAAGGTCCCTTCCAACCCAACCCATTCTACCATTCTCTGAGTCTGTGATTATGGTGCCATTACAGTAACACCATAGACATAAATAAAACTGAAACCAAGAAGCCATTGCCAACTAGTCTTTTTGAAAAACAGCTGTCACAGCTGAACCAAATAAAGCAGAGGTGCAGGGAGGTCTAGTTCAGACAAGACAAACTTAACAAGCCTCTGTTTTGAGGCATATTTGCATACATGGTGCATATACGATGAAAAGCCTGCATGATGTTACTGGCAATTACTATACTGTTTGATGGGGTAAATGGTTGCTCAAGCCAAAAATGCATGAATGAGAGCAGAATTAGGAAAAAAAAATCTAAAAAAAAAAAAAAGAAAAAGAAAAAAAGCAATCTCTGTATGTAAAAGATGGTGCATCTTTGAGTACTTAAAAATCATGATTTAGTTTTTCATAGCTTTTCAATATAAAAACACAGGATCATAGAATGGTTTAGATTGGAAGAGACCTTAAAGCTCATCAAGCTCTAGTTCCCTTGCCATGTGCAGGGACACCTTCCACTGGGTCAGGTTGCAATGGGTGAGCAACTGGCTCACGGGTCAGGCACAAAGAGAAAGTGAATAGGGTGACAGACTGGTGACGTGTCAGTAGTGGGGTTCTGCGGGGCTCCATCCTCAGCCCTGTGCTCTTTACCATCTTCCTAAATGAGCTGGATGCAGGACTGGAAGGGATACTCAGCAAATTCGGAGATGATACAAAACTGGGAGGAGCCGTTGACTCCTTCCAAGGCAGAGAGGCCCTGCAGAGAGACCCCAGCAAATCAGAGGACTGGGCAATCACAAACCATATGAAGTTCAGCGAGGGAAAGTGCTGGATTCTGTACTTCATATCTATCTCGTTCACTTATGCAGCCAGCCAGACAAGGACAGATTGTTCAGTAGTTCAGGACACTAGGTACTGATTTGATTTCTTTTTCTCTTTGTGAAATCTGAGGCTAAATCTAATTTGGCACCTCTGTGTGTAGCAGTTTAAATCTGAAGGATTTAAACTTCTGAAAGACATGATTCTCATTAAATTCTGAACCTAGGATCAAGGTAGGTTGTATCATACAGACTATATCAACAATGATCATGGAAGTGAAAACTTGTTTGAATTCTTCCGATTCTTAACCTAAGAAAAATAATTAAACTATAGCAGAATCAATAGAATTGATTCAGATTCATTATTTAGGTTCCTTGGCATTTGCTGAACAACAGCTTTGCAAAAAATTCACAACTGTTTTCAATATTAAAGTTAATGGATTTCATTATCTGATGTATCCCTCCCTGTGACTTGTGTTCTGTCTTGTTGACTGTGATTGTACTGCCAAAACAAATTTTTATCTGCTTTTTCCTTGGAATGGAAAGTTGGTAAACTTATAAATACATGGTATTTTATCTATATATAATATACATAGAGATATATTTAGTTTCCAGTTTCTATCTCCCTTTAGCTGTAATGATGCACTAAAAGGTAACCAGCTGTGAAGGCAGCAGTGGGGAAGAAATCAATGATTTGGTGCTCAGCAGTTCCCTACCCTAATTGCTGAACTATTGACTGACTACCAATCAATTGCTACACTGCTCCTACTGAGTCCCATAATGTAAATAAAGCACATGGCTCAAGGGAAGAGGCAGAAGCATTCATAAAAAAAATTGAATGGAATTTCAAAGAATATAAAGGAAAGGGAGGGTAGATTCTAATGAAAGGACAGAACAAAGTGGGCAGAGTGGAAAACAAGGCCAGAAACTTTCATTCCAATGTAGGCATAATTATGTGAAAGTCAAAACTGGTGCTTAAAGATGGGGAACTGCACAAATATAGAAGGATGCTGAACTAATTTTGTGGTACTGCTATTCTCCCTTACCTTCTGCTCCTCAATTAAATGCCCAAATTTTTAGGAAATCTTTTGTACTCTATTTCCCGTGACACACAGTAAAAAGTATGAGACAACACAGAAAAAGCAAAATCATGGGAAATACGAAACAGATCTAAATTAGTTATAATGTTGTACTACACCCACTGTAATTGCTGTCAACAACAACAAAACACGAAAGAGAGATAAAGAATAAAGCTGTAAGTCCAAAGATTTGTGCTTCTTGAGAGTTTTGGTTCTTTTTCATTTAGTAAGGCGCTTTTAGTCCACAATCCAGACTAACCAGCAATTGTAGACTCCAAACTTGTATTGCATCTTAACTTTGCCAATCTCTGCCTACCTTTGAGGAGAGAAAAATCAATGGAGTAGCCACATGCAAGCTTATCAAATAAGAGTGGCATATGAACCAAGAAAGCAAAATAACTAAGATGAACTACCTCATGAAAAACAAATTTATCAGGACACAAAGCAAACTTAGTATAATAGAAAACCCAAGACCCATAGCAAAAAATCAAGTAGCTGAGATCTGTCCTGAAAATCTGAAAGTTAAGAAATGTTGCAGTGACAGTCTGATGTGCTTTCATTTCTAAATACATTTGCAGTTTCAAATAATCAGAAGAATTTAAAGGAAATAACTGATCACTTGGGGAAGTAACACCGGAGAAAATGTTAGTGTCAAGTTTGCATAGCATAGGTTCAGTTCCTTGCTTCACCACTGAGTTTTACTGTATTGGTGAAATTCAATTTGTGTGTACCTCAGTTCACTCTCTTTAATGGAGGGATAGTAGTAATTCACATTTCTCAGGAGTGCTATAGAGATTAATAAATTCAATTAATGACTGTGAAGTCCTTAGACAATATGGTATTAAGATCATGTCAATCCCCTATATAGATGTTAAGAAGTAGGTGGATTAAACTTCTTAGAGGTTTTCCAATCTGTTAAATACATACTGTCTGATTCTGAAGGGTGGAAAATGCAAGCAGTTTTCATTGCCTTCAGACAGAGTTGCTGAAGGTCTTTACCTCTGAAAATCAAGCTATCCTATTAAGTGCTGCCTGACTTCTGGTTAGATGTGCTTTTAACACAAATCCCTGTCAGCCCTCACTTACTTTTGCTAAGCTTTCACTTTAAAATCCAGTCGATATTATTTACTTTCATTGCTAAAAGATAGCAGAATGTGATCAATTAAAAAAGGCTCTCCATATTAATCACCATCACTTTTTCTATAAATATGTAAATTTTCAGACTCATAATCTCACTGATTACCATCTGTTGACTGTTTGGGAAATTGGAATGAAATAGATTTCATAAAACAGGTAGATAGGATACATTATTAAAATGAGGACATGTTATATCTTGGTGCTTGCTTCCAAGATAAACATTGGTACATGTTTATCTTTGTTCTGTTGGTATAGCGTGTGTCAGATAAAACACTTTGCCTTATTCCTAATTGTTGCCAGTAGTTTTCTAAAGTTATCTCATGACTAAGCATAACAGAGGTGACTTCTGTCTTTCTCACCTGCTTCAAATTTCACTAGGGCATCAGCTCATCACTAAATTTCTCTCCAGTGCTACATCCATTCCCCTGTAACCCTTTGTCTTAGGGTGACTTTATGATGCGTATCCCCTATCACTGCCCTATGCCCAGAAATTAATTTTTTGCCTTTTCTATGCCTTTAAACTGAGCCTGAGAAGAGAAGAAAACTCGACCGAAACTTTCAAAGCAGTTTGCAGTTTGTTTTCATGTTTCAAGGACACACAGATACATACACAGACTCCTCTTGCTTCTAACAGCAGCGGCAGGAGCGGGAGGAAGCACCCGGCTTTTTTTTTCCAGCCAGCTTTCAGCCAGTTTTCTCAGCTCCTTTTCCTCCAGAGAGCTGAACTTTGTTTTCCTGGGACTCTGATTTTTCCCTTCTTCTCTGCTGGATGGTTTCAACATCAGAATACATTGCGAGGAATTTTCACCGAGGCCTTGGCCCTGGAGGTGGGCGCAGCCCATCCCAGCTCCAGGAGGAGGGGAGAGGCTACCTACAGAAGGACTGAAATTTTCCGAGGTTTTTCTCTCCACAGTGAGAGGTTTTATTATTTATCATCATTATCCTCTTCCTGTGTGTTTGTTAAATAAATAGTTTTATCTCTTTAACTTTCCTTCAAGGAAAATTTATTTTTTCCCGAACCTGGTAGGGGAGGTCTGGTTGTAACCTGCTTTCTATCAGAGGATATTTTCCTCCCAATTTGTCCAAACCGGCACACCCTTCATCTGTGAAGGTTTGCCTGAGAGGAGCAGATCAGTTACAGAAGGTCTCTGTGCTTCGGGCAAGAAACAGCTGACTGAATGGAAAGAATTTCTGAACGATATTGGAAATCTAACAAGTTAGGAAGAACCCACTTGGGAACTGAACAAAATCTTGACACTGAGGTCAAAACTGAGCTTTTTTGACAGACATTTAAAATGAGAGACAGACAAAGACAGAATCCTATCTATTCCTCAGAGGCATGGATGTTTACTACTGGGAGTAATAGCAGAGTCCAGTCTTCACTCATATTTACCCTTTTCTTTATAGTATATTTTCCATTTTATTGAACAGCTTAGCTATTCACAAAGGAGAGATTATGAAAATTTCCTTCGTATGAAAAAGACAGTTACAGGATCACAGGATCATCCAGGTTGAAAGGGATTTCAACAGGTCTTAAGTCCAACCTCCTGCTCAAAGCCTGGTCAATCTAAAATCAGAACAAGTTGCTCAGGGCTTTTCAGTTGGTCATAAAAATCTCCAAGTAGGGGGCTTGCATAATCTTTCTATTCAACACCTGCCATTGCTTAACTGTCCTCACAGGGGAAAATTTACCTTATATTCAGTCTGATATTAGGCAGTGTCCATCTTCACTATATCACCTCTCCCAGTCAGCACCAGGCTCATGTTTTACTTGTTAAGCATTTGTCTATTAACGTAGCAATAGAAGATCACATCCTTGATGTAACTCGAGCTGCGAATAACAACTCTGCATGAGTTCTGGCTCTCCCAGTAACACTTTCTCACACTCAGACATGGTTTTTAAATTCTTCCTTTGTAGCCTGTTGCTGTTTCCATGGATTTTTCTTTGTATTGGAACTTCACTATTTACCCATTTAGCTCAGACAGTTTTTGCATAGTTCACTTTTTTCCTGAATTTCAGGATGGACCATTCTGGTGCAGCTTGCATCTCATATCTGATAAATCCCAGAACAATACTCTTTGGCTGGAATATATCTTCCTGCCTTTCACACCATAAAAGCTAAACATGCAGTTCATATTTTCTAATCAGTAGAAAGAGAGAAGGATGTTCACATAAAGATTTATCCCTCTTTTAGATAGCTTTCTAAGATTAATATGATCATGGACAGAGGTTAGTTAGGTATCTTAGAACAGACTTTTTACTTTCAGGTAGCTAGAGTTACTAGACTGGATCCACTCGTAATCATATTTTTCATAAGATATTGAACTGTTCTTTTTTTCCCCTCATGACTCAGTTGAATGACTAGTGAATGTGACAGAAGTAGAAGATATACCCTTTCTTTGCCTATTTAAAAGAATATAATGCAGGTGTGGAGGATGAAGTTTAGGTTCCTTTTAGGTTTGGCACCTCTGTATGTAGCAGTAACTGTCTGTGACAAATTTAATATGGCAGCACAGAACGCTGTGACCAGACAATTTTTCAAGTGTCCTAACTATTTTAGAACCCAAAACCTCTCCATCTCTTACTGGGTGACATTTCACAGCCTGTTGGCTTGTCAGGGTCAGTAGGCTACATACAGTTCTCCAGAAGAAAACCATTGAGCACCCCTCAGAAAAGGGAGTGTCCCCTGACTGAGATAGACAGTGACAAAGTTACTCATTTCTTTGGTGGAAGTCTTTCCATCAAATGTGGATATTCACACAGAAGATGATTACATCTTTATCAGTTTGCTCTATAAAGAATGAATCTTTAGTAAATGTTGAAAGAGGAACTTAGGATGTGGAATGAATCTCATCTTACTGAAGATGCTGAAGACAGGTCACACAGTGCATTCCATAAACGGGCCTCACTCTATTCATTGATGAGAGGGGGAATCTAGGAGGACAGGGTTTGATTGCATGGACACACATTACAGAAAGCTCATATTACACAAGATTAATCCAAACCTTGCTGATGATTATTCCATTCCACAATCAATAAACATAAATAATCTGAAACTTCTGTGCAAATGAAACACTTATGTAGACAATCACTCTAAAATGAACATGGAAATTAACTGTTAGAAAATTGAGTGACCATTACAAATGTTTCTTAATAAATAATCTATTTCCATATTTTCTCAATAAACACTCATGAAAGTCTGATAACACTGTTCTTATCAAGGAAATTCAAATTAAAATATCTGTATTGACATCGACTAGGTTGTCCATAACATAACAGAAGAAAAACTAACTGAACAGATTGCACCATGAGGAAATATAGTGAAGTGTGATGTGGTTTCACACTGAGTAATAGATATGAGCATCAGCAAACTAATTTGAAGAATTAACACTTATTTGACAGATGAAAATCTGTTTATTTGAAAATTTTTTTTCCTCTTCAAATACATTCTTATAACCTCCTCATTTATTTTGAAAAGCTCTTTTTATTTCCTCAAGACTAATTTATCAATAATAAATTATTTGATTATCAGTTGTAATCCTTCTTATAATTTTTCTCACTGAGTTATACTGTATTTAGGGCAGTTCAAATGTGTTGGAAATTTCCCTAAGCAGGAAAAAAAAAAAAAGTCTTTTTTATTAATTATCTTCACATGTTTAAAAACTTTGCCAATATCTGTAGAGTGATAACTTTCGCTATTCTAACTCTCCTTAGTTTCTAGGTCACAGGACAACATATAGTCCTTACATTCTTCATAAGGTGAAACAGAATTTCCTTTTTCAATGTATTCTTGGGGTAACCATATATTTATTCAAGGGGGTAAAAAAAGAGCACACATAACATAGAAACTGCTTCAGAATGGACTGTGAACTATGTCATTGTAGAGATAACTCACCATTTACTGAACACTAAATCTTTGAAAAGATGAAGCTAAACTTAGAATGGCTCTAAGATATAATACAAACACTTTTTTCAAAATCAAAATTTATTCTAACAAATTAAATTAATGTGAACCTAGAATGCAGATGTGGATGAGATATAATAGAAATTCTCTGCTTTTGGATTCCCCTGCACAAAAAATGAGAGAACACAGAGCAATAAGAGGCTATCTGCTAGAAGCAAACTTTCAATTTGCACTACTTTGTGAGTCCATTTCAGCTGAAAAGAGCTGTCATTTAGTTAGCTCTCTTTCTGAATGCTCCAACAGATACAGATGGGATTTAGAAAAAAGCACTTTCTCTAATGCTGAAGATGTGCTGTCTGAAGCTTTCATGTGGGGAACTGACATTTGATCAGTTTGGTACCAAATGTCACTACAGGCAGTGTAAAATGAGACTGTGATATACTATGAAAAGAGCAACTCGATAATATAAGCATAAGAGCATATTTGTTAGAATTGTGCTACACTCTTACATCAGGTAGAACTTGACTCAGGCTCTACAAAAGAGGTTGAAAATAGAACACTCTTGTTCTTACCCTTTATGGAATAAAATTACATGTTTTTTACAGAATATAATAATAAAAAATTCTTTAAATTATATAAAATTCTATAAAGTCCATCCATAAAGAAAGAAAACATTTTGTACTGCTGCTAGGTCACAGGTACAGAGGAAAGAAAATGTTAGAAAGTATTTCTTCTGTCTCATGTTAGAGAGAAAAATATATGTGGCTGCATAAAGTCTTTGGTTGCCAATACCACTAGTGATGCTTTCACAGTGTGAATTTATTCAGTCAATTAGAAGTTGGAAAGAACTAGGATTCACTGAAAGTTATCTGCTGTTTGGCTGGAAACAGAGCACAGCTGCTTTGATCACAGAGGATGGTGCCATGACTGCTTGGCAGAAATTTGTGTTTTGCTCCATCCAAAGTTGATGGAAGCAAAACTCTCAATGGATCACAGTAAAAGTCAGATGCTGTTGTACTCACGTGAGTATTACACTTCAAACACCCAGGTATTTTATCAAAGGCTGTATGACAAGGCAGTATTTACACCTCTGTCTATATCCCCCAGACCAACCAACAACTACTTAGTAAGCTCATTTACTTAGATGCATAAAATAAAATTCAGAATGCCTTCAACATATTGATAAACTGCTGCCAATGAAAGTTTACAAGAATAATAAAAAACTATTATAAACAGACACATATGTTTTTGCATAAAAAGTAGAAATGTGAAGCAGCAATTTCTTTGTTTTAATTATTCCTCCAAAGATGGTCACCTATCCTGCTCTGGGCAAGCCACTTTATTCTTCTGCCAGTAAAAGTGAAAGATAACAGCCACTGTGTTTCATACTTGTCTACCCCATAAAGTTATTTTGGAATCAAATGTCTAATACAGACACTTCTGTTCAACCTTATAATTAAAATATCTTTTAAAAACCTCTTGAGTGTATTGCAGCAAAAATTTAAAGGCTCAGTCTTGCAGACCTTGCTGAATAATGCAGAGGCTGCTGTAGCCCCTTTGAAGTCAGCATGACAACCTGAATGAGTAATAGCACTGGAACAACTCCTAAAGGCTAATTCTGTTGGCTATTCTTAGTTGCATGAATCAAATAACAGTTTTACCTGCAAGGTACTAAGAGTGACTCAGTCATTAATGAAAAGAATTTCAACCATTTTGTTCAAAGAAATGGACAGTCAGCTTGCAGAATTGTGAACCATTATTAGTGATTATTGTTCTCTCTCAGAAAGTACTCCCATCCTATTGCTATGAAACAAAATGAGGCTAGTAGGAAAGCTAACAGATACATTATGTGATAGTATCTCAGATCTTCTTTGGCTTCAAGGAAAGTCATTTCATCTTCTTTGCTGGTGATCAGTATAACATCTATTTTCAGTACAAAGATATAAAGTGCAAAGAAAGGGCAACTATTTACTCCTATTGAATCACTGAGATTAAATTTTTTCAACCTTGTTAGATAGCAGTGACTTTGTCTTTCAGTAACATCAGTGAACCATTTCATTCTACAAAAACTAAGTATTTTAAACAAACATTCCACTGATCTCCTCAGATCAGAGAAACGCCCAGTGGTCAAAGCAGGATATTTCTAAAAACATATATGTCCTTAGGGAAGAAAACTCACACATCACCCAAATTACACAAAACGAGGATCTAAACACCAGCAAATTTTTGGGTACAAAGGGAAATACTTTGGGAAAGACAACTTGTCAAATATCAAAAATACACAGCAGTAGATAGATTTCTTTCCTCAGATACAGAAACTAACAAGGTTTTGCAAAACTGTTCACAAGCGCAAGTATGGGAAGTAACAAGGAGATCTAGCATTTTGTTATCTTGTTCAGATTTCCAAGAGGAAAATTCAACAGCTTTTGCCAGTTCAACAGAAAAATTTTCTGTTCTCTGTAAGGAAGGACAGCAGTGCTACTGGGATAGAAAGTGGCACAGGTATTTTGGGCCTCTTCATAGTTTTGTCTGCTATCAGAAGATATTTAAGAGCCAAAAAATTAGTGTTCCAAATTGAATCAATGATTTAAACCTAATTTTGAATCAAGTAAAAGAGAAATCTCTGAGGAACACCTAGTGGAGTTTTGTTACTTGTACAAATTTTCCAGCTGGTGGATATTTAAGCCTGCAGCTCAGACCTAAGTCTGCACTCCCAGACAAAAGCAATTCCATCCAGTCTGATAAAGTGATCATGACAGTGCTAAGCAATTGTTAAAAACCAAACTCGTGAATAGAACTGGAGTGCAAAAAGACTTAACTGAAATATAATGGGGAAATAAAAATCAATACAGACAAATGCTGAAGAATACAGACAAGTCCAGTAGAAGGGATTGTTGAGAAGAGGGAATAAGGTAATAGCTTTTTAATTTAGAGAAGGTAAATCAATAAGACAGGAACCCCTAGAGAAACCACAAATGAAGGGTCCCTTGTGATTATTCTTAACTGTACCTATACATATATATTTAAGTTGTAGAATCTGTCACTCTAGGAATAAGCTGTAGAGAAAAAGAACCCAAAGGATGCCTGTATAACAAAATATTATTTATTTCTGTAATAAAATATATATTACAGAAAAAAAGAAGAAAAACTAAAATGTTATTTAATCACCTAGTCATAATGAAATAGAAAATGAAATACATGAGTCATATACTGCTACATGTTGTAACAAAATGAGATACAATTTCTTCAACATATAAGAGAAAAAACAGCCAAGGATTATTCAAAATTTGAGAGTGTAGATGTAGAAGCAAAGAATCACTAAAATAACCTGGATGTTCTTAAAATTCAGATGAGAAATATAATCTGGATGATTAAGAGTATTGGGTGCACTAAATATTGCAATAGACTTCTAAGATATCAAGTAGCAAGGTATGAAGTTCTTATTAATATATAAATTAAAGGAAATAAAATATGACAAAAATAATAGAATTCTAATGAATATGTCATGATAGAGAAGACAGTGTTGTAGAATCCTGCTTAAAACAGAAAGCCAAGAAGAATGGATTGAGGAAGAAAGCCCAAGATATGACCATAAGTTTGCTGTCACACTAAGAAAAAGAAACACTAAAATATTCTTTTTTTACCTATTTCATTAAGAAAAGGGGAGGGACCACAGACCAGAAATACATCTGCGTTCTAATAATCTTTCTCATGGCAAAAATGTGAAATGCGAGAAGAACAGAACATGTAGGAGAGTTATCCAGCACTGGCTTATTTTAGCAGAAATGGAGGTCAAAGGATGTCAGCAAAGAACCATTAACAGTATGCTAAATAACTTTAGCAAACAGTACAGAAAATCACTGTAAATAAGAGCCTTAAACAAGAGTTTCACAGCCAGTCAGTTTAAAAGTGAGGATAAATATATGCTTCAGCAAACAAACACACCATGAACCCAGCCCTGCTTCCCCAGCTCCATGCAAGCACACTGCCCTAAGGTGCCATATGTTACAGAACAGAATATACTCAGCTACAGCCAGTAGAAACTATAAACCAGCTGGTTTACTCACTTTCCTGGCATCAATAGGGACACAACTGCACAGCTGTATAATGTGATGAATGAAAAACACCAATTAGGAAGGAGTAAAATGATACATCTCCGAGGTACCTGCCAGATTTGCCAACAGAATAAACTAATAAAATAAATTCGCAGATCTCTGCCCACTACCTGGCATCTTTTGGCATCTATTAAGTATGTCTCACAATAAATATTGCAAATGATCAGTTTACTATTGACTAAACATTTACTGAAAACCAAATCTCTCTCAGCATTCTTGCAATCTATTGTTATTGTAATACAGGCTTTTTTTTCTCTTTCTTTAGGTGAAATGCAAGACATTCATTATATTCCCTTTGAATTAACAAAACAGTTAGCATATGCATACAGTTGGCAATAGCCACTATTCACAGATAATATGATGGTATTGCATCTTGAATTATCCAAAGATGTATGACTCTTGTTCCTAGGTCTGAGTCATTCCACTCTGTAACTTTCTCTGTATGTCTCTATGCTCACTTTCATTTGATCAAATGACAAGCTCTGGTTTATTTAATTTATTCCTTTACCAAGAGAAGATATTCAATCCCTTTTATATTTCTCATGTATATTAATCTAGGGCTTTTTAATTTCAAGATTTTTATTTTATTTTTAAGTTGGTTCATAATCAGTTTTCAGCTACAGAACTCTCTAAGTGTTTGTTTCCTGACATAAGACAATTTCAAATGATCAGCTGGAGTTTGATGGAGTTAATCAGTCAAGCCAAACCACATTCCTAGACATATAAAATATTATCATAACACTTAGCCTTTTCTTCAATGAATATATTTTTGCCAAGTATTTTATAACAGCATTGTTAAGTAAGTTTTTTAACACTTGTAGCCTGGAATATTGCATCAAACCCACTCAAGTCAAAATTGAATGCATATATTACACATGAAATGTACAAAAATACATCAAATGAAAAAAATCCTTAAGCAAAATATGGAATTCCATTACCAAAGCAAAAATATTCAATAGTCACTGAAGGAAAAAAATAAAATTCATCTCCAACTTTTAGAAATAAAGGAGTTCCAGCTGTATTGCATCTTGTCCAGAGAAACATACTCATTCAGTGCATCAATAGTGCCATCATATTTGAGGTATTTGAAGCTGGGAAGAATACAGATATTTGCATATATTATATTTAACTTCTTTGAAGTGGTTTCACAGAGGACACATCTGTAGGCATAAATAACAGCTCCTCTGAGAGTCTGAAATAAGGTGGTTCATAATCAATATTCGCTAAGAATTTAATTTTTTTTTTTTTTTTTATCACTGTCATTTGAATTACCTTTGAGAAGTCCCTTGAGAATTAGCTGGTACATTCAGGGAACACAAAATGCAGATGGATACCAGTGATACCGTCAGTGGATACAAAACTGCAATAGACCTGAAAGCTTAGGTTATAAGGAATTATTTGAATGAGTTAGTTTTTAAACTAGGAAGTTTTGGTAAATTGGTTATATTAGTAAGATAAAATACCCAAGTTTATATATTAACATAAAATATCTTAGCCTAAGACTGTGCTACACATCTGAAGATAAATTAAAAAAAAAAGATGCTTTTATATTTAAGGTTCTGTTTTGAAGTGCAGTAAGAAAAAGGGGAAAGATCCTCTAGAGAGTATGGAACAATGTCATACCAATTATGGTCCATGTGAAATAAGACAACAGAGACCAAAGTATTTTTCTGGGAAAAGAAAGTAAATTTTTAGTAACCTCTTCTGTGATTTGGAACACAAGGTCCTGTTAAGTGACTTAGGAACCTAATTGTGTTTAAAAACATCCACTTGATTTTTGGTGGCCTTCTTTATAGGCAAGTCTGGCTCCTCGAGGTGGATTGGGTGTTAAAAGCTTCTTGCCTCCTAAAATCTTGACAACAAAATACTAAATTTTAATTTAGAGATGTGATCATCCTCTGTGATACTGTGCAGCTGCAGTTCTCTTAAACAATCAAACAACACATGAAGGAAAAACTATGGTGAGATTGGATTCTCAACATCTCTTATATAGCCATATAGGTTTGAGAAGGTTCTCCCTTCTGACTGTCTTAAGAACAATCAGATATACTGAAAAATTTTAACATATTGTCTTGAAAAAACGAGCATTTGATGGAGAGCTAACAATTCTTGTTGGAATATAACTTTTACCATAAAACTACTATGGTATTTTTTAAGCTACAGTAGTGAGTTTCCACAGACATCAGCCCAGGACGCTGGGCATTTGAAAACACCACACAGTACTGGTCACAGTGCATGCACAAAGCAAGTCTCTTGTCAATACAAAAGCAGATCTGATCTGCAATGATAAATAAGTCTGTCAGGAATGGGAAATGTCTAGCTTGTTTTATCATTTTGGGATTTGTCAGTGTTGGCAGGATTGATGATGTAATTTGTAAAGCTATCAGATCCAAATTTGGAAGCAATTAAAAAAAAATAAACAGAATACCTGAAAAGACTGCAGCAAAAATAGAGGAGAAAAGCACATACCTGAAGAAATCATTTTTAGACAATGACACTATATACACAAAACTACTGCGACCTTACCTGGAGTATTGTACATAAATCCGGACATTTTGTTAAAGAAAGCAGACCAAATACCTGGAACTGTACATGAGAAAAGGCTGATTAATTATTTTGGAGGTTATAATTACTACTTGTGGAAGGAAAAGAGGCCAGAAAATTCAGATTTATTGTCATTACAAAGAGCTAAGATAAAATGATTAAGCTGTATAATATTTTGAAGGACTTAGTTTGTATCATCAACTACTGGAAAAGAAAAATTGCCTCAAAATAAAAATGGAAACTGAGAAGCTGAAAAGGCCATGAACACTGAGATAAATCAAGAAGCAAGTGCACTTTGAAAGTAAACGCACTGTTTAGAATGGACTAGAAACTGCATTAGTAGAAGAAAAGGTGAGTATAAGTTTCTGTAGCAACTGGAGTGTGGGGAGGAAAGAAGGAAAGAAAATTATACTCCTGTCCCCAAAGGCAGAAGCTTGAGTGAGCTTGGAATCTCAATTACACTCTCAGCCCTTGAGATGCTCCCTCAGATCAGTATTGAAGAGATAAACCATTCTGTTTCAGAGAAATGGGCAAAAGTTGTCTCTTCATGACCTAGGAGTCAAGAGAGAAGTCACTGCCTTTGTGGTTTACTCTAAAAAAATTTCAGTTAAAAAACGGTATGAGAGTTCACCATGAAATTTTAGTTCAAAATCTCACTCTGTTCTAAATTTTTACTTAGATTTTCCCATTTTTGCTGAAAATACACAGACAGCAGTAGTAATGATTAAGGATGCCCATGGGGAACAGGCCTGAGCACTAACTCATTCCACAAAGGCCCTCCAAGAACTCACAGACAGCAATAACTTTTGGTCACTGCTTTTCCAGGGGACTATCCAAGCAATCATCAAGAAGTGAAATACTTTATAGACATTTCCTTTACTCAAGTTCTCCAATTGCTTGATTTGACTCTTTTCAGAAACAGCAAATTATTCTTGAAATTTAAATAATATGAAGGGATGGGAAAATGTCTGTGGTACAAATCCTCAGTTGTCAAATGTCAGAGACTTCACCTCACCCATTCAGAACATTCTCAGGACTGAAAGGCTGCACCCTGGTACACAATTCCCTCTGTGCATGCAGCTGGGTGGTGTGCATGGAGCTGAAGATGCAGTATGGTGCAGCGGTACCTTAGCATGTGCCTGACCTCCTAACCCAAAGATCAAAATGTAGAAGGGAAGATTTACATATGAAACAGAATTACACAAATATGAGAAGACAGAGATATGTGACTTCTTCAGAGTAGTCAGAACTACAGATGCATTACTTCAAAAATTAGAAGGTTAAGCAATGGCCAATTCTCCTATTCTGCCCCATTCATCTGTTTCCTCATCTTCCCTACCCAATTCCTGTCTTATACATGCACAGGTTGTTTGGTTTTTTTTTTCTGAGCTGTGCTGAAGAATGAAGTAAGAGAACTAACCTGAAGAAATAACTAATTTAATTATTCTGAGTTGTACTTCCACAACCTTTCACAGAGAAACAAATACCTATGCAAGCACAATGCAGATGGATGAGACAAAAAACATACGGGGAAAAAACAAAGGCAAATAATTGTTAATTTTTGGTCTGTGAATTTTTTATTGCTTTTTAAAGTTTTTGCAAAAGACTTTCAAATTTACTTGTCACTAGAGTCATTGAAACTTAATGGAGAAAAAAGCCACATCTTTTGCTTTCAAATTATTTCAGTCACTACGTGAGTCCTCAGCTCAGAGTTCTAAAGATGAGAGCTTCACATGAAATAGACTGGTGAGAAGACAGACATATTTTAGGAATTCATATATATTTATCCAAATCTCTCTAATCTATATCTATAGATTATCCATATCTATATCCTTCTGTTGTGGTCAAAAACAAGGGTTAGAGCTCAGCCACTCCAATAAACAGCATAGTTTGAAACAGTTAAAAGTTTGAGTTGGATTTTGTACATTATGTAAATCCAAAGTAAAAGAAAGTCTGGTTTTGTGGTGCACAAATAAATTAATTCCTGTAATTATTCTGTAATAGTGTAATTGCTGTAAGGTAGAATATGACCCATAAAATCTAGCAATTGTGGAGTTAATAATGTCCTATAAATACTATTCCAATTATACTACAAGTTAAAGTACCATGTAATACCTGTCTTAATTGCCTCTTGGTCTATGGCCAGCTCAAAAATGAGGACCCTCTTCTTTATAAGCATAGATATAAGCACATTATAACAATGGGCATAATGTTTAATAGTTTAATACATACAGCTAAACAACTAGAGCAAATCAAATTGTTAATGACAATCAGATTATACACAAATTCAGCCTCTTTATGGTATCTAGAAGTTTTTACATTATTCCAATTGACTAACAAATACTTTTCAGAAACAAATTTAGAATAATTTCTTCCTCATAAATTATTGCCAGCAGTAGTTCAATTATTCAGTAGAGAAAATGCCAATCAAGAGGTCTGACTGGTGAACTTATTTATACAGTGCAATATATGCAATATCTGTTTCCTGACCTGTTCTCTTGTAGAGAGGCAAAAGAAATGCTTTATGAATGCAATGAATACGAATCTGAGGATGCTCAGTGACAGTATCCAAAGTTTCCACTCAGGTACATAAGATATGATAGCCACATCTTTTAGGCCTAAACTCTGTAACAAAGTGGGGACACCTACTTTTATTTCTGGTCATGCTAATCCTTGACCAGCTGTTGCAAACCTTGTATCTTGAATCCTTTCACCAGGATTGCTTCAGCCAAACAGCATCTGCATGTAAAGGAATGATCTATCTATTGTTTTCCTCTAAAGGTATTGTGCCCCACTTTTGCTATTGCTATTTTCTGCTGGGAAAACCAGATGCACAGCTTTTCTCCTTTACATCTATCCAACCACAGAACAATAAATGCCTGATTCAGCCATTCCTGAGCTGATCCCTGGGGCTGGATTTTCCTCCACCCAAACACACACATCACTCACTAACCAAAGCATGTGCAAAGGCTTTTCAGATGATGGGCTACTGGTAACCCGAACTCTGTCTCAAACATCCCATCCAACCACTGTTTCTTAGTGATGCTACTTACTGGGTTCAATTACTTCTGAAGTTTTCTGTTCCTTGTAATTCATGTTTATGGAAAGCAGTCATGAAACACAGATATGGATATAGACTTAGCCAAATATGAGTATTTGAAAAAATAAAAATTCCCCCTCAGAGAGAAGCAATCATAAGCAAATTCATAGGTAACAGTTTAAATGTAGACAAAGGAGTTAAAGATTTATATTAATATGCAATTATGTAAATCTCCTCATCTGATTCTATTCCAAATTATATTTATAGCCATTTCTGAATCAGGGTGTTTCATCAGTAGTTTTTTCACTAAACTATTTAAAACATATTTTTGGTTTTTTTTTTTTTCTTTATAAGTTATGGCTGTTGAAAATTGCTGAAAATTTTAACTCCAATGTAATTTGTTTGTGAGGATGACTGATCTGGGAATAGATTTTGGGATCTGCCCCTTGAAACATGATTGTCAAATGCCAAATAGAACTACACAGAATAAGAGAAGAAGGAAGGATTTTGGAACAGTGGTTTGGCATTCAGTTGGCTTGCATAAACTGAAAACAGAATGTAGAATCAATGTTAAATTTGTATATATGTGTCAGTCATTGCATTTCGATTTAATTACAATATTTTGAACTGCTACATGAGCACTGTCCAGGAGGGTTGAAAATCTGGCTGCCTAGCAGCTATATTACAGATTTAATTAACACACATTGAGAACTGCTGCAAATCAGCTGTGCAACCATTCCCTTGCTATTGATGATGACAACCTTATGGAGGCCAAGCTGCAAATCCTCCTCACAGGCTGCAGTGCAGTTACCATTATTCTATTGATCAGCTTTGTCTCAGATGTTATGTGGCAAAAACGTGGTAATCGGGATGACAAGCTTAAAAGATGTAAGCTATTCGCAGAGCTAGTGAAGAAAACAAAGCTAAAGGCATTTAGTGTCACTGAATACATTTTTTGAAAGAAAATACAGGCTTTTGTATAAAGCAGAATGCCAGAGACAAAATGTGGCCAATCATAAAATCTCAGCAAAAGATCTGAATTTAAAGGAAAATGCAGTAGCAAGTAAATACTGGAAACAAGCATCCAGGAAAATTCAGCACTTGTAGAGATGGCAAGAACAGACGTTTACTCCTTCTGGTCTCTATATGGCAGTGGTGGCCTTTTACATTTTATTGCACAGTTGTCAATGATATCACAAAAATGGAGGCACAGAAAAAAAGTACAAAACAGAAAGGAATTGTTACTAAACAATGTTGTGGCAATGAAAAAATGTTAAGAAATAGTACTAAGGGAAAAGTGTCCCCGTGAATTACCATAGAAGGGAGATGCAAAAATATTTTGATCTTAGAAAGTTTCAGTTCTGCTCTGCTCATATTCATAAATACTCCCATGGATGAACAGTTCAGAGGCAGAACTGCTCCCCCAGGCTAACATGCCATCCTTGAGGTAGAGTTACATCAGCATGGAAGAACTGAGTTAATAGTAATGCCACACTGGGGAGAATACACACTTTGATGCATGTATTTTGAACAATTGTTAGATATTTGAGAAAGACATAGCAGTTGCTGAAACAAAACATGTAACCATTGACATAGGGACAATTACCAAGTGTGCTGCAATTAATTTAGAAATTGTAGGAAGGAGTAACTCTAGTTAACAGCTCTGGAGGAGGTGAGAGGAATTATTAGTGGAGCATTTGCAGAAATCAACAATTAAATACAAACAAATGAGTCTGGAAAGGCTGGAATGGAATTCCTTTGTGATGGTCTTCAAGTGCTCTCCTGCATACCTAAAAAAACACATAGTACAGCAAAAAATGATGAAACAGGAGCTTAAATAGGGAGTAACTGGTTTGCAAAATACTGACTAGAAAGGGCTTTGAGAGTTAGTACAGATAATTCCCCAAGGCCCTTAGCAAATGGTATAGCTGAGAAAAACAATGAATATAGAGGCTACTAATGCTCGTCTGCTATACAAAAAAATTGAGTTTAAATGAGAGTGCTGTAATTTCCTAAGTCTTATGCTGTAAAATATTGTGATATGCCCAGCCTTCAAAGCAAGCCAATTCCATGAATCCAGGGGGCCTAGTTAAAATAATGTGTTGTGATAAAATCACACTAGGCACAGAATTTACAATTTAAGGTTGAAAAGCCTTATAGCCAGCACTCCAGACCAAAAGTACTGTAACCTATATGTAAAGTCATATTAACAGTCTGGGAATATGAACTCTTTACTTATTTATCAGAGTGTTACCTTTTTCATTCACATCACTATTACCTTCCTATTATTTTCCACTGTTATCTCTGACATATTTAGTCATAGGCTTGCCAAGCTTGTCAAGAGGGCTTTAAACTAAAGTTGCCAGGGGACAGCAAACTAAATCCATCCAACTCCTACCACTCTGATGTCAGTGCCAGTGCCAGAGCCTGGACCAAGGGATGGCCGGTGTGCAGGAGAGCACTTGAAGAACATCACAAAGGAGTTCCATTCCAGCTATTCCAGACAGTAAGTCAGCTTCACTGGGTGTTATAAACACTAGACTGCCTAGCAGGCTGCTGCTCCCTGAGAGCTCAGTGATGGTTTCCTAGGGCCATGCGATTGATCACATCCCACAGTCCATTTCGGACAGCCCCGCGATCTGGCTCCAGCAGCCAGCAGCGTCACAACGCAGTGGATGGTAAAGAAGGCAGAGAAGGGTCTCTCATGAGGGTTTGAGATGGCTTTAATCACATCTTGTCCCCATGATGTTCAGAGGTAGACAGACAATGTGGTCTGGGAGCGGGATGGTTTTGTCAGGGGCCCAGGGGCGGTCCCTGGGCAGGGTTGGGGTACAGGAGAAAATAGGGAGAAACTGAGGGAGTGGCCAGGGCTAGGGCAGGGAATGGGGGAACATGTGAAATAGAAAAAGCAGTGGATTAACAGATGCCCACAACTGGCAGAAAAACCTGCATGCCTCTGTGCAAATGAACACAGCATGGAGAATAAACAGGAGGAGTTAGAGACCTGCTCACCTCCAGGGCTGTGATCTTATTGGCCTCCCATATGCGGTGAGATGGCTATTATGATGGGAATGTCAGAATGGAGGACACCGGCTCTGTGGGAAGGACAGGCAGGAGAGATGAAGTGACTGTGCTGCCCTGTATGTCAGTGGCCAGCTGGAGTGAATGGAGCTCCTCCTGGGCATGGATGAGAACCTGATAGAGAGTTTGTGGGTCAGGATTAAAGGGAGGGCAGGTAATGGTGATATTAGACTGGGTTCTGTTACAGGCTGCCCAGCCAAGAACATTGAGAAGATGAGGCCTCTTATAGATGGAGCAGCACCATAATCACAAGACCTGGTCCTCATGGAGGACTTCAACCACCCCGATATGTGTTGGAGGGACAGCACAACAGGGAACAGGCAATCCAAGAGGATCCTGGAATGCACTGATGACATCTTCCTTCTGATAGAGTAGCCAGTGAGAAAGGTGCTATTCTGGATCACGTTTTCACCGCCAGGGAAGAGCTGGTGGTGACTGTGAAACTCAAGGGCAGCCGGGGCTGCAGTGACCATGAAGTGGTGGAGATTGAGATCCTTAAGGCAGTGAGGATTGTGCACAGCAAGATTGCTACTCAGCTTCAGAAGAGCAGACTTTGGCTGCTTTTGGATCTTCTTGGCACCTTAGTATCCAAAAAAAAAAAAAAAAAAAGAAATGAAAGGAATTATTGTCTCATTGAAGTTATGAATATCAAGAATTTTTATGAGGAAGGAAGTCTATAAGGGCATGTAATAGTGTTTGCAGAACTGCAAGCTAATACTGTCCCTGCTCGGCTCCGTGGGGTCCCGCGTGCACCCTCAGAAGCACGGGTGGGTTCAGTGTTACAGTCGGTAGCAAAGAGTTGAGAAGGGCATTTGTGTGCGTTCCAGCAGGAGCATTTATTGCTGCTACACTGTCGAAGGTTGCAGAGGCAAATGTGAACATGATCCCAAAGATCAGAGTTTTATCCAGGGGCGGGGAAAAGGCAGGACTAGGGAATGGGGACCAATGGGGAACTCTGGGGGATTGACAAGGGGGTAAAGGCTGACAGCCAACCGGGGAAGCCAAACTGGGGTAGATTAACATAACAGAACAAGCATCCTGGGAAAAGCCTTTCTGGTCACCTTAACATAAAGTGAGTGGTTCTTGTGGTACTAGGGAGTTGTCTTACAGAAAACTCTCTGTCCCTTGTAATGTATGTTCACTGGCCATCACAGAAAGCCTAGAGATTTCACTCAGTCTGAGCTATATTAAACTTAAACTCATAAAGCTTATGTGCTGCTAGATCTGTCTATAAAAATTAATGGTAATGTTAACTAAAGCTTAACATAACTTTTTAATTAAATACTTGTCTTTTCAATATTATTCTACTTTCATTGAATTGTCACTGGTTAAAGAAAGCAGCAAAACCTCCAGGTCAAAGCATTTCCTTTCATTTAAGAGTTTGCACTGCTTTTAAAAACCCTTTTTTGCCTGGTGATTCTGGTGCAGCTGTTCCTGCTCAGTTTTCTTGACAATTCACAGTGAGGTTGCTCAGACAGGCAAGAGATATCAAAGCTGTTTAAATTGTAGTAGTTCACCTTCTTTTGAACCATACGGAACCAGTCACAGTTGGAAATGGGATACCTGACTTAAGAAACCAAAAAACACACCTGAAAATCAATGCCACTGTGATAAGTTACAGCTTCAGAAAATTGATAAAGGCACTGCAAAATGATTGCCTGATCAGTAGTATTGCCTGCCAAGCTTGAAAGAAAACCATTACTTTGTTCTTTCTCTGCTTTGCTATAATTTACACTGCTCTGGTATCTTTCTCCTTTCTTCTCCTAGCCTCAGGAATCATTATGAATATTACGATAGGATTAAGTGACTTGAGATGCCTGCAGCAATTGTGACATTTGTACTTAGAAGACTCATAAGACTTCTGGGCACTCTTGAATGTGTAATGGAAGCAGCAAGGTCAGCAGCACAAAAATCATTCCCATTTTCTATCACTGTCTATGTGAGGTTTCATATTTACATGATTTTAGAAAAGAAAGCCTGTGTAAAATATAATCAAAAAGATACATTACAAAAGACTTAACTGGTCTTAAATCATCCATACCTGAGCACAATGTAGGGACATTTCCATTGATGTAAAGCAAATGAAGACAGAAGAGTCAATGTAAGCATGGATTGAACCTACTTAAGACACATCCTTATTTTTCCAGGTTTACGTTTATTTTTAGATTATTTTTTTCAACCATTCTTCACCTTCAGGAAGTTCTACACCTTTGGGTACATATACATGTTCTCTGGTTCTTACATACCTAGCCTTAGTTCACCCAACTTAAACTTCAAGGCTATAAAGCCTGTATTTATTCCCTATCCAAGCCAGTGGCTGCCCTCAGGAGAAAAAACAAAGCCCCACTACAACTAGAATAGAACAGAGCAGAATATTTCAGCTGAAAGGGACTCACAAGGAACATCCAGCCCAACTGCCTGACCACTTTGGGGCTGACCAAAAGTTAAAAACATGTTACTAAGGGCATTTTATTATTGCCTCTTAAACATTGACAGGCTTAGGGCAGCAACCACCTCTATAGGAAGCCTGTTCCAGTGTTTGACCAACCTCTTCATAGAGAAATACTTCCTAATGTCCGATCTAAACCTGCGCTGATGCAACTTTGAACCATTCCCATGCATCCTATCCCTGGATACCAGGGAGAAATGCTCAGCATGTTCCTCTCCGCTTCCTCTCCTCAGGAAATTGCAGAGCGCAATAAGGTCACACCTCTCAGCCTCCTTTTCTCCTGACTAGACAGAGTCCTCAGCCACTTCTCATAATACATCCTTTCTAATCCTTTCCCCAGCTTTCTTACCCTCCTCTGGACACATCTGAGTACCTTAACACCCTTCTTAAATTGTGGGGTCCAGAACTGCACACAGCATTCAAGGTGAAGCTTCATGGACACTGAATACAGCAGGATAATCATATCTTTTAATCAGCTGGTGATGCTCTGTTTGGTGCTTCCCAGGATGTGATTTGCCCCCTCAGCTGCCAAGGACACACTTGTCATTCATACTGAGCCTGCTGTTGACCAACACCTCCAGGTCTCTTTCTGCAAGGCTGCTCTTCAGCCACTCCTCTTCCAACTTATACTTGTTCCAAGCATTACTGTTTTCCAGATGCAGAATTTGGCTTTTTTTTTGGTCATATATCTTGTGTATCTTCCTACAAAATTTAAACATCTAACATTTCTGGTTGGAAAAACTTTATTCTATTTCAAATATTTTCATAGCATAATATAGGGGAGTTTAGTTACTGTACTAAGCCATCTATATTACCCATTATCACCAAGGTGTGTGAGGAAGAAGCTCTTAACACACATAACTGTAGGACACACTGTAGTCATCCCTTTCTCTAATACATCTTGCTGATGTACAAGTTTCAGACAAGGATAAGTTCACAATCTGGTTAGATTTGTCCCATTGCAAGGAATAAAGAAATAAAGCAGAATTTTTCTAAATAGCAATGGTAATGCAAATCACTATTCATTTTTTGTACTTAGTTAACACAAAAAATTAAGCAAAACCTTGAAATCCAAAAGCCTCATATGGCAATACTCACAGGAGGAGCCCAAAGGGATTAAGATTTCCTCAAAACTTGGTTCAAGTTTAAAAATGTACCCTTGGGTACAGAAGAAGCAGAGTCAATTTCCCAGGCTAAATATCAAGATTGAAAATGTGAGATTTATCACTGATCTCTGTCTAAAAGACGTACTCCCAAGCACTGTCACCCAATCACATAAAATCGTGGGTTACACTGTCAATTGAGTACTGCATGTTTAATGCATCTGTAGAGATAGTAATCTCTGTGACAGCAGAGCTGAGGAACCCTTAGAGGATTTTAAGGGGAAACAATGCAGAGAAGATGATTACAGAAAACTGTCTGTGGGAAAGAAACTCAGAAGGAGATTTATGTTTTATAAATTTGTTCTTGCTACCTAATTGCAAAAGACATTCAGGAACAAATCTCTTCTGGGGGAAAGAATGTGACTTTGGCACAAGTTCGACTTTGCTATCAATACTGCCGGTAGACTTTTCTGTCCAGAAAAACTGTAAAAAATTGTTTCTTAAATAGGTTCTGTGTATCACTGAATCACAGAATGGTTTGTATTGGAAGGGACCTTAAGGATCATCTAGTTCCAAACCCCCTGCCATGAGTAGGGACACCTTCCACTAGAACAGGATGCTCAAAGTCCCATTGCCCCATCCAAGTTAGCCTTGAACACCTTTTTCTACTTCTATTTTCTACTAGTTGATCAAGTAATTAGAGTTTTACATAACATTTTTCTCTTCTGTAAATCCCACGGTAGAACTGTGGCATATTAATTATCTTTTAAAAGTTAGACATTGTTGCAAAACATGCAAAAAACCACAATGAAAAGCAATTAAATAGTAAGACTAAAAGTAAATATGAATTTGTTATCCCAAAACCCGTAACACACGAGAGTAAAGGGATCACTTGAAAAATCTTATCACAGAATATTTCACAGGTAGGAAGCAGAGTATTTGAAAGTCTGTTAAGAACTTATGCAATCCCTGATCAGTTACATTCTATGAAGAGGTCAGAAAATATTTCAAAACTTCATAATTAAACCATTAATCAATGTAGAAAAGGTAATGAATAAGTAAGAGAAGCATGGATTTGAATATTCTTTATTTTGCATGATAAAATTGTGTAAGATCTGAAAATTCATCAACTGTAACTATTTATTCTCAGTCTGACTGTTTCAAAACAGAAGCTGAAGCTTATCAAAAAGAACACTAAGTCTTAACTCAGAAAATTATTTCAGGCTTAAAAGGTGACACAATAAAGACTGACAGGAACCTCCAGGCATTACTTCATGAAATGCTTATATTTAACCAAGTTTCATAACAAGTTAAAAATAAAAACACTAGAATGGAAAATGCCCTTTAGACAAATGGTGTAGTACAGGTATATCCCAGGGCAAAATTTGCTGGATGATGCATACATTATACAGAAGCTCCCTAGCACCCTTTGCAACCAGTGTCTGTTTTAGTCCTCCTCTAGCATGGGTTGAAATACCGATAACCTTGTAAAATGGCCTTACATGAAGGCAAAAAATGAATGTCTATGGAAAGCACAAGGGACATTGAAAATCCATTGGAGCATTAGGAACACATTGGCCACTAAGATGAATATAAACTACTATAAGATCTTTGCCCCTTTATGCAACACTTTACATATTTGAAAACTATGTTGAAAAAATGTTATACATTAGTACATTGTTTATATACTAACATCTCTTTAGACACTTACAAATTAGCAGAATAAAATCACTTAATTTTGTGGAACTTTCAGCGAATTCTCCCAGCATATTTCTAGTAAAATGAATAAACATGCACTCTTATAGTAATTTCACGGAAAGGACAGCAGTGATGTCATTCTAAGAGATAGTATTATATTGTCAGTGAAACATCAGTCTTCTAGGAAGAATAATACAAGCATCAGTCTCTTGGTAAAACAAAATAAATCTTCTTTCCATAGGCTAAGTAAGCATTACAAAGAAAAAAAATGCCTCCTAAAGTTGTTCTGTTAAAAAAAATAAGTTTGATGTTTATATGTATTTGATGGGAAAGCAAAACCACTTATTTGCTGCTGAGGGTGATTTATGTTTCGTTGTTAGTAAACTGCTTGTTTGTCTCCCGCACAAGAAAGCAAGACGACAAAACGTCTTCTTTTTTTTCTTTTTTCAAAGCATCCCTTTAAACACTACAATATTCTGCATGTGTTATAAGTACCATGCATTTCCTCCCTTCTGCTGCTGCAAGCACTGTCTCCAGTATAATAACTAAACTGCTAAAAGTGGCAAAACCCCTGAGCATCAGAGAGGTTTTTGCACTCTTCTGTCACTCACAGCTTTAAACCTCCAAGAATTTATTATTGTTACCTTTTTATATATTTGTGTTAGCTTTTGTAAACAGATTCAGAGATATAAACAATGGCTTTTGCCTTGTTAAGTATGAATATTTTTAGTTATATTTTTCCCCTGTCAAACTTAACTGGAAATCACTACTTTTGATGTGAAGTTGATGACAAATGCTATTATATCCTCATGGTGGGATGGTTAAATGTGTGTCCTGGTTCAAAAGGAGAAATTTACTCATTTAAGCAATCACAAAGTATGGTTATAAAAAACCACAAAAAGCCCTCTAGTTAGTTCATCAGCTTCATTAAATAAAACTTGTGACATGATGACCAAATCACTTGGGTTATGTTGACATCATAGATTTTGCAAGATCATGCACAATTCAAGAGCTTAATAAAGTTTCATTTGAGTTTCCTTAGTACTTAAACTCTGTTTTTTCAAGTACCCAGAAGCATTTCAGTCCTGGGCTGGCTGCTCAACAGATCCCTCACATTGAGGACTTTTCTGGATCCACAAATCGCAGATTTTCAATGGGATTCTCACAAGTGACAGCACTTAGCTCTGCCTGTCAAAGCAAGACTTACCTAAACCCCTGTGGCACCAGTGACTGAAACAGCAGTTGCTGCACCATTAAATACAGGTTGGAAACAGGAGCTAGAAGACTAAGCTGACTAAGGTTTACTTCCCACTCTGTCTGAGACCTTGTAATCTGCTCCTCACACCTTCCAAAAGTGCCCTAAATCCCAGTTTACAGACTTAGGGGAAAAGTAGAGACAGCTTTCTCTGCACCACTTCTACTGAAGCTGTTTCCTTCTGATTAGAATAAAAGAAAAATTAATAGATCAAGGACATGGGAGAACGTGTGTCTCAAGTATTGATGAGATCACTGTTGTGGTTTAGGAATGCTACCCCAATTCAGTGTCCTCACTAAGACTCTCCCAAACCACATGCTGCTCTCACTCACTCCCTCTTCCCATTCTCCTTCTTGCTGTGGCAGGAATTGGGGGCACAAGAGGCAAAGATCATGGGTTGAGACAAGGACAATCTACTGGAAGCAGGAACGAGATTAGAAAACAAGCAGTGACAGCCACAATATTAAAAACAAAAGGATACAAAAGGAGAGAATTATTCACATGCAAAAATGATCACTGTGCAGCCTGCAAAAATAGACAAATGTGTCTCCCGCACACACTTTTTCTTGACTGGAAGGAGCCCCTGCTCCTTGGAAGGGAGAGTCCCTTTCCCCCACCCCCAGTAGTGACCATGAGGTGGTACAGAAAAACCACTGGGTTCTGGCCATAGCCTCTCATGGCTACTGCAAAAACCCTGTCCTGGCCAGAACCGGGACGATCACTTAATAGAAATAGAGAGATCTGAAGTTGGTCTCTTCTCGGGCTGTTTTCACTTTTAGCTATAAGAAATTATGTAGCTTATTGGAATAACTATTGAAAGAACAGAGGAAGGCAAGTATCATTGAATCCAGACCCTTTTTACTGCAGAAAGTGCCATCATATATCTTTGCTGCTATAACATAATTACCAACAACAGAATCATAGAATGGCCTGGGAAGAGAGACACCTTTCACTAGACCAGGTTGTTCAGAGTTCCATCCAGCCTGACCTTGAACACTTCCAGGGATAGGTCATCCTCAGTTTCTCTGGGCAGCCTATTCCACTGCCTCATGACACTTGTTAAGAATTTTTCCTAATATCCAATCTAATCCTACTCTTTTTCAGTATGAAGCCATTTACCTTTGTCCTGTCACTACATACTCCTGTAAAGGGTCTCTCTCCATCTTTCTTGTAGGTTGCCTTCAGGTACTGGAAGGCTGCATTCAGGTCACCCCAAAGCCAAGCCTTCTCTTCCCCAGCTGAACAAACACAATTCTCTCAGTCTTTCTTCATAGGAGAGGTGCTCCTTCCCTCTGATCACCTCGGTGGCCTCCTCTGGACTTGCTTCAACAAGTCCATG
Source organism: Corvus cornix cornix (assembly GCF_000738735.6). Classification (NCBI taxonomy): domain Eukaryota; kingdom Metazoa; phylum Chordata; class Aves; order Passeriformes; family Corvidae; genus Corvus; species Corvus cornix. The sequence continues at coordinate 101,921,356 of NC_047056.1, read as the reverse complement.
TCCTTCCTGAGCTGCGGACCCCAGAGCTGGACGCAGTAATCCAGCTGGGGTCTCACTGTCAGACAATATCCTAACCAAATTTGGACAGTACAGTCATTAAACTTTTAGGGTTCCCCTTGAAAGTCACTTCAAGAGAAATAAGCAGCACCAGCTGGACTGTGTGTCTGTAGAAACACAGACAGAACAGAAAAGTTTGAATCAAAGTCACTTATTTCTTCTGATGTGGATAAATCATCTGATACCACCTAACAGATCAGAAAAAACCCCATACTCACACTCCTGGCAGGAATCATTTCAGACTGCAATAAAAAGATCTCTGTGGCCATTATAAATTTATGCAGTATATTCTTCTTCAGTAAGATTTTTGACATTTCAGTCTCTGTGAATTATGAAGTTCAGGCAAAAACCCAGTTATACTAAAACCAAGTCTTCTTAATCAGATATACATTGGTACAAATAATTGCTCTCCATGTAGTACTAAACCACAATACATTAATACTTGTACTGGCATTTCAAGCAGTGTTTATGTATACAAAATTTAGAAATAAAATACACCATTCTCAAGTAGGGAAACATGAAAGAAATTCCCTTATGTACAATAGTATTTAAACAACATGTGGAACTTCCATTACCGTACGGATTTCTTGAGATGCCTTATGTCTTTTCATGCAATATGCCACTGTCTCCAATCATTTATTCATCAGTGAATACATCCTATATGCGGGGTTCTGCCTACTGAATTGGTGGGAACCAAACTATTACTTTTGTATCTATTTAAAACTGAAAGAAACCTACTATCTGGTTTGTCCTGTGAATTGATAATCGTATACCCTTACATAGAAATTAATTAGGCATTTTATGTGGGAGGTATGGATATAGACAGGTGGTTAATATTTAACCAATGCACAGGATATGGACTGATGTACTTATTTGCTAATCTGATTGAGAACAAAAGGTATTTGTCAATCTAACAGGAGCAGAAGCACACTTTTGGAGAAGGACAAGACCAGTATTCACTTGGTAAAGAATATAGTTTTTTGTGTTCTTGCAAACTTTGCTTTCTAGTCTTCATTTATTTGGCAACTGACAGGGCTGTGCATAATATCCACAGTTCTATAATTCTTTAGGAACCCCATATGAAGTTTCATTCCAACTCTAAATGAGGCATTGATCATATCAGCAGGAAGCAGATATGAGGAATACAGGTCTCTTGGCTAGCAGTCTGCCCACTTGGAATGCTACACTAAGATACCATTCTTAACAAACCTTAATAGCAGTAGCCATTATTTCCATAGAAGTAGCTTTTCCTCTGGGACTTGAAAACCATTTGCCTCTCTTTGCTAATTAGAAAAAGAACCTTGCCACTTAGTATATAGAGCAACTGCTTTTACAGACCCCTGCAACTAATGGAAAAAGGTAGATAATAATAATAATGTGTCATACTGAAAACAAACTTCTCAGAGAGCAAAGAAGTAGTGGCAGAGCATCTGCTGCATTTGCTACACCCAAGGATGATTCAAAAATCACAAATGGAGATTAATAAGACCACATTTTTTGCCTAAAAGTAATGAAAACATATGAGGAGCTGACTAAGAACATCTCAGCACAGGCTAAATTTAACTACTTTTTACAGATACTTTTACTGTACTTTTTCAATGAACAAGATGTGGCAACTAACATGAGTTAAAAACTTTTATTTTGAAATATGAATAATAAATTCTCTTATCCGTGGTTCCTTGTCTGTTTTCCACCACATTATGATTTTTCTGCTCAGATTTGTTTGAAGAACAAGAAATGTATGGCAGAAAATTTCCTGTAAGGTTTGCCCTCGGGCAGAAGAAGTCTTTGCACAAAAAAATCTGTGAACTGAATAAACAGAATATGCTTCTGTGCATTTGAAACACTGAATTTTGCATAATATTTGATACAAAAAAACCAGGGAATGCTAATGTTCCATAGCACAGTCTGATCACCATAAATTTCACATAAGAATCTGCAAATAAGACTTCCAGTTCTTATGTTTTCAGAAAAAACGTATTCACTAAAGATCTGAACTGGTAATACAAGGGCTGGAAAAGCAAATTTCCTTTCCTTAAACAACTTCAAATCAATCCTGGCATACATTTAGGGAGAAAAAGATTACTATGTACTCTGCCACTTAACTTTTTACGTTAAAGCAAAAGCATTTATAAAATGGTTAATTTCTTTAATGCTCAAATAAGTTAGTTCATTTGTATCCATTACATTTGATAAGGACAGAGATACAATTATATTATATAATATTTCAATGCAATCCTTTTCACTTTAGAATTTAATGTTTGAAGACTTGAAGGGAAAAATTAAATACTGTGCCCTTATTACTATTTTTTCACCATTTTGACACGTGACAAGTTTCTCACAAATTTATAATCAGAAATCCCCTAGCACTGAGCCTGACTGATTTGGAAGGAACAGAATGGAAGGTTTGGTAGAACTGGTATTCCTTCAGAAACATGCCCATTCAGTATATCTGCAGATATCCATAAATACATATTTACAAAAAATCATTGCTACTACAGTTAAACCCAAACATTGCTTCAAAGTTATCCATTTGGCTGATAAATTTGCCTCAAATGTATTCATAATCAGGACTGCATCAATGACTGCTGGCATAATGGACAAAAAAGGACCTGTGTTAGACAAACTGACAGCCATCATCACTTTGTGAAAGTAATCATTCTTATTCTTTTTCTAATTATACTCTAGAGAAATAAGAATTAAGCATTACTGTCACTGGAATATTGCATGGAAATCTAATGAAATGGATCCTTGATGTATTTTAAATTTTTATTGAAGCACATTAAAAAAAAGAACAACCACTTATTCTGAAAAGTTAAATAATTTAAATGTCAGTATGATAGCTATCTTCACTGAACATCAGACATTAACACTTCCTCAACATGAGAAGCAGCAGCTCACAAAGCTCTTTGCAACTGAAATCACAGACATTTATGATGTCAAGGTTCTCATTTGCGAGAACAAGAGGTGGCAACTAAGAAAGAATGCCAGCATGTGCATCTTTATTTTAACCTTGAGCGCTGGGTGTTTTTGTCAGACCCAAGACACTAGATCACCTTGATTAGGCACATCACCTCTTGGGAAGTCCCACAGCAATTCATACAATTATTTCTGGCTTAACCAGCACAAGATCCCTGTGCTGCATTACTCAAATTATAAAATAAATACAGTGTTGATGGCATTCTATAGTAAGTCTCAAAACAGTGAAAATGGGCCTTTCTGAACTAAGACAGAAAACTATTTTAAAATCTCACTGATGTGTAAATTATTCCTGTTACAGAGAAGTTATATTTCACTGCTGGTAATATTTGGGAGTACCAAAAATATCTTGTTATTTTAAAAATGTTTACTTAATAAATATAGTTTTTTCATAAAATTAAATCACACTAGTTAGTGGCTGTTTTTATTTTTTCTAGTATATTTTAAAATAAAAATTAACATAGTGTCTATCTCTCATTAATCTTTTCTCCTGGCTAAGCTCCTCTGCTGAAGTAAGAGACAATGGCTATAAAGTTGTATACTTCAAACATTTCATGCAGTGGCATATGGGTAATATGTAACACTTATATTTTAATTTGTAAACAGCTTATCTATCTATTATTTTATTGCACTATGAGGGGATATAATTAATGTTATGTCTTTGCTGCTATTTAGTTTCTAAATTAAAACCACAGTATTCCACATCAGATCTCTCTAACATGAAATGGCAAGCATACTGCTCCAAGGATAGGCGTGCACGTTGTAAGAAACGCCAGTGTATAGAAAAGATAACATTTTCTTAAATCTCTCTTTGCTTTCCAATACCCAATATTCACTTAATGAGGTTAGGCAATGCTACTTGTTGGGGTAAAAACAATAAATGTAATAGTAGTGATGAAGATGATAATGACTAATAATCATCCAAATGCAGCTGTCTGTATAAAGTTTTATTGTACATTCTTCTGAAGATTTTGGGATTGGAAACTTGTGGCAATGAACATCAGACATGAGAGTAAATTTAACTTTGTAAACATTTTTTATGGTGTTGTATTCCCCACTGATTCATTTATTAAATGCCTTTCACATTGCTCCTCCCCACGTTCCCCTGCCCCTAGCTCTGGCCACTTCCTCGGACTCTCCTTATCGGTTCACCCCGCCCATGTACCGCTCCTGAGCCCCTGAGAAAACCCCCCTCGCCGGGATCATGAGGTCTCTCTGCCTCTGGGGGTCACTGGTACAAGGTGTAAGATTAAAGGTCCTCTGAAACCCTCATGGGTAGACCCTTCTCGCCTCCTTCACCGTCACTATGTTGTAAGGCTGATAGCTAGCCCAAGCAAAACTGCGGAGCCATCCGAAATGGACTACGGGAGTGCGACAATGGTCACACTGCCCTAAGCAGCTCTGCTGAGCTCTCAGGGAAAGCTGCAGCTTGCTAAACTCAACCTAGCATTACAACAATTTTTTCTTTTAAATTGTGTTACAAATATTTTCACTTTCAGTGCACATCATAGCTAAGGGTTACAACTATTAAACTAATTTGATCTCTTTTTTTATATTTGGGGTTCGTTTTTTTTCTTTCATTGTATAATATATGTCCTCAAGTGAAACAGAGCCTGGAAAATCATCTTACAAACCTTAAGCAGTTATGCCAGTGGCTTGAGAACATACACAGGCTTAACTGTCCATGTGAATAGCGCAGTTATCTAACAGGACAATGAGAGCCCTTAAATATACACATGTAGATATGTGTTTTCAGAATTGAAACTGATGCTCAGTTAGAGGAAGATGCAAATAGACTGTGTGATATACAATGTCTGGAGGTCGTAACCCATGTGAACTGATGCAAGGGAACAGTCCACAAACTAGTTGATCCACTCCATGCATAAGCATGTGCTCATTTTTTAAAAGCCTAAGGAACTTTTAAGTGATATCCCTAATTCTTACTTCAGAACAAGCAATATATATTCATGGAAAAGGTAAAAGGCAAGAATGTTCTTCCTAGGGCACTAATCTTTATAGGATGCTGTGCTAGTTATTACATTTAGGCAGAACATCTTTTCAAACAGCCTGTTATACAGTGTATGCATAATGCCAGAAATTATAGACAGAGTCAAAGATTAAAGAATGTACTAACACAGTTTCATTATACTGAACATCAAAATACTAGCAAAAAAAATAAACAGCTGGGGAAGAAGGAATGCCAAAGTTATAAAACCCAAAGTGGCAAGCACTAGATGTAGAGATTAAGCTTTTAAAAGAGATGGCAATAACATGCATCATTAGAACTCAGCTGCATGAGCAGTTGTCATCTGTCCTCTGTGCAGAAGCTGGACTGGTCTCAGAGTCCCCAGAAAACAAGACAAATTTACTACAAGGTCCTGAACCACATGGGTTTGTGAATAATACTATTCATTCCAAACTCTTCATAGAATTATTACCACAATTCCTGTGGAGATACTTACAGCTTTTTACCAGCTAGGATCGTAGTTCAATGCCTTAGAAAGCCTTGGGCAGCCTAGAGAGGTAGCACAGGCAATCTAGCATTTCAATAGCTCTAAAAGCAGCAAATAGTAGCTGCAAAGCTGATACCACCAGTAGAAGCAAAGAGGGAGAAATATAGTCTTCGGTTTGCCTAATTACTGCAATTAGAAGCTTTCAAACAGAAACAGAAACACACAGATGTTCACAGAAGGATTGCAAAGCCAAAGAGGGTGGAGCCCCTCTCGGGCCCTTCTTTTATTCGGAGAAGGGGGAAGGGGAGGACTGGGGGCGGACCCGGGGTGAGCGGCCAATCAGACACTGCTAAAGAGTTTGAGTTACATTTGGGTTTGCCTGCGCTTGGAACAAAGGAGTTCAGAGCACATGGCAGAGGCAAGTCCTGGCTTGTCTTGGGGAGGGGGACGGGAAGCTCGGAACAGGAAGCAACAAATTCCCATGCAGCACTCATAAGAAAGAAACTCTAGTGGGTATTTCCTGAGGGTTTATGGAGAAAGTGAGCCTAGCTGGAGTCAGCACCTTTCATAATGGCAAGACTTTTCATTAACTGCAATTGTGTTTGTAGAAGTCATGCATTATTTCAGACAAGAGTTACAATTTTTTAACAAAAATGTACTGATATTGCCTGAGTTTTCTTCCTGGTGTGATTTTATAAGGATTCCAAGAAGAATTGGAAGGCAAAAGGCAAGATAAAAGATTTTAGTTGTTTTCTTAATCCACTGGGGGACCTAGTTGAATTTTTTGTCCTTGACAAAATTCTCTGAAGCAAAGCTACACTGAACCAAAAAGACTTAGCTCATGCACATAGTGTAAGGCCCCCGTCAATTCACTAAAAGAGCTTTTAAAAGGGGTTACAATGGTTCTTATACTCTGGGTAAAAATACAGTGGAGAAATACTAACCAAATATTCACAGGAGGTAAAAAAAAGACAAAAGTTTACTGCCAAACTTCAGAAAAATCAGGGAACTTTGGCAAAAGATTTAGTACAATATCCAATCAACACCCAAGACTTAGCAATAATTTGGCCCATTCAACTTAGCAAGCTTTAAACACGTTCGATGTTAAGTTACTCAAAATGTTCCAAGAAGAGGGAGTTAGAAGAAGAGAGAAAGACAGAAAGAGAGAAAAGAAATGCACACAGATAGCTACCAACTCCTGGGTTCCAGCAGTGTTCAGATAGAAACTCCAAGAGGAATGTGAGGTCAAGACTTGTGCTGTCCTCATGCTTGGCCTTAAATTTCTGTTGGCCCTCAGGGACACTTCTCCTGGGTGGGACTTCCTGCCATTTGGCCACTCAGGAGCTGGGTTAGGCCAGAGTGGAGCACTGCCTCTGGTGTGCTATGACTGGCAGCTCCGCTAGGCTCTGGGATGGGGCGTGTGGGGCAGTTCACTGTCTCGATAGGGCAAGGCCCAACCTGTGGAAGGTGTGTCCTCTCTCCCACACCCCAAAATGTCTTGAGACATCAATCTTTCCAGTCTCTGACACATAGTTTATCACTAGGTTACATGTATGCACATTACTAACTATCAAGAATATTTTGAAGACATCAAAAAAAAGATCTATTTCTTTTGTAGAAGAGATCATAAACTCTGTATCATGGAAACCACTGCAAAATAGAATTGTGTTCAAGGAAAGAGAAGATTAACAATAAACACCATTTCTGGTGTCCCTTCTCCAATTAATTTCCACTTTGAGTGTTGAACTTCCAAAGTTTTTCTCTGTAAACATTATGGTTTTGCAACCATTATTTTCAACCTGGACTATTTATAATTACTTTTATAATTGAAAAACTCGTTACAAGCAATACATCTGTTGTTTTGCCTGTTTTTTGTATAATCTTTTTTTTTTCTTTTTTAGTTTGTTAATATTAGCTGAAGAGCTGCATAAATAATTTCCAGGTTATGGTTTATAGTTAAATTATTTATTCTGACTGCCACATGGCTGTTCTACATTCCTTTTAGTAATTTTTAGAGTTTGGTTGTTAACCTAAATGAGGTGGTATATGACTGACTAACAGAATATTTTTAAATAGGAGAATGATGAAAGCCAAAGCCAAATAATGCACCAGTGGGATGACTTTTCATGTAAAATTTTTGAAATGTTTTGATTCTCCATTTCTTCATGAATTCCCAGTAGCCATACAAATGCTTCAAAACAAACAAATAAGTAAGTAACATTACCTGCACACTAGGGAACAAAATTCAGTGCTTTTTTCTGTCTTTTCAAAGCATGAAAGCAATTCTGTGGAAACTTAACCCATAGTCAGATTTGTTACACATATGTATGTAAAATGTTTATTTTGTACTTATAGAATAAGACTACAAAAATGTGTAGTGTTTCTTCATGCTAGATATATCAGTAATAAGCCATACAAAGATATTATAATGTTTTATAATGCTAAAAATCTTTCTCAAGATAAAGCAACTGTTCATAGAGAAAAGGTTAGAGAAAACAGACCATAATATACAGAATTCAATATTATATATCAGTTAGCATAGACCTCTTTATGGATATGTCTGTTAGCCCTTCCAGCCATGAATTTGTTCAATAACCCCAAAAATCTAGAAACTAGAGAAAAAATATGGATTTGAACCAAGCCTCATCTAAACCTCACAGCCAGTTGTAGTATATATGAGAAACTTAGCAATACCTGCAAGTATTAATTGACAGTCCCAAGATGTGCAGTAATCATATGGCAGATCTGGGTTCTGATTTTGCAGTGCATATTTATTTGACAGCACAATAGTGATTGATTCACACCGAAATCATTCTATCCTACATACTTGGAGAGTTTTTAATTCTCATCTACCCAAATTGTGAAAGTGTGCCTATGTAACAGGCAGAAAGATCGTAAGTCTCCTGTTCTATAAACAGGATCCCTCAGAACCTCAAGGTGCACAGATCTTACCCTTGGACATATTTTTAGGAGGAAGAGAGATGTCTGCCCTTCAAAGAGAAACCCTTTCTGTGATTGTTAGGATCAGTCTCATGATACCTTTAAGCACAGATTCATAACCTTTTCCTTCTCCACACTTTACTTATTTCTGATGGAGTGAGTTTCTGTACAGGATACCTCCCTAGTGTTTATATTCCAAAATCCATTGAGCCTGACTTTGAAAGCTTATATTATTGTTTTTCTTCCTGAAATCCCCAGGATGAACACATTATGGAACTTAGAATTATTTTTAAGCTTTTTCACTTTGTTATTTAGTTCCTTGTTATCTTTCAGTAACACATTACAGTAAACATTTTGTGTTTTATCTGGTTAGCTAAATGTCTACCTCCATACTGTTATTTATGTGTCATGTTTAATCAGCTGTGTGTCCTTCCCATCAGTCCATTGGTTTAGTGCATTTGTTCAGACATTAGATCATTTAGCATTCCATCATGTGTGACACCAAACACAGCGGTATCTTGCAGGTCTCCTAAACTACTGTTAACATGTTCTGTGAGGGTTCTTAAGAATTCTTGAGTTGACTCTTATGGTTTTTTTCTCCAGAAGAAGTGCAATTTTTTTCATTCTATTTCATTCAAATTAATTCAGTGGCTCTATAGATGGATCTGGACAGGCTGGAAGAGCCGAGGCCAATCATATGAGGTTCAACAAAGCAAAGTGCTGAGTCCTGCACTTGGCTCACAACAACCCCATGCAGTGCTACAGTGTGGGGAAGAGTGGCTGGAAAGCTGCTCATCAGCAGGACTTCGGGGTGCTGGTGACAGCAGCTGAACATAACCCAGTGTGTGCCCAGGTAGCCAAGAAGGCCAGTGGCATCCTGGCTTGTATCAGCAATAGTGTGGTCAGCAGGACCAGGGCAGTGATTGTCCCCCTGTACTTGGCATTCGTGAGGACACACCTTGAGTCCTGTGTCCAGTTCTGAGCTCCTCAATGCAAGAAAATTTTTGAGGTGCTGGAGTGAGTCCAAAGAAGGGCAGTGGAGCTGGTGAAGGGTCTGGGGCACAAGTCTGATGAGGAGCAGCTGAAGGAGCTGGGGGTGTTTAGCCTGGAGAAAAGGAGGCTCAGGGGAGATCTTATGACTCTCTACAACTGCCTGAAAGGAGCTTTTAGTGAGGTGGGTATCTCTTCTCCCAAGTGAAAAGTGATAGGACAAGAGTAAATGGCCTCAAGTTGGGCCAGGGTAGATTGGATATTAGGAAAAATTTCTTCATGAAAAGGATTTTCAGGTATTGGAACAGGCTGCCCAAGTGAGTGGTTGAGTCACCATCCCCTGAGGTATTTAAAAGACTTGTAGGTGTGGCATTTGAGACATAGTTTAGTTGTAGGCTTGGCAGTGTTGGGTTGATTTTGGACTCAATGACCTTAGAGATCTTTTCCAACTAAAAAAATTCTATGATTTTGTGATTCTATTTGTCATACTTTTGCAGAAAACTTTTCTGCCCAGTTACAAACCCAACCCGCTATTGTCATAGGTTAGCAAGCATAGTCCCGGAAGGGATGTCCTTGCTGAGGGGTGCTTACAGTTTCCTCTGGAACCTGATAGAGCCTATCAGCTGGCCAGTTTGAATATGGACAATTTTTTAAGCCACTTAAAGTTGTGACTGCCTCTGTGATCCACACTTAAGAATAGACGGACTCCCCCCCAGGCTCTCTCTCGTTTCCGGCGCTGGCACAGGTGGCTGCGGGCCCGTGTGGGGGCCAGCGGGCCTGGCCAGGCCCTGCTTGGGCCAGGCCGGGCCGGGCCACGGCCATCCTGGAGCCGATGGACCTGTTCCAGCCGTGGAACCCCCCCACTGCCTTGCCGTGGGCAGCCGGAGCGGCTTGGCTCTCCCCCCTCTCCACTTCGATAAGAAACATTCAACATTCCAGCTGCAAAGCTGCAAGGCCGAGGTGAGATTAACCCTTTTATTGCTGTGAAGAGCTGAAAACCTGAGGGAAGAGAGAGAGGAGATGCTTAAAGCTGAAATTCTGTTGTGAAGCTATGATATATCAGAGTATCCCGTTGTCATTTCATGAAGATATGGGGGGCTGGAGTGTTCAACTCGTTAGCAAAAGCACCTGCACTGAGATAGGCAGATGCTGACGCAGCTGTAATTTCATGAGAAGTTTGGACAAGGAGAGATGGACCAGATGAGGACTTTTGCTCCAAATGGGAAAGGAGAAACCTCAGTTCCTAGAGATGCTCCCAGAGATATTCCTAAAGATGAAGATGATGAAGACCCTTTCCTCCCAGGGAAGGAGAAGGGCCTCTGTTTTTTGTTTCTGAACGGCTCAACCTTAAAATTGTACCCTAAAAAACTTCAAGAGTGGACCCTCGAAAGCAGTTGCGGGAAAAGCTGCAAGTCGGGGGAAGGGACTCACATGCGAGCAGAGAGACTCCTCTTCCTAAATGGACTGAACAATATTTGGAAGTGGGCGGCTGTCTTGTTGTGATAATGTTTTCATAGCATGAGCAAGAAGAGACTTCTCTTTCTAAATGGACTGAACAAGGTTATTATGGAAGTGGTAAATAGACTGAACATCTCAAGGGTTGTCTTTTTACATTGTCAGTGGGAGAAGGGAGGAAGGTGGGGGGAGGAGGAGAGTTCTGAAGGTGGTATAATTTTTTTTTCCTTCTTTTAAGTCTGTTAATAAACTTCTTTATATTCTTTCAAGTTTGGTGCCTGCTTTGCATTTCTCCTAATTCTTATCTCACAGAAGATAAACAGTAATGAGTATTTTGGGCCAAACCACTATACTAAATTGGTGTTTCTGCCTGGTTACAAACCCAACCCCCAACTTTGGAAATACAGATTGATTTAGGTTGTTCTACACTTCGCATTTGACTTTTAGGCATTAGAATAATCTTGTAATCTTCTTAAGTTTATTTCTAAGAAGTAGGTCATTCCTACTCTAAAGTCAATCTAAAAAGGAAAAGCAACAATTGCAAGAACATTCAGTCCCTTTTTTGCCATTAGAAAAAGAAAAAAAGGAAGAAACCATTGAAAACCCTGAAGTCAGGAAAGAGGACTACCCAATGAGAGGTGAGATAGACTGAACCTCTCAGGTGAGCTGTCCTTGCATCCAAGAAGTCCAAGGTCTACAGTTGACTGGAAGGTTATTAGACCTAGACCTATCCTATTATTTGAGCAGACTTTTACACTGGACAGGTAATATAGAGATTTTATTTACTTTTGTTAATCAGGAGTGATATTGTAGTTACAATCATAGTTAAAAAATATCCCCGAGGGAGATGGATTTGATGGGTGCAACAATAAAGCATCATGATGTCTAGTTTGTAAGATGTCAAAGTGAACTTTATACAAAGTAAGCAGTATGACAGAGAATCAATAAAAAAAAATTACTGGCGCTTAGCAAGTGCTAAACAGCAGCCTTCCACTTTTGCCTTCCAATGGCTGTCAGGTCACCTTGAGAAAGGCATCCTCTGGGGCTGGGCTTTTTAAACTGCCTAGAAATGGTACTCTAGTCTCCTACACCTATGAAAAAGATGACTATTTCAAAAGAAATCATCATCCCTTTAAGAAATCCAAAAGAGGGCACTGGAGTTTCAAAACTTTTCAGAATACAGGAATTCTCCTTCAGCATCTAAATTGCTCGACTATTTTAAATAGGTGTTGCACTTTTATATCTAAGATCTTGTCCATATATATTTATTCTTCCTGAAAACTGACAATGTGATAAAGTCAAACAGATGCTCTTTGAACATATACCTGTTCAGCACAGAACATATTTATCCTGCAGACTTTCTGCTGAGAAGCAACTGATAGGAAAAGTGACAAGGTCAAATTCCTAGACTTAGAAAAAGAGTTATAGTGTTACAGTCCCAATGTCCCATTCTAAAACCTGGAATGCTTAATTATTCTGATATTAAAAAAGAACACACTGTTCTTTCTCATTCATGAGCAACACACAGGTAAGAAAAACTGTTCTGCAGAAGTGAGAATGAGTATAGAGCACGAACACAGCAATTGCAGAAGCCAGAACAATTGATAATATAAAAAAAACTCTACAGCTTGTGGTATATTGTCAATAAGCTTTCTTTTTTTCTTTGGCTACAGCAGTGTTTGTTGAGATAGCTGGCTCTACCAGTCTTCAACTTTGTTAAACCCCAAACAGTATTTATTGTTGGAATTGGAGACATTCAGTAGAGCTCATGGTTTTGATGACATCTGTTCAGAGCTGAATATAATTGAATATTGTTATTAATGAGCAATATGATGGAAGAATGAGTAAATTTATTGAAATTTAAGAGGAAGACAGGTCTAGAATTTAAAAGTATCTAAGCAAATGGGAATAATGGTCTGGGAAAAATATGGTGAAATTAATCATTGGCAAGGATATATTTTAGTTAGGCAATGTGAAATAGGAAGACCTGGCTAGGAAGCAGAAGTAGGAAAAGGCTGAGAGCTATTATGCTTCAGACTCTACCCTGCAGTAGCAGAATATTGTGGTGGAAAAATAAAGGTCACACTGGGATGAATGAATTGGTGTGTCACCTGCAAGACTCTTAAAATAAAGTGTGTACTCTTCCCTCTCTTTCCTTCTCTTTCTCTCCTCTCTTCTTCCTCCCCCTCGTCTCCCCCCTGAAAGAGTTATTTCTGTTCACCTCACTCACTATTTTGTATTGGACTCTCAATTTAAATATCTTTTGAGTACTTGAAAATTGATCTTTCCAGATGCTGGTTTAATCTACTTCTCAGCTGCTGTAGCCTGAAGTTTCCTAATGAATCTCTGACACACACTCATACAGATTAGACATTAGCAATACACTGCTAACAGTTTGGAATAGAATTTAGTAAGAAGAGAGAGCAGACTATAAAGTAATGTTGTGCAGGACAATGTGACCAGCTGCTGGCTTGCACCCAGATGAACTCTTCTATAGCCATTCTCTCCAGTCATTCAGGTTTGTACCTCTCTTTCCTTATCTTTGGTCATTCCACTAAAATCCTATAATAGGTTTTGCACAACTCCACATGCCCTCTCAAATATCCCATAATAAGAGGATGCTTTCCCATGAGACCCATGAACACCTTTTTTTGCTTGCCTTATCAGCTACAAAGTTAAGGTTGAATGTCATCAAGCCTATCTGTGAATGAATGTGCTCCTCAATAGCCCAGAAATCAGCAACACAAAACAAAAACATTTAATCTTTCTTATTATCTGTTATCTCCAGACATTAGGATTTTTTTTGTTTGGTCTATTTTTTTTGTCTTTTTTTTTTTGTTGACTTGTCACTAAGCAGAAATCCTTAAAAACTTAATATCCTCAAGTTACTACAGTTGTTTCCTATTCCGTGGTAAGGATGTGATTCAGATTTTATTGATGTAGACAGATCCTCCTTGATTAGATGGGACTCTGACTCATTTCTGCAGTAACTATCTGTCAAGTTCCCATTTAGTTATGATCTTTGAAGGTGACCAAAATTTGACTAAGGCTGAGCATACTGATCTAATTGCACTTTCTTTGAGCAAAGGATGGAATAAATGACTTCCTGAGCAACCTTTCTACTAAATTAGTGCATGATTTAATTTATTTATTTTACAGTCTAGACATCTGTCATTACTGCTGAGGAATGACTGCATTTTTACTGCCTCATGAACACTGCAATGAAGACCTCCCTCCAAAATTCCTTCCTTCCTTCCTTCCTTCCTTCCTTCCTTCCTTCCTTCCTTCCTTCCTTCCTTCCTTCCTTCCTTTGTATTTTCCTTTTCATGGAGCACAAACAATATCAAATAAAGTCTCTGCAGTGTTTTTGTCTGCTATAATGTCCATTTCAATCTGTATGTAATACTATAGCATATGTCCTAACTACACAAACACATTCTGCATTCCAGTAAGTTTTTAGTCTATCTGACATATTCCAGAGCTGGATTTTCCTTAAGTAGGTGGAAATGTTTATGCATGGGCAAGCACAGAGAGCTGGTAACAACCTCATGGAGGATTGAATATTGTCTGCTTGCATCATATAATCCTTGCCAGCAGACTCAATTTGCCTGTGTGCCGCATTTGATGACATAGCCATGCTGTTTCTATGCCCAGAGCTAATATGTTTTCTTTATATAGAACTCTGTCAGGTAAATATATCAGATGACTAATTTAGTACTGCTTTAATAGTGTGACTCAGCATTTACCAGGCAAGATATTCCCCTTAAAGCCTTTAAACATTGTTTTATATGTGTGTATATATATATATACACACATATGACACAGTACCGGTGAACTTGTCTATGCTTTTAAATAGAAGGATCCCTTGTTGTTATTTGATAAAAGGAAGACCCCTTTCCCAGTAAATAGTGAAACACCAACAGTCACATTTGGAGGTTAAAAGAGTTTAGCCATATGAATTTCACAATCAGAAAAAAAAAGGCGACTAGTATTTTTTTGTATATTAGTACATATGTAATTATTTATGACTGTGTGCTCAGTACTGGCTGTCTTCATCTCCAGGTGCATATAGCAATGTTAGTCTGAATAATGACTGATAGATAAATGTACACAACTGTTTTTACCTAATGTTCATGCTGGAAAGCAGCATTGCAAAAAAAAAGACCTGGGAGTCCTAGCAGATAAAAAGGTGACCATGAGCCAGCAATGAAGGCCATCAGCATCCTGGGCTGCATTAGGCAGGGGGTTGTCAGCAGTCCAAGGGAAGTGATTCTTCCCCTCTACTCAGCTCTGTTGAGATACATGTGGAGTACTGTGTTCAGTTCTTGGTCTTCCAGTACAGTAGTGACAAAAACATCCTGGAGTACGTCCAGCAAAATGCCATGAAGATGACCAAGGGATGGAAGCATCTGACATATGAGAGGCTGATAGAGCTGGGATTGTTTAGCCGGAGGAAGAGAAGGCTCAATGTGCATAAGTACCTAAGGAGGAAGATATGAAGATTAAGCCAGACTCTCAGTAGTATCCAGTGATGGGACAAATGGCAGTGGACAGAAATTGGAATACACAGAATTCTATTTAAACACAAGAAAATAAAACAATTTTCCTGTGGTGGTGGTCAAACACTGGAACAGGTTACCCAGAGAGGTTTCAGTAACTGTTCTTAGGAATAATCAATTCCCATGAATAGTTTGCTGTAGCTGACCCTACTCTACGCATCAGGGATTATTAGAGGATCTCCAGAGTCTTTTCACACCTTGACTGTTCTGTGAGTCTCATATACAAACGCATGCACAAGCATGCACTTTTTACATATTCTTCTTGTAAATAACCAAATATTATAATACTGATCTCTCAGTGTGACTATAATGTAGCTAAAAACTTTAGACATTTATTTTATACTAATTTATATAAAATACATGTAGTATTTGTGTACACAGTGTTCTGACAAACAGGCATACACCAGGACAGCATTTTCCAGGAATAAGAGCTTCCAGTACTTTCAAGTAAACAAAACTCATTGTTTGCTTTCAGGGCAGATAGAGGACACTACTGGTGTCCTAGATTTACCTTACAGCTTTCAAATCCCCACAAAAAACCACAAGTAGTATAGTCCACTGAAAAAAAATCAAGTGGCAAATTCATTCTTTTATAACAAAATAATTAAATCAGATATCTTTGTTCAGTCTTAGAAGTAGTCCCTAACACCAGTCAGAGACAGCAGCAAACACAAGTAAACACCAGTCTCTCTCTCTCCTGAACTGTTCTTTATTTCATTTAAAGACTAGGGAAAATGGAATAAATCAGAGCCTGATGTTCAGCTCCTGACATTCTGCTAGAATTTTCCTCTGCCTTCTAAGCCAGAGGCTCTTTTATTTTTTGTTAGACAAGATATTGCCACAACAGAGTAGTAGTTTACTATATGTATTTCTTAGTCTTGCAGGAAAGAGTTAATATCCTGTTGTACTCAGAATGTAAGGTCATTTATCCGAATTTCTCTTCCCTTGTCTACATCATATTAAAGACAAGTGGGCAGATGAAAGACCTTATTTTTCTTTTTTCTATCTTCTCTTCCCACATAGTTTTTCCTTCAAAAAATTCCCTTTACACATTGAAACAAAAAGATAAATTGCTATAATTAAGCACCTCCTCTGCAGATTCTTCTCTCTTCTTTAATACATAGTATGATTTTTATTCAGTGAAAGGATTTTCTTCAGAGTAAAAATCCAAATGCTGGGATATCACAGAGGTAGTATGGCATTTTCCATGAGGAAAAATGCAGAATACATCCTTAAGCACTGTTAGCTTTGCTTTCTTTGGAACAATCCTTTCCTTAGGGGGAAGACAGGTTAGTTGGACTTGTTCTATTCAGAACAGTGACAGTGCATTAAAGCCCAGTGGTTAAGAATTTCACTCAGAAAACAGAAGATGTGGTTTATCTCAGGAGTGAGATCTCACCTCTTATTTGTCAAAAGAGTACTCTGACCTGTAAACTACAGCATGAGGAACAGAAGGGGCAAGGAAAAGTGATACCTGCTCTGTCTTACTTCCCCAGCTGCAACTGAATTATTTCAGAATGACGACTGTAAGATTCAGAGGGTTGGTGACATGGGACAAATGACAGTGATTACTATAGTTTAGTGAGAAAAACTTTCAGCAGGGACATGACAGATCACAGCTGTAGGTTTTTCTCCCTGTATTACTGGTATGGTGCATTTCATTATTTATTTTTATTATTATTGTTTGACAGAATGGCAAATCACAAAGCTAATGCCTTATTCCGCAAACAGTTCTGGGGAGGTCAGGATGGCAATGCATTGTATACTGCTATTGTGTTCATGTTTCAGGATCAAGAACTGTGTGAGGAAGCTGTTTCTAAAGATCAGATGTTAAAAGTTTACCCTCTCTATTTGTTTGCCTGCTCTTTCAAAGCCTGCTGGGTCATCCCTTCTATTCAGATTTTTGTTTTATTAAGCTCTGCATTCACTCAAAGTTGTATTAAATCTATATGGGTTGGTTTCTTGTCTGTTTGTTAAAGTACAAAATTGTTCCTTTAAATACATTTTTAAACTGCTGCATATATATGCCCATCCAGTGTTTCACAGAACTGTTGAGGTTGAAGTGAGGAGACCTTCCAGTCCAAACCCTTACTCCAACAGGATCACTTAGAGCAGGTCACCCAGCACTGTCTCTATCCTTTGAATATCCCCAAGGATAGAGACTCCACAACCTCTCTGGACAACCTTTTCCAGTGCTCAGTCACTCCCACAGGAAAAAGAAAAGTTACTGTGATTGGGTGAAATGTCATGTTTTTTTAATTTCTGCATATTGTGTTTGGTCCTGTCAGTGGGTACCACTGAGAAGAGCCTGGCTTCTGCATCTTCTTTGTCTCCTGCTGGTTATTTTATTTAGCCTTCTCTTATTCAGGTTAAACTATCACAGTTCTCTCAGCCTTTCCTTATAGGAGAGATGCTCTCATACCTTTGTGACTTTTATGGGCCTGCACTGGAATCACTCCAGTAAGAACACTTGTACTGGGGAGCCAAGAACTGGACCCAGAACTCACCAGTGCTAAGCAGAGTGCAAGAATCATCTTCCTCAAACTGCTGGCAGCACTCCACCTTCCTAGGGCTTGAGGTGAGGCTGACCAGCCTGTAGTTCCCTGGATCTTCCTTCTTGCCCTTCTCGAAGATAAAAGCCACAATTGATTTCTTATATTGATGCCACAGGTTTTAACTTTTATATTTTTCAAATCCTGTACTGCCTAGTGTGTAACTCTGATGTTTCGTGTGCCCTGTTAGCTACTGTTCTCTCATGCTGGTTAGACATAACAAACCTCTCTAGGTTTGCACTTCAAGGACACCTTGATTGTCCCAAGCTCCAAAATGTGTAAACTAAAGCCTTTGAAGAGGGGCAAACTTGGGGTAATCAGATCATTAACCGAAGTTATACTTGGAGAATTAACCCTGATATGCAAACTTATAAAAGTGTGAAGAACCCGTGACCCAGGGTCCATCTTGGGTGTAGCCTTTTGACTGCCCAGGGTGTACCTTTGAAGGCCCTTCAAATAAATACCTACTTTTATTCTCTTGTTCTTGTCTAGCCTCTGTGTTCAGGAGGCCACTTCAAGGCATCAATATAACATAATATCTTGTATTATTTTCTCTATACTACAATTCAGAGGTAGGAATACAGACAGAAAAGAGCATTATAAAAATAAATTTGTCTGTTTATATGAACTCCTGACCTTTCTATTTGCCTGAGGAGCCAGAACCTGTCACTTTGCATCAGTGATTATGTCTATACTACTATTTTAACAGTGCCTGGGAGTGTGCACAGGCACTGGAAAATTCCTGCTATATCATTAGTTCTTCAGGATGGATATGGTACTGTCTAAGCCACCTTGTACTCTCCCAAACATTGCCCAGGCAGAATTCAAGAGGGAAAGAACAGTGTATGACCATTCCCATTACTTGGTTTACATACAGCTCAACCTCTTTTAGGAGTAAAAGGATTTAATAACAGCCAATGTATGTTTAATGACAAAGAATCATCTATTCTGCTTTTTTTTTTTTCTGGCTAGTAAGTTTTTTAGAAACAAAATCCTAAAGGTCATTGTGAAAGGATAGAAACAGTGTTTCACCCTCCTTTTACTCTTTTCAATACACAAATATGTTGCAGGACTGGTTAAAGTTTGGGATAAAATCAAAAAAATACATACAAAAATCTTGTTAGCACTTACAAGGTCAGAGATTTTGCAACCAGTCTAAATATTGACATATAATAAACTGCAAATACTTCACATGTAATTTTCTTTTCTTTAAAGCCACAGAGTTAAAAACATACCAGATCAAAGAATAGGTATGAAATTCAAATTGTAAACCTAAATAATCACTGTGACATTTTTATATTCTTCTATATGCCTAGAGTGTTCTTTGTGTAAAAGACTTGATACTAAGTATATCTTTGAATATTATGAAGATCAACTAACAACATAGGGAACATTTATATACAGTAACAGAGAAACTTAGCCTGTGGGATTTATCAACATGTAAACTCTTCAGGAAGGGAATGTGAAGTCTCTGAGTTTTGAAAAGATGTGAATATACCAAAAAGATGCTGCAAATTAATAGCAAGTTCATCAACTTGCTTCTGAACTTTTTCTGATGTCTCAATGTTTAGCAATAATTCTTCTTAACCTCTTGGAACAGATGAGAATGGAAAGGTAATTGCTCCTAGCAACAAAAAGAAAAAAAAATCCTTCTCTAAACTTCTGTTTTCACGTAGGTCTGCCTTAGCCATACAAATTTCTTCATTCCATTAGGAAATTAATGGAAATTAAAAAAGGAAAGGAAATTAAACTTGGTTTTGCAAGTTTGTTCCTTTTCAAATTTCTCCTTAGTATGTCAGAGAGAAGTTATAAGACTGTGTAGGGCTCCAGTGAATCCATGTTTCATTCTTTTTCTGACAATGCAGTCACAACAATACTCCCTAGAGCTGCAAAGCAACACAAACTACTGGTTTCTGTGAGAGATGGAAAGCATCAATAGCTTTATTTGTCAAGCACAGCACATGCTTTTGCATGGATCACATGGAAAATCATGGAGATAAAGATTTGAGGGTTTTTTCCAATGTCTCATTTTTTTACATACTTATATCTATCTATCTATCTATCTATCTATATGAAAAAATGCTTAAATTACTGCTGACTCTAGAAAAATATGATTACAGAGGTGTGGGCTATATAACATCCATCTGACAGAAAAAGGCAAAGATACTTGGCCAGAGGCAGCAGTTCTCTTGCCTTGAAGTGATTTGGCTCTGTAGAGATTGCATCCATACAAATAAATTCTCCTACACTTCAAAATATCATGGCATCAGGCAAGCCAAAAACTGGCAATTGTTCCTGGCTCACAGTAACCCTCAAGGCATTCTAGGGTCTGCAGGTGAAAATAATAGTTTTCTTCAGCCAAAAATAACCCAAACAAACAAACCCAAAACAACCTCAAAAGTACAAACAATTTATCAGTATGGACAATTCACTTCAGATTGCGGGAAACCGTAAGTTTAAAAACAAAGCCTGTGGTGTAAAAGCAGATTTTGTTATCACAGTATATTAGAAAATGGTCACAGGAAATGCTGTAAATTGTCAGGCCATTCTTCCTTACCAGATCATGGGAATCATAGAGAAGCACTTGAGTAAGTTGTCCTTTTGAGAAGAAGTTTCCTCTATAGTAAAGAAAAATATGGTTCCAATGAGAAAGAAATCAGAGTCTTCTGAAATCCTTAATAGATAGCATAGGGGTCTATTATGTATAAAGTCCAAGCACATACCTAAACTTCCTATCCACTGTTTTGCTAGGGCCATACAGACTGATGTAGTAATTACCTGAGGAACAAGAATTTCATTTCAGGAGACAAGGACCAGTTCCCAAAACAATTTCACTAAGGTCCTGTATCAAACTGAACTATACATGGTAGCTTTATCTCAAATTCCATCTAGATGAGCAAATCAGCTTAGATGTTTCCCTTTCCTATTAAAGTGATGAAATCAAAAATTAGGGTTTCTTTTTTATGTTTTATACCAATAATAGCCTTCTGATGGTACTTGTCATCCTGTAGTGAAGTGTAAACACAATAAATTTAACTCTAGTGTGAAGATAATCTAAAAAAAAGGCAGAATAATACTCTCTTTTTCCATATCATCAGAAACTGTACTGTTGCATGAGACAGGAATGCAATAACAACCCGTACAATATTAAATATATGTATTTTAATATACCTCAGAAGTTCACACAAATTGCATTTTTTGGTGATATAAAGCATAAACACATTGAGAAAATAATCGTATTACTGAGAAAAGTTGTTTTGGGAGTGAATTTTCTGCAAAAATATTTTCCTTGCTAAAACATAAAAGACTAAAGAAATGCAGGAATAATTAATATTCTTTATTCTGTCCTGTGAACCTCATGATACAATCCAATGTTCCAATGAAAGAAAATTAATGACATTAGAATAATAAAGCAGTGCTTAATGCCATAATCTATTAACAGTGGGAGTAGAAATCTATAAAAATGTAAAACATGGCGTAGGGAAGAAATAAGGAGAAAGATGCCTATAGGTATCTTGGGGAAAAAATCACCAATTTCAGCTATTTGAATCTGCATATTTACATGTTTCAAAATTCCTAGATAATTTTTTATTGCTTTGTACAAGAATGTCCAGGACTGTTCCTTAGCAATCTTTCTTTCTAACAACAGGATATGCAGACTGTATTATGTATTTGTGATTTGAAAGACATTTAGAAAAATGAAATTACAATCTACTAAGATAAATGTGCATTTGCTATGCAAATCCTTCTTTTTTATGCGTTGATACAAGATACTTTTTTTCAGTTTCTTCAAAATCACTCTTTTGCTGCTGGTCCTCTGTAGCTTAACTTCCTTGTACTTTCTTATACACGTGTTTACCCATAGCTTGGAAAAATGTCAAATAGGAGTTTCACTACTTTCATCTCATCAGGTGTTGAAAGAAAATCAATTCAATTTCTAGGGACAGTGGTCGCTCTTGAGTGGGAGCTAACAGTATATCCACCCACTACATATCTTTTATTCAGATGACTTCCAGCTATTTTTTATAAGCCGTGAAAGAGCAATGCAACTCTGACAGCAATAAAAATGGAACTTAACTTTCAATTGCCAACCATGAGGATGAGTCAGGGATACCATGAAATCAGTGCAGTAAGGAAACTACAAGGGACTATGAGAAGTATCAGTGTGTTTCTTGATTAATTCTCCCTGAATATGAATAATGTTGGGGACACCCCACAGCAAAATTGTTCCAATGATATGCTGACTCAAAAATGTAGTCAGCCATTCTTCCTAAGGAAGAGAAGGGGATTGCCTAGACTTCATCATTAATTCATTTCATCTTGCTCACAGACATAGAAAATCTTTCAAGTATGCTACACCAGTAGCTGTGCACTACCCCATGAGTAACTACAAACTCAAACTGATTAATCTTTTCAGCTCTTTCTTCCCTTGTGTTAGTAATTTGCCTTTACTTACTCTTTGCCCTACTTTACTTCTCCCAGCTTTAAACTATTTTGCTAATCTTAGTAGCCACCATCATGTAATTTTGTTGGTCTGCATAGAGGATATATTCTTTGTCTGAAACAGGTGTATTACAGAATTTACAATATTTTGTTGGGGTTTTTTTTGTTGCCTAGAAGATTTAGAGAGAGAGTTGCATTATGTTTCTGCCATTGTAGCTCACAATGTTTGCTTTGCTTTCCTAAAACAAATGAATTCGAGGGAAGAACTGCATTTTTTTCTACATTCTGATGTTTAATTTACATTTGATTTGTATAGCCCTTCAGCATTAAAAAGAGTGCACCAATACATGCAATGATTCTCCTTAGCTGTATGAATTTCTCTTTTTGGAATTGCAATACAGGTTAGTTTTTGTTGCAGACTTGCAAAATGATTGCTTTTTGCTCTTTCATTTCAATAAGATGCTCACTACCAACGATCAGGTTTCATTCAGGTGTATTTCTGAGGGATCTTTTATGAGTTTTGTCCTAGGATTACAAAGAAATGATCAATTTCAAAACCAAGAGATGAATGGGGAATGAAGCATCATTTCTTTTACTCTCAAGTATTTGAGGAGAAAGTCAAATCAGTTTTGGTAGTACAATTCAGTTTGAGACATTTAGATATTTGGATGGATGCAAGCAGGCACATAAGGGTCGGGATTACCATTACTGCCAGAAAACTTGATTCAATGTTTTCAGTTATCTATGATTGTCTGAGAAGACCCACAGTATCTCACTTGGCTTCTGCATGCTGATCCAGAAGGATACAGATGTTCTGTAGTCTAGTGTCAGGCTGTCATACTTGTCAGCTATCACGTAGATTTCTGATTCTCTATGGCCTCCTAGCTGACATATATGCCAAAATTTATGTGGGTCAGTAGTACTTTACAGCTGGATCAAGACAAGCAGTTGACCCTAGAATACAGGTCAGCAATCAGTCACCAGCAATGGGACTCAGTTGCTTACATACAAGTATTTATGCCCTAAAGAACCCAAGGTACTCACATGGACCTGGAGTTGTGACAAAGGACTTGAAGTAGACTCAGGCTCCTGTGGAACTGGAGTCTTGGTAAATTATTACAGAATATCACAAGGGTCACAGGATACTTACAGTTAGGCAAGGATTTTTGTCCCATATTGGACTGGGCTGAGTTCCCTGTAGAGGTATAGTTCTCACTTCATGAACTACAGTAGGCTCTTAACTCCTGCTTTGAGCATAATTAGCAGGGTAAAATAGGATATGATAAATCACACATTATGGAGTGCCCCAGTCTCAATTCAGTTTTCTACACACAATTTTCTGGTGCTATTATTAGACTCATGCCTAGCATGTCTAAGATGTATGCACAGAGGTGGTAGAAATAAATAGAAACATTTGTCCCCTTTCTAGGCAGACAGAATAGTTTAGGACATCTTAAATGGACTGTAGGAACTGGTACTGACAGCTACATTGAGTAATCTCAAACATGGGATTATGGGTGTTTGGGGTTTTTTTCTACCTTTAGGCCTAAACAAGTCATGATGACAGTAGAGAACAAGTATACTAAATAACAGTGTCTACATTGAGGAAAATGCAGCTTATGCCTTAGAAATAAAAAGATTTGATTAATTTGTGGTAAAGGACAAGCTCAAACAAAGAAGACAAAGAGGCAAGACTGTGTTCTGCCCTGCAACCTCAGATAAACTAATTTCTCTCTCAGTTTCTGAAAAATAGAAGGGGAGTGATTGATAATCAATAATGTTTCATGACATTACGGAGATACTGTGTGCATCAATGCATGACAATATGATGGGAATCAAGTCTGTGAAAAAACTCCTAATATTCTTATTTCTGAGCTCTGCAGGAGTTTCACGGTCATAACTCTCCTGAAAATTTCCATATCAAAATTACCATAAAGTTGTTGTGGTTGTTCTTGCTGTAGGCAGAGAAGGAGAAAGAAACTAAGAAAAAAAATCCTTAAAAGGCAATTTTCTGAGCCACTATCTCCCATCGCTGTGCACTGAAGAAAGGCCTCAAAAGCCTTACGAATTAAACACTCCATCCAAATGTTTTTGTAAGACAAGGCTCAGTGCCTCCTAGGTCTAGGCCTTACTCCACACGATGAAATTGCAGTGCCACAATGATGCAGCCTCCCAACTTTTACCGTGTTGTAGGACCTCTTGAGCAAACAGGATAAGGAGAGAAAGGGGGCTGAAAGGACAATGGGTGTTCTATCCTCTTTATAATATCCAGTAAATACAGGCTTATACAGCCAAGAAAAAGCTGAAGACTCTTGAACTGTGAAGTTGAAGACACTGAACAGCTTCTGGAAGTTCCCTGACTATTACTGCAATAGGAGTGGCTAAAGCATGCTAAAGGATAAATTATATGAAGTCTGCTGGATGCTAATAAATTCCTTTCTGTTTTGAGATGTTTTGAATTAATTTTGTCAGCAAAAACTATTCTTTGGCATATGACAGGTATCATTTATCTCATACAGACCTTATCAAAGAGGAAAAGGTAGAAAAAATGGGTATACGTGCTGCTCTGTTCATTGTGTCCAGAGAGAAGCAAAGTGAGTAAGCACTGCAGAATTTGGCAATGTGTTCTTAAAATTATAATTAATGATGACTTTGAATGAAAAATCTACGGTGCACAGAGTTCGTAAACTCAGAGAGGCAGCAATGATACTTTACATTCCCAAACAATACAATTTTTAGACTTACTTCCCAATACAGAACATTTCCACACTGACAATCCCAGCTATGTCCTGTAAATCAGTACAAATAATGTAATTCAAATTTTGGCAGCTTTCCAGGAGGACTGTGCAGCTCATTGCTGAAGAACATAAAATATAAATTGAATGTGAGACCTTTTTTTTGTGGAGCTTAATCCTTTCCACTGCTGCTAGATGTACTCACACATTCCACCTGACCTTTCTTAGCTTTCACAGCACGAGGGACTAGCTTGTATTTGCCACCCGCATTGTCCCTTTTATCCATCCCACCAGAAACTTAGGTAGCTGAAAATTAGAGCAACATGAAGCTCCAGGGAATGAATTCACAAGCAATGATATTAAATTTTGTTTCAGTCTGGAGGCCCATGCGGCTGTGACACTTGGATTTCAGATAAAGCCTCTTGAAAATGCCCTCATGGGGGGTTGGTCCAGGGAAGAGGCAAAGGATAAGGCTTCTATCAGGTAACTCTTTCTTTATCCCTCTACAAGTTGTCTTCTATGAGAGAACAATGTTTCTGGGGAAAGAAGAGAGACTTCTCAATTGGCACACAAGGTAGCTGGATTTGCTGAGCCACCTGAATTAGCAGAAGAAACTTAATTCAAGGTTTTGAGATGTAGATTTCCAGATTGTCCAAACATTCTTAAAATGCGTGAAGTGGGAGGGGAAAGATACTTTGGAGTAAGTCCTGGTTGCAAAGGTTTGCTTTTACCCATGTTCCCTTCCTCAAGTCAAATTTATTCATAAAGTCTGATTGCATTCTATATTCACAGCACACAGAACACAAGTGGATTGTTTCCATTTGAATCGTTTGGCATCCTAATCTACAGCTGAATCTTCTAATACTTAGAAATATCCCAGCGCCTGATTTCTGATTGTCAAGGCCCAAACCAATCCAAAATATCAACCTAGTCACTCAAGCAAAATAATCTATTTACAGCCATGCTTGAGACTCCTGCATAGAGAGGCAGGTTTATAATTAAAGTCAAGCAAGTTTCTGTTTGTGTTTTTTTACAGATATATCACTGTTCCATTAATGACTTAACAACTGTGATATTTTTGTTGATTCCACAATTGAAAACAAATGCAACAAATGCAGAGAGATTATATGAATTTTCACAATACCATCCACCAAAGCGAAATATCATTACAAGACAGGCAAGAGCAATGATATTTTTTACACTCTGGCCCCAGAGGAGGCTTTTATTCAATACATATTTACTTTGAGATAAAGTTCAATGGTGATAGTTATTTTACAAATAGTGTCCTGCAGTTTATGATTATTAAAGTCAACTAGTCAGCAGAGGGCACTGAAGGGAACATAATGACAGATTTCACTGATGTAATCACTCTTGCCACCAACTCTGGATGGCTTGAGGCTCAGTATAAATGAGTGTATGCAGCCCCTTGCATTTTATTAATATTGTTGTTTGTCTAATAAGAAAGCCATTTACCTGCTGTGTGTGATGACGTTCCTTGATAGATGTTATTCTTTATTTTCCTCTCCCTCTGTGCTTTGGGTTTTGTAGAAATATGACTGAATGATTTTTTATTTTATTTTTTCTTTCAGGTATCTGAGAAAATTATATACAGCATCCTCATCACCATTTCTATCTGAATAATTGCTACTGCTTATCCCTACCTGTATCCCTACCTATATTACATTTAAAATGTTGGAATTCTTCATCAGTCACCTATAATTCTTCAATCATTGCTGAAACCAGACAATGAATAACGACTTTTTCCTTAGGAAAATTTTTATATTGGTTCAATATAAATGAATATGAGATGAGAGTGATTTCATATTTTTTTTTCTCTTATGGTTTTACACTGGTATTCCATTTAAAGAACAAGATTTCATATTCCAATATTTATGATGTTTTTCACTGTAACAATTCTTGCTAATTCAAATGAATATTCAAACCCATTTGTTATTTTTTGAGAACCTAAATTACTTCTTGTAGTAATGAGCCTCACCATCTAGAGAGGCAATTAATTTCATTTTCCATCAATCCTGGCAACTGCCTTTAAAGACTTGTGAGGATAGTTCCTGTGACATTATCTGTAACATGTATCATTATATGTATCATGATAAGCCTACTGGGAATGTAGTAACTGATCTTCAGTGGTCTTGTGATTGTCATGATTAACAGCACAATTGCACATGAAGTTGAATATTTCTGCAGCATTGATTTTCTCTCTTGTCTGCCAGTACTAGAAAAGACATGTTTACAAAAAGCAAATTTTTGGGTTTTTTCCTTGTCACCAGTACACTTCCCACAATGGAAAAGGTAGCACAATTTTATAGATCTTTAACTCTCTACAGAAATACGTATCACATACATATATGTATTACAGATACATATACACATATATTCATGTATTACACATACATGTACACAGACATTTACGTATGACACATTACCCTGCCATGACACAGACTGGGCACTCTCTGGTGGGAGCACAGCTCTGCCAAAAAGGCCCTGGGATCCTCTGGGCACAAGGTGGAGCATTAAACCCAGGCAGCACAATGGGCTAAGTGCAACCATGAACCCAGTCAGGAGACTGAGGGAGGGAACCATCCCCAGCTCTACTCAGCACTCATTAAACCTCACCTGGAACAATGTCCCAGGTTTTGGTCCCTTGAATAGAAGAAAGATGTTGATAAAATTAGAAATGTTAAGGAGTCTGGAGCACAGGATTTATGAACAGAGCTCAAGACAGCAGAAGTGCAAGAGGGAGTGGAAAAGTGCATAGAGTGAGCTGAATAAAACCCCCCGGGCCACAAAAAGCTTGAAATCTCCTGGAAAGTGGAACTGCTGACTTTTCCACAGTTCTAATACCATTTGAGGCATTTGCAGAAGTCTAAAATCAGTTTTCTTATAATCCCTGTCCTACTGGTGGCTTTTAAACTATTATTTCAGACTTTAATGCTAAATCAACACTCTCTTGAGTATCCAAGAAAAAGTTTCTGTAAATAAACATGTAATTTTGAAAGTAATGAAAAGTTAGCTGAGTGGGAAAGGATTTTTTCAAAACTCTTACAGTATTATTTCAAATGCCATCCCTCATTTATCCACCAAAGGTTGTCACTCTATGCTTCAATATATCTTCCGAAAACAAAACACATAATCTGATTTGCCATTGTCTCCAGTTGTCTTTTGTAAAGACCCAAATATTTTCATTGCTTGATTATTGGTCAGAGTAAGAGCATTTAGTAAATTCACTTAAAGAATAATTCTGATATTATATAGGGGCTATGATGATATATTAATGCAGATTTGAATCCAGGACTAAAATCCTCAGTGTTCGTTTTGTCTGTGTGAGGTAGTGTATAGGTTTCACACTCCAGAACCATACCTAAGTGTCAGGACTTTTGCTAACTC
This sequence comes from Corvus cornix cornix, assembly GCF_000738735.6. NCBI lineage: Eukaryota > Metazoa > Chordata > Aves > Passeriformes > Corvidae > Corvus > Corvus cornix. Next base: position 101,892,788 of record NC_047056.1, on the reverse strand, counting down.
TCAAGATGCGTCAAAGCCCTGGGAAATAAAATTTCTTTTCTCTCAAAATAAGGAAAAGGGAAGTTTGTAAGAGAAACAAGGTCACTCACTGAAAAAATAACTTGTCTACGCACTTGCATATTGGATTTTCTCCTGTTATCACTATATCCACACCATCCCCTATGGAGACGGTAGCATGTTTTGCTACATGCCAGAATATCTGGCCAGAGATTTATGAATGGAATATGTAGAAAAGACTTTAAATGACCTTGAAAGAAGAGATTGGATATGACCATAATTTTGGAAATGGGAAGTGAAACTTTTTTTTTATTACTGGTGTTGTGCTTTTAGATGCAGATTGGAGATAAGGATCCAAATATTGTTTTTTCACACTTCAGAATGCAATCAGAGTTGTACTATATATGATTTTTCCAGCCTGTATTCTTAGTTATAAGTGGCATGCAGTTTTCCAAATTGAGTCTCTGCTTTACAAATATCATTTAAATGTCTTCTGCATATGGGTTAGAACACTTAATTTGCATAATAATTTTGGTAAACAGAAAACACTTTCAAATAAAACATCATTTACAATATTAAGTAGAAGAGATGCTGGCATTAAAATTTCAAAGTGCAATTTATTTTGAAACCCATTGACTTCCCAAGCACGGTGGGGCTTTAAAGAGTGCAATTAAACCTTGTTATGTATGACAAATAATGCCATTATTAACAGTATTTTTTAAAGAAAAAGGAGGTTATGTGCTTGAATTAAAATCTACAATGCTCCAGATATAATAAAAGCTACTTTGAAGCTCTGCACACAAGATTAGTTATGTCTGAAAGGCATGAAGGTGCCAAGTAGAGGGCTGAGGGTGACGAATTTGCCTCCTTGACTGTCACACAAGGCACAGGTACAGTCAAGCCCTGAGCCTCTGCGGTTGCCACAGCTCAGCTAAACAAGCTCAGCAGAGGAAGTTTAGCTCTGCAGTCTAGTGGCTAATATTTGGGTTTGGTGAGGACCACAGCCTAATGAATATTATTTACACAAAGAAATGCCTATTGCATGCACTGAACTGCAGTACCAGAAATTTTCACTTCTTGTGACTTCCTGATGTAGCAGAGTTATGCAAAACAATCCAGCTAAGGACTATTTTGGTTTCTGCACAGGAGCCAATAAGCCCCATTTAGGCATCATGCTTCATGGATACATGGAGTCTCTATCTGGTTCCAATGCAAAAGGTGCATCTGGATGGAAGCTGGACTGATACAAACTAAACAGCAGAGTACTGTGCATTCACGTGGCTGGAAGTGCCCATCTCTGCTACGAGAAGTTGTGTAAGTAGGCAAGAGGAAAGAGGGTGTGTGCTCTTCTACCCTACATAGTTTGTGTCTGTGTGATGATTCATAATTGTAAAGTTTTATAGCATCTAATATTGTAGTTTATCTTTTGTATTATTGTTATTGATTGTGAATGTATGACCTACCTCCTGCTTGCTAAGTGTCTGCCATTATTAGATCAATAAATCATTTTGAGGCTAATTTGATTTCAAACACAAGACTTGAGAAGTTTTTCCTCATGGTAAATTGGAACCTGGATGTCCAAACCACTACAGAATCCTATGCCTAGTCTTCTAGTTTCATAAACAGTTTAGTGAGGTGACTCTGCAGACCTAATTTTCTCTTCAGTTTAATTCAAGACATATGTGCTTTACTGGTCCTCTTTACTGGAGAGAACTAGACCTTTCTGATTCTCTGCACTAGACTAGCAAAAGGCCCACCAGGTCTCCATGGAACTGATTAAATCTGCTTCTGGGACAGAAAAAGTCATTCCTACACCAAAGAGATCCTGGTACCCAAGCTCAGAGTGCCAAAGTTGCTAAAAGCTAAAAAATATGTACACACGTCAACATGAAAAAATAAATTAATAAAATTGAAGAATATACATTTGCAAAGTATGCAGCAGACTCTTTAGTTTTCCCTGATGCCAAGATATTCTATCCCTGCTATTCATGGCTGGCATTTTAAGACCATTAAGCAGAGAATTTTCCGTATTTTTATTTACTTGTTCTGATCAGATCATGAGAGCCAAGACGTATTTCAGGAGACGACAAAACTCATGACAAAACTAATGCTGAAAACCCTTTTTCAGCAGATACAGTGATAGAGTTTTTTCTTGATCTCCTTAGGAAGACAGAGAGCTCCCCCATGATCAGTGTACTGAAACAAACTTGGTACGGCAAGTCTCTCTCTCATCAGAAGAGGTATCAGTACTTCTCAAGGACAACACTTTCTGGTGCCTGTGGTTATTGCATATATTTAGGTCCACTCTCTCTGCAGTCCTTACAAACACTTAGATCTTCCGTAGTATCTCCATAAGGCTTTAGTATGTGGACGTTTGGATTTGCATTTCCACTTCATTTACTTATCAGTTTCCTGGTGACATTATCTTAAATGAGTTTAGGGGTTGCTTACACATGCTTGCAAATATTGCTATATGCAAGTGCATGCATTTATATAGCAGGCATTTAATCACATTTTTAAAAATATATTCTAGGAGTCACAGGAGCATCCGTTCTGCTAATAGACTGTTTAAAGCAAACAAGACATTCATAAAGTTGTTGGAAGATAAAGCCCAATATTTTTAAAAGGATTTTCAGGGTTGGCACACAGTATCCTTCTAAATGGTCTTTGCACTATGAGACAGTAATTGCAACTTAGTTTGAACTGGCAATACTTCACAAAAACAGAGTGTGAAGATTAAATTATATCTGGCATAGACACCCCAATTTCATGATGACAACTCTACCTGCCTTTTTGAACTATGTATCAGAAGAGTGAATTCTTATTCCCTTCTGTGTAATGGATTTGTCTGAGAGCATGTGGAAGCAAAATGTGTCCTTCAACCATGTTATACTCTCTTGAAGGGGAGAAGTAGTTTTTGTAGCTCCTATAGTCAGAGACTGAATAAACACACAAAATTGAACAGATTAATGTAGTAGCTCAGAGCATTTGATACTATTTAATGATGGAGTGCCTAAACTGTGAAAATACTAATTTCAGTTATTTAGGGAACAAAAATGTATCATTACAGATGTACCTGATAGGTTTTCTAAGACCATCAAATTGAGAATTTAGATAATAATTCTCATTACAACTTCATTCCTTGTTTCAAAGACAGTTTCTTTTTTTTAATTCACCCTCCTTTCCTCCCTTTCAGAAGTAACAAAATAACAGATGTGGTTCCTTTGCTAGCAGTATAATTTCTAGTAAACTAACTGGCCTGATTCACTTTGTCTTATAGCCATCTTTACTCCAAGTCCTGAGTACTGATTCATATGTAACGATGAGAGGTGTTGTAAAGTCATGTTAAGAGAGATATCACCAAGACTGGTTACATTAAGTGGAAATTGTAAAACCCATCTGTGCTTTACCTGAACCTTTGAATGGGTCTAAATGCCTGCAAACTGTTCTTTTTAGAAGCAGTAAAAGGAATGGCAAGTGTGCCCTAAAGAGAAGGAGAAAGGACTTGGAACATTTTCAGCCAACCTGCTGCTGCTCTCTATGAGCAGAATAACCCATTTGGAAACATGAAATATCTCCTGGTCACTCTGAAGTCAGGGCAACAGTTTCAAAGCAAATGTTTATGCTTAGGTTTCAAAGCAGTACTTTTGCACATTACTGCCAATCAACGATATGGTAATTTTAAATTTCTCATTCCCCTAATGAAAGGTAGTCCTAGAGTTTAACTTCATTATGCTTTTGATGAAGGCACTTTCATAAAGTACACCATAAGATGATTACAATTGAACAAAGTGTTCCCTAGATAAATAGTCTATAACTAGTGCAAATTATCCCCTGCATGTATTTTATTTTAGGATTGGTGGGTTTGGTTCCTCAACACGTAAAGGCATTCTGAATAATCACCAATGCAATCTGCATGATGCACCATAATTTTCTACTAGGGACTGAGTGTTTATTTATACTGGTATGTCTAATCTTCTAAGGAAATTCTGTCTTGGCATCGTAATCAGTCTTGGTGTTGACAGAAAAGAGTTCTGCTCTGCAATATTTAGGAGATAAAAGAAAGCTAAATTAACCCCACAATATACTACCTTTATAGACTGATTAAAGCCTAATAATCTGAACATATGAATGCATATATGTGAAATTAACTCAGTCATCCTTAATGAAACTTATTTCTACATATTACACCACATCATAAACTGTAAAGTATATTTATTTGTGGAAAGCTCAAATGATGATGTCCAAAACATTTAGTATTCATTTATTATGATATCCTAGAAAAGTAGAATTAATTGAATAAATTTAAACATGCTTATTTACTTTTCTATAAACTCTTTGATATTGTACAGTAATTTTTTACAGATAGCTGTATAATAACTTCTCCAACTCTATGATTTCAGTGACTTGCAGTGAATATGAGATGCACCACTTAAGTGTTTCAGAAAAGTGTATTTTTTCATGCAATTATTTTTATTTATAGAAAGCATGGGTTAAAATTCCAAAACTATTATTTGAAAACCATAGCATTTCCTTACCAATGGCTTGAAGACTGCAGAATTTAACCCCATTTTTATTAATGTAAGCTATCATTGGTATATAATGTAGTTTATGGCCATTATACTGGCTTAAGAGTGTAAAATCTGGTATATAATGCAAGTTTAAGGAAATAAATACATTCTGGAAAAATTATATGTAATAATCTAATTTATAGGACATTCTCCATTAAAGCTTGGGTATAAATATAACCCTGTGTAAGTTACCTTGTTTGATACATTTTTCTTTAAGCACCTCCTCTTTTGAAAAAAATGCAATGACACATTTTTATCTCTACATCCATTTCTCCTTGTATTCAACATTCTCCAAGTTTGTTTTAAAAAAATTATCTGACATTTTAATTTTCCTTTCCCTTTACTGCCAAAATCTGATGTTCCAGCACAAAGACATGTAATATACTCATGGCAAAAACAGGATTACATGATTTGTGCCATGTGAATGTGTTTTGTATTTTTGGTGCACAGTGGTGAAATCTCCTTTTGTGTTTCAGTTTAGAATACCTTTGAAGTGGATCTGGCCACCACTGGTCACCTCCTATGCTTTGGTTCACATCACACAATGACTCTTGAGTGCCATAAACTGGATGAAATCACAAAGAACTGAACTCATGGGCATTTGGCCCACATGAATGGCCTAGAATTAGTCTGAATCAAACATCATCTAAAATATGTGCAGAGAAGTCACTGAGATCACAGCATCAACTGATCACTCTATAAATCCACCCCTATTTGTCTATACCACTTGCAAATTAGTATCTAGTGGAGACCTGCTCAATGTTTAGTACTTTTAACTGTAACTTAAATAGGTAACTGTTGAGTAATTAAGTTTTATACACACAGGTGAGTGCCTGACCACAACATGCAACAACATAAGTTCCTAAAAATACCTTGGCTGTAATTCAAGAGCACTTGAAGAAGTATAAATAAAAAGTATAAATACTTGAACAATTTTCTATTGCTCCATTCACTGCTGTAGCATGAAGGTATTTCTTAGGGTCAACTGCAAAGCGTCTACATAACAGCATTATCACCTTGTCCCTGAGGAAGCCTTTCCACAGGAATTTTCTCACAGTCCAGTTCTGCTGAATCTTCTGGATACTGATCACCTTGGGGACCACCTCACCATGAATGGTGAGCCTCCTGAGGCTGAGATGGCAGCACCTGCAGAAACCATGGAGTGTGAGCAGGATATATTTTCTTTCCTACTCTGTTTTTTTTTTCTGAGCTTATGACAGGATAGTTAGGCACTAAGCGGAAATAAGGAGGAGAAAGTGAGTGACAACAGATAATAAAAATATTGAATAACTGTGGCAAGCTCAGAGACTGGGACATGTGATGGGAAGAAAGGAGCATCTACTAAAGTAAAGACAAAGAGGAAACTGGAAAAAAAAAAAGGCGATATTTAGGCCTTCTTTTCAAGACTGCAGTAAATTCATATCCTGTGAATTGACCTCACCTCCAAAAATATTCCCTATTTTTTCTTCATCTGAAGCAAATTTTTACATTTCAGTGTAAACTCTGTCTCATGTTATCAGAGCATTTAAACATTTACAGCTGTTGGAAGTTCCAAAGGGACCATTCTGACCTACTTCTGTATTAATTTATCTATCATAATGTGAGGCATAGGGTTTTTTGATAATTCCTTTTATGTTGTTACAAAATTTGAAAGTCATCTTAACTCAGTAAGGATTTGCATATTTTATTCTTCTTAAAAAAAACCAAACCAAAACAAAAACAAAAACAAATGAACAACCAATCTCCACTAACTAGTGCAAAATCCATAGATGTGTTAAGTCAAGACAAAACATACTGTAGAAAGTATCCATGGATAAATCATGTATTTAGTTTGACACTGAAATTCATGTTTTCTAAAACTAAAATTCTGGTTTTAATCCTTCCAGCAGGCTCTTGTGGTTCCTTTGACAATTTCTAACTCAAAAATAATTAATATTAGTTTTCTCTGTTTTTGAATTTCGAGTTCTTTTACACAGAGTTTGGATTAAAACGGAGGAGACGCCAGTCTTTTCTTCTTTACTGATGTTTAATATTTTCTGATCTGTAATACAGCTGCACGGTATGTGCCTCTTAGTTGGCAGGGTGAAAAATGGCCCCGAGTTCTAACTTCCAAGGTCATTTAAAGTCCAAATCAACCAATTATGAAATACCAAGTAATAAGTTTTTACTTATAATCCAATAACTACCTATTCATAGTCCACAGTGCAGGTTTTTTGACCCAATAACAGAACACTCAGATTTGTGAAGAAGCAGGAGAAATGAAGAAGGAACAAATCCACACCCCAAATCCTCCATATTGTTACACTTAAATATAATTATATCCCAGAAACCTAAATTCTCTAAACCCAGGGTTCCAACAAATTGAGAGATATTTCTTGATCAATTACTACTTATCTTCTAAACAGCTTCTAATAGTCAGTAATTCTTTATTGGTACAGTTACCAGAAGTGGACACTAAATAAATAGTCATTTTGGCAGTGCATGCAAAGGTATAATTCCCTTCCAATTTCTACTTGATGTTTCCTAATTTATTCATGAAGCAATAGAAGCACACATGCACATGCTGAAAATCCATGTTCTGTGCATTATCTCACATGGCTTCTTCATCCTTCTTGAAGTCATTGCTTTTCAAAGCAGTGGTAAACCTCTCATGCTACAAATATTACCTTTTTCCTACTTCTGGGTGCATTACCTTGTATTTATTTGAATTAAAGCACAAATCCTAAGGCCAGTTTCCTCCTCCACCTGTTTTTGTGACATTTGTAAAATCTCTCTCTACAATCTGTTCATCAAAGTCACCAAAGGAAAAAAAAATAAACTGGGAACTTATCCATAAGAATTATACAAGGAGTAGCCTTATTAAAGGAAGATTCCCTATTTATGTTTTTTTCCTAATTGACTGCTTGTATTCATCAATCCCTTTTTTCATCTGCACAGATTTGTTTGGTTTTAGATTTGTTCTTTGTCTAGATTCCTGCTATAAATTTTGAATACCCTTCCTTCTTTGACAGTGTGAAGTATTTCATTCAGACTACTGGAAAAAAAAGACAGCTAATGCTCTTCCATTCTATATCCTGTTCTTTCATTAAAATTGATTAACTAATGTAAAATTCACAAACAATTTTTGGGTTTTTTTGCAGGAGCTGGGCTATATTTTTCACACACTGACAAAAACACTGAACACTTGATTGGTTTCTGTCGGGTTTTTGCGTGCTAGCTCAAAGAGAGCCCGGAGGTGTAGCCGCAACCCGACTGCGCTGCAGCAGCACAGACACACAGAAGCGCAGGCAGACGGGGCTGCGCTCCGCACCCGAGGGAGCCGTCCCTGAACAGGGTGTGAAGGCACACAGGCAGAGGCTAAGAAGGGAGGGAGAGGGGACTCTCCGTGTAAGTGCCATGCAAAACGTTTATTGAGCTGAAACAATGGGGGGATGAGACAGAGAGCCAAGGATCTGAGGGTGTCCAGGGTTTTTATAGTGGGGATAGGATAAGGGATACAGCCAATGGGATACTTGACAGGAGACACGGTTGAGGGCAAGGGAACCAATGGAAATAACACAAAGGAGGGATTTAGGGAAGGAACCAATGGGGTGTCGAGTACTACAGAACTTTCTAGAATTAATACATATTAACTTAGGGGAAATGAATATTAACAAACTTATACGTAGAACAGGGAGGGGAAAACATGAACCTATCACAGAAGAATATATAAACTGTGGAACCGGGGGATTATGGGCTCTCATCCTCACCACAGAGCGAGGCATTATGCTTCGGTGCCTGACCACCACAGCTTGGTGTCTGTTCGATCTTCAGCGGTCAGGGTGGCTGCAGCCACTTGCATCACTACAGGTTACTGCTTAGCCAGATGACATTTTTCAGACACATGTCAAAAGCATATAGGAATATTAAGTCAGCCTTAATGACTCTTAGAGACTAATAATAAGGACTAATTTGCAAACATCAAGGTTTTAGTAGTATTTGATTTGTAATGCTTTCCTCTAACCTCTGTTTTTTGTCTAGCATTGGCTCTCAAAAGAGAATAAGGATTACTGAATCCTTGGCTTACTAGAAGGCAAACTTTTGTTCTATATGGGGATTATTAAAACAAGCAAAGGAATAAAAATGTTGCATGATCTTTGATTAAACTACATGATATACCAACAGAAGAAAAATATAAATAATTACATACTTTAGGCAGGAATTTTATTTGTATGGAATGAATGCCATTTATGTATGAAACACTCTGTTCTATAAGCTAAGATTTTAGCTTGTGTTTGAAAGCAAAACCTCCTGATTAAGTTTGTTCTGTTCCTGACCCCAAAATATGCATTGCTTAAGTTGTATTATAGAGCTTAGAAGTATTATCAAAATGAAAAGGGTTTTATTCCACCTTTGTTTCAAGGTAAAAGATATTAGTCAGGATCACAACACAATGGATTGAAGTGCTGTACAAGCACACAAAAATTGTAGTATAAACCCAAAAATATGAGCCAAAGAACTGCACTTGAAGGTTTGTAACTGCTGCTGGCATAGTGCAAACTCAGGGGTGAACATATATTTTGTTCAAATTTTTCTAATTTATATATAAATTCTGTCTGGAAATGACATCAACAGTAAAGTAAATAACAATAATAACAATAAAAAAGATGATACTATTAAAATCTAGACCTCAAAAAACAATACATCTGAATCATAACAATATTCATCAAGATAGGGAATAGCCAGTGTCATTTGCAAGTACTTGATGGTTTTTACTTTTAACTTTAACCCAGAGCTTCCAGTGCTTGTGTTTTGAATTAATAAAACATGTTCTGGAGATTTTTACAATCCCTTTATAGCTTTATATACACTGAAGTACAGATGTACATTATCAACTGTAATTCTCTGTCAATATATTTGAGCTGAAAGGAAAATTACAGTTTTGCTAACAGGCTAGGACTAATTAGAACCTAGGTTACATTTTGTCTTACCACTTTTCAAAGCTATTAGAACTACTACATTATTAAAATATTAGACAATTAAAACTAATATAATTATTTTTAAAACTTCATTTCAGGTAAAAAATTGCCCTTATGAAACATGGCATCTAATTTTTACTTTTCCATTTAAATTGCTATATTTTTACACTGGAAGCAAATTGGTTGTTCTAGTGAGTCAATTCCTAATCCAGTGGGATATCAAATTTAGGTTTTCAGGTCTGTCTCATAAGCTTTTGATCAAAATGCATAAAAGGCACATGGTTTCTTACAAGGCTCCCAACTTCATAAAGTCTGTCCCTGTGATATAAATTTATTATAGAATTTACATATGGTTGCACAGTAATACAGTAGTCATGATACCATTAATATAATTATTTGTGTAGAAGTGCCACTGGAAAAATAATAGATGAACTAATACCATAAACTTTTAATAAAACACCTTTTAAAATGTCACTGTCATTCCAGGCTCATGCAGCAGTTCAGATTAATGTCTAAAGCCTAACTATTTCTGATTACCCAGATTTAATCCTTGACACATTTACTGATGCAAGGCGGACACAGGCAGACACTGCATTAATCAGTGTTAGGCATAGCCAGCCCAGTTGCTCATTTCGTGTTCCTTTAGGCCTCTCAGATAAGAAAATACATGGCTATGTTTTGCAAGCAGCCCAAACTCAGTATCCTGGGAAACTTACTGCGTTTTCTTTAGACAATTTACAGCTGCAGCCCATAATGCTCAAATGAACATGAAGACCTACACAAGACAACCACCAGTCAGGAGAAATGAACACGACCATGGTGATGATAATTATGTAGGAAAGAACTGAGTTTTTCATCTCTAGCCTTGAGATTAAGTGGACCAGCATAAATTGCATTGCATTAAAAGCAGTTAATTTCTTTTACTTCTCATAACAGGATGGTGCCATCCAAAGTATGGGATGGAAATCCCTGGCTCATGCTAAGGTCTTAATCTATATTCATGCTACCTTGCCCAAGACAAAACTACAACAGGAATCCTGCTGAGAAATTAATGATCTAGTCAGTCATGTGGCAGTGCTCAGCCTTGCTTCTTCATCCTTTTGACTTCTCCTGTGTAAGTGTAGCCAATAAGACACAAGGCAATTTGTCTCAGTCGTACACACATACCTGTAGCTCAAATAAAACAATAAAGCCTTTTACCTGGTCAGACCACTAGAGCAGCTTTCAGGTATCTGGATTAACCAAAATGATACCAGGTTAGGCTATAGTAATTTGAAACACAACATAATTATTTCAGGAGTCTGAAAGGAACAGAAATAGTTGCAATCAGAATTTGAATTAGTGGTGTTTGTTGTCTTCTAACCTACTCTGCATTCTCCTTTCAGAAGTGATTCCCAGTGGGCAGTCTAGGTCTTGCTTGTCTTGAAATGAAATATTTTGAATTTTTTTATATCAAGCCAAAATGGTGCCTACAAGTCACCCTGTTCCTGGATTACAGGCAGATACACATGTATTTTCAGGAGTAAAGACAAGTGAACTTCGTGAAAAGTCTTTGAAAAATATTTTATTTAGCATCAGTAATAAAATTCCACTATAAAATATTGTTAAATAGCAATCACCCAGCTAAAAGCCTCCAGATACATTTAGTCTTTCTTAAGTCTATACTTCAATCCAAGCTTAATGGGATAAAATTTCTTCCTAGGATTCAAGAATACACAGCATACACAGCAGGGTCTTTCTAGAACCTTCATGGCTTTCTCACTATTTCTTTCCCTGAATACAAAAATGCAGGGATTATTTTGCATCCATGGAGAGGATACATCAGGATAAATACAGACATTGATGTCTGAACTAGTTGTCTAGACTTTCGATAATGTCAATGGAGAGAAATAAACACTCTTTGCTTGTGATTCATTTTACACTAAAACAAATGTCTAAAATAAGTCAGATGAGTCATGTTCCAGGACAACCAATTTCTCTCCATTACTTACAAAATGACATCAGTCAACTAGCTCAGATGAAGAGAACTACATCTGATCTAGTGAATCCCACTCTAAGTATTTTCTGGGTTGGTACCCTGCCAGTCAATCCAGTTCTTCACGTTGTAGGAGGTATGGGAGCAGGAAATAAAAACCATCTGTCTAAGGGGCAGCTGTTATCTATGTCTGATCGTGGCTCAACCTCTCTATATGCTACACTTTTAAAAGGTAGTCCTACAATTACTGCAGAAAGCTATAGTACCATTAAAGGAGAATTGAAGATCATTCTAAGTCTTCACAGATTTTTTCTTTTGTATTCTTTTTGGGGCTCTGGCACCACAAGTCAAAAGCTGTTGTGAGTTCTACGATTTCCTGCTCGTTTTATGAGGAGGAGGAGGTAAAAAATAAACATCTGAAACATCTGAAAATGAGAAACAATGCAAACTATTTTTACAAGGCCCTTTTGCAGGCCATAACCAAAGCTGACTACAGTTTCCTAATATTTTTTACTGGTTTTCACAGTTGCAATATAAGTAATGTCATAGTGAAATTCCAAACATCATTTTCTAAGAAAGCCTGACACTAAATTTTTGTGTTTGGGATTTTAGCCCTGTTTTTCAGTCATGTAAATAGACTTTCCTTGCTACATTTATTTTATTCTTCTGTAACAAAAAAATTGAGAGCATCGGATAGCTAACTCTTATTTGCCTCAAAATGTGTCATAGTAGCTTACTATCAACCTGTCAAATAAGTAATCACTAGTCAAAAAAAGGACTGCCATAATTTCTCAGGTATTGTTTAGCACTTTTGGGGCCTAGTTTTCAGGAACGATGAGCATTTCTGTGCTTGGAGGAGCCAGCTCTTTGTGTGAATGTGTGCTACAAAAGCCACATCATGCTATTGAAAGGGAATTGAAACAGAAAGCTGATTTACAGAGGTAAGCAACTATCTCTATCTTTGTACTGAAATTCCTGTGATTTTCCAGAAAGATTGGTACATCCTAAGAGAAACCATTCCAATGCATTTAAAAACAGATGTGGCTAATGCAACTAGAGTAATAGATTAATAAGCTTTTGAGAAGTAAAATCAGCTCTTTAAAATATGTCCATTTATCATTAAACACTTTATTTTGTGCTGCAAACAAAAACCCCTATGATTATTTTAATTAACCTTCCTGTGACAGCATACAGAAGTAGATGTAGTAGATAGTTAATGTTAATCATTCCTCAAAAAAATATTCTGAGCAATATTAGACTGATTTATATACTATTAATACCTTGTGACAAGAAATGGGAAAAGAAATTTTCATCTAAGTCAGCAGGTGTTTTCTCTTTATTTCACTTGGGCAAGTTTTTCACATGAGAAGGTACAACGCTGGCATAAGTCAAGCCACTCATCCCAAGTTTATTATGTTCTTAAGTACTTCGCTTTTTCAGAGCGCCTGAGATAAGTACAGTGCAGCCTGAGTCCTTGGTTCACAAGAGTAACCCATTGATTTTTGGTCTTTCTCATAATAATAGCCATAATAACATGCACACAGCAGAAACGAGTTGTAAATTGAGGCAGAAATTTCCTGTATGACCTCGATTATGATATTCATTCTCCCTTACTTCATAACCATTTTAATTAGCAGGGTAACTGCACAAATGCACTCTCTGAGGCTAAGAAAGCTGAATCTCAGGAAAATAGATAAAATCTTACATATGCAGAATTTGAAGCTGTCATAAGTTCTAAAATATACTCTACCACCTACGTGTCTGAAGTACTTCCATCTGAATGGTCACAGGAGGATGACTGCCTTCAATAACTGCAACAACCACACAGCCCCTTTCTTTCCCTTTGTGCCCAGTATCTGTTTTACTAGCATATATATAGAGAGATTCTCTCCTCCTTGTAACTTTCTGAGAAATTACCAATCCAAAGAAGTTCAGATGCTTTCTCTAATTAGTTTAGAGCTTGTCCAAACAAATAACCTTTTCTTATCTACCTTAACTGCTGTGGCTCACAGCTAAATACTACGCCTTTTCCCTTCAAATATAGTATCAGTACAAGCAGTTCATGTTTCTATTAGCTTATCCTTCTCTTTGTAGTTCTCATGTCAAATATCACTTTTCCTTGGCATGTCTTTCTTCACTTCTCTCACAAGTCTCTGGGGTCCTATAACCAATTGAAAATCTATTTCCTTCAATGAGTGATTTAGTTTTCCATATAGATCTATTAGAAGGCCATATTTGTTCCTGTAAACTGACAAAACCTGTTAACATACAGAAATCACTCACTGCAAGTTTTAATGCTTATTCTTTATAAAAGTGTACAAATACCTTCTTTTATATGTATTGTACCATTCCTAATGGTAATATTTTTGAGCATTTTTTTCTCATCCTCTAGGCATAAGGACTGCTGGTGTTACTGCTAGTACGGTGTGGTGGAATGATATAAAGTGGTTACTGCCAGGCTGTGTGTTTTTCAGAAACAAAACTTCAGTTGTTCATATTCGCATTTACCAGTCTTACAGGCTTTCCCTTGTCTTTATTTTATTTTTTATTATTTCCCCCTGCATTTATTTTTCCTTGTCCTCCTGAATAATATTGTTCTTTCCTTTTTAAATTTCTTAATCTAATTTCTTAACATTCATCTTGGATCTCAATTAGAATTAATTTCCAGTCAATATACACTGGATTATACTTTCTTTTTCCCCCATCAGTATCCTAATAAACTAGGAAATAATGCATGTGAATTTTCTTAGAGACCAGAGATATCATTAAGATATGCAATTAGACACTGCAAGATTATGTATGTAAATTGGCTTTTCCCATGTTGAGAGGGAATTGTCCAGGCCTCAGAGTAACAATATTTTGGTGACTTATAATAGTGTACGAAGAGTATTTTGGTGATTTATCGTAATACTGTAGGAAGAGTAAAGATTTCAAGAAGCTGAATTAATACAAATTAAATTATTTCCACATGGAATATGGGTGAATGTTTGATGGTAACTAAAGCTTCTTCACATTCTACTGAATTCATTTTAAACACTAAAAAGATCATAAAATTGAAAGAAAAGTTATAAACTAGAAGAATAAGCTAGTAAAATATGAATCTGATTTGATTTAATTTAATTTTTTCCTCTTCAGCTGTTTCTCTACTTCGGATATTCTTTTAAGAAAGAAACCTAAATATTCATATTCCGTAATGCCTACTGAATGTGTCCCCCTTCCTTCAGCATCCATCCCTTACATCCTAATTTTGCCTGTGTTCACTGCCAAACCCTGTGACCCCTCAGCCATTCAGTAAAAAAGGAATTGCCATTCCTTGAGGGCTTTCCTAGTGGGTTTTGTTTTGTTTTCACCATCTTATTAATTGTAATAAGCTTACTGCAGTTTTCAGAATTTCTGAGTCTAGTCCAACAACTTTTAAGTAATTTATTGTTAGTTGTAACTAATGTTCATCTGTCTTACTTAGCTCACTGCTTGTTCTTGACAGAAATCATGCATGACATTCATAATGCTGTTGAGACAGGCAGTGTTTACAATGTTTTTCCCCTCTCCACCTTTTGTCCATTTTAGGGTTCTCTTCTTGCATTTATAACCCACAGCTATTAACCTCAACTGTAATCTGGAGTAATAGCTGCATTATTATCATTAGATAACCTATACTGTGTGGCTTGTAACTTTTAGATGTAATGAATACACGGAGCATAATTGGATTTTGTATGATAGTGGATTTTAATTAAATTTGAACCATAGGAAGAGAAAAATAATAAACTTATACTAAGTAGATATTTATTTTATTCTTCACTATAGATATGCATTTGCTTTATTTTCATGTCTGCTTTTAGGCATGGCCTTTTTTAATCTACTCAAGTAGTCAAGTAGAAACAATTTTGTTTTACCTGATTTTGAGAGGTCACACTGTTGGTGGTGCTTTGCTTTTTCCTTGGGAAGTACTAAATCACCTACGAACATGCAGATACTCAGCCTCCTTGTCTGAAATATGTAATAACTGGTAGAAAAAGAATACTGCTGCATGAAATTGGAGAGGTATTTGCCTGACTGCTTTTTCCTGTTCAAGGAAAGTTGCTGAGAAAAGTGTCTTGGCATATTTCAGAAGGATATTTATCTTTTGAAAATAACTATTGATTTTTAGTTTGTAATTTGAAACTAATTAAATAGATCTGAGTTTCTGAGTCAAGTCCTTTTAGGTTAATGGGAAAAAGGATGTTTCACTGACTAAGCTGCTAAGCGTGGCTTGGGAAAATGTATTATTTTCTTTGTTCTAGTAAACATTGCATTTATGACCTTGGAAATTCAGAACTAGAGTTGCAAAGTAATGTAGTCACTTAAGGATGCAGTTAGGAGCTAGGAATGGTGATTTGTTCATTTTTTGCACCACTGAAGAGCAATTAAGGCTCAATCTAACTGTTAGTTGGAATTAATCTCCATGCTGTAACTCACCTACAGAGGTATCTATATCAGTAAAGCGGTCAAAACTTTGGCAGTAGAACATTCTATTCTGATTCAGCTTTGTTCTTGGCCAATTCTTGCTCTTCCAGAACTATTCCCAAATGCACTTGGAGCATTCAAAGGAGTAGGGAATGATATTCCAAAGGCAATTTGGATGAAAAAATCGTGTTTGGAGGCAAAAAGACTAAGCCAGCAGAGAACATCCCCTAACACCCTCCAGCACTAATGTTAATTTACTATCAGAGAGATGTAGCCCTTTCTTCCTGAAGATATAGTCAAGTTGGCAAAGGTTTCCAAGAAGGAAAAAATTATGCAAAAATAACAGGTTAATGAAACTTGCTGGCTTCCAGATCGGAATGGCTTCTCATCTGATCATCTTGACAGGAGAGCAGAGCAAGCTAAAATCTGTATACCACATCCATGTAACGCTATCCCAGGCATAAGTAATTCTAAGTGAGGGTAAGTGAATGTCTCCAGCTGGCAGGAATGTGACACTGTACCTTCAAGGCCTATGGAGTCACTGAGATAGATGTGTGTGGCACACATCAAATGATTCTGAATATATGCTGTCTTGTATGAAAGAACAGGTTAAAATATTGTTTCAATTTTATTTAATTCAGTGCTTACCTAACCTAAAATTTCCCACATTGATGACTGTTTATGTCTTTCAGTCAGTGTCTACTCTAGCTGATATATTAAGTGTTCACATGCTTCAAATTACTGCAAACATGCAAACATAGCAAATCATCAGCTTTGCATTTGATCTCTCAGAAACATTTCCACAATGAACTTTCTCTCTTCAGATGACACAACTCCCAAGATTCCTTCTCCTGCCTCTAAGTCCAAGGTGGCACTTTCCAGCTTTTTCAAAGAATAAAATACAGCCAACTTGAAAAATAAGATAATTTTCCTCTCATGGAAAAATCACTGTCTACTAAGCATAATTTAGGATGATAACTTAAACAAATACTCCCAAGACAGTTGAATCAGAGCTTCTTATTTCAATGTAGTTTACCTTGATTAAGAACAAAATTAACTTATCTGGAGTAAAAAGGTAGTTCAAAGTCCAATATAATTTGAAAGGTAGCAAATTATATTAGACAAGCTCTAAAACAGGCTTCAATCACAGAGTTGATTGAAGTCCTTCATGAAAACAGTACCCACAAATTTGTTTATCTTTTTCTCCTTTAGGAAACTCTTACCTTCTGTTTTATTGGCCTTCTTCAATACGTTCCAAGTCAGCGACAGCCCAGTGATAATGTGATTAAGCAGCTCTAAAACTTTATGAGCCAGTGAAATTTCAGCTACTGAAAAACATAGCTTTTGGAGAATGTTTCAAAGAAACTCAGTCATATTATAATGTGTCTCGGGAGCCATAACAAATAAACAGTGCTGTAAAATGTCCATAGACACAAGCCCAGCATCCTTAAAATCTGTCAGTAGTAAACTGTAGTCCTACATTCTTGCTAGTAGTATTTATTTGAAAGAGTAAGACTAAATAAGAACATTTTTAAAATAATCATTTTAACAGTAATTCAAATATACATAAACCCCCCTCATACATTTTACAAACATAAAATACATGTTAAACTGTTTGCTTATTTTCACTGAGATTGTACTGGTTATTTAGGAAAAATAACCAACTGTGAAAAAGCAACAGCATATGGGTTTATTGTGATGCCAATACTTGCAGTGATTCCTTTAAATTTAGAAAGTTTGAGCTTACCTAAAGTATTATATTTGGAATGAAAAACACTTTTTTTTTTTTTCTTCTGGCTTTGGGATCGTGATGTGGAGATGAATATAAACATCCAGTCCTGGACATCAACTCAATTGCACAAAACCCCATGAAAGGAGAACAGAGCTGCATGTTGAATGGATGCAAAGCTTTTTCCAGTTTGTAGTGACTCATGATGTTCCTTATTAAAGCTAAATGGTATATCTAGGACTTGGGTTCCAGAAAATATTTCAGGGTAATCAAACTTACCAGAACAGAAACTCCAGGTTGTTGTGTCTCTATGGGGCACTGAAGCTGTGTCAGAGCTGTTTTCAACTGGTGTCAGAAAGAAGATACAAGCCATCATGTAGTCTAGTAATGTCTAGTTGATGAGATTATTTTTAAACGTGGAAATTGAACTCAGCTATACAGTGACCAGAGAATCGGGAATTTCATGGTGCACGGATAATGTTCTTTCCACAGATAATCTTGCTCTATATGTCTGTCTACTAGTGTGAGCCAGATTTAACCATCATTTTGATGTTACTTAGGACATCAAAAATGCCAATTTCCCATAGCTGTGAGTAATTTTGACTCCAAATATTTTTACATTTTCCTCATAAAACCTCAGTCACTAGTGGGGAAATATATTCTCTTACACAAAACAACTCACACTACAGTTTTATAAACTTTTGAAAAATAAGGGTATATTGACAAAAAATTGCATTTTTTTCCAGAGGAAAATATGAAACCATATTTTTGAAAGTATATTTTGAAAGAAAGAATATTTAATTTAGAAGGATCTGGTGGAAAATTACAGCATAATCACAACATTTATGAAATTCCAGCAAATGTGATCATGCTTTAGGGTAGCATGCTTTGTCTCCTTTCCAAGGTGGCTGGCTGGTTTGTCTCTTCTCAAAAGCTAGAATCGGTATAAAAAATCCAAAACTTCAATAGTAGGGTCATTTTTACATCATAAAACATTAACTGAAAGTCTTCTTGTGCCACCACCATGTACTCTCAAAACAGCTACCTACCCCTGAAAACTAAGCCAGTAGACACTATCTGGGCATAAAACAGGCAGGCAGCTGGTAGGGCCAGGTGGGTGTGCATACAACTGCTCTTTCACACCAGATGAAGCAGCCACGTCCAGACTGTATCGGCGGACCCCAGGCTGCTCCTGGATGTTGACTGAGTGTGGTAGCTGGGCTGGCATGAGATACCATGGGCAGGCAAACCATGCTCCAGTGCTTAGATCCATGCCATTTAATTGACTAGTACAGACACAGCTATGGGTCAGAAAAACACAAAGACAAGTGAAGTGAAGTGAATAATACAAGGAACAAGAACGGACAGAAGACAGATGTTCCACCTAATCCAGTCCCTGACACAAGGCATTTCATTCACTAATGAACAGTATATGCTGCACATAAAAATCTTCAGTTACATTGAAATTATCTGTGTCGCTGTGTCTTTGATGTCAAATTAAGAAAGTATATATATATATACATTCCAATAAAGGTCATGTAGGCCTGAACTTTCCTTCTCCTGGCTTAGCTCAGGATCCTTGTTTAGCAGGGTAGGTGCCAACTCTCTGTGTCACAACTGCATGATGAACCCAGTCAGGCACATCCTTAAATCCTTGGTCTTTGAAAACTACATATTGTGAGGAAGGTAATTGTTAAACTGATGCTGTTGGGCCTACAGAGTCCTTGAAGAACAACTGGCTTTTAGACAAAGAAAAGAAGGGTTTTTTCTGCCATTAGTATCTTAAAATTATTCTTGCGAAGTCAGCTTCGTCCAAGATTCCAAGTAATTTACATGTTGCTTAATCACTTCTGTTCAAGACTAGATGAATAAAAACCATAAATTGTAGTCAATATACAAATTCTAAGCTGAGTATTTTTTCCCATAATGGGAAACTTCTCTTTAATAGTCTCAGTTTTTCTATTACTTTGCAGATCCATCCTATACCGAAATAAGTTAAACAAAATAAATAATCAATTTTCTCATTTCCCTCTCTCCATATAAAGTCTGCTCATTAAGATTATGGAATATTAATTGGATGATTCTGAAGTTCTACAAGATAGAATAGTGTAAATGGGCTTAAGGAAGTACTTTTGACCTCCTTTGATGTAAATACATTTCATTGTGAAAATTTTTAAGAACTATAGTCTTTGAATATGTGAATGACTTTTCCTAGTTTTGAAGATTTCACAATCATTTTTACAAGACCTTTATATCTTAAAAGATAGTTCCCAGTACATTTCAGAATAAGAAATTTTTGAGTTAAAATGGTATAACCAGAAGAGAATTTTTCTATTTTCTATTTCTATGACACCCATTTTGACCTTTCACATTTACACTGAATCTTTCCTTGTTGGTCATGAAGTCCCCTCCTTGTGAACACTAGAAATCATTCTACTCATTACCAGTTCAAACTAGGGATATTTTCTGAAAGCATCTAGCTGGAGGATAATGCTAGTTCAATTACTACAATGGAATACATTTCAGCTGCAAGATGTAATGTAACCAGTCTTATACCAATTTTCACTAGATAGGTTTTTTGTTGCCTTTAAACCTTGAAAAAGTCTTCAAAATTTAAAAGTCAATAACAACAAGAAAGCTTTTGTGAGATGAGATCTTTCTCAAGGTATCTCAATGGCTGTTTTTTTCATCTACACAACACAGTAATTTTCACTACATCTTATACTTCCTCTGAAATCTATATTCAATCTGTATAGAGTTCATATGCCACAATAATATGCTATGGGATAACATTTTGTTTTGTTTTGTTTTGCTTTGCTTTATTATCTTTTGTAAGGAAAAAAAATGCATGTGTTGTTTTCAAAACTTTATTACAAGGAAAAATATCTTATAAAGCTATTTTTGCACCAATAGAGAAAAATATAAGCCCTAGAAGATTGGGCTGTATTTTGCAAGATGGAGTACATTTTTTCTAAATCTTGTTCCACTTCATTGGCCTTCAGTCATTTATTTTTCAATCTCACTTGTACTTCCTCAGAGTCATTATTAAAGAGATTAATGATAAATAAAAGATACTCCATGGGCCTTTCTCCTACTTAGTGCAGTGCTTAATACAATGTTTTTGGATAAAATTTGCTTTATATGTGACTTGATAATTTACCTAAGTAAGTGTAATGAAAATACTTCATGTACATTAAACACCTGGCCACTCAGAAGTAACACTTCTCAGTTATCCCTTTTTAACTGCTTTAGAACATAATATCCCTTACTAAAATAGTAATTCAATAGTGTAGAATATATGCGATATGAAAAATCTGTATGTGCTGGCTGACTTTAAGACCTGAAAGAACTTCATTAGCTATGCCTGGATAATAATAATGGTAACTACTAGTGGATATTCTACCCCTCACAGCTGGAAGTATTCCCACATGGGTTTGACAGCTCAGTGGGTCATGCACTGGCTTGAGTCCTGTGATTATTTTCTTTGCCATAGTTTTTCAGTATGACCTTAGAAAGGCTGTTTATCCCCTCTCTGTTCCTTAGTTTCTACTCTGTTGTCTATTAAGCTTGTCAGTTTAGGGGGCTTTTACAATACTTTTGGGAACTTGATATACTCCCACAATACTGTTAGTAATACCTAATAGCTTCAAGAAGTTCTGAAAGAAAGTAGGGAAAGACTTATGAATGACATCACATAGTCTGTGGTTTCATGTTCAGCAGCAAGGCTGTGCCCCCATGGAGAGAGGAACCCACAATGGAGCAGGCTTGCCAGCAGGACTTGTGACTCTGCAGAGGACCCACACTGGAGCAGCCTGTTCCTCAAGGACTGCACCCCATGGGACAGACCCACACTGGAGCAGGCAAAGAGTGTGAGCAGTTCTCCCTTGAGGAAAAAGGAGCAGAAGAGACAATGTGCGATGAACAATGTGCAACTCCCATTCCCTGTCCCCCTGTGCCACTGGGAGAGAAATCAGGAGTGAAGTTGAGACCAAGAAAGGGGGGGAGTGAGGGGAGAGTGAGTTTAAGATTTGGGTTTACTTCTTGTTACTATACTCTGAACTGATTGTCAATAAATTCAGTTTCCCCAAGTGGAGTCAGTTTGGCCCATGACAGTCACTGGTGACTGACCTGTCCCTTCCACTGGGGAATGATCTCTCCCTGCCCTTAACTCGACCTAAAAACCCATGGGCTTTTAGTTATATTTTCTCTCCCCTGCCCAGCTGAGGAGGACAGTGATAGAGCAGCTTTTGTGGGCGCATCTCCTCCAGTCAGGGTCAAACCAACACAAGAGTGTTTTCTTTATTGACAGTATTTTTAATGTTAATTTTTCCAAAAAAGCAAATGAGATTTTTCAAGTTAGATCACTTCCTTATAATTTTTGTTGCAGGAGGCAAATTAAGTTGCATCACAGTCATATAAATAACACCTTTCTTAAAACAGCAAGCCTATTTCAAATCTAATGCAGATACATCTTCATATACTACTGAAATATATTATCCCTCTGTCTTAGTAGGTATTATCCCTTAGTAGTATTATCCCTCTGTTTAGTAGGTGCTTAACCATCCTAGAAGCAACATGCAGCATTTCAGAATAAAAAGTAATGAATAATTCTGTCATCTTAATTTCAAGGAGTATTTGAGATGAGTATAGAGAAGAAGATTAATATTTTGTCAAAAGATTTTGGCTAACACAACCTTAATTCCAAAGATGACGTGTTATGATAACTATAAAAAATTAGAGCTTTCGCCTTTTCATTTATTATAGATTATTCAATCCTAACTATTTAACTTTATTTTTCCTTCATCTTCTCAATCACCTGTAAGAGTATGCTCACTGTATATGCCTACTCACAAGTACTGACAAAAGTATGAAAGCGTATTCCAGGCAAGCCAGAATTAAATTCACTGGTTTTCTTCTCAAAGATATTTTTTCACTTTGTAGAATCAGCTGCAGCAGTCTTTGTTGTTCACTTATTTATTTATTTAAAATTATTACCTTAAATTTATTGTCTGCTTTTTATCAGAAACTGCAAAAGTTCTGATTTTTAGTCCAGCCATTAAAAGCCAGATTCAGAGACAGAGTGGTTACCTGAGGTAAGAGGAAGTTAAAAATGAAGGTGAAATTATAACTCCCTTTGATTCAGTGGCAAAGTTCTCATGCAGAGTGTTGAATTAAAGATTTATTTTCCTGAAAGTGAAAATATAACCCTCCCAATGTCATTTCACTGTGTAAAGACAGTACCACTATAGATTAAAGGCAAACTGCTTTTATTCTTCAGATACCTAATGAAAACACATTTCAGTGACAGAAAAGCAATTTCTGCAAATCAGTACTGCATAATATTATAAGCTCTGCATTTAGTAATATGTGTGCTAAACTGCAGAAAATAATGGTTATATTTAAGTACAGGCTAATAAAAGTCAGTGCCTTTGCCTCTAAGTTCTGACAATGAGGGTTATAAGTCTTTTTAAACATAAGAGTTACAGTTTTATGATTTCCATGGAAGCTGGTTGATAAAAGACATGCATCAAGGTTTGCCTTCCATGTTTTACACATAACCTCGAAATCTTCCCACGTGGAGAGATGAGCAGTAATTTCTTCAGCCTTTCCAATGGCTTGGCAAAGTTAACCACCTTTCCTGGATTGTTGTCAAAATTTCTTGATATCTAAGACTTTAGACTACAAGGGGTGACACAGAAACATCATGTTTTATGTTGGAGAGACAAGAGAGAAAATATTTTAGCAATAACCTTGAGTATGAGAGTTGAAAGTTATGTTTACATATTGCATTTTCTTTTCCACAGTGCTCAAAAATGCTGCACATCAAATGCTTACGTAGTGAATTCTAATTAAAGATTGTGAATGATGAAGCTATATATGAAGGGGCTTTCAAGATAGCATGGTATGATCCAATTACAAGAGGTGCATCTGTCTGAATTAAGGTGCAAACAAGACCATATACCAGAGTCAATAGTACAGATTTTATTTAGCTGTAAATGTGAGATAGAGAGATAGAAATACGAGGAGAGGGGGGATGGAAGAAGAGAAAGAGAGTGAGAAAGAGAGAGATTAAGTACAAAGATATCACAACCACATGGATCCCTGCAGCGTCCCACTGGTCCTTCACTCTGGTCTTCGGTGGTGGGGGTCCCAGTGCTGTTCTTCTGGATGCACCACTTCTCTACAGTCCAAGTCCCAGATATCCATGAAATGCAGATGCCATTCCCACAACTTGGACTAGCATGTGTATGTATCCTTTCCCACAGTTTGCCACTGTGAGAATTTTTTGTCTGGATAAGTCTTATTTTAAGCTCCCTCAGTCTGCACAGTGGAATTTTGTCCAAGGTGCTAATTTCAAATCTTCACCTTCATCAGGCCTGGAATTAATGCCTTCCTGTTTTGCCATCTATA
The DNA here is from genome assembly GCF_000738735.6 of Corvus cornix cornix. NCBI lineage: Eukaryota > Metazoa > Chordata > Aves > Passeriformes > Corvidae > Corvus > Corvus cornix. Next base: position 101,868,704 of record NC_047056.1, on the reverse strand, counting down.
CTCATCTCAAGTTCCAGTTATGGCGGCTTATTTTATGGTAACTTCCTTCTTGAGACATGCAACTGAATTCTTCAACTCCTCACACAATCCCATTATAATTTTACAGTGTTATAAGGAATTCTTTTCTTAGGATTTTGTAGAAAGTGGCTGCACTTAAATGAAAAGGTAAAAGAAAAAGGAAGAGGTAAAAAAAGATGTTGTCAAAACTAGAAGATATTCTCCTATGCAAATCATGCCAAGTACATTTAGTAAGGCACCTCTAAAAGTCTCATAAACTGTGAAAAGTGAAGCTGAAATGAAATTAGATAAAAATATTACTTACCAAAAAATACTTATTGTAGGTGGAAAACAATGATAAGTTTAAAGTTCACATCTTAGGCAAATGACAGAAAAAAAGTATGAAGGTATCTAAAAATGCAGAAAAATAATCTCTAGAAAATTCTACTTCTCCATCCTAGGAAGAAGCTGACACTTTTAGTAAAGTGGTTGAAGGAATAAAGTTTTAATATGCAACAGTATATTTTGAAAAAAAATTCAGTTTGATAAAAAAAATTGTCATGCTTCCTTTAAAAACTCCCACTTTTCAGAGTAGAACCTTTCTGCTTAAGCAGAATGAGTTTGCTCCCTGTGATGTCTGTACAAATGACATGAGTAAGCTGGGCTAGATAGAAGAGCAAGTGTTTCACTCATCATGGTTTAGGGCTTTGAGTTTCTCTCTGCATTTTTCTCTCATGTTATTAATATCTGAATAGAAAATATATTTAACTTAATAATCATGATCAGTGGTGCCCACTAAAAGGAAAAGAAACAATGCAACACTGCAATACAGGAAATTCTTTGTAAACATGAGAGAAAAAAATCTTTCTTATTTATGGGTTGTTGGCACAGGTTTTCCAGGGAATTTGTGGACTCTTTATTCTTGGGATTATTCAAAATTCAACTGAACACAGTACTGGGCAGTGTGTTTTAGTTGATCCTATTCTCAGCAGAAGGATCAGACTAGAGGAAGCTAGGTGCTTTCCAATCTCAGCTGTTGTGTATTCCAACAGTGTGGCTTTGGATATGATAACATCCTTAGAGCAGGTGGTATTTTTGGAGGTGTTGCCAAAACAAGCATCCAGTTTGACTATCCTAAAAACATACCCTATATTGATGAATAAGAATTCTAGAATCTATGGAAATGTACACACTGCTGAAGAATTCCCATGAAGTTTTTTTCTAGACCACTCCAAGTCTTGATAGTAGTAAATGAAGGGCTTGCATCTTTCCCCTGGCCAAGGGTGAAATTGTGAGAAGGGAGAGGAGAACCATTGCATCCAGTTCATTTAGCAGGTTTCCTTATGGCAAAGCAGTACTAGTCAAGTAACAAGGCAGCCTGGTTTTCACCTAGCTCCATCCTGTACCAACTAATGAAGACTGAAAGCATCACTGAAGCTCCACAGCAATTTTTTTTTTGCCTATAAGACTAGAAGAGTAACACATAATTGTCCATGTTAACTGCAGCAACAATATAGTTGAACTCTATCTTTCCCTATTTTTGTGTTTCTTGAGGGTGAGGGATCCTGATTTGCATTTTCAGGACTCTAAACTTTTTTTCTTTTCAATTGGATTAGTAATCCACTAACCTTGTGACTGCCACTTACAGAGACTCAAAGCTCTGCATGTGTGTGTGCACATCGTGCTGCTCTGCTGGAAGAACAGCAGTTCACATATGCTGAAAGCTTTGCCATTCCGGTCCTTGTCCCTACTGATCCCATTTAACCATTCCGACTTAGCAGTTCAAAGCCAGCATCTTCTAACTTCTTGGGCCACAAAAGAGTTCCACTCTCCTCATGCAACTTCTCAAAAGCATGTGATCTCAAAGGCACTTATTCATCCCATTTCATCTATTTACCAAGGGCTTGACCTAGCCCAAGTTTAAGACATTCAGGCAGGAGAGTTTCCCTCACTTTCATCTGGTGAGTAGTCCACCTCTTAGGCTGACCTCACTGACAGAGCTTCTCTTGAAGTCATGCAAATCAAGTCTATTTTAAGTTTTAACTGGTTTTCCTAAATGTACCACCTGCACACACACAAATGGGAGAAGAGTAATCTCTTCCAATCAGTGGGTAGGAGAACACATGGTTCTGAGTATTACATATAAGAAAAATCTAGACAGTCTGCACTAGAATGAGACTTTTATGATTTTCGTGGGTATATCCCTCAATTTATTTTGAAAAATAGAGGTACCTGCTTTATACATAATTTTCATTAACTTTCATGTGGTAGAAGAGGGTTAATTATTTGAAATTGTGTAATCTCACAGTATATAACAGGGATAAATTCATTAAAAAAAAGAATGTCATAATAAAACAACCTTAAAAGGCTATTGAAAAAGATACACAAAAAGCTCAATATTGCTTTTGAATGAAATGAAAATACGTTTCAACAATTTTTCCCAATATTCCACATGATAAAATCTATTGACATGCTTGATCTTCTATAAATCTTAGTCAAAGAAAACAAAGGAAATCCCACAGAAAGGAAACAAAATATACGGCTATACTTTTCTTTTACGAAATTAAAATAAAGAAACATTTACCAGGCTTGACAGAATCATTTTGTATAAATTGAGAAAGGACTTAAAATAAAATTATCATTTTCCATCTCACACCAGATAATAAAAAAAATTCAATCAGAAGTAACATTTACAAAAGGATAGATGTGCCTTTAAATTATATTTTTCTGCTGAAGATAAGCAGAAGGACTGCAGTCTATAATATAGTCAAAAGCAAGGTTTTTACAACAGCTTTTGTACATGGATAACAATTTGGGCAGTCTAAATGTCTAATTTTCTAGTAGAAATCTGTCTGTCTTTCTGATTCATTTTTCTGCCCATATTAACGAACTAAAGAACATTTTAGAGCACAAGAAAGAAATATGCAATTCCAAAAATATTAAGAAAATTATTGTATTTTTAGGTAGTTATGAACAGTCATACCTAGCAAAGGAGAAGATATAGTTGCAAATTAATTCAAGATATTTTAAAATATCACTGAAATATATGTATCAGTGCAGTGTTTATTTCTTCTTTTACATGCTCTTTGCTTTAATACAAGCTAATTTCTTTGGGGAAAAGTGAAGCAGAAGCCAAGTTCCTGTGTTATTGCCTAGTTTTTTTGGCATAAATCTAAGAAAATGATAATTGCATATCTGAAAAAGAAATGGAGTGGGGTGGGAGTGGAGACAGACAGGAGGGGAAATCGAGGAAAGGAGCATAGCTGAGTAAGTCAGATACTGAAGTGGAGCTTTGGGAAATCTGGTCCTATTTCCAATTCTGCTGCAAGGCTACTTGGTGACTTTAAGCAAATTACTTCACTCTAAGCTTTGGTTTCTCTATATACAAACTGCAGATGTTGTCTTGCAATCATGTGTTGAGATTTTACAGATGGAAAAAAGACAATATTAGTCTTTTTTTGCAAGACCCTTATTACAGCCATGCACCAGTGGATGCCAGTTGATTGACTGATGGGGTCTAGCTATTTACCACTGACAGCAGAGCACAGACATACGCAAACAACAACATGAAAGAAATACTCATTGACAAAATTATAAATAATTGCTGAAAAACATTTAGAAATACTTTTCATGAAATCTACCCTGAAAATGTCTTGCTCTAAATGAGCCACCTTAGCACAACATGTATAACACAGAGAAACAAATGAATTATTACTGAACATTTGTTTCACCCTTAGAAATCAGAGACAGATGGGGCAAGCATGACCCCCATCAGATGCAGAAAAACTGCAGAATTCCCCCAACCCTTGGAATGAGTTTCCCATGCAGCACAGTTGCAGGATTCCTTTCTAAAGAGAAAGAAAAAGATCTAGACATAATTTTTTTATCCATTATCTAAATTCTTCTTGCACACATGATATTCTATTAAGATATAATTCAGGTAGTGTTGACAGTTTGGACACAATTATTTCATATAGCGCTCCTAATCGCATATAAAATAGACTCATTGCCTGGAAGTTGCCTCAAGAGATTATATGATTATTCCTTTACTACCACGGCAGGATCAGTACACAACAGATGCTTGCTGAACTTGTTCTTAAAGACATCATGACAGAGAGTTCAAAGGCTCCTGTGCACTTCAGTGACCCTTTGCTGTAATAAGAATCTCTTTATGCAGAACCTACATGACAAAAAGTGGGGATGTCAAGTCAAAATGGGAACACAAGGTTAAAAAAGGGAGAAAAAGCTAAGAAAAAATTTACTTCAACAATTAATTTTGTGAGATTCTTAGGTAAACTTGCCTGAAAATGTAAAGTATTAACTAAATATATGCACAATCAGTACATGAGGAAAAGCATATTTGTATTTATTCATTTACAATGGACTATTTTCACTAAAAGAGAAAAAAGAAAAAAATTTAATTAAAAAATCTGCTTTTATTATTCCCATAGGAAAGAAGCCTGTTTTACATTACATGTGGAAAAATATATTAATATAATTATTTTTATTGTAGATGTCATGCATCTCAGTACATTTTAATTTCATGAAGTCAAAATCACTCCAACTTTTAAGACTTTTAATGTATGGTAAAATATTTGTTTTATCAAGAATCAACAGGTTTACATTTGACGTGAAAATTTGTGGAGTGGAAGTATGAGATGCATTACATAAATAGGCAAATAGTACAAGACAGAATAAGATGATGAAAAAGAAGCATCTTTCATTTCTAACTTTGCAGATTATGGATAAGATACCAGGTATATTAATTTTTCAAAGCAGTTCCTCACTCATCTCCAGGAATGATTTATGTCATCAACTCTCAGTGGCATGTTCTATGATTTAATCCATTTTGTTTAGCACAAGGAGGACCTTCTCTATCTGTCCACAAGAAAATGATGAGAAATAGAGACATGTTGGAACTCACACCAGCTCCCCTTTACCTTAGCAATTAAACTTTGTCATTCTTGCCACTGTGAGAGAGGGAATAGCTGACATCTGGACCCAGCAGGCAGTGAGCAAGTGGCTGTGAACAGCAAAGTGATTCAGGACATGCCTCAGGAAAGGGCAATCTGTAAGTCTGGCTCTAGGACTACTTTTTGAGCTGGATTTTACAGGGTTTTCAACGCAAAAGAAATTACGGAGCATAAAGCAGAGCTCTGAGCTGACCTCAAAACCCACAAGTCACATTATCAGGCTTCTTTTTGCTTGCTTCCCTTCTAGCCTCCATAATCTTATTAACCCCATGTATTCTGTTGCAACTCCAACAGACTGCATGGCAGATACCTTCTACTTGCCTAGCCTTGCAGCTGCAGCATGATCCCAAAGGATTTGCTTGAGTTCCCTCAGGTCAAGCAAAATGTATGACCTGTATCTCTTCTTCTCAGTAGTTGCTTTTGTAGGCAGCAGAAAGAATTACATGATGATCTGAAACAGTGAAAATTGCAAGCACTAAGAGCTCAGATGTTCCTATAATTTGTTCCTTTTACTCGTTGATATCCACTTGGCTTGCAGGTTTTTTGAGCACCAGACTTTCAGGAGCTTTTTTTCATGTCTCATTCTCTTAGTCTGCATCATCTTCCTGAAGCTAAGATGGTGTTGCAAAGCCTGGGGGACCCAAGGGTCTTTTGCAGATGCTGCTCAAATGCACTTAACTGGACCTAGTTGATTAGAAGTGAGATAAAAAGACAGTGGCTTGTTGTGCCTTGTAATGCTTCCCAGAGTCTGCGGGGAACCCCGTGGCACCCACCTGCCCTGCAGTACCCACCACAGTTAACCCCTCCTCCCATCATCCTTCAGTCAGTTATAAGTGAGCACTGATTCTTCAAGGCACAGAATCATTATATGCATTGGGTTGGAAGGGACTTTTAAAGACCATCTCGTTTTTACCCCCTGCTGTGGGCAGGAACATGTTATACTAGGTCAGGTAGCTCAGAGTCACTGATGTTTGATCTGATCTGGTAGTTTTATACTGGTGGAACATAGGGAAAAAATTTTGTCAGTTCTGGGCAGAAGGTACTGTGCATAGAGAGTGTCAGATGAACCCCTGGGACAGAAAATCAAGCTTCACATGTTGCAATTACTTCTGAGAAAGTAATTAGATTTATTTTGGAGTACTTGGATATTTGTATCTTGTTCTTGTTCAACTCTCTTCTTTAGTCTTTTTTTTTTTTTTTTATATTACATCTATGACCATTCAGGTAGGCCCCAAATTATGTGTGTTTGTGGGGGGGATGTTGCTCATAAATATTTAAAGATCTATTTGCTTGCTAGAAATGAATTTCTTTCCAGCTACAACACTAAACAAAGTGAAGCTGTCACAACCTGAAAGCCTCCTACACTGGGTAATACTATTCTGCCATGGCCATTATTGTACCTTGTCTTCCTACATTATACTGAATCTTTCAAAACTCAAGATTTATGTGATTTCATGTGGTATAAGCTGCTATATATGTTAGCAATTTTAAAATATTTGTTTTAGACAATCTAGTAGAACTTGTCTCTACAAGGACTTCAGAGAGAAAAAATGCAAAAAAAATTTATGTTCTGCTAAACTGAACATCCCAACAAGGCCCACAAACAGCATACTAAAAAGCACAGAGAGGATTTATATAAACCATGCTTCTCGTTAGATATTGTTTCTTGAAATTAAAGTAATTATGCTGTTACAGTTAGCAATTAAACTGAACATAAAATTGTTTAGAAGCCAGTGGAAGCTCTCCAGATACAGCAATTAATGGGTTCTGAAATATATTTACCTGTCATAAATGTTTATAGCACAAGGATGAATTAAAGACACATTTATACCAGAACTAAAAATAGACAAAACAACCTGACACCTTGCTCTTATCCAGCTGCAAGTTTAAACACAGGAAATACAATAATACAATGTAAAATATTTTACAAAACTACAAAAAACAAGGATACTCTGTTCCTATCCATTTATAAACAATATTCATAGTGGGGGGGAATTTTCCACAGAGGCAGCAAACTGATTTTAAGCAGAAGGGATTTTTTCCATATAGTGTAGTGGATAAGGTCTTGCTAGATAGCAAGAAAAGAATGAGTTACAAAAGTGCACCAAAGCACAATATTCTTGGAATAACTCCTATTTCTGCTTTTGAAACAGAACTAATTCTATTATTAAGTTGTTATTTAAGTTTGATATATATTCTTCTCAGTACTAAATCTCAGTGAGTTTCTTTACTTGTTTTGTCCTCTTACAGTGGAATTCCTTACTTAGGTTATCCATTAGTTTTTGAGTCTTTCTTTCTAATGACACTATAGAGAAAGAGTGCGTCTTATTTGATTTCATCCTAAAATGTGTGAGAAGATACATCTAATGAGTACCTGTGACAACAGTGATATGGCTACAGTTAGGCAATGTGAATCTCATTTTCTGACAGCCTTTAAGACAGGGTTTCTCTGTGACTGAGTATAGGAGACAAATGAACATGCAGAAAATAAAACTGTACCTTGAAAATCTCTCCCCATCCTCCCTTTGGATAAGTCTGGCAGTATAACACAACCCATCTGAGTTCCCAGATGAACAATATATGCTCCCTTTCTTGTCCTTACTACTGACCGGTTTGCTCAGTAATAATACTGACTCAGAAAGGACTGATTTTGAGGGAAAAAAAGTATTTCCAGTGCTTTTGCCCTCTATTTGGCAAAGAGATGCAGTAAGAGAAGAGCAATGGTGTAACACGTCTCTTCTTTCCGTAAGACTACAAAACTCCAGGTTAAAAAGCCGTTTATTTTTAAAAACATAACGACTCTTTGACTACTTTTGCAAAAGGTTTGATGTAATTACATACAGGATAAAAATCTAAGGGGCAGTAGATTTCAGCAGGATCAGAGACAGGAAGTGCACAGTAGCATGGGCTCTGGGTAATCTCACTATTTATCATCCAAATAGATAAAGCAGTAATGACATCGAAAGGTGACATGGGTTTTTTACACTTTAAAGGAGAAGCTGCAGGCTACACATGAAAATACAGTAAGCTTTTAGTTTCTTTATTAACTGCTTTAGTATATTTATTTTTGTACATTTATTATTTTTTTTTATCTGTATCAATTTACCCACTTGTACCTCATCTTTGGCAAAAGACCAGTATAGTATGCTGAGCTATTTTTACCTGTTATTTGGCCCTAAATAATGTGACCACTGAGCAAAAAACCACATTTCAGACTGTGTGTGAGAAGCACACAGGTCATGCACAGTGCCAGCATTAGGATGTGGTATTAAGAACTTACTGGACAATAAAAAACCCGGAAGTTATTTAGGCTTTACACTGTCCTTCAGCAGGAACTACTTATTTTAGAAATGTATCCAAACACTAAAGTGACATGAAGTAGGATGTGAAAGTTCATGGAAGTGGATGTTCATTGAACAAGTACAGTCAATTTTCCCTGAAATATAGTGAAGTACTTGTCAATATGCAGCTCAAAGTTAAAGGCACAGGCTTGTACCTGCAAAGCTTTAAAAAGTCCCATAACAGGAGACACAGCTAATCTTCCTAATCTATTGCTATGAAACCAATCTCTACATGAGTTCCAAGCTAATAAATGAAATTTGGTGGAATTGAAACCAGTTGTTCTTTCCAAATCTGCCTAAATTGATGCAACTGCACTTACAGTTAAGCCAGTGCGAAACAATCCATGCATAGTACTGTGGAAAGTCAGTGTGCTCTTCTGTGAACACCAGCTATGCTAAGCTAAAATCAATGTAAACCTTCCTTTTGGGGAATGAGGAGATAAATGTAGACTCTACTTCACTAACTCCACTCTGGCTATCAATAAGTGGTCTTAGAGAAGTTGTTCCTGGCACTGAAAAGGCGAACAGAGAATACTCCATACTGCAAGCCCAACTGTGACTATTTTCATCACACACATTAACACTGCCACACAACTTACGGAGAATAAACCTGAGTCCAGCTCCAGCAGACTTTGACCTGAAGTCCATGAAATAGGGGTGATATAGCTGGCTGTGCTGCTCAGCCAAACAAGGGAGACAACCACCGTTGGCTGTCCAGCTGACCCCAAAAAATGTCTTTCACACAGGTGCCAATATCCAGCACAAACTTATTTTCAGAATAAGGGACAGGATATTTTTTTCAGAACTTGCCATGTTTTATCTGAGGAAATAGCGAGTGGAGACTTCACAAGTAGTACAGGTGGCCAGGAGTGCCCCAACTCAAATCTTTCTGGGTTCCTAACAAAACAAGTGTCAAATCTTATTAGTGTGCACTAAACTGTGCAATTTTCTCCCTTTTTCTTTGCATACTATATTAATAAACCCATGAAAGTACATTAGACAGTGGGGTTATTTTTTGTATCACGCTGCCATCTTTTTGCCAACCACCACTCCAAGCCCTTTATACTCAGTCTGAGCAAGCCAAAAGCTTCTCCACCACTCCACCTGGCGAGGAAGCAAAAGGAAAGCTTTCCGTTACACTGGCCATTCAAATAATAAATATCAGAATCCTTTTAATTAAATATATGTTTGACTTTTGTTTGGGAAATGATAATGGTGAATGTCAGTGAGTCGTCGTGAAGCTTAAATGAATTAAGATTGTGCTACTGTAAGAACTCCTGCTTCTGCTTCTAATAAAATTATTAAGAGTAAACACATCATAGACTGTGTCAGAAACATGCATAATTACCTAAAAAACTCAAAGGACAAAAAGCAAAAAAATCTTAAACTAAATCTTCCTACTTTTTATTATCTTACCACTCTAATTCATTTTACTGGTGCTTCTATAATCTGCAATGATTGTCAGTCCATGAATTGTCAGTTAAACAAATAATTTCAAATAAATAGTATGAATTTTCAAATTGTCCTTTTGCATCCCAGTGAAGCTCTCTAATTAACATATATATCTTATATATGGGGAAATATGTCAGGATGATGTACTGTCAATAAACAAAAATGTACTTAATAATAATTGGTGAGAGTAATATGTGCATTGCAGATCTATTTCACAGTATTGCACATCTTGAGAAATTAAGAATCAACTGATAGCTGTGACTGAATACATTACAATAACAACAACAAAATACATTACAATAATAACAACACAAATACACTAGGAGGGAAATGGAACAAAACCAAACCATTGGACTAGGAAGGCCAGGCTACTCACCCATTTCCAGTTCAGAGGTAGGATTGACATTCGGAAACTGTTGATCCCTAGTGTCCCATTCAACATATCTTTACTACCCAGTTATGAACACATTTATTCCTTTAATTTATTCTCATAATATTATTTTTAATATAATACTTCCCATACCTTGGAACCTGGTGTTAAAGTGAATTTTTACATAGAATATGATACAAGATGAGCTTAAAGCCAAATTTTTTTTCTGTTATTCTGATTTAGTATTGTTGCAATTATCTCAATGGGTCTATCTACAGCATATGAGCCTATAGGCTATGAGCTAAAGAACTGTGTAATGTATTAAATAATTTCACCCAACTGTGATTTTATTTATTAAACTAATTTGCATTGGAAAATGTCAATTTTCAGTGGAAAAATGCATTCCACAATATCAATTAATTCAATGCTTGAAGGACTCCCTAAGATATAGTCTAATAAAAGCAACTTCAAACAGGAAATTACAACCTCTTATCCGTGCTTGCAGTAGAAAGCTTAAATTACAAAGAAGAAGATTTACACTAGAATTTACCACAATTGTCTAATGGTAATAACCAAACAGTGAACATCTGTCACGACCTATCTGAAAATGCTGTGTGGCTTTTGTCATCACAGGTTTTTAAAAGAAACTGAAAATTTGCTAAGGATGATCCTTTCTTGGGGTAGAGAGTAAACTGGACAATTCACCAAAAGCCCCGTCAAGCTCTCTTTTATGAGAGAAAAGGGAAGGAAGAAGTTCCATCATCTATTAGCTGACATTATCCACTTCTAAAAACATGAGGAGAAAAATAAAAAGAGATAACAAACTCTTTCAAAGTAATACTGCTAAGAGGAATTTTTAGTGCAGAAAGTTCTATCAACCTTAAAGGGAAGGATGGGCTAATAAAAAATAAAAAAGAAACAGCAAAAGATTTCATCATGATGGAATGGTTGGATACATTGACTATCATGAATTTAAATTAAAACATGATAAAGTGTTATAAGCAGAAACTCTCATTGAGAAGTGTACTAAATTTCACCTGCTTTATCCATGCATAAACAGATTTTTGTGACCTCACCTCTTACATTTCCTACAAGGCTGATATAAAGTTTTGAAGTGTGACAGCATTTAGGTCATGAAAAAATAGAATAATAATAAAAGTGTGGGAAGATGGCTTCTCTCAAGGATGCATATTCACAGCTCTGAACACAGAAAATAATTGCTAGTTGAGCATGGCCTTATATTTTTAACTTCAGAATGAAGCAAGGAAACAGGAAAAGGTATTTTGCCTTTGAGGAACACGTATTTATTTCCTACTTAAGACTCTTACAAGTATCAGCAAACCTAAAACCATGATAATGTGTATGAAACTTTTTTTTTGGTTGAGAAAACTTCCTAGTGACCTCCATGGTGTTTCCACAAGATGTCTGTATTTATTTATAGCAACCCTATATCACAGTTGTTGTTTTTTTGTTTCCCCTCCACAGAAAGGCAAATCTTCACTCATTGGATCTAAAGCCTTGCAGAAAAAAATTTAGGTCTTCTTTATGAGAGATTTGCTTTGCAGGCATCTAGTTGGTCAGACCCCTCAGCCAGAGGAAGCGATCACATCCCCTTTAACTCTGCTGGAGTCATGCTGTTACACATTCAGGATTTGTTTCTCTCCCACTGAAGAGGTACAGTGGAGTAACTTCCTTTGAAATAAATTATAAAGTTCCTGCAACTTTCTAGTTACTCTTTTCCTTCAGTATTAATCTTCTTTTCCTGTCCTTTGGGTCTCATCTGGAATCTGACAGACGGACAACCTAATCTTTAATAAAATGCTGCTAAGAATAGTGCCCAATAAATCATTGGCTGGTGTGACATAATATTTGGTAGGAAACTGGACAAAGTTCTGCATGTTGTACTTAGATAATCCTTCTTTGATGAAGAAAAAGTCTGTACCACCTACTATGTCTTTTTTATCCTTAACTTCACAGATTCCTTCATAATTCATGACTATTAAAAAGAGAGATGGGCAACTGAGTCTTTCAAAAAGTCTGGGACTCATATTAATCTTCATGCAAGGCATCTTAGAAATTATTGATTTAAAATTATGTGGAGAACCTAGAAAAATGGCTTGTCATTTCTGGAAGAACAGTCTTGTCAAGGAGAAATTTCACATTCTTACAGATGCCAACTGTTGTAGAATACATTTTGGAGGTGAACTGGATGTGGAGCCAGACCGGAAGATAGAGATATGCTCTGTCATCTACTTATCCAGCTTTGTGCACAGAACCCTATAAGGAGGTGGCTTGTTTCCTCACAGAAAAAACCAGAAACTTTTATTGAAGCTTTATTTCTCCTTTAGCTTACACTATTTACCTTTCCTGCTGTTTATACACTGCAAGTGCCTTCTTGCTCAGCCAGATTCTTCAGATCTCCTGTCTGGGATTCTTATGACCTCTGGCTGATGTCCCAAAAGTAAGTTCAGCATAACAATTTATTACAGAAATTTCCATCACTTGGTGGTATGTAAGGGTACTTATATTTTTGTTGTGGTGAACCACGGCCAAAGCCCAGGGTCAGCCAGATTAAGTGGACCAAAAGGCCCATGGGTTTGATGCTTCCACAGCCCCAAAGCCTTGAGCATTCAAAAGACTGTGAAAAATGTATAAATCTGTGCCTTACCATTGGCCGCAGCCCTCCCCTCCCCTGATTTCTCATATTTGTTTGTATTTCCAGAGAGTTCTATGTTCCTCAGTTGTTAATTGGTCCTTATTATTCCTCCCCGCCTACCCCTTCTCCCATTTGCTCTAATTCCTTCTCCCCACCTCGGTAACACCCCCTGGCTGATGTTCCATTGATTACTGTGTGTTTTCCACGCCCCGATCGTGGGAGTACGACTCCCTGCAAGCCATGCGGCTTTGGCTTCTCTCTGCACATTTTTCCCTGCAGTAGGCCCCTTTCCACATGAAGGAGTACCTCTGCTTTTTCCCTACCTCCTTGCGCGGCTCCGACACCAGTGGGCGAGGCAGACCCAAGCAGGTGCTTCGCCATGCCCGGGACATCGTGCTAGCCGGCACGGCACTGTAGCATATTCTGTTTTGTGGGCAGCTTTATCCACTGCAGTGTTTTCTGAATGAGGACATACTTCATAGAGCTAATCTGAAAAGTCTGATCTTTTTCTTAAGGAACCTCTTGAAGGTGCTAGTACCTGGCCCACTTAATACCTGCTGACGGCTCATTCTCTTGCCACGTGCAGAGGGTTTTGGCCTCTGCATATTTTTCCACCTTGGGGCAGGGGAGAAACTGGTCATGAAGCTCTGAAGTGGAATTTCTCTGTAGGAGCGTAATTTTTTAATGAACATTTCTGTTTTAAATCTATTTTCAAGGAAACAGCATAGCCAGGGCCTTCTAATTTGCATTTATATTTTTTCTGCTAATACAGAGTCTCATATAGAAGATGCCAAGAAGTCTTTGAAGGAGGAAGGGCCCAAGGCTCATTTCACATCAGTGTAAGATATGAATTATCCTTTGTTTACATTGTAATATTTCCATAAGTTAAGGGATATTTCATCACTGCCTGTTATAGCAGCAACACTCCAGAGTAATGCTATACACATTTTATGTTTGAAACATCTGTTGAATATTGATTTACAACATATTTTTGGGATTTCTGACATATTTGGAGATCAGTTACCTTAATAGACTGCAAATAGTATTCTCAACATTTGTAAATAGATACATTCGAAACCACCTATCAGGAAATTGCTTGCTATATACAGTGTTATTTGTCAATATGGCCTTTGGAAGTAAATTATTTGGAAATAATTATTTTCCTGTTTTCAGCTGGGAAAGAGTAAATGTGTTTGTTTTTTGAGTTAATATTTTTGCATTGTGAGTAATTCATAGTGGACGCTTCTTAATATGCAAGTTGCCTAATTTTAAGAAAACATAGCTGCACTGGTTTCTAGAAGAGTATCTTGCTGTTCACCACAGTGAGGACTCTGAACTGAGCAATGTTCTTTACCAGTGTGTTTTGTTACTTGCTTTTAAAGGTCCTTTTATTTCTCTCTTTTTTTTTTTTTTTTTCTGGAGTTCTCTGAATACATCAGAAAAGGTGGTGGTGTTACTAAAGAATTGCATCCTTCTCTGGATAGAATGTGGGTGGAGGGTGTCCCAGTCACAAACAAATACTGCAGGAGTTCTGCTGGCAAGCTACTGCAGCACACTGGCTGTTCTGAATGCTTTTGTTCTACCTCAGTTGTCTATCAGGAGAATCATTTGTCCTAAGTTTAGTGTCAGTGTTTCATGAGTTCACTCGTTTTAGCTGAAAGGGACACCTCCTTCACTCTCTGAAGCACCTGAAATTTCAGGCTGTGCATTTTCCTTGCTCTGCTACCTCTTATGCAAATCCCTCTATGGTGAATATATTCTTAGTTAAAGTGTAATTTGTCTCTGCTTATTTGCAAGGCGCTTGTTGAATAGAACTGGGAAAGCTGTTTCAGGCTAGAGCAATCAGCCATACACCATTCTCTACCTGGCGTTCAATGACCTGTTTGTTTTTATTCTGCTAACTTGTCCAAATACTTTGTTCTACTGCACACTCTATAAACTGTTCATTTTTCTGCACTACTTGCATTTATGCAAAATCTTATCCTTCAACTAATTGCTTGTGTCCTCAATGTTATGAATTGTTTTCCTTCTCTTTTCTTGTCTGTCTCCTCTGACATAATGGTCTTTAGGCTATAATTAACCTAGAGGTAGGGCATTTTCCATCACAGTTTTCTCCATACCTTCACAATTTTGCATTTGCAAACTGTCATCACAACTTTATACTTTTAAATTTTCTTCTGACCAGATTTTGATGTCTTGCCCCCTTTATCACCATGTTTTCTTTGTGCTTCTCTATGAATTATCTTTGTGTTTATTCCCCTTGTACTTTACACACAGATACAACTTTTTTTTTTTTTTTTGCTTTGTCCTGCGCCAGCAGCTTTTGGAGAAATTACTGTGAGAGCTGCACATTTGTATTCAGGATCTCACCATTAATTTATGCTAATTATTTGCTCTTTTTAAAACTAGTGAGTAGTTTTTGTATTTTGTCCACATATAGGAGTACTTTTTCTCCCTGGGTTCTTGCTAATTGTTTTCAAAAAACTGTCTATTGCACACACATATCATATTTTAGACTAAAAATGCTTTTACTATTCTTATGAGTAGCACTAGCCATCTCTCCACACAGGCTACTGACACAGGAGATACTGTTGTGGCTAAGAGTATAGTTTACTATGCTTTCCTCAGATTAGGCAGATAAGACATGCAAATACACAAATATGTTGCAAAAAGTGTGGTTCATACTCCTTCACTCACAATCAAAAGTTTTCTATGTTCAAATGAGATTCACATAAGTAAGGTAGGAGGGAGAACATGCAAAGGTCTCCACAGAACAGAAAAACAGGCAAAACCAGAGATGTAGAAAGCAATAATTTAAAAATTACCCCTGCTATTCCTACAATACATAGGAGTGAAGATGCTAAAGTGTAAGTAAATGATATTCTCGCATAAAAAGTGTAAGAGACAGGTAGGAGAACTCACATCATCGCCTGGCTACTGAATTTCTCACCTTTCTGGGAAGAAAAGCATCTGTCAAGGCCCTGAGTATAATGGTTGTGATGCCTCAGGGCAGCACATTGTTTACCATTGGAAAAGGCAGCAGTGAGGAACAAATCAAAAATTGAACAAGGTTAACATCTACTTCAATTTCTTATATGGAAGTGGCTCTTTCTGCAGATATGGATCTGTCTTGGATGCAGCAGAAAGAATAGGAATCCTTAAATTTTCTTTTAAACAAGTGAAAAATGCAGCAATATTTGGACCCAGTTTTATCTGTCTGTGCTTGCCTTTCCTATCTTTGAACTGAACGTTTGCGGCTGGTAGACTGCCAGTGTTTATTTTAAAAAGATTATATCACTTTGTCAAGAGCTTAGTCGACTGTTAGCTAGTCACACATTTTAATGGTTTATACTAAAAAAAATAGAAAAATAAAGGCATGTATGAGTTTCCTTCTAAAAGTTCATTTTTTCCTATCAGGAATAAGTGAGAGAGGAAACAAAAGAAATTTGGACCAGTTCAGAAGTGTTCCTTTGCTTTGTTTTTTCATTACCTTTGTTTGTAGCCAACATGCTATGTTTATGACTTTAACAGCACTCTATCATCTTTAAAGGCAAGCAAATAACAGCTGAAGTTAGTCAATGGAGGTTTAGCTGTTAAAAGGAGAAATAGTTGTGTGCTATATGTAAAAGCAGTGCCCGTTGTTTTAAAACACACAGAACCCTCTGTATCACTGCCTTCAGAGATGCCAGATGCAAGTCCAGGTGGCAGTGAACTTGAAAGCTTATTGTCATTAATAGCTTTGCCAATAGCACAGGGAGCTTAAGTAGTATAGATCACATTAAAGGCCTTGCTGAATTGCAGTGTTTGTTCCAGCTTCTAGGGACATCATTCTATTCAGTGAAAAGAGAAGATCTAAGCCAGATTCATTCAAGTTGTGTTGCTATTTTCAGATGTTTAGGTGACATATTTGCACTCTGATGCAAGTTTGAGGACTAAGCAGTACCTTTATACAGGTGAATAAATTATTCAGGATCCCAAGCAGTGTTCAGATATCAATTATCTTTACTAAAAAATTGCAGAACAGAGAGATAGACAGTCAAAAGGTGATAATGAATATGCTGCAGGCCTATTTCTACAGAAGTCCACACTTGCATATAATAGTTCTATACTCTTTTTCAAGTAGGGATCCAAACAAGAGAGGACAGAATTGCCTGGAGACATCACAGTAAACCATTCAACTCCTCTAAGAGCCATCACTTGGACTCTTCCTCTGTGAGAGTAATGAAGGTTTTCCAAGGTAGTCAAAATGGATTTCTAGATCTGGAATTTGACAGCATTTGGAGTGTCAGAAAAGAAGTGACTTTGAAAGATGGATGAAAATAAAACTTACTTCCTGTTTTTCAACCTGCTTTATACAATATTTTTATGTTACGGTCCCCACCATAGAAATCCCCATAAACCTGTTGCATTGAATTTTACTGTCCTACTCTGTTTAAGCTGTTTGTTTGTACCTTTGAACACTGAGACTGTAAATGCATGTGAAGATTCATACACATTATTTACACAATAAGTTATTTAATAGCAATAAATTGAAGAGTACTTTTTAGAACTAAAAGGGCAATAAGACCTTGATTTGCTCTTTCTAATTTTCTGGAAACAATTTTTTTCCTGCAATTTAGGTTACTTTTAGATGACTGACAAATCATAATGCAAGGTGACTAAATCAGTTAAACTGCAGGCAGAAATAATTGTGGGCAGCAACAGCTGCCCGTGAAAGAATAAAGTAAAAACAAAAAAAAAGTGGTTTACTTGGAAAGTTTTAAAACTCCTGGTGCTTTTCTTGTGTCTTTAGAATACTTTGGCAGCCTTAAAGGAATTAATATTATTATTTGGAACAAGTTTTCTACCAAATCCTGAAACGTTTTTGTAGCTACTGGGGTTCTGCCACTGGTGTCCTTTTGGAAGGTTTTTAAAATATTCTTTTAAACTGAAAGGAAGTTTCCTATTAAGCCCTCTGAATTTCAAAAGGACCAGATAGCACTGAGTGTTCACTGCAGTGTAATCCCTCACAGAGCCAATGACAATTGGTTACCGGTGGCTGGGGATGTGCAGGGTACCACAGAGACCAATATTGAGACCTGCACTCTTTGATATTGTCATCAGTGGTTTGGATAATGACATAGTAAATTTTAGAGAGGATTTACTAAATGGGGGAAAGTGATTCAACAACACATCTGAGCTTCCACACTGTATGACATGGATGGACATGGAGACTGGGCCAACAGGAACTCTGTGAGGTTCAATAAGGAGGTGCTCCCACTTTTGCACCTGGGATGGGGTAACTCCACACAACAGCATAGGCTGAGGGGAGCACCCTGCTGACACTGCTGTGGAAACTATGTTAAACACAAGGAAACAAAAGGACATTCTCATTCCATAAAACAAACTTCCTACTGAACTGCGTTAGAAAAAGGGTAGCAAGCAGACTGGCAGAAGTTATCATCCTGTTCTGCTTCCACTAAGGATGGGTGTGGAGAAACTGAAGAAGGCCCACTGGAAGGCACTATGTAAGGAATTTAGACCATGAGGGAAGAGGTTGAGGAAGCTTAGCTCACATAGTCTGATGACAAGAGGGACTAAGGTCCTCCTGACACTGAACCGTGCCATAAATCAAATCCCTTCTGATGGGAGAGAATTTTCTAAAAGTCCTTCCAAGGAGTTTCAAAGATAAACCGAGACTTTTCCTTGAGTTTCAATGCTTCCAGATAGTTGTTTATTAAGTCTTATCAAAGGAACAGAGCCACTAGCGTGACCTAAGTACAGCATAGAGCACAGAAAAGCAGGAGTGGAGTCTCTCCATCAAGATTTACACAGCCTTTGAAAGATAATTTAACCAATGGTTACTAAAAACTTATATTATTTTCACTTTCCTACCAATTATTCAGTAACACAGCCAGGAACTGCAGAATTCTCTATCCAATCATTCCAAATTACTTTTACTGCAGAACAAGGAATGGTAGAAGAATGAGAAGGTTTAGAGAACAACAATCCTCCATTTTGATATTTTTTACTCTTATCTATTTACTACAAAGAGAAGCCCAAAACCTCTAAATTTTTCACCCTGTGACAATCTTACATAGTAGTCTATCACCAATTCACACCATTGTATTTTCTAGTTCTTGTCTGATCATTGGTAATTTTTTCCAAGGTTGGAGGCTAAAACAGTGTTGTTCAGGGGGGTAAGAACCCTTAAAAACAGGCAGAGAAATATTCTCAGCATGCTGGGTTCCTACATCCTCCTGATAACAACCTACAGCTACTTGAAAGGAATGACAGAGATGATGAAGTGGCAGATGCAACAGCAAAGACCAAAGGCACACACTGCTGTTTATGATATTCAGATTGGATTTTAGGAAAAATGTCTTCACCAGGAGTGTGGTGTGGCACTTTGGCTTAGAAGAAACAGGACCTCTATCCCTGCAGGTTTCCAAGATGCACCTAAACAAAGTCATGGCTGACCTAGTGTTCATGGGAGTTCTATTTCAAGAGGAAGGCTAGACTAGATGACTTGCACAGGATCTTTTTAACCAACATGATTATGTAAAACCAGATGTTTTACTGTTGTATAGGAAGAGATACATTATAATAGCTCTAAAAAGCTCTTTGATTACTGATGTTGAGCTATATGTATTAAAATACCACAATGATTGGAAAATATAGTTCAAACATTTATTAAAATTCATACATAGAATAGAAGCTATGATTTTTGATATTTGTCCAAGAAATGTTGCCCACTAGATAGTACCTATGCAGTTTCAAGAAATAAATGAAATAAAGCATTTCTGACAACATTCTTCTGAAAACCTTTCAGCAAGGCTTCAAGAACATGTCTTTCTAAAGCCACTTTGAGGCTTGGTTTCTGCTCGAGGCTTGATTGTGCAATAAATGACAGCTTGACAGAGATGCATAGCTACCAGTGATTTTGAAAGCTCCATTTAGTTCTCATTATATACTGGGTGCATCACTTTGGTTTTATTGGGCTTTTCAGGAAAGGGCTACACCATTATTCTTGAATTCTAAATAGAAATGGAAAGCCGTAAATCTCTATACAGAATGACAGCTTACAAAATGTGTCCACTTCTTCAATTCACTTGGCAAGCACACATTTCAAAGTTGAAAAAGAAAGAGAAGCAGCAGGTCATACCTCTAGCAGTTTTGATGATTTTTCATTCGGGAGAGGTAGAGAGAGAGAGTTTTAATCCCTACTTTAGCACTGCACTTGTGCAGCTTTATTACCATAAGTTTGTATGGGTAGCCTTAATAGGAAAAAACTTACTGAAGCTCATATAATTTCATGTTGAAAGAAATAAAGCCCATTCCTTTCAGAACTGGTACATTATATGAAATGCAAATGCAATGATAAAAAAAATGCCATTGCTCCTCTGACCTAAGCCCATAGGTAGTAATTTGGGGCCTTAAAGGTTAGTTTAATTGGAGTAAGAAAATTGCAGACATCAGTCAAAAATATGTTTTCATGTAATTTTATTTATTTTAAAAAAATACACAAAGTACTATTTCCCCAAACACAGCACGAATAGAGGCAAGCAGCTCTACAGCTCTGAATTATCCACATCTGCTTCTCAAACTACTACCTACCCACAAAGCCCCATCTCTTTGTGTCCTCCTGGCCCATCTGCAGATTTCCATGTCCAGTGCCTGCATACCCCCATTTCCAGCTGACAAGCTAATCCCTCCCTAACAGTCAGAGACAAAGTTGTACTGCCCTGCATGAGTCCCTCAGAGATCCTTTTCCCCTACTGCTACCACCAGATGCTTTCATGGCATAAAGAATCTTCATTATTTCTTTTTTTTTAAGCCTTTAGTGGACTTATTGGCACACTGGAAGAGGCTGCCCAGGGTGATGGTTAAGTCACCATCCCTGGAGGTATTTCAGAGATGTGTGGATGTGACACTTAGGGACATGGTTTAGGGGTGGGCTTGGCAGTGCTGAATTAATGGATGGACTCAATGACTGTATAGGTCTTTTCCAAGCTAAAAAATTATATGATTCTATTTATTTTTCTCTCATAAATCAGAATATCTATCATCATTTATTGCTATTACTACTACTGCCTTTTAATTATTACATTTTGATCAACTTTCTGATAATACCTTATTTTGATCTCCTGATGTAAGATTCTTTTTTATTGTGAATAACCATTTAGTTCATGTTTTTCCTTAGATACTAAGAACTCTGCTGAGAAAAAATATAAACTTGAGTGTCCAAAGTTGGAACCTTGGTTTTTCAAAACTGGCAAAACAATCTCAGAAACAATTATTCCTTTTTTTGGAGTTAACTTTTTCCAGTTAACTAAATGGAGTTCAGCAGCACAGCTTTGTTAATACAATACACACACATCCAAAGACTTAACTAAAATTAATTATAAGATTTTGATTTATATTGTTCAGATCCCTTAAGCTGTTTCATTAGCAGTAGAGAGCAGGGGAAGCTAACAGGTAGCTATTATCTAGAACAATTTCCTAACTTTGGGACCTATTTACAGTAGTGATTGATTTTGTTTGGAAGGAGCATAGGAGGAAAGAAAAAACTCATCCTTTGATCACATATTGAGGAAAAATTAAAGAAGTGGTCCTTCCTCCACCCTTAGACCAGGATCCACCAGAGTCACAGTTCATTTCTGAAGACCAAAGGGACCACTGAACCCTACTGTAGACCTTTGTCATCTGTCTCTTCTAGAAGGACTGGAAACCAGAACACCACTCATTAATCTGATCATCTTATTTGAATTCCTCAAAGTCCAGTTAGTTAATGGCCTGAAACAGTTTATGTCAACTGGAAATTGATAAATATTTTGAGAGATTTGGCAATCTCTGGAAATTTCATAATACATTAACATGGTGAAGCATGTGTAGGGAAATTCAAAAATGCTAGTCCACATAGAGCCATGTAAATGTCTCATTGTAAAATGTAACTTCTACACATTGAATAATTTCTTTAGATTTTTCTTTAAGGAACTACTAGGAAAAGAAAATTAAACTGATCTAAAGAGGAAATTCAGATGATATTTCAATCAAAAAAGAAGTCTAAAATATCTTCATAAATTAATCCTGACAGGCCTAAACCAGGGCCTGGAATGAAAGAAATAATAAAACATTATATAATTCCTTCCATCTCTCTCTATTCTCATAATAGTTCCATTGTTTTAAATTACCTATATCATGGAATCATAGAATCGGAACCACAGAATCACAGAGCCATGGAATCATAGAATGGCCTAAGCTGGAAGGGACCTTAAAAATCATCCAGTTCCAACTCCCCTGCCATGGGCAGAGACACCTTCCACTAGACCAGATTACTCAATGTCCCATCCAACCTGGTTTTGAACACTTCCAGAGATGAGGCATCCACAGCTTCTCTGGGCAACCTGTTTCAGTACCTCTCCACTTCCCCAGTAAAGAATTTCTTCCATATATCTAACATAAATTTCCCTTCTTTCAGTTTGAACCCATTACTCCTTATCCTGTCAGTACAGTTCCTGAGGAAGAGTCCCTCTCCAGCTTCCTTGTATGCCCCCTTCAGACACTGGAAGGCTGCTCTGAGGTCTCCATGATATTTTCTGTTTTCCTGACTGATTTTTCTTTTTAGGGAAAATCAGACTTAGCGCTTAATTTAGTTGGTTAATTTGTTTGCTACACTCAAATCTGATGGCTACTTATCAATACATTGTAAAGTTATTGGGTGGAATTAACCCTTAAATGCCTTTCCTTATTTACTGCAGTTCTAAAAATTGAGAGCTGGAAAATATAAATCTGGTTTTCTCCCCTACATTAGCTTTATACATTTCAGGGGAGGAAGACAAGCTCATAGATGAAAGCAAGAGAAAATGAGGCAGCACAAGTTCTGCTCACAGAACAGCACCTTCCTATGCTATAGCTGCAAGAATGCAAATCATTGATTTTTCAAGAAACTGAAAGCATAGATCCAGAAGCATCAAAGTGGAAACCAGGGGGAGATTTTCTACTAAGTTGCTTTGGCACGATAATTTCAAGAGCTCTGTTTCATAAGATCATTTTGACAAATTCTTCCAACAACCGCCTGCAGAGGTCTCTAAGACTGCTTTCCAATATACTTTTTGAACTTAGAAATAATAACTAAACTAGACCCATTTACAACCTAGGGATCACACCCAGAGAACCAATAGTTAATTGTTTGATGTATTATGATATTCAGGAGCCTTTTGGAGTCTGAGCCTCTGACTTGCACTTTTTTTAATTGAAGAAATGCAAGTGTTTTGTTAGGAATTTTCATGGAATTTTCCCCAAAACAATTACTGACAGGCAATATTATATTAGTAATACCAGTGTGCTCCCAGAATAGCACCCAAAAGAGAATATGTGCTCACCATTTTCTTTTATTGTTGACCTTGTACAGAGGCAATAGTAAAGTTTTCTTTCAAGACATTTATTTTTGCTTCCTCAAGATTATTAGTCTTTCCCAGTCCATTATTTATAGTCCTTAAAAACAGCAGCCAATATACCAACTCCCTCAACACACTCCTCTAGGATTAAAGCCTGCACAGAAAAGTAAAAGACAAAAACCCACCCACCAAAAAACAATTCTCCATCCCTTAATTTCACCAAGCATTTGACTCTTTTTCATCCTAAAAGACATACAGCAAGGCATATTTGAAATGAAGTAAATCCCACAGAATTCATAGAGGATCTCCTACTCCTCAGTGAGGCAGCCTGTTAACCCAGACTGAAAGAAATAGCTGTTAGCTATTGAATTCTGTACACTAAAGAAACACTAGTGGGGGCTGATGTTTTCTCTGTCTTGATGGATTAACCCTTCTTTTACCAGAAAGAATATAGACCTAGAGCTGAAGAGATTTTAAAGGTTGCTCTTTCAGAGATTTCTAAGATTCCTTCAACTGCATCTTCCTTGAATTTAGGTGGAATATAGATCTAACCCTATAAACACGGAAT
The DNA here is from genome assembly GCF_000738735.6 of Corvus cornix cornix. NCBI lineage: Eukaryota > Metazoa > Chordata > Aves > Passeriformes > Corvidae > Corvus > Corvus cornix. The sequence continues at coordinate 101,844,968 of NC_047056.1, read as the reverse complement.
CTTTACTCTTGATTTTTGTCTAGATATACATGTCTAGTGTCCTAAAGTATGCCAGTCTAGTGCAAATACTATGTTTTGGCTTTACCTAGCTATGCTGCATTTCAGGGGGAAAATGCATTACCAAGCATTATTCCCTTCCTCTGGGAAGGCAGATTCAACCATAGGCCAAGGTAAATACAGATTTCAATGTTCATAAGCAGTTTTCCACTGCACCTTAGACAGATTCCACTGTGATAAAATTGTTTGTGACAGTCTAATTTAGTAACCCTGGGATGCTTGTTTATATCTTGTTCATATGAAAGATTTCACTAAGCCCACTATTGATTGACTTACAATTACATTCTAACTGTATCACTTCTTATATGTTTTTCCCCAAATATTTAAGATTCTGATGGCAGAAGACATCTAAGATATCAAAAGTCTCCTTCCCATCAGAATGACATGAAAGGATCAAAGATTTTATTTGGTTTTGTAACACTTTCCCTTTATAACCTAAAAACTATTTTATGTTATTTGAAATCAGTGAGTGGACATCAATTCAAAAACAACCTTTGTCCTTGTTAGAACATACTCTAAGAGAAAAAATGGCATTAATCTCCATCATAGAATAATAGTATCATCAAAGTTGGAAAAGACCTCCAAGATCATTGAGTTCAGCCTCTGAATGAACAGCACCTTGTCAATTAAACCACAGTACTGAGTGCCACACCCAGTTATTTCTTGAACACCTCCAGGGAGGGTGACTTCACCACTTCCCTGGACAACCCATTCCAATGTTTGACACTCTGTTCAGTAAAGAATGTTTTCATAGTATCCAATTTAAACCTTTTCTCGTGCAACTTGAGACTGTGTCCTCTTGTCCTGTCACTGGCTGCCTGTGGGAAGATGCAAACCCCGCCCTGGTTACAGCCTCCTTTCAGGCAGTTGCAGAGAGTGATAACCCCTGACCCTCATCTCCTCCAGGCCAAACGCCCCCAGCTCCTTCAGCCACTCCTCATATGACACCCTCTAGACACTTCCTCAGCTTTGCTGCCCTTCTCTGGACACACTCCAGCCCTTCAAAATTTTTGTTGAAGTGAGGGGCCCAAGACTGGACACAGCATTCAAGGTGTGCCCTTGTCAGAGCCAAATACAGTGGAGCGAACAATTCCCTGGCCCTACATACACACGTTTAAAAGTAACATTTTATAATTACTTATTTGAATTTTCATTTTGTTAAAAAAATTTATTTTCTAGTCTGAGAATAAACTAGAAGTATAAATAAGGTGATAAAACAAGTGTAAGAATAAATACAAATATTTAACTCCTCATTCAACTGTTACACATACGCAAATGTCAGAAGGTCCACTTGACAATAAGAGGGATGAGGTCAGTTGCCACGAAGTGATTGACCAAAAAAGTTTTGGTAATAGCAACCTTAATTCTTCTTTTTCCCATAGCGAGTTACAATTATGTGTAATTTATAGGAGCAGATGATCATAGTAGAAGTCACAATAGCTGACAAGATAAATATGAATGAGATTGAGAAAGAACTAAATTCAGATCCAGAGCCTTTTTCTAACACTGAAATCTTTTGCCTGCTCTGTATAATGGACAAACGAATTTTCATGTTGTGATTCTGAGAGTTGCTTCCCATAATTTAGTTAACAAAAGAAAGTTTGCCTTAGGAAACTATCAAAAATCAAACCAACAAAAAAACCCCCAAAACAACCACATCTTGCAAGGTCCAGATGCACTTCCTTTTGAAGCCATCATCATATCCAACCTTTTAAATGAGGAGCAGACTGCCCCAGGATCCTCCGCTGTGGAACAGAGAGAGTCAGGTCCAGACTGCAGCTCTGTTCACTTAACCTCTGAATCACCCTTGGTAAAAGCTTCTCTCTCACTCTCTCTACCTACTGTGTGAGTTACAGGGGTTATGCTCCCACCTTAGGCATCTCATGCTGCCGGTGCAAGGCAAAGAAGCTTGAATGCTTTTGCTCAGTTTTCTTTTCACTCTGCTTTTATACATGTGCATGAATCACACACATAATTTGGAAGAATTAAAATACAAAAATATAGTACTAAACCATAGCTGTCCTGCACCACAATTCACGTGTTAATTATCATATTATCTCAATACAGAGCTTTATTGCATCAAATCCTCTGGTATAGGAAGAGTAAATCTATTTAGAATTCCTCTATTATTATGCAATTCACTACTGTGTTGCTTCTGTCAAAACCAGGAAGTGTCATTAGAGCACATTTGTGGTAATTCAAGTTCTAGAACAGGTATTTTTTTTTCTGTTTGTTTCTTAGATTACTTGCACTGGCATGAATAGTTTAAAAGCCCTTTAGGGACCAGAGACTTATACAGTAATTAGGGGCTTGCATATTACTGAGTGAAAAACACAATACTGAAGTTGAAGCTTAAAGTCCAAAACACTGAGTCAAACCTTGTGCTAGTGTTATACACTGTTTTTTATAGAAATGCTCCTGTTAAGAACAAGACTGAATGTTCCTATGTGCTTTGTACAATTTTCCTCTAAAGCCATTCAAAACTTGTTTCTCCAAATATACCAATTAACAGCAAGTTAACAGTCTCCCACTGGTGCTGTCATACAAAAGCTTCCAAGGATTTTATCCCTGCATCCCAAGCAAAAGTTCATCCTTGGCAACACATAGTGGAAGATGTTATTTGCTGTGGTTGTGCCAGTGAAAGTGGAAGCTGTGACACATAGAAGGAAGATTCATACTTTTTAAGATTTATCTACACACAATTTAAGATCCCTATACTTTCTGGGAATGTGTCATGAAATAGGGGGTGAGAGTCCTGAAACATGTTTGTGATGGTCTGTTCCAGAACCAAGGACAGCAAAGTGAACCCAGACTACACCCACACATCCTGCTGTTGATTCCACTGGGAAACAGAACTGTGCAACAAAGAGCATCTGCTAACCCTGAGCAGCAGGGCAGCTAGAGAGAGTCTTGTCATTATATATTTAAAACTAAACAAGAAAATGTCATTGATGCAAACTTTGTTTTGGTAAAATGCTTAAGAAAGTGACAGCTTTGTATGACCTTGGTCTAATCAAACCACGCATAGAAAAGTCAGCATTGTATAAGCTTTCAAAAGTGTTTAATAAAAAGGACATGTGAATACCAAAAAGAATGAATAATTGTCAAGGAAGCACAAGGCAGTATTTTACAAGACTAATTGTCTGAAAGCACCAGTGTAAACTTAGACTGAACATTTGCAAAATTTTCTTACTGGTAAAACCTTGATCTTGCTCAGCATAAAAGTCTGAAATGATCTTACAGTTCCCTGTAGTTAATGGGCATTAAAACATGATTTGTCCTTCCAACATAGATGGATAAAGCATACTTTAAAGAATTTATAGGTAAAACCTCTCATATTAAATTCTAAACATTTATTCCTGCCTTGTGACTCTGACATAGGACATGCACTGGCACATATGCACACTTTACCCTTTTGTCTCATTGCTTCATAAGAATCCTGCCCTTTCCCAATTTGAAAGCATGCTGTGATGTCTCAGTGAGATGTGCATTGTTTCTGAAGAATGCTATATTAACATGCTCATCTTCAGGAATACTAACCAGCTGAAGTGTGCTTTGTAGATTAAAGCACAGCATGCAGATTCCCTTCCACCCTGGCAGAGGCTATGGGGCACATCTTCGGATACCATTACACTGACTAAATCCTTGTCTAGAGCAGGATAAAATGTGCATTTTTAAAATATGTGCCTGACAATTTGAAGTTATGTCAACAATAACTAGTAAAATGCTAGTGTCTAAGATAACAGCTAAGGATCCTGAGATTTATGTTACTTTTTTTGTTATGTGAATGCTATCCTTTTGTGGGAAATTTAATTAAAACATTTGGGAAGTTAGGAGACAGCTTTTCTTTGTTTCAATTCTTTGAAACAAATAAACAATTCTTTGCTTATGATTATGGCTGTTCAACATTTGTTGTGATGCAGAATGAATGTTAATGGTAAATTGCTGGAGTGTGATAATTGATTTCTTTATTAATAAAGGAGATTTAATGCTTCACGAAAAGCTTGCTCTAACTCACCATTAGAAATTTTGGTTTAAGAGTCATCTACAAAGTACAGTTCTTCACCTTGAAGGCCGTTTATTCCTCTTGCTAAGCATAACTGCCTTTGCACAACTGCTCATCATATGTGGGATGTGATATTTTGGAACTGCTAAGTGCTTAACACTGTCATTAACATCCCTTGGAATTGTGCTCACCACTTCTAAGAGTCAGCTCTGTGGAAAATGAATCTCTTCTACCCTTAAACCTGTGGATGATTAAAGCACGGGGAGACCCACAGCAGGCTTGCGAAGAAGAAAGCAGGGGTAGGTCTGTCTCGGTGTGAATGTGGGTGCAGTAGCTCTACGGGAAGGGTTTCGCGCAGGGTGCAAGCAGAGAGTGCGGCACGAGCCCCAGCCGTGAGCCCCAGCCGTGAGCCCCAGCCGTGCACACCGATCACCAACCATCAGCCACTGGGCACTGAAGGGGTGCAACCCACAGAGATTCACAAGCTCTATCCTACCCTGTTCTAAGGTTTTATTAAGAATGTATAACCCACATGTATAAAAGATCACACGTTTGGTGAAAACATAAAAGAGGTAACAAGCACCTACAGAAAAAGCAGAGTCACAATCTCTGAAAGAAAGAGAGGGTCTGCTCCACCACCATCCCTCAGTCTACAGAACACCCGACCTGCCCTTTCATAGGGTTATCCACAGCATTCTACCTTCACTGGACAAAACCAATTGTTTTCTGATGTACCTCATCACATTTTTCCTCTGCAGACTCAGCAATTGCATGTACAGCATTGCTACTTTTACTATGTCTTTTAGTAATGCATTAGAAATATAAAGAACTCTGTTCGTGTGTGTGTCAAAAGGGCAAGCTGGTCAGTACAGGAGAGCAAATCTGGAGAAAACATTCTGTTCTTTCACTCCAGCATAAGCAGTTGCCACACTTTGTGTGATACCACCACTGAAAATATGGCAATAAAAAAAAACAGAAAAAAACCTTGCAATCAAAAAAAGGGAAAAACCCCAAAAAGAGATAGTATTTGAAATTCGCTTCTTTTCAGATTCCACCAAAGCAACCTTCTTTGTTTAAATGTGTACTTCCAAGATGCTATTAGTGTGAGCCAAGCTTTCATTCTGACAGACATTATCACTGCCCCAGATGTGCTGTGGGCACACACTCCAAGGCTGTTTGTTTAAACCACCTCCAGCTAACAAGAGGTGATATGAGACTAATCTGGGAAGTGTGTGTAAAGTGCCTGAGGGCAATTATGAATGCTATTTAAGCAATAGCTTTTCTAGAATATACTGAAGGACTTCCATAAGGATGCCACAGAGCTACTCCAGAGGCACACGTAGGATGCCAAAACATTTTTAATATGTGTTACAATATGAAATATTTATTCCCTGCTTACTACTTGTGTGAGAATTATTAAATCTCATTTTAGAATTACTAATGACTCATGTCAAACAGACACAAAAATGTTAAGAACCAAAGCTCCAGCTGCTGCAATTCAACACATTCTGAATAAATGGAGCCTCAAGTGCCATCTAGCGTAGACCTGACTACAGTTCTAGCATGAGTTCATTCCTCTCATGTTACTTAACTCCTTAACATGTCTAATAGAAGAGGTGCATTGCTGTTTTCACTTTCTACAGACACATAAGAACACAGTTAGCATTCCAGAAACCTTAATTAACCTCAAATTCTATTATCATTAAGATGTAAATTTCAGCAAGATGTTATTTTTAGTTAGACGTTCAAATTGGGAAGAGAAAATGTCTTTAAAAACTCATGTATGGGGTTTTTTTGGTAAAGGAGAGGAGTTTATAGCACAGGCAGGCACATGAATTTATTGCAATTAAACCCCAAAGATTAATACAAAACTGGAGAGTCTCATTTCTTGTGAGTCTCTGTTCTAGATACTTAAATGTCCAGTATTCTCCTAAGTAAAAACAGCAACCTCTGCTTCCCAGTAGCACTCATTCAGGTCTTTTATTCTGTAGCCATGAGGAATTTTTTCTCTTTAAGATTACTTCATACTTTGTTAAATGTGACTAAAATCATTCCACAAGTTCAAAGCAATCCTAAGGAAGGTTTGACAGGCAGTAGAACAACAACAAAATAAAAAAAAACAACAACATCAATAAAACCCACCAAAAAACCCCAGCAAATAAGTCTGTCAAATAATTCCCTTTAAGAAGCAAAGACCACACATATGAAGTAATAATAAAAAAAGTCAGCTCTGATTGCACTGTGTCAGAATTGTGGCCTGGAACCATAAACAAATTCAAATGGTATCAGTGCCATTATACCGTACATAGTGACAGGAATTATTTTAAAGGATGCTAAACTTCTTTGAGAAAAGATTATTTGATATTTGGGTATTTCACTTATACCATCTGATATTCATAATCTTGTATCCATTGAGAATAGCCTGGGCACCTTGAAATCACATTTTATCAATGATACATCCAGGGCTTACAGCTTGCTTTCTCTTTGTTTTACAAATGATTATAAAACATATTGTAAGTAAATACATTTGTAACATTAAAGATAACCTAAATTGCACGCATATAGAGATGAAACTGATGAGACTATTTTCTGTTTATTTTATTTCAGCAAGTATAGACATGTTTTTTTCTGCAATAAAAAAAAGTACTTTCCATAAAATTCACTAGGCATAGAATGTATTTCTCAATCAATTAATTGTTTTACCAAATTAGAGAAGCAGACAGGCAATAAAAGTGGAACAGGAGAAACGGACAATACTACCTGCTTGATCTGCATACCAAATTCCAAGACAGCCTATCTTGCCATTTTCGTCATTCTTGTCCTTGTTAAAAGGCTCTGTTTGGCCTTCACTAGACATACAAGCAAGGGAGAAAGCCTACAAGGCAGAAGGAAACACAAAGACTTAACAGTTCATTCCAAGAACCTTGTGTCTGCAGATCTTCAAATTTACACAATGCCTTTTGGCTGATTTCTCCTATTTCATATTACAGAGCAAAAAGCACACCAGCAATTTAAAATGCTAGCTTATCATTCGAACTGCTCCCTGAAAAGAAGTAGAAGGAAGTACAGGAGAAGAAATACCTGTTCAAAAGCTACAAAATGTGTTCTGCTTCAACCCCCTGGTTCATCAGCAAATGCAGTATATGCAGATGCCAAACTCCAGCCCACTTCAGTAATAGTGCTGTATTTGAAATGCAGCAGAACCCAGAACAATTTCTTTTTGTCTTGATTAGATTTCTTCCCTTTCTATTCTCTAGATACATGTAAAAAATCAGAAACTCTTCTATATTTCCTGGGCCATCATTTCTTGCTAGTGATTGAATAGAAAGTTCTAACTCAACCAACTTTGTGGCCAAAGTAGATTCTAACAAAATCATTAGGATACTTTTTTAGTTTCTAAAGGGAATTGAGACATATTTACATGTAAATGATTATGGTACTATCACATGTCTTCATTATACCAGTAGCCTAGGACTGGATTCTGAAACAAAACTACAAATTCATGTCACACATGAAGTGGACTAAAACCTTTTTTTGGCTAGTAATGCTTTCAGCATGGGCAGAACAAACATTCAACCAAACCCTGAATTTTATACTAGTTAATCAACATACTATTTATTTCAAATGCCAGAGCAGAAAAAATAGCATAGCATATGCTCTGTGGCAAGCGCTACCAAATAGGGATTTTCTGCAGCAACCAGATATACGGCATGCAACTTTCTTATCTCTTCAAGTGTCTAAAGCTGTCCTTATTACTTGCAGTGGAGACAGCTGGAGAATTTAAAAAAATAAGGATTAAAAAACAGTCAGGCGGTGAGATGAGTGTTTTATTATAAAAATGAACAAAGCAAACAAGTTCGTTCTACTTAAATCTTTAGTTTTGCTCCTGCAAACATGGTCTTTTCTGGTAAGGAGAAAATAAAGCACAGTAAGTTAAAAGTTTTCCTTATAATTTTTGCTTTGGCTTCTTTACTGCCATTTTTGTGTCTGATTTAGAGAGCTAATAATTTGAACTCATCTATTTATTAACACTCCCCCTTTACATAGCCCCCGAAGTGCTCTACCACCATGTCACATGTTCTATAGCCCATTCCCCATGGAATGAGCAGGCATGGCTGTCTGAAGTAGCTCATTTCCTATGCAAGTCAAGAAACTTCATTATCACCTTCTTTAAGTGAAGTTATACATCTCTGATCTATTTCAGTAACTGCAGATATCCAAATGCTATTTGGTTATTGGTGTTTTATGTGGATGGTTAAAATTAATCCTAATAACTTTGTTATCATCAATAAAATTTGTATAATATTTTTTGTATGTATATACATATGTCTCTATATGTGCTTTTCACCACCTGGAGATTAATGATGTTTTCTGAGCTACACAAGAGAAGTACAATATGGCATTTTATTCTCTGCAGAATGTCCTTCCTTTTTAAAGTAGGCCCAAGAGTCTTGCTAGATTTCCCACCTCTGTGTACTCTGTTATTACAAAGACTTATTAATTGATCATTTCTTCTTGAATCACCCATACATACCATCTCTTACTACAGCAGTAGTGTATTTTTTTTTATGGTTGAGGCTCATTACAATGTGCTGCTTGTCCTCGCACCATTCCTCTTCATTATGCTGTCTTGTATGCACACCGTTATTTGCTAATATTAATATTCCACTCCAGAACTACAAACTTGTAGAGTAAAATCATCGTCACTGGGACACATTGCCAACCAGAACAAGCAGATGTCACTATGAGGAGTAGAGTATGTTTAAAAATAAAATCTGTAAAGGCTAAAGAGCAAATTAAAACAAAGTAAACACAAATAAACAGACAAAAATTACACTGTGATGAAAGAATACAACTACGCTCCAAGCCAAAATCATTGCAGACAGAACTTTATTGGCTACAGTGGAATTGCAACTAAAGCAACGGGGATCAATTTAAAATATTGTCTTCATCTCTTCATTTAGGCTTTATTTTAGAATGTCAGAATTAAGAGGTCAAAAGACAAAAATCATCATCTATTTAATACCTGGGTATATTCTACTGATTGTCATTATTTATCCTCCTTTACGTTGTTTGGTGGAGGGGTTTTCAGCCACTGGGAGCTGGCAGAAGGGGGTTTTACCCCTTGCGTGCCAACACAAAGAAGCCCGGAGGTCAACGCTGAAACGCCTCTGGAAGGCAGCACTCAGTGCCCATCACACAATGAAAAGGGGTAGAGCTCCTCACCCTGAAGGGGCTGTATCCTTCTGTCGCTGTTAAGCAGCACGCAGGCAAAGGCAAAGAAGAAAGAGAGGGGGCTCTCCGTACGTGTTCCACACAGGTCTATGCCAGTGAAAAGACAAAGACGAAGAGACCAATTGGTGGGAGGGCCCAGGGATCTTATACTCGGTACAGAATAGGTGGGGAAGGGATCTCAGCCAATGGGATAGAGACAAGCAGGTGGGATTGACAGGAAGGGAACCAATGGGAACAACACATAGGAGGGACTCAGGGAAGGATCCAATGGGGTGTCGAGGAACCAAGAACTTTCTAGAACTAATCCATATTAAAGAAGGAAAATGAATATACATAACTTCATACATAAAATAAGAAGATAAAATATTAACCAATCAGGGGAAAACATGCAAAAGACAAAACAAGGGACTCATGGGTTCTCACCAGGACTGGCAAGTTATATGCTAAACTTGGGAGGGTAACCACCACAGCTGGTTGTCTGACTTCTCCTCAGGACAAAGAGTAGCTGCAGCCACCTGCACCGCCACAGCTTGGGGGTTTTTTCTATTAGGTTCTGAGTGTGTTTTAGCGGGAGGGAGAGGTACTGTGTTTGGTTTTGGGTTTGGGTTTTGTGGTTTTTGGTTGGTTGGTTTGTTAATTGTTTTTTATGTATGTGGTTAAAACTATCCCAGCTCAGAGTTTATTATGTTTGTAAGCACCAGACTAAATTGGTTCTGAAAAAAAAGACATCTGAAAAATTCAATGCAAATATTCAAGAGCATCCATACCATTCTATTTTTTACAGAATCACAGAATAAACTGAGTTGGAAGTGACACACAAGGTTCATCGAGACCAACTGCTGGCCCTGCACAGGACACCCCAGGAGTCACAGCATCTACTTGAGACCATTGTTCAAATGCTTTTTGAACTCTGGCTGTTGCTGTGACCACTTCCCTGGGGAGCCTGTTCCGATGCCTGACCACCTTCTGGATGAAGAATATCCAACCTAAATGTACCCTGACACCACTTCAGGCCATTCCATCAGGTCCTGTCACTGGTCACCACAGAGAAGAGATCAGTGTCTGCCCCTCCTCTTCCCCTCAGGAGGAGATGTATTTTTGCCTTACAAGGTCATTGAATTTGTATCTTCTGGAGACTTCCTAGGCCATACTGTGCTTTTTTGTCTTAAAATAAATCTCCACCTGCAGCTGCAGCTACGTGCTCCCATTCCTTCAGGTAACCACCCAGGAAACTGCAGTCTGATGATGGAAAGGACAGGACAAGAGACATTTTCAATATCACGGTCAGCTTAAACCAAACCTTACCCTGAAAATCCACTAAAATGCTGTTTTGGAGCTTCTAAAACTAGAGATCATTAATAAAAACAACATAAATTTAGAAAGCAGAGAGGTGATGGTTTCACTGTCAACATATATGAGTCTATTGGGACACAGAAGGAGGTGTGGTGAAAACACCTTTATAAACACTTTTAAAGATGTATACCTGAATCAAGAAGTTCAAAGATATAATTTTGATAGTTCAAGTTCAAAATTAAGTCTAATACATCAGATAGTTCTTTAAATAGAGGCTTTGAATCATGATTATATACTGAACAAAATACTAATTGGCCAGGTACATTAAAAATAATTACACTAGTTGCTGGTTTTTTCTAGCCATTGGTTGATGATTTTTGTTTTCCATTATTATGTATTCTACAGCTAATGTAGTTTTACTCGTTTTGTGCTGTAGTTGCAGCTCAGAATTCCCTGAGAATACCTGTCAAGAAATACCACTTAGCTTTCACTCAGCTGAATACTTGTATGAGTGAAGAGAGACCGTGGTGGTTTGCCTTTAAAGTTAGACTAATGTGAATTGGGGAAGAGGAAGGGACATGGGGGTTTTTAATGCTTACATTGTATAACTAGTTATGCTATATTCTGCTTCACAATGCATTAACCTTAAAATAGCAACTTCAGATGACCAAATTGGTGGAGTTTTTAACTTTTTTACCTTAATTTCCAAAGCTGCCTTTCATAGTTCTTACCCAGTGTTTATCCTAGGTCAGACTCCATGCCACAAGCAGATGATTTCCTTCCAGTTTTCAGCTGAAGACATACATTCACCTACACACAGTACTATATTTAATTTGCATTAAATTAAATATCCTTATGGAAGAAGACAGAATCCCTTAAGGGTGCTCTGAAATACTGCAGAAACATTTTTTGGTTTAGGTCAGCATATCCACAAGCTCCCATTTAAGCACATGCATGCTTCAATGCAACACAAGTGCAAAAGCACATGTTTAAACACACATCTAATTAGTAACTTATCAACACTATGAATGCTCATATTTTTGTTATTTTTCTTATCATCAGCAGTGTTTAACATGTTTAAACATTATTTTGTATGTTAAGCATTATGATAAGTGTTGCAATGGGGATCCTGCAACATACATATACCAAACCAGGAGTCCCGTGGAAGGAAATATATATGGACAGACAGATTCTTGCTAGATGTTTCAGAGATGTTTATTCCTCCAGCCGCATGGCCGGAGCTCTGCCCAGGAACTGTTCCAGTCATGGGACCCGAGGGTCCTTCTGCCCGCGCAGGGAACACAAACCAACCCATGGGAACGAGGCCGAGCAGGGGCAGGGAAACCCCGTGTCTGTGCCCTCAGGGCCCCTCTCCCAGGGCTACACGGCGGGGGAGGAGACCCCAACAGATAAGCATTATTTTGTATGTTAATTAGGGTAGAACTGGAACTTGTGTTTCCTCTCCTTCCCCTTTTCCCAAGATCAGCATCAGGGGCTCACAGTGGGATTAATTTCACTGAATTTGTACCTTAGTCATGAATTTTTTTTGTAATCTACACAAGGTAAAACACATCTCTGTATTAAAATTCATCTGATGCATTGAAGCTGAGGACTTACTCATTTTAGGAAGTGTCACACCCTCTGTATGTGCAAGGTCACATTTGGGCCTTGTGATTCTCACTACCCTTTGTTTGCACAGCACACTTCCAGATTAAGTTAAAATGGGGCTATTTCAATAGCTTGACTGAATCTGAGTTATGATTATGGACCCTTAACACAAATTACCTATAGTCCGCAAACCTACCAAATTAATGTAAATCCTAATGTCTCTTTAATTTCCAATCTCCAGAAAAATTGCTTTCAGCCTAGAATATCTTTGTTGGGTGGAACTTCTACAGAATAAAAGCATGAACGTCAAGTATGAAGGCATAAGAAGTTTTAACTGTTAGATATAAATATAACCTTGAATAGTGCGAGAAGCATTAATCAGTAAAGTTTAGTGATCCAACTCCCATGTTTAAAGCTCAGTTTGCATTTCCCATGGTAGTCTAAGAGGGTACAAAACAATGTTTTCAAGGCGAAGGCACACAGCACAGTCTTTGCAAATGACCAGTGCACCTGTTCTGAGGAAAAGAGGTCAGTTTCTTGCTCTCTGTATTGTCATGGTTTTGCAATCCTACCAGCCTTTACCATGATTAGTTTGCTAAATTCAAAACCAGCTTTCCTCACAGTACTTACTATAACATAAAGCAAAGGCATTAGATTTTTCAAACAGAAAAATTGACAGTATAGCTGTATAAATTGTTAATGGGGATGTAAATAAAGCTACAGGTCTCTAGGAGGATCAGAGTACCTACAATAATGCAGTAAATAGAGAAAAAAGTCACAATGGGGAATGACAGCAAATGTCCTTAATTAAACAGCCTGTATTTTGTTAGAGTGGCGTGCACTGTTGTCCTCTAGTGACTTTTTCATTGAGCCAGTTCACTATCGATGGCAGCTACATAAACTGTAGTGAACCCAGAATTTTTTATTTCTGGAGGAGTGTGGTGAGAATTTTGGCCTTAGCTTCCCTGAAATGTGAGAGGAATATGGTAATACCTGACTCTTTCCAAAATAGAAAGAGCTTTTAAAATACTTTAATGTCATTATCACATAAACAAATGCATCTGATCTGAAGGTGAATCACATCTTTTCTATGTTCTCTAAAGCAGGCAGAAAATGTTAATAAAAGACTGAATATTACCAACGACTCAAGAGAAGGCAGCAGTTCTAAAATAGATGTAAAATAGCGTCTGTCCATGGTGTCAGAAGAACACTGTTGCTTACACTAAACAAATTTCAGATAAAAAAACAGCTGCCAAATTTTACTCATAAAATCAATGACAAACTGCTTTGCAAACATTTGACTAATTCTGCAAACATTTGCTTTGACCACAATGAAAACCACAGAACTCCAGGGATCAACATTTTCCTAGGAAACATCATATTTTGTTTCTTGTGGGTAGCAGTTCCGAAAAAATGTTGCTTCCCTCTCATCGTGGATGTGCGCCAAGAGAAGGAGTTAGGGGAGGTGGGAAGGAGACTCTTAACAGAACTGCTCTAGCAGCACACACAGGCTGCTCTGCCTAATCATCCTTATCTGTTCTTATGCAGAGGAATGAGGTTGGACTTTTAATCAAGCCCAATGGCCTAGTACTGAGAAATAGCACAGGGCCACAGACAGTGCAGGCTGAAGTGGTGTTCCAGAAGTGCCCATCAGAGAACATGCTGACATTTATGGAGATATGAGAAATGCATGAACTGTGAACAGTAACTGTCGACAGTCATTAAAGAGGAGCTCCTACATTGTCTTAGGGAAGATAATCAAGAAAGTCTTTGCTTTTATTGTTCCTTGACCTCAAGATTAGTGGTCCTCTATACAGGCATCCCAGATACAGATTAAACATTTCTTTAATTGGGGAAGAAAAGCAAAACAAAGAAAAAAACCCAACCAACCTTCAAAGATTCTCATCTAACTTTATGAGAAGTTCCACTAATATATATAAACATATAGTTTGGAAACTCTAGTTCATTTATCAAGGTCACAGATTGTGAATTTTAAACCGACCGTATATCAGCCCAAAATTATTCTAGGAAAATCACATCTTCATTCAGTTTAGAAGTTCCTCCCAAAGTAATTTCTGAGTTTAAGATTCTGTATGAAAAATGGTATGCAGATTTTTAGGAGAAGATACATCCATTTTAGCTTTGCTGGGGAAATATTAGGAGTACCTTGATGATTAAACTAAATTTATATTCAGATTTTTTTAACTATGAACAGACTAAAAAATCTGAAGAAGTAAATAATAAGATACATAATAGAGTTCTTTTCAAAAAATATATTAAATTTACTATAATATTGCCTCCCATAGAACAACAGTATTTAAAATATCATTACAAGGTCAAATGCAAAGGGCCACCAAGGATAAGCTGTATGCTAACCTAACCTTAACTCTGCCATTTAGGCAAATTGTTTGTGTTATTAAGTATTAAATTTTAAATGTTACTTGTGACCTAATGCCATTCTCAGAAGTCACTTCATTAGGAAACATAAGATTAATAAGAAACTAATGATGTGTGGATTTGTAACTCAGTTGTTAAGCTGTATTGCTCAGGGGTTTTAACTATATCATTGTCAGCAAACAAAGTACTGTAAGTTCAAGCTGAACTTCAGCTTGAACTAGATGGTGAAGTTATTTACACACATCTTTTTTTATTGGCTGAAGCTTTCATCCCATATAAAATCACTGAGCACATGATTTTATGTGGGACACATTCTTCCCCAAGCCAAGGCAAAACCAATACACTTGAGAGTTAAACTTGATTTAGTGGCAAAACTTATTGTCTGACAGTTGGTACAAACGCAGTTAAAATCTACATTGAAGGAAATATGGCACAGAAGGTACAAAACCTAACAAAAACAAAATGTCAACTCACATGAGGTGTGTTCAAATTTGCAGAAGGCAGGAAGAAGCAGTGGCAGAGCACTCTGTCTAGATAAATGCTGAATCTACACTCATACACAGGAAAGCGTGGAACTGTACATTGAAGGTATGTTGAAGAAAGCAGCCATTCAACAGTGAGAAGACCATTTGTAGCAGACAAAACACCCCAGTAAAATTTAAAAATCATCACTATTGCCATTAGAGCATAAAATGGACAGCTGTGAGTTGACCCAGGCTGGATACCAGCCACCCACCAAGTCTCTATCCCTCCCCTCCACAGCTGGACAGGGAAGAGAAAATATAATAAAGGGATCATGAGTTGAGATAAGGAATGGGAGAGACCACTCACTGAATACTGTCAGAGACAAAATAGACTGAAATTAGAGATAGTAATTGAATATATGACTAAGAAAATCAGAGCAGGATAATAAGAAGTAAAATAATACCTAAAAAATGCCTTCCCCCCACCCCTTCCTCCTTCCTAGTTCTACCTCCTACCCCTGTGTGATGCAGGGAGACAGGAATGGAAGTTCTGGTCAGTTAATCACAAGATGTTCCTGCCACTGTTCAGGGACAGGAGTCCTTCCTCTCCTCAGTGTGGAGTCCCTCCGACACGAGACAGTTCTCCATGAACTTCTCCAGTGTGAGTCCATCCCACAGCAACAGTTCTCCACAAACTGCTACAACATGGGACGCTCTTCTACACAGTGCAGTTCTTCAAGGACAGGCTGCTCCAACGTGGGTCCCCCACAAGTCCTACCAGAAAACCTGGTCCAGTGTGGGCTCCTCTCTCCATGGGTCTTCAAGTCCCTGCGCAGAGCGTGCTCCAGCACAGGCCTCCCACAAGTTCCCAGCCTCCTTTCAGGCATCCACCTGTGCCAGCCTAGCTCTCCTTCACAGGCTGCAGATGAATCTCTGCATCCCCATGGTCCTCCATGGGCTGCAGGGGTGCAGCTGCTTCACCACAGGCTGCACCACAGGCTGTAGGGAGTCTCTGCTCCAGCACCTGGAGCACCTCCTGCCCCTCCTTCTGCACTGGCCTGGGTGTCTGCAGGGTTGTTCCTTGAACATATTCTCACCCTTGTCTTTGGCCACAGTTACATCTGCCCAATAATTTTTTTTTTTTCCTTTTTCTTAGTTATGTTATTGTCAAGGTGTTGCCACCATTTCTGATTGGCCCAGCCTTGGCCAGTTGACAAGTCCACCTTGGAGCCATCTGGCATTGGCTCTGCTGGACATGGGAGAAACTTCTGTCAGCTTCTCACAGAAGCCATCCCTGAAGTCCCCCTGCTACCAAAACCTGGCCATGCAAACCCAGTATGTCCATCAACAGGTTTCAATTGAATTTGGATTTAAACAGCAGTGTAGGGTACCCACAGATTTCTCTCATCCTTACTTCTTAGCAAAGCACCAAAGTGATTTTACCATTTTTTGCAATTTACCTCTGTTTTTGTAGGAAGTTACTGAGTAAGGCTGCATTCTGGAAACAAAGATGAATTGTGATTTAAAGCATTTGCTTTAATTATGAAGAAGTTATGGCCTGAGCAAAAAACAAAGAAAAAATTTAATAATGTTGTTTTGTGATCATAGAGGTGTATGTGGAGGTATAGGTAATGAAGAACAAAGACACTTTATTAGAGGAATTGTAGTCTCGTGCTGCTGTGTCACTTGGATTACATGCTTCTGCTTGTACCACCATCAGTCGGAGGTTTGGAGTGTGTTCTAGGTTTGTGTAACTGCAAACTGTAAACAATGGAATTTACAAATCAATTAGCTTTAGAGGAAAGAATTTATAAAACCTGGGCAAGACATATTTTTCTGGATTATTGCTCTTCTCTTCCAAACACACAGCCTAGGGAAATTATATGCAAAACTTCTACAGTTAATGGAATAATATCAAGCAGTAAAACCAAAGCTGGAAATAAAAATCAGTAATGACAGAAAGTTCCAAAGTCACAGTTTCTCCAACAGTTTATAGTTAGCATTCTTATCTGAGGAATTCTTATTTTATTTTCTGTGTTAACTATTCCCTCTCTTAATGTCTTCTTGTTTATTGATAAAATCTAACAGATACAGTGCAGACAGTTTTTAGTGCACTTGAAATGCTAACACTGTTCAGCTTTCAGAAAATTTCAGTGCAGACTCTTCTGTAGTCATAATCTTTTAAAGTTCGAGGTCATTTAAGTAGAATTTGTGCAAAAAGTTTGTAAGGGAGGTTATTATATAAGAAAACTATATCTGTATTTTGTCCACCTATACGCAGTAACACTATACAGCCTTTCCATGAAAAGTGACAATCTACAGGGAAATTCAGACTGAATTACTCCTTTTGAGCAGAAAAGGCAGAAAAATAAGAAGGGATGTGAGAATGTATGTAGGAAATATCTGGTACGAGCTTCCTGCCTTCCTCAATATGCCACTGCAGCAGGCAGTAAGATGTTCAGATGTCCAGGCAGCAACCATGTTCAGAACTCTGCTGCAAGAACTGGCAAGAGGGGTAGACCCTCACTGTGCAGTGAGGTGGGTCTAGGTAATCTGATATTAGTTCCTCACTCATAGGCAAAATTTTCCCCATACAAAAAGCAAGAAAGTGAAAAGAAATAAAAGGGGAAAACACAAGATAGTGGGAATAACAGTTCAGAAGAGTGAGTGGAACACTAAAACTCCAATACGTAAATATCAGAGCATAAATTCCACCACTTTTTAGCAATTCCCTATGGTCACACATGCCACATCTTTTCTTGGTGAAATGAACTATATATTCACCTTTGGGTCATCTTCCCCTCTGAACTAGTTACCATCCCAAAGACTGGGAGAGGATGGCTTCAGAGACAGGTTAATGTCATGGAACCACTCCATCTACAAAGGCAATTTAAACTGCTTCAGGTGCAGCCAAGTAAAGCTCACACATCCCCAGGCCGTTGGGTGGTCAATTGGGATGCATTTGATTTCAGCAGAGAGAGGCACTTGCCACTTGGCCAGACCCCCACATGCAGTGTGCCAGCCCTGAAGGAGCCTGTTTGAACTTCCCAGTCATGAGTTTCACCTCCTGGCTGATTTGGCCAGGACTGAAAGAAAACTTTGACTGTTTGCAAAGGCAAGCAAGCCAGCTGTGAACAGCTCTGCTGTAATAATTCTCTTTATAAGCAGAAAAATAGCCTCTAAAAGTAATAAGAGAACCAGTAGGATTTGAAAACCTCTATAAATAATGCATACAAATAATATCCCATAAATGTAAATTACATTGCTTCTTGGGGTGAAACTGGAGTTGATTTTGTTCATACTTATCAGCTGCTAACTCCAATGTTTATGAGCAATTTTGAATGTCAATATGTAAAGTATACAGCATTTATTATATTATGCATTAAATGACATTTACAGACATCTGCTTCCGATTCTTGATTCAAGAAGGTGGGTTCTGTCAATGTGAGTTTACTTTAATACCTAAAAGATTAATATCCAATGCAATTGGGTGGTTTTGTAATTTTATTATTCTGTGTTTCTGCCAGTCCTGAAGTCTGGTTTCTGTTACAAAATCTGAGTGCAGGAGAAGTGTACAAATATTTCAAATGAGCTTTAGTGAAAATATAGACAGGGCTAAATACTAAGACCAAACTCACAGACAAGGAACAAATACTGTGTATGAATATATGAATTGTCTCTAAAGTTTCCATCATGCATCTATTTTTATCATGAATGCTGCCAGTGATCTAACAATCTTTTTCAAGAATGCTCTGGGATGGTTTCAGCCCTTCCTGGCTGATCACTTCTAGGCAGTAATGATACAAATCTGCTTCATTGCTTCTCTTCTTTTAAGTGTCAGTGCCTCTAATCTCTCCCTCACCTTATTATCTACTTTAGGTGCTGAGAAAGAACTAGGGATTCTGGTTTTGGTATGAATAGTGTAGCTGAATTTTGAGTTAAATTTCTAACATTTTAAGTAGCACTACAGTTAAGCAACAGTTTTTTCCCAGCATCCATGGTCAGCAGGTTGAGGAAGGTGATTCTGCCCCTCTACTGTGCTCTGGTGACACTCAACCTGGAGTGCTGCATCCAGCTCTGGGGAAGGCACAGTACAGGAAGGACATGGACTGTTAGAGCGAGTCCAGAGGAGGCCACCGAGGTGATCAGGGATGGAGCACCTCTCCTATGAGGAAATCCTAAGAGAATTGGGATTGTTCAGTCTGGAAAATTGGAAGCTTTGGGGTGATCTAATTGCAGTCTTCCAGTACCACAAGAAGCACGGAGAGAGACTATTTACAGGGACATGCAGTGACAGGACAAGGGGCAATGGCTTTAAACTGAAAGGGAGTAGGTTTAGAGTAGATACTCAGAAAAACTTCTCTACTGTGCAGGTGTTGAGACAGTGGAACAAGTTGCTCAGGGAAGTTGTGGATGCCCCATCCCTGTCAGTGTTTATGGCCAGGCTGGATGGGGCATTGATCAACCTGGTCTAGTGAAAGGTGTCCCTGCTCATATCAGTGGGGTTGGAAGTGGATGATCTTTAAGGTCCCTTTCAATCCAAGCCATTCTATGAATCTGTGATCTCTCAGTTACTGAGATAAAGATGAAAAGCAGATATCTGAAACTGATCCATAACTCTACTGAGCTATTTATTAAGAGGAAAGGTAATAGTATAAGCTTCATTAATAGCTACCAATTTCTAGAGAGGAAATTATAAAAATATGAAATAGATTCTCTTAATTGGAATTAATTTTAATTTATAAAAATAATGCAACTTAGTTTCTGTATTTTATGATCTGTTGTCTAAGTGCATATATATCAATTGAATCACATCCTCATCAAGAACTTTAACTCTTAGATGTATCACACAGCTGCCACAAAAAATATGTACTATTATACATGCAATGTAAGCCACACACTGTTGAACTAATTTGCTCTAATAAAGTCCCTCAAGCCTGAAGCCTAAAAAATAATCCAACATCAAAATGTATGACAGAATAAAGAGCCACCTGGTATCAGTCATTCTATCTGACTCTTTCCATGAATACATCTGTGAGAGACAGACCTTGTTTTGAGAACTCATCTGTACTTCTTGTGTATAAGTTATTGGTGTTGGCTGATAAAACAAATGTTAATTAAAACAGCTGAATAAAAAAACTCCCAACGAAACAAAGATAAAGGGAATCTATTCTGCCTAATGCAATTGGATACTTTTGGGGTGAAATCTCAAGCACTTAAAGAAAGCATTCTTCAAAAAAAGTATTTAAAGTCAAAAAGAATCAATGAAGAGAGGTAGCTTTGAAAATCATTTGAAGAATATGTCTGCCTACATCTCTATCTACCTAAACTTCTGCAAGGCCTTCCACATAGTCCAGCAAGACATTCTTATCTCCTAACTGGAGACATGGATGTGGAAGGTTGAACTGGTATATAAGGAGTTGGCTGCATGAATGCAGCAAGAGAGTTGTGGTCACTGGATCTATGTCCAGGTGGAGGTCAGTGTCAATTGGTTTCCTTCAAGGCTCTATCTTGCAAGTGATATTCTTTGATATCTTTATCAATGACGAAAACAGTGAGTTTGAGCGGACCCTTGACAACATTGCAGATGACACAAAGCTGATGAAGTTGACACAATGGAAAGAAGTGATGTCATCCAAAGGGACCTGGGAAAACTTGAGATGTGGGCCCATGAGAAACACATCAAGTTTAACAAGTCCAAGTGCAAGATCTTGCACCTGAGGCCAGGCAGTCCCAGGCATGAATACAGACTGGGAGAAAAAGTCAGAGAGCAGCCCTGCGAGGAAGGACTTGGGAGTTCTGGTTGATGAACAGCTGGACATGAGCTAAGAGTGCATGTTTGCAGCCCAGAAAGCCAACTGTGTCCTGGGCTGCATCCAAAGCAGTGTGGCCAGCAGGTCGAGGGAGGGAATTCTGCCCCTCTGCTCTGTTCTGGTGAGACCCCACTTGAAGTGCTGCATCAGCTCTGGGGTCCTCAGCACAAGAAAGATGTGGACCTATTGGAGCAAGTCCAGAGAAAGGCCACAAAGATGATCAGAGGACTGGAGCACCTCTCCTATGAAAACAGGTGAAGGGTAAGAGTTCAGCCTGGAGAAGGCTTGGGGGTGATGTCATTGTGGACTTCCAGTGCTTAAAGGGGACTTATCAAAAAAGAGGGAGAGCAAGATTTTTACACTGGCAGGTATAAAGAGAGGAAAGAGATGGGTTAGATGTTAGGAAGAAATTCCTTACTGTGAGGATTATGAGTCACTAGCACAGAGAAGTTGTGGATGAATTGTTCGAGGCCAGGTTATACAGGGCTTTGAGCAATTGTGTGTAGTGGGTGAGACCCCTGCCTATGGCAGGGGGGTTATTATCAGATAATCTTTAAGATCCCAACTCAAGCCAAGCCATTCTATGATTCTATGATACATCAAGGCTGGAATGTCTCACCTACCTTTAGCTATTCAGTAGTGAGGAGACTCACTTATGACAATGAGTCAGGGTCCATCTGCAGTCAATGCAGAGAAATGGGCAGCTTGGCACCTACAGAGTTAATGCCATCTATGTCTGTTTAGTTGTTCCTGAGAGAACAGGAATGTTTCTCTCCAAGGTCTATAACACAGCCTAGACTATTACCTTAGGCTAGCGCTTTATCCTTCAGTGTCCATAAACACTTAAAGCAGGTTACATCCTAGGTGCTAAAACTTGGGCAGATAAGACGTCTTTTAGGAATCACCTACCTCTCTCCATTTATTATGCAGGGAATGAGATCTATTGTACTAGGCCAAGTGTTTCCTTTGGCACATAACAGTGTTTCAAGTCAGGAAGCTAAAACTTAAACAATATTTTTAGAGCTGCACAGTTATGTTCAAATGCATGTTGGTTGTGCTGCATTTCTTATGCTTTGGTGAGCATAGCTTCATTTCAGTTTCATTGATAATTCCACTAAGACTCTTCTCTTCTGAAGCTGTTGAAAATCAAATTCAATTGGATTTTTCTCTTACAGTTTTCCCTTCAAGCTTCATTGTTGTAGGCTTAGATTAGAAAGAAATAATTTAAAAATATATCCCAGCACATCTGTAACAGACTATCTGATTTATCAACTTTTAAAGTATATAATTGTAAACTAGACCATCCAGGACTGTGTTCCTCACAAAATCTCCTTAAATACAAAGCGTACACTCCTTTCCAGTACAGAATATAACACATCCTATGAGCAGCATACTATCTCTTTTGGAGGTCTATATTAATTAAGCATGTTTACTTGTCTCTATCCCTTCCTCTTTCTTCTGTCCAACATTCAGTATTTCTTTTTCTATTTACAAAGCAAAAGATGCACACCCATTTGATGCTTCTATTTACCACTGTATGTGGCCAGGGTGAAAATCATCTGGTTAAATATAGACATCAGCACTTTAGTTAATCACTTCAAGTTCTTTTTCTGGTCAAGAACAAATAATAGGTATCCTTAGTACATGATTGCTCTTAATATGCCTATTTTTCTCCACTGACTGTCATGAAAATTTAGGGTGACAGCCTCAAAGTCAGACAACATCTCTGTAGATCAGTGTATTTACTGAAATGGGCCTCACACACAAAATCTCTTGAGAAGAAAGAAAGGTTTACTCTGTCTCTCAATGTCATACAAAATTCAAAAGACTCTTCAACCTGGTGGTGTGGGTTAACTTCAACCAGCAGCTCAGCCTCACACAGCCACGTGGCCATCTTTATTATTCTAAACTCTTCCAGTCACTCGACTATCAGACACACTAATTGGGGGTGATTTCTTTATTTCTTAGTAAATCATAAACAAATAGACTGCCACTCTAAAATGCCAGCAAATGTGCTAATCTGTACCTTTCCAGAAAATTAACAGCAAATTTGTATTCTCTTGCATCATTTGCTACATTTTTTTTTTCTTCTTGAATTTTAACTTTTTTAGAAAGGATAATGAGGAAGAAAAAACCATAAAAGTCATGGAGAGAAAAGAGGAGGAAAAACCAATCCTAGAAAATGCCAAAATAAAGTGCTGATCTTTTTGCATAAATAACTGCCATATTTTGTCCAGGTCAGTTTTAATTTCAGCTTTCCTTTCTTTGCTTTATCTTCACCTAAAGCCAGCTTCCCAGATAATTGTTTAATGATTGATGTAACAAATAAATTAAAAAGCATGAGGGTGAAGTAAGACAGATGAACAGATTGAATGTAACACCCATTATCATCAGGAGTTACACTAAAAAATTTAAAAACTCGTGAATGTTGTTCTAGTTTTTGTTTTGAGTCTCACTTTGTGACTAAAAGTTCATGCCCTTTTACTAATTATGCTGCATTCTCAGTTAGATGAGGATTGATAAACTGTAGAAGTTAACTGTGGATAAACCCAGAATAATCATAAATTATTTTAACAGTAAGAATAATCATAAATTATTTCAACAGTAATATGTGCAATAACTCGTATGTCCATTACGCAAAGAATTTTAAATTTATCTCTGTTTGAAAGGTATATATTATGATGAGTTCAGTATGTAATCTTTCCTCTGAAACAATATTTTGGAAAACAGATAAGATTTTTGTGTCAATCTACCAAATTTTATATTGTATTTGCTTATTACACTGATGTATGACATCAGTTTCAGGCACCAAGCAAGGACTGCATACGTTGATTTTCTACAGCTACATATGAAAGAAACGCATGTATCATCTAATCTCTGTCATCTGGTTATTCTGTCGATGGCTAAAAGTGTTGCTTGTGGACACACAAACACAATCTCTTGGAAGGACTCAAGCATACATTTTTCATTGTTTCATCTGGAAGTATGTTACACAGTCAAAGAAATACTATCATTCCTGCATACTTCATGTTATTTTAAAATCTCAGGTAGTCCAGCTCAGTCCAACATGGATGTCAGATTTATTGCTTTACTGTGGTTATTTCTCTTCTTTTAATCTTGAAATTTGTGGTCAGGTGTGTTCATCCTCTGAAGTCTACAGAGAAGTTCAGAACTAAAGCTGAAGCCCCTCCCTCCCCCAGTATTGAAAACACTTTGGCATCAGATGTTCAAAGATGCATGCCACACATACATACTTTGGTGTTTTAAGCCTTTTACTTAAATAATTAGGTTGTTTTCTTTTTGAGTCTACATATTGAACCATTAGCATAAAATTATGGATCATGCGTCAGCATCAGCAAGCATTAAAAAAGCTTTGGTATGAATGAAGAAGGTAGTGGACTTTACATCTAGAGCATCAGTACCAGTAGACTTTATTAAATTCCTTCAGTAATAAGAAATCAATGGCATCCAAAATCACTTTTATCTAAAAAAAAAACAAAACAAAACTTACCCAACCTGTTTTTCAGCAGTGAAAACTTTCATTTCCACACGCTATTCTTACTTTTATAAGACTTATACAACGTGGCACTCCAATTTAGACTCATTATCTTCTCAAACTCTTAATGGAAGAATATCAACTCACATATCAATGTTAAAATAACTAAAATGAATAGGAATCCACGGAGAATATCACAGAATCCAAAAGAAGAAAACTATTTAATTCTGCTCACCAGTAAAATATTGTGGAGTTTTCTCCATAATGTTTTTTTTTGTTCCTTCAACTTGCATCTTTAAAATGGCTTTCTATATTATTGTGGTGCTCTGTTCAGATTGGTAAATAGAGTATGTTAATCAGAATTCAAATTCTTATAATCGAGATGTTGATTATTATTATAGGAAACCTCTTGTGCCACTGAAGAGAAATTAATTTTAGAGATAATGCAAATATTTGAACACTTTTTTAAAATTTAATTTACACTTAGTAGGCAGCAATTCAGTCTCAGTGAAAGAGTTTTGTTATTATTTTCCATACTGACATGACTTCAACTTGAAGCAAGAGAAGGAATGTGGCCTAAGTGTTGCAAAATACATTTTGAAAAAAATCAGATCTCTAATTAGGCTGTGATTTATTTTTGCTTGAGTTGTGATTTAAAGCAGACCATTCAGCCAAATATGAAGAAATATGATGAATGGGAATATATAAATCAGAAAGCACTCAGTAACTCTATGCTGTAAATTTAAATAGATTTTCCTCTGCAAATTTTTAATCTACATTAATTTCTGTGAGAGATGGGCCTAAATATGCATTTTTGATGTGAATTTGGACACAATTTGTCCTAGATTTTTGGACTGACATCTGTGTCTGAGAATGGGCTGACTTTTCATGTCAATTCTGATTTTTCCACTTTTTCATTCTCTTTGTTTATTCCTTTGTTACTGTACAACTCTACTTACCAAATGATGCCACTTTTCTGAGTGTCTGCTAAGAGGAAGGTACTTCTGAAGTACAGTGAAGTTCAAGGAGGAAATTTACTCAGAGGCCTATATTTTAACAATTTTATTTTACATTGAGCAATCTTAGCATCTCTATGAGGTGTAATGAGGGCGTATTCATCTTACATATTAATAGTGTGAAATGCAAATAACTTTGGAACTCTAGAAACTGGAGTAACTGTTTGCTTAAACCTGGTTTACTGGATTACTGTTATAAATGCAGCTATAATTATATGCTGATGACTAACAACCTTGTACACTGGCTAGAAAAAAACCAGGCTATTAAACAAAAAAAAAGCAGGTTGAGAATCTGATATTACAAAGTGGTAACTGTGAAAGATGTGTTTCACTCTTTGCACTTTCAGGCCACTCTTCTGAACAAAACAGATAGTGTTTGTTTTAGAGTAAATGACTGTATCAAAATTGCCTGAGACTTTGATTTTGTCTTAGATGAAGTGCTCAATAGGAACTCTAAATTTTTCAAATGACACTGAGAAGTGAAAAGGGTTATTAAGGTTGTTTGGGAAACAGTGCTATAACTGATGTTTGTTCTCATTTTATGTATCTTAGTCCATCACATAGATAAAGATGATGGATTTTATTTGTGGCTCATCAGCTTTGCTCACACACAGATTTCTAGTTCAAATATAGGATAGGAACTGAAAATTTAGACAGAAAGAAGACTTGTATAGACTATATCCTGATTTCTGTCTTGCAATTTGAGACAGAAAATAAATTTTCATAAATATAGAGAATAACTTTACATATTTTAAATGCAGAACATTATACAACCATGAAAAAAAACCAAAAAGCAGTTTGTCTTGGGTTGACTTTATGATGTATATCCCCTATGGCTGCCCCATGCCCAGAAATTAATTTTGTGCCTTTCTGTGCCTTTAAACTGAGCCTGAGAGGGAGGAGAGACAAAAGCGAGGAAACTTTCTAAGCAGCTTGTTTTCATGTTTTCAATGACACAGCGATAGCGACAGCTCTGTGTTCAGCTGTGGCAGCAGAGCGAGAGGGGGAAGGCACCCTGCTTGCTTTTGGCCAGTTTTTCAGTTCCTTTTTCTTTCTCCAGAAAGAGATGGAGAGTTGAACTTTTGTTTTCTTGGGACCTTTGTTTTTTTCTTTTTTTTCTCTGCTGGACTGTTTCAACATCAGAATGCATCAGGAGGAATTTCCACCGAGGCCTTGGCCCTGCAGGTGGGCCCACCACCCCGTCCCAGCTCCAAGGAGGGAGAGAGAGATCTACAGAAGGACTCCGAAATTTTCCCAGGTTTCTCTCAGCAGACTGAGAGGTTTTATTATTTAGCATCATTATCCCTTTTCCTGTGTGTTTGTTAAATAAATAGGTTTTATCTCTTTCACATTTATTTTTTCCCAAACCTGGTGGGGGAGGCAGGTTGTAACCTGCCTTCTCTCACTGGATGTATTTCTAGATTTGGCCAAACTGGAACACAGTTATTGAAATGTGGGTAGATTAATATATATTCTGTTTATCCATCTGCTATACTTTAAAATATGAGTGTTAAATTACAGTTAGAAAGATCTCCTATGAAATACGCAAAATAAATTAGTAAGTATATAGACTGAGTCAGAAAGCAAAGCAAGGACAATTAGAAAAACTGACATAGTCTTAAATCTCTCTTTTTCCCCTTGCAAAATTTACTCTTAGTATGGGGAAGGACTCCTTAACTTTGAGGGTGGGAGAGCTCTGGAAGAGGCTTCCCAGAGAAGTTGTGAAGTCTCCTTCTCTGGAGGAATTTAAAACCCAGCTGGACAAGATCCTGTGCAACTTGCTCTAGGTGAACCTGCTTTAGCAGGAAGGTTAGACTAGATGATCTCCAGATGTCCCTTCCAACGCCAACCATTCTGTGATTCTCTGATTCATGTTAGATCTAAACCTCAAAATCATCATACAAGTAAAACATAAAATGAACATGAAAATGTTTTTCCCAATAAGATCAGAGAATTATTTTCTTTAGCATTTGGGTCAAAGGAATACAAAAAGGACATGAACAAAGAAATAGGAGCTTAAAACAATGTGATCTTGGATAATGTTCACTAAGAGAGAACTCACCTCTTCTGGAGACTGGTAAAGAAGCACATAACAGAAAAGTTGTTCTTCTGTCGCACTATTTCAAAAACTACCCTGCAATTTTAAATCTCTACTATCTTCTAAGAAGTTCTTCACTAATGTGTTGTTTACAAAATCTTTAATATCTTCTTTTATGTCTTTACATGATATTACAAAATGTAAGGGAAACTAGAGCTGAACAAGGCTTGTGAATTACAGTTTAAAAGAACATATGAGAGTTACAATGAAAAGTGGTGTGAAAATGTTGTTTGTAGAAAAAAAATCCTTAAAATCTGCTCTACATTTTACAGATGAACCACAGAGATTCTGAAGACTTTTGCATGTTCCTAAATTGTCCAAATCTCAGAGTAACCATAGGGGCTTTAAACAACAACAATTCTTCCATTTATTTTGGCTTAGATAGAGAGGAGATTATCTTGTATTTATCTAATCAGCAATAAACTAGCTCACCATCAAGGCCTTTCTGATCCATCTGTATTACAGTCAAAAAAATGTAGTGGATAGTCTCTGCACTCTGCATGCCAAAGTCCAAGCAAAATACTCTTAACAAAAGATTCCTACTGTCTTTGATGTTCTTGCATCCATTTACAGTCCAAGTCTAGTCCTTGGACTGAGCAGGAATTCTCTTCTTTTTTGCCAATGTATTTATTATCCTAATAACGAACAATTATACAGATAAAACTGATCAAAAGGACTTTGGAATTACGACAATAACATTCTTCCATTTTTACAGAAACTGTGTATTTAATGCTCTTGTCAACATAAAAGGGAAAAAAATCACATTAATAAGAGCACACTCACTGGAATTAGAAAGTAAGTGATGCCACATCTGTTATTGAACAGAATTATTCAGTGCAAATATTAAGTCCTCAGCTGCTGCTGGTCCTATACAAGAGCAAGAAATCAAAGATGAAATAGATAAATACAGCTAAGCATAAATATATAGATAATATGTACTGTATTCTAATATTTGTTGACATAGCTAAAGTCTATATTCTCATTTCAACTTTGCTGATTTGGAACCTCAGAGTTCTCATCTCTATCCAGTCTCCTAACCCAATTTCTGACAAAATATCCAATTCAAGAATAATAAACTTCCCTCCTCTTTATACTTAGACCACATAATCCACTTACACTTTGGCTGCACTGTCACACCGTGTTGGAAACTCCTTTGTGATAGTTTTTGCTTCCCTCCTTTTGCAAAATAGTAACAGTAAAGTGAAACAGATAGAACATCACTTGTGTTTAACAGTGTTGAAAAGCCCAATCAAAAAACCCCAAATCTTTAAGTAATGGAAATGGTAAATGAAAATAAACTTTTAAAATAGAAGTATGAAGTTTGAAATACCTAAAATCCATGTTTTATTGCTTATCTTCCAACCTTGTGTTAATGTAAACCTAGCTTATTCATGGAGACATGGACATTTTCTTGTAAGTAAATAACTATTTTCTCTACCTGATTCCAAAATATGATTTTGCTGTAAAATGAAACTATGTAGGTAAATATGTAGTAGCTTTCAGAAACATGAACTTCTTTGATTTA
Source organism: Corvus cornix cornix (assembly GCF_000738735.6). Lineage (NCBI taxonomy): Eukaryota > Metazoa > Chordata > Aves > Passeriformes > Corvidae > Corvus > Corvus cornix. The sequence continues at coordinate 101,815,960 of NC_047056.1, read as the reverse complement.
CCAAAACAGACCTGTTCGTTAATGGCATGTCCCTCTGCATCATTCTAACAGTTGTGTAATCATTTCCCTCTCCTTCCAATGTCTACACTCTAGCCCTTTGCATGAAGATATACTACCAATATGAAAATAAAGTCAGATATATTTTTCCCTATGAATTATTCAAAACAAAATCTCTTGCAAGCTGTCAATATCCACAAACTTCAGGTAATTGGAATGAAGTTTTGATTGATTTCTTGGACTGAGATTAAGGGAAACAAAGTGCTTGTAATTCAATTATGGGGGGACTGAAAATCTTATTGTAGACCTTTGGCATTTAGTTAATTGGAACATGTTAGGTGACAGTTTTGTTTCCTTTATGTCCAGTATTCGATCTTGACGTTTCACAGAATGTGAAAGTATCTGACTGCTAGATCTGACTTCATCTTCACTCTGTGTATTTACCTACATCCATATAGACAAATCCATATGTATTTATTTTTATCTTTGTATTGGTGTGGAAGAGTACATGAAAATGGATGGAAACATATTGAGGGGCAAGAAGAATATAAATTGGAAGACCAGGCAACATCTCTTTTAGAGAGGAAGCTGGTCATAAACAGGTACTGATTTTGTCATGAGATTATGGAACAAAATTAAAAGTGGATTCTAGACAAGAACAAGTTTTGGAAATCATTTGAAAATTAATAGATTAACTCAGAAATTTTTCAAGAAAAACAGAAGTTCTAAATTTTTTTTTTCAAGATAATGAATACCACCCTGAGGAAATTTGTGAGATATATAAAGACTGTTCCATACAAAATTTAAGTCATATCAGAAAAGATATGGTGATTTCTACATGATGTTAAAGCACCCTTCTCAGCAGCCCTCTACTATTAGCACACCTTCTGACAGAAAAGTGTCGAAGGAAGGGTGAATTTGTAAATCATTGGATGCCTAATATTCCTATTGTCGTGGATATATTTTCATGGACTTTTTTCTGATTTTTTGGGGGGGGAGAGGGGTTTGAAGTTTTTTTAATTGTGGAGGAGTGGTAAAAGGAGCTTTAATGACACAACACTCAATCTTAGAAATTGTCATGTGTCCCAGTTTAAAAAAATATTAGCATTGTGATATAAATTTTGTCACAAAGATTAATCCTACTTGGATTGCTCAATACCATAGATATTAATTGGCTATTGGTATCAAGATCCTGAGAGAGGATGGCAAAAATCAAGATCATAGAGCTCGACTTCAGAAGAGCAGAACACTTCGGACTGTAAGATTTGATACACTTGAGATGAAAGAATTTATTTCTTCACTTTGAATTTTTTGCCTCAGTGATATTTAAGGACTGTGTATCATAGGTCAATAAAAACTAGATGGTGTGAACTAAGAAAGCAAACTGCAGGAGAGAAAAATGCCTCATTTTGAACATAGCCCCCAGAATGGACTAAACAGTTTGTGCAGCAGACAGGACCCTGCAGAATAAAGGAAATCCCTACACTTCAAAACTAATGCTGACTGAACAGTGCAAGAGCCAGCTAGTTATGGGCAAGTCTCAGAGATTTTCTTTGGCTTTCAAAACAAGTTTTAAGCATATACAGGGATGCACATTCCAAAAAATGAAGACAATGAATTTTTCATTTCACTAACCTCTGAAGCCATACAGTGCCAAAGTTTGCGTAACCTCTAAATTATAGTGCTGAGTTTTTCATAGAATCCTTGTAGTTATTTACATTTCTCTCATGATCAAGAAGGCTTCTGGGACAGTGGCTAACTCCCTAACCAAGTTGCTTCTGAGAGTATCCAGAATGCTGATCTTGGACCTGTATTGGGACCTATGTCTAATACACAACATCCGCATTGAATGCAGGAAAATAAGACCCACACTCACATATAGATGACAACCTCCTTCTGCACAGCTAAGTGTTTCAGACTTGGACTTACTTTTCTCTTCAAAGACTAAAATTTAGTTGCAAGCTTAAACAATTAATTTATCAATGTCCTTTACTTAGAATGGTCTCACTGAGAAAAACACGGAAACTTTTACTTGTTGCTCTTTATGACTTTCAATAAGGTGTAGATCTCTTGTTATAAACATTTCCAAAGAAGACACCAGCTGTCAGCATTTTTCTAGCTAGAAAGCTTTACAAGAGTCCTGGCAGCCTAGGATCATTCAGCCCCCTATCTCCTCCACTGCTGACATACCCCAAAGCTATAGATCACAGAGGCATGTGCAGATGTCACACAGAAGAAGAAATAGAGTAGACATCATTCAGTTGCTTCGTTTCTGTCTGCCATTAAATCAACATGCAAAGATAATAATACTCAGCAATACTAGATAGCATTTCACTGTCACCTGCTTTGACTCAGCTAATAATGTCCCTGTAGCTGCTTCAGACTATGATTCATGATGAAACGTCTTTCCCCAACACTGTTAAGGAACCATTTAAACTACTGTCAGTGGCAGATTTAAGGCCTGTCATTACTGTAGACCGGCTTCAGAAAGAAAACAAAGGTTTCTTTTGATGAAGGTTTTAGGACAATTTTAGGATATAATTTTTAAAGGTTTTGATTTGAAAACACTGAGAAGTTGATTAAACAATTTTTTAAAAGTTGATCTTGATAGGTTTTTTCATCGTAATCTCTCCTAATGTACCTTTTTGACAATCTAGCTATTTTTTGAAAATGATTTTTTTTCTTATGCCCCACATTGCTAGGGGTTTTTATGCTTGAAAGATATCTTTGTAGTACCCAATCATACTGCAACATGGCATTAAAAAATGTACAGCATAGAGAAATTAATTTCTCATGTTCTGATTAAAATAATATTAAAAAAAGAACACTCAAATCTCAAATTCATTGTGATATTTCTCTGAGTATTTTGTCTTACAGTTTTGGTATTTTCTTCCCTGGATTCTGGATTTGTCACATTTCTGGGAGGGGTATTTGAGTGCTCTACTGAAGATTATATGGTCTTTCTGTAATAATACCAAGGTCCTTTATTCTGGTTCTTTTTTGATGGTATATTACCTTTTCCAGACATATTCTTTTTTCAGGTGTTTGGTTTCTTACTTTATTGCCTTCCTTTTTTTACACTAAATCAAATAAACTAGTTATTTGCTCATGCTGTTAGTCTATTTTCATCTTTCTGACTCTGGTTGGCCTTCTTTATGGTGACCTTATCTGCCCTTCAAACACTTTCCTTTCCTCCAATTTAGTTCTTTTATAGCTTAATCTTTTCTTGAGGCACAAACAGCTTCAATTATAAGCCTTGAACTTAATTTGATTTTATCTACAATAAAGACTTTTTCTTTTATGCTTTCAGAACACGTCTTGTTTATTTAAGATAGATCAGAGCATATTACATTCATAATATAATCTTGGCAGTTTCCTGTGTTTGCATAAATACCACTAGACCTAATAGGTTAAAAAATATTTTTTCATAGCATTTTCCTGTTCTATTCTATTCATATCTTAGGGATGACACTTATTCGTTATTTTAGCCTTAATGAAGAAGACTTAACTCTTTGATTGCTTACTGTTACTCCAGAAGTCCTAGTTGAAGAGAAAGAGTGGTCCAAGTTGAAGCTGGAACTGAATCTGGCAAGGGACACAAAGAATAAAAAGAAGGATTTCTACAGGCATGTTAACCAGAGAAGAAAGGTCAAAGAAGGGGTACTTCCTCTTCCCAATAAGCAGTGCTGGAAAATGGGTAACAACTGAGCAGAAGCCTCAACAACTTTTTTGCCTTAGTCTTCAATGGCAACCTCTCTTCCCACACATCTTGAATGGGTGGACAGCAGGATGGGGACTGGGGGAGAAAAGTTCATGACCACCCGAAGAACCTGAATGTACAATAAGTCTATGCATCCCAGGATCCTGAGGAAATTGGCTGATGTCATTGCCAAGCCACTCTCCATGATATTTGAAAAGTCACGACAGTGACAGGAAAAAGGGAAATATTTTATCTGCCTTTAAAAAGAGTAGAAAGGAGGACCCTGTCAGCCTCACTTCCATGCATGGGAAGATCATGGAACATATCCTTTGAGAATCTGTGCTAAGGCACATGGAGGACAGGGAGGTGATTTGGGACAGCCAGTGCAGCTTCACTGAGGGCAGGACCTGACTGACCAACTCAGTGGCCTTCTATGATGGAGTGAGTACATGAATGGACAAGGGAAGGGCTACAGAGGTTATTTATCCAGGCTTGTGTAAAGCCTTTGATACAGTCTCCCCAATATTCTTCTCTCTAAATTGGAGAGAGATGTATTTGATGGGTGTACTGTCATATGGATAAGAAAGTAGTTGGATGGTCAGATCCAGAGGGTAGTGGTCAATAGCTCAGAGTCCCAAAGGACATCAGTGACAAGTGTTGTCCCTCAGGGTTGATATTCAGACCAGTGCCATTTAATATCTTCCTTAATGAGATGGACAAAGAGATCGAGTGCACTCTCAGCAAACTTGCAGATGACACCAAGCTGAGTGGGTTGACACACCTGAGGGATGGGATGCCATCCAGAGGGACCTGGGCAAGCTGAAGAAGGGGGGCAATGGGTTTAGCAAGACCAAGTGCAAGGTGCTGCGCCTGAGTCAGGGCAACCCCAGGTATCATTCCAGGCTGGGGGATGAACAGATCCAGAGCAGCCCTGTCAAGAAGGACTTGTGGGTGCTGTGGGTGAGAGGCTGGACATGACCCAGCCATGTGCCCTTGCAGCCCAGAGTGCCAGTTGTGTCCTGGGCTGCATCCAAAGCACCGTGGGCAGCAGGGGAGGGGATTCTGCCCCTCTACTCTGCCCTCGTGAGACCCCACCTGCAGTGCTGCATCCAGCTCTGGGGTCTCCATGAGCAGAGGGCTATCAGCCTGTTGGACTGAGTCCAGAGGGGACCACCAAGATGATTTGAGGGATGGAACTATGAGGAAAGGCTGAGGGAATTGGGATTGTTCAGCCCAGAGAAGAGAAAGCTTCAGGATGACCTAACTGCAGCCTTCCAGTACTTGAAGTGACCCTACAAGAAACATGGAGAGAAATTATGTACAAGGGCATGTGGTGACAGAACAAGGCAAAGAATGGCTTCAAACTGAGAGTAGGTTTAAATTAGGTATTAGGAAGAAATTCTTTGCTGTGAGGGTGGTGAGGCAGTGGAACAGGTTGCTCGAAGAAGTTGTGGATTCCCTGGAAGTATTTAAGGCCAGGTTGGATGGGGCTCTGAGGAATTTGATTTACTGAAAAGTATCCCTGCCAACAGCAGTGGGGTTGGAACTAGATGATCTTTAAGGTCTCTTCCAACCAAACCCATTCTATGATTCTTTGATTATATGATTCTATGATTCTATGATTCTATGATTCTATGAAAATGTTTGTTTACATGGGTATGGTTTATCATGTTAGAGTAACCATGCAGAAACACTTTGATGAACACAAAAAATAAGCACTGTGCAAATCATTTCTGCCATTCTTGCTACAACATTAAGGCAGAAGGTCATTCCTGCAAGAAGAAAGCATTGTAATGCAGATTACATTCATTTTCTCTGGTTTGCTGCTAGAGAACAGAACATTCTGACTGATCTTCCCACATGCATTGCTCAAAATATGTAGCTTCTTATTAGTTCATCTAAACTATAACATTTGAAATGAAAAATATGGGAAAATAATTCTGCTTTACAATATAGTGTCAGACCTGCAAAACTATTAAGATTAGCCTATTGTCCCTTGTTGTTCCTCTTTGTGTTATCGGGCAGTAACAAAGATAATTCCCAGTATCCTGCATCCTGTGAGATTTTCCTTCTGGTTCACTGAACACTGTGTTAGTTTTTCGTAGTCATAGCTTCTCCTCTTTAACTTCACCAGACCAGATGGCACTGGATTCGTTTGTATCAATTTCACTTCAGTGGGGTCACTCCCTTTGATGTCAGTATAAGGTTTTCTCCTACCATATGCAATGCCTGGAGCTACCATAAAATCATCCTTGAAGTCTGTATTTGGATAAATGTTAAACATTTACTAAAATAAAAAATGAGTTGACCAAAATTGTTTTTTAAATTTTTTTCAGCATACTTAGCCAAATTCAGTAACCTTTGCCATGAGCTCTGTCTTTGGGCAATAAATGTGTATCAGTTTTAGCTGGGGTAGAGTTAGTTTTCTTCAGAGCAGTACAGGGCTAAGTTTAGGATTTGTGATGAAGCCAACATTGATACCTGTATTGGATATGACTGAGATAGAGTTCTTTTTTCTTTAGCAGCCCTCACAGTGCTGTGCTTTGCAATAGTAGCTGGAAGGGTGTTGATAACACATCAGTGTTTTGGCTACTGCTGAGCAGTTCTGTCCCTCTAACGTTCTCCCCCATCCTCATCAAGGGGCTGGGAGAGGGCAGGATCCTGGGAGGGGACACAATTAGGCCAGCTGACCCAAATTAACCAAAGGGACATTCCACACTGTATGACATCAACTCAGATATAAAAGCTAAAGGAGAGGGGAGACAGGGGGGTATTTGTTATCCTACAGTTTGTCCACTGGAGAAACCACTCCATGTGCTGAAGCCCTGCTTCCCAGGAAGTGTCTGAACACCAGTTGCTGATGGGAAGTAGAGATTAATTTTTCCCTTTGCTTATGCAAACTTTTACTTTTCTTTTTTTTATTTTAGTAAACTGCCTTATCTCAACCTATCTCAAGTGGTTTTCCATCTTATTCTCCCTCCCCTGTCCCACTGGGAAGTGATAGAGCAGCTTGGTGGCACCAGGATCAAACCACTACAATACCACAGGGTTTTTTACTGATTGATGATCAGTGGTTACACAGGGTCAAGGCTTTTCTGTCCCTCACCCACCCCACCAGTGAGCAGGCTGGGGTGCACAAGAGTTGGAGGGGACACAAACAGGACAGCTGACCCAACTGACCACTGACTGTCCCATATCGTATGGTGTCATGCTCAGCATATGGAGCTGGAGGAAGAAGAAGAAAGTGGGGAATGTTTCGAGTGATGGTGTTTTTCTTTCCAAGTCACCAGTCTATGTGATGAAGCCCCTCTCATCTGGAGGTGGATGAACACCTGCCTGCCCATGGAAAGTGGTGAATGGATTCCTTGTTTTGCTTTGCTTGTGCACACACACTTGTATTAAACTACTTAATAGGTTAACTGAACGTATTAAATTTTCTTTATGTAAACCCACAAGTTTTGCCCCTTTAACACTTCCAATTTTCGCCCACATCCCACCAGGGGAAAGTAAGCAAGCAGCTGTGGGGGATTGAGTTGTCCTTTGAGGTTAACCTACAGTAAACCCTTACCTCAGGAGCAAAACACTGTGACTCAACACAAGTCTCACACTGCTGCTAGGTGTATTACTTACAGCAGTAGAACGGCTCTTAATAAAGGAAACTATGTGGAACTGAGCTGTCACCTTTCCCTTCAGCATGTTATCATTGCTTCTAGAAACTCCTGGGGCTCAAATCATCCACTTTATAGTTAGACAAAGAGATTGTGATCCTGACAAGGAGGTTTATTTAAGCTTCTTAGAGAAGGCACTGTATAATTTTCACTAGCACAGAAAATACCCTTACTTAAATGCATGTATGTATTCCAATGCACAAGCAGACTTAGGTAGTTAACTTGCAAGTGCAAATTTGCACTACTAGCTTGAATTTCTTTACAGTCAGTAAGTCAAACTGGACTTTTTTTTTTTTTTTTTGTTATGGTAAAGTTTGAATCCTGACTACTTGTGTGAAAATAGGATTGAACTGTGATTGAGGTATACTTTCTTAGATAAACAGCGACCTATTTTTCTCTTTCCTGTGTACAGCTTCAAGCACGTGATTCACCATTCAGTTGCACATATGTCATAGCAGATGTGTAGCAGAGTCAGCGATGGGAGAAGAATAAAGCATTGGAGAGGGTGCAGGGTTGCCTTTTTAGTAGTTTTTGAGTTGGGTTTGTTTTTTTGGGGTTTTGTTGGTTTTGTTTAATTTAAGGGAAAAGTAAGCTTTTTTCTCCAAAAGGGAAGGAAAAAAATTGAAGAAAAAAATAAGTAAGCTAAAATTAAAGCTCTTTTTCGTAGCATCAACAATGCATCAAAAGCAGAGATTAGACTCTTCAGTACCTCAGTTTCTTCCAGTGGAAAATCAAATTAATTTAATTAGTCCTTATGGATGATTCAAATACCATATGGCAGATGCATTTATTCAAAGTGACATACCATGCTGGCCTAACAAAGTTATCACTTTGTCCCTAGAATAAGAAACATATTCCTGATCCAGATGCATCTAGGTGTTGAAAATCACAGAAAAATTAACTGTTCACAAATTGATTGTTCACACTCTTTTCCCTTGAGAGGACATACGAAAATATTTTAGTTCTCCATGTCTGCATTATGCAGGCTCTGGAGGATGCACTGCATCGTTTTCTGTTATGATTTTTTTGGGCTGAAAAGAGTTGGCAATTGGGGACCAAATAGTGGAAAGAAGACAAGGGGAGAATATGTAAAGCCAAAAAAGAGCTAAAATCAGAGGTTTTTCAGTCAGCAACAAGAAGTAGATGAGATGCAGATATTTAATACTCTGAATCCATTACTATCTGTTTAACTACTTATTGTGATTTCCCAGATACTGATGTTCTTCTATAAGCGTGTTGGAGAGTCTTCAGATACTCCTGCAACAACAACAACAACAACAACAACAATAATAATAATAATAAAATAGTTAAAAAGATCATACCCATTTGGAATTTGATTGTGATTCCTTGAGCATGTGGCTAGGAGGCAGCATATTGAAAGTATGTTACAGGTCTGTTCAGGAGGAAATTTCATCTCCTTTATGTATGCATAAATATTTCACTTTCTAGTATGGCCTCTTACTGACAGCAGGCTTTACAGCTATACTTGCTCCTCACCTCTTCTTTTCTATCTTTCTATAGAAAATTTGTAACCTCGTGGTCAATATCAATGAAATTCAGTGAAGTTTTAAATGCAAAAAAAAGATAGTGAATGGATACAAGCTTTATGAAAATCAGCAGCTCTGGGATCTCAAGATTGCTCTCTCTGATAAAAGGTGGTAATAGTTCAGCTGCTGTCCTTCCAGCATGGTGGCAGGTGGTTTCCTCTTAACTTAGCTACAGCCTAAGAAATATTTCTCCCACTGAAAGTCCAAATCAAACTGTATAATTGTGGGGATGGGTGGAAACTTGAGATATTGTGGTGATGAAATGACAAAGAGCCCATAGGGAAATAAATTCCATTAGTTCCATTCCTCACAAAATAACATCTATAATATTTTTCATATCTGTTTGTTTGCTTGCTTACTTGTTCCTATTACAAAAATGTGTAGCTGTCACCTAGGATTCCAAGGAAAAATATTACATAGTACCTTTAAACTGCAACATAAGAATAAAAAAAGAAAAAAAACAGGTGTTCTTGGAAGGAGGTAGGTGCATTAATCAGTCACTTGTTTCTCAATTTTGCCATAGAATTTAACAATTCACCTGAATCATCCTTTTCTTTATTTCTTCCACGATTAAAAATTATTAACAATTAGTACCTCTGTAAGGTGTTGAGAGGTTTTGTTCTTTGCCATTTGGGAAGCAGTTAAAGAATCTCTGGAAGGAATAGTGTTTTGTGAGTGCTATATTTATGGCGTTGGCTTACATACATGATATATACATGGACACACACGCTGGCCTTTCAACATATCAAGATATAATTTAATGGGATTGTAAGTAAGTATATTTGGATCATTGTGCAGAATATAGAAAAGATACTTTACAAAAATTGTTTAATATTTTAAAATAATGGCCCACTGAGCCTTATAGTCAAGAAAGAAATAATAAAAAGGAATAATGAAAAACAGCTAAATAAGGAGATGGATTAGTACAGCAAAGTCCATATGGAGGTAACAGAAAGAGAATTTGTCCTTTATCTCTAGGAGTAAGGCTAGGGATAGTGATTCAGATTAGAGAACATGAAAAGCAAACTATGCAAAATTTACTCAAGAATACATAATAAGTACATTACTATAACCCAGAAATGCAAGCTTTTTTCTATTTTTATACAATAAACATGTGTAGTCTCAAGAATACCAATAGTAAAAAATTCAGTGAGAATTTTTCTCAACACATTAATATGTTAAATATTTCTTCACTGAGTGTCTCATTAAGTTTTAAAATCAGGTCTTCCATACCTTTTTTCACTGAAACAGTTACCACAAAGTCTCACAATGGCTCTTTTCCTCCTCTGTGTAAAGCACAGACTTGGCATACCCATTTTCAGGTCCTCTGGCAATAGCTATGCCATGGAGCATCCTTGGTTTCATCTGGCCTTCCCTATAACTTCTCCATAGAAAGAAGCCTGGACAAGCAGTCTAGAGAAAATTACTGCATAAGCCTGACATGGCTCTAATAAAAGTCTACAATTTATTTATGAGGAGAAAAAGACTGCAGCAAGGTTTATACTGATGACAAATAGTAAATAAATTCAACAGGGTACTATGGGATGATAGACCCCTACATGCAAAATTGTAAGTAATTTTTCCTCCTTGGCAGCTTCTACCAAAGCCCATCCCAGGAAAATCCTGGCTGAATTGTCCTGTGCTGAGTTCCATATTGCCACACCAGGAATTCAACCACTATTCCAAAATTTTCCTTTTAAGGCAAGCTTGACTACTTCATATCATTGCCTGTGCATAGCCAAGAGAACACCTATAAGATGATCCTTTAAGGGTTAAACAGAGAGGATAGTGGTTTTCTAATATCTTTTCAAGACTTTGAACAGTATTTGGAAAGCTTTGTAACAGCTAAATGGAAGACATTGTGTTCTCACCTAAAGAACTCCTTTAAGGATTCCTGTAAAAAAAGAGAATGGATTTACACACCTCTAGAGGGAAACAGGAGTTCAAATCCCTTTGAATATATATCTGACTCTCTGTGCATCTGAAAAAAAATCACCTGTTTTTTGATCCTCCATGCTTTTTATTTCTCCCCTTATCATCTTATGTAAATATCAAATTTTCTATTCCATTCTTTCTAAATCCTCAGTTGCTCCTGCCTAACTTTGGGGAGTGTTACTCACTTCTGAGCATGAGTGAGTGTTCAGCTACTGTGTTCTTTCATGCATTTTCCCTCTATAAAACTGCACTTATTATTCCTCACTTCCCTCCCTTTAACCTTCCAGCATCACATTGTCTATCTAGGCTGTTCTTCTACATAATCCAGACAGCATCTTTGCACTTACCATGCCTGTACAACAGCAGAGAATAACATTTCCTCTCTTTTTTGCCAGTTAGAAACAGCACAATAATAAATTGTACAATATTCCTTGGTATTCTACAACCTTTAGAGCTTTAAGTGATGCCATGATGATTTTTTGCCTTTTCTTTTATACCCCTGTTATACCTTTTTACAACTTCTGTATTCTTAGGGCTTTTTGCCTACATTCTTGGACTTGTTTGTTCAGCTAGGAGATTAAACATTTTAAAAGCTTTGTAGGTAGGGGTCAGTGTGCCCCAGACCCCAAGGTCCTCTCCAGAACACATTCTGCAAACTAAGATAGAACCATCCAGGGGAAGGTTCCTTGGGGGAGGGGGGTTCATTCAAGCCTCTCATTGGGGAATTTTGGAAGACCTATAATGTTATACCAGATCTTTTGGGGGTGTGCATTGTGGTGTGCATTTTGGTGGATTCGACCTGGACGTAGTGCACCTCAGGATCCTTAAAATAAATACCAAGGTTAAATCCCTCTTTTTCCCTTCTAACCATGTTTGACTCTTAATTTTAAGGCGAGGAAAAGGCATATTAGGACATAATATCTTTATCTTTGCTAATGAGTGCAAAACCACCTATTTTACTACTACCTAGTAGTAACTACCAAAGTAACTACCAAACTACCTACCAAAACTACCTAGAAGTTTACTACTTCTCTAAGCATGATATAAAGTTTGAGTTGATCTAAAGCTAACTTAAACAAAGGAGATATCTGTGGATGAGCAGAGCACTGCTTTCCTTGCTTAGATGCAGATCCATACCTTCAGAAACCCCTTCGCAGAAAATTGATTAAATTCTTAGCATCATTAGACAAAGCATACTGTTTTGTACATATTCATAGTACTGAAAGACAAAGCACAGATGAAGAAGCTGCTATTAAAATAAAACATACACATTTTCAAAGAATAATTACCCTAGTGCAATTTTCTTAGAAGGCTAATTTGCATATAAGTTCTTTGCAATTATGTGCCGAGATTCCTTAAATTTCTGTCTTCTTATCAATGATTTCTCTAAAACTAAATAATACATAATTCGTTGAGTTATCATCACAGCCACTATCTAGATGTTTGATCATTGAAACCTAAGACCTTACATTTATTTATATAGTACTTGAGGAACCAGGATAAGTCAGCACTTTGAACCTCACTCCTCAGACTCCATAAATCTTATAACTTAATTTTTATCTCTCTAATAAAAGTGATTGTTCATGGGTTGGTTAATTTTAAGTGGAGATGCACAGCGCTTCTTTAATTTAATGAGGGAACATAGAATATGTTAATTTATTTCTGTGTGTGTCAGATGACTGAGGCGCTGTTGAGAAGGAAAGAATGAGATGGGCCCCGGTTTTGCAATAGTTTATGTAATTCAGACTTTTTTTGACTTAAAAATAGTAAAATAGTGGAATCTAAGTTTTGTCACTTAAAATAGGTTCCATGAGCACCAGTGTTAGATGAGGCATTAAAAGTTTCATCTACCAATATTGAGGTCTATCAATGGAATCATCACTGCACTGAAAGGCTTCCTTTATACCCATAGTCTGTCTCTACCCAAGCTGAACATCACATCAAGCACAGTTATAAGAGATACATATTTTAAATATATATCAGTTTCTCTCTGATACTGCCAGTCTTTGCATACTTTCCTTTTTAACCCTCTTATGCTTAGTCCAACCTGATGATGCTCCCACTAATAATAATTTCACTTAATTGCCAGTTTTCTCTGTATTAGCCAAGTAGACATTAGCAGATCCTGTCCTTCTTGTGCAGTATTTGGATTTTTCTTTTCCCAAAAGATCTCCACCTTTAAACTCTCTCTATGAAATATGCAGGGGGAAAAGCAATAGCAAGGTTAAAATGAACAATTAGCAAAATTAGTGTGGCTACGGGATGATATGGATAATTGATTTCCTCTGTCCTCAGGACTGGCCAGCACCATATGCTATCAGTCACAGAAATCTGAGAAAGATACAGCACAGAATCTCAAAGAACAGTGTTAATTAGACAAGTTTGTTTAATTTTTTTAATTAATAAAGAGGTTATCAAAATAACACAAAATATTTTAAAACCCTACACAAAATTAGCTCATCATCCTGATTAATTTTATATATTTCTCCCAAATATTTATGGTTTTTTTTTTTAGAATGCAATTCAAATGCACCTTTCTTAAGAGAAGTGTACTTTCTTATCCTGAATGTTCAGCTCTTTGCCTTAGTTTCTCTCTCAGCAAGTGAAAGCCTTCTGCTACATTAAGTTTGGCTATAGAAAGATAAGGGTGCAGAATGTTGCTTTCCTTATATGACTCACAGCCCAAACACATTCAGATATTACAAGAGATAGATGGAACTGAGAAGTTGTGTGAAAAAGAAGGGATGAAAACATTCTAAGAAAGGGAGAAGAAATAAATTTCTTCTCAGGAAAAGGATGAATCAACTGAAAAGGAGAAATAAAACCAGAAAGTGATGGTAATTGTCTGGGTGAAGAAATGAGTTACTTTTTTCTCATCTTACTCCTGAAAGTTGTTATGCCTTTCATTTTTTTCTGCTTTTGTGGGGATTCATTAATAGAAATATCAATGTGATATAATTTATAACATAGTGGTAGCTCCAGAATGATCATACAAACATTGAAGTTAGTTACCATCACTGCCCAGTGTAACCAAGAGATTTCACAAAAGACTTCAGTAAAACTAACTTTATCTCAAAGTCCCTGTGCCTTTGATCTGTTGTGCTCTCACCATGCTGCAACTCTGCACAGTGTTTCAAACTCAGCTGTAAAATCAAATGCAAGGGGAAAAAAAGAAAAAAAATGATTTAAAGTATGAGCATTCTGCCATTTGTTTAGCAAAACTGTGGTGAAGTTTCCATCTTTAGTTTTTCCAAGCTGGCTTAAAAAAAATATATCTATGATTACTGATAGTAGTAATGAAAAGAAATTCTGAATGTGTCCTGAAGTTGTCATCACTTAGGGAATATCGTAACTTAAACAGATGCCTATTCCTCAGAAGTACAATATATTAATCCTTATTTCTTTGAGTAGAAGTAGTCTTACAGACAGCACAGGGACACTCAATCAATGAGGTAAGCAATTTCTTTCTGCAGTATTTAAGTGAATGAACTTTTGTATAGGACTTCAATTTACTGAGATAAATGGAAGCTGTTTCAGCTGTTATGAAAGAGAAGGTAAAGGACTGAACAAACTCATTGAACACTGTCTGTGACAAGATGTGATGGACAAGTTCTGAAAGGTACTGGAACAGCAATGTGCAATGAAATCTGATTATATTTAACCATTCATCTTTCGGTCTTCCAGTCTTTTTACATTCAAATTCTTTGGATTAGACTGCATTCAGCGTGAACATCTTGTAATATTTACTTGCAATGCCAGTGGATTAGACATACTCCTTGATAAGATCTAAAGCATTTTCAGGAGGGGATAATCACATTCTATGCTGCCAGATATTAGGTGATAATACAATTTGAGGAAATTGTTTAGTGTATATAGGAGCAATAGTCATTTAATGCAGTGACTTTCCCCTGATGCAGGGTCCAACATGAATCTGGAGGCCAGACTGGATGTTATTTTTTACTTTAAGATAATGACAGGGCTTATGTCTAATATTCTAATTTCAAAGATAGATAACACTCCTGCAGACAGAAATTTAACTGAATTCTAACCACCAAGGAAGATTTTATACATTTCTCAGTCATCTATACTTAATGACTTAGAGGACTTAAAGAGTTACTCTCCTGTATTCCAACTCAAGAAAGTGCTAAAATGGGTTAATATTTTCATGTTCATATTTAAGATCTTTCCTCACAGGACCTCCATTTGCATAAAAATAAAAATTAAAAATTAAAAATATATTTGTTTGAAATAATTTTGGGGATGGCAGAGGTTATACTTCTCATTGTGGCAGCACCAGAAGGAAGTCCTGGCTGACATTGTTCCTTCAGAAATGTTGAATTTACCTCTGCTAACAATTAGCAGGTTTAGTTACTTAATGGGTACTTAAACTGTAAGATTTTATTTTTTTATAACTGAAATCTATGAAAAATATTTTTGTCTGTAACAAGCATTTACAATTTAAGCAGTACAAATGAGTACACAAGTAACTTCGTATCTTGTGTGTATTCTATATATGTTATCACTTTTAACCAGTGATATCAGCCAAATGACAATTACCCAACTCATAAAGACCTTCCAAATGCAACTTCCAGGTCATAAAATCTACTTCAAAAATAGGTTCCGTTATGGAGACAAGAACTCTGATTGCCTTAGAAAATGACACCAAGCTGAGTGGTGACACCTGAAGGACAGGATGCCACCCAGAGGGACCTGAACAAGCTTGAGAATTGTGCCCACAGGAATCTCATGAGGTTCAACAAGGCCAAGTGCAAGGTGCTGTACCTGCATCAGGGCAACCCAGAGCCTGGGGGATGAACAGATCCAGAGTAGCCTTGACAAGAAGGACTTGGGGGTGCCGTGGGTGAGAGGTTGGATATGACCCAGCCATGTGCCCTTGCAGCCCAGAAAGCCAAACATGTCGTGGGTTGCATCCAAAGCTCCGTGGGCAGCAGCTGAGGGAGGGGATTCTGCCCCTCTGCTCTGTTCTGGTGAGACCCCACCTGCAGTGCTGCATCAGCTCTGGGGTCCCCAGAACAGGAAGGACATGGACCTGTTCGAGCCAGTCCAGAGGAGGCCACAAGATGATCAGATGGATGAAACATATCTCCTGTGGAGAAAATTTCAGGGTTGTTCAGCCTGGAGAAGGCTCCAGGGAGATCTTATTGCAGCCTTTCTGTGCTTAAAGGGAGACCCTAAGAAAGATGGAGACAAACTTTTTCGCAGTACCTGTTCTGATAGGACAAGGAGTAATGGTTTTACACTAAAAGGGAGTAGATTCAGACTAGATATGAGGAAGAAATTTTTGTCATGAGGGTGGAGCAGGTTGGCCAGGGAGGTAGTAGATGCCCCATCCCTGGAAACACTCAAGGTCAAGTTGGACAGGGCTCTGAGAAACTTGATTTATTTTGAGATGTTCCTGATTATGGCAGGGGAGTTGGACTACATGACCTTTAAATGTCCCTTGCAACCCAAACCATTCTATAATTATCTGATTCTATGAAAACTAAATGTACACCAAGTCAATCCCTCTGTAATCCTACCACATTCATAGAAAATAGGCAGTCCCTTGGAGGCTACTTGAATTTAAAGATCATGCATTTTAGATTTGTTTTATAGGAACTACTACCACTGAGGCTATAAAATTACTCTGTATGTTTTCTTGTGTATTCAGCTGCTCAGAACAACAGCATAGTACAATATGGGAGCCCAATGAAGGCTATGCCAATGTATCTGCAAGTTTTTTTAATATTTGGGCTCACATTTACCCATGAGTGTGAAATAGAAAGGTTTGGGGGTTTTTTATTCAGATAAATCTGTCTTATGATTACTTGTAAAGACAGCTATAATTTGATGCAAAACTCTCTGCAGACAGCTCATGGATTTTAAAATTCCATGGCCACATCCTCTGCATCAGCGTAGAAAGAAAAAAATAAGTTACTGGGGGAAAAAAATCAAAACTCAGTGTTCTGGGTTCAGTTCCTTCTTGAGATTTGCACACATCCATATGCTAGGTATAGGGAAAGATTACTTCATATAAATGATGAAAAACCTCATCTCTTCTGTAGATACTTTCCCTCATCCCACCATTTCCAAGACAAAGTAGTAAAATCCCTGATCATCAGTTTTCCCAAATCTCAGCCCACTGACCTATAATGTGCCTTGCATAGCAGACATAGGTCTATTTTTATTTTAATTTAGACAAAATTGAGCCTGTAAGCCTGGTGTTTTGGAAAATAAAATTGAAAAGGAGAACACATACCCTATGCCAATGAGAGTGCCTAAGCCTGCAGACAGCTTCCTGCTAAGGCTGAAGAACAGCTGAAGACATCCAACTGCCTATCTACCATTAAAGAGCCTGGTGGAGAGCAGCTGTTTTCTCTTGCTCAAGGCCGTGTCCCACTTCATGCTCAGAGCCTGTATCCATCCTTCAGACCATTACATAGAGACTTACAGACAGCACAATCTGTAGCAGAACTGCTCCTGAGAGGTGGAGGGGAAAGAGCAGCAGAAGAGAAAACTGAGACATTACAGTAGATAACTACTACAAGTATCGTGAGTGAGAGAATTAGCTGCAGCGTGCTTTGAAAGGCTGGAAATAGGGGAAATAAACCCTAAATATGCACATGGTCTCCGTCTACAAAATATTATCCAAGAGAAGCTTTATTCTGAATCTCAAATCTTGTGTTCTGGGCTTCTCCCTGCTACCACAGGCATCTAATCCTAAATTCCCTTTTTTTCACTACAATTTGAGAAGTCTTTATATCCTTGGGAATGGTTATTCCTGTCTAAAAAAAGGACATGCAAAATAGATCAGCATCTCCTCAGCCACTGGCACTGCAGCCTCTGTGCTCACCCGGCACATCGGGATATCTGAACTAATCTCTCTGACTGCAGGCCATAAATCACAATAGCAGCAAGCCAGACGAATAATGGTGTGGTATTTTTTTTAAAATACCTCACGGATTAAGACAAAGTTTTAGTTCTGCATCAAACTCACCAATTCACTCTTTGCAGTGCTTTACAGTGTTTCCAGTGTGGTCAGCCTAAAGAGTAGCAGCAAGAGCTTGTGTCTAGGGCTTCAGCAGTGAGTTAAAAATGAAGGAGTTATTGAGCATTTTGCCATGTATTTATAAGAACTGTTGTTAAAAAATTAAGCTCAAATATATTACTCCAACTCAAGCTGCTGATGTGTCATTATGCAGCCACAGAAATAGTCATATATTTTGAGCAGTGTACAGAAAACATGTGACAAACAGGAACAGGAGTGTTTTTTTTAAGGTAGGAAGGGGGCTGACTTACAATACAAAACCTGGTTTGCAGTATCCACCTACATCAGAGTATTTTTTTTAATATCAGTTTAATGAAAATCCCTTTCTGAGAGAGACCAAGATACTGAACTGTCCTTTAGGTTTTCTTTGTGACCATACATTAAGTGATCTAGAAAGAAACTTAAAAGGCTCTAGCAAAGCTTGGACAAACACCAAGCCTGTGAGTAAAAATCTCCCTCATCTAGAAGTTCTGGCCAGAAAATTTTATATAAACAACTTTGCTTTGTTTTTCCTTTAAATATCAGTCTACAACAAATGCATTAGAATGTGCTGTAGGAAAAAGAATTTTTTTTTTTTAGAATGGAGAGAAAACAAGATTTCTTTGCAGTAGACATTTTAAAAAGTTTATGTACTTTCCACACAGGGTTTAACTACAAGGTCAATGTTAGTGTCCTAACATTTAGCTAGGACCCTGGGAAATAAATATATTGCTCTGAGGAAGGACAAATGTGCAAAGTTTTTCATTTTAAGGAATCTTCTCATGTCTCTTTAAGTAGGATTTGTAGAGTAAAATAAAAAAATGTATATCCCCCATTGGCAGTGAAAAGAAGAGAGAGTTGACTTACTGTAAAAGGCCCATTTAATGGCTTTTGCATTGTAAAGAAGATGGCAATTCCCAGGGAGAAGGAGCAGCCTTTGGCTTGTCAGTCTTAATGAAGTGCACTCAGTACATAGCTTCAATGAAGATAGATATCAATAATAAGGTAGGCAAAACTGATGAGTTTGGGACCTATTTGCATAAACTGGTACTTATGCTTCTAAATGTGCACATTACAAATACTGAAACCATACTGATTTCACTTTAACAGATTTACCACATTAAAAGACTGCTATTTATCTACATAAATAAAATTCCTGTGCTAGGTATAAAATTGTGCTTTAGGGATTTCCAGATTTTTCAATGCTCCAACTTATAACAACACAACCAGAAGCTTTAGGAACACAGCAATATTTGTCACTGTCTTTAGCTACAATTTTTTTGGGGGGAGGCTGGGGAAATTTATTTTTATTGTTCTAGGTAGAAAAGAACAGGAGATACAAGACTTTGGATCATAAAATACACTGGAAAAACATTCAAGCTAAATTGTTGTGGTTGTTTGGTTTTGCAGGGCTGTATAGAGGGGGGTTAGACTCAACAGCACTATATTCCTATCTGTTAATGCATGGCCAGAGTACCTATTTGAATCACAAATGAATATTTTTTCGCCATGCGTCCTCTGCAAGGATTCATCTGCAGCATCATTAATCTACTCTGCTTTGGTGCACACAGTGACATCCACTGGTGCAAAGCATTTTTGCTACAAGAATCACAGAAATACCACGTGTAGTGATTGATTTAGGTTTTGAAAGCAATTTCATTCACTTCTACACTATCTACTGCCCCACAGCATTTAATACTGCTTAACTTTAGGCATGCAAATATTCCCACAAGGAAATGAGTTTAAGTGATTTGCTCATTGGAGTCAGGGCACCTTGCAAGACTCAAACTTGAAAAATACATGAAGTTCCATGCTGGAAGGATTCCCATCTCTTCTATCTGGTTTGTCTCTGAACTTGCCAAGAGAGCATAGTGCACAATTTATGACTATCTACAGGCTCAACATCTGTTTCTCTTTTCCTTTTTTTCTCCTCTCCACCTTCCACAACTGGTCCAGAGTTCATGCAGCTGAGGAAGGAGTTGAGATGCAGGATGAAACATGCTGAGTTGCACACTTTTGTGTCATTTTCTGCCAACATGACAAAGCCCAGCAATCTGAAGAGTGGAAATCACCTTCCCCAGGAATCAGCGTGTCTGGGCTTTATGGACCCAAGAAGATGAACAGCAGCAGATAAACCAAAGCCTTTCTGGACTGCAGTTATTTTCCAGCCTCCTGGAAAAAACACAGTTTAACAACACAGTTCAGTGCTCCTCAGATGTGTTGGAGTCATTTCACGCATTCAGTGCAGCACCTGCAAAAATTTCATAAAAACACAGGCAGACATGCAGGTGTTCTGCATATAACAAAGTAATCTCTCTTTATCCCTTGGGGTTATGGTGATGTGTGAAGCTGTATTGTTTCAGGGAGCAAAATCACAGATGAGTGGATTTAGGGCAAACTAGGAATCATATGTAATATCTCGAAACTAAATAACAGACAATTAGCTCAACAGGATTTCTTTTTGTGCAACTGTAAGATGAGGAAGGGAATACTGATGGATGTATTTACAGTTAAATTACTGTTTTCTCAAAAATGTAATAAATAAAAAACATGGGTTTGTTTTCAATTGGAGATTTCAAAGTAATTTTTCTTGGTCCCACCTGTGACTTAAAGATTACAATGACATATACTGAAGAGTCTTTCAAATTATATTTTGAACTGAATATGTAAAAAATGAAAAATTTGGACACCTTTGAAGTTTAAAAAAAAAAAGTGAAAATGTGTTCTTCCTAATAATATTTAATATTTGGTATTTTCTGAAATTAATTTTTAGATCAGCAATTATGATAGTAATATATGCCAATATATCGCCAAACTCTAGAATCCATTTCAGTTTTCCATGTCCAAATATTTGCAATAATTTTAAAGCAGCTTTGAATACTAAGACTAATTTTTTTTGATGAGTCTGCTCCAAAACCCTGGACCTGTCAAAAATTGCCAGAATACCTCTAGCTGACTGCTCTATAAAGTTGGTGTGTTACAACTACAGAGAGCCTTCTTTTTCTTTATATCATGTTATGCTCCATTAGCAAACCTGTCAGCTGAATCCCAAATCTGTAGTCTCTGGTTATAGTGACAGCTTGCAAAGTAAAAAGAGCAGAGTCTTGCTCTTCACACAATAGATTTTATCTTCTTTTCAGTGCATACAGTTTAGAAAAAAACCTTTTTTGGACCTTTAAACTGGGCAAATTTGATTCAGAAGAAACAACAGGTGTTGAAGATCAATTCTTTCAACTGACTGTGGGCTTTTAAAGTTAAATTTATACTTTTCAGATTATGTACTTCCAAATAAGCATAGAAATACTGATTTTTTTTTAAACTCTTCCAACTACAAAAACCTCTCAAACACAAGCAGATACAGATCCTGTGAAATCCAGAGTTGCAACTAAAACAAAGCAATCTTACTGAAAAAATACAAATTATCATGTGTGTAGGCATTAATTCCTAAAGTAAGGGGAACTTTATGTTACTTTCATCTCATGATTTGTTTCCTCCAAAAACTAAGGTATTGCCTGATTGTTTAGCTAAATAACACCTTCATTCCACCCTACTATGTTTTTCTTTCATTTAAAAAAAATATGAGTGCTTGTGTAATGCAGAGGGTATCTAACTAACTTACATATTCTACTGGACATATTAGTTTTATTCTTTGAATATTTTGGTCCTTTACTTTACAAAGCTGCTATTTATATCTCTTCTAACAACATAAAGTATAACAGAAGACACTATTTTAATACACAAAGATTCAGTTTCCTGGTATAGCTCAGTCTATTCCAATAGGCTTGTGCAACTGCTATTTCTCCATGGGTGCAGAAAAGCACCTGTGCATTCTCTAGCAGATTTCCAGTGCCATGGAAAAGCCATAGTGTGTGTAAAGCTCTTGTCTCGTTTTCCCCTGAAGACCATAAAAAATATATAATCAAGTAGTGATGCTGGAGCAAAGCCAAAGGACTGGCAAAAGTCGCACCTGAAAATAAGGGAAACACACCTGTCTTCATAATATTCAGCACATTCAACCATTCAGTAATTGCTAATTTAATACCCATCCTTGGATTTCAACCATCTCACTCATTTTATCAGGGAAGATTTGCTAAGAACTAAAATCCTCTCTACCTCTATTAATCTCTTCCATCCCCCAGCCATAATTTTGTATCTTTTCTCTCACCACTCTTCCTTCTCGATTTTAATACCAACTTTACTGTAATTCCTTACAAGTTCCATAACATTTCCAATGATTATATTATAAGCAGGTATTTATAACCTCCCCCAAGAAAGAACTATACAGCAATTATTCTGTTTTGCTTAAAATTTATATGTAATATTGCACCCTTGAGACACTTTCATTCACCTTTCCCTGCAATACCTTCCCATTGAGTTAGCGTATGTGCAGGGTTTGGCTGGGCTGCTGTCAATTTTCTTCACGACAGCTGGTATGGGGCTGTGTTTTGGGGCTGTGTTTTGGAGCTGTGCTGAGCACAATGTTGGTAGTACAGAGCAGTCGCTACTGGGGAGCAGGGCTCACAGCCAGCCAAGGCCTTTTCTGCTCCTCACCCTCCCCACCCACCACCGAGGAGCGTGGGGCTGCACAAGGAGCTGGAGGCAGCGCAGCTGGGCCGGTGACCCCAGCTGACCCAAGGGATATCCCAGACCAAATGGCCTCATGCTCAGGGGTCAGGAGGAAGAATGGGGGACATTGGGAGGGATGGCGTTTGTCTTCCCAAGTCACTGTTATGTGTGACGGAGCCCTGCTCTCCCGGGATGGCTGAACATAGGAAGTTGTGATTGAATTCCTTGTTTTGCTTTGCTTGTGCAGGCGGCTTTTTGCTTCACCTATTAAACTGTCTGTTTTTATCTCAACCCTCGAGTTTTTTCACTTTTACCCTTCCAATTCTCTCCCTCATCCAACCAGGGGAGAGTGAGTGAGCAGCTGCGTGGGGCTGAGTTGTTGGCTGGGCTTTAACCACGACAGAGACATATAATTAGAAGACAAAAAAAGAAAGTTATTTTGGCTTGGTTTTACTGCATTTGGTATCTATGCAGATCGATTAATGTTTAAAAAACTTCCTGGTAAAAGAGCGGTTTTAAATTTGGGCTATGTGATTCCACATGTTTATAACATATTGCCATCTATTGGCAGAAGGGAGAAAATGCCAGCTTTTTGGTCTGAACGTTTGCATTGGAAGTAATAATCCTACTCCTTCAAGCATTCCTACATAACTATTTTTTGTATGTGTACAGAACTGATATATAATAAATTTTTAAATGTTATTTGTGCAAGATATGTCATAAAAATTGAGTCCAATTCTTCAAAAGTGAGAAACATAATATAATGCTTAGAAGAATTTACCTAATACAAATACTTTCGCAGTATTACATATAAAATGTTTATGCCCCATACTCATATCTGTTGAAGGGTGAGTGTGTTACAGATAGCATGTTTCTGTGCCATATGTCTAAAAACATTAATTTACACCTGCTAACTCACAACACAAAACCCAAAAGAAATGAACTTTGCTGTTCCATATAATTATCCCTGCTATGCCAAATTTGTAATTAAAATCTCCACTAGCTGCTACTTGTTCCTTCCTCTCCATGGACGTACAAATAATCCACTGCTTTGCCAGCAGAGGGTCAGCT
Organism: Corvus cornix cornix; assembly: GCF_000738735.6. Lineage (NCBI taxonomy): Eukaryota > Metazoa > Chordata > Aves > Passeriformes > Corvidae > Corvus > Corvus cornix. The sequence goes on along the minus strand of NC_047056.1, from coordinate 101,792,449 downwards.
GGCAAAAGCTCAAAGGGAAATGCTTTGATCCAGCATGAGAAGACCCTACATCAGTGAACTAAGACAATAATATGGTGGTGTTCCCAGGACATAAATACATTAAGAATGAATTTTCAGTCATGATGGCAGATAAATAAGCAGTTAACATGTAGTAGATATCTTTGAGAAAATGTATGCACGTACGTTAGTTAAATAAAATTGAAACCAAAACCAGCCCTTTTCCTTCTGGTATTTTGGAGACTCAAAAGAAATTATTTCAACAGAGTCAAAAGCTTCTGTGTTGTTTTTCTGCCAGTTTCACGCTTGAAAATTAATTTAATTATTTGACTTACTTGCCCAGTAATTTCAAGAGGCCCATAGTAATTTAACTGCGTGGACTGTAAAATGTCACACAAACTAATAATATACTGAAATATTAACTGAATGTTACAAAAATCAATATGAGTCAAAGGTAGAGGAAGAGAAGGAACAAGTGAAAATTAAGCAACGGATATACCACATGGATCTGGAGGATGATGGATAGGCTGAGGGTTAAGATTAAAAAATGAAAGTTCTAGAACATATTGAAAATGAAAGAAAACCAACTGACAGATAATTATTGAACCTAAACCTGCAAGGACATGCATCAGGGGAACAAATTACATTGTTCAATATTTAATTCACTAAGCCTTTTTTTTTTTTCCCCTTGGGCAGGCCAAGTTCTGATTTGATCTACATGGCCGGATGGGGATGCTAGAAGATTTAAAATATTTCTCACTCCCACTTTGTTGCCTGCCAGTGCCACAGAATGGACAGTGGGGGAAGGACCTTTTCCTTCCTCGACAGGGATGGTAAAGAACAGGAAAAGGCCACATCCCAACTTCGTTCCACTTATGACCTTAGCAGGCAGCTATGCCAGGGATGTGTGTAGAGCTTTCTGAAGGACACTTCCCACCCAGATAGCAGAATCTGAGATGCAGATCAACTCCAGTGCAATCCAGCTGCTAGCTCAAAGCCGTCTGATGCATTTTCCTGTCCATAGCAAAGCCACATTTCAGTTGTTCTTATTCCCAAAAAATAAAGTTGATAGGCAGCTTCAAATTAAAAAAAAAAAGTCTAATATTAATTAAACCCAAGCCCTGTTATGAACTATTTGATATTTTTTATATATATATAATTGTGATATGACTGTGTCCCCACCCCAGAGTGATCAGCCCTGGGAAGAGTAATGTAGAACAGGAAACTTGTTTTCCTGCTCTGGAGAACATGCTGAGGTCACAAAAACATCCTCTGCTCCAGGCTGGAGCAAACCCAAGAATTTTTACTTCTTTTAATGAGACAAAGAGAGTAAAGTATTTCTGAAACTCATCTGGGATGTTCTGACTTTTTCTGAATTGGAAAAAAACTACCAAACCAAACCCTCCCACCTCCCAAGTCTACGATCTGCCCACCAACAGACCTCCCTTTGCGTATTTCTCTTAGGGAAACTCTCCCCTGAAAGTTTTACTGCAGCTACTATGGTCCCACAGGAAGCTTTATTCCATAAAAACATTCACTGCTGTCAGCTGGGAATAAAGTTATACGCTGTAAGGCTAAAGATAGTGTTTTATTCTTAGTTCTGTCCCCCTGCTCAAGCTGTGACCTCCTGTTAAGTCACTTAAAGATGTCTCTAAAGCATATGAATAATTCAGAAGGCTAGTTTTCTTCAAGCTTTCATTCAATCAACTACATTTAGAAATGTGCTTCCTTTCTTACATTGCTGCTCTGTTTTCCCCTCTTCCCAGCAGTGAACTGCCATCTCTGTATGTACTTTAAAGAGAGTTCTAAGTGTGACAAATGATGTTAATGAGCTATTATCAAAAGCTGGTCACCTCCCTGTGACTTTTTCAGCTTTCTGTCAGAATATGCCAAAACTCCTTTTAATGTATCTACACTCTGAATGCATTGAAAAGGGAGTGCATAACTCACTCAGGCCTTTTCTTTTCAAGGGCAATGGTTCCGCTTAATCCATCACCGTAGCCCAATGACGCTAATGCAATATTCTATTGCAAAATGTTATGAACATACTTTTATTTTATAATGTCTTTCATCCAACAGAGATGGACCCCAAGGTGTTTTAGAGATTGCGTTGTATGGTGTGATAATAACAGTACATGGATCACTGCACTCATGCTGAAATATAGACTCCTCTAGGCTGGCATGCAGCAGACATCTCCCACTGCCAGGAGCACTATGCAGTATATTAAGGCAGAAATGAAGGCTACTTTATCCTCTTGTGCCCACAGGTGAACGCAGGTAGGATGGACTGTATTTCCTTGTGATATAATTTAGCCAGGAAATGAGAACCAACAGTGCCAGAAATACAGCCTGAATTTTAATCACTTTGGAGAACAAGTTGTTTCCTTGTGTTAGAGTTGAAAGAGAGTTTAAACTGTACAAATCCAAGGTCAGCTCTGCCTTAATCTTGACCTCAACAGAGTTCAGGACAACCTGAAGATCATCTGCTCCCTCAAGTGAACCTCGTACCCTTAGAAATACCAATGTGTTCCTGCTCTGATCACACCAGCGCTACTGGAAGGGACAGCATTAGGACACAGCAGCCAGCTCTTCCTTCTGAAGAGAGGCTGATAATTTCCATTCCCTTGGTGGTGCTGGAGACCACTGGCCCCTTTACTTCATGTGCTTACTGCACTCTTTGTTTGCATTTCTAGATCGTTGTTCTACATTTCAGGTGTGCAAACCTCAGGTAGATATTATCTTTACTTATACATTGTGCACTAGCACTGATCCAATTGGAGTTCCTACCTCCTGAACCCTATTTGACATATATAAACCAAAACCAGGAGAAAAGCAAAAGAGAGAAATAGATTCAGTATATGCACTTAATTTTTCAGTTTTATTGACTTCTTAAACTAAACACTGCAGGTTAACAATGCGATTTTACAGTTGTCATACCCTATCTCAGGACACTTTAGTACTGGAAATAAGATTCTCTTATAGAATTTAGCATTAATTTGCAGGTAAAGGGGATGTTGTTGCTGAGCAAAAGTGTGAGCTCAGCCACTAGCTAGTAAGCCTGCATGTTCAAAATCTCCTCACACTGCATCCTAAAGAGCTCACCTTTACTTCCTCAGACATACAAAAAAGTCAGAAAATATTCTCCTCACTGTATTTCTGTCCTAACTGAGAAACAGTGACTTCTATAAGCCTCTTAAGAATGGAAAAACCACTATTTTGATTTAATGCAGAGACCAATCTCTTATACTGACCATATCTAGACTTTCAAAAAAATTGTGGAAGGCCTTTTCAGTGGGCAGTGAGGGGCTAACTTAGATCTGTGAGATTTGAAAGGAAAAACTTCATAAGTTATCCCTATAAAGACTGTTCTGACATAGGCACCACCTTTTAATGGGTTCAGGACTTTCTGACTGACCTGATCCACTGACTGGTGGAGTTCAGTGAGCCTATTGCAGATACCCCAGGAACATCCTCAGACAAGAATAAGTGTGGAAGGGATCCAAATCAACAAATTTTTAGAATTCCTACATCTACTGAACTAACTGGATAAAAAGGATAGCAGAGGCTAAAGATTCCATGTGTATTTGCAGTGAAGAATTAATTTTTTTCAGGATTCTTCATGTATTTATTTACTCTGAATTCTTGTTTTTATGACAGTAACATACAAAATGCCATAAAGATTTTTAAATCCTTCTATGTTTTTATTTTACATGTCTTCTAATTCTTCTGTAACTGAGCAAAGTTCATTTTTCATTATTTCAGAACACAAAACATTGAATTCAACTTTTCCCTTTATTTTATTCTCATGAATACTGCATCAATACTTTATTCTGAGGTGAAATTGTTCAAAAAAGTAATAAAAATTGCATGCAGATAAACACTCTTATATTAACAGTTCTCCTTTAGTTATTTTTTAGTGTATTCTAGCATTCCCAATTTAGAGGAAAGAGAAAGTTGATATAGAGAGCACAGAATGAATATATTAGCATCTAACTACAAAACCTGTAAGAAAATTATTCACTACAAATTAATTCAGCTGTGTAATTTGAAAAAAAAAAATCTTTAAGATCAACATTAAACAGTACAAATAACAGTTCCTTCATCATAAAAAAGAAATAGAACAAGTCCAATGAGGACTTAAAAACACCCAGGAACTTAGAGGGAACAGATATCTTCAAGACTTGAAACACCATTAAGTGGCTGAAGATCAACTGTTTATACCTCTCTGGAGCCCAGACTCTATTTGATAACCCTCTAGGTGGAATAATGCAAACAAATGTGAATTTAACATCTTGATAAAGTATTAAACTGCAAACTGAAGAACAAAGCCTGGGTGTTTCAGGTTGTGGTTTTGTAGTTTCCTTGAACTAACAAATTCTTCTGATTATTATTACTCTTTATATTACTGGGGGCAATGATAGCTGCACTTCTCTTGTTGAGTAATAAGTGCCCCAAATTATTCTATCCTGGCAATAGCATGTAACAGTCTTTGCTTTTGAAAGCCTCTTGGGCTTTGACCTTGCAAACATTTGCATTTTTGTTTAAGCACCCCAGTAATTCTGCTGAGCTCAGTGACTGAACAAATGAGAATGATTGACAGCTGGAGGCTCCTGCAATGCTGATGGGAGGAACAGCTCTGTGTGTGTTCCCCTTTGTTTGGAAGTGAGGAATCCTCCTCACCCAATCCGTGAAGCTGATGTAATGAGAAAGGATGCCTTCCCCGGGGAACTGAAGCAGAGAGGGATGAGAAGAAAGGAAGAACAAAATACATTCAGAGAAATTCCTTCTGGGGCAACACTGAAAAATTCATATGCTTTATTTTACAATCCCCCCTCTTGTTTCCCCTAATTTATTATAAAGGTCATAAACTTCAGCTTGCTGTGTGAGAGCTTATATACCAGTGGTGATGAGGACCATGAAATAAACACGTTTTCAGTGTAATATCTGATTGAAATCTTGATTTTTTTTCTGTTATATTTTCTTTGATTTTTACACCTATTCTTCTGCTCCTCAATCCTTAGACAATCAGACAGTATTGTAAAAATTCATACACTATGAACAAAATAAATATACTACTGAGTCTGGACTTTTCTTACTAATTTGAAAATTACAACAACAAACCGATTAGACAGTTGGCAAACAGTTCCAATATATATTAAATAGCAGAATTCCACCAAACAAGCATCACCACGTTTGACCCTGTAGCAGAGGTGACAGGGGCAACACTCAAAGAATTTTCATTGGTGTGCTACATGCCTGGAGGTTGGAAGTGACACTGCTTCTTCCAAATATGTGGGAACTACAGCTGTAGACAGCAGTGGGAGACTCTTCCAGAGGTGACCAGCACCTTCTTCTGACACAGAAGTATCAGTGGTGTCCTGGCTCCCACTAGCAACCAGGAGACCCTGCTTTGCAGGAGACAACTTCCTATCTTCTGCATCTCCCTTCTATGAAAGGTGACATCTCCAAACTATGACCGTTTTGCCACTGGGACCATTAACCTTAAAGCTTTTCTTTCCCTAACTTCATGGCAAACCAGAGTAGAACATGTATCTTGAAATATGTCCTGTTAGTCACTGCATATAGATTTATTTTAGGAAATGCATTCATATCTAACATGTAATACCTCAAATTTGGTACATCCAGAAGTGGTTGCTTTATGCAAGGGGTAAAAACCAATACAGAGAGAGTACAGTGCGAATATGGATCCTGGATAGGAATATGTAATATGACCACTTCTGTTTGACAAAATAGCCTTTTCACTCAGTGCTGCACAGAAAGAAAGATGGACTTCCAAACAAGCAACTCTTAAAACCCTGTGTAGGCCAAATTCTGCCATGCAGCCCACAAAACACCAAATATCCCAACTGAAAATGGCCTACAGCCATTCAGATACTGACATTGTCAAGGCCAGAAGTGGAACAAGGTTGACATTCAAATGGAGTCCTTGTGCCTTTTCTCAGTAAATGCATACTGAGAACAGAGGGGGTGGAGAGGAAAGGGAAGAAAGTTATTTTAGCCCTTCCTGGTACAGTAAATCTTGGGATGTGAATAACAAGCAACAAATATATTTATTCAGTGTGGGACTTGGCTAACTTTGGAACTGTTCAATTTATCTATCTTATATTGAGATGAATCACTCTCAGGAAGTGTTTTTGAAGGGAATGAAGCCCAGCTAGCCCCAAGTGAGACAACTAATAGATGTCTTTGCTAAGACAGAAGAATTTCCTATCTTTCATCTCTAACTGTCTCCTATAATAGTACTTTAAAGGTAGCATCAGCTCCTCAGAGCCGATAAAAATTCTTCTGTTAACCAGGTACCCTGGAAGCCACCATTCTATACATGTTTAAAAAATGCAGAAGTTGGGAGACTCTTAAATCCATCAGAGAATTGCCTGTTCAGATAAAGCAAAACCAGCAGATTAGTCATGCTGCTTTAATGCAAATAATTGCAGTCCTTGCTTACATTTTCCATGGCAATGCCCATCTTTTGTGAGATAATGCCTTTAAACACTACCCAGCACAAGCTTCACTGAGTCTTAGCTGACTCCCTCAATCCCAGCAGTGTTAATCCATGATTAACTCCTGGATCTGTTAACAGGTCTGTTCTTCAAACCTCAGAAAATGTAATTCCTCTTGACTGCTCCTTAATAACTTGTTCGCCTGCTTCCCTTCCTTCACAATTTAAGGCATTGCACTGCTCTCATTCCCTGCTGGCTGGTGGTGGATCAGTACCCAACACAAAAATAGGAACGTCATCTCTGTGCTGCTGTCAGTCAGAAAAAGAGCCAGTATTTATGAGACTCCCAGGTTGTAATCTACCAGAAGTAGGATATGAAATGAGAGTGTCTAGTACTGCACCTCAGTCAGGATGATGGTCAGAATATAAAATTTTAGAACGAAAAAATATGTTTTTATGGTATATTTGGAGTATTTCTACCACTATTAGCTTTTATTACAAAACCAAAGCTTCTGCACCACCATAGCAACAACTATTAACAGTAACTGTCAAGCAAATTAAGTGGCAAAAACCTATCTCTGAAATGCAGAGATTTGAGAATAGTCTGTTCATTAATATGTAAGCATATAAATTGTCTAAAGTTTTAGTATACATTGCAGAACTGGGAAAAACAAAGGAACAGAAGATAAGGTTGACTAGAAACTAGATTTACTTAATGATTCTGGTTCTTTGTGAGACTGACATGTTTGAAAACATTTACAAATGTCATAACCACATTGTAATGTCAAAAAACCCCTGTTAATTTTGGTATTTCATTCTCAAGATAATAAACTATGTCATGAAAAAGTCAATTTTGTTTTAAAAGGGCTCTCATAAATGTAAGGTATTAGATACATTTTAGAAAAAAGCCTACATATTTCACAGAAATAAAAAACTCCCTGAAAATAGTTCAGACTTCACATGAAGTAGGTATGTAGGAACCGAATAATCCCATACTGGTAGATCCAGGCACAGCAAACACAGGTATATTTCAACATTTGTTACAGAATTCTCAGCATAACAATATTTGAAATATTCATTGGCTTCCTCATAATACAGAAATTTCAGCTACTTTTGCCTTTTAAATTTACCCTAATGTAAAGTTATTTAAGCATGAAGTTAACATTTGAATAGAAGAGAGATATTTCACACAGACAGTTTGGGGGAAAAAATAGGGCCTTGGTTCTTATCACAATGAGCAGCAGGGAAAAAATATTACAGTACAAAAACCAGGGAGACATAGAGATCAGGGAAACAATAGAAAGAGAGAGCAAAGTAGGAGGAAGCAGAATAAATAAGTCCCACGAGAAGAGACTTTACACAAATCAATGTGGAAAGTTCCAGCCCAAGTCTCATTACACAGAATGGTTGACTGAGGAATTGAATTAAGGTTTGCAAAGGTGAATAGGGATTAAAAAAAAGAATTGCTCTGTGGTCAAAAGCCTTCACTTTTCAGCTTTTTCAACCATCTTCAGTAGAGATTTTGCTGTAGTAAATTCAGTGTGTACCCAGAATAAACCAACTGGGTATAACAAAAGAAATTCAGGTTTAATTTTCATTTTAAGTGCTGCTACCTCATTGAAACAAAATGCAAAGGGAGAGGAACACTAAAATTCACTTTCTTCTGTCTTCTTCATATTAATGTATCTATCTGTATGAAATACAATAAAGTTGCATCCAGTTTAACAATGAGAAAGCAAGGGCAGAAGAATGTATTAAAAAGGTATATGTCACACAGTGGAAAAAGAGTTAAAAAAAGACAGAAGCAAGAGTTATGATTAATATGAGAGAAAATTAAAACCATGTGTGAGTTCAATGAAAAAAAAACTTATCAAAAGATAAGTAGGATCATGTGTTGAATAAAGGTACTATACAATCTTATTTGTCTTAAAAATAGATCTCCATTTCCATAACATGTTAGTCTTGGCATAACTGCAGAATTTTGTTCCCATTGCATATTTAGACCTGAAAATTTGTATGTTACTTTTTCTTCCTGGAAAGTTCAAGCTAATTGTTGATGCAGTGACATTCTTTACCTGAGCATGGATTGCTCTGGGAATCAAGAGTTGGCAAAACAACCTGCACATCGTTCCAACAACCTCTGTCATTATTTTTTCTAACCCAGGCAGCCACCAAAAGTCAGATGTGACCTTGAGGTGTAGACAAATGTTAACTCCTTGGAATTATGACTAAAATCCTTTATCAGAATTAATTCCTCTATGATTCATTGGTAGTTTAACAAAACAATTCCTCCAGATGTTCCCTTGTTGTAGATATCATTATATGTTCCCCTTGTGTTACTTTCCCAAACCAGTACCTCAAGATAAATTTGGTAATATTTTTGGTATACTTATAGTATTGGAGATTATATATATATTTATGAATTCCATTATTAAAATAAAGCACTCTTTCATATTAAACTAATTTTTCGTACTGCAGTAAAATTAAAAACTATTGAACTCAAGGAAAAGGGTGTTTGGACAACTTTTAGTACTAGAGAAATATACTCTGCCTTTTGTGAAAAGAGAAACCATAGGTTTATTTAACATACTCCCTTAAAATCCTGTGCAGTAAAGAAGACATGAGCCATCATTGGGCTTTTGTGACTATTACACTCCCATGGAATATACTACTATGGCAGTAGATGTTTACTATGTATTCATTAAGTTCAAGATACTTTGATAATGAAAATAATGTATATTACCTATATAGTAAGGGTGATGAGACTTATTCCTGAATCACAACAATGTCTTTCAGTCATGTCAGTGCTTATGAATAAAATAAGACAGAACACAAGATGTTGGAGACTAGCATTAGGAATTTTGCTCCATCAGTGTCATGCTCATTTTCTGTTCTCTGCTCCATACAAGTTAGATCATAATCATTTCCAGAGCACTGGAAGCCAAACTAAGACTCCCCTTGTCCTGAAAGGTTTATGTTCACATTGGAATGTATGTTAAGAGATAGAATATATTTTTTTTCAAAATATTACAATAAATCACATCACAAAGGTCAGAGCTGTGATTGCATGAACAGATTTCATGATGTCAAATCTTGATTTTTGGAGCTAGTGATGTAAGCTCAGAATAGCAATTAGCAGAAGGAATCCTAGAAAGAATTGTATGCATTGTTTTTTTATCAGCTAAATGCAGCTTTCACTGTTTTAATTATCAACAGACTTCTTTACATGTCCACAGAGTACTCACCTACAATTTGTCTTCCACAAATGCTCTTAGTCCCTTTCTCTAACATTCCCATTATTCCTACATCTCCTCTCCTTTCTTACACAATTTTTAAATGATAACCTGAGTATTTCTGTATTACAATTCTTTTTGACCTTTCCACAAAGTTTTAGCAAGCTAGACCTCTCTTTTTTTCATATTCCCCAGCCATCTTCTGCCTCTTGCAGGACTAATTTTTTTCATCTTGATGACGACTTAGAGCTCTGTCTTGTTTGTCTTTGTATGGATAACAAGTTTCTTGGGAAGGTTTCTCAGGAAAATAGAGAAGGAGAGAAAAAAGTTAAGTTTATTTTAAAGAAAATCAGTAACAAGGACAAGCATTATCAAAATGCATGTGCCCCGTGAGGAGAGAGGCAACCAAGACCCAAATACTTTCAGAAGAGAGCAAGCTGAGCACCAGTGAAGATATATTTGGAAGCAAGTCCATTCCTTCTACAATCATGTCTTCTCTAGTGCCCCCATTATTTAGGACATTAATAAGGAGAATGCATAAACCTGGAAAAGTGCCAGGACTTGGGCGTTGATTTTGTCCATGTGATTGATATACTACTTCTTAACCATCTGTCTTGCCAGGATGGACACCAACATCACTGAAATTAAGCTACTCTTTCATAGTGCCAGCTGAAATGAAGTTTCATCAATTTTGTAACTCTGACAGCAGCACATGGTACTGCAACTACAGCTGGCCATCATTATGAATGGAGTCTAAAAACATTGTTTCTAAGTTTCTTACACCTTGGAAAGTCTCAGGCAGTGTCCTGGATTAGTTCTGGCAGTGACAGAACTGGATCACAGTCTGTTAATTGGCAGTAAAATGAAGGAGGTTTTTTTCCCCCAGTGAAATATTAATAGTACATGCCACCTTGAAAAAAAAAAAAAACAAAAACTTATTTCAACTTTACCAGCCCAGATAATTCTCTAATGGCTGATTCAAGGCAAAAGATAGCATTGCCTATTAAGGATAAAAGACCAGGCTAAGCAATAGCAGATTTCCTCTCCCACTATTCCCTTCTTTGTTATGGATCCTCTCAGCAGAATCCTTTATCCTCATCTCTTCTTCCATTTTTTAGGGATGGCAAAGTCAACACCACTACTTTCCCTTTCCACATACCACATTCAGAAAATGAAGGTGGAAGCAAAGAGGTTTATCTTCTCTACATTCTGTAACCCAGACTAGAAGTTCTGTCAACTCTGTCAAGTGACTTTATGCATCAGTTTCTGTTCTACATGAAAACCTACCCAGTTTATACAAAGGCTATGTAGAACAGCAACCATAACTTCAAAATATCATAAAATAATTAGAGTAGAATGGATGTGACCTGAAGATAATAAGCAAGTAATATTATATCCCTATAATTTTGCACAGTTATCTCTTCTTACAATGTATATTTGTTCATTTATCTGTTGCAGTATGTTTCTAAATGTTGTGGTATCCACTGTCCCACTAATGTGGCAAGGATTAAGAAAGTACTTTGACCCTGCCAAGGTGTTTCTAATAGGCATTCCTAGCCTCTTTCCAGTTAGACTCAACCCAAGAAACACAGAAGAACAAAGACAGTGCCACTCTGACAAAGGAGCAATTTCTTTGCCTGATAGCAGACTTTTATTACTTGATACTGTTTATCTCATTTATTCAATTTCTTAAATTTAGTGCCATAAGACAGATGGTAGGGATCTTTATATCATAGGTTGCAAAGTGGAAGCAAACATCAGCCAGAGATCTTGTATGATGTAAAGCAAAGGACTGATGAAAGTTATAACCTTTGTCTTTCTCCTCATTGTGCCTGAGGTCTGCCACTGGCCTCCGCCAGCAATTCAGCATATGTAGGGCTGAAGCATCCATCCCTTCCTGCCCAAGGCCCATTACATTTATAGATGGAGTTTAATTTAACTGTCTTCCTTTGCACTTCCCTTTCTTATCAAATGATCACTCCACTACTTCATCTTCTGTTTTCCTGTGCAGAATAGGTGAACTACAGCAGACTGCACCAGAGATCTCTCCTGCCTGGCGACTCAACAGTCCGTGACTTCACTGAAGCAATAGACTTGTTAAGAGGAAAGCCAGCCTGTCCTAAACCGTGAGGAAGAGCCCGTGTTTAAGCTGGGGGGATGCAGCCATCCAGCCCTGCCTGAGAGCCCGGCGGCAGCTCCGATTCCCCGCAGCACCACGAGGTGTCAGGGCACAACCGCGGCTGCGGCGCTGCGGGAGCGCTGGGGACGCGCTCAGCCCGGCTCGGAGCCTCGACGAGCAGCTTCCCTGGCAGCAGGAGAACGAGGCATCCTGAGCCCTTAAGCACGCACCTGCTCTTCAGCAGAGAATGTCTCCCTTCTTTCTCTTTCACTAACAGATTAATGAGTGTTGATATTTTCTTTTTTTCAATTTATTAGTGAGATTTAATACAAGATTTTTGAGGGGAATGTGGGATAAGCAAGATAGCTACAGGACTAGCAGAATGAAGTCCATTTTTTAAGTTTTCACTAGTCCTTTTTAAAGAAAGTTCCACTTCTCTCATCTCCAAAATTAGCAGGCAGCAGGTTAGAAGGTGCTGGTTTCCAGAAAAACAATCCTACTTCCTACACTTCTTCAATTTCTTCCAGCAGAATCCATCTTTACTCCTACTGGGCTGAATCTATTTAAAACATCAACTAATACTCTACACCTGCCTGCTGTCCTCCAAGAGAGCAGACACAGCTGTTTTCTCATGGTTTTAAAGTACCCATCTGCTTTGTTATGATGTGATAACCGTAGTGGTACATATTCTTTGCTCACAAACATTCCTGCAATGTAAGTCCAGGGTGGTGAAACAACTTTATAAGGGAAACAGATAAATTGTCTAAAGTCATCTGTGGTCAGGCACCAACCTTTTCCCTCAGGAAGAACTTGTTGGAAGTCCTCGCTGAATGACAGAATTCCTTCAATTACAGCATTGCCCAAAATGGGATTTCCTGCTGCAGATTTTCACTGCAGAAGTTCATTATATCAAAACTGTTGATATCTTTCGTCTAATCTATAGTGGTTCTGTCACCAATGCACACCCAGTGACTTGCTCTTAGTGTAAAATATATTTATTTTCATTTATTTTTATTTATAGATCATATATAGAATTAAATTCTTGCTAAGTTACTTCTAGAGAAGAATCAAGTTTAGGTGTACAAAGGACAGACACAGATACTTATGAAGGCAGAATAATTTAGCATTATTTAATGTGAGTCCAAGTAATTTCACAACTTGAACTTCCACAGTTATCCTTTAAAAAATATCTTTTGGTGCACTAAGCCCTTTTCTGATGAGACGCATTGCTCAGGAAAGGGCCTATAGTGGCATTTAAGTGGAAGAAGATTCCAGTATAATATAGAAGTGTAGCACAAAACAGGCAGATAGGTCTTTTGGCTTTCCTGTATTGAAGAGGATGATTAGGGGTCAGAAACCTCAAGAAAACATTTTCTGCAGAAGGCCGTGCACGTCAGGTTTAGCTAAGCTACCCAGCTTCTTTGTTCAAGCAGAATAAGAACATCACCCAGATCCAAGGTGCAGATTGATTAAGCAATCAGTTGCAAATCTGACTCATGTACAGTCAATAGTAGCACAAGAGTTTTCAAGCCTTGTGCAAATTGTTTACCAGGACAGTCATTTTACCACAGTGGGTCAGAAATGACAGATTGCAAGTGACTAATTTACAGTGTGGCATCCCTTCCCAGAGCACAAGGAAGCTGTTCACAAAAGGGGAAATACATGACTAATTATTTCCCCCATCTGCATTTCACTGAATGTAAAGGATAATTTGCCCAGCCTTGTTTTGTTACTGGCTAATTGTGACCTGAATGATGTCATCTGAGTGAGTAAATGCCCCAACAGCGATACAGAGCTTGGGGGAGGCTGCAGATTTTCTATATGTGGCCTTTGCAAAGTGAAGCCATAAAAACTTTGAGTTACTGAGTAATGATGGAGCTAGTAAATCTTCACTCTTTTTGTTTAACACCTCAGTTTCCACTTGTTTTTTTAGTTTCTGTCCTTTCATTCAGACCTTTCCAAAACAGATATTTGTCCTATACTGAGCACTTTCTCCACTTCTCAGAAGAAACATTGGAAAAACTAAGTAATTTTCAAAAAATAAGCAAGCTCCATTTTATCAATAGCCCAAGCTTTCCAGCCAAGAGAGAAATGTAAGTGAGCAACCCCATACTTTTTGCCATCCTTTGGGAAAAGTGATCAAAACATGGTGAGATCACGATACCTTGAAAGTTTCAGCTTGCGAACACCAAAGAAACACAAATTATGTTCATTTAGCAGCAAATGGGAATGATTGTTTTCTCTGCAAAGAGCACACTGCACTTGATGGCCAAATGGACTGTTTGCTCTTCTTTTTACTGTGTCTCTCATCAAGGGAACTGAGACTATGGATATCACTGTCTGCCAGTACATCACTGCTTAATTAGAAATTCAGAGCTGTAAAGAGTGAGTATAGGTGACATTATGTCTTAGCAGTAAAGCTGCAGGAGGGAACAGGGATGCATAGACACAAGGATGGCAAGCATGACTAGGTTGGAGCAGAGCAGAAAAGCAGGAAAGTAGATGAATCAGAACAAAACTGCGTACACAAAACTGTCTGTAAATCACTACAAGACACATTTTTCTCTGGATCTTGGTACTCTGAACATTCTTGTCCTTCCACTGCTGTAAAATATCTGGACCACTGAAAATGTAATGAAAGATTTTCTCCTCTAGAGGGAAGAACTACCTACCAATGCCAACAGTCTGTTTACTCGAGTGAGTAATTTAGTTAGTGAACTCTATTTACGCAAGTGACACCATTCCAAGCTACCAGAATAACTACAGCTAAGCAGTTCTCTAACAGAAAATACAATTCTGTCAAAATCAAAATACTTTAAAATTCAATTACTTTTGTCTACACTTTCTTCTGAAGGGAAAAAAGCTCACTAATGTCAAAGCATCTGATTATTCAACTTAAATACAAATTCTTATTCCAATATACAGCTTTTTTTTTCCCTTGAATTTAAAGTAGGGACATTTCAGTCTTACAGAATTGAAATGCCATGTACATCTGCAACAAATTTATTAGACATCTATTTCAGGAATAATATTTCGTACTTTGTCTGAAACTGAAATAAAAATAAGCTTCAACATTGTGATGAAAAAGAAGAAAAATATCATATTCTTTGCCTAGCTCTGTGATGTATATTATTTCATGTGTGGAGTTGTTTATTTTTTTCCAAAGGATCCTCAATTCAATATATAGAACATGCTAGAAAATACATTTTCTCTCTGTTTTATATTTGTGCCTTTTCAGTGGCTGCTGTACAGAAGTGAGGACGAAGATGGAAAATACTTTCTCCCTCTTTCAGGGGGGGCTGTTAGGGATCAGGCAAAATCACAGCTCTGTCCCCCTGTGAGAGCAGGGAAGACAGGTGGCCATGATTCAGCCTTCTCCACCCTCTCTTCTACATCAGCAGCTGGGCTACATCTTCCAAAAACTGCTTTTAGAAGACACAGCTACAACATTCCTAGAAGCTCACAAAGAAAGCTTCTGTGTTCCTCCTCGAGGTGCATGCCTGTCCACAAGCCATTCCAAAGGCTCTGCCAAAACAGCCCCACAATACTTTGATCCCCATTCCCCCCAAAAAAGACCTTTAGGTAAAGAAGTCACATGCTGCAATCTATAGGCTGTCCCAAGCCTGCACAGCATGTGTTCATTCACATGATGGTAGCTTTCCTGGTTTCACCTCCTAAATCCTATTAAAAGGCAGCAAAAATATGTGATTGTAATTCAGGATATTCCTTTTCAATCCAAACAATTCCAGCAGCTGCCACAGAGATAGTTTTCTCAGTCTCAGAATGGACTGACAAAAAAGAAAAGCAATGGTTTAAGAAACTACTAATAGGAAGAAGATGGATAAACATCTTTATCAAGATATAGAAAAAACTTGAGAGCTCTATTATGGGAAATGCATGTTTTCCCTTAGCAGGAGCAGCCAGGGAAGCAGAAGACAGCAATTTCCTTCATTTGCATGAGTTCATCTGTTGCTGAACTTTGCTTTCCAGCAATGACTTCTTTCCCCTAGAAGCATAAGTGTGAGTCTAAGCCACACTTCCCTTCTCTCTGAATGATAGTTAGGAGCAGGCATTTCAAATTAATTTCTCTGTTGAAGCCTATGCTCTTTAATGGTCTCTCTTTTTAGCACCTTGAAGCTCATGTTTGCTCTGCTATGTACTATGAAAGCTCACAGAACAGATAGCTCAAGGAAAAAGCACAAACTTTTCCAGACACTTGAACTTGATAGAAGTTCATTTGCCCATAGCAATCCCTTCCTTCTCAAATGCATTTATGAAAGTGTTTGTGAGAAGACAGCAAAGTAAACACATTATTCCTCCTGTTACTCCATGTATCTTCTCTGCAAATACACTTTGCCTTCCCTAAGGATACTGGAAAGGGGCCTTCCTTTTGCTTCCTTCTGCTGTAAGCTGAAACTCACTTTATGGAAGAATTAGGAAGCAATTCCAAAATGAGAAAAAAGGAATCACAGGCAACTGTGTGCTGTAGTGGAGGAGCTTGTAGAAGCTTTACAAGAAGCAGGAAAAATGACAGTGTTAGTGCTTCACCCAGCTAAGTAGATTACCAAATGTTCTGAATTTACAATTTAAATGAATCAATCATTTTGGCTATTACTCTAGATTTAGACTAGTGGAGTTAAGAACAAAATCTGTCCATTGTTTTTAAGGCAGCTGTTAGATATATGAAGCATTAAAACAGGCTTCCTAATGCAGAAAAAATACCCCAACTACCCCAACAACCAAACAACAAAAAAATGCTAATGCCCACACATACATCCCACCACTGCTAGCAAAAGTACATCTAGAAAAACTCAAGATCATTATAGAGGCAAAAATTACCATAGACCTTTTCTAATCTGCAGAGTGGCACCAACTACAATGCAACTAATTTGACAGATTGTTTGATAAAACTTCTTTGGAAAGACAACAAAAAGCCAGGAGTTTAGACAAAGGCTTTCAAAAACTGAAAAGGGATGTAGGCACCTAAATCTCATAATCTTCAGTGCAGATGGTGTCCCTAGCTTGCATGTATTTTATTGGGAATCATCATCAGACTTAAATTTTCTTTTCACTCTAAATTATTTCTTAGTTCTTCAATTTTCCTGTGACAAATCTGATATGAGCTTGATTAGAGTCAAGAAACAATCAGATCCCTATCCTGGTCTGGATGAACTGAGGGGCTTTTCAGTTGTTTTTGTTAGATGCTTTTGGCTGCATGAAAAATGCTATCCTTTCACTTTAAGAAAGATGGACAAACCGTGCCATGGTTAACAAACAAGCTGCAGACATTTATGAGAAAGTGTACAATCTCATCTGGGAAGCATTATGCAGTGATTAAATTCCAAGTAATTTCAACCTAAGACTTACTATTTTTTCTTGTTTGTTTGAGTTGGCTACTAAGATTGATCACTGTGGAGAAATGAATCACAACAGTGGCAAATCATAGGACAGACCATTTAATTAGACCTGTTGCTTTCATTAAGTTATTTTTACCTTACAAAAGACAACAGTGAACTATTTAATATAGCTAAACACTAGCAAATTGAAAAATACAAGACATCTGTGGACTAAATGAAGCTACTGATCTATACTGAAAACATTCATCAGCAGGTGTCCTTATACCTGTAGGACAGTAGCATGTTGATGACCTGGTTGAATGTGAATAATGAGGAAGACTCTCTTCCAATCCCTGCTTCCTACTGCTCATTCTTCAACAGCATGCACCACTATATAATTCATTCCTCTTCTTTCATCTCCTTCCTCTTCTACTCCAATTTTCACTTATCTCCACACTCATCACTCCAGCCCTCTTCTGCTTCCAATGCTCAGACTTAGGAGAAGAGCTTTCTCTTTGCCTTTTTACAGCTATCCTTCTTTTTCCTTTGAATATTCCTGACTCCATATGGCTTTAACAAAAGACCCTAGTTACTATGATTTATAGTGGGTGGGCATCAGAGCTTACACTGAACTTCACTGGTTTGAAAACAACTCTGTGGGCACAAGCTCCCTAAAAACGCCACTTGTAGGTGGCCCTGAGCACCTCTGGAGAGCACTGTAAGGACACCTAAAGGAGGCTCTGTCTTTCTCTGACAAAAGTCTAAGGAACCAACAAACAATGCTGAGTACCTCCATCCTGCCATAACCTAGACCACCATGCAGGTAACTGTGACCTTTTACAAAGGGAAAGGTGTAGGTGCTGGGCATTTTAATTCCCTCCTGTTAGTCACTATCTGCTAAAATCGCCTTTGTTTTACTGATTTGACTGAGAAACAGAAGCTTTGGGCTCACTGATCTCCTCCACTCAGCCTAAGAGCTACAGAAGAGTGCCTGAGCCCCAGATCTACTCTGTGGCTACCCTTGCTGTTGAAGAGGGAATACCATCTAGTGATGAGTTCTAAGGCAGTCCAGGGAAAAGTCTGCTACAAGTAGTGTTTGAGATCTTACTCCTTGCAATGCATATGGACATGGAGTATTAGACCATAATAGGTTACAGTTTTGTAACAGTTTGTACAGTCCAGGGAATATGAACCTAAACATGAGAGCACTGCTCATCAAATGTGTGCTCAAACTGCTGGGGGAGAGAGTGGGGCAGGAGAATTCCTTCCCTTTTCTGAGTAAGAGTTCACCCTTTCTGCTATTATGCAAAACGATAAAGTTTCCCCACACCCTTCCTCAGAGCAAGGTAGTCTAAACTATGTGTGGGTACCTAGCTGAAGGCATCCAGTCCAACCAGTGTTGCATGTACAAAACAAGACAGGGACAGCAAGCAGGTGTTCTGGCTGCTGACTGAGAATCAGGTGGAACCTATGTGTCAAAATCTCAGTATAAGCAAGACTTGGGAAGGCTCATTCTTGTCCCTTTTTACATTTACTGTTCTATATTCAGACTCATGGCTGCTATTCTTAATGCATTGATAATATTTTACCACCCTTCTTCTTCTCTTTAATAAAAGATATTACTTCCTAAGCATAGACTTGTTCAGCCTTTATTGTCACATCTTCCTGGATAATACATAGAGCTGATAGATGATAAAATGAAGAATCTGGACAGTAGGTGTGTCATTAAAAGGCTCACTGTACCAAATCAAAGTTTTGGTAGATAAACTTCTCTCAAAATACTTTTTAGTGCTTGTTACTCATGCTGAATATCATTAACAGTATAACCATGTTCACCATTCAAGGTAAATTAATTTGCCTTTCTTGGTTTTAATTTTAGCAAACATGGCCATGCCATACTGGTTTACCAGTAATAACAAGAATTAGAATGATCAGATGCTTTCTGATGGAGCAAGAAATCAATTTGAAAGCCACCCAGTAAATTAATCCTCAGTGTAATTCTGTTGAACTGCTGTACCCAGTAGAAACAGTGACTGAAATTAAGGCATCTGAAGATCTGCATCTGAAAGAGACGCCACTGAGACAATCCACAAGTTAGTGTAATCCTCTAATATCTGATCTGGAAGCAAGCGATCAGAAGGTAATTTTCCATGTGATAATGTCAGTGGCTTGTACATCATGACATAACCCCTCCTTTAACCACACATTAAAAAAACCCATTACATCAGTACATTTAAATCATCCTGAATTTTTTTCTTTTTTCTTTTACATTGTGTTAATCCATGTTTCCTGACTTATTGGCACAACAAAGTGAAATCTTATAGACAGCTGAATGTCATATTTCAGTCTGTAAAATTATAACTTTGCAAACCACATTTGATTCATTCCAAAGCTTCAAGAAGGGTGTAACCTCAGTGGGCACAACCCATCACATATTTACATATGTAAGAAAATATATTTAAAGGCTGACAGATCATCTAATGTCACACCAAGTAAAAGCTATAAACCTCCTCTGGTAGCAGTTTCTCTCTTTTTGTTTTTAGTGGGTATATAACCATGCTGATACAGATGTCTTTATGCTGCCTTAATCCATTTCAGGTGGAATGGAGAATTTTTGGTCTGCCCATAGTTTATCTTTTAGAAGAACAATTAGTAGCTATTACCACTAGTAATTATACTGTAAAATGGTATAAGGTTTCAGGCACCAGTGAGTGCATTGTGCTGAGGCACTTCAGAATCACAGCAGAGAAGTGGCCTCACCTCCAAGCAATTTTAAAGCACATGTGAATCATCTGAAGGCTCCAGATTTCTGAAATCTCTTTTACTGCTAGATATTATTGCTACTTCTAAATCTATTCTCTTACTAGTCTGCTTCCTTGGCAGTGAAAGCAGTGGTTTGGAAATTACACCATATTCTCTGTGTAAGTAACCCTGTAGTTTCTTGTCTATTTATAAGAAGTCATGATTTCATAAATAGCTTTTTTAAGATTTTGCAACATACATTTTGCATCTTTCAAACATCTTCCAACATTTTATGCCTTTTGAAATTTCTGTTAGAACAGTCTAGGATCACTAGCACTCCACAGCTGACAGGAAAATCACTGGGTTTTACTAAAATGACTAATAAACAAGTCCTCCTACCTTTAAAGTGAATGGAAAGTTTGAATTTGTCTTCTGTGGGTGTTAAATATAACTCAAAAAACTCTCCGCAAATTCATGCAGCCAAAGGTAAAAGGTAGCAAAAAGAATATATAGCATTTAAATTCTTTTTATTTAACTGTCCATTTGTTAACTCCACATTAGAGGGCAAGATCAGCTATAACTTGTGCCTAACTGGATATATTTTTACCCTCATAAGTCAGGTCATAAATCTCTTCAACTGATTTAATCCAGTAACAAATATTTAGCTCTTGCATATTTTATTGTAGTTTGAAACTGTAGCCATTTTCATGTTGTTAATCATGTATCTGAAAACCTCATAACAATTGCTGTTATTTCAAATACTGTACTAAAGTATCAGAATAAATCTATGAGAAACACCATTACTATGTCAATTTGTAAAAATGATTATTTTTTTTTTTAAACCAGGCAGGGGCAACAGCCTTACTTTGGTAGTTCATTGTTTTCAAGAAAGTGTGGTCACAGAACAACACGTTTTTCAAACAGTTAATATTATCCCTGCTATCACTCCAAATGAAAACTGAGATTTAAGACAAAATTGAAAAAAAAAATAGAGAAAGAACAGAGGCAAACTCATCCAAAACTGAGCCTCAGTATGTCTTTTGCCTAACCCTGAAGGTACCATAAGTGCACATATACCTAAGGAAGGAAAAGAGTTGTTTCTATGCTTTTTCCCACAATCCCAAGCACTGACATCATTGCAATGTCTCACCTTGATCGAGTTGAATCACATTTAATGCAAAACACATTAGCCAATACTTAATTGGAAATAATGTTGGTATTGGCAACAGCTAGAGTCCCCTTTAACAGAGTAGTCCACCAACAACTTGAGAATTCATGCAAAAACCAGGAGAGCAAGTTTTGAGCCTTCCCACTGCCTGTGAGCACTCAAAAGTCACACCTCTCATGAAGGGAGACAGGAAAGGACTCCAAGTTATGGATCCCAGGTAAGGATATCTTCCTAAGGCATGCAGGCCCCTGAGAGTTTTAGACTGTGAATCTTCATCTGCCCAGTTTAACTCTTATATGACTTGCTGGTATTTGGGCATTCATTTTTAGAAGCCCCTTTTTCTAAATTTCTTGTGCAGGGGCACAGTGGAAAAATCTGTTTCAAATGCCACAAAATGCTATGTTAATAGTTGCAGTCCCCAGCCCTTTATCTGAGCCTTCATCTATGCAAGTTAAAAAATAAGGGAAAACAATTAGAGTTAAGAAGTTTCTATCTGCCAGGGATTGCCATCTATTTAAAACCTCATTCCACCTATACTGTGCCACAGCATCTGCTGTTACCACTAAAACCAGTAAGCAGAACCCCCACAAGCCAATACTAGACATTAGTGACATACACACCATGCAAATCACGTTATTAGTAATACAGAGAAAAGCAGAAAAGGTTAAAAAACACTGATCTTCCCTTGTCCATATTACTTAGATTAAGTTTCACTTTTTTGTATAGATGATTTATGGTAACCTTGCTTTTCATATAAGCAAAAAAGTGATGTCACTGCATAACAAGTTACACTGTTGACATGTTTTTGCTAGTATACCCAAGAAAATCTTTTGCTGAATTGATACAGATCTGGGAGCACTAGAAGACATTCAGTCTTACACTGAATATAACGGAACCCTTTATAATATTCAGACTAGTTTTCAATTCTACCACTTTCTGTCGATTTCTCTATTTTCATTTTGCCTCTGAATTGCGAGTTCTTTTACTCAGAGTTCAGATTGAAACGCAGGAGATGCTAGGCTTTTCTTCTAATTGATGTTTATAATTTCTTATCTATAATACAGCTGTACAGGGTGTGCCACCAAGTTAACAAGGTGGAAAAATGGCCATTAGTTCTAACTTCCAAGGCCTTTTAAGGTCCCAATCACCCAATTATGGAATGGCAAGAAATTTATTTTTACTTATAATCCAATAACTAACTATTCATGATCCACACTGCGGGTTTTTTGACCCAATACCGGAACACCCAGATTTATGAAGAAGAAGGAGAAAAGAAAAAGAACAAATCCACACCCAATAATCCTCCATATTGTTATACATATATATATTATTATATCCCATAAACCTAAATTCTCTAAACCCAGGGTTCCAACAACTTTCAAATCATTTAGAGAGATTTAGGTATGCTGAGATTCAGCAAAACAATACAGGAGACATATGGCAAGCTTTTCCTCCTTGTGTATTTCCAGAGCCATGAAAGCCTGAAATAATAATCTAAGGAGAAGAATTCAAAAAGATTAAAAATAATATCTGCTATCAGAAGATTAACTAATTTGACACTGATCTTTTACTCCTCCATATATCCTAGGTAAAATAGCTGCTGTGGCAGCTGAGGCATGGATTTAAAAGGAAAAATGCCTGGATTTGGTTTATCTGTACCTGCCATTCTTCTCATGTCTATAAAAAAAGTGCCAATTACGACACTTGTTTTATTCTAACTAGAAGTAACTTAATTTTTCATTTGAAATGAAGACTACATGTGAAAAGAAATGAACCTAAATAACAACTGATTAAATAAATGACAATACTTTTACCTACAAATATTGTTCCTTTTATCGTCTTCTGTGTCAGAGTACATACTGAATAAGACAGTTTGTCATGGCATCCACCACAGATGGCAAAGGGTGGCTAGATCAGGTACAGAGTCCCCCTTCTCACAGGCAGACACATGACAATGTGCTGCAAACTGACATGGAAACCAGCCAAAGATGTCAAAACCTTCTCTACACCTGGAGATTGCTGCTCTGCGTATTTACAAAAGAAATAAATCAAAAGGTGGGACAAGAAACTAAAAAGAAATATGGTTTATTTAGAGACCATTTGTGTGGGGACCTAGCCCTGAGTTTACTTATCCTGCACATATTCATGTGAGGCAGGGGGAGAGAGTATGCACAGGTGCACATAGCAGGATATGGATGCATGCAGTCAAGGTGGAGAAAGGCTGTAAGGACATCCACATCCACCTTCTGGCCCAGAGAACAGTCGAATGTGTGGAGAGAGCCCTGTATCCTACACAAAAGGTTATGACTGAGTCTGGTGTGTGCACACAAGAAGAGGCAGAAGGTTTTCAGTTGTTCTGCTATTGCCTTGTAAACCAAGTTAGTATTGTCAATTAACTTAAGCTGACATGAGAACATATGACCAACATAAGCTGACAAAGGCCATAGCCAAAACAAGTATCTTGCCCTTTTCCCTTCTCTTTCCCCAAATCCTTATGCTAAATGCTTGTTCCTGCCACAAGGGAAGACTGTAGAGACCAAAATGTAATCTGAAAATAACAAAACAGTATTAATTTCCACCTGGATCATTTTCTTGACAAGCAAAGCCAGAGTCTTGCTACTGCAGACACAGGGAACACAGCAGGATAAATGGGCAGAGACTGGGGATAGAATAGCACCTAATGCTTTCATCAGTTTAAAATGTTCCTCAAACCACCAATAATTCTCTTTCAACAGAGAAACAATAGACTGTGCACTATTGTGTGCCCTGCCCAACTCTTTAATTCAGCCAGATTTTGCGAATCGCACCCTTGAGAAAATTGCATGTCTAGAGGACTTTGTCAGAAGCATGAAAAAATATCAAGTACCTTTATTCTATTAGCATTTTATGCAGTGATTAGTGTCTAATTACAAATCATTATAGTAATGGTACATTTAGTAAGTATATCCCAACAGCACAGTTTCTTCAGGCTTAGTATTAGTTGAGTAAGTAGTCACCTGCAGGAACCGAACCTGGCAATTCAAGTTAAACTATGGCCTTCTGTTACTACAGCTGAAAGTCAGATCTCAGATCCAAAACTGTCGTAGACCCCACGGCAACAAAATGCATACGCATGGCTTGTAACATCCTCTTTCCCCCTGCAAAAGCCTGTGCCATATCCACAGTGCTCTTTTAACCCATTTTCTGGGAAACACACTTGCATCATTAATTCTTGTGATGGGATGACACCTGCTGATATTAATTTGTACGCACAAATCAGTAACAAATAAATAAATAAATGATTTTTTTTTTTTTTTTTTGTAAGCACAAACTTACACTAATTCACCTTGATATGACTGTGGGGCATGAAAAGGCCTTGATATGACAATAGGGCAGGCTGGAGTTTTGAGGGGGATTTTTCACTATTCTGTTATGCTAAAACAACCAAAAGTGGTTTCCATGGAACTTCCTTATCCACTTGTTTCTTGCAGGTGAGCTCTTCCACTAGGCATGAGCTGAGACCAGCACCTCGACAGCTTTCTGTGTTGCGATAAACTCCATACAGCCTCTGTAAAGGCTCTAGACAGCCTCTTTCCATCCTGTCAGCAGCCTATCTGTCTGCAGATATACATCATGATCTTCTCCAAAGTGTCCCAAACTCTGGTGTGCTCCATTTTCCTGCTCACTGCATTTTCATATATCCCCTTCTTTCTGTTCTGCTTCCTTTTTGTCTGCAAAAGCTCTCAAGGAACACATCCTCGCCCAAAAAGCTCTGTCTGTTCCAGATGAAGGAAACATCAGTCACATTCTCAAAGGCCCATCACCTTTATGAAGGGAAAAAATAGATAAATTGTTGATAAAATGGTTAATTGCCCATCACACCCTTCAAACTAAAACTCTTTGTGCTAACTTTACAAATTCAGACAGCATTGTCACAGCATGAAAAATAAAGTGATGACCCCAGATGGGATGAAAAAAGCTTTGACCAGAACTTGAAAATTAATCAAAAATCTGTTTACTTTTCTTAATAATATACAGAGACATGCATGTTTTTTGTCATGACAAATATTTACCAATAGGAAACTTTTAATGGAAACTATCCCTTTTTAAATGAAAAAAAAAATCAGAGAAATGTTAGTATATCATTGCTTGCAACCCAAACACTGACCTGCAAGACTAAATACAAGATAAGTACATTAAATACCAGATAAAAATGAAATTGTTTCTCTCCTACAGAGTTCTCAATTAACTTGGTGGGTCCTCATACAGCAATGTACCAAGCTGTTATAAACTGTGAGAGCAAGGGCAAGAACAGCAACATTAGGCTGAGGACAGGGCTGACATAAACACTGTGATCCACATATGAGAGGGGAAAAGCTATAGTTCTATATTATGTTTCCAGAAACAGCAGGACCTCTATGAATTCATTTGTATCAGTATTTAAGGCCATTCTCAAATGTCACTCATGTTTGCCATTTCACGCCACAAACACATCTTACACTTGTACAGACATCTTATTCTGTGTGCTCTGACATAAGCTTCCATTTCTGGTTCCTGCAAGATGCTGAGTTAGCCCATCATAGATAATCTTTTTTATCTATGCTTACAGAAACTTTTACATAACTGAGGCTTTAAATGGTAGCCAGTCAGTCATTATCTCTCAAAAATTGTTTAGAACTAACTGTGTAAGGGATACAGGAAATTACTTTGTCAAACATGACTTTATTTAGTGTATGTAAAAAGAAAGTTTATGTCAATAATTAGATCCCAATGATTAATTAAAATTAATGAAACCTTACAGTTTCTATGTAGGACAGCCTTTTTAAAACAAAACAAAACAACAACAATAACAATCCTCAAAAAAAAAAGAAAGGAAGAAAACCCCAGAAAAACACCCCAGCCTTAATTTAATCAAAATTTTATTTTTCATAGTGAAATGTTTAGTCAGTCCTACATGTTATTTTAGTTCTGTAGTAGGTGGATTCCTTTATATATTAAAATACTGATAAAAATGATTGATCTTTATTTTATATCATTTTTATCATCCATTTTCTTAAGAAAAGTTAATGTCTGAGATAATGGAAGACAGGAACTCCTGAATCTACAATCACAGGTCACTCCAAAGTAAAGATCAATTCTATTAAATGTTGTGAATAATGATTCACAAAAGATTCATATGACATATATGCTCACTTTGGGGAACACCAAGCAGTAAAAAAGCTACCCATACTTTAAACCATTCTTTTTCTCATCTAGAATATTAATATCAGTAGATATGACTCTCTTTAGAAATATATAAGCCACTTTATAACACTGCTCTGTACCTGTCATCTTGCATGTTTCCCGAAGAATCACTGTCCAAAGGTTACACCAGTATAGTGACTACATTAGAAAAATCAAGGAAAGGGCATAAGATAAAGATATATAAATTATGATAAGAACAGGTTGCTTTTATATCCTTTCCAATTTAATTACATTCACCATCATAAAAATGGATTAGATACTGCTGTTTTCTCTTCCCATTACCATCTTTGTCATAAGAATGAGAAATCCAAACTTCAATGCCTGTCAGCTTTAGTTGGACACTTTGCAGTTCTTTAACCTTTCCACAGCTATGTCATTTTATTGGCTGGCTTTTCCCCTTCTTTCGTGTTTAAACCAAAGTAGCTTGAGGTAATGAACTGGAATGGATAACCAATCCCATAACAGCACATTGAAAAGGCCAAAGCAGTTCATCATTGTAAAATCAATACAATAAATTAGACAACACAAATCTTATTCCCATGAAAAAGGCTAACAAAACATGCTAACAATTATTTATAGCTATAAAGATAGCTTATATGGAGAAAACAAGCCCATCTTCTTACAGTTTTAGTATTTTATATACTGAATTTTTATACTCTGGCATTGAACTGAAATTCAGCATTAAGAGCACTGTAATACTTTAGACATATGCATACTTTCCATATATTGTTTCCAACACGTGTATCTTCCTTATTTCCTTTCAATGTTAATATATGAATTTAAAATTCCATATTATCTTTTAGGAGAATTGACTAAGGTATATTCATAAAAAATAAAATTCAGTAAATTTTGGCATAATTTTCAATCTGTAATGCC
This sequence comes from Corvus cornix cornix, assembly GCF_000738735.6. Taxonomy (NCBI): domain Eukaryota; kingdom Metazoa; phylum Chordata; class Aves; order Passeriformes; family Corvidae; genus Corvus; species Corvus cornix. Next base: position 101,765,295 of record NC_047056.1, on the reverse strand, counting down.
CAAAGTTTCTGGGTTTATGCCCTGATGCAAGAACACCATTGAGGCATGCACAGGAAAACACCCATCATCCACCACAGGCACACACAGACCCCCTGGGAACCCAGGGTGTCCACTGCCAGGATGGCACATCCAGGGGAGAGCCAGCTCCCGTCTCCCTCAGGAACCTGCAGGAGCAGTGTGCTGAGGAACAGGCAAGGTGGTATCTCCTGAGGGTCACTTTCAGGTCTACCAACTGGGCAATCCCATCCCAGATCAGGAGGATTTTAGTAACAGAGACTAAGTACCCATGAAATATCAAACATGGATCCAGCTTGGCAGTCTTCACGATGAAATGTATCTTATTACTATTACACTGCAAAATCCTCTTTTCACCCTAAATACTGAATGATGAGACATCCACTGTTTCTTGATAATTATTCTTTTCTTTGCTTAGTTGTGTTTTTCTTGGTTTTTTTTTTTTTTTTTTAGCCCGGTTAATCCAAAGTCTGCAATGTAGACAAATGTATTAATTATATCCTGCATACCACCTTGCCTTTAAGTGTGGGCACTTTACCCATTTATTTTTAAAGTACCAATGTAAGAAGAGGTAGCAGTACCATTTTACAAAAATACAATTGAGTAGACAAAGACTGAGACATAATTATTTCTTTTCTGTGAGGGCCAGAAGCATCTTTGGTAGAGATGAACTCTTTGAAGATAATAGCTGCCAATTACTTAAGGATAAATCTAAGTGTACGGAGAGCCTGTATTTTTTTTTTTCTATCTTCATTAAGAATTTTACTGAAGTGGCTGTAGATTTTACATTCATATTCACCTGCTGTGTCCTATTGCACTGCAGACAAGTGTTTCTCTCGATACAGTAGATTAGTAAGGGAGAAAAACATCTGTATTATATACGGGAGTAGATGGTACTAGCTTGAATAGTTAATTGTTTTTACCATGCAAGTACCAAATTAGATGAGGAATATGCCTGCAGAAGGAAGGGGAAAAAAAAGTAAATAGGTTTCTAACTGCTACTTATTTTGGTCAAGATAACACCATAATTTCAGATTCCAAGGGTACGGATTAACATGATAAATATGCAAGCTTGTACAGCTAAGGTTAAGATGCAGTGCACAGTAAATATCCTATCAACAGCAAAGTGATGGGCCTGCATACTGCAAGTGACAGCTTTACTGGAAGTAGGAAGGAAGCCCAGGTAACAAAGAGTTTGAACTTGGCAATAAATGATAATATATATTCTATTTTAACAAAGATTCAATAAGTCTGTTTTAATATAAATGTTGCCTTAGCGAAACAGATTTCTAAACTGTAATTTTGTTTTTCTAGGCTGCTAAGTGAATAGAGATAAACAAACTCCTTGGACAGCATTTAAAAACAGTATTTTTGTTAGACTGCTGTTGCTGAGAGTTGGGAATGAATACTGAAAAATAAGTACTTTATATTTCTCTGGGTCATGTTCCTCCGTGGATATTTGCATTATGAAATATACAACAAAAAAGAGCATTAGTCACCAGACATCAGAGCCTGATCCAGCACCCACTAAAGTCAGAGCAAAAACTTCCACTGACTTCAGTGGAAGTTGGATCAGGCCCACAACACTCTTGTCCCAACTGTACGTTTTCTGCCAAACATTGATAGTGGAACAAAGCTTCTGATAGCAAAAGCCGTTATCAGAGACATGACCTGCCACACTGCCTACTCCCCGGCAAACACCTGGGAGGATCAGTGAGCTGTGCAGGACTGGAGAAGAAGGGCTGTTTGCAGAACAAAGGACATCTACACCAGACTAAGGGAAGGAGCCAGATGAGACAGAAGGGAGGGAGAGGAGCCAAGGGAGAGTGATTACTGAGGAAGACATTGGTCTGACTTGTAAATTAGAAATGGGGAAGATGAGACAGACTCTGAGGAAAGCTGGGCAGGAGTTGCTGGCAAGCAGTGCTGCAAGGTCAGAAGGAAGTATCTGGGGGGAACTCTGGAATGGTTGAAAAAGGTAGGCAAGAAGCTACTGAGACAGGCATCAAAAGAAATAACAAAGAGAAAGTTCAGCATGAAACATCAGCTGCTGTGGCCACAATCATCTCCAAAACACAGAAAGGAGTTTGCTTGGTGAAGGCTGGGCTACAGAAGTTCAGCACTGCCTAGTGAGCAATGCAGACAGTGATGGGCACAAGATTCAACGTGAGAGGAGGGTGCTAATGAAAGGGATGGACTACAGAGATTCATACACAAGTTTACTTTCCTTCAAAGATGCCTAAGTCAAGGCTTTTGAACAACTGAGAACTAAATCACTATTAGGCAATGTGGAAAAATAGTTGAAGCTAATTCAAGTTGAAGTTAATGCAAACTGAATACAAATAAACACATAAAACGAAGAAAACGACTCTGATATTTTATACACTTTATTGCTTCTATTGTCTCAAAACTTACAAAACACAATAGCTGCATTTCATTCCTTTATTCGAATTAAAGTAAAACAGATAAAACCTGGAGTCATTGTACAAAGTCAATAGAATATAAAGAGATAACCTGAGGGTGGTTTTAATGATTTACATTCTATATTGTTTTTCTGAATCTTTGAATAAATATTTCTCAGCACAATAAATTTATATTAAGTTATATTTAAGAGGAGGATGAAATTACAGAACTGTTCAAATGTATCACTCTTCCTAGACAACAAAAACCATGGCTGAATGGTTTTCTGATGAATTTCAGATGCTTGTGTGCAGCTGGCCTGTGTAACATTTGCAATATTGTAAATTTGGTAGAGAATTTCAGTTCTCAGTTACTCTGTCCTATGACAGCAAAAATCCAAATAATACATTTGAAATGTAAAACTACCAGTGTAGTTTTTTTTATTTTAATTATTTATTTTAATTATTCACATCAGTGATATTGTAGCAGTGCCTAAGAAACTTAAAAATATTCCTGTCTTGATAAAAGCTACTCTTACAAATAATTACAGTCTTGACTGACTGGAGGAAGAAACTGTTGGAAATGGGGAAAAAAATAAAGTAGTATCCTCATTTTTCAGCTAGGAAGCAACACAAGGAGCCTCTGTGGCAAAGCAGAGGTTTAAAACCAGTCTGATGACTCGTCCTGAAGTTTAAACAGCTGTTTTCCTCAAGTTACTTGCCAAAGGGAATAGCACTATACCCCGTGAATAAGAATTGTAGGTAGTGGTCCTTTAATCTTTAACACAGACAAAATCAGTATCTTTCTCAGTAATGCACAAAGTTTCTTTTCAGGTAATAAGCCATTTTGTCCATTTCCATAAAAAACAAAAAACAAGCAAACAAACAAAAAAACCCAACAGCAATAACAACAACAACTACTACAACAAACAAAAAAAACCCAAAAAACAAACAAACAAAAAGAAATGGTATTAAATGATATTGTAAATGGTAAAAAAGGATGACCCCTTAAAAAAAAATTTAGGCAGCAGCTTTGCACAAACTGTGTGGCTGATGTACTCTATTAATGTCACTTGTCACCACAGAGATTTAACAAGAGTCTTCCAGAACTGAAAACAATGGCATTTGTTAAAAAAGGATGCAATAGAAATCAGTAGCTCACATTATTTTTTTCCAGGACTGCATTAGTAATATTTTTATTTTTATTTTGGCCAACAATCAAATTTTCCACTTTCTGATACTGTATCTCTTCATGGCACATATACCAGCAATTGAATAAATAAATGCATTTCCTACCTGGTCGTTTTTACTGCTCCTTCAGCAAACCCCTTCCCCTGCTGCAGTGCTAGGAACACATGTTGCTGGTTCCTCAGCCTTACATGTAAAGGAACTGAAGTCAAACCTTAGGGCTGTTCTAGTCCGGCACTGATGCAGATGAACAAGAAAAGAGCATTACCAGGACTCAACTCCTCACTGGGGACCTCGAGGTGGGGGAATGCCTTCATCATGTGGCAGAACACTAATAGAACATATGTTATCTATAGTTTTCAAGGCCAGGGGGAAGCAATATGAAAAAGGTTATATTGTCATCAACAAGACTGAAAAAAATGCAAATCTGAAAACTGTAAATCTTAGAAAGCTTTGTTTTCTAGTGACTGTGGTATTAAAGAAAAGCAAGCCTTATCAGGCTTCAACCTGATAAGTAATGTAGATAAGTAATTGCAAGCTGGGGCTTCCCTCTCTTCAAAGCAGAAAGTGTGATCTACTTCGAGCAATACAAGTAATGAGGCCTCAGACAGCACAGACATGGCAGACTTTATCTGACATGGCCCTTAATAGCATTGTTTTAATTGCCAGAAATCTCTAAAACCTCATGCTGGGCTGCAGACAAAAAGTGTCTTCTGAAGGCATTTAGATTGCTGTTAAGGAGCTACTTCCTTCCATTGCATTGCTGGGATTTTTTCTGTCTATTGGGAGCCTCTTAGAGCCTAGGATGATAAAATAAAAGTGGAGCAACACTCTTAGCATGAAGTGAAATGCTCAGTGTAGGAACAGGTTGAAACCAGCTGCTTTTGCTGTACCACATGGAGGTTTCAGCAGAAGATAGGAAATAAAGATGCTGAGGTACCAAGGGTTAACCATTGTTGAACAAAATTATTTAAGACTGAATTAAATACCACAGATGTTATGAAAGCAGCGACAATTGGTTTTAAAATGATAGAGGGCATCCAGTACACACTAATTAGTTGCAAAATAAAAAAGAAAGGAAACATCAAGAAAAAACTGTTTTATTAGTCTGTACTTGCTTAGAGTTAGAAATCAACTCTTAACTCTGATAATACTGCTTTCTAGTGAAATGCTTTAAATTAGACACCTCACAATCATTAGGGTTCAGGCATTAGCTTCAGCTAGAGTTCCACCCTCCACTGTCACTGAGTGTTTGCCCATGAGACCCTGTTCTCATTTGTTGTACACTTGTCAAATGCAACAGTTCAAGCTCAAATTTTTAGGCTAGATATCTGTCTCTGAATTCTTGGAGGAAGTCAGAGCTAAAACAGTTCAGCTCTTGATAAAAAATGACACTAGGGAAAGAATATTTCAGAAAATAGATTGGTCTGTGAGCTGCAAAAAAGCAACTGCTGCCAGAGAGACTGCTGTCTCTAGGACCTTAACTTTGCTCCTGTGAAAAGCTGAAAATCTAGAGGAAATTAAGTATGGAGGATAGAGAACAGCCCCTCTATTACTTAAGCACTGAGAAGGACAGGGTTCAATAGCTACCTTTGTCAGGTATCTGTGCAACCTTGGGAAGAAAGATTCACAGGGTGCAGGCAGTGGTAAGTGGGGATGGCCATGACAGCTCTTTTGCTGGTGTTTCTCCACAACAGTGCAGTGCTGAGGTGCACCAGCCTGAACTCTAAAAACAACAGGTCTGTGTTAGCATGGAGCTTCACAGAGACTAACCCTTTTCTTCTTGCCCAGTCTCACGGAAAGAAGACAGATTAGGTTAACCAAATGTGTTGCTACCAGCATCAGATCTGATTTAAGCAGTTGTAACTCTACTGTACTTGTTCTCACAAGAGTGAGACAGCGAGTCACAACAAGAGTGGTTGATAAACTCAATAAACCAGAGACATTTGACACAGAAAAACCTACCTCCTGTTTAATAAATTGTGAGTAATCCCACTTCAGTTGCTTGGCACTGGAGTTGCACAACTGATAAGTATTGTGCTACCTTTCTTGTGCTCCTTAGGCACTAACTCCAATGGACTGAACAACCCTCTAGAATTACCTATACTCCATATGGAGCAGAGCTCACATGTCTGAACTTCATGACAGCTCTTCAGGTGAGCGTTTTCCACCTTTGCCTACTGACAATCATTAATTTAAAAGAGTGGACAGCCCCTGCCCCCTCTTTAAGGTAGGCAGAGTTTTGGTGAAGCAGAGCCTGCATTAGTCCAATTAACTCATGAATTAAAAATCTATTTTTAATTTCAGTACCTCAGTATTTCAGTAAGATTTCAGTAGTTTTATATCTTCTTTTCACATAGAAACTGAAGACATATGTAGCTTCATACTTAGTTAATACCACTGAGACCTTAAATACTACTTTTAAAATTCAGCTAATATAAAGACTTCATAGATTGATAAGTATTACATTTCATCTCTTTTTGTCCCTGTCTTCTGTTGCCTTCACAACTAAGTCTGTCCAGGCTTGGTTTTGGATAAATACTTTCACTCAGAAATTATTCACTCTTTTCCATGCAAAATGCATGCATATGCAAGGTTAAAAGTAAGCACAGAAACCAGCACAAATATTAATGGAGCCATTGCAGTGTGTAAAAATTGCAGTAGAAACCCAGAATCTATCAGTTGCCTTGCCCAAATTTTGTTTGATTTTTGCACAAATTTGAAGACATTCTGTGGAAAAGTCATCTTTCCTAACTTTTAAAGTTCAGCATCCCAGTTATCTACTGAGGTACAAGCTTCTTACACAAAATCGTGAAACAACTGAGTTTGGCAGGGACGTCTGGAGATCACCTAGTCTGAGCTGCCTGGTCACAGCAGGGCCATCAGCAACACGCTGCCCAGGACTGTTATCAGTTAGGTTTTAATATCTCCACCAAAAGAGACTCTACAGCATCTCCAAACAGCCTGTTTCAGTACTTGGCCCTTCTTCAAGGGACAAAAAGTCTTTCTCGCATTTAGAGAGAATCCCAACAGATTTCCCTGAGTCTTCTCTTCTCTGGCATCAGCCTCTCTGTATATGAAAGGTTTTCTAGTCCCATAATAATGTCAGGTGGCCTTTGATGCATATTCTTTTTAATTTTGTATCCCTCATGTACTGGGGAGGCAGAACTGGACACAGGACTCCGTGTGTGGCCTCACCAGTGCCAAAAGAGAGAGGAAAGATCACCTCCCTTGACCTGCTGGTAAAAGTCTTCCAAATACAGCCCAGGATGCTGTTTGGTTCTTCACCATGAGGGCACATTGTTCATCTTGTTGTTCACCAATATCCCTGGGTCCTTCTCTTCGAAGCTGCTTTGCTTTGAAGCAGTCCCAATATGTAATGGTGCTTGCATTTGTTCTTCCCTAGATGCAGGACTTCACATTTCTTTTCATGAATTTCTTGAGGTTCCTTTCTCCAAACCTTCCAGGTCCCTCTGAATGACAACACACCCATCTGGTATATCAGCCAGTGGTAAGAAACAGGTACCTACAAACACATCAGGTCCTTTTACCAGCCTTAAATATTGTCTTCCCCATTAGCTGTAGAGGCAAACCAGAAAGCAGATTAGAAAAACCCCTAATATCTAGGTGGCTGAAGCTAAGGAATTTATATCCTACTCAGTTTGCCAATTCAACAGATTCTTTCTTGGCTATTCTCATCATGATATGAACACAACATAGGTGATTAGTACCAGTCATCTACAGTTATATGATCTTCTCTGATAATGGAACAAAAGTATTATCCTTTCACATGCACCAAACTCTCAGCTGCTTTCTGGACATATCCCTGTTCACTAGACTTTAATAAGCCTGTCATGAAAGAATAGATCAAAATCACAGAATCATAGAATGGGTTGGAAGGGATATTAAAGATCATTTTGTTCCACCCTCCTGCCAGGAGCAGGGACACCTTCCACTAGACCAAGCTGTTCAGAGCCCCATCAACCTGGCCTTGAACAACTTCAGTGACAGGGCATCCACAACTTTGTGTAACCTATTCCAGCACCTCTCTACTCTCCTTGTGAAGAACTCTATCTATATATCTAATCTAAATCTACCCCCTTTTAGTTTAAAGACATTCCCCCTTGTCTATCACTATAGGCCTTGTAAAAAGACCCTATTCAGCTGTCTTGTAAGCACATTCTATGTTTTATCTTGTTTTTTTTCCCTTATAAAAGAATCCATGTTAACAATTTATTGTCAGCTATACAACAGCTTCTGTATTGCCCATGAGCTCCACTCTCATCTGTAAACTGGTGACACTGAAATCTGCTGGCACTATCCTTATATCACAGTGACTGAGCTTTTTGTGACCTACGCATCTTCCAGGAGCCCTAAATTCTTGCATATTCCACAATATTTATCACAGAGTTGAAAACAGTTAAAATCATGAGATTATTTAAAAAAAACATAAGCACTTGACCTTTAACAGTGCTCCAAGCTGTGCTTTTTGTTTGACGCCCAATGGTCTCCCACACAGACTTCACACCATTATTGCAGCACTAGCATGTTCAGTATCCTTCTCTTACTAAACACATTTGCTTTCAGTTTGAGTAAAGCAGAGGATACAGAGAAAATCTTCACTCACTGGTTGCACTGAAAAGCAGTTATTCCATATACTTTTAAAATTCCCAGGAAATTCCACATCTGCTGATTAATTGGAGTCATTCTACTGTACATTTTTACCCTCATAATTATCAGTGAAGGTTAGTTAGTCTTTCTCAAAGCAACAGGCCAGATTTTGAACACAAATGCTCTGCCAAATAGCCAGGCTCTGTTCCTTCTTTTCCTTTCTAAGGATACATTACATCCTATTGCTGCAGGCTGCAGTTGTATTTTCACTTCCAGGAGGTCTCCAAGGACACTGCATTCCTGGTTTACGTGCTTCCCATCATCACTGAATGTTATGTCTTTCCTCTCTCAGCAAGTGAGCATGAGGGGAAACTAGACAGATACAGCCAGATAACTGTCTTTATCAGTTACACAAAGTTTAGCTGCTTAGCGCCCCACTGCTCCAGCCAGGCTCCAATGGCTTACACAGTAACAACAGAAAGGTTGATAAAGCCCTTCTTAACTGTTTTGAGGGATAATACAAAATTTCTCCAGACTATTCCTTCTCTTACTGGAAAATTGTTTGTTTTGCAACCTGTTCCTGCTAACAGCCATGTATACCCAGTGCTAGACAAACCATGGAGGTTTGTCTTATATCCCAGACTGTCCCTATACACAAACTTAAGCTGGATTGATTTACAGAATGAAAAACTAAAATTCAGCCTCCAGGTTAAAATTTTTGGTCAAGAGATGGGATGCTTTTAAAGAAACAGCTAAAGATTTACATTAGTATCCTTAAAGGATTTTAAAAAAAGGTTTTGGTTTTTTTGGGGACTTTTTTCCACAGAATTTCACATTAGACCTCTTTATAAAGGTTACATGGGATATTTTTGGAGTTGATGTTACAAATTTTGGCTCAACCAATGGAGAAAACAGAGGCTTAAAATTGCTACAGTGAGAGAAGAGCTGCCTGATGCTTGCTTTGCTCCATGTCCAATGCACTGGGAAATATTGCTGCCTTAGAAATCAAAGAGCTTTCAGAAAACTGAATTCCCTGTATAGTTAGAAACCTACTTGGAACAAGAAGGAAATGGACTTTGTGATATCACTGTAGTATTTCTAGCAAAGATGAGTCATGGAGCTTGACCAAATATAGTATTGCTTTAGGGAGGTTAGCCTTTAATTGATACTTTTAAATTTTTTTTCTGTCTCCCGGAAAACAGGCTCAGGTTTCTCTTGTAGAAAATCTGGCAAAAACAACACTCTTTTTCAAATGAATCCAGGAAATTTGATGAAATAATCTAATTGTGTATGCAGAGTACAGAATACACAATACGCATTTCAAACCTCAGACTTGAAAGCCACTTATAGTCATGGATGTTTTTCAACATAGAAGTTGCTCCATTGGAAATGTACTGGCACTCAGGAAACCATCTTCAAATCAGTGTAATTGTTCATGTAGTTCAGTATTTTGCTGGTGCAAATGTCACACTACAATTTTATTATCTGTTTTTTTTCAGTGCTCAGAGTGAGATGATCCAACAGAACAGAGAAAGTAAAAATAGTTTTCCAGAATCTTACACAGACTTAATTCTTTCATGTGTGAATATTAAATCCCCATTGCTTTGAGAAATATGCAAGGAACAAAGAAATCTGTTAAAATTCTACATTAAAATGTAATATAAAACCTCCTTCCAGTACCTGAAGGGAGCCTACAAGAAAGATGGAGAGCAACTATTTACAAGAACATGTAGTGACAAGACAGGGAGGAATGGATCCAAACTAAAAGACAGTAGGTTTAGATTAGCTGTTAGAAAGAAATTCTTTACTGTGGCAAGGCACTGGAACAGGCTGCCGAGAGAAGTTGTGGATTCTCCAACCCTGGAAACGTTCGAGGCCAGGTTGGATGGGGCTCTGAGCAACCTGGTCTAGTGAAAAATGTCCCTGCTGATAGCAGGAGGGTGGTACTAAATGATCTTTAAGGTCCCTTCCAACATAAGCCATTCTGTGATTCCATGGTTCTTTGGTTCTATGAATAGGCAAAGATAACATTTCAGTCTAGAGCTGTAGGTACTTGACAAAAGTATTCCTGAAAAACTCCACAGTATTACCTTGATGACAACCTCATTTAAGCCATTTTCACACCTCTGTAATGTATTATTCTTGATTTATACCAACATAAATCAAGGAAGAATTGGGGCAAGCTATTTCAAAATTCTCTGTAAGTAGCTGAAGAGACTGTTCATATTATCTTGGTAGATGCACTTAAAACCAACATTTAATGAGTATGTGACTCATCAATTTAAACTTGTTTTTAACAGAGGCTGATATTGATCACTAGGTTGCCACTAGGTCACAAAGAAAGACTGAGATGTTAAAGGGCAAGTTGTAGCTATGCTGGATAAGACAGTATAGACTTGTTTTGAAAGGGTTTGACTCAATAATTTATTCTAAATCATCTGGGGTATTTTTTTTCATAAGAGCATCTTCCACTTAGATTTTGAGATTATATTTTGATTTTTTTTTTCCCAACAAGTAAGTTTTGTTGTATAACCGCTACTTTAAACTGTTAACTATAATAGTCTCAGCTGATGTAAATTGCTATAGCTCCTCATACTTGCATGGATGATCATTGGTTCACATGTAGGTTAGGTATCACAGGCACTGAAGACGTAAAACCTTACAGAAGTGTTAGTTCTTTTTTTTATCACTGTAATTAATCCTAAAGGAGTTTTCTCCAGTAAAGCCAGTTGCTATAAGAATACTGACAACACTAACTCATCTGACCAGCATGTTCTTTCATTCCCAATAGGACTAAAACACCCTTAAAGTGAAGTTACTATCAGCTGTTAAAATAATACATGCATTTATAAAAAGGAAACAGTTAAATACAAACATTTCACAAACACCGGACAAATTTACATAGTATAGCATTCACACTTTGAGAAAACTGAAGGAAAACATTGTTGAAAAATGCATTTTTTGTTGAAGAACTAAGGCATTACAGAGTCTTGCCAAACTTTTAAAATAACGATTTTTGGTTTGGTTTGTCATCGGAAAAAAGGACAAGTGAAAAAAGAATTATGCTATGATTTAAAAACTACCTTTCCACAAGATGAAACACTAAGACCACATTCACTTCTGAAAGGATCATTTCTTAGCTAGTTCTAGTCTCCTTTCATCTGTATGAAAGGCATATTCTGAGGTGATATTTGCCACATGCAACTGATTTTGGTTTCATTTTTTTTTTTTTTAGAGGAAGGGAATTTTCAAATGTTCCATCTCTTTCTTTAAAAACACTAAGTACTATCAGATATGTGCAACACTGAGGCTGCAGCCAAGGTGTTATATCCAAGTTGGAGGGTGTTTAATATCCTGCAACTGGTGTCTTCTTATCAGCTGAAGGAAGAAGAAAACACCAGTCTATAGGCAGAAGTTTAGGAATTCTTCTGATTTGTGAACTGTTATAGTTAGCCCAATATTGTCCCTTTGAAACCCACATGACTGCTGAAATCTCTAAGTTCTCCCAACCTTTTTATCACTAGAGTCTTTCAGAAGATGGAAAGACCTATACAGTGAAAATGTAGGAAATATGATTCTGTGAACAGAGCAGGACATTTTACTGCATATGGTATTGATATGTTCCATCTGAATATAAAAGTTATTGGGTTATTCCCACTGTTTGCCTAATGACTAAAAGAAAACCAGAATTCTCCTCACTCCTCTCTAACATAATGATGCAAATCCCATTCTTCTACAGAGCTGTGTGGTGCTTATTCTGAAAGTTCTTTTTAAAGGAGAATTGTATCTATGCTATATCATGAACTCTTCTTCTTGGAATCTCCTAAGCATACAAAAAAGTTAAAAACTGGAGCTTTCTATTGATTTCAGCAAGATACTGTAATTCTCTGAAGACAGGAGTCAGCTGTTTTTTCTCTGAGAAACTGAAGCCTTGGAAAGTGCTTAACAATTCCAATACTCCTATTTTTTTGGTTACTTTTATTGCTGTTACCAAAAGACTCTTGCTGTGGCCTGATAATGTCTAGTACAGGTGCGTGAATAGAGGGTGTATCAGAGCTCTGAGCACCAAGTGACATCCTGCTGAGGCATTATTTCTGGACTGTCAATGGAGTTGAAAGCTCCTGAGGGAATCCAAAGTGGGCCACTACCAAAGACTGATCAAAAGGAGTCAGAAATCAAGCAACTGCCTCTAATTGGATCCTTACAGCACTTACAGAGAGAATTATTTCAGAAACCCACTTTTAGAAGCTGGTATATAGAAAGTTTCAAATGCCATATAGATAGAGTAACAGTAATTAAAATTGGACTACCATTCATTGTATAATTTAGAGATGACTGATTCCTTGAGCACTCAGAAAGCCTTTTTCATCCTTACCAAATAATACCTGAGCCTGGGAAAACCTACCCTCTCTATTTTCAGACTCAGTTCTACTATTCTTATCTTCTCTATGTTAGCAAACCCTGCTCAGCTGTTCAGGAATAACGTGAAGTATTTAATTCATGTTTAAATCCAATGTTCTTCCAAGGGCTGCAAAGAATAAAAGGAATCCCTTGAATTTAAAGCTCCCTCAGCACTGGGCTGAAACTGGTGATAGGTTAGAGCATGGCTGTGAATTTGGAATGTTACTTTTGGTTGGCTCCTGCACTATTGAAGGTGTTTGGCCTGCTGTAGAGAGGTTTGCTGTGACACTTAAGAGGCACATATCAATTAGCTGAAGTCAGAGTGCTTATTATCATGCAAATTACAGATTGAGAACATGAGAAGCAAACTCAGACTAACATCTGTCATATACCACCTACAAAAGATTTGTGCTTTCATGTCTCAAGGCTGTCTTGGGTTAGCCATAAATCATATTTTGACAGGGTTTAATAAAATACAAATTATGGAACTAGTGAGTCATGCTCAGTATTTCCATCAGATAAATTCAAATGGGTGTACATTTTAACCGAGCTGTAAATAGATTAAATTGTAAATCTAATCCTTGGAACTTTTGCATCTTTACAGATTTTAGAGGAATATGATTTCTCATTCAGAATTCATTCCTAAATTAATGCTGAGCATGACTGTGTAATGTGTTCGTTATGAGGCAAGATTAGAGGGATTTACCCAACATTATATCAGATACTGTATGTGTTTGAGACATTCACATAAGCACTTTTTTGTCACATTTATTCACCAGAGGGTGTCTATAAATAAAAGGAACCAAAATGTTCTTTAACCCCTTTGCAGCGTGCTGCTGCTAGGCTCAGATTCATTCTGGTGCACCACAAATGCAAAGCCAAGGTGTTTACATTAGGAGAGTGGCTGTTACAAGTTTCTTTTGGGGTCAAGGGGACCTGGAGCTCCAGCCCATGGCTCACCCTGCTCTGCCCTGCCCTTGGGAAGCTGCAGCCATGGAGAGAGAGCTCCATGTCCCTGCTGTGCCTGCTTTGAGAAGGCCTTAAAGCAACTGCCCTTGTCTGTTTGGCACTTCATATGCATGCTTTATTCTTGCCTGATGTGCTGTGATTCTCCTCCTCTTTCTATCTCTTGGAATTGATTTTTCTGTCAAAAACATGATTGTATTTTTACAACACATATTAATGAAATACAGTGTGAAACATAAAGGGAAAAAAAGAAGAGATGAAAAGAGAAAAAAAAGATAATATGGCCAAACATTTTGATCAAAAACTTGTAAGAAGTAGGACAAAATAGAAACTTTTTGTGAAATGTCATTCAGTGTTGAGTGAATCTGGAAGGAACCTTTTATTTGCTTTCTCTTTTTCCCTTTTCTGTTGCTTTTTACTTTTTTGTTACTTTAAATTCTCTCTTAGGGTGCCTACTACATATTACTCATGCACTGAAGTATAGAACTAAGACAGGAATATATTAAAGCAAAGACTAATTCAGCTAAATGGCCTGCATGGCTTACTTTTGTCAGAAATCACCTTTGCATCACAAACTGCTCCCTGAAAAGTGTAGAATTTCCAGATAGCCAAGAACCTTATAGGCCAATGTAAGAGTGACATTATGTTCCTCCTATTCCTCTTTGCTTACACTTTGCTGTAGCCTAATCTTTGAAGGCTGACCTAATTCCCTTTAAATGGGTTTTTCAGGCAACTTTTCTAGATATTATAGAATCATAGAATGGCCTGGGTTGGAAGGGACACTAAAGATCATCTGCTTCCAATTCCCCTGCCATAGGCAGGGACACCTTCCACTAGAACAGGTAGCTCAAAGCCCTGTCCAACTGGATTTAAACTCTTCCAGGGATGGGGCAGCCACATGTTCTCTGAGCAAAGCCAAAAAAAAAAGGGGGTATAACAGTTTTTAAATGAAGATCAAGAGGTATGCATGATTTATTACTTTTTTCCAGAAGTAAGAGGTATGTCTGGGCTGCAGTTTACACACACGTCCCATATTCATCCTGACAACACAATGGAAAATGGCCTCCATTTCATGGATTCATCGTAAGTGATGCTTTGCCTCTTTTTAAATTGCCAGTTCATTGATTCTGAGGAGCTTATTAGCAGGCTGAAATATTTCCTTTAACCCACAGAATGCATAGGTCTGCAGAAGACTGAGCTGCTTTGGATCTAGTTCTCAGTAATAAGAAAACTCTCAAGATTAATCTACAAAAAAGATAAATTCAAACTAACATTTTTTTTTGGTTTCAAACTAACAATTATTTTCAGAATGATTCATCCTCATTTCATTTTTTATTTTTTTTTAATAATTTCAGATAATTTTTTAAACAATGAGTACAAATTTAGGTTTTGTTATGTTTTGTTGACAAGTTGTGAGCAAATTCTTTCTTTATTGCAGAAAGAACATCTGCATCCTTTCTTAAGGCAGAAGAAAATATGCCTGTAAAGTTTTTATATTTTTGAACTTGCTGCCATTGTATTTATTTCCTTTTACAATACAGAGAAAAATAATAAAAAAAATATATTAGAAAAAGCTGTTGCAGAACGTAAGTTTGCTGCTTTGGGATAAATGAGTAATGGCTACATAACTGTCATCACACAATCACTTTTAAGCCTTATTTCATGGTATACAGCTCTGGGCTTGGGTAATGCAATTAATTAGAGGGTGAAATCAAAGCCATGTATCTTTCTTCTCTTGTGGATTTTTACTCCTTGTCTTTAAATGGCTATCATGCCCTTCTAACTATATGAAATAAAATTAAATTGCATCTTTCCAACCAAAATTTCCATACTCCTGTCAAATCATGTACATGTGCTAAAAGAAAAACATATTAGTAAGTGAAAGGCACTGCTGTCAGTTGTAGATAAGAGAAAGGAAGTCCTTAAGAAACTACTGCTTTCATGGTCTAGTGGGTAATTGTCAGCACTGCTGCTGTTTTAGGAAAAGGAGAGATAGAAAGTTCATTATTCAGCATCAGGTTTCAGTGGCCAGCAGCATCTTAATTTAGGGGTGCTATTTTAAAAATAGATTAATTTATATTCACACAAATGTGAACATTTCGGTAGTTCTAATTTTACATTAAAGAAAGTAATTATTTTTGTTCTTCTAGTGTTTTTCTTGATAGTGTGGTTTTATCAAATTTGCAAAGATTTGCTTAACTGATTCTTCTAAGTCCAAAGCTAAATTGTACACTTGATACCCTAATTCTGAAATTACCTTCTACATGTTTTGTGACTATGACCAAGAGAGTCAAAGACAATATTCCAGGAGCAGGCTGAACAAAGGGTGATTGATGATCCTCTGGAAAGATCTGCTGATACATACTTTGCCACAAATACAAGAGCCCTGAAAAAGGTTGAAAGGCAAAAGGCAGCACTTGTAGTAACATTTGCACATTGTTAACACCAGTTTTGATTTCCATAACTTTTGCAGATGCCCACAGACCCGACTAGAAACTTTTTTCTCAGCCAGAACTCCAAACCAAGAAAAGACAATTCAACCAAATATATGTTTTCTGAATTCCACAAATACTACTAGGCTTGCAAAGACTGATTATATTTTCTACTCTACCTGGTAGAAACAAAGGTGTCTGTGAGAAAGACATGTGTTTCCAAAGGAAAATTATTTTAGTAATGAAATTATTCTTTGTGCATTCAGCCCTACTAAAAGCACTAATTTATGCATTTCAAGAATATCAGAAAACCTAGTTTCTCTAACAAATTGCTTTTTCATTCTTGTAATGGTTTGGTCCAAAATACTCATTACTGTTTATCTTCTTTGAGATAAGAATTAGGAGAAACACAAAGCAGGCACCAACCTTGAAAGAATATAAAGAAGTTTATTAACAGACCTAAAAGAAGGAAAAAAAAAAATTATACCACACCTTCAGAACACTTCTCCTTCCCCCACCTTCCTCCCTTCTCCCAGTGACAATGTAAAAAGACAACCCTTCAGATGTTCAGTCTGTTTACCACTTCCATAATAACCTTGTTCAGTCCATTTAGGAAGAGGAGTCTCTCTTGCCCCTGCTATGACCACATTATCACAACGAGACAGCCGTCCACTTCCAAATAACCTTGTTCAGTCCATTTAGGAAGAGGAGTCTCTCTGCTCGCATGTGAATCCCTTCCCCCAACTTGCAGCTTTTCCCACAACTGCTTTCGAGGGTCCACTCTTGAAGGTTTTCGGGGTACAATTTTAAGGTTGAGCCGTTCAGAAACAAAAGTTCTCTTCAGCCATCTCTGGGAGCATTTCGTCTCTAAGAACAGAGGCCCTCCTCCTTCCCTGGGAGTAAAGGGTCCTCCCTCCTCATCTTCATCTTTAGGAATATCTCTGGGAGCATCTCTAGGAACTGAGGTTTTCTCCTTTCCCATTTGGAGCAAAAGTCCTCATCGCTTCCATCTCTCCTTATCCAAACTTCTCATGAAATTACAGCTGCGTCAGCATCTGCCTATCTCAGCGCAGGTGCTTTTGCTTACGAGTTGAACACTCCAGCCCCCCATATCTTCATGAAATTACAACGGGATACTCTGATATATCATAGCTTCACAACAGAATTTCAGTTTTAAGCATCTCCTCTTTCTCTTCCCTCAGGTTTTCAGCTCTTCACAGCAATAAAAGGGTTAATCTCACCTAGGCCTTGCAGCTGGAATGTGGCTTATCGAAGTGGAGAGTGGAGGGGGGGGGAGCCGAGCCGCTCTGGCTGCCCACAGCCCTGCTGGGGGGGGGGGGGGACGTCCACGGCTGGAACAGGTCCATCGGCTCCAGGATGGCCGTGACCCGGCCTGGCCTGGCCTGAGCAGGGCCTGGGCCAGGCCCGCTGGTCCCCGCACGGGGCCCGCAGCCACCTGTCCCAGCACCGGAAACGAGAGAGAGTTATGGGGGGCGTTTTTCTATTCTTAAGTGTGTGGCAGTCACAATTTTAAGTGGCTTAAATTATTGTCCATATTCAAACTGGCCAGCTGATAGGTTCTGTCAGGTCATGGGAGAAAGCTGTAAGCACTCCTTTGCGAGAACATCACTTCCGAGACTATGCTAGCTAAACCATGACAATTCTCCAGTTAGTAAGTTTGTGATAGTCTTAATCTAATCACAGGAAAATTTCTCAAAGTCTTTCCATCAGTATCAAGACCACCATTGTTACCAGATCACAACATGATACTCAAATCTCATTGAAATTTTTTTCTGAGGCACCAGACACATAGCAGCATCTTGTAGTGCCCAGTTAACCTGTGGTAGAAAAAACAAAAAGAGTTCTCGGGTAAGACAGTCCCTAGTTCCAGAAACTTCTGCCAGGTTAGAGTGAGAAAAGAAACTTCCCCCAGAATGCTTTGTGTTGCTATGTTAATATACCCCAGTTCTGCGTTCCTGGTTGGCCTGTTGGCCGCCCCGCCCCCTTGCTACCTTATATGTTCCATGCTATAGAAAGTTCTCCACTCCAGTTTTCCCCCATTGGCTCTTGCCCCGTTGCCACTCCCTCAGAGTTTTCCCATTGGCTCCCATTCCCTAGTCCCACCTGTGTACTGCCCCTGTGCCCTCAGATCATTGGTCCCTGATGCTCGCCCCACTCCTGTACTTAAAGCTGGACCCTCCATTGTCTTTTGTCTTCATCCCTGGACTCTTTCACGGTGCAGCTGCATTAAACCTCTCCTATGGAACTCTCCACGGAGACCCTTCCTGCCTCTTTGTCGTCAACTCATATTACTGGAGCTATCAGTGTGTGTGTGTGTGTACGTGGGTGTGAGTGTGTGGTGGTCCTGCCGAGTGGCTTCACTAAGGAGACGCTTTTGGAAGACGCAGCACCTCGCACTCCAGCACAGCAGCTGCAGTGCATGGCTTAGCAATAGTATCTCATTTCTCCTAGAGACCTGCCTTCCACATGTAAACTGTATGAGCTCATTGAGGCAGAAACCTCTGAACCCATCTGTGTCCCATCACATCAAAGTTCTTGCTTCCTTGAAGGGAGTGATGTATCTCATTCTAAAACTGATTAGAATTTTGCCTCTAAGTGTCTCTTTTTCTCCAATACGTATGAAGAGAACCACAATAAATAGCTGAAATGCAGACATCTGTGTAGCAAACAATTAAATTTACATGAAATGAAATCTTGCCCGAAGGGTCTATAATTAAAGCGCAATTATATTCCCAAGTTACATGAACAGGATCCCACCCAGTCTTTAAACTACTGTTGCTATTATCTCTTTGCAGTGAGCTAAAACAAGCAGATTTGGATCAAGGTTGACATCTCATTATACTTTGTCTCACACTGCCACTGTCTCAAAGCAGGAGACTCAGTTTAACTCTGAATATGAATGAGTGTGGAAGAGGGAAAGGGAAAAAATACAACAGCAACATGATGCACCTACAGACATTAACTAATAATTTTTGTATTACTTAAAAGTCACCATTCATTTTCTATATGATGAATCATCAAAAATCATAAGCCCATAAATTCAGAGATACTCCAATCTCCACTGAGTCTTATCTGGACAAGATGTACTTCTAGCATGATAGAAAAATTAGTTCAAGTAGCCTTTGGTGGAAGAACATACAAAATTTACTACAAAAAAGAGGTGAGAATATTGATGAATAGCACAAGAAACATTTTGGAAAGAATTAAAATATATTGTGCAAAATTGATTCAAAATTCTTCTTTTATATTTTTTTTCTTTTTTTCCTGGTTTGTTTTTGCCACTTTTTGTTTCAAATAATAATAATAAAAATGTTTGGAATTGTACCTCTTTTTGTCACAATGTATTGTGGTAAAACAGCCTGTGTTATTTACACGTAGAGCAGTAATAGTAATCAAAGTTTGCAGTTTGAAGCCAGCTAAAGTCAGTATTGCTGTAACTGCAAAATGTCTTGAATTGTACCTGTGTATTTGTCCTCTCTCCTATCTTCTGGATATGGAGAGGGAAAGGTGGAGTGGCCCAGTGGTGATTAAATATTCCTTGCTGTCTGTTCTTACAATATTTATTGCAAATTTATAAACCATGAATGGAAACAATAACAAATGAACAAGAAAACAGACTTCCAAACAGGAAGGGATGAAAGCAGAACATATTACAGATTGACCAAAAAACAGGAGGCCCCCCAAGCAGCCTTCTGGGTGTGCTGTGAAAAAAACAAACTATCAGGAAATATGTGATAGCATATGGAGGAGTGGATGATGAAACCTTTCAAACACAAAATCTGCAACGGGTGAGATACCAAAATCTGCTGGAAGATACCGGTGAGATGCAGCCATGGACCATATTTGGAAAAGCACCGGATGTACCTTACAAGCTTCCAAGCTCTTTTAAGTAATATACTTGTGTGGTTTTCATTTAGTCCCTTTTGTTTCTTCCAAAGGATGATTGGTTCCTAAGCATTAACAAAGTGCACAAAAGTATTATGTGCATGCAAAGACGTTGCTAAGTGCTGTACATGAAGAAGTCTGTCATCAATTATATTTGAAGCAATTACTTTGATATCATCTTTTGTTTACAGTAAGCTACCATGAACAAGGATGTCCCTCAGGAAAAAGGATTTGAGGAGGACATAGGAAGAAAGGCTCTGAAAACAATGTTAGTTTTTAAGTTTTTTCTAAGGAGAAAAACAAAGAATCATGTTCAACGTCTGTGCAAAAGAAATCTTTGCTCATCAAAAAGAGTTTGATATAGCAATGACAGGAAACAGGAGGAAAATAGCAGGGATTCAAGGGATTTTAAGAATTAGAAAACAAAAAAGGCCAAAGATTTTGAGGTAGTTTTGCCTAACGTATTTGTGGGGTTTTGTTCTTCAGTGGATATGTTTTTCTTAGTATTTTTCTTAGCAGATAAAGTACTAATTGCTTCTATGTTCAGTAATGCTTTGGCTTTAGCTTCATTTCTTGAATGGAAGAAGAAATGGATGTAGTTCACAGCCACACTTTTCCTTTTTTTTTCCTTTTAGATAATAATCTGTAAAATGAAAGCATTATTCATTTCATAACTAGGAAATGATGCTGCAGCTACATGTAAAGAGCAGGAGTTCCTGTACTGCACTCATTTGCTTTCCACAATAAACTGTTGAGGAGAACCACGCCTACACCAGCAGAACTTGGGTGTCTGTGCTGTGCTGGGGGAGCAGAGGTGCTGGGACATGAACCAGGCTGGGGCAGGGAGCTAGACTGCAGCACTGTCTTAGACCTCAGATCTCTGTGCAAATCAGCCTCTGGAGAGATCTGAAATATGTGGTGTAAAAACAAGTGAGCAGTGCTGCAAGATAGAACCTGGACCAGACTGACACCTCTTAGACGTGAGGGGATCTCTTTAGGCTGTGTGATGGCAGCAGTGCTTTCTCCCAGATATCCAGAATGCTTCACCAGGCCTCCCCTGTAGACATGGCTGCATGGCCTGTGTTAAACCACGATTCCAGGCTTCTGGAATAGCATTAGGTGGTATACAGCCTTAAAACGATCACTACAGACCAGCACAGACACAGGAGCCTCTGTCCTTATCAAGACTCAGAACAGCTCAGTGTCATTCTGGCACAATGAGACACAGCTTGTAATACATCTCCAGGATAACCAACACTGGTATAGCAAATTTTGTATACTTTAAATTCAATCCTTAAAATTATAAGGCATGGGCTTATTCTGCCCATATAACTCACATGAATAATTTTTATGAATTGGCCCACCCTGCTGTCCACAGTACAATTACACTAATTCTGTGGGATCCATCTACACCAAACTGCCTGGGGATAAACCAGCTTTCTTAGGAGGTTTTTAGTATGCCAATGATATTTCATGAGAATTAGGACCTAAGGAAATAAAAAAAATTCTTAAGAAAGTAGAAGACATTGTAGCCTGTTTAATACAAACATATTAGTGTTTGAATGGAAGCTGATATCTTTGAGTCCTACAGAAAGATCTTGCAAGTTAAAACCAAACTGAAATGCGATTTTAATACACTTTAAAATTTATAGTGAGCAATCAAAAGATTTTCCTTAGCAAAAACCTTTTATATTGCCTTTCTTTTTTTTGTTTCTCTAGTCACAGGAAATACTCTGTGTGTTTTTTCAACATCTAAATGCAGTTTCTTGCTCGAATTATGAAATCACAAGTTAGGAAAACAATATTCTTTGTGCTTTGCAGGTTTCCCCTATGAGGAATGAAGGTGACTGCAGTATGTTTGTTTAAGTGCCATGCGTCCAACTGTAGCTCCCACGTGACTCACTGGCTCAGTTTTCATTGCCCCTGGCTCTCTTCTATTATTTACCTTGCTTCTGACGCTCCTTGTAAGGAAAAAAGAAGCCGTTACTGAAAAATACAGTAAAATGTAGTTTTCACCCTGAAAAGAAGGGTGAATAATTTGTTGACTGAATCATAGAATCATATAGGTTGGAAAAGACCTTTAAGATCATCCCATCCAACTGAGCACTACCACCAGTTGCCTCAGTATCCTTAAGTGGGTCCCATCTGGCCCCATGGACTTTTGTGTGTCTAAGAGGTGTAGCAGGCCACTGACGATTTCCCCCAGATTATGAGGATTTCCTTCTGCTCCCCATCCCTGTTTTCAAACTCAGGGGGTCTGGTACTCCAAGACAACTGTTCTTGCTATTAAAGGCTGAGGCAAAGAAGGCATTAAGTACCTCAGCCTTTTCCTCATCCTTTGTCAATATGTTTGCTCCTAAAAGCAATAAAGGATGGAGTTTTTCCTTGGCCCTACTTTTGCTGTGAAAGTGCTTATAGAAAGATTTTTTTATTGTGTTTTACATCAGCAGCCAGAAAAAGTTCTAGCTGGGTTTTGGCTCTTCAAGTTTTTGTCTTGAAAAAACTCACTAAATCCTTACAGTCCTCCTGAGTTCCCTGCCCCTTCTTCCAAAGGTTATAAACTCCTGGGTTTTTTTACTGAGTTCCAGCCAAATTCTCTGTTCAACTAGGTCAGTCTTCTTTCCCACTGGCTCATCTTTTGGCACATGGGGACAGCCTGCTCCTGTAACATTAAGATTTCCTTCTTGAAGACTGTACGGCCCTCCTGGAACCCTTTGCTCTTCAGGTCTCTTTCCCAAGGGACTCTCAACCAGTCTCCCAAATAGACTAAAGTTGCCCTCTGGGACTCCATGGCAGCAGTTTTTCTGGCACTCCTCCTTGCTTCTCTGGGAATTAAGCACTCTTATCATTTCATGATCACTGTGCCCAAGATGACCTCCAGTCATCACATCAATCACAAGTCCTCCTCTGTTTGTGAAACCCAGGTCCGGTGGGACACCTTCCCCAGTTGGCTGAGTCACAAAACTGATTTTAATGCCTCCTCCTGACTGTGGCCAGGTCTGTAAGGGGCCACAACAGGCACACGGACCGTCTTACACCCGAAACAGAGCAAAGGCAGAATAGAAAGGCAATGGAGGAGATAGGAAAGAAGTCTGGTGAGTAGGAAAGCATCTGAGGCATTTGAACCTGTCTGTAAAGGGGTTATGAAATGAATCTGTAGCGTTGAACAGGATCCCAAAATTACTGAAGAATCTGAGACATGACTGAGGGTAGGAATGAAAATCTGTCTTTCAGCCACTGACATGAGGTGAGGGGACATCTGCCAGCTCAGGAGGGAGTCCAAAGTCCAGGAAGATAATCAAAGCAGTAATAAAATCTTATTCAGGAACACATTTTAAGTTAACACTTTCCACTGCAGCTAAATTTTAAAGTGAAAGGCACCTTTTGCACATTTCAATTTGCAGACCCCCTTCCTTAGCACCCTTTAGAGCATACTAAGCAAAGTAGGCAGGTGGAGTCTTTTCAGCCAGTGATAGACCAAAATCATCTTCTAGCAACTGGTGGTACCTAACAGATGCCCGCAGATGCCTAATTAACATTCATGAAGCACTTGAATCCCTTAGATGAAGGCAGTATACAGTAAAAGCATAAATTATGAGTACTAACTGCTTCAGAAAACAACTGTGACTATTCTAAAAAAAAAAAATGGTTCATTATTCCTTTTGCTAAGAAAGAATTGAGTAAAGACCAATTGAAAAAGCTTTTTTTTCCCTGCACATTAATTATTTTACTACCATGTAAATAGCAACAAACAAATATTAAAAGCTGCTCAGGTGTTTCAGGAGTTTGGATTTCTAAAAAATCTAAAATTCCAGTTAAATCTGACAGAAAGTTGGACAATCAACAATCATTAATGTGATTGAAATTTTAAAGCAGACTACTCAATCATGCTACAGAGTGGCTAAGAGCATTCTGCGTCCTTTCCTTGTCCCTGACCCTTAAGCTGCTTTACATCTGGATATTTAAATACTTTGCACAGCTGTGTCTTGCAGACTTCGCCTTCTCCATCTGCTTGTTTGTTTTCCTGGTTTTATTTTTCAGGCTGCTATTTTGTACAAGCAAAATTATCCTTTTATGCCTCCTCCGCCTCTGTTATTTCTTCTAGATATTGTAAACTACAGCATCTGTAGTACTTCTGTTATAGATTTATATTCTTCTAGGTAGTGTGGGATAAAGATAAGAAGCCTCAGTTGAACATGAAGCTGATGCCCTAGTCTGACACATAAATCCCCAAAGCTTTTTATTTCTGAAATTTACAATGGAGCATCCCCTTGGTGTAAAATGACTTCTCTTGATTTTTTACATGTATCACAGGTCAATAGAAAAAAAAAAAGAAGACAAGCCACTGGGCATTTGACAGAACACAGTTACCCTTTACATTAGCAAGAGCGACACTTTTTTTTTTTTTGGTCAGATAATCTGAATACTCTAACAATAAATATTACTTAAAAAAGGGCTCATGGCCTAAGAAAAGTAGGGATTCAGATTTGATTTTTAAAGCATTTCTCTGTCTTTGGGTCAGCATGTTTGCAGAATGAAAGGATGTTTCCTGACCTTTTTATCTCTGAAGGGCGGGAAGTAACTTTAGATTCAGAGATTTATCTCATATCCTAGAAACAAATTGAGCCAAGTTTTCAAGTTCTATCACTCAGTTATTTCTGGATTACTGAGCTTTGCTTACTCTGAACTGTTCCATAAAGGAAGTTAAAAATTAATGCTGCTGCTTAGCTATATACTTAAATATGAGCTCAGCTTTCAGCACAAACAGATGTTCTTTGCTTGGTTGGGATGGTCTGGAAAAAAAAACAATTACAAAATTGTTTTGATGTGTTCAATTCTAGGAATCTGTTAATGGCTTATGAACAGAACACACTGGTGGTTCTGTTAGGTCAGGACTGTGGTTTTCTTACCAGATATCAGAAGCAGATATAATGGGACAAAAGGTAGGGGGTCACATACTGAAAACCCACATGGATTATAACATCCTACAGCTTTTTGATGCATTAGTGCATCCCTGATTATTTGTTTCCTGTGTTATCCTGTACCAAGCCCTATCTATGTGAAATAAATTCCAATATCAGAATCTTACCTGCTTAAAGAAATCTCTCAGATTACCTTAAAAATTTCATTTTTCAGGTTTTGTAATAGCTGTTATATCCTGGTGAATTATTGTGAAATGTCAAGAGCAAGGTGGCAAAGCATACCCTACTGAACAGAAATTTTGGAAAAATGAATCACTGAAATATAATTCTGACTGACCTTGGGGAGAGGGAGAGAAAAGAAGATGAGGTCAAATTTAGAAGAGTAACTCCTGGTCGTGAGCTTTGCTCTTTGACACAGTTTGCATTCAGTTCATGGGTGGTACACTTCCAGCTCCCTTTTGCTTCATGGAAGTTTTAGAAATGTCTGGAATTACTGTGTGAGCCTTACAGAGAAATCTAATAATATCCAGGTAAATTGTCCTTATTTCTATAAATAATGACCACACATCATCTTGAAAAAAACACAAACCTTAAAGACAAACACATCGTGAAGCTTAGGGGAATCCATTTCCCATCTTCTTTACTCATCAGTTCTTCTAGAATCACAGACTTCAGAGGAAAGACTATTAAACTACCGAATATTCATCTCCTGTTTATCACAGATGCCTAACATTTCTCCAAGTTACCCCTGAACTGAACTCAGTAGTTTACATTTGATGGAAAAAGGTGATATTATTGTATGTTGCCATTCATCAGCTCTTCAATGTCAGCACTGCAGCCTCCTGTGTACTAACTCTAATTAGGCCATGACTGAAATAAAAGTTGTTGCTGATTCATAATTTTGCAGTTGTTGTGCTTAAGAATCCCAGTTGTAGACCATCTTGCTTTCAGAATTCTGAAGTGCAACAGGAATTTATTTCCTGCTTCCCACAGATTACAGGCTAGAAGAGTTCACTTGGGAACAGTGAACTCCCCTTGATTTCTTACCATACTCCAAAGGACAAAGCTTTGGTTAGAAAAGTACTAACAGTTTTTTATTGCTAATGCTAATTAAAGAAGAAGGAAAGATTCAACCAAATTTTTTAGACAAAGTTTAGCAAAATGAAGAGCTACGTATCATTCTTACCCATTTAGGTTTTAAGCCCTACTTGAACAGTGAAAGGAGGAAATGTAATAAACTTACTGACTGCCCTAAGGATTGAGGCACCTGAAGGATTTCCAGCAAGTGTCAGTAACAGCCCTGAATGTGACTCTTCTTATGTTTACCTGCACGTTTGTCAGTTATTCTGAAGTGCACTGATTTATGTACCCATAATAGGGGGACTTCAGGAGCTCTGTGTGTTTCATTACTTGAGGCTATAGGTGTATAAGACAGTGAATGTTGGCTTTAGGGCTCCTGATGCTGGTTCAAAACACAAAAGCTATATGATGTAAAAGGCTGATTCTATATTATTTTCATTCAGCTGGCTCACTTTTTTTTTTTCTCCAAAAATAACTGAAGGGTTGAATTTGTACCAATAATTTTCACTGGAGTAGGTATTGTTCATCTTCACCATTTCATCCTGATACCAGAGCTGATATCATTTGTTGTCCTGTCTTTGGAAAAAATACATAATGCCAAAATAAACTCTGTTCCTGTGTAGTCTGGCTAATATGATAGAAGTACAGTCATCTGATCACAGCCAAGCTGGATCACATTTGTTTCATGCGGGATTGATTTTGCTGTTGATCACTAACAAAGACAGTATTTGTAACAGCAGGATTGCAGTGAAAATTGACTCACTTGAAGGAAGGCTTTATGAATAGTCTTTTATATTATCTCTTGATATAGCATCTTTTGTCCCAATAAGTATTGACATAAGCAAGTCTAAGGTGTGCAGAAATCTTTCCTGGCCCAACTGAAACACCCTCTCCTTCAAGGCTGCAGCTGTTAGTGTCCTCCACCCAAACGACCAAGGCATACACGTAACCTCAAACTGAAAAAGGAAATAGTTTCATACCTGACAAGGGGGTAGTTTTTCATTTCCCCCACCCAAATACCACATGGGAAATTTGTTAGGTGGGTAGAGCTAATACACACCCCAAATAATCCCATGGTTGCTCTAGCAGCCAAAGCATCTTACACTGTGTTTACACCATGTCCTCCTGATGAACGTGTCCTGGGTGAGGCTCTGTGGCTGGCTTTATTTTCGAAATTCTGCAGTTATTTGTGTGTCATTTTCACAGAACTATACGAAAATGCTTTCAAGTTTTTACAAACTTTTTTGGAAGGAACTGCTTTTGCCTTCAACAGAAGAACAGTTTTGTTTCTTAACTCAGGATAAGCCAAAAAGCACTAATTTCTCCTCACTTGTAAAACGTTTAACATATCACTACCCACACCCTGTAATTTCAAGGCTCCTAGGATTTATATTTTAAAAGCATAATTGAAACTTCTTGGCAAAGGCCCTATGACTTCCAGTCAAAATGGTTATAGAAGAAAAATTCTCTGTCTTAATGTAAAAGAAATCCTGCCTAAATTAAAAGCAGTTGGTATTAGCTCTTTTTCCCGTATAATAATATCTACCATTAAGATGACAGCTAAAATATAAGGTGTTCTTGCATTTCAAGAGACTATGAGAGGAAAAAGGATTGGTGGGGCTATTTTAGTGATGCCACGTGGAACTCATAATATATTTTGTCAAAACAACTGTTTATTCATATACATAGGGAAATGTATTTTTAATTTAGAATTCATTCAAAATCTCATGCCTTAACTCATTGAATCATAATAACTCAATGCCTAAACTAGCACAGGAAAGAGAGTACAAAGGTTCATGCTGGGTGTGTTATCTTGCAAGTGTAGTTTTCTTAATATTTGAGAATAATTTAAATAAATTCATCTTATTATCTCATTACTACTTTTTGGAAGAGTTGAGTGCACGGGCATTGTTGAAGTTCAACCTATTTTTCTTCAGACACAAAAGCACTGTAGAAGTTCTGGAGAGAACGGATGTCCAGATCATACCAACATAGATCATACCAACACAGATCACACTAATACAGGAGGCACACTCAGCCTCCCATAGAATGCAGATTCTCATATATTGTCAGCGAAGAATAACTTAAAAAAAGCAAAATGGATCTGATGACAAGATAGAACAAACACTCTGAGTAACTATCTAACACCATAACCTGAACCCAAAGACATATCTACAGCTTTCTGGGCTGTTAACCTTGCATTTGTCTGAAGAGCTCCTAGAAACTCCCTGTACCGGTATTGCACTGTATTTTTCCTCCAGTTTCTGCCAGGCAGAAGGCAAAAACCCCAGTCCAGCATCTGTGGCCTCCAGTGCCATGAGTCTAGGGCAGCAGCATTAGTCTTTTCTCTTTGGAATCACAGCATTCTACAGTCATTGCCTGGCCCAGTATTAATCTACTCTCCAAAACAATAAGAATGCAGGAGTTGCACTCAGTGATCCTTCTGGGTGTCTTCCAGATCATGATATTCTGTGATTCTCTAATTCCCCTGTCCTACTCTGCCAGTGAATGTCTTTCTACAATAATACCTGACCCACAGTAATTCCTATTTTATAATACACAGACTTTTTTTTTCTATTTTTCTTGCAAGACTGTATTTTGCTTTCTTCATGTCTCATTAGCTTACAGAGTATATTAAAAAAAAGTTTAGTGTTGACGGTAGTTCATTTCCTGCTCAGCTCTGTTGCCCGTAGGCCAGAGACTGATGACATGTCTACAATACTAGATCAAAATGAAAGGCCAGCTCTGAATTTCAATTACTGAACGTGGTGTTTAAAAAAATGGTCTCTCCCTGGTAGGAACTGCATTAGCAATTACACAATGACACTGATGCAATGGTAACTATAAAACAAAAATGTGAGATTCATGAAGGGGACAACATTTACTCACCAGTTTACCCAGAGTTATGAAATATTATTGCAAAGGGGATGAGAATGATCACTAATCTTGGTGTGGTTATAACAATTCTCTTATATTAGCAGTCACTTATTGTAGGTAAATGAGAGATGGCTTTATAGGTGATAAGAAAAAATGTTAAAATCATGCTAATAAAAAGCCAAATGAAGTGCTGTGATTATTGTTATGAAATTTTCTTTTTATGTTTTCCTCACCTCTGTAGTCTTGTCTGTAGTTGAACTCTAAGACCCTTAGAGCAAGGAAGCTGTTAATTCATCAGAGAAAGAGCTCTCTTTGTTCTAGATCCTGTATAATACCCACCAAATCGGCCTTAATCCCTTCAACGTAAATAAAAACAAAGAAAGGTAGCACAGTTGTGTAGTATTAGAAGAGACTTCAAAGATAGAGAAGTCTATCTGATTGCTTTGAGGAAAAATAAATTTACCTAAGCTATCCATGACGAGTCTATCTAACCCATTCCTAAAATAGATTTCTCCTTTCAGAAGAGGCATGGGATTCCTTGGTTACTTTCTGAAGTCTGCCTCACTACTTATCTCTTCTTATATTTAGAGATTGTTTCCAGTAGCCCTGTAGATGGGAGAAGTAAGAGGAAATTTTGATTATGATTAAATGTTGTTTTGGTTTTTTTGGTCAGGTACCTACATATGACACATGCGGATAAGAGAGCAAAAGCCCTAAGTCTCAGCTTAAAAGAAAAAAACACAGTTTATCTGTACCATCAAATACTTCTGATGTCAGTGCCTAGTTTCATAAGTGGCTATCAAATACTAAGTTGTTTTCAAGTAGCTTCGAAGCAAAAATCCATGAAACGTGTTTGTCAGGAATGTAGTAAAAAGTTATGAGTATTATCTCTCCTACCCTTTCCCAAAGTTTTAACGCATGCTACCTTGTTTCCTGAGGACATCTGTGTGGTTTTCATAGTAAAGACAACCTCTTATTTTGCTAATATGGATAGTGTGTCCTGGTCCATCATTTCATTGTTCGTAACATCTTCTCTTGAAACTCTAACATGAAAAATATCACCATTAGAAGCTTTTTTTTAAGGTGTTTTCTACTTTATTTTGTATGCATATATATTGAAAACATTCTGTGAAATAATCTATTCCAAAATAATATTTTGCTTTGGTTTTTTGCAGTTCATTGAACATGAACATATATGTCCTGCTGTTACAGTTTCAAGGCTGTTCTGTGTAAATTCAGGTTAGTAATAACCAACGATGTGTGTTGACAGAAAGCTACATCTAGCCTGCAATTAGGATACAGGTATGCCGCATATACAGGCATAACTGGGCTAGTTTTATCCTGTCATCATCTGCTTTTTTCCTCTAAGGATGGCAGAAACCCCCCCTCCCAGAATGCTGGTTTTTCTGTGAGCCAAGTGTGCTTGCAGACAAACCTGAATAGTTGGCAGCTGTATCCTATGGTATGCAGTTTTAGATTAAAACTAGCTTGGTATGTGCTGCATGTGTTACAATTACACTTCAGTCTGAAGCCCCTATATATCCTAAATTGAAACAGCAATGAATACTTGAGACTCAGAAATGATCTTCCATCTCAGGCCATCTGTGGGGCAGATGTGCAACACTTTTCTCACAGCTATACCAAAAGCAGTTTCAAACCCACCTTCCTGTTGTGCTTCTTCTAATCAACCCATTTCCAGACCTTGCTGCTGGTAGCAGTCACATTGCATGTCTGGTTTAATAGCTTTGCACCCCTGATATAATCCATCCCTTAGGTGTGCACACGTTCTCCCGGGCTCTCTTGGCAAAGTTCCTGAGGTGTACCCAAGTAAACAGTGAGGAAGATGACAACTGCGGCCCCGAAATGAAAGTGCACCTTCTGAAAAGAGAAAATGATGCAAACTGGGAAAATGTGTGGTAAACTTGGGCACTGAAACTATTGGAGCAGGAATGCTGGACTCCCAACATATTTTAGGAGCATGTGGCTAGATTTTGTATAAAAACCCCAGCATAGTCCCTTCAACCACTATGATAACACAAACACAACCCCTACTGCACTGATAATCTAGAAGTGACTACATGTTCATTGCAAGTAAAACATAAGGGTGTCTAGTGCACTTTGGGGAAGAAAGAGGTTAAGCAAACACACAGCAAAGAGCTATAATTCTATATATTATATTATATTAATTATATTATTATGGAAATACTTTAGTGAAGAAAACACAACAGGGTGCTACCATAATATAAAATGTGAGATTTAAATGAAAAACTTCTTTGTCATGTTTCACTACCTCGTCAAACAAGTCATCCAGTCCTCCACAGAGCAGACTTCACTTTCACATAGGATGCTGCTGAATGGAGATGACTCCCAGACAAACCTGTGTCCCTTCCAGCAAGCCGTGTGTGCCACAAAGTGCCCAGTGACAGCGCATACTAAAAAAGAGAGGAGGGCTGGATGAAGCAGGAGACACTCAGTGTATTACCATTCAACAGCAGAAAGTGTGCTGGTTTTGTCTGATAATATTTGAGTCAGAGCACTGCACATCAATGACCTACAAACTACCCTGCTGCTTCTTCTGTGGCTGCAAAAGGAAATAGGAATGCATGGAGAAGGGGTCTAACATATTTTCACAGTTAAGTGAATTTTACTTGACACATATCTTCAGATCTCCTGATGAAAGTAATTATAAAAATGAAATATGTGGTAGTATATGATAGCAACTGCTTGTTTTCCTGCTCAGTATCTAGTGCATCTCTAGTCTGGGAATGCTGGGTACCATTTTCATATAAATGTCTTGTTGCTTTGTTACTGCTGGATAATAATAATAAAAAATGTCTATTGTTAAGAGTTTTGTTTTGTTTTGTGAAGAAATAATACTTAATGAAAAAGAAAAGTCTTTATGGTAACTTTTTGGTAACCTGACTTGTAGATTTTGTTATCTGAAATAATATTTTCATCCTAGTTTGAATAAATAATTTTTTCTTTGATTTATTGTCTCATGAAGGACAAGACTAGTAAGTGTAGATTCATTAAACAAGAATAGTTCCTGGCATAGATATCCATTACAGCCCAGCTAACATTAGCCTGTTATATTCTGTTTGATACACAGTGCTTTTTGCTAATGTTATTAATTCTACACTCAAATAAAAGTGAAATGGGTCAATATTTGGGAACTGTAACCAAAGTTATGGGTAGCAGAATTCCAGCATTTAAAGGAGAACTGCTTTATTTTGAAGATTGAAAATGGGAAAGTTATATACATATATATATTTATATATAACGTAAAGGACCATAGCCTGCCAGTAATTCTGAAGGCCCAAACCTGCTCCTAGTGAAGTTATCCAAGCTCCTTGACAGGAGCCCACTGGAAAGAAGAACAGAGCCTAGTCTAGCAATGAAACACCTTTCCATATGAATTAAAATTGCTGAAGAGGATGCTCCTGCACTTGGCAACTCAAGGAGTCCCAGCCAGGATGAGCAGCTCCATTCCCTAGTTCTGCCCTTTCCCTATGCAAGAACAGAAGGATGCACACTCTATTTCAAACAGTTAAATGTTTGGATGATCTTTCAAAAAGCTTCATCTAGTACTAAAAAATTTACTTCCCTCTGTAGCACCTTACAGTCAATCAGCAGCCAGTCCTGGTGCAGGACGTAAAACTAATAAAAGGGAGCACTCAAGCAGACCAAGTGTGTGCTCGTGTGCACAAACCCAGCACACCCACACACACACAGTGGCAGGCCTTGCAGAAGCCTGGAGTGAGAGTTTCATTTTTCAGAAGGACATAGAGTGACAGCTGCAAAATATTATTTTGTATTTTCCTAGAGCTCCCTTTGTAAAACATGATTGATTGAAATAAACTGTCAACTGCAATTTGTTAATTTTATGTGATTTATTCCTAATGTCTGGATGTGAAAACCTGCTAGGAAAAAATGTTTTATAAAACATCAGTGATTTTTATCACCACTAGTATTCTAGAAAAACAGTTTTTCAGTACTCAATCCTCCTGAATCCTTGTGATTAGCAGCCAGGAAACTGACTGCCACATGCCATATGGTAATGAGAACAGCAAATCAACTACTAAGAAACTGTTAGCCTGTTTGAGACTCAAAGCATTTTCTAAAGTGGGAAAAAAGGCCATGATAATCATTGTCATACTGGAGTTTAAAAAGAAGTCATGTATGGAAACTGTATTTACTGATTATACAGAGAGGACTGCATTTAAAATAGCTGCAAGAATTTGTACAATATTTACTATCCCAAGAGATTCCTGTCATAGGATGAATATTTCTCTTAAATGTAAATGCAATATAGAACACAATATTGCTGAAAATAACATCACCAATTTAAGAG
The DNA here is from genome assembly GCF_000738735.6 of Corvus cornix cornix. Taxonomy (NCBI): domain Eukaryota; kingdom Metazoa; phylum Chordata; class Aves; order Passeriformes; family Corvidae; genus Corvus; species Corvus cornix. The sequence continues at coordinate 101,732,147 of NC_047056.1, read as the reverse complement.
GAAAAGAAAAGGACTACATTTGCCTCAAAAGAACAAGTTCAAAATTGAATTATGTGGCCTGAGATTTGAGCAGAAATCCATTATTTGATGTCCTCAACAAATCAGGATGTGTTCATTAAAAGGTTTAATAGACTTTAGAGAGAATGGAAGTGTATACTGAGACCATCAAGAGACTGAGAGTGAGAATGGAATGATATCACCTCTGTAAGCAGCACTATCAGCTCTGGGGTGGGTAATGCACTAATATGGGTTTCTGATGGGATAAGCCACAGCAAACATCCTGCAATACAATATGTAGAAACACAGAATACAGCTTCAGAAAATATCCACAGCACTTAGAAAGTGCACAGGTCTTCTTTTTAATCAGATAAAGAATTCCCTAATAACATGCTGTGTTTAGCCAACACCTAATATCCTGAAATATTGCCTTTAATACTTGTCAATTTTTTTTCCTGGAAAGAGACTGGATTTTACCAGTGATGCATTTGCAAGGAATGTCAGTTTGAATCTTTCCTATGACCCCAACACAGAGATATTCAGATTTACTAATGGACTCCTTGGAATAACTATGAAAATGGCTGTTACCCTCTTGAGGAGAATAAGGAGAAAGAGCATGTCCTCCACTTATTTTGAAACTACAGATCTGCATCTGTCTGTACTGGCAGCTTCAACTTAAAATTGGAAAAGGTGACACTGCTTGTAACAGACTTGAAGAATTATCTGTTCCACTTATATCTGGCTGAGAGTTAGCCCTGAGATGAGCTGCACAGTAGGTCAACAATAGCATAAGGTCAAGGAAAATGGGACCGGGGAATTTTACTGGAATTTAGTATTCCATAGTAATGAGTTTGAAGAATTTGCAGGCTGAGATACTCTCTGCAAAGGAAGCCATATAGACTCAGAGCATTGCCATCAATTTAGATTTATTTCTGTATTTACTGCTGGCTGGTTATTAAAGTTCTTAATTTTTTTCCCCATGTTTTCAGTGAAGAGTGAACTTATCCGAGTAAATGATAAAACCCCATATTGAAAAGTCTTTTTATGCTCTGAATTCACAAAATATGGTATTCTGAAATGCCAAATGTGTATTTAGGATGAGGTAGCATTCCTTTAATTATTTTGTTTACATAATTAGATCCAGGTCATTAACAGAAGACTCTTTTCTGAATGGTAGAAAATATATCAACAGTTCAACAACAACTGCACTCTAAAGATTTTGGTTTGCTTTTGTTCCTGATTAACCATTTTCACTGTAGTCTGTGTGATTTTAACAATTTCAGTGTAGTACATAAGGGTTTATGTATAATTTCAGAAGAAGAATCTGTGAGTACTCTTCCAAAAATAATGGTGGACAGAATATTGCACTTGACCTACACCCTAAAATTTCTGTTGATCTTTTCTTTGAAAAATTCCAGTAGCCTATTATTTGAAGCTTAGGTTTGAAAATAGATGGAAAAAAATTCTTTTGTATGATGCATCTCCTTTTTTGCTCCTGCAAAAATCCATCAGAACCATGCCACATCATGTTGTCTTTGAGAAAAGTCAAGCTTCTCTCCAAGAAACAGGCCAGCTCCCTTCCCTGTGCCTTTGGCACTCTCTGGTGCTGGAGCCACACCCTGTGAAAGAGGAAACTGCTGCATGGGAGGATATGTTCACATTAGGGACAGAGAGATGGACAGGAGACAAGGATATTAGGAAAGAGGACCAGGGAGGAGACTTGAGCTGGACTTTTACTCAAAACCAAAACAGAAAATTGATTGATCGTAATTAGCCACCTACAGAGCTTAAATGTGAAAGTCAGAATCTTATTTTTGAATGGAAATACCAGCCAAACACCCATGAAGATTCTGCAGTCCCACAGTGGAGCAAGGACCAGAGGAAACACAGAGCTGCACTTGCTGCACACCTGCCCTCCCCATGTCACACAACCAAGGCACACAAGCCACCCTTAGGTTGCAACCAGTGTTCCGTGTCATGCACCAAATAATCCTAAACTGAAAACACTGGTGTTGATAGAAGAAGCTTTCCTGTAAAAATGTATGTCCAAGTTAGACATGGAGGTGCTACAAAGGATAGAACACAGCTCCTTCTCTGTCATAATCCCCATCTTTGTCCTATTTTACTGAAGCGGAAGGAAAGTTAATGGCAGTGGTAATGGTGGTGTTTTTGTTGTTTGTTTGAAGTGGTCATTGCCTCCTAGGAATGGATCTGAGAGCACAGCCTTCACTTTACACATACCAACGAGCTCACCACATTTACAATAAGTTCTTAGGGGGCTGAAGATGAAATACCAGAAGCATCTCCCTCTGTGGCTTACATGTATTGAAATTTAAGTGGATGCTGATTTGTGCTGACATTCCTATTTACTTTCCAGGGCTGTAATGACTAATACTTCTGTAGATACTGTACTAAAAGCTTCCACTTTCTCCAACAATAAAATTTAAGGATTCACTCGAATTAGAAATCTCCTCTGGCCAATTATTTTGATACGTAAGGATGTTGTAAAATAAAGACTACAGAAAAATAATGTCTATTAGTTATTCTTATCTGATTTTTCCTTCTAAGACCTCTATATCAATTGATGGACTGTAGCTTTTAATTTGCAGTAAAAGAACCAGAAAGAAGATAAAGTGGGTTTTACTGTCAAATTTAGGTATCATCCTAGCAGGACACAAAATTGTAAATTGAATCCCCATGCTCTGCAACTGAAATTTAACACCTTGGAAATTATTTTTAGGTTTGTGTTCTTGTTTTTTTTCTTTTTCTCAGAAGAAACAGAGGATCATCTGGAAAATATTCCACCCTTTGATCCAATACACATCAATTTTAGACCTACCTTAACAGCTTTAAGGTTGGAATTCCTTATTTCCAGCCTTCCTTCTGTTATCAGAACAACATAGAGGGTTCTGTTTACCAGCAGTCAAATGATTTGCAGATGACAGTCAAAAAGGAATTTAAAAAGTCTCTGTTCCAAGGAAAGCCATGATCCCCTTAGCTTAAAAAAAATCTCCAGGCTGACATTTCCAATATTTTCAAGAATGCCTAAAAATCTAAAGCTCCACTCTGAAGCTTTTCTTTTTTTTTCTTCTCTCCTTTTGTTCCAGCATAGGTTCAAAATATTCCTATCCCTTGATTCTATTGCAAATATGAATTCACATTTCATATACAGACCCAGAGCTCTTCATAATTTACAGGTATTTTAAGGGCAAACTTGTTTAGAGAATACCTTTTCTTCCCTTTAAACTACTCTGAAGAAGAGAGCCACGTGTGAATACCAAGCTCTCGGCCTCTGTAATATTCTTCCTTGCATGTGTGTGTTTTCATGGTCTGCTCTTGCAAACCTTGCTTACTTTGGATAATCTTCCCTTACATCAGTATTTAAACAGAAGTGAATGGAACTTCTTACATAACACACTACTTGACGTGAGCAGCGGATGTTAAAGCCAGGCTCTTTGTAGGTATTGCAGGATGTGATTTTTCCCTGCAACAATAGCACACTTCAAAAGAAAGGGCAGGAAAGGAAGAGTCCTTTGAGCACCAGCCTTTTTGAAGCCACACGCTGAAGTCTCAAGTCCTAAATCAGCCTTCACGCAGAGCACAGATCACCTCTTACCATCCTGTAACTCTGCATTCCTTGTCAGTCTTTAGGGACAATCATATTTGTGAATAGGGATTTATTCTGAATTTTATTTGTCAGCATTTATTTGTAAAAGAAACGGTCCCCAGTTATTAGGTAGTAAAATGTAATATATAGAAGTGGTATAACTCTACATATGTCAAAAAACAACAGGTATCAGATTTTATACACACAAAATCTTAACTGGTATATTAAAAGAATTTTGCTCTGTTCAGCCTGAAAATTTCAGCATGTGGTACAGTAACAATGTCCAGATTTTCCAGCTTTTAGGTATTATGTATATGAAAATTCATATGAAAAATGGACAGGACACAGGATCTTTTTGGTATTACTTGTACTTGAGAAGCATTAAACACAAGTGTGAAACTGTAAGGAAGTTTCTTAAGACTGAAGACCATTGTTGCCCCAAAATTCTAAAACACCCAGAGACTGATGCTTCTACAAACTTCACATAAGTCCTCAGGAAAAAAAAAAAAATATTAAAAGAAGGGAGATTATTTATTTTCTTCATGTCCTGTATGTTAACCTGAGAATCAAGGAAACATCACTGAACTTGATGGTCAAGAACTTCATAAATCACATGAAAGACAAATACCACATACCTACCAAAGGAAGCATCCTTAGAAAAGGTGACAATTCTTCACATCCCCTTCTTCTTGCCCATTAACACCAGTATCATTTGTCACTTACATTTCAAAACAAAATAGATTGCTCTTTTTTCCTCTATGGAAAAATACATAGATTTTATACACACTTCTCAGAAATCAGGTTTTAAGTGTATGCCAGAAACCTGGAGAAAAGACCTAGGGCTTGCCCTAAAAATAGGAATATTCTTTCCAAAGGTGCTTGTTTCTAATTTGCGTGGCCAACGAAGCGCAGTGAGATGTGTGGTACCCAACCAAATAGATATGAGACAGTTTCCAGCAGAGGATGGATAGATGTGTGAAGTAAACCTGCTTGTCTTCATGAGCCTCCAGGGAAAGAGAACTCCAGGCTCTGATGGTACAACTCAGCAGTTCTTCTATACACAGAGGTCCCCTTGGAGAGTCACCCAGCCCCTTCTGTGTGCAAAAGTGAGAAGCTGAGCAACCAAGGCTCCGTCCTATGACACTGTGAACCAGTCTGCAAGGATTAGAAAATGTTTAGAACCAGAAATAACTCCAGGTGAAAGCCTTTGATTGCCACAGTAGGTTGCAAATCATAATAGGCAAGCACAAGAGAGCCCATAACCTTACGAAACATTCCAGGACAGTTAAATGGAAGACTTCACTTGCACAATTTGAGAAAAGTTCATCTCTAAAGCATGACACGGAAACTCTTGCTCAATACTGTTGTTTTCATTTTAACTCAAAATGAATAAACAGACCCAAATGAGTCTGGCTTTAGGGCAGATTGCCTGCATAGGTACTCAAGCGATACAGATAGCTCTGTAATGAAATGAAACCTTGCCAACTACTTCAGAGTACAGTATTCATTGTTCTGATACCTAAAGAAAAAACATTCCTCATGGATTGCCTTATGAAGATGTATTTCACTCTCTTCTTACAAGTAAGAAGGTCTCAGTACAGCACTAACTCCCAGGCCTGAGCATTGCCTTCAGAGGTGTAGCAGTAGGAGTCGTTACACTGTGAGAGTACAACAGATCAGACCACATCACAAGACCACTCAATGCTGTATATTCTTGAAAAAAATATACTAAGCAAGAAAGAGGCCTTTATTTTTCTAGTAAAAAGAGCTTTTTCTTACATTTTGTTCTACATCCCATTCAAGAAAAATTTAATATATAAAATTATATATATTTTGTATAGATGGTAGTTCTTTTCTTTAGCAGGGTCCTTAGGTTTTGATTGAAAAATTTTCCTAGCCATCCACGATGTCTGTTATCCTTTGAACTTCCTACTGAATTGCCAACACAGATAATTCAGGATACTATGGGAATTAATAGAGTCAGGAAAAGAGATATTGTCTAGCAGGCATAACACTGTAAGCAGAGGACATTTTACTTGTTTATCTCTTCCTACATCACAAAACACTGGTCAAAGTGAGAAATGTTATTTTCAGGGAGGTTTTTTTAGCATAATCTACAGACACTTTAATTAAATATGGCAGTACTTTATTAATTCTCTGTTAAATAGTCTGAATTTGATGTGTTACAGCTAAATCATCTCTATATTTGAATGCAAATCTCTCTCATTGAAAGACTTGACACTAAACACTGTTTTGTCAGAATTACTGAACATTAGACTACTTTAATCCTAACAACTTGTGCTTCAATTGCAATAATTTAAGGTATCCCAGTTTCAGAGCTTGACAACAGGGGCATGGGGAGGTAAAAAGAAACACAGATATAGTAAAAGGTGGCACAATTGAAGACTTCTTTGAATTTGGTAGCTGTATCTAAGTCCTTCATTCTCTGAATCTTTGTCTTTTGGATTGAGTTACACATGTTACCAATCTATGCTATGAGTTATAATAAGGTGGTTTTGTAAATCAGTCCAAAAAAAAATTGTGCAGGATATCTGGTAGCATATACAGAACTAAGTTAAAAAAAATTAAATCTGAATTATCACTTTAAAGAGAAACTTTTATTCCAGATTTTAAAAATATTTTTAAAATAAATTTAAAAAAAAACCCTACTGAAATTGTTATTAAAGAGGATGGGGCTAGGAGTAGTGGGAGGAGAATTTTTCTTTAACTGAAAACAAAAACATACTTGGATTAGTTTAAGGTTCAATTCTGCAAGTTGCCAAGCTTTCTGGTCCCAATTCAGTAAATTACTTAAGCATGAGCTTAAGTTTTAAGCACATCATCAATTCCGAAGAAATGATCTGACTCACACATCCCTAATAAATGTCTGGGCTAGAGCCAGAGATCTCAGCACTTACTAGTACTAGGACTTTCATTTCCTAATTGGACTAATAGTGATAGGTAGATTGCATAGAGAATAAAACCTCCTGCAAACCTCCTTGCAAGCTGGGAGTCGCAGCTGGCTCTGCTGTAACCCACATACCTCACAGAGTGACTCGACCATTCCTGCCATGGTACAAAGCTGGCCACAATGTTCCTGCCCTCCCAGTGTTCCCCCTGTCCAGGGTGAATCACATTCAGTGTTGCTGAAATTCCTAGTTATCCAAACAAGCAATAATAGAAACATTTGAGCAGAAAGAATTTTTGAGTCATGTAGGTGGTTTTCTTGTGTGGGAAACTACCCGCTTTGTATCTATGTGATTAGGAAAGTCAGCTTCATTTGCCTCTGGCTGTCTGAGGCAAGCAACAAAAAGCACATTCATGTTCCTATTCCTTCCTCCTCTCAGTAACACAGAAGAAGGGAAAAGATTATTAACTTCTATGTCATAGTCAGGTTAAGAGAACACATTCCCTGTCTGTAAGGCCTCACTTCTACCAGTGGGAACTTTTTCCAGAATTTTACACTGCCCACCCTGAACTCACCCATCCAGCTGGATGAAAAAAGTGCTACCCGAATGCATGCTGCCCAGTGCACAAAGAATCATGCTGGGATAGCAGAAATATTGTTCTGGTGGTGTTCAGCAGTACACCAAACCCTCACTGGACATGGCATCTGCCCAAAACTGACTAGACTGACTAAAAAAAGCAGCTACTGAGTAGAGGTGAGGAAGATACTGCAATAAGACTGTCCCATTCTCTATATGTGCCCTTCTGGTCTTTGGCAAGCTTCAATAGAAATCTTAGAAGAGTTTTCATGGAAAACCAGAAAAGAACAAATTAGCTTCGGAAAGCTTTATAAATCAAGCATGAAGAGTAACATGGGCTGTAGTCCAAAAGGATTTCTCTGAAAATTAAAAAAAAAAAAAAAAAAAAAAAAAAACAGACAAGAGACCTGAGTACCACAGGCAGAGGAAAGACAGCAGACAGTAGATTCTCACAGCAGCATAGAAATGATATGATTGGGGGAAAAACAGGCTGGGATGAGGTTTTAGTTGAGGCAGATCTGGAGTAAAATATCAGATCTGGAACCCATCAAGAAACAAGGAGGGAAAATGAGGACAGCAATCCCTCAAACATGTTGAAAGCCCAGGGAGGACACAATTTCAAAAACAGCAGGCTGTGAACATGGCTGTGTTGAAGATGGCTGATGAGCCAAAACCCCAGTCCGAGGCGTGTTGGCTGAGCAGAAGGGGAGGGAGAGGACTCGGCTGGGATAGAGGAGCTCAACAGCTCAGCATGAGGCCAGGAATGGCAGGGAGAAGGTTTTTCATGCCAGAGCGGGAGACAGGCTTGCATGGGAAGCTATGCAAAAGCTATGCAAAACAATGTATTCCTGTGAGCACATGGATGAACTGGATACTAGGGTAGGATTTAAACCTTTCCCAGCCCTGATCAGCTTTGTCACCATGTTGACAATGGCACTTTTCAAGAGGTATTTCAGGAACTTTACCCAGCACCCAGGAGATTTTATTAAAGTCAATATGACAAATTGTGATATCTTTCCAGAAGAGAGCCGAACAACAGGTTTGCATCACTTTGCAAGGAGCCCTTGGGCTGCATTTTCAATCTAAGTATACAGAATGATGTCTGTTGAAAGTGCTACACTGAAACCAGTGACATCACCAGTGGCAAAGAATGGGAAGAGCTTTCATGCTCCTCTCAGCAGCCTTAATAGAAAAATGATTAATCATAAGTGCAAAAAAAAAGTTGTCACATGGCCTCAGCTGTTTTATCATTAAATTATACTCTCTATGTTCCTTATTAGTTCTGGACTGACTTTTCTATTTTTAACACAAACAAAGGGTAGGTAATTATAAGTGACATCTGCATATATACTTCCAAAATGTGGATAAAACCTTTCAACACACTGAAATATACTCGTTAGTGCATGCACTTAGATCCTGTCATGTAATAAGAAGGAAATTAATAGAGAAAGATAAAAAAATAAATCATCTAGGGTATCACTGGTCACCTCCTTATTGGCATTTTAGATAAGAGATAATTAGCCCAAGGAAATAGACAAGCTGCCTGCATTAGTACACAAATAGAGCTATAGCTTCCTGTGGTGTCAATGAGAGAGACAGGCAGTTGTGAAAATTTCAGAGAAAGTAGCAGAAATCACAAGGGTGGAATCACAAAAATCCTTTCTAAGCAAACATCTATGCAGAGCAGGAAAGAGTGGGTTTTTTTGGTGGTCAAATCTGAACAGAATAGTCTGCAGATTAAATTATCATGAAAATAGAAATTTTCTGGTAAATAATACAAAATTTGCATCAAGAAAAGTCATCACTGAAAAATTAAGCACTGATAAAAAATATTTCAGTTACAGATATACACATGTACAGATGTACAGACAGGTGCTCACTTGGTATCCATAAGAAGTAGATAAAGAAATGCTCTAAAGGTCTGGCCTATTCAGCACCAACCTCGGTGAAGATTGTTCAAGACTGCAGGTGAAACAGTGCATTTCAAAGTTTTTCTGTTTAAAAAAGTAGAATATTTGTGTCTCAACACAGAAAGTTCCTTCCTTCCTTCCTTCCTTTCCCTCCCTTCCTCCCTCCCTCCCTCTTTTCTTTCTTTCTTTCTTTCTTTCTTTCTTTCTTTCTTTCTTTCTTTTCCTTCCTTCCGAATTCCTTCCGAATTCCTTCCAAATTCCTTCCAAATTCCTTCCTTCCTTCCGAATTCCTTCCTTCCTTCCTTCCGAATTCCTTCCTTCCGAATTCCTTCCGAATTCCTTCCAAATTCCTTCCAAATTCCTTCCTTCCTTCCGAATTCCTTCCTTCCTTCCTTCCGAATTCCTTCCTTCCGAATTCCTTCCGAATTCCTTCCTTCCTTCCGAATTCCTTCCTTCCTTCCTTCCGAATTCCTTCCTTCCGAATTCCTTCCTTCCTTCCTTCCTTCCTTCCTTCCTTCCTTCCTTCCAAATTCCTTCCTTCCTTCCTTCCTTCCTTCCTTCCATTTTTACCTTCAGGTGTGTGGAAATACAGATTTGGAAACCATTCTTGAAAAATATTTTTTCTCTAAACTACTTTTAATATTTTCCTAGTTTCAGGGTAAGCTACTTTTGTGTGTGTTTTCTCTATCAGAGAATAGTTTACCTTCTTTTTTGCAATTAAATATTATATTCTTGAGGATTATCAAGACTAAAAACTATTGATTTCTTCAGTGTTTCCTCCAAATAAAAAAGATCATGTTTACTAGATCTCTGATCATTCCTTCTGATTTCTTCTTGAACCTCTCCACTGTTCATGTTTCTTGAACTCCTGTTCATGCTCTTATTTCTCAGCATTTTTACTACCTTTTACTGAAGTAGCCCCTTACTTTTGCAAAAGCTATTTTATAGCTCAGAAAATACTGTGAGGAAAAATACAATGTTAATTGTATCCCTACCTCAGAGATTTTAGAAGAAAGGCTATTCAGTACATGCAGATAACTATATAAAAAGAATATAGTTCACATCACAATGATATACATAGTTACAATCACCATGACAGTCCCTCACAACCTGCATTCCCTTGTGAGAGAGGGAAGTACTATTATTGCCTTGCTACCATCAGGGACATATCAACAATTATATATATATATCAACACAGTCATCAACAATTATAGATACAAATCCACACAGAATTATATGTCTTCATTTTCTATTTTTATAGAAATAATATATTGATACATATTTATATTTCTTAGTCTCATGCTAACATGTGGATATTGCTAAATTACCTCTGAAAGACCTAGTAAGAGTACCAGAAGAAAAATACATACATTTAGATGAGCTCCATCCACTCAGACAATTTATTCAACAAGGAAACAAGATTTATTAGCTTGTGTTAGTATGGTTATTCTGTTTCTGATGCACAAGCAGCTTAGGACACTCCAGACAACCCAGACTTGTGTCCTGACAAAATTCTTGAGATCTGTTATCACAAGATCTGTGGTAAATTGAGCATGTCTCCCAAATTATACTTCTTGCATGCCCAAATCACCCACAGTCCTTCCTTTTCACTTAGCTTGGGTTTGGGGTTCTTTTAGGAAGTTAAACGACACGAGAGGTAAAGCAGAAATACGGGCAGAAGACATGTCACCTCAAGTTGAGGTTCTTTCCACACCCCAAGCACAGCCCTTTCATCAGAGAGGAGGGACCCACCCCCTCTTCTGGGTAAGAACAGTGTAACTCAAAGTCAACTAGCTGAGACTCGTGGCACACAGACATGCACCAAATGCTCCATATAGGCCTAACAACTGTAAAAACCACTCCTTTTGAGAATAGGAGATGAGTCTAATGATAATTGATGTAGGAACACAATTTAACATTACCCATCTAGACAATTTCTGAGTTCTCCATCTAGACAATTACCCATGTAGACAATTTCTCAGCCAGCCCAAATGCATGAGCTCTGCGCTTAGAAACTGCAGGTGAAACTAGGAAAGGCAAGGAGGGAGAAGGCCAGAAAGGGCAGGGGGAGAGAACTGATGAAAGAAGGAAGAAAGAAGGTCAAAGACTAGAAAAGAAGAAGTAGTGGAAAGAAGAATATTTGAACACCCTGATTTGTCTCATCTTTATGCATTTCACTTTTGTTGGTTTATCATCAAGTAGACTGCCACTGCAGAGACCAGAAATTTGGAGAGCTTTTTCAGTAGCATTTGCAAAATGAAAACAGAAAACATTTTAAAGTCTGTTGCCCTTAGCAGTAAATTTTATTTTTGTACTCTTGAAATGTGGAAGGTTGGTCACCTTGTTGGTTTGCACACTGTCTACTGCCTGACAGGAGCCAGCTGACTTATCAGAAAGGGAAATCTGGCGACAAAAAGTCAGGAATGACTCAGATGTGAATTCTGCCCCATTGCATTAAAACATGTAGCTGAAGCCATGTGCTATTGCTGGAAACTCAAGTCTATGTTTGGGGCATTACTGAAACACACTTACCAAATTTGCCTCTTAACTGTCAGATTTTTTTACTAATTTATGCTGATTTATAATAAGTATATTGTTAGTCCTTATTGTTACCATGTTGTTATAGTTGAGAGGTAAATATTAGAAAAATTTCTGGTTTTCCTTTTTTTTTTCCTCCATAAAAGAACTAGATGATTTGTCTTTGTTTTGTACTCAGAGTTTGGAAATCTTCTAAATAAATCAAGTAGTCTGTCAGTCCCCACAGGTATTTTAGCTGCTTTAACAACTTAGCTCCAATCCTGCAAATTTGTATGCACAAAGATGGCCAAGAATAGGACTTATCTCACCTAATCTAACAGATAGGAATCTAATCTACACAGTTGTCTAGGCTACACTTCTGTTGTCAATTGAGAGAGGCAGAAGTCTAAGATAGGAGGTATGAATCACCCCTCCGGAGGCGAAAATCTCTCTCCATTGACTCTAGAGGGAACCTAGGAAGGTTGGTTAGACTAGACATCTAACATTTAAATGATCAAAACTAAGTGAGGTAAATCATATTTGAAGTGCATGAAGAGCATGCTGAAATCAGTGCAACTATTCCTCCAAAAAATAGTTGTTTGGATGTTAAAATATTTGTATAATAAAGCTTCCACAATATCAAGTTTTTACTGGAAAAGATTATTTCTATGTGTTTAGAGGAACACAGCTTTGATCCCTGACTGGTATTTTTTTGGTAAAATTAGAAAGGGATGCAAATCAAAAAATTCAGAGGTAGGAAGAAAATTATTTAATGGTACGTTACAAAGTATTTTAAAAGGTAACTTTTGCTACCTTACCTGATCCATAACTCATTGTTATAGCTGGTCAATCTGCTTCTGAGAGGCAGTCTTCACAAAAAAAAAAAAAAAAAAAAAAAAAAAATCATACAGTAAAAATGACACTATAGAGGTGTTTGGGAATATCAAACTTAAGAAGAACTTGTTGTTTTCACATATCAGCAAAAATGAATGATGTTACCTCTGCTCCCTTGAAACTTCAGGAAAGGGTAGTTGTGATGCCTGACTGCAAGGATACTATTCAAATAGTTGGTTATTGACAGGAACCTGTATCAAGTACATCAAGAGGTAAAAAATATGAAATTGAAATTGAAATTGAAAATATGTTGGTAAATTTTATCAGCAGAAGATAAGGACTTGGTGAGTCTTACAGGCCTGGTTAACACAGATCCTGAAATGAACATTCAAAGGTACATTTTTCTCTACACTACCAAATCACAGAGTGTTGGGTTTTTTTCCTCTGTGGAAAAAAACTGCTTTAATTTTGTAGGGACAGAAGGAAGCAAATGCCACCCACCTTGAGGCCTCTGATTTCAAGGCACTTCCCTTCCCATTGCATGTGTTTGTGGGGAGCAGAGGTTTCGTGTGTGCGCAGCTATAAACTTGCCAAAACCCTCTCAGCGGCTGCTGCCGCCCCACCAGTGCAGCTGAGGGGTTGACTGCCATGCTGAAGTACTGAGTCAAACTGGAGTCTGTCCCCACACACAGCCCAAAAACTTGGGAATTTCAGTGCCAGATGCAGGGCGGTTAGGAAATCCACCCCCATAACCCAGGCACAGGGTGCACAGCTGGAGCACAGACGCAGACGGGGCCTTCCCAGAGTGGCTGTGGGCCATGTGGGATCAGCAAAACTCTGGGACATGGCACACCCCAAAAGTCTGCAATATGCCCCGTGTTCACAGCAGGTAGGGAACGCGTAAGGGAACACGCGCCGCCATTCAGCCTGGGATCTCCACATGGCACTCAGCTGTCAGCTTTGTTCCGACTGCCGGGATTCAGGTGGATTTCACTTGGCGCTGCAGGGAGACAGACTTTACCACTTTGTGACTCACACCCGATCGGGGGGAGTGGGAACAGCAATCATTTATGACTCACTACATTGTATAAGGCTGTGGAAAATCATTTGCTTGCATACTGTACAAATACATACTGGAAGTATATTAAATATGTTGAAGTAATTGGAACACAATTAAAATGTTCTGAAGCAAAAGAGAGAAAGGTTACTCATTACCAGTCTCGTCCTTTTCAGAGAGATAACCTATTAGCAGAAATTTGCAGTATTTTCCTTCTGAAGTAGTCAAGGCTTTAAAATTCTGTCTAGAAATAGAACCGTGTGAATAATTTGGGGTGGGGGTTATATTCAAAGAAAAACTAGCAGTTTTTTGTCTTCTTGACAGTGTAGTTTTTTTTCTTTTCTTGAGCAACTGTTCCTAGGATAAGAAAAATCTAAGTTATTCTGAAATAGTAGGAATAAATATATTTTGAAACTTTCTCTCTGAAAGCAAAGCTGTGCAAAAGCCTAATGCTCAAACCAGTGTTTGAATAAAACAGGCTGCAAAGGATACTGTTACACAAGAAGGAAAGAAACCATAGCCTGCAGGTTGGGGTGCTGGTCTACAAAGTTCTTTGCTTTGCTAGAATTTAAATGAGGACCTTAGAAATAAATATCTCTGGCCTAAATCTGCAAAAAATCTGAGGTGCCTGAATCCTGTAGAATTTGGAACCTGGGGTTAGATGACTTGGATGGGGCAAGTGATGGCAATATCAAGGAGAGCACTGTTTGAACACTCCCCTTTCCTTCAGATCAAAGACATGAGAAGCAATACTAATTAAAGTACTTCTACCTGGAAAGGAAAAAAATCCTGTCAAAAATTGATATTTTTTGAGACAACTAGTTCACAGAATCACAGAATATGCCAATTTGGAAAGGACCCACAAGGATCACTGAGTCCAACTCCTGGACCTCCGCAGGACCATCCCCAAGATTCACACCACATTACCCAACAGAGTGAAATGTGGGTTCAGACAAACCCCATGAGAGAGTGATGCGTGGTGGGAAGATGAGAGCAGGACCCAGTGCTCTTCCATCAGTCTTCAGTGCTTCAATCTTGAGTCACAGACAGGTCAATCCACAGAGAGGAACTTCTTGTTATCAACCAAACCTAAAGCTGAACTAAAAGAAGTGCAGGGAATGGTTAGCTGATTGCTAGGCAATGGCTATCACAGCAAACACAAGCTAAAATCAGCTCAGGCCAAGACAAGCCTGGGCATGTTTTTAATCTCTGTACTCTCAGGTCACAGAAAGGCCCTGACCTTTTACGTGTAGTGACAAGAAATCACATATACTGGCTACAAAATAAGGGCTAGGAAACAGAGAGGAAGAGAAGGATGGTCTTTTCTCACCAGAAACAAAACAGATCTATGTATTGCCTTAAATACGTGTGGTGTGATTAAAATGAGACACTCCGTATTCTGAGGTTGGACATAAAAAAATTTCCTTTTAAGAAAATCCTTGTTGAAATAGAGAAATTATTCTGTTCTGTCAGAAAACAGACAGGATACCTGGAGCAACTCTTTCCCAAACTATAATCTCAGGATCAGTGCCTTTCAACAAGGAGCAAACCTTCCAGTATCTCCAAAGTTTCAGGCATTTGTGAATTGCCTTTTTCCCCTTTTTTGAGGTTTACTTTCCTGCCTGTGCAGCCAGAAATACAGGATTCATGGGGACAGAAAGAAAAAGCAAGACAGCCTGAGAGTCTGAGGACTCACCTGGAAGGGACAAATTTGAGTTTACATTTAAATGTAGGCAAAACAATAAAACAAGTACAGGCTCACTTCCAAACATCTGACTTTTGGTAAGAATTTTGCAAAGAGCTTGGGATCCTGCTCTCATGCTCATTGGCTTCTCCGAAAAAAACATACTAGCTCTGTGCACATTGTTGTCCCCCTTGTCACCTGGACCCGTAACATCCCAAAGAAGCCCCTCTCTCTCCTGCACAGAGCACCCTACCCCTGTGGAAAAGGACATCTCTCAGTGCAGCCTCTTTGGGACATTTCTGCTGTAACATCCAACGAGCTCCCTGGGACCTTGGTGACATCCCAGTGTCATCCAGTATAGTGCAATTCCATTCACTCAAACCAATCTAGTGCTGACTTCTACTCCAGCCAGTGAGAGGTGGCCCTCAGTCAACTGTTAGTTGAGGCTGAGCTTAAAAGACACAATGAGTCTCACATAAAAATTTATGATACAACTACTCTGTGTTTTCCATTTGTCTGTTCTCCCTTTTTGTCTCCTAGGCAAGGGCCCAACTGATATCCCAGCATAGCTGATGAAAGGACTTTAAATTTTGGAACATTGTCAGAATCTTATTCTGTTAATGTGTAGAAACAAATCTAGTGTAAACCAGAAGGTTTTTTTACAAACCTCCTAATATCACAGGCAGAGCCATGCACTTATAGCTCAGTAAAGTGTCCAGAGCAATACTGAGACAGATCAAAATCCAGTATTTTACAGGAGACAGAAAATCTTTTTGAATATGTCAGATGTAAAATGTGACTTGTGTACTACCTGAGCAGGGGAAATATAGGAGCACTAATGTCTTAATCATATAGAATATCCTGAAATGGCTAATATAACCAGCTAAAGCCACTACATTAAATTAATTACTGGATTAAATTTAAAAGATCAGTCTAAGAATGCTGTTTTGAATAGACAGAAAGTGGTAAAAACATTATCCACTTCCCAGTGTTTTCTAGTGGTTTTAAAGATTTAACAGACAAATAAGGTAGATGTTATTGTAAAAATCATTGTGATTACTACCAAACAGGTCTATAGGAGAGCAAAGAGCAGTACAATAATAAAAAAATTGGACCAAATAAAATAATAAGGAAAGGAAAATGGTGATTGCAAACTCTGTGGGTTTCAAGCAAAATGACAATATTGATTTGTAGCCCAGATGTCAGAGTAATAAATATCATGGGAAAAACATACTCATTTTCCTTGATTTGGGGAAAGTCCCAAATGAGGCTTTTAATTTTTACTAAAAGGAAAAATATGTGAAGAAAAGAGGACAGGTTACTTTAATTTTTTTTTTTTTTTCATCTGGGACAGTTGAATATAAATCATTTTTGGATACAGAAAAATATATAAAGGCTTTGCAGCAGAAAAGAGTACCAAAAATTTCCTGTGTTGGATTTCTCAGAACAAGATAACTAGATATGGAATCTGAGGGGTGGGCAATGAACAGCCTTCAGTTTTAGGGGGGAAGACAGAGGTTAACCACCACATTCACTAACTCAGATTCACAAAATATTCTGAGTTGGAAGGGACCCACAAGGATCATCGAGTCCAACTCTTAAGTTAATGGCCCATAGGGGGATTGACCTATGGTGTTTTTAGCACCATGCCCCAAACAACTGAGTTTGTCTCCTCATTCTGTTATCAGAATAATTTCACATGATGATATGAGGGTATTTGAGTTGACCCACGTATATGTGGAAGGGCTAAAGAGACCTCTTTTATCTGGTAAGATACTGGAGAAATGTGAAAATTGCAGATTTTTTTTTCTTCAACCCCAAATTTAATCCCTTATACACTATAGATGAGGCACAAAATAGTTTTTTCAAAGAAAAAGATTAAAAATGTAGCTGTTTGTTTTTCAAACAGATGAACAAAGACCTCTCTGTTCTATTATCAGTACTCATATCTGTTCTGATACAGGATGTGTCATTGCTCCCTGTACCAAAGTGTTACTGCATATTGTAATGTTCATTGAGAAAAATAATTAAAAGGAAAGCTCAGGATGTGGTTAAACCCTACCCATGTCACTCTGGGCTTTACATGCATAAATCATGTCCAGGGTTATGGAAAGAACACAAGAGAACAAATTCTCCTTTTTTTTTTATATCTCTGGATACTTCTGAATACTTTGGCAAATTCTTGCTCATTTTTTTCAAGTATTGTCTTAATATTCAAATTCATGAAGCGCATGAAGATGCCCTGGGTTTATTAAAACTTGTTTGTACTCAACATTTTTGAAATTCAAGTCACTACATCACTATATATAAAGAACCTCAGTAGGCTGGCCTGATTTTTGGAAGTGCCAAGTTGCCACAGTTTTTACTAAAGCTGGTGAAAAATGTTAGTGCTCAGTAATTGGAAATCCAGTAGGCTTTTGCTCAATTTTTTAGCTATATATGAAAGACTCTGGCTAGCTAAAGATGAAAATCTTAAACTGAGGCTTAGTCTTATAACTTCATAATGGAACAGAAAATTGGGTCATCATATTAAAAGAAGGAAACAGCAATTGGGTCATTGAGATTGAGGCAGGAAAGCAAGTTCATCCTCAGTTCGCTGAATTTATCTAGTGTCTTTATCATTAAGAATATCTCAATGTTCAGGATTTTTCCTGAGGTTTCATTTACAATGCAATTAAAAAAATGCATACTCTCCCATGGGTATTTCAGACAGTGGTGAGATCTGGTGTCATATTTAAATACTTGCCAGAATAGAAAATTTAGAGGTGGGCTGAGGATACAGGGTGAAAATTTCACTTGGGAAGGACTCTCATTTCCACTGGAGTCAATGAAAGAATTCCTGCTGACTTTTAAAGACAGCAAAAGCAAGTCAGCACAAAAAATGCACATAAATAGAAGCATTCCAAGCCTGCTGAGACCTCATTACATAATTTTTAAAATATGAAGGATAAATCTAGGCATCTAAATGACATATACATGTGTTATGCACCATTAATAAGTGATGAGAAATAAATAAATTAAACCGAACATGCCCAGTGCACCGCTGCTCTTCCCAGGATGTGAGTCGGAGAACCTAAAAATAGAAAAGATGATTTTATGTGCAAGTGCCATGAAGGAGTAGTGGTTCAAAAGGGGAAGATGTAAACAGAGAACCAGCGCAGTCCCAGTGGGGGTGTAGAAATGTGAGGAAGGGCACAGCTTCTCTCTGTGCATAACATTGAGAGACCCAGGTAAGGCACAAACTGCACAGATCTAAAATATAGCAGGAAAAGCCCTCCCACTGTGAATTATAGCCGAATTTTTTCTTCAGTTTTGATTTTTCTCTTCTCCCTGAAAAGTTGTTTTTGGCTACTGGCTATATAAGTGGCTTTTATATGTCTGTTTGATTCCTATTTTTTGTGTCTTGCATGTCTGCTGAATAATTTATGCCATGAAAAACAAGTTAAGCAAACAAGCTGCTTCTGTGCTTCATTCAGGAAGCAGTGATGTTAGTGGTCACTGACGAGGGAAGGAAAGATGGTCCAAGAAACTATTTGAGCCAAACACTTTGAAGATCAAGACCAGATCCTTAACTTAATTACATGATAATAAAGGCCAGTTGTTAACTTCCTCCATTTGAGAATGATATGTTCATTCTGTTTCTAATTGGCAGCTGCTGCAGGGACCCACAGCTCTGCAATGATGTCAGTACAACAGCTCCAAGCAAGAGCAAACAAAGCATCAAGAAACGTATATGCACAGAGCACAACTGTTTCCTCTTAGCTGATGATTTGCCTACAAAAATAAATCCCACTTGTTTCAAGACCCTGACACAATAATGAAGCAGAAGTGATACCAAGCACCTTCATAATTTCTAGAGTAGCCATTTGGAGACTTCCAACAGCCCCCTGTGACTGGCTGGTGGGTGCCAACAATAGACATGGGGATGAACATGTGGTAGCTGTGGTTATTCTCTATGTGCTGTATATGCAGATTCTGTTCTTTACAGGAAAAATGCTATAAAAAGTAAATCAGATTATTCTGAAGAGCATTATCTGTTGTGATTATGCCCTTAATTTCTTTTGGACCTCCATGTCTCAGTGTATGGAGGGTTCCGTATCCAAACCCAGGAAAGAACCCAAACTGCTGGAAGCTGCTCGAAGCAGAATGTCCAATTCAGACTCTTTACAGTAGAATACAAAATAGTTAAAAAATAAACATAGAAGAGTGGAACTTACTGCTTAGTAATGATGCTTAACAACACCAATTTCCTTGCAAGTCTTATGTGTAGCTGGATTCTTCCTGTGGAGAAACATCTTCCCAAGTTAGATCAATTGTGTGCCCTCAGCAGGTCTCCCCATTCACTCAGTTTTCAAGGTGTTGTGGAATAAATGCAGATCTGGTGTCAGTATTTCATTTGAGAAATAAAAATTGGGGAAAAAATGTTTGAATGTCTATTTCAAAGGCCAGTGTGAGAATCAAAACCAAAGCTTGAGCACAGTCAAGGGCTATGGGAATGAGGTAATCCTCAATTCCAAAGAAAGATATAATAAAGGGTAATACCTGCATCTAGAAAGAAAAGGTTAAAAAGCACATGATGGGCAGCTGATTTGAAGGGTGTTCTGGAGAAAAGCTGAAAAACCAGAGCATCCTTTTCTCAAGATGTTGAAACTAACTGTGAAAGCTAACCAGAAAATATTACTAGAACTAGAGTCCAACAGATAAGGGAAAGATGGTGTTGTGAAAACATGGCCCCTACTTGTCCCAGGGTACACCATCAAGGTAAGAAGGTTCCCAGTGGTGGTTGTGGTTATCCCTTGTATCTCCAGTTTGGTAATCTGGAAATCATGAAAGGTACAGAAGATCCTAAAGAGTCTCACATACAAGGGCTGCAGTGAAGAATCCAAAATCCAAAGACTGGGACCTTGGATTAAAACTCTTTGTTTAAAATGAAAAACAAATGAAAAACAAAAAAATAAAAACCAAAATTTAGCTTTAGGAAATGTAAAGTAGAACTCTTAAGCCATAAATCAAGAACACAGTGTACACCTATCCTGGTGCCTGCTGAGAGATCCAAGGCCTAAACTCTGCACATGATAACAACCTTGCACCAGAAAATGCTGGGGACTGTAATACCAAAACACATGACTGAGAATATACTCAGCATTGAAGCTTGACAGCAACATTTGCCATATCCTGCAGCTGAATAGAGCTTATTGATTTACCTGGCTTTGCAGAGACCAAGGTTATCCTGATTATGGAGCTCAAAAGATCATTCCATGAACGGACAGTACCATATCATGCGGATTTACTGCCGCAGTCTTACCCCTTTTCAGTGACTGCTACACCACACTTCATTTTGCAGCATTGATGTGTTCTCAGAATGCACAAAACAGCAGAGATCTATTTTGAGTTGAGGCATCTATGTAGATTTGTACCATCTGAAAATCTGGACTATGGTATCCCCACATTCCTTTCCTGCATGCAACATAATACTGCTGGGCTGCAAACAGCTGTTGGAACTGGCATGTGACAACTAAGGGCAACCAAATTCCTTCTAATTAAACAAAACTTTGTCACATACAATGGGCAATTACTTGAGATTCCACCCTGTCTCCTCTGGAAAAACAGGTAACATTCATATGAGTAAGCTGGGCTGTATCAGAAGAATTCATTTTAAACCAATAATGTTCTGCTGCTAATTGATGCACTATCATATCAAACAAAGAGCCAGTATCTGCAAAAATGAACACACTTGTTGCTTCTATAATTAGAAAAAAACACTCATAAAGTGTGCATTGATGGAAATGCAAGTAGGAGTCATCATATTCTCCCGTGCTACGCAAATGTTGCAGCCAGTCTCCCTTTCTACACAAAGTTATTAGGTAATTATAGGTCACATGATTAGGTAATGATAGCTCGTTATTAGGTAATGATAGCTCACATGATCTCCTCATGTATGTGAGGAGACCTTGCATCAAAGTTCACTTGCAATTCAGAATATTCCTAAAGTCTGGAGTAGGTAAAATATCTGAACCTCTCCTCATCACTACTGCTGTAATTCTTTTGTTTACATGCTGGTTTTTAAGTGGTAAAAGCCTTTCAGCCTGTGAGCCGAGATGCTCAAGCTTCTCAGAAGCAGGACACCTTAGTTCATGTGAAAGATTTCTTTGTTCAGGCTAGAAAGCAGGAAAGTCTGCATTAAATAGTCTGAGTGAAATAATTGCAATCTTGATACTTCTTCATGACTCCCACACTGAAAACTTCTCTTTCATAGGAAAGGGGTTGGGTGAAGTAGATATATATCTTTTCTTAACTTGCAATGATCCAACTTTACTGAATTTCTATATTGACCTGATCCAAAGCATGAAAGTTGACAGAAAATTTAAGGTGGAAAACGTATTCTAACAATAAATGACAACAAATCATTTGCAGCAGGGAAGCTGCCTGTCTGCCTGAATGGCTACAGAGATCAGAACATGGACTATTTACGTAGCTACCTGAGACTCTCACCTTCAACCCAACACCAGAGTGAAATCTTGCGAACAATTAGGAGTCTATTAGAAGTTTCCATGAAAAGCAATGATGGTTAAATGCCATCAGTGAGGGATTCAGCAGACAGACTGAGAAGGAAGGCAAAGCTGTAAATCAAAAGCAACAGTTGGCATTTACAGGTTTTAAAGCCTTTCAAAATACACAGGATCCTTCAGAGAAGGAGACTGTAATCGTACTCATCTGAGTGGCACGTGATGCTAACAAGTTGCAAAGTGGAAGCTAAAGGCCAACAAGGCCAGTCAGTCACCCTTTTTAATAAAGCGGCATGTAATGGCTGAGATTTTCTTGGCAGTCCTCAAAAACACTTCTTAACAGCTCTCTTCTTTGGGTATCTCAGCATAAAGCAGAGGAGTCGTTTGATAGATCAGGCTTAAGAAGGTATTCCGGTGAAGACAGTCTGGCAGTAAAGGCAGCAGCTAAACTGCGAATTTCATGTTGGCTCTACTGGCAGAGCATGATGAACAGGGTATGTTTGCTCATTATTGTCATGATCTGCAGAGTATTTCACTTGAACACAAGAAATGTGAAAGTAGTCTTAGGGGTACCTAACTTCTCAAGAAGCAGGGCTGATTATAGGCCTTAACAAGTAGCCTTGCTTTAAAATCTCTACTAAATCACAAGGTAAGCCACAAAAGAGAAGCAGTATCTCTGCAATCACAAGATACCTTGCAATCAGCACAAGTTTTCCTTGAATTCATTACAGCATTCTAGCAGAACTACTGTTGCAACAGATGTCAGAAAGAGATGCTGTTACATACTGTCTTTCCAAATCACAGGAATAATCCTAGCATGAGAAGTAAGATTTAGTAAGGAAAACAAGCTGAGGAATTGCTTTGGGTTACATAAACCCTGGGAAAGAAGCAACAAGAACTTTTTTCTTTGGTTTTAATCTCTGTTAAGAATTCTCGAGAAATGTAGTGGAAGAATCACTCTTAGATAATTGGCCATTTTGGATGGAGATTTATATACACACATACATATATATATATATTTCCTGTACTCTGTTTGACAACTTGCTTTAGAACCAGATTGAGTGAGCACATCAAAAATAATCTCAGTTATTGAACAGAATTTCAGAGGCTTTCTAAGTCACCCTTACAGCATTCTTTTTTATGAAGGTTTCAAGACCTATGTTACATATTTGAGACATTGTTCTCTGACCTGGTTTAAGATGGATCATATGTTAGCATATGAACCAGTGAAAGAGTTTCAATTATGTAATGCTGCTCTGTGGAGTAAAGCTCTGAGTACTTGCATACTGAAGTATTCATGGAACACAAAAAATGCAAGAATTTTGTTCTACATCTGGAAAAATGGATGCCTGGAAAGTTGAATTAGTTGAATTTAACAGAGGTGGGAAAAAGTTTTGGAGAGTAACAGTAACTAATTTAGGTTATGCAAGTTAAAGTATCTGAACACTAAAAGTACAACAGGTCCAGTGTCAAATACCTTCTCTGACCTTGTTCCAGATTATTTTTTCTCATGATGTTTCTAATTTCTGGATCTGCTTCACTGTATATAAATAGTTGACCCATTAGTTATCTTTTCCTGACCCAATACAGTGTCCAATTATTTTCTTTTTTTCTCTTGACCCAGAAGAAATCTTTTCCAGGGCTGCACACTGCTTATTCAAAGAAGGAAGATGCATGTATCAAGTCTTGCCAAAGTGCTTAGATTTCACAAAGTTGACATGGGTATTGAAAAATCAAATAAATTAATGTAGAATGCAAAAAAGGAAAAGTTAAGCCACAGCTCAATATGAAAGTGTGAGACTGTTTTCAGAGAGTTTTGTTTGGGCAGATGAATAATGGCTTTAAAGCATAGCAGCATCTACTGTGTATTTGTCCTAAAAGACCAGATTTCCTGAAGCTGAACTTAAAACTTATGCTATTTTAGTACAAAAGGGTCAATTCCACTTGACCATTTATACTGAGTATGAATGGTTGGGAAGCAAAGGACATTACGTACAGGGGATGGTATGCTACTCAGGCAGGGAGTTTATGAAACAACCCCTAATCAAGTCTTTAAAAGCAAAGTGAAGAAGGCTTGAAACAAGAACATAGCTCAGTTTGCAATAACCTTTGCAGAATGTTTAGGACAAAATCAATTATATTAATATGATTTATTCTCATCATAACTTTCCGTAAATTTCTTCAAGGACTGGAAAGTGAGATAATAGCAAAATTTAGTAGACTAAATATCCCACCAATCCTTTACTCCATTCTTTACACCAAGTTTTTTCTCCATTCGCACCAGTTCTAAGGCTGCTGCTGTTACCACAGTGTCTCAGTGCCTTCTAGTAATGCACTAAACAATGTGTCCAACATCTGTCAAATGTTTGTGCTCTGTTTTTCTCCTCAAGGGAAGATGTGTGTTCAGCAGAGCTTTTTTCTTTTGGAATTTATTTTTAATAAAATCTAAATGGCAGTGCTATTTGTTTGTTAGAGAAGTCAAAGAAATGAGACTTGCACTCAGGACAGTAGGCACACAGGATGCCATAGCCCAGGGCTACCTCTGGGAGAAGAAGGGCAATTTATGCCCAAGAGTGGGAAAAAGCTGTGGGCAGGTCCTGAGGGTGAAAAGGTGGGGAGTCTTTAAAAGGAGCTGTGACAGGGGGTTACTCATACAAACTGTGAATTCAGGAAGGAGAGGGTGAGACTTTATTTTTGCATCTTTTACTGCTTGCATTCAAATTTCATGTTGCAAATGCAAATGCAGAAAAAAAGCTTCAGCTGAATTCCCACATACTGTCATCAGAGCCATTCATTACTCACTTTGCTGCTGCTGCTCCTGAGCACCCCAGATTTGGAACAAGAGGCCTGTGACAGTGATGCCTGTGGAAGACTTGGGAGGGTATGTTTGCGCATTTACTGCCTACACTCTTTTAATGTCCAGCTCCGGACAACCTTAAGAAATCCAAATGTCTCTCACACATGTATTTTAAAATGAGAGTGAGAGAAAGGAAAAAAAAAATTGCTAGGACCTTGCAGCTGGTGAGAACATAGGTGCAAAGTTCCGTGTATTGAGAATTAAACACTATGCAATTAGAAGGTAAACTTAGATGGCTTTCAACTCACCAATGTGCTCCTTTTCAGTCATTAAGAGGGATTCTAAAATACTCTTATGAAAAGCCAGGAGGGTCCAGCTCCATCCCCCTCCCAGCACTAACAAGTGAATTTACCTTTGACTGGAGTAGATGTGTTAATGGCAAATAAATAATTGCGGTAATTTATTCAGTGGGTTCTATTCGTCGGAAATAATTGCTTTGTGTGACTGTTTCTCACTTAAGCTTTAAGAATAAACTCCTACATGAGCCTTCACATAAATAGTATATCTAGTAAATTGTCCTTCCGCGGTTGTAAAAAGACTTTAACTACAGCCCTGCAGCTAAACCAACTCAATTCTCAAGGAATATGATTAAAATAAACACTGCAGATAAAACATTAAGTTTTCTTCAGGTGATATTTTACTACCCTTTCTACCATAATCATCACTTTTATTCATTCCATTGTTAACTTTTAACAGCTAAAACCAGCATGATTTAGAAAGTGAGACATCCCTTGAGCTGGAAAGAAGCAGCATTACCAAACAAAGCTTTAAAAATATCATTGTTCTCTGGCTGCAGAGACACATGTGCATTTCCCTTGTTACAGACAAATGTTGTCTATAAGGGAGGATTTATTCTTCTCTGTCCCAAAACATAAATTTAGTCTCAGTGCTCTAGTCCCCAAAACTCCCACACATTTCGTTGGAAAATATACCTGAACAAAGACAGCAAGTTCTGTCCTTGGGGAGGCCAAGAGTAGATTTTTGTCTCAGATTTATACCAGCAGCATGTGGAGACAGAAAATATGCAATAAGTCAAAGAGATTTTACTTATCAGAGATTTAGACAACCGTTTGTCAGTACTTAACTGTATTGCTGGATGACTCATTCCCATTTCTAATACCTAGGAATACAGGGCATGTGCGGGAACACAATGTCTGCATTGATTTTAATCTGGTCTCTTTTTGTACTGTCTACAAATAGCTCAAAACGAACCCAATCAGATAAGCAGAGCAGAAAATGATTGCAAAAACACATACAGTAAGCCACTCACAGAGGCCTCAGAGAGGCCAAGGAACACACAAAACAGAAAACACAAAGGTAGCAAAGAACAGCTCATAAAAGGATACCATTTCTCTATGCCATGGATGCATAATTTAGGTAGGGAAAGTGATCAGGCAGGGAAGAGAAAGATTTTCTTTTTAGGTGCAGGACCAGCAGCTGCCCTACTCGAAACCCAGTGTTAGCAACACATCCTTTCTAAGCACTTCAGTTTTGGATTCCAGGCTTCATGTCAAAGTAGGAATCCATTATTTACACTAGACAGGTTGGAGATGGCAGGCTCTCCTGCTATTGCACTAATAGTATTTAGAATACTCTATGTGCTCTGGTCCTCACTGAACTCCCTTTCACAGATGCTTGCTGTAAACCTTGGCTCCAGAAGAGTGGTTGTGGTAGACTTTTGGGAAAGAGTCTTCCGGTTCTGGGAGAAATTTTCAGTTTTTGAAGTTTTTTTCTGATACAAAGTGAAACAAAAAATTGAAATTTTGTTATTGTTTTGCAAGCTGTTCCTCTTAAAATTACTTGAATCAGGGAGGTTCAGAATTTTTTTTCAATAACAAGCTCTTTGTTTTCAGTCTTGACATTTGCTTTTTTGCTCCACCTTTCAGTGAAGATCAACATTTCCAGGTTGCACACTCAAATAAAAGTACTAACCAAACCAATAATTCTGTTTTAAAATTTTCCAAAGAGTCTCTGTCAACAAATTCAAAAGCTTCTGATGCTGGAATATCCATCATAGATACATGTCTCCAGAGTGTTGTCATAGCCTTGACAAGTCAAGAATGTCCAACAAAAATTCCTTGCTGGTCTAGCCCCTTAACACATATTTCTTTTGCCATCCTGAAGGTACCCTTTTGGGAGCCAGGGTGGAAGGGGAAGAAACAAATGTGGGTTGTGGGATAACAGGCTCATCCCTAATCCAGAAGGGATGATAGGAGGAAGAAGCAGTCATGGAAGCTTATACAAGGCAGAGATGACAATCTATCAGATGTTAAAACAGTCACAGAGTCAGAGTAGCATCTTTGACTACTCATATATAACATAAAATCCTTTTTCCACATCAGAAGAAACTATAAGCCCCCTAAGGGTACTGCAATTACACTGATTTTACATCATAATAAATCAGAGAACTGTCAAAATTGCTATAACAACAAGGACCAGAATTTCATCTTGCCTTCTCTGTGTGACCATGGGTCTGCCCTTCATCCTTTCTGATAGGCATTTTTCCTTCATGAACCATTTCTCTGAACACAATTATGTGGAAAAATGGAGAGGCTCACAGAAGTTCCTGAGGCAGTGCCAGCTGAAGGAGGCATACATTCCCATAGCTCAGAGGAGTCCTTAGCTACAGCAGAGACCGAGAGCTACTGCATCTCCCTTTCCTGATCCTGGAGCACGTTCTGCTTACAGCAACCCAGGCCCTCCCTGCCACATCCCAGGGCAGAGCACATGGCTGCAGTTTGCCATCCTGGGACAAGCTTAATGTAATTCCTGTGTAGTTCACAGCAGGAGGAGCGCAGTCTGCAGAGAACAGCCACGTAATTCATGTTTGCAGTGGCCCCCTGCATACATTTTCTGAGATCATCCTAGCAGAGAGCTATGAGTTTCCTCCAGTTTGCCAGACCAGATATGCAATATGCTCAGAACTGGGAAGAACAGTGTTGTAGTGTTATATCACAAAGACCATCCCAAAAAAACCACAGGGACAATAAGAAATATTAGTCTCCAAAAGCAAGTGGGAAAGCAATTACGTATTTGGAGCTGTGGCAAGCCCAAGTAAAACTTGCCTGTATTTTCCATCTAGGATGGAATCAGGTTTTTAAAAAGCTATTCTAAAGAGAGCGTAGGGTTTCTCAGCCTGAAGGCTTCATGTCACCCTGTGTCCTGTGACGATGACTACCTCCCTGTTTACTTCAGAACTGAATGGAAAGTTGCTTATGTACCTCCTACACTTTTGCTAGCATCTTGATCCTTGTCTTCCAGCAGCCTCAGGGAAAGATTGAGAGATAAAGAATCCCCATAAACAGAGAAAGAGGGCTTCCCAATCCTATTCCTTGGAATAACCTGTTCTACAAGGGCAGTATATTTCCTTGACGGCAGAAAACTATTGTGGAATGTCTATGAGGAAGTGGTTTCAAAACTCTAGTCCAAATTCGCGGCAGACACCCCAAAACTCTCTGTAACACCAGGGAACCTCAGGGATTTCCCAGAGCTTACTGGGTTTACTGGAAGTCTTGCATCTTCCTCTGCCAAGTATGGATCTGTTGAAGCCACAATGATGGAGAAACACCTTAATCTCTGCACAGGGTAGTCACTGAACAGAAACACTAATCCCACCTTGGACCACATTACATTCCTCTCATAAATTCATCCAATTTGGGCAGGTAACAGCAAGCTTTCCCTCCCTGCAAAGCACAAGGCAGGGAAGACATTGAAAGTCATCAGAATCTCATCTACTGCACAGAGAGGTTCATTTGTGTCTGTGGAAGCCCCATTGTACCCAGATCTCAAGGACAGGAAGGCCTGAGGGCCAGCAGGATGTCAGAGGAAGAAATTCAATAAGAAGCCACTTAAAACCCAATAATTCAAGGGGATTATCACCTTAGAATTCAACTAAATGGAATATATTTCTTGCCAAATAAAGGAAAAATAGGTTATTCATTGTTTTAGCAAGGATTTTTTCACTAAAGCAAACACAAAGTTTATTGTATTCAAGTAATAAAGATAAGCAACAAGGAAACTTCTGAGATTAAATAATCGTCTTCTCCAAGAACTAAATTGTTTTTTTACTGTTTTCTTTCATTTTTAAAATGAAAGTTTAGTTTAAACTAAACAATTGAGTACTGAACCTCACATTTTTTGGAACAGGCTGCTAGAAGGGGGGTTTTTTTGCCTTTAGCTGTCAGCTGGAATGAGTATCCTAAAAATACCAAAGACAAAGACATAAACGCCCCTGACTTCAATCTGTACAATTTAAAATCAGGTTAGATAACTGAAAATATGTGGCTTATATTACCCATCTCTGCATGCACACCAAGTTTACTAAAAATAAAAATTTTGTCTGATTGACATCTGTTTTATTTTTTTTTCTGTTGAGCTAAGGGTTGATTCTCCACCCACACATGTAACAGCAGCTAACTCCCAATTAATTTTAAAAGAACTTTAGTAAAAAAAGCATGCTGGAGAGGGAGTGAAGTTACTGGAAATTAAGCATCTGGACTTCTCTAAAGTATAAGGGTTTTTCCATCATGTTGGAAGGTAATTTGACTTTAGGAAAAAATATACAATACTTGACTGGTTGATAGATTCTAGTGATTCATTTTGCATGTAGAAACATGCCCACTCTTGCCATTTGAACCAAACACTAGTTTGTTTTGTTTCTTAAACAGTGTGAAACGGCAGGATTTATACATCTATAATAGTTGCCAAAACTAGATTAAGACCAACCTAGTGCAGATGTAATATGACTTTCCATGGATGTAAGATCTCCAAATGACAGGAGTCCTTTTAAGTGCTGAAACACCAGAAACTGAAAAATCTGGAAATGGAAGTGAGAATACTTCTGTTATACAACACTACATGAAATCATGGAGAGACTAAACAAGCAGATTGGCCTTCCATAAAGCCCCACATTGGTGCAGGGCATGGTGTCCCATCTGGCTTTCGCAGTGTTTGCTCCAGCAGATGCATCCCTTCCTGCAAGTGCAGAGTGTACCCATCTCCTGGGGACTTTCCTCAGCTGTAGAGCAATGAGAGGGACTTGAAGTAATCCTAAAAAGAAGTGGTAATTAAAGAGAGCAACCCTGAGGGAGAGATGTCATAAGCTGCATCAAAATTCAAAACAAGGTTTCAAGGAGATGTTCCTGAAGCATTCACACTGAGCTCAGCTTCAGCACAGAAGGAAAGCATTACCTCAGGCCTCTGTGTCACACCTAAGCAACTGAGGTGAAGCACATCTTTAGCTTTAAGCATTTAAAAGTTAAGTGTCTACATTAAACCAGTAATAGGACAGAGTGAGGCATAGCCCAGGGATGCCTTATCTCACTGGAACCAGGGGCCCAAGTGCATGGATTGCTGCTCCGCACTGGCCACAGTCTGGCTCCTCTCCTGGCACCTCACACACACAACTTCACACACGTCCGTGGGGTAAAGGCATGTAATCCTAATGCTCAGCCTTCATCTGCCTTGTCTTTGTATCAAAAAGAAATTATAGTTTTATTCCATACATTTATTTTTAAACCGCATCACTTTTAACATACCAGGGCTAAATGGAGAGATCAAAACGATTTCTAGGGATGGTGTTCAGTCAAGACAGCATCCATGGTGCTGCAGCAGAACAAAGGGAAGCATGCAGGGAGACAGTGCAGAGAAAAGCCTCAGAAAACCTGCAGTGCAGCAGGATGAGTAAACTAGCTAACGAAACACTTGATATCTTTGTACAGCAAGCCACAGCAAATGAGGCATGAAAGAGTAATCTGGACATGCACTTAGTGAAAGGAACAGACTGAAAAAGAAAGAACCAGTCATATAGCTTCAAGCTGTGATGTTGAAAAAGAAATAATAAAATAAACAGTTCAGGGTTAAAGAAAAAAATTAGGTATATTTGGAAACTGAAAAAACCTGAAGTATGATTTGCTGTTTCTTTATTTCACAGAACTTAAAGACAGAAGAGACCTTTATATCATCTATTTTGACTTCCTGAATAATACAGGCTTTTACATTTCTCTCCTCTTTTAATACTTAGGTTACCTTTCCAGGTACATTTAAACCAATGCAATGCTTAGCTGCATGAAAACAGGTACCCCTGATTAACTGTGTCATTGAACTACACTGTCAGGCTAAAGGACAGAAGGATTATTTCTGTCCTTCTGGGAATAAACAGTTCCACTCCACAGGCAGAGGACAGGGAAGACAATTCAGCTCATAACTGAAGCCATGCCAAGAAGATAATAATCCACACCACTGACTGAAAAACAAAATCAAAACCTATCCAAACAGCTGTTTTTTCCCAGATGCAAAATCTGTATTTTCCCCAAATCTGGCTAGACTTTAAGTGCACAAAGAAAGCTCATCAGTATATTTACCTCCAGAACAGGCTTCCCATTTTTATCCTAACCTCTACTTGCTCTTTCCATTTTCATCCTCAACAAATGGCCCTCCTCAACAGTTTTGGAGAAGTCAGGAGACAAGCTAAGCAAAAGTCTAAAATAAAAATGGTCAATTGTTCTTAAGGAAACAGAAGAGGGAGAAAAAAGAAAGAAAATATTCTTCTCCATTCTTACAGACATTCATAAAGCCCTGAAGCATAAGATTTGATTAAAACCGTATCTTTATTTAGAACTGCAAATTCTGTGGGCATACCTAAGGCAATGCTTAACCCTCTGTCCCCTAAGCGAGACTCAGTGATTTCCACAGGGTTGCTTGAGAGCTGCAGCAGAGAAGACTCCAGCATAAAATATTACTGTGGAGAAAGAGCTGCAAATCCTGCAGTTACAAGGGGAGAAACAGTAAAAAGGCTAAGTAAAGGTTTCAAAGTAAAAGAAGGAAAGAACAGGGGAATGTAAGACACCTAAATACACAGAAGGCTATCCAGTTTAATACTTAACATAAAAGATGACAGGATTTTGCCTAAAGTTGAATTTAAAGACAGAAATATATGTAAATCTCATTTTAACAATGTGAAACAGAGAATCCAACACTGCCTCGGATACTCTGTTTATTCACCCTCATCTGACATCTGGATTGAACACCCTGTGTTCAGTATTCCTTTGACACATACAAGGTTCACTAAAGACAAGGTCATTTTCCTCTTACTTAATATTCTCTTGTCTACATATCCCAACACAGTATCAGTCTTTCATGATAAGCCTTTAACACACTTCTCAGAGGGGTGGTTATCCATGAAGGCATTATTCCTCCTTACTGACTAACAGGAGGAAAAAAAAAAGAAGAGGAGAAAAAGAATATAAAGAACATCAATGTCTACCGGTGGATATAGTCTGATGATATGATCTTCAGATCTACCAACTGTATACTGCCCTGGCTGTTAGTCTACCAACTTCTAAACTGATACCTCACACCACTGTGTATCATGAGACTGTTCTCATGATTTACGACAACTTGTTATGTCTTCTGCAGACTCACTAATAATGATTTAAATAATAGTTATATTTCTTGTGAGATATATATAACAAGTTTATCTATTCTGAGATAGAAGTATCTCACAATGGACTTCTTTCCAGATATGTTTTTTAAAGTGTCCTGTCATTGACTTCAAGTACATCAGTGTTTTCATTTGTCTTTTAAATGGTTTATTATTAAAGCAACCAGTTTTCTGGATTTTAAGGAGCCATCACTTCTCACTTTCTTGGAAGGAAGGATGTAAAAAAGTCCCACCATCTCTTTTTAGTACTGCCTACATGAAGGTGATAATTTTACTACACCAACAGTCATTTCAATTTTGGGGGAAATGGCAGTTCTTAAAGCTCTGGGTATGTTCATAAAAGTTTGTGGTATATTCTGCTAACAGAAATGAGAAGAGAACACATGAGAGAAAAAGGTGATTTGTACATAAGCAAACATCATGTGTTTAGGCCAGAGACACCTTTTTTGTCCATAAAAATAAAGTCTCATTATCTTGTGCAAAGTGGTGGATCTTGCATTAAGGAAAGACTGTATATTAGTAATAAGTTTGCTCCTGGTCACATCGAATTTGCAGCAAATACAATCTGGGCTGAAGCTATCATGTGAAGTTACTGTGTCTGTATGCTTGTAGCTGCCATATGCAGGCAAAGACCACTTTTATGTTGATTTACAGTTTGTATCATCTTACCTCACCATTTTCTGCATTGTTCTGCCCTGGCACAGGTTCACTGCCTCTACCTGAAACACTCCAGATTTATACACGGGTGAGAAGAGGATAATTAGCTTTATCAGGTTGCTGAGGAAGGAAAGTGATAACAGCACTTGCCACCATGTAAAGAAACTGGAAAAAGAACTGACCTGAAATATTGCAGTAGATACAAAGGAAGAGCAAAAGTCCATTGCAGTAATGAACTTGCTCAAAGACAAGGATTAAGCAGTGGTTTCCTAGTAAAAATAAGCAAGGGGCATAAACTGCTTAACCTAATCCCATGACATAAAAAGGGAACAAAGGACAACTGACAGAGAACAAAAAAGGGGAAAGAGAAAACAAGAGTTTCTTTCTTTTCTGTAGTGTCTGTGGTTTATCAGATACTACACACCTTGCAGAGCAGTTTAATTGGATGAAGAGCTCTCTGTTATTATCCAACCACATAATCACATTAAAGTTTGACTTACTCACTTCAACCAGAACAAGTAGGTATCAAAGGGTCAGGGAATTATGTAAATTGGAGCGTGCATTTCTCCATGAACGCTGAAAGACTCAGACAGACTTAAACTATAAGAAATGTTTTTTATCTTCTTAAAACTGATTTTTCAAAAGCAAAATTCCGAAACTGATATAATCAAACCTGTGTTGTTGACCTGTCCTCTCTTAAACAAATCAGTGAGTGATGTATGTCACCACAAAGTACGTTAGCTATTTTCAGCAGCTTTTCATGTGTGTTATGAACTGATCTGTGTCTTATTTTAACTATATGTAACAGCAGCTGTGGGGTAAAGAATTTGAGATGTCAACACCTGACAGAAAATGGTCTCTTGTGGCTTTTGAGTACGTCATGCAATGGCTGCTCTGGACCGTAATTCTTCCCGATAATCATCTAATTCCTTCTGGTGTGCAGGCACAGAAAGCGGATGCAGCTATGGTGAGAAGGGGAGATAAATGCTTCCCTGCAAAGGGGCAGTAAAGAGGAAGGAGGCAGGAGGAGAACTGAGATGCAAGATGTGCAGCAGAACCCCTAGTTCTCTCCACCAAATCTACCTGGGCACCAAATTATGATCTCTTCACATTCATAATTTAGTTTCTGTGCTGTTTTTCTGGAGCTGAACCCATACTTTAGTCCAGATGCCATTTAATATGAGCATAACAGTAACAGCTCATTTCATCTTTACTTAAGTGGCCACCAATTGCATTATTCACAGATGCTACGTGCAGATCAATGATCCTGGCCAGGCATGCCTTTATCACCATTTTTACTTATTTCATGCAACTTAGAAGATCCCAAATCATTAGAGTATTGTGAGAACTCTTTTTGTTGTTTCAGTGTGCAGTAACTGAAACTAAATATGCAGTAGTGAAAAGTGGAACATAAATGCAGTTGAAAATGTGATCCTTTCCCTGTATTACTAAACCACCAAACTTCCTTATTAAATTGGAAAGTTTTATTAGAGATGAAGCTGTCTTTCTGCTATTGTTTTGATGTTAGCTGCAAGAGTTACATATTTAACATACAGAAGGGCTTAACTGGCTCAGTGAGATAAAGCTTTTTCATTTTATTTTAAACTTCCTGCAATTCACCATTAAGATACATCCACTGTTTGAGAATAGGAAATTATCAAAGGGTCTGGGAATTCTCTCTGTTCAGGGCAAAGCGATGAATCTTCATGCACACTAGAGATACCAAGTAGCACTTCCACAAGAGTAGGGAAAGGACTGAAGTTAAGATGACTCACACTAAAGAGCTCTCACTCTCTTTCTCTACCCCCTTCCCTTCTCTCCTCCCCTCTCCAATTTGGCAGACAAGAAGGTAGGCAAGTTGGAAGCTTTCAGTTCTGTCTGATAGTCTAACAAAATACCTAGTACAGATGCAGGGAGCCAGCATAAAAGCATGGTGTCTGATTAGATGAGATACCAGGAGCCAAGAAAAAGATTGCGGTGCCTGCTGAGTTGAAACGGAAGTCAGGTTGAAAGGAGGTGTTCCTCGCTCAGGCAGGCAGCACAGGCACTGGGGAAGGGTAGGAAGTGAAAGACAAAAAAATGTAGGGAATGCTAATGTTTTAGAAGAAAACCTGCAGCAGATAGCAATTAAAAAGAAAAGGCCCCTATCAATCACATTCTCTAATCTTATCACAAGGGGTATCAGTATCACTAAAAGACACTTGGGGATACATGGAAGTAGCAAGCTCCACTGAAGGCCAAAGAGGAATTTCAGATACTCACTGTCATCCACAAGGCTGTACACATGGTTTAAAACATATATGTCTATGCTTAAATCCCTTCCTGAACAAAGCTATTGCATTACCAAGCTCAACTTTCCTGTCATCTGCAGAATAGAATAGAATAGAACAAAACAGAAAGAATAGTTCAGTTGGGAGGGACCTACAACAACCATCTAGTCCAACTGCAGTGTATATCAGCTTTTTCATGAATTATAAAATATGACAAAGGTATTAACAAGTCTAGAATTTCACCCAGCTTGCTGTAGTATCTTCCTTCCTCTCTGATACACACAAATAGGTGGGGATACTAAAACCAGAAAATGAGTGAGTAAGAAAGGTAGGACTGAAAATGTCACTGGGGTCAGCAGAGAGAGTGAATCCTTTAAATAGAAAGAGGTGTACACAGTCGAGGAGAAGTTTTTAATCAAAAAAGAACTAAGCAGACTACCCCCACTGAACTGAATTGTCTTTGTTCCTCAATGTTATTAGTTGCACTGGCTGTTCCATTTAATTATGATTAGCACTTGTGGGAGCCAGAAGTGGGTGATGGGCAGGGAGACACAGGAGTGCCTGTAAGGCAGCAAGTGACTGATCATGTCACGATCCTCCATGACCTCCTCTATCCCTCTTAAGTGGGAGGGTGAAAGCAAGCAATAAAAGGACAAGCCATTTTTTCTCTTTTTCAGTATTATGCATTCCACATTTCTAGACTTCCCTTAACTCCCACTAGACACTTGAAAAAAATCATGATCTTAAATACCAGGCCTTAAGAAATTTTAATTTAATTTTCTTTAAAAATAAATATTTGAAAAATAATTTTAAAATGTTTGCAATCATGCAGATGAATCTTGATCAAATCACTGTTCAAATTCCTAGTCCCTGTGTAATTACTTGCGTAAAACACCTCTTGTGAATAGCATGTAAATCATTAGTGATTAGATTTTTTTGGATTGTTTTGAAGAGACCCAGCTGCTGTCTTTATGTCAAAGAACATCCATAAGGCACCAGTGATTAAACAGCATGGTATTTTTGCATGTCAGACATCACATGCTTGGATATTAATCACGCTTAGTGCTTTTCAGATGTGAATTGAGAAGCATCTCAGTGAAAAACAGTTATAGTCCCTGTTTACAGACTGGGAAGCCGAGGCACAGGCCAAGTGACTTGCTCATTTCATACAGCAGATCTGAGGTCACAGCCCAGATTCCAACAGGGGAGAATTTCCCTTTGTTTCCTGACTTTCCATCCACCTTTCATTTTTCAATTCAAATGCTGAGACAAAGAAAAACCTGGATCATTTGATAATAAAGAAGAAAAAAACCCAAATTACAACACAAAAAACCCCCCAAAACCCTAAGAACAGGGCAAGTATATTGCCACGATTAGAACTGAGTTTAAATTAGAAAAAAACCTCCTAACCTTGTTTAATCTTACTTTTTTTTCTAAAAAGAAATATAGCAAAGCATTTTCCAAATATACAGCTCTTCATTTGCCCTAAATCACCAACTGAAAAATAGCTCCCCTGTCCAAAAATTGTCATCTTGAATCATAGCTCTATCCTCATTACTGAGATATATATGTAGAAAAAGAAAGAGAAGCATGAGGATTTCTCTGCTTAATTGTGATAGCAGCAAGAGCTATTTAGTATATCTGCAAGACATGTTTTCTGCATAAAATATGGTGGCTTTGCAAGTGACTCTCAGAAGTAATTTTTCACTGTTTATATATAAAAATATACATATGAAACGTTCATTGATGCATACATATAATGTTTCATAAGCCAAATGGAACAACAGCTGTAATTCATTACCAAAGTGAGAAATTAAAACCTTCTTTTGTGTCAGCTGCGTAGAGGGCAGTTATTTATAAGATACCCTAAATATATAGTTGAGTTTCCTACTAAACTCAAAAAAAGGTACAGAAGCTACTCATAAAGCTGAGTCAGTGACTGTAAAAAGATGAGTTTGTGGAGCAGTGCTGAGCTGGACCAGAGAGATCATGGTGACATTTAGTGGTTATAATACCACTGGAACAGCAACCAACTCCTCCAGAGGAAGTGGTAATGTGCTTACTCAAATTTTCTGCCCTCCCTCAGGTTCCTGAATTCACAATCTGAAAGTCTTCAGCAGGCTTAAATCCGGAGACAATAATGCTCCTCCACTTCCTTGCGCAGGAAGCTTTAAATTACAAGGATGGATTATTTTAATTGCTACTCTTTGGGTTCTCTGCTTGAGCTATTGGTAAACATCCACGGCA
The DNA here is from genome assembly GCF_000738735.6 of Corvus cornix cornix. NCBI lineage: Eukaryota > Metazoa > Chordata > Aves > Passeriformes > Corvidae > Corvus > Corvus cornix. The sequence continues at coordinate 101,695,078 of NC_047056.1, read as the reverse complement.
AAACATATGGATGGTGAAGCAATAGCTGTATCAGACCATGGTGTTTTGCAGCCACTGCATTATAAACTTTGCACCAAGTGTATTCAATAAAGAATATAACTGGAAATATTCCTAAAGAACTTGTAGGCAGTAGCTTTATGTCCTAACATTAGTAAACTGCCCACTAAATTAACCAGCATGTGTTGTCAGTAAGCAAGTCTTGAAGATAAGGAGCAAGCTCTGAGTTGCTGCAAAAGAAACTCAGGGACCTCACAGTGCTAAAAGCCTGTTTCAACAATTTTTATTTCTGCATCCTTCTGTTAATAAAATTCTAATGTGAGTGCTTCTATAAATTAATAAATAGAGAAAAGTTCAAGCTCAAATTCTGGATCCAAATGTGTTTGGATTATGATTTTTTCAGGGTCCTTAAATGAGAATTTGGGTCAAGACTGCTGTTACCAAGAAATATTTAGTAGAATTTAAAGGCACCATTCCTTATTATGGGGATCACAAATCATATCCTCCAGTGCAGAAAGAGAACTGCATAAAATGTCCTGCAACCATCTCTGAGTCTTTTCCAGGGTGTCATATGCAGCACAGAAGGGGACAGGGCATTTACTCCAGCCTTGTCTTCACCAGCCACTAGCCTGGCTGCCTGCTGGCACTCTTCAAATATCAAGATACTTGCTGCTACCACATCAGATGTCATACAGCCTGTTTTTGCTTTTTAATCTTAAACTACCACACCCTCCATGGGCAAGCCTGAGAAGAGACAAAGGACAGGAGGGGAAAGAGAAGGAGGTGAGAGCTCCTGTTGCCCAAGGAGAGATCAGGATCAATAAAAGCTTTCCCATTAGTTTCAGCAGAGAATGCAGCTAATTCTTCTTTCCTTCCCTTTTCTGAGAGATTGCACCTCACTTCTTCAAGCCCTCAGCATCCAATTCCCTTTCAGACCTGGGCACCCTAGGTCTTCTTGCATTTGGGGGTTGAGGAGTCAGCCCTACCTTGAAGTGCATGTTCCCAAGCCATAGCTTGTAGTAGTAAACAGCACCATGCTCCTCCATAAAACTTTTTACTCCCTTAGGGCTGGAAAGAAGGGCATGTTTTGCTGTTTCTGTTTTATAGAGGGAAAAGTTAAGGTTCTAAAAAGGTCATCCAGTGAACAGGAACAGAGAGCTCCTTGGGGTCTTACTGACCACAGCTGAGGTGTCTTAGGGTCCTATTTCACTTTCACTTTGCCTTTACAGCAAGAAGGCAGCATGCATGCAGCATACATCTACACATCAGAGTGAACAGTTGTTTGTTCCACATCATGATTTTATGTCAGTTAAATTTCAAACAACATGGTGCTGCATACAGGGATGCTGATCAAGGGCTGTATAAACTGCAGTGCTCTTCCACCTACCTTAACATGCAAACTGCTGTGTGAAGGCAAGAGGATTGTAGTGTACACATGCACAAGTCCCAGTAGACAACTGAGTGCAAACACAGCAGATGGTGACAAGGCAATAGCAGCAAAGAGATAAAACTGTAAATTTAAAGCTGAGCCTAAAGGCATCTCTACCATGCTTTTATTATCAGTGGTGTTGAATTCCCCAAAGTTCTAATATATAGTTATAAAGAGAGTAAAAAAGGAAATACTGGCTCTTTGGTACACTGTGGGGTTCAGAGTTTGCTCTAGCTGGGCAGCAGCTGTCTCCTCTGAGCCAGCCAGGGTGAGTGCTCCTGTGCCAAGGTTTGCTGGGATCACAGGCTCATGGGAGGAAGGGTTTAGCTGTGCTTCTCCCCTCAGCCACTCCTCTGGCCAGAAGCTGGACAGACCCAGTGCTTTACAAGGGAGGGGGACATACTCAGGACAGGTGTAAAACACAGCTGATTCCCCTATTGCCCAGAACAGTGGGCAAACATCTTCTTTGTTAGTAGCTTATGCAGCTATGAAACACCACATGGAAAATCAGGGTGTTCCAAATAGTCCTGTGTTAAGTAAAATACAAACCCAGATAAAAGAACTAGGAGAATGTGTATAATTTATCTTCATCCATTTTCCAGCTAACTACTTAATCACAAAACCAAACAGTTGATTCATATGGATTCATTGTAAGGGGAGGCAGTCACAGACAAATTGTCTTTAGACTCATTACCAAATATTCTGGAAAAGACAGGAAGCAAAGTCCTAATCTAATTGTGCTGTTGCCTAATGCCAATAATTATGTACCCAATATGAGAGCTAAATTACTGGGATTTATCTGTCTTATCAAAAAATATTAGATTAGCTTGTCTTTTCAGCTAACCAATATGGCTTTTTATAGTCTAGTTCAATCTCTTTGGTAATTTTGCAAAGGATTAACACACTTTGGTTGGCTAAACTAGTTCTGGTTGCAGTACCACACCAAATGAGCAGATTTCTCTCTTGTTCTGGTCTAGTTACTGCTTCCAGGGTAAGAGATCTTGCTCATGGGAACTCCGGGGTAAAGAGCCAACATGACCATCCCTAAGATCCCTACCCCAAACAGTACATGTGTAAGATTTAACAGCTTTTTCTATTCCTTTCTTCTTTACAAGGCCTGAGAGTGAGCTTAGGTTGGAACAGCTCATAACCCTAGTTGCACCCATATTGCCTGTAAGGACTGAGTTTGATCTTACACCTAAAGTTTTCCCAATCTATGCCTGAAGATTCAGTTACCTCACCCCAACACTAAGCCAGGGTGGAAGGCAACACACAGGCTGTGGAAACACAAAGGAGCTAACATAACAGCATGGGCATTCCCCCTGACATTGCAATATGCTTCCTTCAAGCTATTAACACAGGGTTCAGATCATGAGTCAGCCCCTTTCCTCCCCTAATCTCCACCCCCTAAAGCAAAGAGTCTGGCTTAAAAGGTGTAAATACATACTTACACACACACACACACACACACACACACATATATACACACAAATTTTTAAACAATAGAGTTCTTACCTTTTTAACCTACTACCTTTTAGAACTATTAAGATTTTCCTTATGTTTTCTTGACTAAAAGGGGTCTATTCATCTTTGGAAAAAAACAAATCAGCATTTTTGCATAACTGCTTGAATTCAGGATGTGGAGAAAGCTAGTAATTTGAGCAAAATGAATATGCTACAATGAAAAAGAAAACCCCTATGTATGGGTTTATGTGCTTTACTGGACTGTGTTCAGCCTGGTATGAATGCAAACCATCAGTGTCATGCCTTCAAAAATAGGGAAGACACAGGGGCAAATCCTGCAGGGTAAAGATATTAAAGGAATTTTTTGCACCACAAGCTGGAGTTAAAAAAATTCCACAGAAAAAGTCCTAACCATTAGAAGTCAGTGAGGAATCTGCCATCACCTGTCCAGACAGAACTTCATTTTTGCTGTTAAATACAGTCAGCTTGTTGTATTTTATTATCACCTATCATTTAAAACTAATATTTTGCACTGCTAGTTCATTCATCTAAGATGAGAATAAAATTTTTTCAGGTAATGGAAGTAAAAGTATTACCACTATTTTAAATTGCTATAAAAAACCAGCAAAAAGGATATTAAAAAGCATATTAAAGCATATAGTTTAAATTAAAATTAAGAGCTCATAAATGTTTCGCATGCTAAAGTTGCCTTATTAGGAGCCAGAATAGAATGCCACTATCCTTCCTGTTTATCTATATCTATTCATTCTCACAGCACAAATCCCTTTGTAACACATTTTTCCCTCTAGTGGCCCAACTACTTTAGTTTTTAGTAGTCATTACTTTCTAAAAACGCTACAGCAATTTTAATCCTCCAGACATGTAAGACTTCACATAAAAGAGTAGAAATGTCCTACAGAATGCAAAGAAGTCACTTTTATATAAAAGCAGCCCTGACTAGATTAAATTTCTGGCACAAGAAGCTGAGTATATAACTATTCAAATAAACATCCACTTAGGCTATATATTAAGCCTTTTTATCACTTGCTGTATTATAAGAAACAATAAACTATTATAGCATGATTGCTACAGTCCTGTTCTCTGGGAAGTAGTTTAAGGCCTCTTTCCTCCCCACTGCAATTTTAAACCGAATGATACACTCATTTCCTCAATGGCAGGTTTCTTGTATAAAACTCAACAGCAATTTTTAAATCATTCTTATGCATATGATTCAAAGTAAATTTATGAGTAGAGCACGTGTATGGAATATTTAGAAGTATTTATCTTGATAGACACCAGGAACTTCTCTTTGACTTTTTACTTAAAGTACAATGAAGAGCCTTCATACTCTGTATTTTTTTTAACTGGAATTCTCTATTTTATACAGTCCTGAAGTTTCAAGGACAGAACTCTAGAGGAAAAATATTTTTTTACTTTCACATATCACAGTCTAAACACTCGCATTGACTGATGGTGCTATTCCAGCTTTGGAATGGTTGTATTTTTGTCTATCATGCAGACCAACTGATCTTTCTGGAACCACTCAGTCTCTGAAGAAATGCACAGAATTGTTTGTCTGAAATTCCAGACTTAGAAAAATCCACATTTGATGTGTTGCTCCAGTACTTGTAGTAATGAAGTTAATTAAGGATGACAATATGCATAAGCATTCACAGCAGCAAACTCTATAAGATAAAAGTGAAAGAAGCTTGACTTTTCTGGAGACAATAGACACTTGTGCTATCTTGAAGGGAAAAAAAATGGAAAAAAGTGACAAATGGCATCTTTTGTCAATGCTTCAGCCTGCCACAGTCCACACTGAGAACTGGAGCAATTTTTATACAGCAGTGCTCAAAGGATACACAGATGGAAGTGTTATCACAGGAAATGCTAGGATAGCTCAACACTTTTTCTCTGTGATGTTAACTAATGAATGTACAAACGCATGCTTTCCAAAGAGCCCAACATGCATGTTAGTGAGCTCATGCCATACAACTTGCATTCCCAGAGCTTGCCCATCATTTGCTCTGAATCAGAACCCAGACCTCTTAACTTTTGTTACCAGGTGGAGAAAACTAATTGTTTCTTTCACAGACCATTCTCCTTTACTTAAGGGGCATATAACGTACTTCCATTACAACACTAGCAGCTTGTCTGTGTGACAGGAACTTTTGGGTCCAAAGGACAAACTCTGAAGGAACAAAAACTTGCTCTTCCTGAAGAAGGAACTAAATGGCCCTGAGAGTCTCTAACCTTCTCCTGTAACAGCTGTTTCCAGGCCACAGATCATGTTAACAGCCAGTGTGGGTGATGTAGGACTGAATTTCTGGCACAAGTCAGGGATTGTGAGCTGCAGGAGGGGACCGTGTTCTGATGGTCTCTCTTCAGAGAGATCAGTTTCAATTACTTCAGACACTTGATCGAGGCAAGGAGGTGTCTTGGTTCAGTTTTCCTGTGGAGTCAACAGAGAGAAATAGGGAGCTTCCCAAGGCAAATCAAAACTTCTCAGCTCTTAAGCCCCTTGGTCCCTTCTAAAAGGGTATGGTATTCAGGTTTATCAAGGCATTACTGGGTAAAATAACCTCTACAAATGTTATTGGAAGTTATTGAATGCCCCTCCTTTCTGCTCTAAGAGGCATCAATCTCAAAATGCTTCTGATTTGCACTTCCTTTTTGACACACTGTAAATCAAAATCTTTCCAGGGACTGCTCCTCAGCAGGCATATTTTTGTGGCTGATTTTTGATGCTTAATTGTAGTATTTTGCCCACATCTCTCTCTAGTCCTATCTTCTTTGTTATGGACTATCTTTGTTTTTTGCAAGATGACAAAAGACAGACTGCAAGTCAATAACAAGACAGTATTGCTTACTTTACACTCATTGTGGCTTATCCCATAATGTGAAGGTGGAGTAGGTGATGCACCTATTTTAAGGAAAAGAGAGTTTCATGCTGGCTTCCACCCTGCTCTGTTACAGATTCCCCATAAGGAAACAGCTCGGAGGAACAGAAGAGACGCTGAAGGATTAATCACACTGCTCCTTCCTGATGAGAACACAAAGTTCAGCTATTAGCTGAGTTCAGGTAGAAAGCCCTGGGATTTGCTGCAGAAGAGGCTGAGGGTGAAGAGAATAGCTCAGGGATAGAGAGCGTCAAGTTAAAGAAAGAAAATTGTACTGTTTGAAAGCCTTGGCAGGGGCAAGGGAAAAGTCCCTGCAGCAACATTTTAATAAGCTCAAATCTCAGGAAAGTGAATTCTGCAAAACAATAACTTGAGGTTCATTTTAGTACTGAGAGAACCTGAAGAAAATTTTAGCAGGGAATCTCCACGGGAACGTTCTTTCTGAAACTATACACTTTCCCCAGAGCAGTATGACCCTTCATACACTCCTGCCACAGACACCTCTCTCAGGAAGTCTCTTTCCTGGTAAGCAGAAAGGTGCTGACTCATATCAGACAGGAGGAAGATGTATTGGGCATGGTGAGTAATAGGGCAAAGAATGGCAGAGTTGAGCCATTTGGTGAGGGAAGGCAATGGGTGTCTCTCCATGAGATGATTTTGAGCCACAGTTTCACACCCTGTGACTGTAGATGGGCTGAAGTGGCTGCATCACATTACAGATGAGGGAGACCAGCTGGGCTACCACAGAGGATCAGAGACCAGCAGAGAGGTCTTGGCCACTAAAGGCTTGCTGGGTAGGAGGGGAACATGAGACCGGAGAAAACTGTGGGAGCAGAAGACTGAAAAGAGTTGACAGGTCTGGCTGGTGGGAAGCACAGGACACTGTCTTTACAGACTTTTCAGAGCTATTGCAATGGTGTTAGAGGCAATGTCCTAACTGCTTGAAGAAGCTGAACTCAGCCAGATCTCCCAGCTCCAAGTGATTCCTGAATGCATACCTGCATGCCCATCTTCTGCAGGGCTCTTCCAACAGCTGAAACCCTCCAGAGGGTCAGATCACTCTGAGTGCTGGGGATCACATGAACCCATCATGTCAGATTTCTATCTGTCCCAGATGAGATGTTGTGTTGAAAACCTTTCTAAATCCCAACCTTCCTAGCTGCCTCTTCCTCCCTATAACTGCATGTATTCAGGTTTGTAAATTAGCAAGTGTACCTAAACAGAAAAGTCAAAACAGACTTTGTACATATTCTTAAAACTAGGTTTTGCGAGTTGTTTTATCACTCTGCCCTTATCATCTGACAGCACCTCCTCCTTAATTCTGTTCATTTCTCCTTCAAAGAGGGCTCTTGCCCATGTTACCCCTTTATGAAAGCAAATTCACCTCTTACACGAGGATATAAATACATGGTTGCATCCCTAGAAAAAGCACAGACAGATGGGAAGTGGGGTATTTTAGGAAACCCAAAAGGTGATGAACATTTCATGACTTAAATTAGATATAAAGGTTACATGTATGTATCTCAGCAGGAAAAAACAGTGCAGTCACAAAGGGACTGACCCCTTCCTTGCTCTCATTCTGACACCATGACAAAAAAATCAAAATCGTATGGATCCACTGAGAACACAAGGACACGACCTGCAGTCCTGCAGTTCCAAACAGCCATGACTCAACTTCCTGTACTTGAAGGAGAGTCAGAACAAAAGTATCTTGGAGTCAAGTTTCTGAAGTTAGAGAGAAATGATTACATGTTCAGTGCAATGCAATGTATATGGTTCCAGGTCCAATGTGATCATGTGTGTTCTCAGGAATCTGAGAGCTCCAAGTGCCAGTGAAGAGGCAGCAAATGCTCTGAGCTCATGATGCCAGGAAGCTCTGAACACACACTGATGTGTACACTCACTTTATCCTCTTAAAATACAGAGCCACTGTGCTTGGATAGCGTGCCTTAATGGCTCACAAAGGAAAAGGAGAACTTGTGACCTGACATCATATTAAAATAAATGTTTAGCAAATAGATTGCAAAAATTATTTGGGAAATTTGCCATAGAACATATTCAGCCCAACATCTCTTTACTTTCCCCCCCCACCCCTCTAAGCAAAGACCTCTTTTCTTTTGCCTCTTTTTTTTAGTTTGCTTTGTATTGGTAATTTAAAACAGGAAACAATTGCTTGACAAAGGATTTCTTGGTGCATTATGAAGAATACTATTACAAATTCTAGTCAGGAAAATGCTCCTTTGAGTAACTGTCTTATTGAAAAGAGGGCAGTGGGTAAGAAAATATTTACCCCACACATTCTTGCCTCTTACCCAGAAGAGAAAAATGTCATGGCTAGAAACTTCCTGCAGTCCAGGAAGAAAATGACGTTATGTACGGCATGGAAAACAAAACTGAGCTTTCTAATCTCATATTCTGAGACAGGTCAATTCTTCATGCTGAATGGGGTGATCTTGGAGTGGTCACAGGCAATGAGCAGTATCCTTTGATTAAAAAAAAAAAAAAAAAGAAGAAAAAAAGAATTAGGGAAAAGTGAGCAATCTGCAGATATGGAGAAACATTTGATCCATCATCCAATTAAGTCAATTGATCTACTATATACCATGAATGAACAGTAGATCATTCATGGGCTGTCTCAAAATCTCTCAGAGACCGCCCTTCTATTAACTTCAGCTGGCTTTCAGGCCCACAGATGCTGTGCATTGAGATACACTATGCAGCTAAGCAAGCACATATTTAACTTGCTCCATGATAATAGTCCCATTGAACTACCAGGATTATTCCCACTGCTTAAACACTCGCTTATGTGCTTTGCTTTGGTCATTGACCAGAATTTCAATAGTATTACTCCAAAAATTAATTTGGCTCAATCTTTAATGAAATACTGCAGATATTTGAAGATGTTTGAACAAAATTTAGTGCCAGTTTCACTGCAACACTAGTCAGAGAATAGCAAGCAGTAATTATTTCTCTTAAAAATTTTCTGGTGAAGAAGGCTAGGAAAAGGTCTCTACCCAAAGCATTACAGTCCATCATTATGATCATGTCTGACATAATGGGAATTTCAAAGCAGGACTTAAAAGTGGCAAGCGCATATCTAGTGCTTGCTAACTGCCTCCTGTAAATCTTACCTGCAAGCATTTCATTCATTCATTGTAGGGGAAAATTTGCAGTGGAATTGCCTTCTTCCTTTTTTCTTCTTCTTTTTAATAATTCCCAAGGAAATACTTCTTTAGGATGACTGTTATTTTTTCATGAACAGGATTGTAAATATGTAATGGAACATAAATATTTTGTATTTAGACTAATAAAAAATTTAGTTCTATAAAAGATTTATCCCCACTAAAAATAATCTGGCCTCAAATAAGAATCAGTGGCAGTAACATATGAAGCAAATGTTCCTTCTGTAAGAAAAACAGAGAAGCTAAGCAAATACTCCCAAACATGTTTGGCAGGGATTTGCACAAATGTAAAAATGAGTTTGTGTTAGATGTGCCTACACCTGAAACAACAGAGAAGAGTCCTTAAAACATCCTAAGACCCTATATTAAGGGCAGGTAAACTCAGATGACAAGATATTGTCCTACAAAAGTGTCCATTAGGGAGAGTTAGACCTCCCACATAAAAATAATTATTTTATGGAAACACAGCTACAGAAAAAATGCATTCACCCTCTGCTTGTAGCCAATAGTCGGGTCCTGTCTTCATTTTACACTAAAGCCTACATCTTTCAGATGATCTGTAAAGACCCCTTCCACCCCAAACCATTCTCTGGTTTTATGATTCCTACACACCAAACAGTTTTGAGAAACTAAAATAATTCCATGTATGCAGTTCATCGGCCCATCCCAGACAGACTTCATCCCAAGGCAATCTTTTCCTGTTCTCGACTGCTTTCACTTCTGTTGTACTCCTGCCATCTCATGTAACTAAATATGAGCAACCACAATTAACTAACACGGCTCAGATTTTCAGTTAAAGTACTTGAAGCAAATTCTGTGTGATACCTCCTAAGCATAAAAATAAATTTTCAGGAGAACACCAGGCAAACCAAAGTCATAAATAAATGTCTGGAAATTACAACCAACTTGCAGACTTTCCGTGAACCAAGAAACAGACTAGTTTTGGCAGGTCCATCTTTCATAGTGAATTATTCACCCCTCTCTTAACACCTCTACTTTAATTATTTTTAATTTCATTGTTATTGGGCAGAGGTGTGAAACCACAATAGTAAAATGAAAGTCGCCTTAGGAATTTCTCTATATGAGTCAAACTGAAGGAAAATGCCTTAAGGAGTACTGACCTGAACATTTTCAGTGTCAATGTATTTTATCTTTGCTAAACTGAAGAAGGGTGCTTCACCCACACATACATGGCTGGTCTGTGCACTGGCAGCAATTATATGGCAAAAAGTCTGGACAGGTAAGTCAGGAACTAGGAAAGGTATCAGGGCTCCTGCCACTGCTGCCAGTCCTTGATGAGCTGTCCTCCACAGCTGATGCACATTACAGAGCAGCTTCATATTCTTAAGGAGTGATGAATGCCAGAGGAGACCTGTAGCTACAGCACCTCACTCTCCGGAAGCAGCTGGGATTTTAGCCCTGTGTTACTTCCTCTGAAGACTGGCTAATTTACAAGCTAAATATATTTTACTGCAAACAAACTGGCAGACCCTGAGTGAATTGCTTGGGTCAAGCTCCTCAAAAGCACGTGGGCTGGAAGTGCTTGAAAGTCTTCTAGTACCCATTGGTAAAATCAGGATAATAATCAAAGTAACTATTGCCCCCCACAGCAGACCATGAGAATCAGAACCAGATTAGTCCCTTAAAATTCTGTAACTCTCCTGTGCCCACAAGACTTTGTTTGACAAAGGCTGAAGTTCCCTGTCACAGAAGTGATTCATTTAAATGGTGAGTACTCCAAACGTGGCCTGTCTTCAGGTTTTCCTCACCACTGCTTTGATCTATTGGAAGGAAGCACGTTGTATTTGGAAAGAGCAAGACAAATTTCCAGCTTTAGAGTAACCAAAAGGGATTTTTTCCAAAAAAACAAAATTTGTTAATTGTAGTATATTTTTTGTGATAGATTAAAAATGAGGAAGCATTAGAGTGGAACTTATGGAAAAAGCTAGACATTAATCAAATCCTTACATGAGCTAATTCCTATACTCCCACATTGGATTTTACTGGCTGCAAGACACTGTGACACGAGAGGTTTCTGATAAGGATGCAAAAAAGTCTTCCCACTTTTGACTTCTTCTTCATTATATTTACAAATGGAGATTTTATTTTCCTCTGGAAGATCGTAAGAATATTCTTAATAGGTGCCTTTTTAGCAATAGAGCTCATATACTTCTGAAAGGAAAATGTAGTTTTCCATTGAAGATTCCATCCGTCCTGCCCAAAATCGCACAAAGTACAATCCTAAGTAATGAAAATGTCTAAGCACTGTAATTAATAAAAAAAAATCTGAAGAAATTACAGATTCTTAAAGCTACTGACTTTGTTGTAAAAATATTGCTGAAATTAGGGCTTAATTGCTGTATTTTCATGAGACATCTAAAAAGATGAAGATAATAATTTCTTGTTGATATCCTACATATTTGAAGCCTAAAGCAGAATACTAATATTCCAGTCACAAGCTGCATCAGTTCTGAATAATGATCCCTTAATATTCACAGATTTTACTTGGACATATCTACTTACATAAATCCAAGAACTTTTTGATATCTACAGCTCATCAGTGCCATATGCAAACTTATCAGACTGAGCACAACATCTGTCTAGCACATGCTTTTGGGTCTGTAAAGAATCAACTTGGAAGCACAAGCTGCAAAAGTATTCTAGCTATTCTTTTGCATTCTGAGTCAAGGTTGTGACAGAAAGTTTAAGAGATGCTGTTTGGTTTTTACTGGTTTTGTGAGTGGCTCATGGCTCTCTAAGGGTGTGATGTTCTCACCATAATGTCATTTTAGTGAGTTGCTGTTCTCAGCGATAATTCCTGTATCCCAGGTGCTCTGGCCTACAACTTTACAACAGAATTAAGAGATTTCTTTTAATGCATGGTAGTCTTGAGAGTGGGCAGACAAGAAAGCAATGAACTTCACTGCCTTCCCTTGCATTAGCACGAGGTAAAACACATGAAATATGAATATGTCTCTGAAAGCAGCATGTACAGAGGAAGGCACCTGATTGCTTGGTGAACATTTACGCACTGGCTGTACTTCGCTAGAGCTGCATTTGCCCAAATTTATGCTCGTCCTGCTAATGGAATTTCATACTTTTGTCAGTGACTGTCAACTCCAACATTTTCTATTTCCTTCAAGTCTACATCTCCCTAAAGAGGTACAAGACTAAGAAGGGGGAAAGGGGGCGGGAAAAAGGTAGATTGAGCATTTCTAAATTTGTTTTCTATTACATCAAACTGACTAAATTTCCAGTTGGAGCCCGAAAGAATGAGAGGAAGAAGCAGATCCCTCTCCAAACTGAGTTTAGAATAAATGAGGATTCAAGCCAATGGATCACTCATCTCTAGCAACTTAAACTGGCATTAATCAGGAGTTAGTACCACAAAGGCTCAGGCCATTGCTGAAGAAAACATACCAGCTTATTTTTCATAAAACAGGAAAGTTACTGTCAAGAACAATATTGTGTTGTAAAGAAGGAGACACAAAATGATACAAAATTCTCCATGGATAAAGGAAGGACCTGGAAGGGGACATTCAGGAAGCAGCCCCTTTGGAAATGTGCACTTGGGGTTTTTTTCAGCTAATATAAATTGTCTTCTTTTCTAAAAGAATACTGCAGTTTTTCACACTTAGAATCAGATCTGTGAAAGTCCATGTTAAGGTGTGGCTTCGGTTGTGGTGGTTCCTCAGAGGAAGGAGGAGGTTATAGCCCAGATCTAGAATTCACTTATTGGTCATTAATGGAATGCAGTTATTCCAAAGAGACATATGACTGAAACAGTCATCTGTCTGTGCTTTGTTAGGAGGAGCAGTTTACTTTTGAGACACAGACAAAGCTTTTCAGCTTTCTGTTACCTGTTAAGGTTCAAGGTTATATTCCTGCTGAAAGCAGACACTAGATTCCTTACACAGTTTTGTCAGTGTATTTCAGTAGTGCATTACAATACCCTTTCTGTGCTTCTATCAGTCGTTTCATGGACTGTTTTGAAACTTGGACAAACAACTGCAGCCAGATTTGGTTCATTCACAATTTAATCCAGACATGACCATGTCAATCCAGTGCAAAAGATTTCTATTTTGATTTTTTTTTCTTTAGTTTGAATTGCTTCATCATACATGGAAAATCCAAAGAAAGAAACAGAAATAGTCAGAGATCACCTATAAATATCTTTCCAAAGAAAAGTTCCACCTTGGCCAAGAAGAAATCCCACCCAAACTAAGTATGCAAATGCCCTGAAGCACCCCTAAATTTCAGTGAGCAGGTCAAGGGATTATATGTACCCATGTCTATTACCTCAGTTACACAAAGTCATTCTTTTCATAAATACTTTTTATAACTCTGCACATGGTCCTCTGGGTCAAAACTACACTTGGAACCGAGCAGAGCAGATCCCAAGGGAGCTGAGCCCATTTGGTTATGAGCATCAAGTAACCTGGTCAGATGGAGTCACCTGACTGTTCCTGACCTCCCATGGCAAATGCAATCACAAGTCTGTTCTGCCAAGAACGGAAGTTGCAGAAAGTTATTATTTGCAAAAGAACTTCTAACCTTCAGTATTTTTATCACTGGTTTATTAGTATTCCAATGTAGGTTTTATTTTACTTTTGGGATTGCACCACCCCATTCCTGATTACTTTGTTTTTCCTAACGTGTTAGCTGCTAAGCTATGTATTTAAATCCTGAGGAAAATATTAGCTCCTATCCTCTGTGATAAGAAAGGGCAAAATAAGCCCCCAGTAAAAATACTGTCATCTCCAGGACACTACCTAGGCTTGCATCATATCACTGAAAAATGAATGTGCAATATTGGAAAGCTTTTCTCCATGTGGTCTTTGCACATGACAGTAGCCTCTTAATTTATGTAAATTAATGACAGTAGTTGCCTTTGAAAAACTTTCCAGTTGCAACTTATATTTACCTCAGTGTCTATAATTGCCATACTTAGTGTACTCTTAAATTCAGCCAACTGAGCAGACTGTTAAAGTTTACAGAGGCTGATAGCAACAGAGATATTTTACAAGGGATGTACAATTTCAGAAATGAGACTTGTCTCCCAGCTGGTGACCATCTGGCATCCATGACTGTATGTTTGAGTATTAGTCTAAGTCATTATTGTGTCAGTCTCACACACACAGACCACCCAGCACCTTACTGGCCCTACTGCTCAATGCCATAACAGCACCTTTGTTTCTCCCTCAGGAGTGTCATTTGTGCACTGCAGACTACCTAAGGGCTGTTTCCTGTCCATGTGTTCTTTGGCCTTCTGCAAAAACACAGTCCCTCCAGGGAAAAGAGTGAGGTTTAATATTGCTGAAAAAAAACCACTTTAGGAAATATATTCAGAGCTATAATTAATTACATCAATATATATTTCCAGTCCCTTTTGGAATCTAATTATATTCTTGCCCTTGACTCTCTGTAGCTGTGACTTCCACAAGCTAATTACAGGTTGGCTGAAAAAGCATTTCCTCCTATCTCTATCTCAGTTGTTGCTTTGCACACTTTGTTCACATCAATCTCCTGCTATGAGTGGTCTGTTTCCAAGTTTCTTGAGCACTTTCAGTTTGTTTTGAATAGCTCCTCAAAATACTTTCTTCAGACAACAATAATCTTTACTTCACATAAATTACAGATGAGGACATTTCTGATTTATAGAAGAGTACATTAGTAATCTCTATTTGGATTGTACAAAAAAATTAGCTACGTTTCTGATCTTGACTTCAAATTGAGCTAAAATGTCTTAGCTGAACTATCTATGAAGTGTTCTAGTTTATTCTCTTGAGTCATATTGATTCAGCATCACTTTTAGAAGACATGTTTTCGTGCTATAGCAATTTCAGTTATCAGTTATCACAACAAAGTTCCACATGAGTGTTAGAGATCTACATTTTAATTCAGACAGAGGCAGTCCTTGGCCACTGGTAGGACATTTTCTGGCTTCTAAATTGAAGGAATCTTCTCTGGCACAATAAGCAGCTACTAAAAGTCAAAGTCAAAATTCCTAACCTCTATCATGTGCATGTTTGTGTAGCTACAGCTCTTTATTCCTCCAAAGGTGGACTCTCTACATTCTGATATAAATTCCTTTTCTGCTCAAGCTGACAGATAAAACATTTATTTTAAAACGTATTTCCATATCCAGGCACGTTAAAGGTACAATTGCTCTCCATATTCAGGCATGGTTTTTTTATATAGACTTAGAAGACTTGGCATCACTGACGTCTTTACATATTTGATTTATTTTGATAACTTATTCATTTCTCCCTAGTCCTCACCACCAAATAATATAGGAGAGTTCAGTGCATAGAAAACAATTAGGAGCTAAAAGCAGGGAAAGAGGGGTTTACTTCTTGCCTATAAAATAAAGAAAAAGGTTCATCTAGGTGTAAATTTAAAATGCATTAACAACATTAGAGCTATACATTAGAAACAGATATGTATATATAGACTATGTTTGTTGCTGCCTGTTCTGAGCTTCCCCTCCCCAAGACACGGGCTCCTGCTCATGTGCTCCGAGCTCCTTTGTTCCAAGCGCGGGCAAACCCAAATGTAACTCAGGCTCTTTAGCAGTGTCTGATTGGCCGCTCACCCCGGGTCCGCCCCCAGTCCGCCCCTTTCCCCTTCTCCGAATAAAAAAGACGCTGGAGGGAGGCCCCGCCCTCTGTTGGCTCTGCTGCCTTCCTGTGAACGTCTCTTCTTGTCTGTTTCTTTTGAAGGCTTCTAACTGCAGGGAATTGAGCGAGCAGGGAGCTATATTTCCCCCTCTTTGCTTCTGCTGATGGTATTTGCTTTGCAGCTGATACAGGTACCGATTTTAGAGCTACTAAAGTGCTAGATCGCCCGTGCTACCTCTCTAGGCTGCTCGAGGCTTTCTAACGCATTAAAGTACTAGCCTAGCCAGTAAAAAGCTGAAAGATACCGTCCACATTTGGCGCCCAATGTGCTATCTCTGAACCCCAGTTCTGAGAGACTTTTAGGGTGTCCCAGCAGCTGCATGTCTGCTGGAGTTAGCTCTGCACCTCCTGCTGTGCCAGCTCGGTGTAGAGAGCTGTTACTTTTTGTGTAACAGTGAACCCAGAGCCTCAGCCTATGTTCATCTTATACCTCATTCATATCTTCTCATTTACCGTGCATGAAACTGATGGCATTTGAATTTTAGCATCAACGGTAGAATTGCTACTGATTTAAATACCATGCTGAAAAAACTTACTTTTGACTGAGATCTCTGTCTAGTGGCAGACCCACCAGTGCTGACCAAAATACCAGAAAATTTCCTTGAAAACACATGGAAGTCAGTGAGGAACTGCCAAACTGCTGACAGAATGTCCCCAATTTGTGTGATAGGATCTGCTCTGTAGGATTTGTACAAGGATCCCTTATGATCACCATCCAAATCTCAAATGGAAAAGATGCAAACAATGGCATCTGTCTGACATAAGGTGTGGAAATGATCTATAACAAAATAAACCACTACTCAGTGGGAGGAATAAGAAAGGATTTAAACCTGGCCTCAAAGGTCTTGGGCAAGCACTGTGCAAAGAGCAAAACTTGTAAACAATAAACACGTTGTAGTTCTGAAGCCAGTTAGATATCTAATTGCTTGTTGGGACCTTATTTATTCAGCAGCATATGTGGTCATCATCTTCCTCTTTTTGGAGGAAGATCAATCAGACTCTGCCACATCCCTTTTTCCCTGTCCCAAGTAAACAATTACATCAAGTTGTCTAGAGCAGAAAATGAGGCTAAAGAACCTAGTGTGTCAGGAATAATATCCCTCATATAGTAAAGGTAAAACCACAAGCAGATATCACTATAGAGATTTCCTCTCCTGTTTTCTGTCATAAAACTACAACCTCCCTGTCTCTCTTAGTTTCCCATAATCCCATCAAGACTGCTTCATTTCTGGGAAACAACAGCAGAACTACCAGCTGCAAAACCCCAAGACCTGCCTGATTCCAGAGTCTTATGATGGTTCCCTCCATCCCAAACTAACTGTACACCCACACCCCTCACCCCACCAGAAAAAAAACAACCACCCTCCCCCTCCACCCATGCTAAAGAACATGGAACAGCATAGCTCAGTCTTTTAGAGATGAGAGAGCCTGAAGCCAGTCACTTCCACATACTTATAAGGTTCAGCTGTGGTTTACTGAAAGAAGTATTAGAAATGGGATTGCAAAAGAGAAACAGGCTCCTAGCACAGGCCCTGAAGAACAGGGATCTGAGGGAGGCTTTCATAATAAATAGTAGCATTTCATCTGAGCACTTCCCTAATTTTCATGAATCAGAAAAAATCCGTTTGAAAGAGATGCGACAACAGGTGCTCCTGGCACCGGAGAAACAATCCGATTGCTCCAAAGGTAGCAGGGGCTGCCCTTTCTTCAGTGAGAGGCATAATGCATCCTTGGTCCCAGCTGAGAGGGAAGGGATTCACCTGGAGCCTGACCACTTTAGCCAGGACATTCTGTGACAACCTAGTCAAAGTTTTACCTGCTCTGGTCCCCATTTCTAAATAACATGTATGTTCTTAATTTCTGAAAATTTACAGCGTGGCAGTTTGGAACCTTATTCCTCTTTACTGTGTGCATTTTTTTTTTCACACAGAGGCTTCATATGGTCTCCATCCTCTAGCTTTCTTACTCCTCTGAAGTAGATAATGGGTTATTTTTGAGCATCTTCAGCTCCTCTCTGCCATTGCTGTGTGAAGTGACATCAGAATGGAGAAAAACACGGGTGTATCTGTGTAGGAAACCAAGAAAGAGTGCTCCAAACTGCTCACTGCCTCTTATTATACACTTCTATAATCCCCCAAAAGGTCAGAGACCGTGTCAGTACACTGAAGATTTTCAGATGACTCCCTGGTACTCTCTGCACGAGGTGGGGAAGGCAAGCACAATGACGGGATTTTCTCACAATATTTTTTAAATCCAAGGAAGGATGTAGCCTTTTCCTGTTGGAGTAATTTCCAAGAGCAGGGCTCAAAATCTCATTTCTGGTGTGTATAATCTCTTAAGTCAGTAATATCTTACCCAAGCACATAGAAAATTGGTTTTGTTTCTTTTCTGGCTGCATTTAAGCTCTCTAGTTTCCCTTTGTTGGCATATTCAGTGGGCATCTCCCACAGCTTTCAGGCATTTCAAAACAGGTTAATACACTTTGGGACTGACCTGAAAACAGGGCCTGAGGAGTCCTTTAAGTCTCTCTTAATGGATCAAATTTAGTAGGTCAAGTTATTCACTATACACAAGTACTTGGGTTCAGTATGTTCATTAAGATACTCCTTTTTTTGCACCACAGTTTTGCCAGAAATGCATGGATATTAGATGGAAAACAGCACAAATGGGATGCTCTGGGGAAAGGCATATTGCAGAAGCAAAATAAAGTTGCATAAAATCACACCCTCTCAATTCTTCCCACCAGAACTAGAGAATTAGTAGTCTTAGCATATTAAACAAGAAAGGTGGTGGCCTGCAGGACTTTGCAAATCAGACTAATTCAGCTCAAAATGAATTTGGTTTCAGTATTGTAATAAAAAATTAATCCTCCTTTTATATGACAATTTTGTGTTGGTTATCTAATATAAGCAAAGTAGCAGCTCTCATCTCAGGTGCTGTAATTATGGAGCTGAGCTAATCCACAGCCACTGAGATCTTTTCCAGCCTTCTATTCCAGGACCAAGAGGCATAACAGATTGAATATAGCTACAAATAGCTATAGGCTTTCTCCTGTTTTCATGCATTTATGATTTCATCTTAAAGTCAATGCTTATAACATTGTTTACTGAATGTTATTTTGCTGAACACACAGAATTCCAGCTGAAGCTAATGTGAATTGCAGGTGCTCAAACTGCTGAAAAGTAAACTGCCCCTTTTGTATTTAAATGTATGGTAATAGGGATCCATCAGGTTGCTGTGCTACCACAATGATTAAAACATCAAAGAAGTCAATAAATACATTCATAAATAAATAATTATTTGGGAAAAAAAAACCCACCTCATATTACATTGTACTTCCTGTCCTTCATCCCAGCTCTTCCCAAAGGACTTGAACACAACTTCCTGAAGTCAGATAAAATCTTTCTTTTGCATTTAGCAGACTTTGAGCCAGGCTCTATATGCCTGAGAAGAGACATGCGCCTGTATGACCTAAGCAATGTCAGTGTGGGCCACCATGCTCCAGTGCAGGGGGAGCACTGAGGGGTGGGATGTAGCACAGGAAGTGTGGCTTTCTCAGCCCAGTGTTACAGCAGCAAAACCAGAGATCCTGGCATGCAATAGAGGCTGTGGTACACAGCAAACCAGGACAGGGCTGCAAAAACACATTTGTAGGCAGGGTCTTGTTCACCCTGCCAGCTCTGCAAGTCTGAGTTCTTGGGCTAAGCACGGGGCTATGTTAACAGGATGTCAGGGGAGATTATGTATCATTTCTACCATTCATTTCCTTTCCTGGACTTCAGCCTAACTCTTCAGTTCTTTTCAGGACATTTCAGAAAGCATTACATAAAGTGAAAACCTCAGGCTTGCATCTAAAATCCAAAATTAAGCTGGTTTTCATATCTCCTGGTCACCTTCAGATAAAGAATAAACAATGCCACTGGCCAATATATTTGCCAGCTTTTGGGGGTCATCTGGCTTTGGCTATGTGACTGAGAAACTGCTTAGGCATTAGGACCACAGACAAGGGAGGACCTAAAAAGAGAAAAAAAAATCTCCCCTACCCATTACTGTTTAGTGGAGCAATGCTATGGAATAGAACTTTAGTTTACACAGTAACTTTACAGCCTTGTCTGTGGCAATACATCCTTCCACCATCCCCTTTGGCTCACTCCCCTCACCATACATCATGGAGAGAGTTACAAGACAAGGGTAAGGAAGTGGCTGCTTTGGGGCAGGTTGGTTGTTTTAAGATTTAAAACTGTGGGAATAGGATCAGATAATGCACTTTCATATTTTTTAAAGCAGTTTTTTCTGTATCTGTGGACGAAAGGCAAAATTAATGTAAGTTGTGGCCTTTCTTGAGAACTTTCCAACATGCTCATTTCTTGACCTTTCTGAGCATGAAATCTCAGCTTCTGTGTACACCCTAGGACCAAGTGCAAAACTGCAGACTTCTGAGAGGAAATTTTATTTATTGAGCAGGCAAGAATGTATTGTGAGTCACTGTGTTTTTCTGCTGTCTGCATTAAATTGGAGTGAAATTGAAATCATACTTCAGTCCTTATTTAAATGCCTTTTCTTGGCAGGAAGAAGGAAAGTTTGGCCTCTGCACTCTGATTGGCAGCATGCTGCTTGGTTGGTAGCTAGCACTCAGCCTTACTGGGTCCTCCCTGTTGTCAACAGGACGGATCTTTTCCAACAAAAGCAACATCCTCTCAGATACTCCTTCTTCCAGGAACCTGTCTTTCCCTTCCCTGCAATTGCTCTCTTGCTCCAGGTTCGGGCAAGTAAACAGTACTGCATGAAAGAGAGAGAGCTACAGAAGGAATAGCCATCAGACTTTAAATTCGTGCTTCCCATGGGCTGTGTAATAGTCTTCCCCATTCATAAGGCCATAAAGAGTGAACAAAATGCAGCCTTTGTCTTTACCTGTTAAGGAGAATTAGATAAAGGGGGAAAATATTTTCATGTGAGGAAGTCATAAGGAAAGAAGAGGAGATATTCTTAGGAATCTCTCCAAATGTTTTACAAATATGATCTTGGGGGTGCAGCTACAGGAATCCCAGAAAGGAAAACCGAGTTATTTGGGACAAGGAGAGCAACCAGGCAGGTAGTACAAAGACAATGCTCAGCTTCTGCCTGCATTCCACCACTGAGACGAGATCCCACACTTAAAGGCTCTTCTGAAGGGCATGTGATAATGTATTTCCAGATGTTAGAAAACAGCTGTGTAAAAGTGGAGCATTCTAGGAAGAATGAGAAAAGGAGGAGGGAATGAGGATGGCTGCAGACTAGGTGTCAGTTTCTCATTTCAGGCTGGACAGACAATAGTCCTTTTTTTGATGATCTCTTCTCTGTGATTCTACATTCCTCTGTCTTTAGCCCAGATTTGGAAAGCCATCAGAGAGACACGATCCATCAGAAAGAGGGGGGAAACAGAGCTGCTCATGGATGCAACTATCAGAGCAATACCAAAGTCCTTCCATTAGAAGGGAGACTCAGGACCGACCTTAGACTGTAAGGTACAGGGAGAAGACCAGGTGTTGCCAGCCAAGAAACATGCAAATGTCTCTTCATAAAGGAACTATATGGCAGAGAAATTGCTTTCTTTTCACAAGGGAAAAGGAAAAGGCTGAAAAGCTGACCTAGAAACAGGGGATAACACACACTATGGGGAACACGCAAGAGAGCTGATGACAGCCTTAGGCATGACTTCAATATAGCCTAATAATTTAAAGGAATGGTTTAGCTGAGAATATCCCATAAAGAGTGCACAGTGTTTTCAATTAATACTTAGGTATATTCCATAATTACAAAATACCTTTGGGCTATCCATTTTTCAATAACGTGTCTATATTAATCCTGTATGGCTTTGTCACTAAGTGATGGCTGCTACTGACTGCTAAGAATGTTCTGCTTCAGTAAACTTTGATTTCACTTGCAGTTGTGCATTTATTAGGCAAGATTATCATCATCCAAGTTTCCAGGGTTGGGAATTCATTTGAAAAATATGGTCTATTTGCATTTAATTATCACATATTTACTGAGGAAAAATATAAACACGCCTGTTTTAGGCAAGGAATGGAGCCAGTAATGTACTGCAGACTTGGGATTGTGCTTTTTAATATAATCAAACTACTGTTATAAATAATTCACAGTTTCCACTGTGGAAAAAAACTGAATATGGATTTCCTGATAGGTTGTTGTGGGGGGTTTTTAATGTAAAAAAAAAAGGACATTTTACAAAATACCAAAATTACTAAGATTGTTTGTAGCACATGAGATATTATTAACATTCACCTTGAAAGAGGATGTAAAGGAGAAAAGAATCCCCTCCATGAGAAGTAGCTACCAGCTCCCACTGCTAGGAGAAGAAAAAAGAAGAAATACATTTTTATAAGACACCAAAGTAACACAACCAGACAACGAGATGAGGAAATGTCAAATTAACTTTTGGGAAACAAATCCTCTGTTCAAAGTTCACATAGTTCCAGTCACTGCACAGACACTTTATATTGTCACCAGTATAACTGACTCACAAAGTGCAGATGAGGGATTCCGACTTTACAACAGACAGGAGGAATTATTGAACTGCTGTTAGAGAAGAGAAACAAATCTTATGGCATTTCAGAATTCCTGCATGTGTTATTTTCTTGTCCATCTGCTGTGGTGTCCTCTTTACAGATTTTGGTGGATTCTCACTGAAAGAACTATCAGCTTCCTTTCAGCAGAGGATTCTCATCCTTCCCCAATGAGCTGAAGGACTGTCACTGACACTTGCCAAGCTATTAGTCAACACCAGCACTCTGGTTGCACTGGGCTAGAAAAGATAGACCCTGCAGGGTACTGGTGGGCTGATGGGTGGGTGCTTGCTGCTGAGCTAAGGAGCAGGTAACTTGGGGGCAAGGATGTAGAATTGAAGTGAGAGGCTATAAACTGCTGAGAAGTAAAGCTGAAAATGTCAGCAGGGTTTGTGAGGCATGTCGGGGGCTACATGGAGGTGACTAGAACAAGATGAGAGGCTCTATGAACTTCACTGGTAGCCCAGACACCAAGCTCACATGTAAACACACTGTCAGAGACCTAAGCAAGTGTCTTACTAATACCTGAGATGCACAAGACAGGCTGCTGGGACAAACCTTACACAGACCTTAGAGAACACCTGCATCTCCTCAAACAGCAGCTGAAGGCTGGGCCAGCCAGCCCAGGGTGTCTCAAGCAGTGCCAGACACCTGTTTAAGTAACTGAATCCCACCTTAGGTGAGGAACTCAGGTGCTGCTTGGTGGCCCCTGAAAGGGACCCTGCAGCTGAGAAGAACTCTCATTAGGTGAGGAGAAAGGAAACATGCTGCATATTAAACAAGGTGGGGAAGCATCCCATGTAATTACAGCTGTGGGAGTGGCAGAAGACCTTCATGAAGTAAATTCAGAAGTCTGCACATAAGACTTCCCCAGATACCAGTCATTTCAAGCTCATAGTTCCCCTGATGTGATATTGTTGAATTACAATAAATTATTATTGCCTAAAACTTCCATTTTAAGCAAGTTCAAAGAGGGTTTCTCCCTTTTTAGCTTGATTTTGAGACTCTCTGAATGTTTGCTTGAAAAGCAAACATTGTAAATTATATATTGTAAAAATTACATTTTGTAAATTTCTACAGGTTTCATTTTTTTATTATTGAACAAACTAATATTAATTCCTGTTGCTGCTACTGCAAGAAGTATAATATTCCCTTTCATTATATGCTCTGTAATTAGTTTTTACTTTTCAGCTTCCTTCTTTCTCTTTAGATGGTGTCATTGTCAACTTTGTCACATCTGTCTTGCACAGTCTTGAACTTAAGAGTTTGGTATATCAAGTAAGACAACATTTTCTCTGCACTAGTATGTTCTTTCAGAGAAATCAATACTCAGTGAGATTCTAATGGCATGAGACAGATCCAATTTCATAGTTTTACTAAACATTTCAAGAGCCTCTATCTTTGCGCTAAACACATCATCCCTTGCTTTTGAAATTACCTGGAAAACAATTTGCTACTTCTGAATTTGATTTCTTCTACCTGCCTTTTTAAAAATTAAAAATTCCATAGGGGTGTATATGTTGCCAAAAGCAAGTAAATTTATGCCATCAGCTAAAGATTTGTGACAACTAGAACTTCAGTCGTAGGCTTAAAAGACGTTGCACAACCTTGGGTTTTTTCCGCCTTCAATTCACCACTACTGTCAATAGGTCTACTTAGGTGTGTAAGACTCATTTGTATGAATAAATACTTGTAGTTATGTGCCATGAAGAAAACAAAAAAGGCTTCGGGCAATTGGCCAGCTGATTGTTGATGACTTGACATTTATGCAACTCATTCTCCCCATGAACAATAACATTTATTGTATTAAGAGTTCAGGAACTGAGTGTAGCAGGAACCAGAAAAAGATGACTAAAATTAAAGCTAAGCTTTACTTTTAAGAAAGGAAGGCCATCATGTAGAGCCATGGCTGTTATTTAATAGCCCTTCAGAAATGAGAGGAAAAAAACAGGACCATTATTTTATCCATTCTTCTTCTCTAAAAAGAAAAAACCCAAAACAACAAAACAACAACAACAAGCCAAACAAAAACAAACAAACAACAACAACAAAAAAACTAAAAGGAAAAACAAATAAAACCCCAACCAAAACAAAAAAAACCATAGATACAGACCACATAAACTCCAGACCCAAGGTTCTGTTTTGCAAAGATTCAGCTTTTGCCAAATGGGCATAATTAAGAGTGTGGGATGACTCCAAATGAAAGCAAAACTGAAGCTGAGTATGAAATATCTCGTTCCAGTATCCACTAAAGAGAATGGCATCCTGAGGACTGAAACACCCCTCCATCTACATGCAAACCACAGGATCCAAAGGGAATTAAATACAGCATCCATGCAGTAAGACAGCATGGAAAAAAATCAGCCTTTTTTTTTCATTTTTCCTGAAAAGTACCTAAAAGGTTAATTCCTATCATCTTGCTCAATAAGGAACCAAATCCTGAGAGAGAAGATGGTCATTACTTTTGATGAACTTACTCTGTACATTACTGTGTACATTACTGATGTATAGTACTGTGTAAGCAGTTTTAAAGGTTTTTTAAATCTTTAGATTTTCATTTAGAAATTAGAAAGAAAAATAATTCAGTGGCCCTATAGAACATCTAAAATGAAAATCTGGTCCCAGTGAGGTCAATGCCTAGGCTTTGATTCTCTTTAGCTGGTCCAAAATTTCCACCACAGAGCTTTTAAAAAATCCATGTAGAACCTAGGCTTAGTTTTTCTCAATATTGATGAATGTTTGGCTAATTCACTTGTGATATTCAACCAAAAGAGTTCTCAGAAAGTAACTAACTGATTAGAATTGACAAGAAGTGAGAAGCAGAACATACACCTCTAACTTACGTTAGCAAATTAATTTTTCTGATTGCAATAGTACTGTATGTAAACCCCAAAATGGTAAGCCATGGACAATAGTCCTAAAAATAGAGGAATCAGCATTATTTTAACCTGGAATAGCTGGGATATCTTGATACTGGTTTAAGAAGGAGCTTTGTGCCCAAAACAGTTTCTCCTTCAATTGTATGCTCTCTTACAGCATCTGATCTGCAATATAGTGAAGAGAAACAAGACTGAGAAAATCAATATACAAAAAGTTAGTCAGTAAACCTATTCATCCACCTGGAAAGTATCTTGGATATGTATGGCTTCATATTTAATTCCTTTCCTGATGGTGATTGGTAATTAGCAACATCCTATTCAGTTGACCACACAGAGAAGTAAGCACATAATTATATTGGCCAGAAAAGATAAGAAGAACCCTTCTTGTGGGGTTTCTGGTTCATTCACAGCTAGAAAAACGGTGTAAGAATTCCCTTTCTGACAGCATTTCACAGTCCTGTTTTCACATGTTCTGGGGGGAAAACCCCAAAACAAACAATTAAATAGATGTGAAAAAATAAGCTACAAAAAACCACCCCAAACAAATAAGCTAAAATTACCTGATGTCTTTTGACCTCATTAGATTGAGGTTGTGTAGTTCGGGTCAATTCTTCATCAGCATGGTTCACAGGTTGCTACCAAACATGATTTAATACAGTGTATGTACAAATTCTCTCTCTCTAAAACAGAAAAGCAAAGAAAAGCTGTTAGAATGAGCTTATTCTTACTGCATGCACACCAGTCCCACTTCAGCAAAGAAAAGCTTTATTGTTTAACAGATTGAGACATACTAAAGCAAAATCAAGTGATTTGCTGTCTGTTGGACAAACTATTGACTGGAACATTATAATTTATGCTGATTTCAAAAGGCCAGATCTTACAGAATCTAAATTAAATTCTGCTACAGTGCATTCAAGTGTGATTGAATGTAATAAGAGTTGGGGATAGTGTTTGTGCTACAGCTTGAAGCCTTAACTGTCTTGCAGCAATTACAAAAATCAAAAATTGCCCACTCTTTTCAGTTTCTGTATGACTCTCCAAACATGGGAAATGGAAGGGGAAATATTTCCCTTTCAGACTGTGGATTTTGAAGGGGAGAAACTGCAATACAGCTTTTTCTCTAACAATAATTTACTTCATCAGATCACTGCACTCCTTAATTCATTATTCAGGAGCAACAGCACCATTCACAGGACAGGGGGAAGTCCAAAGGGAACAAATGTGAGGTAGAAAAGGGAAGGGAAGGGTAGGGCAGGGCAGGACAAGGCAAGGCAAGGCAAGGCAAGGCAAGGCAAGGCAAGGCAAGGCAAAATTAATAGATTCAGATCAGGAAGATGATGGATGACTATGGAGATCTGAGTTCTTTCAATCAGTTTGCTGCATTCCTTCCACCTACATTTTTATCTTATTTCATGTAGGCATTGGTACCATCAGTCACCTGAGTCATTCTGCCCTAGAAGCTCCTCAGTGTGAAAGCAAAATCTGTGCAATGAGGCATCTGCAACCTGCTCCTTTTTCACTAGTGGTTCTGCTTAGCCCTGTTTATATGAAAGGAATGACAGAGCAGCCTGAGGAAATGGCCCTTTGTCATGCAGCATGAGAACTCATTCCTTACCTAGATGAACAGAAGAGACCACAGAATGGACTTCAGGTTTTTGTCTATGTATAAACACATAGATGTAATATGTAAGTATTTTCAAATTACACTCATACAGAAATATATTTTATTACAGTAATTTTAATATATAATATGTGTTTTATGGTATTAATAATACGCAATATTTACATAGATGTAATACAATTTTAAAATACCCAATTAATAAAAATAAATAATGATAAAAAATACTTTTTGTATATTGAAACTCAGCTTCAGGCACAGTTATTTCTGAACACAGGTCTGAAACTTGTAAGCTATTTCCAACATGGCATGGGCCAGAAATGGGATCAAAACAGCATTACTCCTGTAGGTTCCTGGTGTGAAATGGCCAGCTAAGTGCTTTTCAAGTTGCTCTGATAATATGCATTATTTTTATTTTCATTTATTTCTGATATTTGGGATATTTTGCAGAGGAATACTGAGTTGCAAAACAATGATGTATATTATTAAAACTACTTAACCACAAAACTTTTAAAATCCACTGCTCTTAAAGAATATAATTTCTGAGAGGCCTAGAAATTACATAAAACTTTAGTTTCCTCCTCTGTCCATCAATGAAAGTTGACTTTGGACATAGGTACACAAAAAAATGGTGATGGCATGGAACAAATTAACATTTTTTTCACTGGAAAAGTACTCAGCCAGGCCTACATTCCTTTCAGTGGCCATATAAGCCCGCAGCAGCTGAATGAAATAAGATTACAACACAGTAGTTAGAGTTGTGCTTACAACATTTCTTGGCTTTTGTAGTGCAGTTCAACTTCAGCACCAAAAATAACAAACAAGTCAGGCCTCCAAAACACACACAGGTTGTTTAAAAACTCTGAACTTTAAAAAAAAAAAAACCCACTTCTGAAAATACTTTACTGCATTTTGTCATTTTAGTTTCACTGTAAAATCATGAGAGACATAAATACAAAGTTTAAACCAGGGGCAGAAAAAAACAGTCCAGAAGATGAGGTCTTAAAAAACCCCCTGAAACTACAAAACTTTTGTTAAAATATGAGAGGAGAAAGCAGTACAGTACAAGCTGGAAAAATCTCATGTGTAAATGTATGAAATTCTTGAATGTGTTGACTGGGAATTGTGCATTGCAATGGGAGGTGGGACAAGTGACAGAGTAGCAACAAAAAAAATACTTTTTTTTTTTGAATGTATTGGGCTATGAGAAGGAAGAGAGAGTGCTCTGCATTCCTCTCTCTTTGTCTAATTTCACACTTTTTTAAAAATAAATTCATATTTACTCCTCCCCTTCATGAAGGCTGTTCATTCCGAGTAAGGAAGAGGGATTTGTTATAATTAACCTACCATAATTAATAGATCAGGAAATGTGTGTTGCAATAATCTCTATCAAACACTAAGTACAAGTAATTTGCAACAATATTCCTTTACAATAGCATGTCCTATTGCAAGAAACACCATACAGGGTTATAAACAAGAGGACATCATACCTCTACCTCATGAAGGTACTGAGTTTGCCTTTGCAACACTGTTTTTTTGTGTGAAACCATCTAAAGGCTGGACTGGGGGTATGTAGCAGAACTGAGCTGAAGCACATACTTTTAGGACTCTCCTATACTCCACAGCCCTTCACACAGTGGTGCCCACCTGGGTCTGCCAGTGCTGGCTTTAGGTAAGAAGATGCTTTGAGACCCCGAAGAGGGGCTTTGCATACTGACTGCAGCCTGAGTATCCTTGGAGAGAGAATTCTTGCTCTGGAGTACTTGAAAGGAGGGCCAAACACTGGAGATGAATGAATGCAGCTCACTGAGTGGCACAGGCACCTTCCTAACAGAAATTCAAGGCTATGACTATCAACAAAAAAGATTTGTTCCTGGCAGTATTTCCACTACTTGTCTGGACTGAGCATAAATAAATAAATAAGTATATTCATAAAATTAACAACAGCAATAAACCCAACAAAACATCAGTGTGGATCAGAAAGGATCACTGTTGGCACTGTCTCACTCAGTTTGGTTTTATAAACCAGTAAACCATGCTTACCAAACCAGTAAATTTAAACTTTTGAAAAAAATTTCTATCTCTTTTTTATCTTATAAATCTGAAGAACATGATTGCTTGCTCTGAAGTATAGTAATACAGTGTGTAATGTAATCCAGTGTTTGATGTAATTAAAAATTACTGCTTTAAAGAAAGCCTTCAGAAAATATACTGTATGTTTTTGTTGAACTGATATTCCAAGGTATACATGGAGCATCTAAAATGACAAACAATACCTCAGTTTATGAGATTTTTATGTGATCTTTTATCAGAGAAAGACCACAGAAGGAAAATTATTTGTTTTCATTTACCCTTAATAGATTGTTTTCTGAGTCCAGTTGCTGAAGTAGATTATTGTATTTTGCTTTCCTTTCAAAAGCTGGGTTAAAACCTGCTTAGGTTCTGTGAGAAATGGGCTTTGCAGTATTAGGTCAGTTGCAGCTAAAGTTCATAGATAAAATTTGTACAAAAAAACCACAAAGAATTCAATTAGAAAAGAGCAGAGGCCTTGTCTGAATAACAGCATGAGGCTGCTGATATCATAAGATAGGACATACTGTACTTGATCCTAAAACTATTCAACAATTCCAATATATTCATTTTACTTCAGTAGTCAGAAGGACCCCCAGTCCTAGGCATATCCAGAATTTATTATGCTGCTATATACAAAGATAGAGAAAAGTCCTCCTGTCCTCGTCCCAAAGAACTTGCAACCCAAGTTCACATTTTAATAGGATCAGCACATGAATAGATATGTTCTACCTTATTATCTTTAAATTCATAAAATATCTTTGAATGTATAAAATATCTGTTTGCACACATGTAACGCTATCCCAAGCTCCGCAGGCTCTGTGCTGGAGCGCGAGGTGCAGCGATCTCTCAAAAGCATCTCCAAAGCGAAGCTGCTCAGCAGGACCGGACACACGCTCACACAGGCGTGCACACACAAACGCACGGACAGCTTCAGTAATATGAGTTGACGACAAAGAGGCAGGAAGGGGCTCTGCATAGAGTTCCACAGGACCAATTTATTGCTTCCACATTGTGAAGGACTCCAAGGGCAAAGACAGAGAAACAATGGAGGGTCCGGGAGCATCAGGGACCAATGATCTGAGGGCACGGGGGCGGTACAAAGGCGGGACTAGGGAATGGGAGCCAATGGAGAGGCTCTGGGGGAGTGGCAAGGGGCAAAGGCCAGTGGGGGAAACCTGGGGAACTTTCGGGGATATGAAACATATAAGGTAGCAAGGGGGTGGGGTGGCCAGCGGCCAACCAGGGACAAAGAACTGGGGTACATTAACATAGCAACACAAAACATTGTGGGAGAGGCTTCTCTTGTCACCCTAACCTGCGGAAGTCTCTGTTACTAGCGACTGTCTTACCCGAGAACTCTCTTTGCCCCTTGTAGCACAGGCTAAGTGGCTACCACACACATGGTTATTTTATTTCCTATGTTTGATGTTCTTGTTGCAGTCCCATAGAAACCAATGGAAATGTGAATTCATACATTTATTTTCTTACTGTTTGTGTCAGGCTAGAAGTAGGATACAGTTGTCTTGATTTCTGCTGACAACTTTGCCTTCTATATTTGAACTACATGTTTTGGTTACTGTTTTAAATAACAAAACAGTTCTCAGGCAATGGGTGTAGGGCACCACTCATCTGATCAAGTATCAGTGTCTGCTTTGGGATGAGATTAATCACTCTCTGGTCTCCACAGCCTGGGCAGATTGGGTCTTCATGAACTGGTAAGAACTAAGACATCCTTCCTGCGGAAACCTAAAGCTCTGTGTGCTAAAACCCACCTGAGGGTATTTAAGGAATCTAGGAACTGAACTGGTTGCCTCCCCTGTTATACAAAGTAACAGAAATTGTCAATTTTAAAACCTGTATATTTGCATGGGCAAGGATTTCCCGAAAAGGTGAAGGACAGGGTGCTGCCACCTCCCATCAGCTCCCTCCCTTTCAAACTGACAGTATTGCTTGTTTCAAACCTCCAGCCTACAGAAGCAACAAACCTTTCCCATCTCTTCTTGCTGGAGAAATAAGCTGTGTTGCTCTGAAGCAGCTGAGGAATACATCATAACTTCCTGTTTCATCTTCTTCCCCAGCTTGGTGCACAGAAGCAGAATGGTGCATGCCCACTGCCTCTCTCATTTGGGACTGTTCATTTATGCAGGTGCACACACAGCCTCATGCTCACGTGCCAGTGCGCAAACCTGTTCATTTCCATCCTACCTAAGATCCTGTTCACTGAAGAAAGACAGGGATAAAGTTCCAAGCTTTTATTTATTCAGAATACAATTTTGCAAGAGTTGCATGTGTAATTCGTCATGGGTGATGGGATTGCAACATCGGGCATGAACCAGTCAACCTATAGAGACCCAGATTGAAGGAATTCCTGTACTGCTACACTGCTGGCTACAGAAGAACAGGCTGCAGGGATTGTGTGGCTATTTTTGTGGGAGGAGAGAGTGAAATAGATAATTTCTAGGGCGTTATATCTATCAAGGCCGAATCTTACAGATGTAGTCTTTGATATTCTGTTGGTAACTATTAGCTGTGCCAGCGTAACACAGAGATGAGCATACACTAAACACTTGAGCTGCGCTGATACTGAATGGACTTTTTCACACATAATTTTAAACCTACCATTATACTGCTTTTCATTGCTTATAAAAATTCATCTCCACAACCACCCTGAAAAAAAAGGACTGTCTCAAACCCTACACACTCTTGAGATAGGTATGTGATGGCTCAAGCTGGAAATCCAGCTCTGGTTTTCAGCTGGAAGCCAGATATCATTTGTTGTGTCCACATGGTTAAATCCCAGGGAGCAAACACATTTCAAGCTACCATCATGACACTGTTTTCATCTTTGCTTTGTCGATTAAAAAAATTAGTGTTAGATTCCTAGCAAAACTGTAACACCAAATAAATATTATGTAAGGGCAGTACATAAATAGGTTATAGAAGGGCAGGATAACATCATAAAGGGAAAGTATTTGTGACTCATTTTTTCTAATTCTTTTAGGAGTTTTCCTAATGTGCAGTGCACAATTGAAATAAATGGAAACTTTAAGAAATATTCTACATAAGAAAGAGTCCAAAAATGCAGAAGGTTATGCAAGGCTAACTGTAAAAATAAGCAGATGAGTCCTCTAAAATAATATTGCAACATTTTTTGGCTTCCATTTATTGGTTGCCATAGGATTTTTAGTCAGTGAGCAACTGCTAAACACAAGGCTGCCTCATACCATAGCTTGGCTTTTAAGAGAAGAAAAACATTAACATTGTTTAATGAACACACTTGTCTGGAGAAGTACTAGCAAATGCTAGGAACTCATTTTCCTACTGCCTAAAACCAGAGAGATTTGCAAGTGTTGTGTTTATGATGCTGTGCCCAATTTGAACTTCATCTCTGACAACACGCAAATCTCTCTCCCAAATAAAAAGCAACTTGTTTTTGAGGGAAGTTGTTAGAGGAGAAAGTCCAAGAGCAAACAGGTTAAAGTGCCATGTACACAACAGAAAGGATCACAAGGCACTTTTAATGAGCTATTTGAGTTACATCAGCTGCTTCTGGGGACAGAGAGAACATCCACTGGTGGACACTAAAGGGGAGAAATGGAAAATGCTTTTCTAAAGCACTTAATTTCTCTACTGAACAGGTGGTTAAGTCTGCTCCATGTAGCACATCCTACATGGAGGGGTAACGAGAGGAAAATAAAATAGTGACATGCTATAAAAAGTAAATAAATGCATTTGTTCTTGATCTTTTATCCAGTCTCCCAGTATATCTTGATGCATCAACATTCATCATTACTATTTTTTATTTTTCTGATTTATGCTCTCTCTCTGCATTTGGGTTTATTTCTGTATTTTGTCCAGTGACTGCTAGATGTAGAAGGCTTAAAGCAGCCATGTGTGTCCATGGCTGAGCTCTTACTCACGTGTTATATAAGGGTCAGACTCCTTTGGCCTGAAACCCTTCTGGGCCAAAAACATTTGCAAGCTTGTTTCGCAAGTGACCATTTCCAAAGAGGAAAGGAGAGCATTTTCCCACATAAATTACACATGTATTTACATTTTTTTAAACACCCAAGGGCTGACACCTAGGAAACTCTCAAGCAAACAAGAGAATCCTGTTCTGAGACTTAGGTTTATAAAAGTTAAAGTCTTCTGGACCACCATACATAGATGTCCATATAGATGTGTCCACTCGCTGCCATTTGAGATGCTTGAGGGCACCCCACCACATCTCCATCTGTCTCTTCACAAGAGATCCTTCTTCCACAGCCTCTGTCTCTCATCTGCAAGTCTTGTGTGGATGTCTCGGATACCTGGTGTATCTCAAAGGAAAAAAGACTTTTCTGTATATGCAAACAACTTGGGCTCTGGCAAGCAGGGAAGATTATTCCCATTTAACTTGAGACATCTATGCCTGAGCTAGTCATGCTGAGCTCCTTTTATAGCCAGCAGAGTGAAATATAGTTGTCAACATTTAGCTGGACAAATCCTACCCCCAAATTCCACTTGTGTAAGCCCATTACTTCCAGCTTCAATAGCATTAAATAGTCTGAATCTTGTCTTTGTCCTCCTTGTTACATGTAAAGCTGTAGTGGGTTTCTCTGCAAGGAACTTGACTTAAGAGCTGAGCAGAACAAAGCTTGGGCTTGACTATACTGACTTCAGAAGTGCGGTCAATCTCCCCTGCTGTGCTCTGACAGGGTAACCTTTTCCTGTAAAAACAATCTTGGAACAAGCTTTAAAACTGCCCTAAATATCAGTCTTTGGTCTAGTTCTGCAGCAAGAGCATGATGATCCCACCCCAGACAATGAAGCCTATAGCTTAATCTACTAACCTCCTGAAAGAAGGTCTTTCCCAGGTCTCTGGGGATTATATCTGTTATTGATTCAGCTGACTGGAACTCACAGTAAATTGATGGTGTCAAGAAGTTGCAAAGAAGTATAGAAAAATGTGGTTTAGACACTTCTTTCCACTTCCCTGAACAATTGGCATCCAACAGCTACCATGTTGGAAACATTACTTATGGATGGGAGCAGCAACATTCAGAGTCTCTTAATCCCATCTACTATTAGGAAAAAGATGGGAAGCCTTCTACTCTTTAAAAAAGTCTGGTGTTTCTGAGATAGATAGCCTTTGGATATAATACACAACACACACCTTTCTCTCTTACTTCTATGGTGCGCTCACCATGGTGGCCTCCAAATGCACTCTGAGTGACCTGGCAGCATAAGCCCCATGGTAACAAGTGTCACTTACAATTGCAGTCGTCCTAAATAAAAGCAAAGTGTATTGGCAGTGTGGAAAAAATCAGGAGATAAAACTATTTAAACAGAATGACCAAGGGATTTTCATTTTTGTTTTGTAATTTTAGAAAACAGATTACCAAATATTTATGATTGCTTGCATAAAATACCCTGTATTTGTTATGGTTTTTAGCTTCAAGGCTTATTTATAGGCAAGACTATCCAAAATTTAAAAACTTAATTTCCCCAAAAATTACTAACTACAGAAAATGGTGATGATGCTGTTGAAAAAGAACTGTAGAAGAAGGAGCAGATATTGTTAAATCGTAGCATTTTTTCAAAATCAGTTGTACAATCCCAGCATGTTTGATGGAAAATATAAGGTACAGCCCCCTCTAGCTCAAATAGCAAATAAGTAGAACTCAAAATACCACTTGGCCCTTGGCAGGTTGGCATGACTATTATTCTGGAACAGCTCAACAATGTTTCTACTACACAAGGGGCAAAGGGCATTATCTTCCCTACCTTTAACTACGCAGAAAGACCACTCATAAGGGGGGAAAAAAAAGAGGAAGGGCACAATTGCTCTGCATCTCGTGCTCTGAGGACATAAATGCAACCTTGACCTTGTCCTGGCTGTCTACACAAAGCTAAATTTATCCAGGAAAAGTTTAATCTTGCAGGAAAATGTGGGTTATCCTCATGGCCTGATCAATCAGCAGGGATGAAATCAGGCAACATCGACTACTCCAGTTTTATCAGCTGCAGACAATAGCCAAATGTCGCTGGATTTCTCTGAATCATGCATTCATGTTGCTGATGTTCCTTTTTTAAATTAAAGACAGCACACTGCGAACTTTCTGACAAATCTCACTGCTGTCCTGAGGTTACATGAGATCACTGGTTATTCATGTTAGCAGCTCCTCAGACAGGGAAAGGACTCAATAATCTACACAGTACCAAGAAAATGGATTTGTCAACATTTCTCGTCAAGTTGAATAGAAAAAAAAGGAAAAAAAAAGATTTTTTTCTCTGCCATAAATTGTCTGTTGCAATCAGGCTATTGCTCTTCCAAGATATGTTCCTTTGACTGAATTAGAGAGTTTTTAAAAAGTAACAACTGGTAAAATATGCATATACTTACTCATCTTGGGCATCCTGATTTGATTGGTCTTGATTTGAGCTACCAAGGAGAGTAGGCATGTTATGTAATTTTTGAAGCAACATTTATTCTAATAAAAAGTTTGTATGTAGTAAAGTCCTTTTACCCTAATGCAGCTGGAGCCCTGTCAGAAACTCAGTACCCAGAAGAGCTGCAATTTTTACCCACAGATAACACTCCATCTTACAGCAGCTCTAAAGGCTGTTTGCATGGATCAGACACATTTTTGCTAATGTGAAAACTAAAATTAGTAATTACAAACACTTAGAAATCACCAATAATCTTCTCTTGTGGTGATTACACATAGGAGGAAGTAGAAATCAACACAATATGAAGCAATAAAATGCACATTGATGACCAGTAAGCCAGAATTCTCCTCTTCTAGCAGGCGGATACTGAGCTTTTAAAATTAAACCACAAATGCATGGAATTTGACACCTTTTTCAACCTATGATATTCTAATTCTGTCTAAATTTTTTCCTTACTTCCAGGGACTGAATTAGACCAAATTTTAACCCTACAATGTTATGAGAGAAACAATGAACTCGGAATTAAAAAAAGAGTCAGGTCTCAGCATGAGTAGAAATCAGACACTTAGCCAGCTCTGCTCCATACCTTGAAGAATTTGTCTGGATCCATAGAGCACACTCTTGCTAGGTGTCATCTTACTTGGTCTGTTCAGCCTGGAGGAGACTGAGAGGAGACCCAGTTGCAGTTACAACTTCCTAGTGAGGGGAAGAGGAGGGGCAGGCACTGCTCTCTTCTCTCCGGTAACCAGTGACAGGACCTGAGGGAATGGTCTAAAGTTGTGTCAGGGGAGGTTTAGGTT
This sequence comes from Corvus cornix cornix, assembly GCF_000738735.6. Classification (NCBI taxonomy): domain Eukaryota; kingdom Metazoa; phylum Chordata; class Aves; order Passeriformes; family Corvidae; genus Corvus; species Corvus cornix. The sequence goes on along the minus strand of NC_047056.1, from coordinate 101,659,061 downwards.
GGATATCAGGAAAAGGTTCTTCACCCAGAGGAGGGCTGGGCACTGGAACAGCTCCCCAGAGAAATGGTTGCAACACCAAGCCTGACATAGTTCAAGAAGTGTTAGGACAACACTCTCAGGCACAGGGTGTGACTCTTGGGGACGGTGCTCTGCAGGGCCAGGAGTTGGACTCAATGATCTTGTGGGTCCCTTCCAATTCAGCACATTCTGTGATTTGTGGTTATGGGTGGAAGTCTCTGTTTACAAGGGTATGTTTGGTCACAGCTGAAGGAAGATATTTGCTTTCTGTTGCTTTACTCCCCGTCTACAGCACATCCCAGCAGATGGGGGAAACAGAGGCAGCGTGGCTTGGTCTCTCATGGCAGCAGCTGGTGCTGTCTGTGTGTTCTGCACGGTCAGCAGATGAGGCAACTGTCGGGAAAATGGGCAGCGGCTGCAGGTAGGGCAACAGCCAGAGCCAGCAGCCTCCCTCCAGCCAGCAGCAATTCTCTGCTGACCAATGGCCCACACTTAGGTGAGCAGCAGGCAGAAGAGGAATGAGGATGCTCTGTGTCATAGCATCCCTTCTTATTTTGTCACTTTGATAGGCTTTGAGAATGCCAGAAGTTCAGACCTGGACTCCCCTGTAAGGAGGGGCTGCCCAACACCCACCTGCAATAAATTATGTGCTCAACACTGATGCTTGGAGATTCAGATGGAAAAAAGTCCCTTCCAATAGTAGCACCACAGATTTTTACAGGAGCCTTATCAACATGTTTCAGTCTTTCCAGGACTGACTCTGATGTCAGGGCGAGTGGGAAGCATGGACAAACAGAGTTTCCTTCTTTGTGTACTGCTCTCTCAGTACACGTTTTGCCAGCCTAATCAGATGGAGATAAACACCTTGCAATAGACTGTGCCACTGACGTCAGCTTTTGTGTGCTTGGAATGATGTCAGCAGCAGCTTTGCAATGCTTTAACCTCCTGAGCAGAAATAAGCACAGTAGCAACTAACCTATTACCTATTCCACAAGCTGCCACACCAAGGTTATTTCCTTTTGCCCTGCTGGCTACAGATGCTGGGTGAAGGAGGCAGGAAAATCAGAACAATGGGATCCACTCCTGTATCGAGCCAGTTTTTGAGAGGAGTCTAAACAAATTTAAATTGAGTAATATAAAGAATAAATGACACCTCTCAACACAGAAGTCAGCCCTATCTAGGTCCTTAAGAAACAGATTCTGCTCATTTGTATCAGCGCAAATAATATCAAATTAATTTCTCAGAATTTATACTACCATCACTGTAAATGTAATTTTCCACACATTTGCATGCACTCACCAATACACATAAAACTTTACAAGTCAAATACGGCCAAGAGTTTCAAACTTGTATAGAGGCCTCTGGCAAGGCATCTCTAGAGGATCAAAATTTCACTCTAATAGCCTGTATTTGTTTAATTCAGGTGTCAAAAAAGCCAAAATGGAGGCACGGAAACTGGTATCAAGAACATAACTGTTAAAAAGATTGGGAAAAGCAAGTGTCAGTGGCAGAACTGGCCTGATTTAAAGGTTTTTTTGGTTTCTTGTTTGGGTTTTCTTAAGAAATTTTCCTCAGCTGTTTCTCCTGTTCCAGGGGAATTACACCATATTACAGGTCATTTATACCCCACTTTTCTTACACTTTGATTTCAATTTGTCTCATCGTGTTACTAATTTTCAACATTTGCTTCTACTGAAAAACTAGGAAAGTTATAAGCTAGTTAAGTTGTTAGCTAGACTGTCACTTATTAAATTAGCAAGTTTTTCATAGAAATCTTAGCCAAAATTTTAAGAATAAAGACCTGATTATTACTAATTCTTTTGGTATGCATTATGCTATTAGTCACAGAGCTCACTCATACATTTCCAAATTTCAACACAATCATTTCAGGATGAAGTGTATTATTTTTTTCCCTTCTTAATAATTTTTCCTTGGCATCACGTTTCATCCCCTTCCTCTCCAATTGCCAGGAAAGTGCAGTTTGGGATTCAAGAGTCTTGGGTTGGGCTTTTTTAGTTTTTTTCTTTCCAGAAACACAAGTTTACCAAGGTTATTTCATCTACAAGAGAATGCATTTTTAATTGACTTGTTTATCTCCCTAACACATGCACACCTCAGCAAGGCTAAGGGATCAGGTTATATGACATCATGGTGCCAAAGGAGTAATTGTCACTTGTTTGTGCAGTCCTGAAGAAAAGCCTGTAGCTTGAAATCACACACAGTGCTGCACCAACAGAATATATTTTGCACTAAATAAAACCCCAAACTTTTTTTTCAGTTGGGAGGGGTAGAGGAGAAGGAGGGGCTGGAGGGCTTCCAAAGCCTGCCATGGGGTCATATTCTGTGAAACAGTTTTGTTTGTAGACATGGCTTTTCACCCTGCACAGTTGTGAGATGATCATCCTTTTCCCCAGGACTGAGGCAACTATCTGACAGCCTGCTCAGCAATCCTGAATCCCACTGCAGTTGCTACCCAAACTGAGGGTTGAGCAGCACTAAGAAAGCTGTGTCAAGCATTTCTGCAGCAAGCAGTGCTATACCTGTGTACTTGACTAGAAGTGCCCATGAAGCAGAAATTAAAAAAAAAAAAAATGAGCCAGGAATCAGAATCACAAATCCCCCTCTTGGGTTTAGATTTAGGAACAAGGAAGCTCCAAAAACAAGACACCCTTCAGCATTTTACAAAACTGACTTCAGCTGCCAAAGGATTCCTCTGCAGCAAAACCAAGAAAGCTTTATCCTCAAAAAAAAAATTCACTGCAAATGAGCAATCATTAGTCAGCTGCATTTTCCGTATAATTACTGGCAGTGAAAAAGCAAGCATGCAGGTTGCTGAAAAATAAGGTCTAACTACTTCCACCCAAACAGAACAGAAGCTGTTCACAGAAGTTTTAGTGGGGGAGATGGAAATCCTCAGTGCTCCCCTTCTCTCTATGACTGATTACAATCTGGTTTTATTCTATAAAGCACATTTATTGTGGGAGTTTGATTTGAAAGAATTTCAAGTAATTTAAACTTTGGCTGCAGGCATACAGATCATTTAAAAACTGATCTTTAAGTGTTTCTACATGTTAATAACATTTCTGGTTGGTGCTATAATCAACAGTTTTAATTCTCAACCTACCGGCTCAAACACATGCCAGGAATTACCTAGGATGAAATCATGTAGTTCACAATTAGCCAGGCTGACAGCAAACCCTGTGCTAGCAGTTTTGGTGCAATAATCTTTATTTTGCAATGGGGAGTCTTGAGGCTGGGGGGTTTCTTTAAGGGTGACTGTCAGCCACCTATAGCTTTTTCAAACTACAGAGGTGCTGAAAAGAGCCTGCACTGTGGCTCAAATCAAAGCCTAGTTCAAACTTTAATAGATGAGGATTCATTTGTCCTGCCTCACGTTCACAAAGCACCTTATTACCCCACATGCTCTTATATATGATGTCACTACCTGCATCTGTTAATTATTAAGGTGAATGACAGAAACAGAATCTGGCCTTAAATAAAAGACATGAAATCAGGAGGTGCTAATTCAGATCCACTCTGTCTGGAACTGAGGTGCAAATGCAAGATGCACATTGCCCTGGGATTTTGGAAAGTGCAAATTCCAGCTCACTCCATTTTGGTAACTCTCTTCATCAGCCAAAGAGCCTCCCACCACCAAAGTTCTCACCACATTTCAATACCCTTCTAAAAAAGGTAAATGGGCTTGGTAAGAGGCAGGGACAAGCCAAAAGAAAATAAAATAAAAGCTAGTTTTGTTCATAGCAAATGGTAAAATTTTTGATGAAAAGGGTTACAGTGTTACCTTGTAAATAAATGTAAGTGCTAAGTTTTCTCAGCTCATGGGACTGGCAAGAGCTTGTCAGCAACACAAAAAATACCAGCTGAATGATCCTAACGGAGCAAACTCTTGCAGCAGCTCAGACATTCAGTAAGAATACTGTTCACCACTGAAGTTTAGTTAAATATGCACAATTTTATTTATTGAAGAGATTAGGACAAAAACATGAAACCAAATACATGACAAAGCACCAGAGGCAGTAAAACCCCACCATGCACATCACCAATCTTTCCTCCTATAAGGTACTTATAAAATAAAAAAAAGTCCTTCTTGACACAGCACCATCTTCAGAGTGTAAAAACATTACTCCTTTATATTCTTAGTTACCAAAATAGAACCAAGGCAGGTCAGCTGCAGCTAGCTTTGTCTCTTGATAAAGAACTGTGAAACATCCTCTTGAGAGTGGGACCGTAACTTTCCTGCAAGGCAGGCAAATAGCATCCATACGTCAAATGCCAAGTAGCTGTACGCACATGCCACATACTATAATTAAGCACAAATTCAAGTAACATTTACATACTACAGAGTCCACATGTACCTACCCAAAAAACATGACCACTTCACAAAACGTATACAGGCAGTAATATCAGAACAACTGAGGTACTGGAAACACAAATATTTATGCCAAGAGATTTCAATATCATACAGCAATATAAAAGCAGTAATAAAAACATTTGCCAGTCTAAATCAAATAAAGCTATCTAGAAAAAAAAAGAAGCTAAATAAAAAGTTATTTAGGGACAGAAATACCTGAACAGAAAAGAAGTGTGTTAACTACAGCATGTAACATGTCATCCCAAGTCAACCCGTAATTGAAGTACTGGCTTAATATATCACTACTGTGACATTTTCTTCAATAAATAGAATAAGTCTTGACAATACAAAAGGTGCATATTACTGTGTATGTTTCAAGAGGAATATCTGTAATATAAATGTTCAGCTTATTAATACCCTCTTATTTCTTAGTCTGGACATAAACAAAAATCAAAACCAAACAATTCTATTCCCAAGTTTAAAGGAATTCAAAGAAAAAAACCCAGAATACTCTTCCTCAATAATAAAGAGCCCTCTATTTACACATGGGCCAGTCAGTAAAGAAGAGATTGGTTCTCAGATGAAGACACCGTTAAGGGCTTTCTGCCTTCTCTAGTCATATACGTGCAGCATGGCAGATATGGAAGCCAGTATCTCATATCTTTAAAAAAAAATTATACAGTTTTCTTCTTTTCTTTTCCCCCCCCCATTATAGCAGTAATGCATCTGGAAGTTCGAGTTATAATAGCTTCCTGCAACAAACCATTTGACACAAAACAGAACAGCCTGTTAAATGACAGTTACTTCCCCTTAAGGGAACAAAGCATTAAAATGTCATTTCCTGACAAGAATATTAAGTAGTTTATTTAGAAGAAATGACTTGAAAATAGCTATCAAGAGACATGAACTGAAATTTTGCTTGTTTTTAGCACCCACTTTTCATGTCCATCTTTGTGCACCTAATTTTTTTCTTATATTAATCCCATTAATTATTAGACATCTGATTAAAAAAGTTAGCCAATTGTATTTTCCCTGAATAATGGCTGAAGTTAAATATCTAACAGTGCGATGCCAAGATGTGAGCTGAGGCAAAAGTTTCTATTTGTTGTGAATTACCACTGTTTTTAATGAAACAGAAACAGGAGTGATACAGCTGCACCAGAATTGGCATGTGCAGTCTCCTTGGCTCCAAAAGGTGAGAAGCTACAATTGCTCCATGCTGCCTTTTCTCCTCCAAATCAATCTAACCTGATAGCAAGCTCCCCCCGCCCCCCCAATCTGTCCCCATGCTACATTTGTTATATTAGCTCCTTGTGGAGGTTCCTTCTCAATCCGAGGACCTCTGAGTGTCTTTTGCTACCAAGCTAGGCTGATGCAGGATGTGATTGAACGCGGTCAGGAAGGGCTCCTTCATGTGTCCATCTCCAGGTTGTGTACCTTCTGAACACCAGTCTTTGTGCTCAGTTAAAGAATGGGTCCAAGTCTTCTTCCATGTTGACATCAGGCACCAGCTGATCTGATACTTCCTTAGCACCATATCCTGAATTCGATACATTAAAATCTGTAGAAAACCATGGATGGTCCAGAATTTCCTGTGAAGTCAGCCTTTCTGATGGCTCTCGACGCAGTATGCTACGTATGAGGCATTTTGCCTTAGGGGATAGAGTTTCTGGAATGTTAAACTGCCCACGACGGATCTTGCTGAAGAGGGAACTAGGCTCAATGTCATGGAAAGGATAGCGTCCAACTAGCATGGTATAAAGCATGACACCTAGACTCCATACGTCCGCTGCTTTGCCAGAGTAGCTGCCATTTGTGTTCAAGATCTCTGGACTCACATAGGCTGGGCATCCATGCTTATCAGAAAGAGAGTCATCATTTCCTCTTAAAATATAAGCATCTTCTAGGCTTTCCAATTTCACTCTAGTCCTGCGGGCAAAAAAAAAAAAAACACTATCAAGGTAAGCAAAGATCAAACACAAATTCTGGCTGTTGCAATTACATGGTTGTAATAGTCATACTCTACAAAATTTGACAACTGCAGAAGTGAATCAGTTTAAAATCCCACTCGCAGCAGTTGTAACAGATAATTGATATTGTCTCTTCCATACTGGTTAGAGATATTAGAGACATATAGGGAATACTACCACACAGACAGATACAAGATTTCAAATACAGTTTTGTCCAGTAAACTCATTAAAAAGTTTATCTCTTAAAAAGAGAAAAGGAAGTGCCATATTCATGCTTTTGACTAATTTTACGTAGACATGTTTTCCAAAAGGAGACATAAACCTCAAGATCTTTTCTATGCTGGCTGCACTCTAATGTACCCACGTAGGATTCATGCCCAAATACAAACCAAGTCCTAACTACACAAGGTTATTTTGATACCTTCATGCTGGCAAAGCTGCTTCATACACCTGTAATTCCACAAGGTTTAACAGTAATAAAATGGTCACTCCAGCCCTAAATGATCCCTCTGACCAACCAACATTTTCCTTTACCCCAACAATTTTAAGAGAAATTAAGGAAGAGCACTTTTAACCGATTTCAGTCTTCCCAAATAGACTTTTGGGCAAAGGGAGATAGGTGAGGTGAAGGCCAAGATTAACAGCAAGCTTATCTACCCAGGCAAGCCAGAGGAGCTCCTCGCACTGGAATGAACAGAGAAGCTGGCAAAGGAGTTGCAGAGATGACAGGGATGCCTTATCTAGATTGCAAACTCCTGCTGCCTGCAAAGCACTGTGAACTTGTCATTGTGCTGCAGTAATTATCTCTGCAAGAGAATTTTCTTCCCTTATGGATATCACACAGGAGCAGAAAAAATGATGCAGAGCTGCTTGTCATAGCACTAGATGAACATAATCTTTCTTTCCATTCAATTCTCACTGCTAGGCTCCATATCTACATTTTAAAATCTCTCCCTGTTGGAGGTATCCAAAGGATTACCAAGTAACCTTTAGACTATTTCCCAGCAAAGGATGGTTTTGAGAACAGAATCGCTACAATGCAACAGGGCTTGTCCAGTGCCTTGGGATGGCAGAGTGACCTAGCATTAGTGCAGACTTTCCTTTCAACAATTTGGGGTCATAATTCAACTTAGGGTATTACTGCCCTCATCCCTCAACCCCACAGATCTGTTACAATCACTCTCAGCCCTGTGTCATGGCCATGTTCCCATACCACAGACATTCACAGGCAGGGACTGAATTTCATCCCAGAAAGCAGAACTTGCGTCTCTTGACTAAAGCACGTAATTTAACAGGCATTAAAATAGACAAGGAGAGCCTTGTTTCTTAAATGTTTACCAAAGACAACATTGCTTGAGCTTGAGCTGCAAAAGACATCTGGGCCAGCTTTGGCTTAGATTTAGTTCCAGGGCAGCTCAACCCTATCTTCTTTGAACCAACAGAAGAGTATTTTACTCCGCGGAGTACTCCAGAGGCAACTGTGCCATAAACTTTCATGACACTTGGACCTTTTCAACAGCTAGATACGTTTACTAGCAGAGGTGAAAGCCCCTCTGGCAACGTGGCCCAAATGAGGAAGCCATAAATACAGAACTCCGAATACCTGGCTCCCAAGCACAGTGTGTCAGGGCAGCTCCTTCTCTCCTAAAATAAGCCAATGTTTGCTCCTCCAGTTCACTTCTGATGAGCTTTGCTCAACACACCTGCTTCCTCATTAATTCCCACTGCCAGCCTAACAGTACTTCTGGCCATGGACAACCCCCTCATTAGCACTCAAACAATACTTTACAACAGCAGTGCCTCACACAGGAAGTAGGCTGCAAGGAGAAACTGAACTACAATTACCAAGACCACAGAAATTTCCCTCTGTACACAAAGCAGAGGGTCCACAACAGGAGAGTGACTTGAGAAGAGTCCTTTCACAGTGCTCAGCTTTGACACATTCCCGCACCTGCACAGCATAGGGAGAGAAGCAAGGAGAAACGCCCAGAGGGAAAAAACATGCCAAAGAGGGCAGAGAACAGAGAAGAGGAAATGAAAGGGAAGGCAGGGACATGAGTTGTGGTTCCATTTGCATTGCCCACCTCAGTTTTTCCATAGAAAAGCATGTGTAGCAATAAAACAGTGAGGCCAGCTACTCAAACATGCATTAAGTCACTGAACTGCCAGACAGGAAAGCATCAACTCACTCCTGCTAACTAACAGAAGCGGAACACACACACAGGGAGTGGGGCAGAGCAGGCTATTTATAAACAACTTCCAGGAGGGAATTCACCCCCACATACACACTTGCCTGCCATCCCAGTGTCAACAGCACAGGGAAATGTTGTTTACTTTCCCATCCTATTTTACATTTCTGGGAGTTGCCAAAGACTTTAGAAAAACAGTTCAATAAGAAGCTTTTATATTACATAAAATTATTGGAATTCCCTAATCTCTCATTTCCTGCAACGGACACAGTACAAAACCACAGAGAGCAGACTGCAAGGTGTGTCAAAAATTCGTATTTTTTTCCAAGAGAAGAAATAACTTCTTGATAATAAAACAGAAGCAGCACACAAAAGCCATGCCCCTGTCTTGCTTTCCTTGCAAGGTGCTGCAGCCTCCACACGATACAGCAGGTTTTGTTTAAGCAAGCAAATGGAACAACAGCTGGCCCTTATCTGCCTGCTCCTCTGTAAGCTGTGGGCAAATGATGAAAACACTCAAACCGGGTTTTTCATGCTGCTAAGCTGAAAGGCTTTGAGGAAACAAAAGGTCCCAAATTAAACAAAAACACAACCTTCAGTCCTCCTCCTCCTGGTCAGCCCCCAAACCCTCACAACCAGGAACACCCTTGTGTGCAAGGTGCAAGTGGTGAAATGGCTCCTCTGCAAGCAGGCAGCGTTCCTGCAGCACCGGGCACACATTTCTCTGGCTGACTGCAGGGCCTGCATCCCCTGAGCACACACTGCCAGCTGCATGGCCTCAGTATGGCTTTCTCCTGTCCCAGTTACACCCAGACACAACTCAGGTGGTTCCCAGTCTCATTTGTAAAGCCCGGTGTCCTTGCACTAGATGATAACACAGGTTTTCCAACCGTACAGCAAGGAAAGCACAGGAGTACAGGAAGGGCTGTCTGACTTGACACAGCTGGCGATAGAAAGAGCTCACAGGGTGATTCTGCCAGCACCCTTCACCACCAGCCAGGACTGGGGCTGGGCAGACCCACTGCAGCCCATTTTCAGTGACAGATGACTTCACCCACCTCAGCCTCGCAGATGGAACGCAGTCTGTGCAGTGCTACCACTGGGTACTGCGCAGGTGTACATGGCAACTCTCGCTCCCCTTTTATCAGTCAGTTCACGTCTTTTCAGGCAATCAAAAAGGAGCAGCCTGGCTCAGGAGCTGCTATTTCCCAGTGCACAGCACCCCATCCCTGCGAGAAATAGCTTCCAGCTCTGTTGGTCTTCCCTTCCTCCGCATTTCAAGCACTGCCTAAAAGAGCTCTGTTTTCTGCAAGAGAGTTTTTTGGGTTTGTTTTTTGGGTTTTTTTTGGGAGGGGACAGCAGGCAGGGAGTATGGAGAGGAATGGGAAAAAGGGGAGTCAAGGTCTAAATACACAGAAATGCAGAGACACACTGAATGAGAAGCAATCTCTCTCTCCCCCACACTCTCTCAGAAAGCACTGAAATCAAATACCCAGGAAAAGGAATAAAAGCCAACAACAACAAACAGACCCTGAAAACTACAAGTCGATTCTGAGAATACAGAACCTCCACACTAAAGGGTGGGGAGTGCATCCAACTGCAGAGTAACTGGACAACCTGAAATTTGACGTTGTTACGGCAAAACCAAACATGAGATGTGAAATCATAATCAACTTTGAAGTGCCTCCCATCACAGAGAAGAAAAAGGAAAAACAAAAATAATTCTCCAGAAACCTCTTATTCTCTAAATAATTAACTCACATTAGTCAACTAAAGGATCCCCACAAGAGAAAAAAGTTTTCCAAAAGCACCAGCATTTGAGCTCGACAAACAGTTGCAACAAAATTAATCCCTGAAGTTCAAATGTAAGCTACTGCCACAGCCGGATGAGAATCACTTTGTACACATACTGTAGGGCAACAAAGATTTTGCCAACACTTATGTAATTACAATACATAATTTCAAGTTTTAATGCAGATCCCGAATAAGCACTTGGAAAAAGAGCATTATGAGTCTATCAGATCATTGATAAAACACTGCATTAGTTTAATGCATTAAAAAAAAATACAGCCCTGAATCATGGCTATGTAAAAAGGGGAAGCTATTCTGCCTATGAATGCTTTCCCATTACTGGTGAATGAAACCACAGAAGTGCAATCAGAGGGCAGCAGCAGCACTCGGACGGGAAATGCGTCTTTGTCCCCATAGAAACCGTCAGGGAAACCCATGAAAAACAATACCACTCTGAGTTTCTTATCAATATGCCATTCATTACTTGGCTGCATTCCGACTTTGCTCTTCAGTAATGTAACAAAACCTAATCAATTAAACATCTTCCAGAAGATTCTTCAGTGCAACCTCCTGAGTTAGCACTCACCTCTGCCTTTCTTGCACATCCCACACTTTTTTCCGACAGATTCACATTATTCTTCCCTGCAGAGCTTTGGGACTACCAGCAAATTGCTATCCTGCCTTTTGACACCGAAGAATCCAGCATTCACACTTGCTCTCCAAAAGCAAACAATTTCCATACCAAAATCAGTGGAATTATTCAGAGGGCTTTAAACACGTAAGGCAGGAGAAAAAAAAAAATCTAGAACATTTAAAGCAGAGATAACAACTGATAGTCTGAGTGTTTCAGAGGAAAATATCTTCACTGCAGTGAAATAAGCAGTCACTAGTAAAGGAGCTTGCACCTGAAACAATGAAAGCAATTGCCTCTGTTCTGTCCCCAAAGCCATCTGTATGAGAAATAATACCTGAACAACACCTCAGCCACCCTTCCCATTTTGGGAACACTAACTGCAGACCAGACCCACAATTTTTGCACAGCAACACTCCCCATATGACAGCCAAATAAGCTGCTTTGGGAAGAGACTGAAGGAGCCATCCTGCTATGGACACTCCACATACACCATCACACCATCCAATTGTTACTTAGGCTGGGTCAAATTAGAAGATCCAGACTTACAGGTTCTATGCAGCAGACTCCAGCAATCAGGATACAACCATCACTGCCATCTAAATTGCCATTTTATTAATACAATTGCAGGTAAATATAAAATGGCAATTTCTAAAGGTGCTTCACAATATTCCTCCAACAGTAAAAACTGAAAGCACCCAAGCAATGTTATCTCATATTTCAGTATTACTCTGACTGAGGCCAGGAAAGCCTTTCCCTAGTTAGAGGCACTCAAGCCACTGACTGCCCAGTAGACCAGGGATTGCTCCTATGTGGCCAATAATTTACAGGTCATTTAATCGAGGTCAGTTGCTCACACCCCATCATAAAGATGAGAAGAGCATGCACACAATTAGAGTCACAAGGAGGCAAAAAACATAAAAGGCAAGCTTGACATTGGAAGCAGTTATCTTTCACTAATTGACTTTTTTTTTTTTTAACTAAGGGAATCTCTCCTAAATAATGCAGAAGTAAGCTGCCATCAGGGAGCCAGTGAGACAGGGAAGGCGGTAACGAAACCCCAGGCAGATGATTTGCAGCTTGGTGCAAAGACTCGTTCTGAACTCACAACTACCTGATCTCCTTGGGGGCAGAGAGGCACACAGGAGCAGGGGGGAAATGGTATGACATCAACTTGAAATCCTGCTCCTTTTACCAATAGATCCCTTTCCAGTTTGTAACAGCACAGAGCATGGGAGTTCACCACACAACATCCTACACAACTTCGGGGAAGAAAAAAACAAACTCTGCACAAAGGCTGTTAGATAAACAGTCTCTTGCATAATGAAACAGGCTCAAGGATATGTTTCGAAAGACAACTGGGACTTGCAGACAGCACAGGTTTACAGGATGAACCTTGTTCCTAAGGGAAGATTTCCTCACTGGTACTTCCACACAATAAGGAAGCCTCTAAAAATTACATCTCCCCCACCCTTCCTCTACAGAGATGCTAACAGCACAGTCAGCCCTGCCTTCACCCCCTCCTGATGTGCAGTACCTAGCAACTTAAGAGCTTTTAACTTGTTTTAAGCTGGTTTGGGTTTTTTTCCTACGGAATTCCACTTAAAAATGCTCTGACTCACCTCCAGGAAGGGCTGGTGCCCCAGACCTCAGCTTTACGACACTCAAATACGATTGCTGGAAACAGCCTGTCCTGTATGCCATGTACCTTGTTTCTTCCAATGCCCCTGTTGCCTAACCACAAAACATGTTCCCCAGAGAGTAGGTAGGTAGTGATGCATGTGTTGGGGTGCAGGCTGTGAAATCCAGTGCAGACCTTTCCACAGAGGAGCTCAGTTACACTACCCTGAGCAATCCATTTTTTTATAAGAATCTGGCTCAGGACAGCTACTTCACCACCTCACTTTTATATTTTTAGATCACATTGATAATCAGATTTTAAAAGGCTGTGCTGTCAACCATATGCTGTGTTCCCCATCTTCTATAGATCTCTTCATACAGTGCATGATGAAGCTCCACAGGGAAAGGAGACCACAATTTTGTTAACATAATTGCATGTTGTTAAAACAGCCCTGCACTTTCTGAGCCTACTCAGCATCTCTAAGGCACAGCCATGCCATTATTTCACAACCTTACTGAAAACCTTTTGCTTAGATGTCTACAATCCTGTTTCCAAGCAATACAATCTACCAAAAAAGCAGGTGCTTAAGACTAAATATGCCCCAGGTTAGCTCCTGTTTACAATCTCCACCTTTCTTCTCCCTCCCAAGCCTGAAGTAATCTCCCAGTGTGATAATAAGAACAATTAGAAGAGAAAGCAGCAGAAGAATTTCACTCTCACAATCCACTGTAGCTGTGGCTAGCCGGGCTCCTGCCTCCCTTCCTCACCCCCAGCAGAGACATCCACAGACACTACCCTCAGTCTCCACTCGTAAGTCAACATGGACCATTTTGCAGCAAGTTTATGGATGTAGGTTTTGAAGTCTTCGAAAGGACCAGCTGTTGAACTCAATTTGAGATGTCCTAAGACACATCTACTTCCAGGGACTACAAAGCACCTTTCATCAGAGAGATCAATCCCATGATGGGCATCTCAGAAGAGGCACCACCCATGACTGGCATGACAGCCAACACATACTGCAGCATCCTGCCTGAACAGAGAGAGTGAAGACAAGGCCCTACTATGAGCCACAGACAGTCCAGGGATAAAACCTCCTGCAAACTCCAGCACTGGGTACAACAGCAAAGGTTCTTGACACTCCTGGTCTCACTGAAGGGCCTTGAGCTGACTCAAGGTCCACTTGAGTACCCATCCCCATCCCAGGGCCAGCCAGCAGCCAAATCTTCCCTGGCTTTTGCTTTAATTTAGAACCTTAGGCGCAACAATTAACCTCTATGACTACCTATGCCCTTAGGGGGAGATTTACGAACTTCACAGGGCAGTGTGATGTTCACCATCTGCAGCTAGCTTCCCTCTTTCCTCCAACTGGGAAGGGCACCACACACCCAACAAATTCAGTGTTGCTCCCAGGAACATGGTGAGAGAATAGAGACTTAGTAACCAAACCACATAAAGGGAAAGGGGGGCACGAACCCTTCTGTGGAAAACAGTTGCGCAACCACTTCATCTTCTACCCTCAGCCTGACAGCAAAGATTTGCTGCCCATGAAGAAATTCACCTTCCTCCCATATTCTAAGAATAATAGTTTCTGGTTTGAAATCTGAACTGTGATTCTCCACTATTGAAGAACCAGTGCTCTTTGGCCCTGTGGCCCCATTCAGGGTAGTGTGAAGTGCTTACATGACAAAACAGATGAAGACTGTTTTTATTTACAAATCTTCAGGTACTTTAAGAGCATTCCCATTTTGTTTGATTTTCTTCCACTTTAGGACTCTCTAGGACTTTTTGCATGTTCTCTATGGAACTGTAGGGGTAACAGCAAGTTCTAACACACTGATGAAAAAGATGCTAACCACATTACAATTTGACAAACGCTGGGAGAGAAAAATTACTACTAACTGTAAAAAAAATGAAAGGTCAACATGCAAAAGGTTGGTATATGCATTTGTATTTTGTGTGAGATGACGTTTCTATCATGAGGATTGCGAACCACATAACTTAGTCATGTTAAAGCATCATCCACTCAAAGCTGAGAAATTATAGAGGAAAAAAAATATTCTAAGAGCACCAAGTAAATATGTTATGCTAACACAGGCTTTCTAAATTAGTGTATTGTACTGGCTGCATTCCTCTGGCATAGACCAAAAAGTGTCAAATCCTATTTATTTTTATTGAATCCCACCTGCCTCATATTTACTCAAAGAATACAGGAAAATTACAGTATCTAAATACCAAAATTATTTTAATTTTCCCTTCAACAAGTATGATGAACGTACAAGGTCTTTAAGCTTCAAATATTACAACAGCTAATATTTTAATATAATTAAAGGCTTAAAAATGCAGTAAAGAAATTAATAATTCCCTGACAGCAGAAATGTTCTTGTATTAAGCAAACCATTGAAACAACCAACACAGAAATGCTTCATTTAATTCTGAGATCTTTCAGATGGCTCTTTCTCAAAGCATCTGCTATGGATCAGATTGATGAACTGCTTTATTAGCTATATACTGTGTATAGCACTATTTTTAACACAACCCAGAAAAACCTGCCTGTTCTACAACATCATTATGGGACACCAGCTAGGAGAAGGGCACAGTTGTTCTGCCCAAGGCCCTACTACGAGGACAGGCTGTACATGGAAAACAGTAAATACCATGCCACGAACACAGATAAAATACTCAAAAACAAGAGCCACAAAACAGCAACCTGGCTTAATACCCAGGACAAAAAATATTTAGCAACATGGATGAAAGCAGAAAACAGATAAGACCACGTTTTATTGTAGGTCATCCACTGTTTTGGATTCAAGTTTCATTCTGAAGTGTAAGGACACAGTTTTTGAAGTATTCAAGTATCTTAGAGGTACCTTAGAAAGTCTGTTGAGACTCAACATGGCAAGTCAGCATTGTTTTCCATATTTTCAGTGTTCTGGAAGCCACTGTGCTCATTTAATAGATGTGCTGCTGCTTCCTAACCCAGTCTTACAAAAGATTTCCAGCCATGCTGTAATGTCTTAGAACTTCTGCTTCATCAAAATCAGCTGCAGGTTTATGGAGTTTAACTCTGAAATTTCAATACTACAAGACTAGCTATTTCACCTGTAGTTTACAAAGGGATCCACAGACACACCTCCGCCTAAAAACCACAACTGTACTACCTTTTACACAAAACAAAAAACCCATGTTGCAACAGCACACATCATTTTTATGGAATGCGATTTACCCTATCTTCAAACTCCTGCAGTTCAGGATTTAAAGAAACTATAAATTACCTGGAAACACAGACAAATTGTTTCTGTTTGTTCCCACACTGGAATTCCGAGTTTCATTCAATCACTGATGTACATACACACACGCCATAGTGTAAAACACTATCACAGTCTGGCGTTGATTTAGCACATTAAGAGAACACCTCTAGTACCATTAGGGCCCCTACAAAATGCTCAGTGCTACCAGCCTACAACAATACTTTATTCCACCTTCTTACCTCCCAGCTCATTACAAACATCCCAAGGCACTGTGATTTACAACATCCAAGTAACATGCATTTTTAGCAGGGACATCAGTTGAAGCAAAGAGCACTCATGGTGCTGGCTAGATTAGGAGCTCCATCTTTGCAAATTCCAGCTGTAATTTAGGTAATGGGAATGGGGTAAAAAAGAATTTCAACACTGTATGCACCCACTTGCAGAACTTCAGCAGCTCTGCTTTCCTATTGAACTACCAGAACCTCATTAGGATTAATGGAAGAAAATGTACTAAGAAATGCTTTAATTGATTTTCTTTTTTAAACAAATGGAACTGCTTCCATCTAACCTTCACATTTCCCTTTGGCTCCTCCAGTCTGGCAGCTCTCAGCTAACAGCAGACAATCATCTTACTAAAAAAAAATAAAACCAGCAAGTTTTCCATTCATGTGTTGCCTGCGTGCTAGATATTCCATCTTTTCTTCTACCAAAATAAAAGCCATGAGAGTCTTCAAGAAGAGGAAGTTTCAAAGTGGTAGGTACTTAAAATGAATTGCAGAAAAACAGCCTTGAAGAAATAGGAAAAGAACTACTAAGAAAGAGCTCCACTGAAGAACAGGTGATGCACAGCAGCAGAGTTCACACACATTTCTCAAAACATCATTTTTATCTCTTCTCTCCCTCTTTGGTTCATTATGAGTACGAAAGAGCAAGGGATGGTGCAGCATCCATCTGCCAGGCACTGCTGCTGAAGGCAGCTCCTCAAGGACTGCTCGGCACACAGGCATCCTCAGCAGCAGCCTCAGACAAATGGGAGCTCAGAGGGGTGCAAGCAACACACAAACACCTCTGTGAACTCAGGAGGACCAGGAAGATTTTTCAGTTCTAAATATAGCAGCAGATTGAAAGTGATGACTGATTACAGTATGATGATCAGAGGATGTGAAAAAAGGCAGTCACTGCTGTTTCATTCTATATCTATCTCAAATTATTTCATCTGTTTATTTAGCAGAGAAAGGATTACAATACCTTCCTACTTACAAACCAGCATTATATCCAGAAGAAAACCGCATTATGATTATCTTAAAAATAACCAGCAAGTCCTATTTGACCTTTAAAGTGAATTATTGTATAATTAGAAGACAATGCTCAAAAGTGAGTAACAGTGTCATTTTGCAGACAACAGCTAAGTTAAAAACATTCATAAAAGCCAACACTGCTATTACAGTACACACCACTTTTCTTGGGTGGCTGAAGGATTTGGCCCTGTGCCTCCTGTGTTGCATTCAGTTCCTAGTAAGCAGCAGGGTAGGAGTTCAACAGCATTCAGCACAGGCCTGTGTCTGCTCCCACTGCACTGCCTGAGCTCACACTGCCTTCTCTCAGAGGAGCTTTTCCAAGTTCTGTTCTTCATGCAAAACCCCACAGGTTTACATATATCCCCAGGAAGAAAAATCCACTTTAACATTAGGATGTTATCAGGTACAACAGAAAACAATCCCCCCTCTCAAGCTATTTTGCACAAGTTTCCTTCTTATCTGCATCAGAGGTGCTACAGTGGTGTTTAATTATTAAACTGGGAATAAAAGTTGTGGAAGTGCGGTTTATATCTACCTGCTCTGCATTTTTCTATGAATAGACATTAAGCTAGTTTCATTTTAGGCTTATTTATTTGGAAAGGATGAGAGGGCAATTGGACATTGGGGCTGTGGTAGAAAAATAAAGAACTAAAAAAGCTATTTGCTTTGTGGACAGCAGTCTGAACTGAATTAAGAAGTGAAAATATGCATTATTTTTCAGGCTGCAAATAGATTAAAAGGAGAATCCTATTTTGCAAAACTCAGCTTGCAATAAAACTTAAGTAGAGAATATTTAAACGGGATAGATGAACATTTCTATGATGTCATTTTTATTTTAAGACCAGGAACTTCTCTTTCCTGAATGAATTGTGTATTAGTTTTTTCTAATTTTTGGATCACCAACTTCCTGAGCCTGTAGAGAACTTCAAGAACTTGTTTCTTGCTTGCAATTCCCACAAACAGGATTGATACTCACTGGTTATTTTTAACAAAGCTCCCCAGAACATCCATTTCACTCTGCAGCAGTTTAACAAGTTTTCAGACAATTTTTAGGATTTAATTAAAAGGGCTAAACATATTCCCATCGTCTACTAAGACAGGAAGAAGCACGAAGGCAGACTCTGCTCCCATTTAGATGGTTTTTGGGGTTTTTTTATGGTCATCTTTCAATTTAACCACTCTGTGAAAACCTGACATTATTCTGACAGTATTTATTGCTCTTACGTGGAAGTTGCAAATAAATTCATCATTCAAGACAAAGAAGACTGGTAAACACAAGGAAAGAAATAGGAAATTTCACAGGTACAACAGTATAACTATCGCTCCACATCAGAAAGAACACTTCAACAATATACCCAGTGCTATTTCTTTCCCTGTCTTCCCATACTCCTTCCCCAAATCATTTACACAGGAGGGTGTGTAGAAAGGAGATATTATTAAAAAAAAAAAAAAAAAAAAGTAGTTCCCCAAGTACCACAGCAGCTGATACTACACACAAGCACCCACAGAGCAAGGCAGTTTTAGTCTGAGTACGATTAGTGACCACATAATACCCTTACAAGCAGCCTCCAGACCCTTCCAGGATGGAAAACAAGATATCCTCAGAACAGTCCTACAGATAACACTTGACTATTCTTCCTCTTTATGCCTCCTCACTGGAATGAGCCACTTCAGCCCCCAGTTCTCTTTAACACACTGGATCCTCTTTCCTCTTTTAACACCAGCAGCCTTTATGATAGTACAGCTCTTAACCAGACACTCTTTCAGAGCTTTCCTGCAGCAGATGTCTCCCCATGAGGAATGAGAAAACTCCTCTAGGTGGAGATGAAGACACCAAGCACGGATGCAAACAGTGCTCTACATTTACTTTACTTTACTCCAAAACCTAAGCCAGAAGATAAAATGGCACATCCACCCCACAATCAGGTTGCAAAGGAGAATAAAGTGCACCACAAACAAATGGTACAGTAATAACAAAGGGCACAATGTCCTGCAACTCCAACTATCTGACCTCAGGCACCCCCAGCCGTAAAGTCAGGGAGACTCTTACCTTTCTTCATCCTTGAAAATAAACTTTCGCAGCTTGAGATCTCGCAGTACCAGTCCACCATCATGGCAGTGTGCAACAGCAGAAGCTATTTGATAGAAGAGTTTGGCTGCCTCCTCTTCTTTAAGCTTCTTGCAGGTACGAACAAACGAATGCATGTCCCCATAGCTCCTTTCAAAGAACACATACGCTTTTGTCTCCCCAAGAATTATTTCAGTAATTTGGTTGATATTTTTATGCGCAGGCAGACAAAAACATGGTGCTAATAACTCCTGGTAGCAGCCAATATCAAACACCTGCAGGAACAATGACAGTAAAGCCAGAGTTAGTGACATGAAGGACAGTGAAGTCATGGTACATCTGATTCTGCTAACAAAACCATCTCTAAGTACAATTTATGTTCCTGCTAAAAGCTACACCGATGTAAACAGGATGTTACAAGCTCACGGGACTGAGGACAAGACAAAGCAGACTGTACAACCCCACACAGAAGACATACATAACCTTAACAGGAAAGGCTAGTCTTCAAAACTGGTAGCAAGCATAGTTAGATTAGCTAACAGCTGATCACATCTAGAATGTAATCTAAATTAAGCTGTGAAGACCAGTGATGTATAAGGGCAATACTCAGAAGGAAACATGTTTATCTTCTATTTTCCATCCAAATAAACTTATAAAAAATACAGCCAGTAGCTTTGTATTGAGACAAGCTGTCACATTAAATCCACCCTGATACACATGCCTGACTCTTCTGATTTTATTAACCCATTAAAGCCTTAAGGATTTTCAGGATTAAAGTATCATCTATTGCTATTCCTATTTACTTCCTGCCTTTCTTTCATCTCTGAAAAACAGCAAAGTCACTTTCACTTTCCAACTCTCAGTTCCACAATGGCTGTTTATAAGATCAGAAGGGAAATAGCTCTGCCTGTTGGAGCACAGACAAACACCCTTCAAAAGGCAAAGACAAAACCACCCTGAACTCTCTGCATTTCAATCAAGTGCTCCATTAAAAGCAAAGTGTCCCTTTACTACTAAGTATGTTATCACTGATCTTATGAATGAGCTGTAAGAACTAAAAAAGCTGCTGGGAAACCCAAATATAAAAAGTTACTATAATCTAGTGATGACGAATGAATCAGTATTTGAGTCAATTGAGAAAAGACCACATTACAAGAAAATGAAAGACTTCATTGAGAATAACTGAAGTCAGTGTGTGCTGAAAGAGACTATGAGCAAAGTATTGATAGGAGTGATTTTTAATTATACCTGCTGCAGAGGACTACAAAGCAAGGATTAGCATTTCCACCAGCATAAAAATT
Organism: Corvus cornix cornix; assembly: GCF_000738735.6. NCBI lineage: Eukaryota > Metazoa > Chordata > Aves > Passeriformes > Corvidae > Corvus > Corvus cornix. The sequence goes on along the minus strand of NC_047056.1, from coordinate 101,638,553 downwards.
CAATTAATATGTAACTTACTTGTGGGTGTTCTGTTACTTTGGTAAAAACAATTTAAGGTAGTCATGTGTCCTTTGAACAAAATATAAAAATGAAGAACTGGTCTAGTTCTCTAACCACTATTTTAAACTTCAATTGTTTTTTTCTTTTCTGTATTCTAGCATTTGTGTTCTGATAGTGGGTACTTGTATCCTCTCTGAGAAGCAAATCTCTCCCTGCTTTCTCTAAAGCTTTAAAAATTGAGCGAGAAAGATACAGTTCAATCAAAATTTACTTGAGGCTTCAAAATCCACATCATTTAATGCTTCAGAGCACAATCCTAATAAAATTCCTTCCACAGAAAAGGACCCAAATCCCAAGAAACTGGGACACCCCCTCCTTACCCACCTCCCTTTCCTCTCATCCCATACCTGCGTTGCCATACACCGGCACAGGGAAAAACAACCTTAAAGGCAGACTGCCAAACAGACCCAGCACATTTTACGGGGGGAAGATTAGCACCGAGGCATTCTGGTGACATGGTGCACCAGGGAAGCAGAACCAGGGCAGGGAGGAGGTGTTGCTAAAATCCCTGGTGTGCAATTCATTCCAGAGGAGAATTCATTGATATTTGGATCTCAAAACTTCTAACTACTACATTGTAAGTGAATGGCTCTTCTACAAGCAGCTACTTGTAGAAGAAATAAAATTTGAAATAAAATTTAAGCAGGAATATTCATGTAGCTCAAACCCTCATGTGAAAAAACGTCTTTCCAGAATTCTCTCCTAAACCAGATTATCATAATGTAAATTAGTTACATTTTATGGTTCTCAGACTATGTTAAATAAGTAGTTCTGGATATGTACCAGTACTGTGTTTGAAAGGGGGTAAATAGGAAGCACTATCATCCTGCTACAGTCTCAAATACCTTCTATAAAGGGCTTCTTTGTATCCCAGCTTTTAAGATCCCTGGCCTCAATTCAGCAAATGTCCAATAAGCTGCAGTTTGATTTAGTTCTCGCTGGGAATTGGAAGTGAGAAGTTACCATTGTTTGGATGCCACAGAGCCTTGAAGCAAATAACAGGATCTGTACAGTCGGTGGGTGCAGCCAAATGAATCTTGAGAATCATCAGTATGTGTCTGTTATCCAACCCAGCGTTTCTGCAAGCAATCTCTAAGAGCATCTTCAGTAAGATACCAGAGAGCAGGTCTCTTTGCCGGAAGGCTACTTGACAAACAGTTGTCATGATACTGCAGGCATTTTAAAGCGCACATTAAATTAAGCTGAGTTCAGGACTGACAACTCCATGCTCACAAACTAGCAATCCAGGCTAAGATCATATTTTTGGAGCACAGCTAGTAGTGCCTCGCACATATGGAAAAACTGATACTATTCAAATGTCAGGATCAGCTCAAAAACATTAACAGCTTAAATGGAAGGGGAAAAAAAATAACAGCCCAGTCTCTGTGAGCTGCAGTTATACTGCTCATACTGTTATCAAAACAGTGCCTTAATCCTGCAAACCAAACAGGAAACAAAGAAGCGCATAGCCCTGGCTTTACCACTTGCTATGCAAGTTCACCTAGAATTTCATGCAGAGCAGCAGCTTTGTGGGATCTGTTTATTTCATGAAAAGATGGCAATGTCCTAGAGTGCAGCACTGCACTACTGCATCGAGCTGGGCTTTCATTCTCGAAATTCTCATGTTCTGTTTCAGTTTAGTAACAAAGCATCCAGTTCAGCATGCAATATTAGTTCTTTGCAAAGCCATGGGCCTTTTTTCCCCTAAATAATCACATGAAGTCCTAGGCTGCCTTAATTTCAGATTTTATAACTCAATCAGTAAGCATATTTAAATTGCCCTCTGAACTCCAATCTTCACAAATAGCAAGGAGGAGCAATTATTTTCACTTCTCTGCTACAGCCTAGTCCATAACTTTTTATGAATCAAGTATGAGAAAGTATGGAACAGTCAGCAACACTATTATTAATCCCTGGAATACTAGTAAGCTACAATACATCTACTTTTCCATCTAGAAATTTGCCAAATGGCATAATTCCATGTTTTGGGAATAACACAAACACTGCAGCATGTGTTGCAAGGTTGCAATTTGCTACGTAGTTATAAAAACTACTACTGGGTACTGCTTCAGTTTGCTGGACATAAGTCTGTCTCACTACAGACAATGAGAATCGCAATTTGGGAACAAAGGATAATATTCCCTCAGTTCAAAAGGAGAAAAACATCCCTCCACAGATGTGCACGCATGTGGATTTCTTTTTCCCACAGCTCACCTTTTAATAGTAGGAGAAAATTGGAAGGAGGCAGAGAAAAGCCGGCAGGCTACAAAGAGTGGGATAGCTATTCTGTCTGCACTTCTAAAAACCGTAGGTGTGCAGGTTTTATTCTTGTTCAGTTGGGCAATGGGGGAGGATGCTGTTTGCAAACAACCTCCACCGTGAGGGAGCTCAGGCTGATTAATTAGATGTGCTTCTTGTTTTTAAATCACTTTTAAGACAAAGCTGGTGGCAGTCGGCTCCCACCCCCTGCTTCTCCATCCTCTTCCGTACCCCAACGCACAGAACTGGGGGCAGTAAAAATCGAGGAAGCCAGCAGGTCCCAACACCTGAAAATGAGCTGGGGATTCCCTACTCCATTTTGAAAAGTGAGAGTGGGGAAGATGAGGCTTTCTCCTGGTCTGAACTCACGTTAAAACCTACTTCAAGAACGGCTCTTTCCAGAACAATATCCCCCTGCCAACAGAAGGCAGACCTGGCTCCGGGCCACCGCTAAAACGTGGCCATTGTCTGGAGAGAGGGAAAAGTTACAGGATGCGCCTTTAATCCTGTCTCCCCGCCTTTTGTTTCTCCACTGTTCAATAAATGAGGTACACGGCCGTGCTCGCCCTCCTGCAAGACACGGGAAACCCAGGCGCGACAGGGGAGAACCCGGGGTGGGGGAGAACAAGGAGAAGCATTACCTTGCAAACCAGCTCCTCGCCGCTGTGCAGATGTACGGCTCGGAAAACGTGGTCTCCCTCGAGAGGCTCCAACAATAAGTATTTCCCGATGCAAGAAACGCAATGCGACAAGTTCGGGGTCTCCGGCGGGCTCGGCGAGCCTAGATTCGGGCTAAAACTCTGGCTTGGCTCGATGGACCGTATGGACGAGAGCTCTTCAAAATCCTGGGTTTTATTCCGCGGTCTCCCATATCGTGCTATCGTGATAGGGGTTGACCTTTGTATGTTCATGAGTATGGAGGAGACCAGCCGAGACGCTACACCGGAGCCCTGGCGTGGAGCGCGGTCCCTCGCCCGTCCAGCTGCGGCTGCCTTTGTGTGGCGGGGGGGGCGGGAGCGGGAGCGCGGCGGCGGCGGGCGACCAGCCTCAGCGCCGCGTCCTGGGCACAGGGAGAGAGCGCTCAGCCCGCGGCCCTTTGTTCCCGCCGCCGGCCGGGCGCGCAGCGGCGCGGAGCAGCGCGGCGGCGGGGCAGCGGCGCCCGGGGCTGGGGAGCCGAGGAGCGGGCGGCGGCGCGGCCAGGGCTGGGCGGCCGCCGCTCCCGCGGGGCGCGCAGCGCGGGCGGCAACAAAAGGTCGGTAACGCGGTGTGCGCAGCGGGACCGTCCTTCCGCTCCCCTACGGCCCGGCAGCGCCGCGCTGCCGCGGCCCGGCTGTAGATGGCGCGGGAGCCTCGCCGCTAGCGCCCGGGGCGCTCCGAGAATGCCCCGCGAAAACAGCGAGGGAGCATTCAACTTGGGGCCGACAAAGGAGTGGGACCGCGGCGGGAGGCTCGGGGGAGCCGCACCGGCACCAGGGGAGCGCGGCGGAGCGCGGGGCAGCGTGCACCGCTGCGCGCTGGCGGAAAGGAACGTGCTGGCGTTGTCGCGACAGAACAAAAAGTGCAACCAGGGAATAGAGAGCGCTCCCACGCTCCCCCTGCACAGCGGATTTGTGAGCGGGGGCTCGTTGCCTTCGCCGCGTTTAATGGAGTTCACGCACAAAGAAAAGAAAAACCGGCGCGGCGAAGAAGGGGCCGAGTTCTTACTGCAGGGGCTGGGAGGGCGATAAGCGGAAGGCCATAGGGGGTATTCAACTGGAATCGCTTAAAAGAATAAATGCAGGGAGCAAATTTTGTTTGATTATATTTTTTTTTTTTCCCTTGGGGATAGGACAAGGGGAGGAGAGGGGCAGCCGCGTCGCTCCCCTCCACCGAGGCACCGTCTCCCCCCGGCGTATCAGTAACTACTTACGTGGCGGGGACGCTGGCTGCCTCCGTGCTCGCTGCCGGCCGCCGCACGCCCGCACGGTGCCCAGCGCGCAGCCCGACTGCCCCGCCGCCGCCGCCCGCCCCGGCCCGGCCCGGCCCGGCCCCACCGCCCACTGCGCCGCGCCCCGCCCCGGCCGCCCCGCCCCGGCCCGCCCCGCCGCCTCCCCCCGCGCCGGCCGCGCTCGGGTAAACAAGGTGAGACGTCCTTCCGCAGCCCTGCTGAGCCGTGCCGGGGGCTCGGGGGCGGCCCGCCGGGTCGGGGCCCCGAGGGTGTGCCGGTGTGCGCCGGTGTGCCTGTGCGTCCACCAGTGTGAGCAGCGCTGTGCAGCGGTGGGATGCTGGCCGCGGCTCCCCGGCTGACAGAGCTCCGGCAGGTCCAGCCTCTCGGGGGATTGCCCTTGCGGCTGGGGGTGAGACGTTGTTATTAATTTTAATATCAAATAAAATTATTATTATTATTAATAACAGTAATAATAATGGCTTAAGCGCCCCTAAGAGCAGAGTCCGCCCCGCTGCCGGGCCCGGGGCCGGTGCGGTATCGCATGTGCTGGCCGGCTTTTTTTCTCAATGAAGCAATCGTTTTTTTCCGGGCAGCGCGGGGCCCCGCATACTTAGGGGAGTACAGGCAGTTGTGCCCCGGTGCTGTCGGGTGGGAGGAGTTCTCCCGACTCCAGACTTGTTTTAATCCGTCCCAAAATTAAAACCGGGGGGGGGGGGGGGGAAGGAGGGTGTGGGGGGGAAGGGAAGACGGGGAAAACGTAAACCCTTTTACAGAGAAAGCCGTGAATGAGGTCGGTCTGTCTCCGCCCAGCACCACTGCGGGCTGTCGGTTGTTTTTTTTTTAATCGGTCCCCTTTTGTTTATATAACAGGAGTTTGGATATATATTGAAGCTTGATGAGCGGTTCCCTGAACTCCTAATGAGCCTGACATATTCTCCCTAGTTTTTGTCTGGGTGTTGGTGGTGAATGTCTTTCAAACAACGACCGAAAAAAACCCAACCAAACCAAATACTCATACCTCTTCCCCCACTTCCCCCCCCGCCCCGCCTCTCCCCCCCAAAAAGGGGGGAAAAAAAAGCCGAGCCGACAGTAAGAAGAGAACAGGGCTGCGGGGAGAGCACAGCTCTGTCCCAGAGCTGCAGCCTTTGCAGGGTAATGCCAAGGGACTGTCCATGTCTTTGCGTTTCCTTTCCCCACATCAGCACAGGGGAGGATCAGAAATGGGAGAAGGCTTGTTTTGGGGTGAACACCTGCGAGTTTGGGTGTTTTCAGGGGGTAGAAAGAAGTGAGTATGACAATAATGAAATAACCAAAGGAGGAGTCAGTCCCAAAGGTGCCTGCTTTGAGACAAAGAGAAATCATCTCTGAACAGGGCTCCAAAGAGACTAGGGATGCTTCAGTCAGGGTCTAGTCTTGACGGAAGGCTTCAGAAATGGCTCTCTCCATAGCATTGCACCTGCCTCATGTCTCGTTCTCCACTCTAGGAGCTGTACATGCCCTGTTTTGCAGTTATAAGATAAATACCATGAGAAGACAGTTGTCATGATCTTAAATTTGGCGTGGAGAAGACGAGCTTCTGGCAACAGAGGAGATTTGACCTGGCGAATGTCACTTGGGTAGTGAGGAAGGACATAGACCCAATGATGTGCAACAACCCACAGGACAGCCTGCAGACCCAGTGTTTGCTATTTGCTGTAAAATGAAAGGGTGCTTTTCCTGCCTTTCCTCACTTATTCCCATCACCTCTGAATACTTTGTAACTTTTCAATACCATTTTTAGAAATGAGATGAGCAGTGCCGGATACTGAATCATTGCAAATAAGGACAAGCCATAAAGTTATGCAATATATTCGCCAGTATCACATCCTGTGATCCAAATCAAACATTCTTTTCTTAGTAGATGGCTTTTTGCACAATTTCTCCCTTCCTCTACCCCTGCATACTCCTTCTGACTATGACAAAGACCTAGGCTCTTGCATCAACCTTTGTTCTGTAAATAAATGTTTTCTGTTTAACTTTCTGGTTACCCAGCATCAGCTGGAGCCACAGTCCCTAGCAGCTCTGGAAAGGCTACCCAGAGCCTTCAAGCCCAACAGGAGAAAGGAGCAACAAGGGAAAAGAGTGAAAGGAGAAAGGGATGAAAAGTCTAATTCATCCTGGTTGAAAACTCCTGATTTTTATCAGAATCAGGATCTAAATCTGAAGAAGGGATTCAATATTCAAATTTGGAATTAAGAGATTGTAAATTTTGGGTTCTGAATTAAATCTACACTATAAGGCATAGAAGGATACATGTAGTGTGGAATGACACAGTTACCTATGCATCGGATGAGTTTTGCTCCTTCAGAATATTTTAATCATTTCACTCCCTTTGCTATGGAATCCCTCCCCAAACCTAACACTTCGTAAACTTTGCTTTTGCTCTCAGATATGTCAATGAAGATACTGCCATTTTAGTCCAGTGTTAAAATAATAAGCTCTGAATGAGAAAACCCCTTTACGTGCCTCATAGAGACATTAGGTGTACATAATTCTGTGCCCCTTATTTTAGTCTAAGTCTGTGTCAGTCAGCTGAGGTTGTAGAGGAAGATCAAATTATAACATGTGAGATGTGAAAACTAATGAGATCATAAAAGTCAGATCAAAGTCTGAATACCGAGTCAGCATTGAAGTTTTGCCTAACTGAGGCCAGTCTCCCATAGCTGTGGTGCTTAACCAAATGAGAGAGATGTGACTTGAAACACATCAGCCAGAATGTCAGGGCTAAAGGGATGCCATTGGCTGGTCCAAGCTTAAGTGTCATGTTTGCAATACTTAGAAACTCCTGTTTGAAATAAACTGTGTTGGTAGTGGCAAATATTGTTTCCTTGTATTTTCTCATTCAATTGAATGAGAGAAACTTTCTGAGTATGTATTATAAAACAGTTACTGAATCAATGGCACCTACCAAAGAAGTAGCCAGCAGACTGGCATATGACAAAACTATCATATCTCTGCATGATCTTTCTGGAGACACATCAGAATGACGTTAGTTAGGAAGGATTCCTTTTAGGACTGTTTACTGACCAACTTTTGCTCTTCGGACTTCATCGTGCTGATCTACCTTGTCTGGAAACTGTCACCAAGAGAGACAATCAAATAGAAGTTTCTTTATCTTTTAAGCAGATCCTACAATTATCTACTTCTTTGATGATGTTGTCCAGTACTATAGTGCTGAGTTCCTTGCTCTTTCTGCAGGAAATGCAGCTGCAGGAGGGGAAGGCAGAGAGAGGGGGGGAGGCAAGGATGTGTGGGGGGGATGTTTTCCCTGGAGCCTTTTCCCTATTTTAAGTATCCCAGAAGAGTCTATGGAGAAGGCCTTACATTTTCATGCTATGGAAATCATCCACCAAACTCTCCCCTATTCTATATCCAAGGTTTATCTGCAGGTAAACAGCAAAAACAGGTATAGAAATAGGAGTTTCCTGGACTAAGAAAAAATTACCAAGTGAAAAGTGTGTCATAAATCTGAGCTTGTGCAAAGAAAGGTATCTTTTCCTGTAACTCTGATTTTCAATCTGTTTTATCTTTTAACATCTGCTTTTGCAAGTATGGACTCTGTGTGGACAGGAGCCAACCCTCCCCTCCCAGCCAATAGCAGTCTTTCTTCCATTGATGTCAATGAGCTTAGATCAGAACACAACTTTGTGAGTGATCAAAGACAGTTCTACATTTAAAAGACTTCCTTTTCCAGGTCAGTCTGCTCCTTGTCCCTTTACAGAAAATATATTATCAGTGTACAAACACAAGCTAGAACAAAAAGGATAATAATTTTTGAAGTGGTAAAAGAAAGACCTTAATTTTATTTTTTTGCTGATTTACGAAGTGCAGAGCTGAGCCTACTGGGAACATTAAACAACTATTAAGTGCTGAGAACTGTCATATTGAGAAGACAGTCTTATTTCAGCAAAATTAATCCAAGTAGATAGCTCAAAATATGCTTGCAAGTACCTCCCCACCAGTTGTCAAGGCTGGATCCCCATGCCAACTTGAATACGTTTTTCTATTTTTTGTAGTTGTTTTTGCTTATCATTTACACTATAATTCTAATATGTTAGTAAGGAAAGCCAAGGAAATTGATAAATCATGGGACAGTAAAGGGACAAGTCTTTTCTCCCTGCATCGACAAGGCAGTTCAAAGACATGGAGACAAGCATCTCTTCTTTAAAAAATCTCATGATTTTGACTTTTGGTATGTGAATCCATTTTTTTTTCTAAATGAGCTGCTGTCAAGAGGTAACTTGACAAGAAATGTACCCATTTGCATGAACTGCACGTGTGGGGCTTACGTGTGTGTGAAATAAGGATACAATAAAGTATGTAAGGATAAATACCAATGTGCCATATCTGCAATCAGAATCAAGCCTTAGGCTTCATTCTTCACTTAGACAACAAAAAGAAAAGGTGTTATTGAATAACTCAATGCAAGATTTACAACTGACTGCAGTGCAATAAAAAATAAAAAACCACTCTAAAATATAATTTATGTACAGAAGCCAGTTAAATGAGGTAGAGAGAAGCAGGTCCAACATTTCTGCAAACTGCCTTGTTATAGTGTACAATAATTGTGAAGAAAAAAGCTATTAACCAAAGTTCTTTGAGGTTTGCCATTACATGTTTATTAATCTGGGACCCAAAAAGTGTCTTAGTTGTCTTCAGAACAAATTTCTATGTATAGAAGAATGTTCTGCCTAGGAAGCAAAGCAGTCCTCAGCTCAAGAGTCAGTGATCTTTCTCTCTGGTTCTGGATCCCAGTTAAGTATTAAATATTTCCAAGCAATAGTATTTTATCCCCAGGTGATGACCGCAATACACTCCCAGCCTAATCATTCCTGGTAGTTTACAAATCTCTGTATGTTGAATGCATTGCTGATGGGTTTCAGCATTAGCAAAAGCAAATTGACCTTCTAAATCACAACACTGCCCTCCAAATCTGACTGTCAAGTCTGTGGGCTGTTGGCTCCCACAGTAAGACCTTACATTTCTCTGTTACCACTAACTCTCATTATTCACAGATGGCACCATTCCCAGAAATTAAAAAGTGGTTGTGTTATGTATATCCATACCAATGTTATCCCTTGCTAATTGAAATCAATCTTACATGGTAGAATTCTCTTCTGAACATCCCCCTCTTTTAGCTTTATGAAATAACCTGAGGAAAAGCACTCCCTCACTGGTCGGACATAAGTGCCATTCATTTTATATTTTCCACATTTTAAGTTATATTGGTATTGCTAAGAGAAAGAAAAGGGGGCCAGGGGGGAGCATATTTCTTTTTATTTCTTTTGTAATGGACCAGGTGAGTAGAGCACAGCCATGGATGTAAGATCAGGAAGAAAAGTGCTATGTTTGCACATTCCAGGGAAACCTTTATATGCAAGAGAAGATATGAAATGCTGTGACTAGTTATTCCTAACCTTTTAAGATTGAACATACTCCAACCAGTTGCCATTAAGGTCTCTTTTCTTTTAGGCATGTATAACACTCATTTTTCACTTGAGGAATAAGTTTCCTTGGGAAGTTGTTTTCCAGACAAGTGCATGACCTGAACCAAATTCCTCGTAAGCAGGTTTTGCTTCCTCAGTTGCACCCATCAGCATGATGCTGGTGGAGGCGAATGTGAGATGGAAACATGACAACTGGATGTGCTTCTAGGAGCTGTTCTCCAGAACCTCATTGTAATCCATTGAGTTGCCAGCTTTTTGGGTAGCAGTGAAAAATAAGCAGCCTCCCAAAGCAGAGCTAGGAAGAAACACCACCCCCATCATTCACAAAGTCCCTCTTGACATAGACAAGAAACTCCCATTAGCTAAATCTGGATCTCATTCTTCACTCAAAAACATCTTTTTTTTTTTATTTACTTAAAAATATATGTTACAGCTCCATTCACAGATGTAAAGGGATAAACAACCTTAAGACCATTTCTGACTCTTCAGCATGGGTCATTAACTTGCCTGGAACAGATTCCAGTTGAACAAGAGCAGGACTTGAGATGGACTACATAGAAAAGACATCCAGCTTTATCACAGGTAATGGTAGGTTTGCAGTAGTTGCCTATCCTTAATGTAACTGAAATGATGTGCCTTCAACTTTCCATTTGACTTCCTTGTAGATTTTTATACCAGAGCAAAACCTCCCCTATTAGGCAGTGTCCATTCCACATGAAAGCACTTAAAAACCATAATCAAGTTACTCCTTAGCTTTTGCTTTGATATACTAAATCTAAATAGACTTACCCTGTAGAGTCATTCCATTTTACTGCCAATTTTTAAAATCATATTCTTGTGGTTCTCCTCTGAACTACCTCCAATTTGCCAACATCCTTCCTGAGCTGCTGATACCAGGACGGACATTACTCCAATACCTTTATCGATGTCAAATGCAGAAGTAACAGAAGCCCTTTGCTGCCCTTTGATGGATAGCATCTCTGCACACAGAAAAAGATTGCACTGGCCTTCTTGGCAACGTGATTTGGGGCTCATGTGGGAGTCTCTCAGGACCCACAGTTTGTTCTTCTGTCTCAGCTTCCCAAAGAAGAACTCTTATGTGAAGTACGACCTGAGATACTTGTTCTTAAGTAGATCCTTTATGTTGGGTGACATGGAAACACCTGGTATTTCTTTTGCACCTGCTCCTCAAGCAATGCCAAAAAGGCATTGCTCACTTCTGCCTGCTTCCAAATTTTGGTTCCTTGAAAAGTAGTATTAGCAAAGGCACTGCTTCCTTCTGTATTGCTGGAATCATTGTTAATTAACACAGGGCTTATAAGCAGTCCCTGCAGAACCCACTCTCTAAGCCCCACTTCAGGTTAGGCTGCTGGATCCCATGCTAACCAGCTTTAAAACAAGTTGGTTGTCTAGGAGAGTTCATCATGTTAGTTCTAATTTCCATCAGAATCACTCATAGTACTGTATGGCAAATGCATCCAAAGTCAGAGTATAAAATATTACCACAATTCCTTTTATCCACCAAATTTGTAGTCTTATAAAAATAGCACATTAATTTGATAAGATCTTTCTTCCATTAATCTGTGTTGATTGCCATTAATTAAATTGCACTGTTTTAATACTTTATTAATTGACTTTCCTATCAGCAACTCCATCACTATGCCTGGAATAGACATCAAACTGACAGGCCTATAATTACCTGGTTGCCCTATTTTGTCTACAGAAGTATTGGCAAAATATTAACTTTCTTCCAGTCCTCCCTCAGATGAATATTGGTTTTAACCAGTGTGCATCTCTCTCAATTGTGCCTTTTTGAAGATCTAATGAAATTTTTCTAAGTTGCTGTAAATTATTATTCACATTTTTGTTGGTTTAAATTTTCTCCTCCAGGATGGCTGATACATCTCTTAATTTTTTTTTAGCTTTGTAGAACCGGATCTTTCAGGGCAATGATATAAATTTTACTGGTTAGGACTGTATCCTGCTTGCATGTAAAATGTAAATTGCATTTTAAAAGCACAGAAAACAAAGTCATTGCAACAAAGTCATTATGACTTCCACCTAAAAAACCTCTAAATTTTGTGATTAATACTTCCCTGTCAGGATGAGGCCTAATGTAGAAGTTTCCCATGCCAGATACAGCTCTTTTTGAGTCAGGAAGTTGTTTTGTGTATTTTTTCTTGAAAATCCAAGAATGCCTTAGTACTTGCATCATGAGACATCCCTTTGCTCCCCCTTCAGATTTATCTTGCCAAGACTGAAAGTGCCATATATAGTGAAAGGCTTTTAAAAGGCTAATCGTGAAGGTCACCCTACACCCAGAGGTAGGGCTGGTTAGATGAGCCAATTCTGTGTTGTTTGGAACAAAGCCTTGCTTCATGCTATGCTATCAGTGTAACCATGCTGCTGGCACTGAAGACTGAAGTCTGTGAGAGGACTGAAATCAAAGAGTTTTCGTTGAGTGCTGGCCTGGGTATCACCAGAACATTAGCCAGAGAGAGTTACTGTCTTGATTCTGGCAGTTCTGTGCTGCTGCTGTGCAGGTGTGTCACAGTCTTTAAATGATAAGCATCAGATCTGCCCCTATCTAGAGAAGAAAAAAAAAAGATCATTTCATTGTCCTTCTGCATCTGTGCTCTGCCTGAATGTAGCAGAGGTCTCTTTCAGGTCCCATGGAGCATGAAGAGTAGCAGCTCTGCAGGCACCAGCCTGTGCCTCTTTGTTTGCAAAGTGCTTCCTGATTGGATTTCCATGGGCATTTTTTTACCCTCCATTTACTTAAGTGATGACATTGACCAGACAAAAAGATATATGATCTTACCTAAAATAAGGTTTTCTTCTCTTCAAGCAGTTTTGTAGGTACACTAAAACCATAAAACAATTGTACAAAGTCAGACCAGTTGTACATCTCACACAGTGTCTTCTCTCACACACAGGGCAACAGCGAATGTCCATGGCAGAAGACATGAACAGTGCAAGCACATAATCGCACAGCCTCAGAGCGGTCTCTCCAGCTCCTCTCCCAATGACTTGCAGCCCACTTGCTTGCTGAACAAAGTCAGTAGTGCCTTTCTATTTGATGGCCATCAGTGGATTTCTGTACAGCAAATCCTTCTGATTTGCTTTTGAGCCCTCATGTGCTCTTAGAAACTGCAGCATCCTCTGGCCATGCATTCTATAACTTAATTGTATATATGAAGAAGTTACTCTTTGTTTGAACTTGTGTCGTTCAAACGTCCTAATTTCATTTGATACCCCCTTGTTGCTGTGTTAGAAGAAATAGCAAACAGTAATTCTGTACTTACTTTCTCCTTCTCATTCATGATTTTATAAGCTGTATATTACATCCCATCGCTTTTCCCAGCTGAAACATCTCAGTCTGTTTAATAATTCCTTTTATAAAAGATCTCATTTCACTGTTGCTTTTCTGCTTCTGTGATAACCTTTGGGATGGGAAACCGGAATCCTTCTCAATATTCAGAATACAGCAACTGTGTAGATTTATAGTGACACACTGTTTGTTCTGTGTTTCTTTCTAATAGTTGTTGGTACTGACTTGCATTTCTGATCACTACCAATTGCTATGCTGAATGTGACAGTCTGTGCCTATGGCTGTATTAATGATTCCAGTGTTTCTGTATCCCCTCCATGATCAGTGTCCATTGTTGGGTCACGCAATTCAGGTTATTTTCCCTCTTGTGAACTGCTTTGCATTTATCAATGTTGGATTTTCTCTGCCATTTTATTACCCAGTCGTTCTGTAGCATAAGGCCCCTGTGCATCTCCTCAGAGTCAGTTTTCCTTTTTATTACCCCATGTGAGCAAAGAATGCAGGCACATTACTTACTCCCATTTCCTGATCATTTTGAATATTGCCTACAGGACAATATACGTTCAATATTGAGAGCAGCTGGCAACACAGAGTAATGCCAGAGCCCACCTCCAAGGGGATGCAGTCTGTGAAAAAAAAGGCTGGACTAGAAAGAGTGAGCTCAGCCTTCCTGCAAGCTTTTTGGAGATTCAGAGGTATCCTTGTCTCCTTTTGTTCTTGAAAATGAAGTATGTAAGCACCTAAGTGGAAATCAGAGTCACCTTAGGCTCTGTCAGTAGCCAGCAATGGCTCTCCTTAAGGATAAGTTAAATACTAGGTGAGCTGAAAGGAAGTTTTCTGTCTCTTTCTGACAACAATAGGTTAACATTTTCTATTGTTAAGCACCTGATTTAAGTATCTGCAATGAGATGGGATAATTCCAGACTTCAGTTTGTAGGCTTTCTTTGGTGAATTGTAGACTGTGCAGTTTTGCAAGCAGAGAGAAAGCAGAGTTATATAGTATCACCTAGGCTGGAACACTGGCTATTTGAAGCATGTTATAGCTGATCTATAATTCACATGCTTATTTTGACAGGCTGGCTCTTGTTAGTTTTCAATGGGTGTGGGAGGAAATAGCAGTGCATAAAACTTGCACATTACTAATACCATTGCCATATAAAACAAATATTTGAATAGGAAGTTTCAGAAATGATTCAGTGCTCTAACTACAGAATATCCTACAGGAATTTTTTATAGTAACAAAATTAATGAAAAGTAAATCCTATTTCACCATGGGCATAGGGTGGTCCCAATGCAGCAGAGCCAATGTGATACTCCATCTCAGGGATAGAAAAAGCAGCCTCTACAGATTGCTGGCCCCCTGGGTGACTGAAGCTTGCTTTGAAAGGACTCCTTGAGCTGAGAGGTTGCTATATGCTTTTTAAGTGACTGCACCAGATCGTGTGTGGGTGCAGCAGACAGGGGCTAAAAGCCCTGAGCTGCAATACAGAAGCAATTGAAAGACACTCTGTTGTTGCTGCTCTACCAACTGCAAAGGAAAACTCTTCCCACCCCTGCAGACTATATATTCTAACCACATCCTTTGAAGGTACTGAAGTTATTCACTCACTTAGCCCACAGTTTTCTCAACATTAAGTCATAACTTGAAAGCTATGGGGTGAGGAGATAATTGTTACGTCAGTAACAACATTTCATTCAGACACTGTCATAAGCGAAGGATTTCTAGGTGCTGAAAATGTCATATGACCGCCAAACAAAGAAGCCAAAATATAACTTTAAAAATAACCACCTTTGCACCATGGATTTTTAGTTCACTGGGAACAATTTGCACGACGCTTAGTCTCAGTTCTCTTTCTTATCTGCAGTATGACTGTTCCTCTGTAGTTGGGAACAGCCTGCAAAGTTTGACACAGATGCTGTGTCTTCTCGTGTTTTGTGCTGACTTTATCACAAAATAACTTGGAGTTTTCTCAGTTTGTGTCTCAGATCTCTATTGGAAAATGGGGGAAAAGCACTTCGTTAACTCCTGGAGGACTGTGATTGTTTCAGATGCAACAGTAAAAAGGAGACACATGAATTTGTGAAGATGAAACAAATTTGATACATCCCTGGCACCGCTTTGGCAACCCTTACTATGTGCAGTGACACAACATTGTCTGGGAACTTCAGCAGCTTGGCCAAGGAAAATTTCTATTATTTTCAATTTCCAGTAACTTTTAAAATGTTGATGAGTGTATGATAGGTTTTCGACTCTGGAAAATCCACCTCAGACTGAAGAATCCCCTTTGTCTTTTTGAAAGAGGAAAAGCCTGCATGTCATGTCTGCTTTGTTCCTAGAATCACTTTTAGACTGAAATGTATACCACTATTTTTTACTTGTATCTATTTTAAAGATCACATATATATGATACTGCAACAGGTGGGGTTATTTATACACATGGAAAAAGATGTTAGATCTCTAAGTTGTTCAAGATCTTAAAATAACTTGTGTACTGAAGGAATCCTTTCTGTTAACCTTAGAAAAGGGTGGAGGTGTGGGGAGGAAATGAACATAAAGTTGTTTTATTTGTCTCACAAGGCATGAATGAATAACTGTTGTCATCTAATCTTTCTATGTGGGTCTCCAGTCTGTTATTTCCTGGGATTTCATGTTGTTTATTTTTCCTGGCTTCCTCAGCTAAGATGGACAAATGGTTATTGAACAGAGAAGTTTTAGATTTTAAAAGTGCAATAGATTTGAGAAGTGAATATTTTTTCCCAGTCTTAGGTATGTGGAAATTATTGAAAACAATACTAAGACTAAAGTAAAGAGGTGTTCCTTAAAAGCGTGTAACATCCTGCAGCGGTGATGCAACAGTTCACAAGACTGACTGAATAGCCAGGTGTAATTCTGATCCCTCTACTTTACCAGGCTGTGACACTGGCAGACTTCCAGAATAAGCCAATTTCAGAAGAGTGGAGCCTCCAAATATGATCTTTTGTCAGTCACAGAGATTTCAGCTCCAGGAAAAGAAAGATTCATCTGGCAGATTATAATCACTACTGTACGAGATGGTGAAAGAAGTGATCTTTCCCTAAGCGGGATGCCAGCTACTCCAGGACCAGTCAACACCCTGAGCTGTGCTGGGAAGCAGCGGTGACTTAGCTCAAGTATCACCATGTCTCATCCCACTCTTGTGGTGCAAACCACTGTTTTTTCAATAGG
The DNA here is from genome assembly GCF_000738735.6 of Corvus cornix cornix. NCBI lineage: Eukaryota > Metazoa > Chordata > Aves > Passeriformes > Corvidae > Corvus > Corvus cornix. The sequence goes on along the minus strand of NC_047056.1, from coordinate 101,622,284 downwards.
TGCTACAACGGCAACTCCCAACCTGTGCTGAAACAATTGAAATGCTTCAGAGTTTCCAGAGTCATCCCCATTCTGGGCTTTCACAGAGCGAAATCAGCAGTAGGGCTGACAGTCACATCTGATTTTTGGGCTCTTACTGCAGGACAGACCAGCCATCCCCAGACCAGTTCCTAGGGAATGCTCTGCTCTGTCCATCCCATCGTGGGGTAACAGCTAGAGGTTTCCATGGCTCAGTCTGGACAGTGTGTTGCACTACATCAAGGCTTCAGCTTGCAAAATCGTGGTCAGAGGGAAAGTTTATAACCAAGAGGTGCAGTAGCATCTCTCAGCTCCCCTGCTGTTTTTATCTCCATGGGATCCAGTGCCAGCTTGCAGAAAGAGGGGAGTTTGGGAAAAGGTTGGTTTTAAATTACCATGGGAAGTTCCTCAACATAAGGTGTGGGACCCAGAACCAGAATGTCTGCATTAAATCAAATAACCCTGATACACTGGCTAGCTGTGATAATAAATAGACCTGAATGTATTTCAAAATAACTAAAAGACTGTTGTTATTTAGGTAGAGTGATCTTCATAACCTTTTTCTAACCTGACTAATCAACCTCCCAAATTTTCTCTCCTTTCTAGTTTTAGAAAATCATATAAAGGAGTATACTGTGTCTGTGACAAACCTGAGTCACTTGGGTGGTCCTGATAATAGGATACTTTGTTAGATATGAGCTTTGGTTTTGGTGCATTCTGTGGCTCCTGCCAACACCTTAAGAAGATTACCATTTCTGGTAAGGGCTCAAAACATTAAAGGAAAACTAAAAAGAGAGCAAGTTCTTTCAAGAGAATAAAGCTGATGCTGTGGGCAATTGGAAGGAACTACATCAGCTTTCAGAGATTAAAGAGAAAAACTGCAAAGAAGATTTACCAGTTGAAACTCTGTGTCATTAGAGATCCCCTTTTTTGCCATCAAAATAAAATTAATTTAAAAAATGAAGCTGTATGTGTGTTTGCTTAGGAGTAGGAACAAGCAACCATTCCTCCACCTACCGCTCATCTGCTGCTTTATATAATGAATGACTACTCATTTTTAACATTTTTCGTATCTTACCTAAATTTAAAAAAATGAAAGGGGAATATTCATTCAAAGAAACAGCTGCCCATCTTGATACCTGTAATTATCTATTATAACTTACTATTATGGGCAAAAATGTAATAGTCTGGCAGTCAGTAGTTCCTTATTACAATTATGAGCAAAGTTAGTTGAGTGTCTGATATTAAGGTTGACTAACTCTGTTAGTCAAGGGGAATGTTGTTTTTTGTTGTTTATAACCTTATCAGACTCGAACAAATTGAATTGAAAATACCCCTGCCAGGAACCTGTCTCAGCCTCATTTTATGTGTTTCCTTTTGGAAAATTTCAGTTTAAATGGTGCTTTGGACAAAAAAAAAAAAAAAAAAAAAAAAAAAAGACAATGGACTCTGTGTTTGGCCTCCTGTCATTCGTGGCTCTCTAAGCCCAGTGCTTAAACAGCAAAAAAAAGCAAGAGAGAGAATTCTTTTTTCCTACCACTGGAGAAATATTTTTGGTGGCCCCATGAAACAAACCTACCTGGCCTACCCTAGTACTACTAAAATACAAGACCTAAGTTCACTGAAGAGGCCTCTGCAATGACCATGTTCTGCCAAGAGCTACTGAGGCTAAGCAGGATTTTCTGCACATTAACAGGGGAGGTTGTAGAAGCACTAGGCAGGAGCCATTCCCCCTTCTCCCTTCTGGGCTCTCCTGTCATTCTACATTATCAGATAGGTATAAAATGACAGTAAAGGTGCATATTTCTCTTGCTTTAATAAAGTGCTTAAGTTACTGAAGTGTCGATCTTCCTCTGCATTTTTCTCAATGTCTCTTGCATGATTACTTATGAAGAAATAACAACAAAGAAGTCAAAATGAGTTTAATATAAATTCTATACAAAGTACAGATTTAAGGTAATTTTCTTAATAAAACTGAAGTCCTTACTTTGAACAAAAGGGCTAAAAAAAATTAACCTGCACAGCTAGCACCCTGTACAAAATGGAATTATTAAGGGAGGAAAAAAGCTAAAAACTAGTAGAATTAATATTAAAATTGTTAACATTTATATATGATAAAACAGTATTCTTAAAAGGTTTATCTCTTTGGAATTTTAGTGACTAGCAAAGTTATCTGCAGATGTGACTAGCCTGGCTCCCTGTGGAGAGTGTTCAGCTTCATGCCCTTAAAGAAGAGGTCACTGTTTCAGTGACAAAGAAACTATATCACGTACTAAAAGTTCAAAATATTTATTGTATTTACCAATGGGTAGGAGGAAAATAGTACATATAGCAGTTAGACACAAAATGTCCCCTTCAAATTTAGTGACACACCTCTCTCAAATTAAAGGGTCATATACTAGAATACATGCCAGGAAAAGTTTGGATAAAAGATCGAATCTAGGGTAGATTGATCAATAGTAGCAAGGAACTTGCAGTGAAAATTGCAGTGCTTTAACAACTCAAAGGCTACTTGGGGAATAAGGTAAATATTCTGAAAGGGCGGGTTTTTTTAGAAGGGTATAGAGGAGATTTCGAAAGTTAAGTCTCTCAGCTTTCTTATTACATCGTGTTTACATAATCATATCCAGATGCTTTAGGCAATAGTCGCTTCCTGTGCTTACAGTTTGCTGTTGTCTTATCATTCCTTTATTAATCTTTGTGAGGATTAGCAAAACAAACAAGATAACTGTGAAGCTGAAAACAATTTCATGCTGCTTCCTATGAGAAATTGTTTCCAAGGAGCAGTGTTATCTTTTTACATAACCTGGATTTCCTCACAAAGTGTGTTGGGAATTTTTTGCTATAGGTATACCTTTCAGTCTCAGACATAGCAAGGCATTCCTCTTTCCTCTCTCTCAAGCATAGTTAGGATTCTGCATGCCCTCAGCTCACAGCAGGAGCAAGGCATTGCCTTTTTAAAGTCTTCCATCCAGCCGTTGTATGCAAGACCAGGCATTCCCACAGTGGCCTGTAAAGAACAGCACCTTTCACATTATTGTCTAGCTAAAAATAGGCCATACACTTACTATAACATGACATTTACCAAGCAGCTATTTCCTCTGCATGTCAGCAGAATAAAATATACATAAATAAAGTGTCTTCTACACACTGAAAATAGCACTCTATAATGATCCCAGTACACAGGACAGAGTTATTGTGCAATGACAGCACACCTTGTTGAGTGATAGTACAGAGCTTTTGCCCTTTGCCTAGCAACATACCAAAGCATGGGATCAGAGTCTACACCCTGCCTTATTGCTCAATTAGGACCTGGCAAACGTCCCTTGATGTTACCCTGGCCTATATCCACATATTTTGCTAACATATGTAACTTCACACTGATGCTGTTAAGGATAGACATGGTTATGTGTCTTCAAGGTCTGAGGCTGCTTGTATCTCGAGTTCTCTTGCAGGAATCAGAGCCATCAAAGGAAGAGAGGCTTTCGTGTCTAATGCAGCACAGATAGCATTTAATAAAAAGTCTTAACTGTTGACTCAAATAAATTAAATTGAATATTGCCACCAAAGAGTTGCAAAGTAAAGAAGAAATTGCAATAACCCCTGCAATCTCCTTGATAAACTATCCTAAATACTATATATGTAAAATTACATTTTAAATGGAAAATATATATTCAAAGCATAATAGTTTAATCTTTAGAAAAACCTGGCTTTTTTGTTTTACTGTAAGTGTATGCAAATGAAAGGCAGTGATTTTAAAGAATTGTCATCCCAAAACTAAAATTATTCAGGATTATAATTATTCAGGATTAGGTGGTCACTCAGAGTCCCAGGGAAGTAGGATCACTGCCTTTCTTCTTGTCACTGGAGCCACACTCTCATTTCATTTGAGTCAGAGGAATGACCACCTTGAATTCAACCTCTGTGTTAAACATGCAGCTGCTGGGAATTTCCTCTGCTTTAAGAGCAATTCAACTGTAAAGCATGTCTCATTTTTGTGAAACAGTAGTCACACAGAGTATGGAATGGTAAAACATCTAAAAACGCTCTAACATATCAAAGCACTAAATTGCCACTTCTTCTAGGTTTATCCTTAATTAGTATTTCAAAAATTGGCTTGAAATAATTTTAGTCATTTCCTGGTAAGATTTTACCAGTGATTAAGGTGATACTTCCTCTGCCTTAGGAGTCAGAAGAATCTAATTGTATGCTCAGGATTTTGAAGTGAATTGGATAAGGTTTGGAAAAACAGAACTCCCATCTAGTCCCCTCTTCTCTCCAAACTGAAAGGTTGATTCTCCCAGTAGAAGAAGCTCAAGATTATGAAAATGTCTCCAGAGATATTCTCTTGTATTTCAGAAGACCTAATTGTAAAAGATTTTTTAATTGCCTTTTTTACAGTTTCCACGGAATGATGTTAAAAGGCCTGGTAATCACAGGACCATCAACAGAAGTCCCAGAGTACCAGTTCAGCCATACCTTTGCCCTGGATAGGGCTCAAAGCTGGAGTGGTGCCTATGTTTCCCTAGGACTTGGTGACAATTTTCCTGAGTACTGAAAAATGTTGACATTTTCCTAACAGGAGACCCCAAATTCATTAAACAAGGTCCATACATTCACAGGGCAGAAATGTGTAACAGACAAAGTTGCATACAATCAAAATGGACCTAAAATTAGCATCTTTACAAAATTATGGAATATTTTCTTACAGTAAACAGGAAATAGAGGAAAACTTTTCAAATGAGTTCCACTAAAATTTCAGCCCTTGCTACAGCTCAGTGAAACCATGCTAGTGAGGCACTAACTGATAAATAGATTCTCTAGCATCAACTAAGGCACAATCTCACAGTAAAATTTTTGCAATGGTTGTGACAATTCTGTTTTGTTTTGTGGATGCTCTGTTGTGTAGTCAGGAGGGAGTTCATATTTCATCCTTAATCCCATTGGGAACAGCTAACTAGCTCTGTCCTATGCAGTTCCATATTTTCAAAACACTTCTAGCAATAAGATAACTATGAAATTTCTATTTCTCTGAAATTTTTCAAGAGATCCAAAATGTCTTTGTGAAGTCAGGAAGATAGAATGATGTAAGACTGATGTACAGGTAAGTGCATAATGGTTACATTAGCTCTTATTCCTAGAAAACTAGATTTAACAGTAAAAAGAAATGATGAAATAATAAATAATATTTCACAGCAGCTTTAAAGCTTTAATGAAGAGCAGAATTATGCCTTCTTGTGAAAAAGTAATACTTAGTAATACCTAAAAGTTGTTCCTAAAAGAAACCTAGGTTTAAAAAAAATTGAATAGGGTGCTATTTAAGAGCCTGTTCCTACAATCCTGTATGAACAGACTGAACTTGCACCGGTACAATCATTACCTTTTATATGTTTGAATAAAGGCTTCTCTTGCAAACAAGCAAACCTCCACACTCTGGAGGATTTGCGTGCTTATGTGTTTACATTCCACAAGACCATCACTCTCATGGATGTACCTTTACTTCAGTTTGTGGAAGATGGAACTTCTACACCTCTCTTATTAAGAGGATTGCAAAAAGTTGGTGATGTACAGAGAAGGAAACTGTAACTGCATCCAAAAAGTTGGGACCATAAAAATTACCTTCCTATGTTGCAATTAGTTTTTTCACTTGAGACCAGAAAAAAAATAAATTACAGGCTTACACATACGCTCATTAGAGCGGTGCATGACAGTTAAAAAGCCTTTCCTAGTCTCATTAGAGTACAACAGAGAGTGTTGTGGCCAGACCTTTCAAAGAAAGGTTTTCAAATGCAAATTACCCAAGTCACTGAGAAACCTGATCCTCAGAAGCTCTAAGCACCTCTGACTTCCATCAAAACATTGAAACTGCCAGATATTAAGATTGTAAGGCTTTGCAGCATAGGATTTTCCATAAAATTTAAACAATTTCAGAGTCAGCATCAGTTGCACCACCATTACCACTCCTGTCATCAGTGCACAGCTAATCAAGGCTCTTACACTGGAGTAGACATAATATCTTTGTTTGAAAATGTTCAGAAAAAGAAGGGAGAACAAAAGGACCAGCATCTTAGGAGAGATAACAGACTCTGCAAATAGCTGTATCCCCTTTGGTGTGTAATAGATGGGCTGCTGGGACATTGCTCTAGAATTCATGCACACATCTTCTAAGAGCCCATGTTTGCTTAAGGGTTCATCTGGCCTCACACTGAGTGCATGAGTGCCAGTTCAGGCTCCATTGGCTTGGACTATCATAATTTTAGAGAAAGAAACTGTAGTGCAACCCCTGGTTTTACAGACGTAGATGTAATTGTACCAAAAAGGAATGTATTCCCTGTAGGTTACATTCTCACACACATCTCCAGCATAAACAAGCCATCTGAGGACCATCATTTGCCCCTACAAGGAGATGCTTGCCCTGTATGTTGAGGCAAAGTCTAGAACTGCTTTGTGCATCTTATTAATAGAAGAATTTTACTCTAGCAAGGAATGTTCCATGTTGACACAACTGGTTGTTATCATAGCCCTAGTTCCAGATCCATCCTTTAGAGAGGTGCAGATTTAGCTGTAAGATAGCTGTGTGCAGGTAGGCTCTCCGTTGGCATTACATGTTTCTGTGTCATGTTATGATGGTTTCACTGTCCCCATCTTCCTTCTTTGAGTTTGCATCTGTGTCTTCTAATAAATATTGAATATTTACAATACCACTCAGTTAAGTCAGTTAAGAATGATATATAAATTCTGTATTCAGCAGAACATGGAGGTTACCACTATTCTAAGTCACCCCCACAAGTTCAGTGCTACTATTCACTTTTTTGAATAATCCTGCCATGTGTACACATTTGCACTGTCATGGCTTTAAATAGGATCTTTGTCACATATTAGAGAGAGCAAACTCTTTCAACCTTCATACTTAGCTTGATCGTAAAAAGAATAGAGTGCTGTAAGGGAAAAATTTACTCAATTACCAGACATTCAAGACTTCCAGGACTGCTGCACAGTGCTGAAGTGCAGAAGTGGATAAAGGGGTAAGTATTGGTGTTCTTCCATTTCATTGTAAGCACAAACTCTTTCTGAAGGCATGTTGCAGTTGTTTATGCTCTGAAGAGAGCAATATTTTTAGATTTACCACTTACAGTACTGGGATGTATTGCAAACTTTTTGATTAAGCATCATAGGCTACAAGAAAAGCTTGGAGCTGTAATGCCTCTAGCACATTTTTAGGTAGTTACCATGCCAACCGTAAAAATTATGAGCAGAATGAATACAAGAAGTCTTTTTGAAAATAAAATAGTACAAAGTTAGTGCAGAGCCCAAAGTTTTGGATCGTGGTATTATATTGTTGGAAGATTTATCATGATCCATATATAAACCTACTGGTTGTATCAGGAGCTCATCAACTGTCACTAACTTAGTTTGCAGACCTGCAGAGCTTTCACTCAAAGAATAAAGCATCTGTTTTAGCCTTTGCAGAGTTTGGAATTACTGCAGAACCATGAGCAAACTTTCAAGCAAAGAATCACTCCAAACTTGAAAACTGTATGTTTAGACACATGTTAAGTAGTGCATAGAAATTGTGGGATTCCATTGAAATTCCCAGATAAGATCTCCATAACGCTGGATGAAAGTTAGTATGCACAGAGAAGCACAGATGCAAGCTGTAAGGTGAGGACAGGGGGAGATCACTTACCAATTACTTTCATGGGCAAAACAGACTCCACTTGGGGAAATTAGCTTAATTTATTGCCAGTGAAATCAGAGTAGGATAATGAGAATTAAAATCAAGCCTTAAAACACCTTCCCCCCACCCCTTCCTTCTTCATAGTTTCAGCTTTACTCCTGATCTTGTTTCCCTCCTCCCCTCAAGAGGTACTGTGGGACAGGGAGTGAAGGTTGCAGTCAGTTCTTCACAAATTGTCTCTGCCACTTCTTCCTTCTCTGGGAGAGGGAGGACTCCTTAAGCTCATTCTCTGCTCCAGTAAGGAATGCTCCAGGAGCTGCAGGGATATCTGGTACTGCATGGACCCCCATGGGCTGCAGGGGCACAGCTGCCTCTCCATGGGCTGCACCAGGGGCTGCAGGGGAATCTCTGCCCCAGTGCCTGAAGTACCTCCTGCCCCTCTTTCTGAACTGACTTTGGGGTCTGCAGGGTTGCTGCTTTCACATATACTCCATCATATCTCTCTCTGTGGCTGATGTCTGGTTGGTTTTTATTCCTTTTTCTAGCTATGCTATCCCAGAGGTGCTACCACCATCACTGATGAGCTTGACCTTGGTCAGCAGTGGGTCTGTCCTGGAGCCATCTGGCATTGGCTCTACCAGACGTGAAGGAAGTTTCTGGCAGCCTCTCAGATGCCAACCTGTGGCCTCCCTGCTACAAAAACTTGTCGCCCAAACCCAAAACACTGGGCTACCATATTTTCCAAGTGAATTGTCTTCAGAAACTTGGGATAGAAGGGTGAAAAAAAATCCTTTTCAAAGAATGTTTGCTAATGGCAGATCTGCAACTTCATTCCCCTAGAAAACAGTGAGTTTTGAATAACTAATTTGAAAGAAAAGAAGCTATTTGTGGAATTCTCTGTGAAAGTAGAGTCAACTCCAAGTTCCTGTAATTTAGGAACACAAATACATATCTATATAAAAAGAAGACATATTATATTATATTATATTATATTATATTATATTATATTAATTTTGAAGACAGAAATAATTATTAATGTCAGGGAAAAGTAATTCAGATCCTAGTTCTTCCTCATCCCTTGTTTGCAGCAAGCCCTTGTTGGCAGCTGAGAAAGAAAATCTCAGTGAATTTTGGCTATGTCAGTGGTTCAGAGCAGTTGGGTGTGCAGCTTCTGGTCAGTGCAATCCACATACCTTCATCTGGAGACTAGAAATGAATTTGTCAAGCAATCAAATATAAAAGACTGCTAGTTCTTCTGGTGACACCAGAATTTGATCTAGGCAAAGAAACATACTGTTGTATTTTGCCCTGTTTCTTGCATTTCTATTTCAGGGTCAGTTTCAGATAAAGGTGACAGTTTTGTGTTTGTTAAGATCCTTACTAAGGACTGATTGGAAAGGGACAATCAGGGAATGGGATGTGCCTTTGCTTTGGCAAACTGGACCCAAGCCTTAGGCTTGGGTTTGATATTCCTCTCACAAAGCCCTCTTACAAAAGTACTTAAAAAGGAAAGATACGAAGTCTATGGTTCTTAAAAAGCTGTGCTTGAAAATTAATTTAAACTTTCACATGTACCGATTTGCCTATATGTTCTCGGGCATTTCAGTCTGAGTCAAAGACAAAAGTGGAAATCCTGTACTTTCCATATATTTTCATAGTATGTTTTTCAAAAATCTGTTATATTCATGCTTTAAGACCAATCTTTATGAAATCTCCAAAGGAGCTCCTATAATAGATCTAGAAATCTTTGAACGTTGACTAAAATTATTTTTATAGATTTTTTTTTCTTCAACATCCTGTTCCAAAGATGTAGTTTCCTAATAAATTTAAGGGATAACTGTTCCCTGCAATGGTAGAAAACAAGAACTTCAAGTATTCTGCTGTGTTTACTTCAAAACGAGGACTTCAGCTCCTATTAAACAGAAAGGCACCTTTGATGTTACTTTATCTTTTCAGTTTTGATATGGGATACTTGATTTTGGATACTGGTCAATGAGATTACTCAGGATTCCTTCTGTGTGATCAATTCCAGGCCACTGGAGAGGTCTAGCCTTGGGTGGGCGGTTTCGGAGTAAATTTACATAGTTGTTAAATATGTAAAGTGGCAGAAAATCCAGCTGTCTTTCTTTATTCATTGCTTGAGGTGGAACTGGAGGAAGAGGAGGCAGTGGTGGTAAGTGCAGGACACTGAATTTTGCAATAGGTTTAGGAAGACAGCCAACATAAAGAGGAAAAAAATGTGAGCAGCAGCCAACACACAGGCTACTTTACTCAAGTTAGATGAATGTTGAGCTCTGTCTTGCACCAGGTCATGTAAAGTAGGAACAAGGGTGACATTTCCAGCTGTACCCTAGTGTAAAATAATTGTGATTTAACAATCCACACAACATATGTGATAGCCCACAACTCAATGCTTCTAAGTGTGGGCTTGGAGCCCTCTGTGCATTCATTTACCAAAGCCTCTGCACTTGAAATTCAAAATAATCAGTTTACCCTTTGATAAGTTAATCCTCCTGCTTCCTTCCACCTCCTCTCTCCCAGACCTCACAAAGCCTCAGAAATTTGGGTTATGGAAAATTGCCAAATTGAACCCATTTAGGCCTCAATTACCAAAGTGATTGTATCCTAGGATTATCCTGGAGTATGAGCTGTTCCCCTCTTGTCACACCACATTGCACCTACTGCGAGTCTGTGGCTCCATTGGTCTAAGCTAAATTTTACTCACTGACATAGCCCAGTAGAAATGAGAGATTCTGGCCCTGCTTTTAAATATTTGAACAGGGTAAAAGCCAAGAAGGCTTGGAAATTATTTAGCCTGCTATTAGGAGTTATAATTAGACATACTTGGGTATAATTAGACTTGGATTAAATAAGGAGGGAAAAAAGCAGCATGCAAAAACAGCCTTGCTAACAGTAAAATCCCTTATACATGGGAATAGGGTGAAAATGTGTGAAAACCACAGTGGAAATGAAGTAGGTGACAGCATAGTTCTTTTATCTCTGGTATTATAGAGGGTCAGTTTATACCCTTTGTTTGCTGAGCCAGGAAGAAAGAGTGACACTGGTAAGCCACAAGCACAGGCCAGAGTTTGTGCTTAGGGATGCCATCATACCTGAGGTACCCCCATCTGGCCAGGGGTTGTTGAACGGGATGTGTCATCTCTCTCCAGACGCGTGTGGGTTTCCTTGTGTAAGGCACAGTATTATATTAGGTAAGATCTACAGTGAGCCTTTTTTACTCCTTCAGCAAAGGTGAGGTTGTTTCTCAGAAGGCTCCATTAGGAGAATGGCATAGGAAAGAATGATGCTGCTGCATCAAGCAATGACCCAGAGGAGAAAATCCTGAGACTCTTATGGGGATATGCTGAGAATTAAGACTTTTTAGCTCCACACAGCAAGCCATTTACAACTTAAGCCGCAATTTTGCAGTTCTAGTAACTGAGGTTTACAAAGGTCCACCACAGATATTTCTTCAGAAGGTTAGCAAAAATAAAAACAAAACTGCATAAAGAAGATTAGTAAGGTGGAAAAATCAAGCACACAAAATTTAGTGAATTCAAGTAACTTAAATTCAACTGTGTGCAATCCTAATTCTACCCTTTTGTGTGTTTTGATACAGTCTTTAATTGCATAATCACATATTATTTGGTGAATAATTCCAGACCCAGGGCTGATTTGGGATTGTGTGAAGTAAATAAGGCATGAGACCACACACAGTGAATTAAATGGATAAAAAGGAATATTGAACAGCTGCCTTGTTTACTGAGTACCACCCACTAAATGAGGCAGTGATTCTAAAGAATTAAAAAAAAAATTGTACATGATCAATATAATTAAATACTCAATCATAATGCTTAAGAACAAGGAAGAGCAGAGAGGTTGTATGGGCAAATCAAGCCCCCTTCCCTAAATCTGCCATTTAGTCAAATCACACTTGTTTTGCTATTTTTCACAGGTGCCAAGAATGCCTGTTCTTACTCTCTCCTCCCAGTGACCGCAGTGCACTTCTGATTCAGTTAAACTAAATCCAACCTACCCTCATTATAAAAGCTGGAATTGCTTTCTCAGTCTGTTTTCCTTTTATGCAGTGTTATAGCAAGGGTGAAGTTCCATGACTTCATGACTAAGGAAGGCTATGTATATGCCATGTATAGAACAAAGTGCATTTGATCTGACATTCAGATAGTGAATGTCACTCAGCACAAGTAGCTTTTGTATTAGAATGTTGGCATATCATTGACTGTCAAATCATTTCTTTTCCATATTCCAAACTAACATAAATCTTAGGATGCACCATCTCCATAGACAGTATGATATATCTCAAACATATCATAGGAAAGTTCCATAATTCTATGGGGACAGGGATGTTTAGGGAGGATCTGGAAAAGTTAGCAAACTTCGTACCAAAGCTGTGGGTTTTCTGAAAGCCTTCCACTTCAAAAGCACAGAAACATAAGCACAAAAAAATCAACACGAAAAATTTATAATCAAAATATTTTGAATCTATATGTTTCTAATTTTCAAAATCTTTGTCCCAGGCCTGATGACTTTTTAAAACATAAAGAATAAATCCTAGATCAGAGCTTCCAGTGTTAAGATTAATGCATATCTTCGCCTAGATTTAAAAGGAAGTGCATAATTCTCTCTATAAAGTATATGAGAGAAAGTATAACCCAGTGTTAGAAGTGGGAGCCAGGAAGCCAGCAAGGTGTTCCTGTTTGTGCCAGGCTTTTTTTTTTGTCAGCCTTTGGAAATCACACCATCTGTTTTTGCATAACATTCTCCCTTTTAACACAGAACTAATGTGCTTCATAACTTTTATAATGCATTTTGAACTCTGATGAAAGTCATTGCAAAACTGCAAAGTATTCTTAAAATTTGTCCGTAGCTGAAAACTCATCCACGTTGTCTGGTATTTTCTTCAGATTTCACTGGGACTGCAGAATCCATTGATCTTGATTTCCTAAAATATTTGGTTCTTCAAGGTTCAGAAGTGAAACTTTTAATCACCTGCCATTTTAAGAACTTGTAACTTCAATAAACTTACACATCTAATTTAAGCACAAATATTGAGTATTTTTCTTGACCTATTGTGCAGCACCTTTCCAGATCAAGGTACTAAGCTGTTTAAGAATAATCTTGAGGTACATTGCATCTCAGAAGTTTCTATCCTCGCTTCAGAGATTCATACACCTTCTAGGACATGAAAAAAATATCTGGATACCTCTTGCCTTCCTCACAGAGGTGTTGTAAGCCTTAATGTGGTATTCTTTGAGCTGCTTGGATGAAAGATGTTCAGTGAAGGTATTTTTATGTCTCATTAAGCATGAAAAGAAGGATAAAGTGAAACTAGGAAACAAAGAAAAGAGAAGAAGATGTGGCTTTAAAGGGCATATGAGTCAGTACTGTCAGTCACGCCAGCTTTTTGGGTAACTGAGAGCCTCTTCATGTTCTAGAACTTTGCTACACAGCAAGGAGGTGCTTAAACAGATACTCTACCTACCATAAGAGTACACATGGTGCTTGAAATCCCCTGTCTTTGCTCAGTACCCTCACATACAATACATCTTTGAACGTTGCTGAATGGGTAATCTATATTTCATAATTCAGACTGTCAGTATTTCCTTTGCATAATTATAACAGCAGGAAATATATAAGGCCTTTGTGGAACTTGAAAACTCTATTGCCTTGGGCCATATTTAATGTGTAATAAATTATTCAGCAACAAAGCGCTCTTCATTCTATTTACAGTAAGTTAGAGCTAAGTGTGTGAGGTATACATAACTAACATGAAACAGAATTCACCATCGCTGCCAAGGCTGAAGTTTTTTCTGAAGCCATTAGTCTCATATTCAGTGAGCCAAATCCCCATCAGGTGAAAACTGACATAACCTCACTGAATTTACCTTGGAAGTGTGAAGGGTGACTTCTCTGATCGCCATCTGAGAATCAGAAAGGTCAAAGGATAGGCGGTGTGGAATCTCCCATTTAAGTAGATTATAGGATATTCCTTGTGTTTACCTCTTTGTTCATCTGCATATAGTGCTCTCAAATGGCAGTCTGTCAACAACATTGTTGGAAAAATGATACGAGTTTCTCTGACTGGATCCACCAGTCTTTTTTACCATATGTCTCAGCTTTGTTTATGGATAGTAACCAGAACAGGTGATGCACCATGTCCAGCCTTTGCTCTTGATAAAAAGATTTTTTATGTTCCATGGAACTTGTTTATCAAGATCTACGTTTTAGAGACCCATTTGATCCACATAGGTCTTCACATGCTCAGACTGGGCCTGAAACAACATATATATTTATATAATACCTTTCTACTAATGAACAAGCCATCCACCAGCTACCTTAATGTTGCTCTAGATACAGCTAGCAAGCTATGTGTTCTACAAAATAGTGATGTAACAGGTGAAAATTTGCTTTATTGAGTAAGAGTTCAAGGTAAAATTACAGAAGTCAGAATTAGATTTAGGTATGTGTATATCAGCAATTTTAAGAATGGCAACGTTTTTGTGACAGATCAAAGAGAAAATAAGACATCTGGTGGTTTTTTGTCTTAAATATACCAAATATTTGTTAATTGCTTTGTTCCCTGAGGCTCATAAAAGAATAAAAGTCCTCCTTTGTATAAGTTTCTAGATTCACAGTTTCCTTCAATTCTCTTCTGACACCCAGCACTGTCCCTGATTTTGCAATCTTTCAATTTCTGCAGAAAAAAAAGCAGTCTATTTTACCTCTGACTGGTACCAGGAGTGGGTAAAACTTTCTTAGCAGCAATTACATTTCCTGTACAGTTTCAGCATGTTATTGTACCTGACTGTCTTCATTACTGGGCATGGGAAGCACTTAGCCTTGCCAGGAGAACTCCTGCAGGCATTCCACCCAAACCCTCACAATTTATGAGGCAATTTGATGTTCCTGATCATTAAAAAGATGAGTTATAAGCAAAAATGTTGGCTTGTGGAAAGGAAAAGAGGCAAGTTTAATGTGTGAAATGGTCAATTCTTAGAGGTTTCAGTGGACCATGGAGTAACTTGATTTTTGCCAGATCTTGAATAAGAAAAGAAGGAAGTCAGCTTAGGTGAGAAAAAACAATTATCTTCTTGTGTTCAGTGGAGTCAGTTTTTCCATGTGCATGGTCAATAGGCTGGGTTCCTTAGAAAATGGAGGCAGCCTGGGTTGTACTCCTCGCTCAAAGCACAATTTCATATTTTTGTAAAAAGAACTAAGTTCATGTCTTCATACTAGAAAGTAACTTTACTCAATTGTCTTTAATGGATCCAGGCCCACTGGAGTAGCAAACTGATGAGGAGAGAGGTGTCTGCTATGCACTCACACCATGGCAGTCTGCAGGTGGGTGTTGAGTGTTCTTCCCTAGTAAGCAAAGGTGTGGATTTCAGTTCCTTCTGTAAGCAAAGGAACTCTGCTTGTTTAGTTGAAGAATAAGCTACTGAGGAAAAATGAAGTCTCTGCCTTTGGTAGAAGGAAAGAGCAATCCCTTGGAGACAGAAAAGGGTTTGTTTAGGTCCTATATCACTGTAGGCTGTGTCCTGAGCTAGGTATTAGCACCTGGAGAAAGGGATGTGGCTGAACATGGATAGAAACAGAATTGGCTACAGCTGAACCTATCACTGGCTCATACCTCAGCAAGTATGGTCTTGGGTTTTCCACTTCAGTCAAACTTCTGGATCTTTCTCTCTGATGCAGCCTAAAACAGCTTTCCATGAGCCCTTTTTTCAGACCGTCTGCTTTCTCAGAGCTTATGTGGCATGAGAGGCAATTTTTAGGCCAAATTCACTCCTTAAAACTTAATTTGAAAAACTCCAAATTAAACATTTTGTTTTCCATGGAATTCTGATGGTGTGTAACTTGACTGTCAGCAGAAAGGAGCCATTCAGCATTGAGTCTGTAGCTTAAATTCTTGCAAAACTTTTATTACTAAAGAAGGATTTGCTAGTGTAATATGTGTAGGAGCAGATCCACTAAAATAATAAAATTAATAAGCATATATTTTGCTTTTATTTGGTCTTAAAAATCTGTATAAGTTTCATGGAATCAGCTCAGCAAGTTTTAAATGTACTTATGGAAAGAAAAGTCTCTGCCTACCAAGTTCGTGGTGGAAAATGAGAATCCTTTGCAGCTGTTGCTGTGTTATTTACAATACAAGTTTGGATCAAAAGATGGGTTTTAAAGAATTCCTAATGCTTTACTCTGCTGCCAAATATGTTCAGCTTTTAACAATGTTGAAACAGGCATTTCTACAGTGGCAGTTCCTCTAGGGTGATAAATCCCAGTTTATGTTTCACAGGCGGAAGGTCTCCATGATCATTCTGCCTGTGTTCATAAGCCAGGATTCAAAAAAATCACACAAAGACAAATCATATGTAGTATTTGCCCTGATCCCCTTCTACTCTCTCTAATTAAAGAATAGGCATTTTTTCATTAAAGATCTTCTATTAAACATTTCATTTTCATTACTAAATGCTCCTTTCCACTCACAGGCTTGGCATCAATGATAGCTGTAGACAGTCATGATCTGTGTTTCTTGTGATTTTTTGCATACTGAATCCTTTCATGCCCTTCTAAACTGCTCAGAGTTTGTTTCTGTCTGACTTTGACAGTGCCTTGCAAGAAGTTCATGTGCTGGACAGTGTGATTGCTAAGCTGAGATTTTGTATGCAGCTCTCTGAGCTGTTAAAGTGCCACTTCCTAATTCAAATAGAAACACATCAAAGCGCTATGTGTACTATTGTTTTTCTTCTCTACAGCTAATCCCTGTGTCTCGGCGGTGCCTTTCTATTACACTGATTACAAAACACAGTTTTTAAGTCAAACAAGATTAAAAAACATAGCACTGTGATTCCTGACAAATCTGTGATGCACCAGATGCTCCTTCCCTCAGGATGAAATGATACATGGCTCTCTTTGGTTTATCACTGCACAGACATGTTTACTCCACCCAACTTGCTCACATAGGGTAGAAGAAAAGTCTGTTAAAGGAGGTGTACTTTCAAACGCCTTTGGGAATGAAAAGGGGAGAAGTCAGAATTCTTACTTCTTCACCTTTTGGTGCCCTTGTTCACATCTATTTTATTTCAGTAGTTTGGAGGAAGGAAGGAAGTGGGTATGTTGAGGTTTTAGCTGTTAAATTGTTGGAGCTAATGCTCATTCCATGAGCCAGTCAGGAGAGCCTTCCCTGCACATAAAAGAAGGCCAAGAGCTGTCAAACATCATGATCTAAAAATACAATGAAAACTTCAGCTTTTGTGCTGCAAACTTCTTAAAGAAGACAGAAAGAAAGCAAGTATAATTTCAAAACAAAAGTAAAGTCCTTTCCAAGCCACCTTTTCAACTCCAATTGGAGGAAATGATAATTATTTATAGACTTCATTCAATTAAGGCCTGTGAAGTCCCTTAACCTGTGGTAAGCTAAAGCAGATCAGGAGTGCCAAGGTGATTTCTTTTTCACATAAACAGCTCCTGAAGGGACAGGGATTGGCAGGGATACCATGTGGCATTCTGCAACTCATGGTCTAGCTAATATTTCAGGAAATGTGATACATGTGAGCTACAGGCCCAGTCCTGCGCCTATCAATGTTAGTGGCAACATTACTAACGATTTCTTTAGGAGCAGGACCAAGCCTGCTTCCAGCTAGACACTCTCAGTGCTTAAAGGTGTGCAGAGAAGATTGGGACTCAAGAGGCAGATCTGTGTCAACAGGAAGAGTGAACCCATTTGGGCGTCTGTCCGTGTTTGTACTGGGAGGTTGTCATTTGCCTCTCTGTGGGCACAGGGACCCAGACAGACGCATTACATACAAGCAGTGATTTGCCCTTTCTGCCTACAGCCAGTGTGAGCCGCCTTTGCTCACACCCCAGTGCTGACTGTCGAGCCTGAGGACGATGTTGGTGCAGCAGCTACATGGGATGTTACCAGTGACTGATAAAAGAATAAGCTCCCACTGCAGATATGGCCCGAGGCTGTTTGTGTGACCTTCCAGGATGATCTTTAATATTTATTGCTGACTGTAAGCTAAGTAGGCACCAGAAACATAGCAGAGGTTTGTTCACCTAATCTACCTGTTACAGCTCCACAGCCTGGGGCTCTTTCAATAAAAGCCTGAGCCTGAACATCACTATGTGGAGTCATCATACAAACGAGCTCTTTTATCCCCCTCATTAGTTAGGAACAAAATAAGCTGAAGCAACATTTTCTTCTGTGAAAGCTCCTCTACAACCTCAGGCTTCATTCAGTCAACACTGATCATAGAAAAAATATTTAAGAATGGGAATAACGTTTTTTAAGACTTTAAGCTCCATCATGATTTCATCAGTAAAATAATCTTTAACACTAAGTATTAAAAAAAAAAATAGGAGAGGAGTCTCTGTTAGGCTGTTGTTGAAACCTAAGTGCTATCAATGCATGTCCAAAACTGTTTAAAATGCCAGTATTGAATTCTCCTCTTCCTTGAGTAACTCTTCACCCTTTTCCTTTCTTGACCATATATGGTTATTCTACATGTTTTAAGTTACAGCTAAAAGAATCCTTTTGTTTAAAAGGGATGTTTATTTTATTCTCATGAGGTAAAAAAAATCACAAAATTACATACTTTTCTTTGTGCTGATTGCTATTTTTTGATTTAATTTCACGTCCTAATCTCAATCTAGCAACTGTGTTCTAGGTCTCTGCTGAAAAGTGGTTGAAAATTCAAGATCCCCATAATCAGCAGCAGTAGAAGGATACCCCAGTTAATTTAGCCAACATAATTGCTTCAGCAAAGGTCATGAAAAGTGTGCCTCTGGAACTTTAGATTGAGCCAAAACCTAAATGTATTCATCTGTACAAATACTAGTGAAAAAAAAATCCTCTTCATACAGTAATGTCATCTCCCAAGACTCAACAGCAACTGGATCATTTGGAACCATCAAAATAAAAGCAAGGGAGCTAAAAAAAAACCTCTTAAGCTCTATAGAAAGAAATATTAGAATTTAACATGAATTAGTGATGTATTGCACAGAATAATATGGTGACAGCAAGCTAGAAAGGGAGAGAAACTTAAAGAAAGCAGTGCTTTTACACTGCTGTTCTGTATTCCTGGTATATCCTTTCTTAACATAAGTGTTAGCACTAAATAGAATGCAACATGGTGCCAAATGCTTCAGAGTTGATATGGACTGTGAGTAGGCTCTGTATGTAAATGTATCATTGCAAGGATATGTGAGAACAAACCGCTCCGCCTACAGAGAGAGGTGTAAATAGATGCATATACTCCACACAGGACCTGATGATAGCATGATTTTCATATATAATCATTAAATGTTCTCAGCCCTGATTTCAAATGGACTTGTCCATTCTTCCTGAATTTTCAGTGAAGATATTGAAAGTGCCTGTACAGACTGCCTGAGACAATTTTGTAAAATGTGAGCACAACACTTTAAATCTTCCTTGTATGAAATGTTCGGGGGAGTATCTCACAGAGTTTGAATAAACCTTCAGAGTCACTGATGACACATAATGGTAGGAAGGGATGGATTGCACTATAGGTTAAACAAGTGTATTTCAGTTGGAAAAAACCCAGCAATTAGAAAACACTTTCCTTCACATTATTGAAAATGTGTGTCTGCCTGCCTTTTAATTACAGTGTGTGGAGACACTCTGCTGAATCACCCAATTTGGTATGTTCTAGAGAGCTTATTGTCATCATCTCCCTCCATGGACTCCATCTCTCTCCTGATAAGGGAGAACAAAAACAAGAGCTGTGATCTGAGGCTGACTCATTAAAAATTTCACAGACAGACAATGCATTATAGATTTTCAAATCATTAGCCTAAGCAAATATTAGGTTGCACACCAAAACAAATAACAAAATATACCTACCATCAGATGATTGGTCTCAGCTTTAAGTCAAGCCCTTGGAAATCATACTCAACCAAAACTCTGTCCCCTTTGTGGAAAAAGTTAAAACAGAATTTCATTTGCTAGGAGTTTGTCCTTAATACATGCAAAATTGAGTAGGTTTGGAATGTGACCTTCTGTGAACAAAGTCACAGTCAAACTCTTCAGTTCATGAAAGATAGCAAATGGGATGTTAAACTAGATTAACAGCATTGATTTGAAAAGCATAATGTGACTATTGTATCTATGCTGCAAGATGAATAGTACTTTATGTGTAGGGAAATGGTTCTGGCATTTTTACTTAAAAAAGTAAGTGAGTAGCAATGATGGTGTTTGAATTACATCTGTTCAAGAACTGCTTTCTGTCTGTCTTTGAAGTCTCATCTTCCTATGTTCATGTTTGCTCATGGCCATCTCTAAAATTTCAGTGAAAAATTAATAAATTGTACTAATATATCTAGAACTGTAATTTCATAAATGTAGCCTCTCTAATCTGCTTCATTTCTTATTATTGAAAAACTTTGAGACACATAGACAAATTCCAGTGCACACTAAGAAGACTGAAAGACGTGCCAAAATTAAAGAGAGCTGAGATGAAATTTGCATATTACTAGAAGTGAATAGCATAAGTAGCAACATGTTATTTAAAACAATGGGCGCCTCCTTTTCATAAGTCAACGTGTATTTTCATCTGCAAAAATGCAAGTGATATGGGATTGATCCTTTTGAAAAACTGGAAATTACCCATACTCTGATACTTTTCCTTTTGGGAAAGATTCTAAAATGCACACAGAGCATTCTGGTTTGCAAATTTTTGAAATTGTGTCCTTTCCCTAGAGGATTTGAGAGTTTCTTGCACTCCTTGGGAGTTTCTTGGGAGTTTTCATTGTTATACTTTAAAAATATAAAGTAGGCGTTTTTATTTTTTGGAAACAAAATCTTTTTTGTATTTGAACATCCTGAGCCATACACAGTGGAAGTGGTCTCTACAATGTATAGAAGGTGTTTACCTGTACTACTTTGCTACTATTACTTTAGTTTGGAAGTGATCCAGTACTTGCTTCAAGTACATTTTTGAGGGCTGAAAGAACATGATCATACCTGTTGACTCCACTGAATTTCCTAGCAACCACTGTTCCTTGTTTTTCTCCTTGTATTTTTTTACATACCATGTTTCCCCAGTTTCCAGTAAATTGAAAAAGTTTCCTTTCTTGGGAACTAATGACACCTAAAGCATTAAATCTGAGTGGTGGCACAGATGCCACTCTTCTGGCTTGTATCAATGACATGCAAGTCACAGAACAGTTACAGATAGGCTGTGGGGAGGAACTAGTCAGATACAAAGCACATTAGTTGGTTATGTTGCCCCTTCACATGATAAAACCCTGATCTTGATGTTATGTTATACTGACCTTTAAGTTTACTGACTAAGGAGAACAATTATGTAACTGGGATCAGCTAAACCAACAGAACAAAAATATGAAGACATGGAATCCAGATGTAGAAAAGTGCTAGTAGAGAAATATAAACTGCTGCTCAAAAATTTCACTGAAGGACTAGTTTATTACAGTGTTAAAATGTTTTCCATTAAAAGAGATCCTCCAAGTATGATATAGTTCCTTTTAGTCTTCTGTGTTAACAAGATAACTTCTTACTTGTTTCATCAGAAAGAGAAACTAAATGGTCCATGAGTCCATGTGGATGTGAGAACAGATGGGCAGAGGCATGTATTAGTGCTTTGTTTCCTTTTTTAAATTTACTTTAAATACCATCAGGTATAATATGCTTTTAAGTAGAGCAGGCCCTGATTAGCTGAAAATAGCTAATGCTATTTAAAAACGTGGCCCTTCAAAGAGCAGGTAGTTCTGGAAGGGCTCCCAGGCTAGAGTGGGAAGGAGGTCTAGGCACAGCTGAATAGCTGTCTCTGAAACCAGGTAAGAGTAGTCTGGGTTGGGTCCGGGATTTCCTAGTGGTTGAGTATGTTCCTAAAAAAGTTCCTTATGCAATGACTGCAAGAAGAAGAGGACTGAGGACAGGAAAGTGGTATGGACGTGGTTGTACGATCTAGCTGAACACAGAAGAGTCCTCCTTTTAACAGGAGAAGTTTAGAGGCAGAACAGTGTGGGACCACAGCAAAGGTAGCCCATGTCACCTAAGAGCAGTCATGGGGAATCTGCATGGTCCTTTTCTCCTGATCAAGCTTGTTTTCATCTTCCAAAGGCTCATTATCTCCAGTACCCTGAACTCTCTATAATGTACCTTTTCTTCCTTTTTTTTAATGCTATTTTCAACTACCAGCTACTTGCTATTTTTTTTTCTGCTGATGTTCAGTGTTTTTAGGTTGAAATCTTTAAGGCAAGAGTGATTTGAGCCTTAGTGGGCTGAAAGACCCCTATCAGTGAGGCTATGGCGGGAGAGCAAGTGCTGCTGACAGAACACAAACCTCTCTCCTGGAACTAGCTGTACACATACTTCACAGTCTGCTTCAGGACATCACCCTGGAAAGCTGCCACCCAGCTACCCATAGAGCTTAGCTGACTTAGCCTTGCTAGGAATCATCCTTTTGGTTCTCAATTCATTTGCTTTTTTTCCACCTGGGACAATTCTGTGCTGCAGATCGAGCTCAGAGCAGAGGCTGCCCACTGAGGAAAAAGGAGGTCAAAGGTCTGATTCCAGGGAGTCCAGAATTTCACCTAGAAAGATTTTTACTACCCTATGCAATTAAGTGGAATTAATTTTTATTGTAGGAGAATGTAAAGGGGTTTGAAGTGTCCTTTCTGCATGAGAGCATTAGGCTGTGACAGACAAGGTTCTCTGGGTAGCTCCACAAGCACTCAAGACTATTAAGAACTCCTAGGTTTTTGTTTTGTCAATTTGAGTTATAAAGGTCGGGCCATGGGAAGGAGGAATGAACATGCAGTGCATGTTCCACCCAGAGAAGAGTGGGAATGCACTTGTTTACATCTTCTCTCCCCAGCTTCCTTTTCAATAGTAAGCAGTGTGCCTCAGAGACCATCTCTTGGACTGCATTAGGGATTTTGCTCTCTGGCAAGAGGGCAGTCATTTAAAAGCCATTTGTTTGTTTTGGGTTTTTTTATTTTGAGAATTCAAATCTAACGCTGGACTAATGCCCAAGAACTGGGAAAGGAAGAAGCATTGAATTAGTCTTGAACACCAGAGAGAAATGTTATTAAATGTAATAGTTTTGTGTTGTATTATAGAAGCCAGTTGTTGCCATCCAGCAGCAACACAAGTAGTGTGTGTTGCAGATATTCTTGCACCCTCTACTCCAAAGTCTTTCCCAGCCCCAGCAATGCTCTACTCCATAAGTTGTCATTTCCAGCGCAGTTTGTGTAATTTAAATATGCTAGCATTTTTAGAACATACTGAAAAAAATCAAGTCTAATCTTGTACCTACACCATTTTGGCTACATATCACTTCTACATGTTATTTTGGGCCATTTTCATTGTTCTGTATTTGCTATTCTATCAACTGCCTTGACTTGCAGATATGCTTCACTACCCATTGATTGTATCTAATGTTTTCCCTGTTCTTTTCCAAAGATTCTATTTTTCCACTTCATATTCCTTTCCTCCATTTACTTGATTCTTGTCTTCAGACCTTACGTCCTTCCTGATATCATCAGATTGCTTTTGTGCTGAAGGATAGGAACTGTCAGGGCCTTAGAGATTATCTCACTGCTTTAAAAAAAAAAAGAGTTGGATTTGCTTGTAGTTCTCACTCAGTTCTTTTGTCCACACATCAATCATGGATCAACAAATTCAACATGATGAGCCAGTAATGTTAATTTGTTTTTGCTTTAAAATCAAACCTTCTTGTCTAGTTCCTTCAGTTTCCATCCCTAGCACTGTCTCTTGCTCAGTTGCTTGTTATGACTCCTCTGTAGACATTTATAAGAGTTAAAACATTAGATATTTTTCCTGAAACAAAAACTTGCTTACATGCCAAGGAAAATAACCATTAAGACTACGTGTAACAATGCCATCTGGTGACTCCTGCCATAACAAGCTTCTTCCTCTGTCTCCCACTGCTTCCCCCCTCCCTTTACCATTTATGTCATCACTCATTCCCTGACTTTCCTCCTCCTCCTCAATCACAGTGTTTTTGAGAGCTCTAATCACCTTTTACTGTAATAATAGGATCACACAATCACAGAATGGACTGGTTGGAAGGGACCTTAAGGATCATACAGTTTCAACCCTCCTGCCATAATGTCTCTTTTTTTACTCATGGTATCTACCTATGATTATGCCATTCCACCACCACCACCACAATATAGGCTCAATGCTTCATCCTCCCTCTCATTTTAGTCTGGATTTGCTCTCCCAGTTTGAAACTTTCCCAAGTTTTTGTACTCAGTGTTCATCTCTAATGTGGCTGTGCTGTGTATCACCTTGTAGCCCTGCCTACTGACAGGACAAATCTATGTATTGACTTCTATTTCTGTTTATAACAGCAACCACTTTCTACTGCTTCTCCTTTCCCATTACTCATGTCCTCTGGAGTCCAAAGCAGAAGATACCTTATTACCAGGAAATAAAAATAGCAAGGAAATGGTATTGGTACAATACTGGAGCCAGTGAGTCATCATCTTCTCAAAATTTATGCTTAACCAGAAAGAATCGAAAAGAGCTACAATTTTTTTTAATATATATGAAAGATTATTACAATGGAAGATTTAGATCTCTTGCCTCCCTTATTTTAAAGTATATATTAAAAAAAGTTGTTTCATTGTGTCTTATGAGGACCTAATTGGAAGAGTTTTCTGGCAATAGATGGCTGAGAAAAAAATGGCAAGTTCAGACTACAAAAATATAGCAAAATTTTATTCCTGAAGAAAAGTAGCCAATGGAATAACTGAAGTTAGGGAGTTGAAGGCCTTTATTATCACTTTGGAAAAAGTATGATGCAGTTGAAAATTCAGGCCTGCAGTGCTGAAGATGTATTCCTGACAGAAGTCAAACAAATGATGATCCACATGGTCCACTCTAGCCCTGAACTTGTCCTAGAACTAAAGGGCCTTGATGTAGTCATGGCATGTGTACACAGACGCTGCATCTCAATGAAAATCCAGTTGCAGAAATTGAAGAAGGAATAAAGGATCTTTCAAGAAAGGGTCTTGCAAGCCAAAGTGTAAAAGAAATCAAAATGTGAAATTATAAGTGAAGTCTTTAGTTTAAAAAGTTTGCATGTGAGAGAACTCATATCTTGGGATTTCTCTGTACTCTGTGGGGCGCTTTCTAACTCAGTAACTGATCTTCTCCCAGTGACATCCTGAGTGAATCTGATTGTTGATGTCTTCTAAGGGCTCTGCCAAATCATAATTCTGCTGCCACACCTTTGTTCCTCTTTCCTATTCCAATCTTTTCTACTTGTGTAATTCAGTTCTGTAGTGATACCTTTGAAACAGACTTCATGTCTTTGATGGCTTTTGTTTTTCTTTTCATTCTAACTCTTTACTCAATTACCATCCCTCACTTCTGTCACTGTAACAAGGTGAAATAGATGGGACCAAATACGACTTTCTTCCACCTTTCCTTCCAAAGCTCACTGGATGAGATCATCAGCTGGTGAAAGTCATCATAGTTCCAAAATTACAAAATTCAAAATTTCAAATTTTTGATAAATTTTATCACTGAAACTCTGATGATTCCCCCACTGTCTTTCTTTTCCCACCTGTTTGCCTCCATGACTGAAAACATTGCCATTCGTTTCATTGCTCACCGCTGAACTTCCCTGTCTGTCCCTTGTTGGAAGTGAAATGCAATGGAAACAGTCTATGCAATGCTAAGGAGGGGCAAGTGCTTTTCAATTTTTTGGCAGATCCCAAATTAACACTCTTGGGCACAGGATGTGATTCTTGGGGCCATCCTGTGTAAGGCCAGGAGTTGCACTTCAATGATCCTTGAGGGTCCCTTCCAGCTCAGGATATGGAGTCCATGATTCTATGAAATAGAGTTCCCTGTGAAGGATGACCAACCACCCACTTTGCAAATTGATAACCATTTGCTGCTTGGCTTTGTTTTGCAATTTAACTTAACTGCTCTGCATCGTAAGTGCTTAAAATGCATAAAAGACAAGAGGATATTACAAGTATCCAATGCTATACATTACATTTGTATGCATACCAGGGTATAAATATGCAGGGCACGTGCCTGGACTATTAATCAAATTCTTTATTAAGCTCTTAAAACAGTATGCATCTATGAATAATGCATTATTTCATAGCATATTGTTCACCTTATTTAAAAACATGGAGCTATCCTCCATATGTAGAATTTTATCCCTTGCATGTAGAATTTTGGGGGTGGTTTTCACAGGAGATTTATTAGAGTGTCTGAAACAATTCTAATAAGCAGTGAGCCATTGAATCTGCCACTTCATGAATAGAACTGGTAGTAAAGCATCCGCACAGCTGCAGGATCTATCTACAGCAATAATTTTAGATCAAGTGTTTTGTATTTGCTTACAAAGCACCCTCTGCTGTTTGAGCTGCTACATGCTTTGTAGATAAAGCTGCATTTTGGAAAGATCAAAAACCTTTTTTGTGGGGCTCTATAAGAGCCACAAAAATATGCAGAGAGAATCTTATCAATCTTGCACCTATAATACACATTGTTTGACTTGCATTTAGAAGTGTTGGGGCTAGGAAACATGTTGCCATATCAGTAGCTTGTTTTCTTATCCAAGTAAGAACAAAGTTGAAACACAGCTAACAGTAAGGTTAACAAATTCATTAGATGGGGCAAAGCCTTCCATGTTTGACTGCTAGATTGGCAGAAGGACAATGGAATCTCCCCCACTGCAAATGCAATTCCTCATTTGACACTTGTATCTCACATGAGAGGACAATGTAGAGTGGACATCCACTGTTCAACATAATATTTCATGGTTATGGCATGAGGGTTTAAGTTTTGCATGGATCTTTCTTTGGAACAGGAGTCTGGAGATGGACTAAAGCAGAGGTTTTTCTATACCTTCTCGAGGGATGTAAGTGCTGGTATGTCCAGCTTTTTTCAAAGCCTCCATGAAGTATTGTGCTGTGCACCTTGCTTCATTTGTGTATCTATTCCTGTGACTGCCAGGAGAATCAGTGGGACACTGTGCTAGAGCACAGGTTCCAAATGAGAACAAAACCCAAGATATTTTACACATAAGATGCCAGGGTTGGATTAGCCCATTTACACTGACTGAAAATGAAGTGCAAAGTCTAGCTGAAAACTGAAAGAGTAAATATGAAAAAACTGGGAAGAGGAGATCTGCTATGACTGGATAACATGCAGGGAAGGAATCATATCAGCCCCTGAAGTTGGCAACTATCTGGTATATGTTGAATGTCACTGCAATGAAAGGAGCAAAACATTTACTTGTTTAAAAATAACTTACTCTCCATGTGGACTTCAATGGCACTTGCAATACATGTTGATATTCCTTGGTGTGATTGAACATGTCTAATTAATAGAGTTGCTTGGGAGTTTTTCTAAGAAAAATCACTTCAAAAGACAAAGCAATTTCTGCAGAAATTGTAATATTCCGTGAAAGAAATGAAATAATTGAAACAAAATACATTGTTGAAGGCTATTGAAAATCAAAGCACTTCGGTTCCTTGAACTGAACACAAATGTAACTTCCATTTATCTCAGATACTAGGCAATACCATAGCAAATAGTTTGCTAAGGTTTAACTGTTCAAATTTGATTTGTGACTTATGGCTATGAGACTTACACTGAACCTAGTAATCTCCAGGTTGAAGACCTGTCCCAGAAGACGGACCTTATTATGGAGCCTTATGCTGGACACCTGAAACCACAAATGATTCCTGATAATTTGGGTCAGCACATATTAGAGATTGGGTTGTCAGAAATACTCAGTTACTGATCTAGCTCTGCTCCCACTGACGTCACTGGGACCAAGTCAATTTGACTTCAATTGGAACAAAGTCAGGCTGATGCTGAGTTGTTTTGAGATCTCCACCCTATATCTTCCTCATTGCATTAATTAATTATTGCTCAAGTTGCAGCTTAATTTAATAATGTCTCCCAAAGCATGATGAGCTTTGCTATATTTCCTTCTTTACCATCTCTCTGCCAGTTTACCAGCTATGTGAAAACATAGTGGTGTCAGAGTAAGAATTTTCCATATTTTTTTCCCCTAGAATTTACTTTTGTGCAATGCAGTGTCAACTGTGTATATGAGAAACATTGAAATAACCTTATGTATATCTCATTTAGTCTATAGGTGTCTCTCTGTAGGTCACTTTCTGTGTATTTTGAGCAACTGGAATAATCACATAACTTGGTTGCTAATACAGTGTTCCTGATTCAAGCAGTGTTCTATAGGTAGAATAAATCAGGGAGCAAGTAATAAAAAAAGGGGAAGCAAGATAAAGAAAAAATCTGAAACGACAATATTTTTAGAGACCCTCTTTCCAATGTGCATCTGTTTGCTTGGAAAAAAAACCACACACATTCAACCAGTTACCAGGGATGCCCATGGCAGTTTTGTGTGGTGGGTGATCTTCTTTTTTTCCTGAGCATTGTTTACAGTAGATGTCTCTCTCTTTCAAGCAGTAAAATGAAGATCTTATCCTCCTTTGCACACCAACCTAGAAAAGTCAAGTTTTTAAAAATTGCCACTGTTTATGACACCAGTGATGGGAAATGGTCATTTCTACTATTGTTATCTGACCCTTGAGCAGTTTTGGCAGAGGCCAACTTGCACTCAGCCAAACAGCTCCCAGGCATGACTCAGGAGCCAGCACAGGCCAAAAGTTGACAAAGGGAAGTATAGGTGGCATCAACCAGTTCTGGAGGCTGGGAGATCTTTGAGTGTGGCTGCCAAGTACAGCAGCTGGGCTCAGGGACAGAGCACGGCCTGCAACTACTAGGTTACCTGGTGCAGATGTGGACTGAGATACGCAAATAGCTGAAAGGATGGAAAGTGTAACGGAGTCAGCATGGGGGATGGTGTTACACAGCCTTGTGAAAGGCCCTGAGCTGTGATTAATTTTTGTGATGCAAAAAGAACACATTATCACTGCAACAAAACACAACAAGGTATGTGACAATCCCAACATTGCATAGGCTGGGAGCGAGGGACCCTGGGGGGATCACCACTCTCATCTCTTGTTCCTACCAAGTTCAGCACAGCAGGGTGCTTAGGGGCCCATATACCTAAGGTGTGATAACCTCCAAGGATGGAGTTCCCACAGCCTCTCTGGGCAACCTGCTCCAATATTTGACTAGTTTCATCTCAGTTTTCCCTTCTATCAGGTTGGAGTTTCCTGTATCCTAGCTAGTAACTGCTGCCTCTGCTCCTTCCAGTCTGCACCTCTGGCTCTGTCCTTTCTACATGCTACTAATAGATTGTTGCAGAGAGCAAAAGGATCCCCCTTGGCCATGTCTTCTTAAGGTTAAATATACCCCATTACCTCAGCTGTTCCTTGTATTCTGTGTTCCAGCTTGATGGTCTGTCACAGGAATTGATACAGTATGGGGACCCTCTTCTTGAGGAGCTGCAAAAAGGACAAAATATCCAAATGTGGTCTCACATGTGCCAAAAAGCAGGGCAGGATCACTGCTCTGGAGCTGCTGGCTACATTTTTCTCTACCCTGATGCAGACCAGGATGGCTGCCCTTACTGCAAAGTCACCCTGCTGATACCTGCACAGTTTGCTGATGACCAGGGCTCACAGGGCTTTTTCTGCAAAGCTGCTTTCTTTAGAAATCTTCTTTCTTAAGAATTTCAACTTGTAAGAGTAACACTAAAATCTGCATTCCCCAGAGTCTGTACCTAGCTGCTAGTTTCCCCCAAAGATTTGGGCATTAGTGACCACATCCTGCTTCACTGGGATACCCAGTACACAGAAATACCACACCCTGTGAGTCTGCAAATTACAATATACAAAATTACTCTGATACATGACCAACCATCTTACCAATCTTTCCCTTCACTCAAGCAGCCCTTGAATGAATGAGGTGAATCATCCCTGTGCTACAACATATGGAGCAATTCTCAGAGTAAGCGTTCATTGATGTGGTCCATCATTCATAAAGCTTCCCAGTAGAGAAGGTGCTTGGTCAGTGAAATCAAAATTGATGATCTGTGTTCTGCAACAGAGATTAGATTGATCTCAGCCTCAGCATAATCAAATTACCATTGCACTGGGTTTAAAATGGGTAGAAGAGAGCCTAGTATAATAAGGCTTTTCTTGTACACTTCAGGCTATTGATCATACCAGTGCAAAGAGAGAAGAAGATTGGTGTAAAATAGTAGTAAATCAGAATAGTGGTGTTTTCCATGAGTTTTCATAACACAGGATTCTCTACAACTAAGATTGGACTCCTTACATTTTATTTATTAAGGTGGAAACAACTGACAGAGAAACTGATTTTCCAGTTTCCTACAACACTAAAGACTTAAAGCGTTAAAAAAAAAATAAATTCAGTAAAAGATGTGAATTTACATGTGAGGAAAGGCTAGTCATGAAATTGCATGAATATAGGTAAACCATGGCTAAACATCACCCTTTGTTCCCTTCCCCCAAAAACAGGAAACCCAGACTTTCACCACAAAGTATTTTACCCAGGCATCTCGAAGATGCTTTGTGTGCTTCCTATCTCCCTGGGAACAGCTGGTTTCTCTGGGACACCCAACTAAAAATAATGCTGAGAATATTTTTTATTTCAGGGATAATCATATGTAGGCTTATTGAATTTTACATTGCTGTTTTGTGAAAGGATGAATTAAATTTCTTCGGACTGTGGAAGTTTGGAATATTGGAAATGTTGGTGAGCCTAGCTAGAAAATAATACTATCTAATCATAACCCACAATCCTAACTGCAATCAAAAGGAAACAGCTTCTCTGCCATGGGGCCAAATTTTGAGGACCTTATTTAGATCAGTGTTGGATTAAGTCCCATTTTCTTACCTAAAACTTAGAAGTTTAAGGGCATCAGGATTTATATCCTTGATTCAAAGGAGATACTGTCAATAAAATGGACAAGAAAAATCCTTAAGTGTCCCTCTAGGCTCTATGACCCTCAATAGGTAAAATGAATCATACATTCACACCTGCACATCCTAAACATGCACAAAAGTTTTTATCTGACTCTATAAGCAATCCCACTTGATTCATAAGATATAGGGATGGGTGGTGCACAGGTTGAATGCAAAGGAAATTTTTTTGCTCTGGAAGGAAGTCAGAAACAATCTCAGGCTGGATCAACAGGTAATGGGATGGCAGCAGTTTCCAAACAAAGGCAGATATGCCTAAAATCTCTGACTGTTGCTGCTCTGAGAAAAGTGGCTTTAGATCTTTGATATGACTTATAAGAATCTTTTGCAGAGGGAAGGTGCTGAAGGGGACAAAATGTCTTTTTGCAGTTCTAAGAGACATTCAGAGAAGAAAAGATGGGGGTTCTTCTCAGGCAGGGTCAGCACCAGCTGGCACAGCCACCCAGAGATGGAGGGACAGTGTGGTGCTCCTGTCCAAAAGGCAGTGTCCTGCCCAGCTGTCACGCTCTTGCTGTTAACTAATAATGTAAAAGGAAGGCCGTTCTTGTATTTCTACTTCCTTTTCTGTTATTGGATACCTAATAGCTGAGAGAGAGATATTCTGGTCTTAAGTGTGCTATGGTATAAAAAAGCTGTCAAAAGACATCATGGTTACACTGAGTTTGATTGAACAATCCAAAATATTTGCAGTTCAGTATTGCCAATTATCAACTGCTCATAGCAGGGAAAATGTTCATTAGCTTACAAATCAAACTGAGTGTTATATACAAAAAAATTTGTATTAACAGATTAGAAGCAAATTATTAGCCTCCCTACCTTTGGGATAGTTTGCTTAAAATACTATTAATAACAATAAAAAATCATAAAGATCTGCAAATAATGGACACGCAGTAAGTAGAAATCATGATGTGCTCTCCCACTTTCTTACACTTGCCAAAACCTCCCGGGTTAGTGCTTACTAGCCAACAATAAAATGATACACATATAGACAAGGTAGAATGATTTAATTTCATTACTTTAGAGCCAAGGGGACTTGTTACAGTGATAAAATCTTCAATGAGGTGATGTTATATTTCCGTTATTTCATATTTGCACAAACACGAAGAGTGAAATTTTGTTCACCGTTCTGTTTTTCAAAATGAATTTTTAAATCTATAGATTTCTGTTGCAATCGAAACAGGAAAGAATACAGCAAAACTATCAAACAGAACAACGAGCCATTATCACCACAAATAGATCATTTTAGTTGCCATGGGTAACCAGTGCCAGTAAGGTATTCAGGCACTGCAGCCACCAGCACTGATACCCTGCTCTGAAAGTGCTGACTGTGCGTCACATTGCAAACTTCAATAATTATTATGTGTAGGAGGGTGGTGGCACCAACAGGATATATACTTGTAATGAGTCATTCTTTAAATAGCCTAATTTATCATCGTCAGATAAAGAGGGAGGGATTTATCCAGTACAAGGCAGTTTGAAAAGCCTGAATTATTAATAAACTGAAATAACAGCAAGGCAGGAAAAACTGGACAAATACACACACAGTCACACACGCATAATATAAAAGCTTAATGATAATAAGACTGAAGGAAAGTGCTTCTGCAAAAGTACAAAGCATTAAGCAAGTAACATACAGAAGTATTGTCACAAGTTTGCAGCCATAATCCATGTACTCACGAATGTGTAAATGTAAATAGGCTGCAGATAAGGTGTCGGTACCTGCAACTCACAGACTTTCACAGACCACTGACACTGGATGTGCTCAGCACTGTAGTTTCAAATAGGCAGTGTGCTTTTTCTTTCAAAGGAAAAAGCACGAGATCACCAAGACTAAGGAGAGTCATGGCGTGAAGAGAAAGCATCCTGAGCGAACTTTGATCTTCTGGTGGGAAATGTTGATACCTCGATATATAATACTCCTTATTCTTGAGTATCACATGTTGCAAAATTGAGTATCACATGTTGTTGTCCCCACACACGCTAGCACACAAGGTAGCAAAAAGGTGGATGTGCACTGTGGGACATGCTCAGTCATTCATTGAGGGAATTGAACAGCTCTTGTTAGTTTGATTTCAAAGCAGAATTATAGCAGGAATCATAGAGTTTCAGGATGAAAGGATCCTTCCAAGCTGAGGACCCCAAGACATCAAACAACGAAAAAGAGCAGGTGACCAACAGTTCCCCGGCCATCTCCTGCTGAGGTACAGGGGAGGAGAATCAGAGGCTCAAAGAGAAGGGAACAGCTGAGACCTTGTTCCAGGTTCCCAGCTGAACTTGTAAAAGACTGAAGGCCTTGGGGTGCAGTGTGCTTCACATGAATGTCTATGGTTAGGTATCTATAGCTAAAAAAACCCCAAACAAAACAAAAAATACCTAGTTCATCATATTGAGGCAGATCAACACAGGAGGACAAGAAAACACAAACGATTTTCAACAGACATCCATATCCAGTGATGAAAAGTCTATAGACCACTTGGTTACCACGGCCTCTCAAAAGGACCAAGAACAAATTACTAAGAATGGGTGTTTTTCCCCCTGTACACTTTGTCTTCTCTGCTGAATATACCTCCTTAGTCTCTCTATAGGGGCATGTAAAACAAGGGATTTCTATCCCTTTGCCAGCCCCCTTTATGGCTGAAGTCTTTCCTTCTAGGTTGCTCATCAGGCTTTTCTAGAGATTCAGCTCCCTCTCCCAACAGCCTTTCTTTGTGTGTTTTCTAAGCTTTTGTTTGCTGCTGTTCTTTCAGACATCTCTATGCTGCATTTGCATGCCTCTGTGAAAGTCCAGTGGATGTGGTGTTTAAGCAGCTGCATCACTGGCATCACTGGCTGCATCAAATAGAACAGCTCTCATATCTGACATTTAACATTCTTAACGTATTCAGAAGATTCATCTTTTTTTACCATGACATTGTGTTGATTTCTGATTCATTTGTGAGCTATTACAAGTATCTATACTGCTATACTGCTAGCAGTACAAAGTTGTAAGTACACACTCTTTGTACTTGTCTTAATTTCAAATTGTTATTCGCTGAGGCAATTTCCCTTTTTATTGTCTTCTGAAAGCTTCTATCCTTTTACTTGATGCTTTTTTGTTTGAGTGTCATACTTAAATTTTATATGTGAATTCTTTTTTTCCAAAATCTAGTTGACAGCATTGACTAGGACTTGTGTAAAACAGATTATCCAGTGACCTCCCCTGCAGACACACACACCAACCCAAGCTGGTATATTGCACCTGATGGAGATTAAGGGTAAAACAAAATTCTTTATCTTGTATATGGGGATGATGCATAAGACAAAATGAAGTCTTTTTAAATTGAAATGTATCCAACCTGTGCCTTCCATCATGCCAGTTAGGCCAATTAACATACTAAATTTAAAAATAAAATTTTACTTGTATGATCCGTGTCTGCTACATCAATATTGGCTGCTTTAGTCACTTTGCTGCCTTCTAGGTCAACCTTCCCATAGCTTCCAACACTTCTTGTAAAAAATTCTCTGAGGTTTTAAATTACACCAGTCTATAATTTCTGAGGTTTACCATGATCACATTTTTAAGGACAGGTATATCGCTTGCCTTTCTCCAGTCTTCTGGGACTTTCCCTACCTTATCCTCTCCTTGAAAAGGTCACTGTCTCAGAGACTGCTCCAAAGCAATCCTGAAGTGCTCTTCAGTGACACATTAGGGCATGTTGAGTTTAACACAACCATCTTATCAAAAACATCTTAATTTTGGTCATCTCTAGCCCATAATATCAATATTGAGGAAGCAGTGTGCTGTGGCAATACAATCATTTGTTCTCATTGGCCTCAGTTTTATTTATGTTCAAAATTACCATAGATGGACTGTTTTGTAGTCAAGAATATTGCCACAAGCTATGGAGTGGAAAGCAAGGATTTAATCTTTTTGAACTCTTGACTGGCCTCCTCTCTTCTGAAATGACAGTGAGCGTATTATTTATCTAATTAAGACTTAACCTGGTTTTTAATTCCTGTTACTATTATTTTTAAATTATGCTCATAAGGAGTGGAGTGCTGTAGCTTTCTTTGCATCACTCAGTTTTATCATTTTCCATGTAGAACTGGATAGTTACTTTCTTTTTTTCTTCTTTTATTTCTGGTACAATTTTACTCTAAAAGCAATTTTTTGCCTTATTTTCTGCTTTCTGTTTTGTTTTGGGGTTTTTTTTGTAATTTCACTTATTATCCCCATTTTACACTTGCCCTTCATTGTATTTGTTTTTACTTTTTAGGTGATGCTTTATAAAGCATTCAGATAACCAATGAGTAGCTAATGTAGCTTGATAAGTCTGCTTTTATGATTAGTCTCTCGTATATGTTTATTTTGGGACAGTTCACCATTGTATAGCAACAGCCTGATCTCATATGGTTTACTAATTTTCACATTGACTTATTAAGAAGCCCTACCTGCAAGTCCTGTGGTTTTGGGTTTTTCTATTATTATATAATTAATTTTCTATCTTCCAACACTTAATTTTCCTAAGCATATTTATTTTATTTCTCCACGATAATTTTTAGCAAAAATGTTTCTCCTCATTTCACATTCCTGACCAATCATCTCGTCATGAGCCTGTATCTAGGCTTTTGTAGCTATGTGGAGGAGAATTTGGCAGACTCCACACAGACGCTACTGAAAGGTGAACCTTAGAGGTGACCTTAGAGGAACCTTAGAGGATAGTTTTAGAGTTGGGACCTAGTCATTTCAAGTAGTCCCATTCTCCAGGCATGCTTTTCACTGAATAGAATTCTTGAACTGGAATTATAGATATCCACATATATATACACATATAAACTTCCTTTCTCAGTGGAGACCATAGAGTATAAAAATACCTCAAAAGTTTTCGGGTTTAAACACAGCAATTACTTTAATGAGGCTATTGAATGACTGTTATCTGTTGCATTATTTACCTTTGATATCTACAGATGCTTTTGAAATGCAAACTATCAGAGACAGGCATTGAAGTTCAATACATTTTCTTTTCAG
This sequence comes from Corvus cornix cornix, assembly GCF_000738735.6. Classification (NCBI taxonomy): domain Eukaryota; kingdom Metazoa; phylum Chordata; class Aves; order Passeriformes; family Corvidae; genus Corvus; species Corvus cornix. The sequence goes on along the minus strand of NC_047056.1, from coordinate 101,586,636 downwards.
TATAATTTGAGAACCATGCACCGTAAGCACACATAAGTAAGAAAAATGTAGCTTATTTCTAGCTGGAGACGTATCAAACGGGAGTGCAGCCCAACATACACTGGGACAGTTGCAAGTCCTGCTTGCCCTACTGGCCACTACCTCCATTATTTTTTCTGCATAAGGAAGAGATTCCTCCCCATTTTTCAGGGTGTAACTTGGACCCTGATAAGATATTACAACTTTGAATGAGATTTTAGCTCTTTTTTCCTAAGAGTTTGAAGGATGTTTTATCTCCTTCTATGTTTCCTTTTCTATTAACCGGTGTTGACACAGCTTTCCATTTCTTCCAGCTACGATCCTTAATATGCTTTAAAAAAAAGAGACTTTTGATTAGGTGATCCATGGTGGACATTTAGCTTGATAACTCTTCTTTTTTAAGCATTTGTCTTTAATTAAAGATTTTCAGCAAATCCTCTTCTTGTATCCTCTCAAGCTTCATAATGACTATATATAATCTTAATTAGATGACAAGACATTTCATCCCATTTCTTCTATCTGTATTTGTTAAGCAAGCCATGCTTTCCTGTAACAGTTCTAGTGTTCTTATTACCATGTCCTGGTGTCATGCATATCATAGATTTACAGACGCTCTAAAGCTTGTAGTTCTTTCTGTTAGCTTTCATGCTCCTGACATTTCTGCATAACCATATTAGTTTTTTCAATTATTCTTCCTCTCAATTATCACAGCTGTAGTCTCCTGCTCCTACTCCTCCCTTTCCCACTCCAAGTCTGTATGTAGGAATCTACCTTTTGATTCCCCATGCATATTTATCCCCAGTCCTCTCCAAATCAAATTTAAAGCTTTCTCCATTTGATTCAATTGCCATCTAAACATGGTTTGAGTTCCATCTCATCTTTCATAAGATTGATACCTATTTTAAAGTTCTTAAATAGTGAGTTGGTTTGGGTCAAGTACTCAGGAATTGTTCTATGTTGAATTTATACTTGTTTTCTTTCTTTCTTTATGCACATATTTTACTCCTTTTATGCCTATATTTAGTTCAAATCACTTTCAGTGTTTTCTTGATTGTCTTTATAATTAAAGAAGACTGTTTGGAAACTTGTTAGTGAGTCTGCATTGAGGTTTATTGACTCTTTCTTATTGAGGTTTAAAGGCCAAAGAAGAAAAGGATTTTAATAAGAAATGGCAGTTGCCATTTAGCATAGAACAGACCAAATGCACAATATCAAGGAAGAAAGAAATATATATTAGAGTCACAGCTGACAAGTGAAACAAAGAATAATTGTTTCAATGTATTTAACAAATGAAAGAACTGCAAGGCTCTGGACTGGTAAATTATGGCAGCTATCTATTGAGGCAAAATGGTGAATAGCTTCATAGACTCTTGGGAAATAATTTGTTTTAATTGTGTGCAGTCATATTCAAATCAATATCTGAAAAATCCATTGGGATGCAGAGAACTGGAGTAAATCAGAATTTCAGAGCAACTCAGATAACTGATTATTCTTTAAGGCTGACAGGAGATAAGACTTTCCCATTTACATACATTTTTGTTTCTTATATTATGAAATTTGCTCATATTAAATCAGTTTGGTTTACCATAATGATGAAAAGGCACTTAACATTTAAAACAGGTACAAGAAAAGACTGTTAATATTGGTGCTTGTGCTTTGTCTAAGTCATCTTTACTATTTCCATGGGTAATGGTCATCAGAATTTCATTATACCCCACTCTCTATATCTCAGTCATTGAAATTCCTTGCAAAAAAGTATAGGTCAGGCAATTATGGACCTAAAGTAGAATAACATTTACCAACACAGTAAACCTGGAGAAGAGCAATGAGGACACTGGAAAAATCTTCTTGTACTTTGACAGATGTACCAGCAAGATAGAGATATGCTTAACATACCCGGAACCATTTTTTGAAGAATGTGTAGGCACCTCATGAGTAGCACCAGGAGGAAGAATTTTAGGAGCATGTGGACACTTAATCTCAAGCATGCACCCACCAGAAAGCTCCAACTAAGCACCCTTGGGTTTGTGATCCACATGTGTGGAATATGTTTGATGTGTTTTATAAATAAGATATCTGAAGGAGAGATGGCTAGACTCGTCTTTCATGGCTAAAGAACCTGTAGAGCATATTCATGAAATATGCTAGTCAAGTTTCTTTTTAAGGAATCTATTAACATAATGGTATATTATTTTGCATGGGCCACTTGATTTATCCAATAGAAAGTTTTACAAAACTTAAAGTATTATTTGTGAAATATTTTCCTGAGACTTATTTTTCAGTACTTTAAGCATTTCCTTTAGGCATAACTGTGAATTAAATTTAGCATTAAAGATATGTTTGCCAATCAGAATTGTGTGCCCTTATTTCATAGGTAAGTTGCTTGTCCTATCTACACTTCTGACACCTATCTCCCAGATAGGGATAAGGAAGTACGTCCTGTCATGTAGGACTATTTCCAGGCTTAATTAAATGTTTATAAAGTAACGTATAATTAGCAGGTATCATTAAAGACAGTCAGAAGACAGGGAAACAAAACACAGTCCATTCGGCTTTTAAAAGCAGGAAAGAACAAGGTCCTGACTTGATAAAAAGCCTCAATAAATATTAGTAGAAAGACGATCTGTTTGTAAATGGACAAATATTGTCAGACATTCTATCTCATTTCAGTCACTATTATAATTTAATTCACAAATATTTGATTTAGGTATTCTTATGTATACAACACACAGGAACTAAAAACAGTGGGAAAAATCAGGGACAAGTGAAGTGCTTTTATCCTGTTCTGCCAAGTTTCACCAATCACAAAGCATGAAAAACGTGCTTTTGCCCTAACAGAGCAATTTACAGGGAACATGGCAAAGTATTAGGACCTCATTGAGTAAAATAAAACTGAGAGTTATTGAAATGGGAATACTTTGCCTACCAAGAGAAAAACTGAAGAGAGTTAGGTTGTTTGCCCCAGCTGCCTCAGACCTTCATGGTATCACATGTGTGAAAAACTTCACATTACATGCAGAACATGTTGCCCAGACCCCCTTGATTATTTTAATATCAGGGAGTCCGGCTAATGAAAATCTCATGATAATGACTGGCAAGTAGGTGGATGTAATGGTTCGATTCAAAATATCCATTACTTACTTATTTTGCTTCTGTGAGATAAGAATTAGGAGAAAGCAAAGCAGGCACAAAACTTAAAAGAATATAAAGAAGTTTATTAACAGACCTAAAAGAAAGAAAAAAAAATCAGACTAAACCTTCAAAACACTTTCCTCCCCCCACCTTTCTCCCTTCCCCCACTGACAACGTAAAAAGACAATCCTTGAGATTTTCAATCAGTTTACCACCTCTATAATAATCTTTTTCAGTTCACTTAGGGAGAGGAGTCTCTCTTACTCATGCTAGGGAGACATCTCCACAAGAAACAGTTCTCTCATGGCTTCACTGTCACAGCGAGACAGCCGCCCGGGTTCGTTCTCTGCTCACATGTGAAAGTCCCTTCCCTCAACTTACAGCTTTCCCCACAACTGCTTTCGAGGGTCCAATCTTGAGCTAATAGGGTACAATTTTAAGGTTGAGCTGTTCAGAAACAAAGGTTCTCTTCACCTATCTCTGGGAGCATCTTCATCTCTAGGAATAGAGGCCCTCCTCCTCCCCTGGGAGCAAGGGTCCTCATCAAATTACAGCTACTGTCATTTGCTTATTTCAGCACAGGTACTTTTGCTCACAGTTACAGTCATTCACTTGTTTCAGCACAGATACTTTTGGTCACAATTGCAGTTTAAATGCTCCAAACCCCCATGCTTTCATGAAATTACAATGGGTACTCTGATATATCATAGTCCATCACCACCATAGCGTTACAACAGAATTTCAGCTTCTAAGCTTGAAGCATCTCCTCTTTCTCCTCCCTCCAGGGTTTCAGCTCTTCCTTCTTTACTGACTTTGGTGTCTCTACGGTGTTTCCTTCACTTGCCTCCACCTTTCCTCTTCCTCTGACTCGGGAGAGGATTGATGTCTGCAGGCTTCATCTGTTCTGGAGGAAACTTACAGCACTAAAAAAGGGTTAATCTCGGGCCTTGCAGCTGGAGTTTGCTTACTGCTGTTGGTCACATGATCTTTGCTGGACAGCAGGGCAGCCTCAGATGAATCTTCGCCCATGCTGGAGGGGGAGGGGGTGAGGAGCCGGGCTGCACGGGCTGCATGGAGCAGGGCTGTGGGGGGGCCGTGGATGGAACAGGGCTGCGCCACGGCCGACCCAGCCAGGCCGAGCAAGGCCCGGCCTGACCCTGCTGGGCCGCCTGCAGGGTCCCCCGCTACCTGTCCAAAAGCCGGAAGACAAGAGAGCTTTCCCAGGCTCTGTTCGTTCTTAAATGGGGATCACAGAGGCGTGTCAAGTTTCTTAAGTGGCTTAAAAAGTTGCCAATATTTAAACTAGCCAGTTGATTGGTTCTGTAGAGTCATAGAGGAAGCTGTAAACACCTCTTTGCAAGAGAATCACTTCTGTGGCTGATGGAGCCTTCTTTACTAAAAAAACAAACTATGCTAAACCATGACAGTGGAAAAGACTGTGAACGCTAAAAGATGTTCTAGTACACTTAAATTATGGGGGGAAAATGATATGGGAAGGCTGATATGTCTATTTACCTTTCCTATGTTTTATTGTGTCTGCCATTACAGAAACTGAGCATGTGACTTAGCAAATCCATGCCCCACATTTCTGGCTATAGTTTGTCAGAGATGAGATATTTTCTCAAGTTTCTATCAACCAAATCAGTGTAATACCAATTAAAAAATCCACAGAAATTATACCTGTAAATTCCAGGCACACCATTTGCTATTCAGATGGAACTGAAACAATGGCATGATAATAAAAGGACTTTTCATTTTAAACAGAGTAGCATTTGAAGTCTCCCTAGACTGTCAAGTGGTGAGTGCAGTATCATGAATGCCAACGCTTTTCTGTTGTTGATTTCATTACTTGTCTTCACTTGGGGATTATCAGGCCCTAAATTCACAAAATCCCCAAAGCCCCTTCTGTCTGACTGAAGCAAAGCAACCTTCTACAGGACTGGTGCAAGGCAGTTGCCCTAAACATGCCTGCATGCCCATACCTTTTAAATATCTGCCTGGTGATACTTCCTTATTTTTATTGAGTAAACACCTTTTAATCTATTTTTGTGGTGCTCCTAGTAAGGAATTTTGGCAGTTTTTTGTTTGTTGGTTTGGGGTTTTTTTAAATTTAAAATAGGAGTGACAAATCACAAATAGAAATAAGTATCCAAGAAATAGAGCATTCCATTAGTCTCAAGAGATTAATTATAGAATCTTTATCCTAGTTGTCTATTAATGAAAGTATGCTAATTTACATATCAATACCTTGTGGTTTTAGGCATATTTTCCTAATGCTTTATTTTTTTTCTGCAATTATAACGTGGCTCTATTTTGCCTTTTTCATATTTAGTTACTTTTAGAATTTTAATAAAATAGGTTTCATATTTCCCTTTTTCCAGTGTGAGTCCCTCATCTGCCAGGTATTAGCTTATACTGAAATCACTAAGTTTTATCATTATTCATTGGACAGATTGTTTGGAGAAGGGTCTTTTAACCTCCCTTCTTTGTACAGTTCAAAATCACCTGCAAGTACAGACAGCTTTCCAGAAAAATCAAATGTATGCACATTTCTTCATTATCATTTAAAATGGCATAGATCTTTCACATTACATCTAGATGGATCTTTTTTGACATGTAAATTTAGCAATGTACATTTATTCTTAAATTATTCACATTGCCACTGTGGCAATGTGAAATTCTGGCTCTCAACGTGGTAATTAGTCCCTGGTCTTTCACAGCTTCTTGCACTGCTAGTTTTCTGAAACATTCATTTTGGCTCTGGGTTCCCCATTGTGACTATTTATCTGTAAGGGTGTTTTCACCATGGCCTTCATTATTATGGTATCTCAGCACCTGCATCCCACACGGGGTTCCAAACCACAGGTCAAACATTGTAACTCATCCTTTAAAAGAGCATGAGGGAGTAATGTTTTCATAGGAAAGGAGGAGCAAAATATACATTCCTTTTAGATTATTTTTATTTTCGATTATGGAAACTAACCAGCAAGGAGAGAAGACAAAACACATGGAATTTGATCTCTGAATTAATGAGTACCACCTGTCTCTTGTGCTGTAATTTCAGCACCTTTCAAGAACTCTAGATTCTATCTATGGCTCATGTTCTTTCCCTTAATTTTGTCAATGTGTAGCACTTTTTCTCAGAGATAGATAGGCTTTTTGGACCACAGATACATTATTATAATTCAAGAAAACTTAGAAATCATAAGAGATTCAAAAAGGTCACAGGATTATACTTCATGTCACTATTGTTGTTTTAATCTTGTTAATTGACAATACTATAAAAAAAAATTACTGGAAGAAAACTACTTGTGCAAGCTAGTCCTTAAGTGTTGCTTTTGGGGAACTGTAGCCAGTGATTACACTGCTGTTCCCTGGGTGCTTGAGGGGAGCTAAGTGCTGCCCTGCATTTGCCTGCTGGCAGCTCACGCTCTCTGTGCAGTGTCATGGCTTTTCTCATGCACCCCTGCACCACTTCTCAGGCACACGTGTCCCCTTGGCAGCATTGGCTGCTCTCTGAGTAGCATGAAGGAACACAGCTGTGCAAAAATGGTTTGGGGACTGTTATCTGCTAAAGACTAGACTGATCAGCCCTCTTGCATTCAATAAAGATCATGTAACTTTCATAGGTGATGTGAACCAAAACACCACAATATAGCAAATTTGGGTAAATGCTTAACCAGGTGGAGCAGGCAGTTTCTGTGACAGGCAAGAAACAAGCCTGAGAAGTGTAAATACAAGGTAGAGAAGCACACTGAAGCATACTGAGGACTCTCAGAGCAATTAGCAAAGAAAGTTTACCCTCTTGGGCTGCCTGTGTCCAGAGGTGGGGAGCTTTGCACATCAAAAGTCTCAAGCTTCCATGATCTGTTTTACTTTCTAAGGTAGAGAAGACTACTGACTCCAGCTTCTCATTAACCAAGTGGTTCAAGAAAGGGTAGCAGTGTTTTAGGGGCTATTTAGAAGGGAGCAAGCTGGCATGCTGTTGCCTCACTTGAATCTCTACATTATATCCATTGTGAAACTAAAACTAACACATAAATCCCTTTAGAATATGTTTGTTTGCTTTTTCCATGAAGAAACAGTGGAGGCTCAGGAACAACGAGTTCCTTTATAGAGCTTTGACAAACAAAATTATTGAATTTAAACGGGGAAAAAACCCCAGCTCCTAAAAAAGAACACTATATTATTCCTTCTTATTCATCTAGGATCACTCATGCTTTTTCCAATTTGTCTAATAAATGCGTAAAAATAAATAAGTCCTTTAGTGTTCTGGTTTGCTACAGATTTTTTCAAATGTTGCTTTCAACTCATGAGCAATTTCAAGGCTGCAATGAAAAAGCTGAATCAGCTGTGAAATGTAACTTTTGATTTAATTATATTAATTGACATACCTATGTATAATTTTTTTGAGTATTTGGTAAAATTGCTTCAAATGACATTTAATTTGTCACTTGAAGTACAATAATTAGAAACAGTTCATGAAAGAAAGTCATTTCAACTTCAAATGAAGTATTTCAAAGGTATAATTATTTTGAATGTTATAATACTGAATAGCTACACTCACAGGGCTGGGGAGCCGACGCTGTCAGTGTTAAAGTCTATGGACCAGTGGGTCTCCTTTGCTACACAGGCCAAATACTCACTTATATGCAAGATTTGGAGGAATAATACTATGTGAAAAAGAGAAACCACATGTTAGTTTCTCCTCCCCGTAGGCTCTCTGCAGAAATGCTTGTCATCCAGATCTCATTAGAAATCAATGGAAAACATTCCATCAAACTCAATGAGAGCTGAATTGATCCACTAGTTTATTTTTGGCTCCACTGGAGATGTTCAAGAGGCAAGTAGCTGGCTGATGGAACAGCTGCTTGATTTGAATAGTACCCACTGAAATACTCCAGTGCAGAGCTGGGGTGGCTCCCAACGCTCTGCACGGCACCAGCCTCTGCTCCTTGGGGAAAGCCTCCACCCCCACCTCACCTCACCTCACAAAGAGACAGAAATGCAAGACAGAGGGAAGAAATTAGCAGCAGCCTTAATAATGTCAACTGGCAAGAACAGTGACATAGCTAGGAAGGTATTGCTCAACATTGCACAATACCCCTCACATAAAAATAAATAAATCAAAACCGCAGAAAATTAAGGCAAGAAAAAGGAAGGTGAATTTCCTCTCCTGCTCCAGCCAAAAGATTCCAAAGCTGGAGGCTCCACTCATTTGCAAGAAAAGCAACTGTAGCCCATACCATGCCAGCCAGGAACCAGTTCCCCAGGCACTGGCCTGGAACTTGTTGCAGTGGGGATCCTGCAACACGCATATATCAAACCAGGAGTCCCGTGGAAAGGAAATATATATGGACAGACAGATTCTTGATAGCTGTTTCAGAGATGTTTATTTCTCCAGCCGCATGGCCGGAGCTCTGCCGAGGAACTGCTCCAGTCACGGGATCAAGGGTCCTTCTGCCCGCGCAGGGAACACAAACCAACCAATGGGAACGAGGCTGAGCAGGGGCAGGGAAACCCCGTGTCTGTGCCCTCAGGGCCCCTCTCCCAGGGCTTCATGGTAGGGGAGGGACCCCAACAGGAACTGTCTTCTTAAAATTCTTGATCAGACCTCTGAATGGAGCCTGTCCCTTGGAAATCTGAGTGAGGAGTGGCTTTCTCAGCTTCTCAGCCTCAAGCACCAAGATCAGGCGATGAAATGTGACGGGGCAGTGCCATGGGTTGTCTGCCCGAGCTCTGCAAGCTCCTGAAGGATTTAACCCATACCAACCCAGTGAGTGTCATGGACACGGCTGGAGTGAGGGATTTCAGCACTAGAAACAGACAAACAATTTAAAGTTTATTGAATGCTGAACACAGCATTTTTGTGAAGTTTATGCTTTAGCTGGAGGTACAAGAGAGAGAACTCATAAAAAATATAAATCAGGTATAGCTGTGTTTTAATGTAATCAATCTGAATGTTGGCCTAAAAGCTTTAAAGAAACCCCTAGCACTGAAACCATACCTAGAGATTTGAAAACCCTAAATACACTCAGGATGAATTTTAAAACTGTATGCCCACCTTCTGAGAAGAATTTTTCTTTGGATGCCAAATCAAGTCAGAAGCTGTGCTGCAGGCAGGAGAGTTAGTTTTCAGGAGCCAGAAAACACAGGTCAGGTCTCGGGCTTCTCCTGTCAGTCATGTTTAAAGTTACTCCTTTTCTCTGTCACTAAGTAATCTCCTTCTTCAGTTCTGTACAATATGAGTTATTGGCACAGGGAAGGAGGAGTGAAAGGGTTCTCTGGAAGTCCTCTGACCAATGCTGCACTCTAAAGGAGTTCCCTCACCTCTTGTCAGCTCTGGCTGAGGCCACTGATATCCCATTAGGTGCCTAACAGATCCAGACTGATATGTAAATACAGTTCTGTTCCTATACACAACTATATGTTTTGTTTCCTTCCATGAATTTGTAATAAGAATCAAGGTTAGTGCTTTATGCCATGTGCAGTCTGCTACATATCTTTTGCATAGCAAACATTTGTCAATAATATTTTTGTTTTGACATCCACACCAAGCTTTCCCTATTAATCTTGGTTTCAGAGGAGCAGGCTCCTGCTGTGTGAGGAAAGAAGCGGAACAGCAAATTTGGGGAGTTTTTTCTTCTGAATAGCTTAGTAATCTCAGAAAAGCCTAGTAATTGAGCCTTCATCAGGAATTGCTCACGTAAAAGCCAACATTGGTCTGGAGAAGCAAAGTGCAGTTCAGTTATGCCTAAAGGCCAAAGTAGCCAAGCAAGCTCAGATTTACATCACTGCATTCCAACAGCACAGCTGCATCAAATTGCTCTCTTCAGAACAGGAAGGACTGGAAGCTTGATTACAAGTGCTGGAGAGACAGGGAAACACAATCTCATCTGTACATTGTGTATGAGCTCTCTTTTTCCCCTCAGAGAAATTATTAGTGGAAGAAACTACTCCACACTGGAGAGGTCCTGGTCCTCTGCAAACAGGTCTGGCTGTTTGTCAATATGATTGTGCAAAACAAACTGTGTTTTCAGAAAATGGTGAGCTAGAGGCAAAACAGTTTTAGTTTTGTCCATGAAGGTTGAAGTGTGTCACTCAGCTTCAGACAACAAATGGGAATAACTCATACACAATGCTTCAGGATCTTATCCCTCCAGCCTCTGACCTGCCTGAGTTGATTCCTGTATTTGCATATTGATGACATAACTTTAATTGGTCCTTGTAGAGTTCAATGTTCTAGCCAGTAGGACAACAGGTTCCAGGCCTTTGTGTTTTTCTTTTCTAATAAATTAAGCCCCTACCTCTACCTCACATACAATTCTTTTTAAGTTAATTTTTTCATTAATTCATTTTTTTCCACTGATTTTCCATTTTAAGAGGGTATCACAAAGGACTTTCAAAAGTACCAAGCTAAATATTATTTAGCTGTGTTAGTTTAAAAGCAAAATATCACACTGGCATAATCAAACTGAATTTGGGCAGTTGAGTATGACTTAATTTTTATTAGCCATTGTTAGTTTGGATTGTTATTATATTTTTGTTAGATTTTTGAGTAGCTGCCTAAGATTTCATTGTTTGTGCAGCATCCGAGCATGAATAAAAACAGAAGGTTAAAAATGAACTTCAGAAAATTAAACAACCCAACAAAACATAGGGGCACATTAAAATGGACAGTCTCAGAAATGCTTTTTCCTTTGTATACCTATCTGGTATCTGATAATTTTAAATGTTTATGTTTTATTTCCTTTTTTCTTTTTCTCTTTTTCTTTTTTCTTTCTCTTTTCTCTTTTTCTTCTTTTTTTCTTTTTCTTTTTCTCTTTTTCTTTTTCCTTTTTCTTTTTCTCTTTTTCCTTTTTCTTTTTCCTTTTTTCTTCTTTTTCTTTTTCTTTTTCTCTTTTTCTTTTTCTTTTTTTCTTTCTTCTTTTCTTTCCCCTTCTCCTTCCCTTCCCCTGTCCATCCCCTTCCCTAAGCCAGTCACTCCTGCAAAGCCAGCCAGAGAAGGATATAAAATCAGTTAACAGGGAAGCCCATGGAGGTACAGCTAGGTCATGACTAAACACAAAAGCTAAGACTAAGACATCTCTGTTTTGTGATTGGAGTGGGGACACAAGCAAAGTGCCATGCCAGAGCACCATGACTAGTGCCTCATTTCACTCAGTATTGATCTCAAAGGCTATGATATTTGCTCTCATACAGAAAATAAATACATTTAAATTAGCTGACTTTCAACAATTCACACTGCAAGTATTTTGCTAGCATTCAACCCTCTTTCTCACTCTCAGTTTTTTTTTTAAATCCCATGCCTTTACTACGTCCTGATAGTATTTCTCCTATAAAGATGCAGAATTTGCCAAGGCAAAAGAGTTCATTGCTGTAAGTTGGCTATGCTCGGCAGAGGTCTGCACAGTACACCACTGTACTTCATGTACTATAAGCCTTTTAGAGTGGAAATTTACTGTGGTATCTCACCTTGAGAAGAGAACCAAAACAAACTTACTGGAAGAGTAATTTAAGACTGAACTTTAAAAAGAGGGGAGAGAAATAAACCTCCTACCACTCCTCTTAAATGATCAGGATCATGTGAAAATCAATAGGCTGACCCCTTTCTTCCTTTTTTTCATAAGACTGTAAAAAGTCCAGCTGCAACTTTGTGCAGTTGATTTTAACAAGAAACTGTTGTAGGAAGAGCGAGCACGTGTGATGGGATGGGGTCAGTGGGCAGACCCCACTGGAGGGCAGTGAGCTGCATCCAGCAGCTCTGAATGTCACAGCCACCGCCAGTGCAGGATTCCTGAGGCCACGAGCTCCATCCTGCCCTCTCCGGGTCCGTATTTGCTGGCACACTCCTTGCTTACCTGAAGCATGGGCAGGCGTAGTTGAAGCTCCCTCGCTGGCTCTGTGGAGCAATTCTGAGCAAGGGAAATATGATCTCCGAGGAGGAATTTCCTGCCTGCTGCACAGACTTGCTTTATATATAGATTTATAATGCAATGTTGAATAAAATTTCCTAAAGCCTCCACTTTCTGGTCTCTTCTTTAAAAATTATATACATAAGAAGAAATCCAAGTTATCCAAGAGATCTCACTTCAAAATTTGGAGCTTCTCTCTATTACAATAAGTACCAGTAGTCTATCCAAAAAACATAACGTGGAGCTGCTATCTTTACGAAGTCTGGAGGGCTTGTCAAAGAACAGATCATAGCTGAGCCTGCAAAAAGCAAAAAGTTAAAGCAAAAGTGCTCTCCTGACAAGAGATATTGAAATGGGGATAAGAAGCAGAGGTTTAGGGTTTAGGTAAGGAAACTGCAGGGTCCAGGGGCAGCCTGGCCAATTGAGAAGACCTAAAATAAGCTTGCCAGTTGGGAAGGGGACTGTGCTGCACTGGTATGTCCTTGTGTGGAAAAAGAGGTTTCCCTGAGCTTGGATGATCTTGAACAGGGTTATTCATTCATGGCTGAGTGTGTATGACCAGACCTGTACATTTGCCAGCAACTGTTTTTAAAACCAATTCTCTTAATAAATAATTCAGTGACATTGAAACGCTCCTCAAAAATGTAGCAATAGTGATGCAAGTCAGCAGTTATGTGCCAGTTTTGGGATGGTATTTCTGGATGAAATTTTGGGGAGTGAGACTCCTGAACGTGGTTAGCCAGTGTAAAGAGCATTCAGAACAAATTCACCAAATCCAAAGGGAAATTTGAAGTTAAGCTTCTGCGTCCCAGAAAATTGAAATATTTGCCAACATGGGAATTACTCCGTTGAGGAAAAAATTTGCAGAAGTGGGTTTTGGTCCAGTCTAAACCAGGACATTTATAAAAAACAATGTAAAAAGTACAAGTTTGGGACAGATAGGGAGTTGTTTTTCTACTCAGTTCAGCTGTATGTAGGTATCCCTGATGTGCTGCCAGTGCATCCTATGGAGGCTGCATGTGCAAAGCATCATTCTACCAGTCTCACTAAATAAACAACAGCAAATTTTGAGATTCATATTTTAGAAAAACTTCAAGGGCTGTTTCCTTATTCTTCCTTTCTCCCTAGCAGTCATTAAAGTCTAAAGGGGTAGATCTGGGCAGAACAGTGTGGCTCAGTCCAGAGAGTACCTTGTTGATATGCTCCAAGTTCTAAGCAAGGCTGGCAGAAGTACTTCTTGAATCCCTCTGTAAGTTTTATAGTACCCAAACACATTATTTTTCATTGCAAGATTGATACAAACTCTCAATTAAACAAACACTTGTGCAAGAAAGAACTGGAAAGCTGCTATTTAAGGGGAAAATGAATGGCCTATAAGGGTTTCTATTGAAATGTATGTTACTGTGGCTCTGGGTATTACTTTTTTAAAAGGAAAGGTAAAATAAAATTTTACACTTATTTTTAGCAGCTCCCATGAATTAATGTCCAAATGTAAGACCAAGGTGTTAACAGTCACAAAAACAGAGGAGCTGTTCACACCTTTGGGAGGCTGACATGCTCTATGGTACCTTCCTGAGAACAAAGATGTGGGTTTGGGTTTGTTAAATACTTTTATTCAGAAACTTAAATGAGTGAACCTTTTAAAAGAAAGCCACTGAGCAAAATAGCAAACTAAGTCTCCTCACAGGGCAACAGGAAAATGTCTACTTTAATAAGAAGCAAATGTAAACCATTTATGTTCTTTCATGTCTTTATAATGTTTCTGAATGCCAAAATTTACTTAAAAACTGTTTCCTGAAGTAAAAGAAAATGTGACATCAGAAGCATCATTCTCATTTCTGCTAAAAAGCAGAAGCTGCTGGCATGCTGTTGGCACTTCTTAAATTTATGTTCAGTTCTGTTGATAGCACTGAGGAAAAGGATGTATTTTCAAATAGTAATGGAGAAAAAGTTAGTGCTACTGCAGTTGTGAGTCGCACAAACAGTGGTTAGTGGAAGTAGTCTGTGTGCTGCCTTGGCTTGTTATTGCCACTGGGAGGCCGCGGTATAACTGTGTGTTGGGAGAAGGATTACTCCAAACCATAATGGATCCCTGGTGGAAAGTTGGACATTATGTAAGGTATGAGAATTGGGCTCCAAATATGTAACAGAGACAGCATAAATCATAAACAGTATATAACCAGTGCAAACATAAGAAATGAAAGAATATTTAAAAAAAGAAAAAAAAAAGAAAGGAAAAAAAGATTATTTCATTTGTATAAAGCTGAGCTCAGTAAGAGTAATAAGCAGGTGTTCTTTACTAGAGCATTTTATACACTGGTTATATAGAAGTTTTACTTGTTTTTTCTCTCAGTTAGTTCTTCTGGCTGTTTGGTTTGCTTAGTTTGATTCTTTAGGACAGGGTTTATGGGATTTATTGCCCCAGAATCTGGATTCTCTGGAGGTGAAAAAAGAGAGATACTGAATCCCCCATTAGAGCTGGCAGAATTGTTAATATCATTCATTTATTATTGGTGCTGCTTCTGCCTGCACAACTAAGGGATCCTCCAAGTCATGCCTTTGTGTAAGACATGGAAAAAGAGGAGAAATAATAGTGTTGTTTTGAGCACTGGATCTGGGAGCATCACTGCGCTGTCATGTTCCCCAGGGAGCTGCTCTGGAGCAAAGTAACGTCAGGCAACCATCAGCCTCCACTGCTGCAGGACTGCACACTTCCAAACCATTAGGAACTGCTTTTTCGTCAGTTTATTTCCTTAGTAAATTAAATTGTAATTGTGGTTTACAGATGGATGGCAGCACTTATATTTGCCTGCTTGCATTCATGACTATATGTTGGTTCAGCTATAGGGCTGTGGCTGGGCAGCAAGCAAGAAACTGCCTTCCTTCTGTGTCCTGGATGTTTGTTCTGGGGAAGGTGAAACCTCTGCAATAGGGACTGGGTTAACCAAAGGCATCCGAACCTGGTCAGCAGGGAGAAGCCTGCAGCAATGGGGAATGTCCCTGTCCTTTGACCTGCCTGCAGTGCAACAGGAAATGCCTGTTGCATTTCCTGCATGTCTTCACTGCAGGGGTGACAGAGAGAACCCATTCCTATGGGCCAGGAAGGCACTGGGTAATTTATTGCAACTTTGGAAACTAACAGAAATTGATGGATGGAGCAAAGACTGGAGAGAAGGAGCTCTTCTCCAGTAAGCTAGAGAGAACACTTAATTTTGAGTCTTGCAATTTCTTTTGCTGAATATCCCATGTCTCAAGGATTGTTTTTGGTCTTAAAACATATCTGTAGTAACTGGATGTCCTCTTGGGTGCTTTCTTGAGGACAAGCCTTCTGGCAAGTCCAACAAGAGGACACACCACAGCATCACAAGCACAGGAACAACTTCCAGCAGGTCAGAGCAAGGCATCACCTGTTAGCCAGATGTAGGACCTATAATGGAGTAGTGTGCTGCCTTTTCTTAGCATCAACAAGCCTTCTCTGAAGTCTCTTTAAATGTAGATGTAGACCACGCCTAAGTAGATTAACACACAAACACAAGGCTGGGTGTCTTTAAGACCCTGCTGTTCATCTGCGGAAAGCTCATGGAGAAAAGATCTGAGGGAAAGGAGCAGTTAAATATGTGAGCTGATATTTATCTTACTTAATAAAACTGAGCCTAGAAAAAAGTGGGAAGTAACTACTAGAAACAGGAAGATCTGGTGAGGAAGGAAATCACCTGCCCCTTGGGAAAAATAGCTGTTGGTTTATGCATTGTGTTTTATTTTGGACTTTGTTGATTCCACCGTTATGCAGTGTTTGGATGAAGACCTTGAAAGGATTAAAGCAGTGATGTTTAACTTTTCCAGTGAGATTCGGAGAAGCTAGCAATCTGGAGAGACCATTCCTGCAGTAGCAGGAACAGTGTTACCCTTCAAAAACTGAATTTATGCCCAGAAAGAACTGAAAACTGTGGCTTGGAGAGATCAATAGAAAATAAGGTCACAGGGAATAAAGTTCTCAAAAGTTTCCTGTTCTTACTTGCTCAGACCTCTCACTTGCCTGAGGCCTACTCCATCAGCATTTTCTCAGGATGCTGAAGCTATGAGCAGCATACTGTAAGACAGTTCTGCTGTGATTAGACGTAAGGAAATACAGGGCTGTTGGTTGTCAAGGCACTGCTGGTATTTTAATTTGAAGTGTCACTCAGACTCCTTGAGTGGCTTTGCATTGATACTGAATAAAATTGGAGAGGAATGAGTTTTGCGAAGAGAGAATTTGCCCAGTGGGCTGGAAGATGAAAGGTTTCAGAAGCAGGCATTGGGTTTAGAGGACCCCAGCCTGACCTTGCTACCCCGAGCAGGTTTACCTATCTGCAATGTCCCTCCATCCTCACCTCCCTAAAACTCTCCTTGTTGCACCAGTGCAATTGCCTGTGCAAGGACTGGCACAGTTTGATTCCCAATGAATCACATAAAAACTGATTTAATGAAGTGTCCCTTGATCATACGTGTATTACTGAGGGTTTTTCCATTTGCCTGGGGCTTTCTGAAAAGGCTCAGTTGCTTTTCCACCTGAATTCTTTTCTAGCTTATTCTCCTAGCACTGGTTTCTAATGAACCTTTGACATTTATCCTCATATCTTTCCACCCTTGAATTCCTAACTTCCTCTCTTTCCTGAGGTGAAATTTTATCATTTTCCTTATGAGGTAAAAGATGAAAAAAAAAGAGAAATGCTCCAAGAGCTAGCAGCTTCTTCTAATTCTTTCTGTTATGACAATATGACAGATTCTTGCACTTCCCTGGCTCCCAGTGGAAATACCAGGCTCTGAGGAGACAGGAAGAGGGGTATAAAGACAGAAGGCATTTACTTTTAGCAGTGATTTTTCTAATGAGAGTTTTTAGTGGTGACATTAACAAACTGTTCTCCTGAAGAATTTCCTGGGGGCTTCAGTGTCACTACATGCAGCACCAGATAGGTGACAAGCTCTCACCGCTGCCCCACTCACTGCAGAAACAGCATCCTCAGCAGGGGTGGGTCTGCACTCTCATTTCTGGCAGAGAGATAGTGAATGCTGAGTGACGTGAGCACCACAACAGCTTTCTTATAGGTGTTTGTTTACATCTTTTACTTGTTTTCAGTGCAGGGGACATTAAAAAAGAAAGAAAAAAAAAGAACAGTCTAATATTAAGGGATTTAAACATTTTTGCAGAGCTTAATTAAACTTCTAAATCTCTACTCTAGACAGTTAAGCCTTGCAATAGGTAAGATGAAGTGTAGAGAAGTCAAGGGACCAATCCAAGGTCAGTGACAGAGTCAGAAGCAGCCCTCAGGGGGTTCACTCCACCCCTCTGCTGGTGGTAAATCATTGACAGTAATTCCGGTCTGGCCAGCACATATCCCCCAGTCTGAGACCAGGGAGAACAGGGAACTGACTTTGATTCTCAGACATCTTTTTCTGGTCAGCAGAAAGCCTTTAGCTCCTGATGATAATTGCGTTTAATTATCATAACCCTTTTTTATCACAACAACTAGGATTATGCTGATTTGGTTAAGGAAGCACAAAGAGAAGCAAGAAAAGTCAATACATAAAAAGAATAGCTGGCTGCAGAAATGTGCCAACAGACCATCAATCTACCTGCCTGAAACCTCTTTGTAGGAGCTGCATCAGGAAAAAAAATTAAATAAAAAGATGCCAGGTTAAGATACTTCGAAAACCTGTTTGTAAAAAGCAAGGGCCCTGTGAATTCGTCATACATCCTCTCACAAGAGTCTGTGGTCTGTCCATTTGTGAAATCTGCTAAACAGTCTGCATCCTTACACAGGTATAGATGTTGCACAGCCCCACCAGAGGAGGAGCCCCTCAAGCAGTGTCCCAGCTTGCCCCGGAGACCAGGGCACGGGTACACACTGGAGTCCTGCAGGAGATGATATTGTGGCTAGTCCTTGGCACTTTAATTTTGGGAGCGATCTATAATTTGAATTGTGGTATGTTTTTTTTTGAAAGAACCTCCAAGTTCTATTTTGCTTTTTACCCCCATCTTGGAAGTATCAGACGTTCAAAGTCTGAGAAACCATTTTCCATCTTGCTTGCTTGTGATGCTTATTATAAACCATACATTAACAAGTGATTAAAATTGCACTACAGCAAGTATGTAAGTGTAAATCTGAATGATGCATGATTACTGTGAGCCAGCAGACATGTAGAAATAATTGGCCTTTAAAGTTCATTAGTCAGTTTTATTACAAATCGTGCATTTGCATGATGTTTGTAAATTTATGCACCAGCGGCCAAAAGTGATGACAGCATTCCACTGACTAGGCAAAGCAATTACAAAAAGCACATCCATTATTTGAAATGTCTATGCAAAACACTTGTTTTAATAATTGGACATAGTGTTTCAGTTCTTGGAGTGAGAGCTGCTAAACTCTTTATTTACAGCAAGTGGCATACCAGACAGTGTTCTGACATGCTGAACTATTGCTTCCAAATTGTTTTTATTGTTGATTCACCCCCACTCTCAGTACGTCTGAATTAGAAGTACAGAGCTTCTGAATGGGATGCTGTTAGATTTACCTTTCCCTTTGGTGGCTGAAAAGCCTCTCTGTGACTGTTACAGAGGATTTAACTATATACTGCTATATTTTATCTATACATTAATCCAATGAGAACTGAAAGATAACTGGGGAGATTGTAGAGGTTACAGTGTTATTAGTACTGATCCGTTCCTCTCTGGGCTGGATGAGAAGAGTAGTAGTGGAGGTAAAGAGGAAAACAGTTTGAGGAATAACATGGATTAGTTAGTGAGAGAAGCTAAACCCCATCTCCAACATATTTTCTTAGCTATTACTGCTGTTTTTAATCTAGCACATTTACTTTTCAAATTCTAGAAAGTAACCAGAAATTTCTGGGTCATTTAAAAGTTAAAGAAGAGATTAAGGTCTACGTGTGATTACACTGAAGTTCTGCATGTCTGAGCTGCCTCCAGATAAGGACAGCTTCAGCATCTTTTCCATTTCCAGGTTATCTGTGATTCCCAGCTAAGGAGCCACATAGTTTGGGATACCAGAACTGATACATTACTGTCAGCTTCAATGTGTTTCCTAATCACTTGCTCATCTCAGCTCCAGTGTGAGACAATTAACACACCATATGCTGCGGTCTCCATTAGCCAGTGTGTTTGACAGTGCTCCCGAATGCTGTGCCTGGCATAGCTCTTTACGTGCTCGTGCACAGCTGCATTAATAAAATCAGAGGAGGCAGGTGCGTGTATGTGCATATATAAATGTATGCAGGCGTGCATGGCAGCTCAGTTATAGAAACAGTAAACACTCACAGCAGGAACAAACCAATGACGGGTGAACCATAGATGGTTCAGTTGAGAGAAACTTACAAAGACTTGGAGGGTTCTTTGAAAGCGGATTATATGCTCCTAAGATTTCCATTATTTCACTTTAATGGAAAAAAAATCTTACGTTAGATTAAAAACCTAGTAGCATTCTGCACTGTGAAGAGGATATCTCACATTATTAAATCAAATACAGCCCTTACAGTTAAATTGCTTCATTGCTTATATTCATTAAAATTTGAACTTTAACATAGAAAACTTCCAAAATTTGGAAACCTGAGCTTCAAGAGCAAATTACTAAATTTGTGATAATAGCAAAATATGGGAGTAACTGCTCTGTGCTACATTTTGTTCCCCTCTTTCTATGCACTCCATGGCTTAATTGTCAGGTAGACTGTAACACTCATGCACAGCATAAATGCCACCTGGCTGCACTGCAAAGCACTCATCCAACCAAGTGGGTTGGTGCCTTGACTAATGAAGATGTTAGAAAGAAGTTCTTTAGTCAGAGAGTGGAACAGTTTCTCCAGAGAAATTCTGGATATACCCCATCCCTGGAAGTGTTCAAGACAAAGTTCAATGGGATTTTGAGGAAGATGTCCCTGCCAATGGCAGGGGGATTGTAACTAGAGAATCTTTAAGGTCCTTTCCAACATTAACCATTCTGGTTCTGTGATTCCAAGGCACTCTGCAGTGCATGCTGCAGTGGCTCTCCCAGCATCATGGGCACTTGTATGTCCATGTCACCTTCTGACCTGTGTTTTATGTTTCTATATGCCATATAAAGAACTAGTAGGATTTTTCGCTTTCTGAGCAAACGTTTTAGGAGTATCTGATATCAGAGTTGCTTTTAGTTTGTCAAATTAGCCAAAGCTCACTTGAGGTTAAGGATTATATATTTTAAACAAAAAAACAGAAACTCCCTTCAGAATATCCCATGGGTAGTCACTTTTCAGTATAAGGGTGAACTTTTCAGTCTAAATCTCATCCTGAGCTTGTCAAGTCAAATTTGATCTTCTCAAGTCTTCTTCCTAGTCCAACCACTGTATAGTCACAAATGCTCGAAGTGACAAATGGGGTCTCCGTGCCCCATGTATAGAAGTGATGGAAATGTCCTGGGCTGAGCGATCCAGTACTGATGGATCACAGTGTAGACAGCTGCACTGTGCTGCCTGCAGTGCCTTTTGGATAAGCAGGCTTGATAAATTGATGCTTAAACCTGATGACCATTCATTTAATAACTAGGTGGGGTACAGAAAATGAATGCTGTCTCTTTTGCAAAAGGAAACACTTTATTTGGGCACGAGCCACGACTATTGTGGCTAAAGGATGACATTACATATTACTGTACATTTTGTGTTTTCACCACAAGGGAACAGATGAGTATCTGAACAAACACAAACACAGCTGAAAAATGCAGGCTCTCATTTCGGATGCTTTGAGTGTATTCACTGGGTAATCACCACAAGCAAGGAAAATCTTCTGCCTTTTTTACCTTACAAGGTTTTCCAGAAACATGACTTTGTTTTAATTGCATGGAGGCTTTTATCATAGGAAAAGATTGATGCAGATACAGTAAATCATTTTAAGCTGATGTTGAAGTCATCATCTCTTAAGTTACTAACAAAATCCCCCTTGCAAAATTGCTGTGGCTCTTTGTCTTTTTGTCTCACTTTTATAGTAGGCTGCTCTTCTCACTTAATTCTCTCATGTAATAGCTGTTCTCTAATCTTGGCTTTTCAGTAGGGGGAAAGACTCTTCTCCAGGTGAAGAATTTTTTCTTGTGAAAGCACAATGAGCATCATAAACTCATTTGTTGCATAGATAAATTTTTATCAGGCTTGAATTGAATTGATTTTCTGCTGTGTAGATGATTGTTTGGGCATTCTTTGCCTTTTTTTTTTTTTGGTTATGGTAAGCATTCTCTGAAAACTATCTTTAAGTAATACAGCAGATATAAGACAAAAAGCGAGATTAAAGGGACATGCCTTATTATCCAAAGGTTAGACTGAATTTAGGACAATTTGTGAAGGCTGCATTTTACCATGGAAAACTTTTATATACACTGATCTATTTAAGGTTTTTCATGGAACAGGTGTCACAGTTTAGGAATGGCACTCCCCAGTTTAGTGATCCCCCCTTCCAAACTCTCCAAAACCACACACCACCCACTTGCTCCCCCTGCTTTCTCCTTCCCCTTCCCACTCTGGGTCTGGACTTGAGAATTGGAGACATGGAAAGGTGTAAATTACGGGTTGAGATAGGAACAATTTACTGGAAACAGCAACAAGGTAAGAAAATTAACAGTAATAGCAGCAATATTGATAACAAAAGTGTACAAGAAAAAAAGAGGGTAATTTACATGCAAAATGGTCACTGAGCCTGACCAGACATGACAGAACGTGGCCACAGCTGGTGGCACCTACTCTGTCAGCTCCATCCACCACTCCTATTCCCAAGTGGAAACCATGCCCCTTCTCTGAAGTTACAAGGAGTCCTTTCACCCTTCCTCTGGCTGCGGCATAAGATGACATCGAATAACAGAATGTCTTGACCACACACCCTCCTGCTGATCTGGGCCAGACCTGGAACAACAGCTCATACACTGTGCCAGTAACAACTTACCAGGTTTTGGTAGGATGTCTAGAAGGCAAAGCCAATACTCGTTACTAGAAATATGAATAATGAAGTAACCCATTAAATCATATTTTCTATGAAATTTCTGTTTAGACCACTAGTTGTAGCATTCCTGATAGATTTGGATACTGCACTTGCTGTTCAGGAGAAAAGCTTTTTCTCTTCATGCAGTCTTCAGCACACTTTATTTCCTGCCATGTAATAATGACATCCTAAAATACCTCATTAATCTGGACGGATACTTATCATTCTCAGAGAACTATCTCTTTAGCAACCACAACTAGCAAAGAGAAGACCTTCATTTACTGCTATCATCCCAGTTTGAAGGAGCTTTTAATGTCTTCACAGTTGCTCTATGAAGACTGTTGGGAATTTTCAAAGCTGTAAACTGCTTTACCTTTACTTGTCAAATTGGAAATAAACACACAAATCTTTTTTAGTGAGTTTGTCATGTCTTTTTCAAATAAAACCTTGGTATGTGCTACATTCCCAACCACCTTAATCACAACTGTTGGGCAGGCGGTCACTGTGTGCTCTTGCCTGCAGCCTTTTTGGAGCATCACACTGTGTGTCAGTTCACCATGTCCTGACCAAGGCCGTTAGGTCAATTGATGGGACTGCCAGACATAAAATAAAACAGCCACCCTGCAACTTGGCATTTGTAGAGAAAACCAAAGCAAAGGCAATTTGGTTTGCTTTTCCTTAAAAACTTTAATTTGAGGTGGCAGTCTGGGGAGAGGAGGTGGGGTAGAAGGAGGAAGTGGGGGGATATAGGTCAGAGCCTGGACCTTACAGGCATCTTGCAGTAGGAAGAGCTTCTCTCTTCTTGGCAAGTCCACCCTTGACCTAACTACAACTGAAGTCCAATGACATTTCAAGCTTACACCACACTACTTCATCCTAAAGTTATGCAGATCCCTTTCTTTTTTTCTTTTGTTGTAAATGAACTTTTTTTATAGTGATTGCACATGCACAAAAACCTTATTATTGTTTCAGATTTTTTCTTTTTAAATTCCTGCACTGCTGTCCAGAAAACCCTATAGGAACAGAAGGCAAACCTCTGGGCCTTGCTCCAGACTGGCAGCCTGGTTACAAAGGGGTGAAGGAAAGGGTTTTTACAAACTTCACTAAACAGTTACTTTAGTTAATAGTCTGAGTCGTGATTATTCACCCCACTGCAACTTCCACTGTTTTTTGGGAGGGTTGTATTATATCCAGACTGAAGGCAGGAGGTTATGTTTCTGCTGAACTCAACAAAAGGTGGATTGTGCACTTGTAGTACAGTTGCTTTGAATAGAATCTGGACCCATATGTTGAAACTGTTCTGGTCTCTAATTAAAGACTAGTATCTCTGCACTGCACAGTGAGCTATTTTGAGGCAGTGAGAATGCCACAGCAGGGAGTGTACTTGGAGAGTTGGTGCTGAAGGCCTTGTTACACCCTGCATTAAAGATATGTGAGTAACTGTGAAAGCTTCAACTTCACCTGAAACGGTTCCTTTCGGCTACTTTATTCCTTTTTTTTTTATGAAACCAACAAAAACACCAACAAAACACCACCAAAAAACAAAACCAAACAAACAAACAACCCCCCCCAAAAAAAAACCAACAAACTAAACAAACAAACAAAAAAAAACCTAAACCCCAAACATTTTCAGTAATTAAATCTTGTGTTGGGTTTGAACCCTCTTTAACTTCTCCTTGAAATAAAGCAAATAAAATGTAGGAACAAGGCTTTTCAAGGATATTTAGATGATGCCTGCAGAAGAGGAGCTAATTGTGCTGATGCCTCTGTCTAAAGCAGAAGGTGTCATTGGTTTTTATTTTCTGTCTTCCAGAAAAATTTTTATCTTTCCTGATTTCCCTGTCACTACAGTCACTTGCAGAGTTTTTCATGTGGATCATTTGTAAATAGGACCAGTGTTAGAACAAGTAAAGATCTTCTGGTCTGACTTCCCTTCTCTAACAGGCTACTTCAAGCCTTTAGGACTCGAACAGGCCAAATAAAATAAAGACTTTCATAGTTACATCCTCCAGGATATCTTTAGTTTGAATCGTGTGGACATTGAGCTTGGTTAGCTCCAGCCAGTGAAAGGGGGACTGTAGGGTATGCCCAGCCTCTGCGCTGGAGGGAAGCCTGCTGACATAGGGAGGCTGTACGACCTCCCGGCAGAATCCCCCTGGAAAAGGCAGCCACCTTGCAGCTACGGCGAGAGAGGACACAGACCCATGATCCTCTTGGAGACCTATGCAGATCCTTTGTAACCCATTGGCTTTTACCCTCTCACACCCACCCCTGTATCCTAGATCTAGCCCTCGGCCCCTGTGGGATCAGAGAGAGGTCATCGCTAGCTTCCCCTTGGCAGGGTGCGGGCTAATAAAGCTGCCCCATACGGAACTGCTATATGGGTCTCTCGTCTCTCTCCTCCTGGTCCAGCCTGGGGTTTGCCTGGCAGGACAAGAGCTGAAATCACTCCCACTGAATCACTAAAGAGCTGACAGCCTGCTGAGACAGGCACCTCCTGCGAAGGCACCCCAGCGGCCGAGGGATCACCGCAGACCTCTGAGGGACTGTCCCTTGCAGGACGCTCTCTCTGGAGCTGTCACGGCTTCCTGGGTCTGAGCCACAGACCCCATCCCGGCTGCTTCAGGAGTCCAGTCAAATCCAGCATCAAATGCAGAGACTGCAGAGTACTTCATCTCGTGTACCTCTAAAGATGACAAAGTTTTCAGGTTTCTATATCAGATGGCTAATGCTATTTGAGCTAAATACAAAGGGATCAAATAATTTGTTCCAACAGTGACAATCATGAAAAAAGACTGCATTTAATTTTAAATTGGTATTAATCATGATTAAACTAGGAGTTTCTGGTTTTAATCAAGCCTTTTGCTGAACAGATTCAAGAATATTTAATTATTTAGCTTTATGGAACAAAATATCCTTTTTACAATTTGTCTGGTCTTCTTTCAGTCTTCCTTTTGAAAAGCTTAGCCAAAATCTTTATATAAGGCAAGTTGCTCTGTACTTGAAGTACTTTGGCTGAGCAGGTTAGGATGAAATGGAGCAACATGCCATTTTAAAGGCAGCCCCCCTATCAGCAGTGCTTGCTCCATAGGTTCACAGAGTACTGGTGATGTGTGCCAGATCACCCATGAAGAAATTTAAGTGGAAGATCTGTTCCAGTTGCAGATGAAATATATTCTACCTTCTTAGAGGACATCAGGTTCAGACTAATCCTTCAGACACTTTCAAATCACATGAAAGTTAAGGATCATTTAAGAAATCTTGAATTTAATCCTAAACAGATTATCACAGAGATAGTGACATTAGTAAGAATTATTTTGATTGATCGACCCACTACTGTTGTACAGAATTTCTCACCACTGTAGCCATTGCCTTTGTGGCTCTCCTGTATATTTTCTTCAGCATTCAGATTAATTTTTAGTCTGCATTCTTTTAGAAAGCAAGGCCAGCTGAGACATAGACAAGTGATATATATGTGATATATAAGTGATATACGCTTACTTCATAGTTGAAACCAGGGTTGGTCACACCTGTACAAAAGTGTCAATGGTTGTTTAATCATTGTTTTGATTTGCATTTTCTGTTTGTTTGTTTTTTTAACTTGAACAGTGAGAAAGTTTCCACAATCTCATGCAGATAAGAAGCAAGGACACTAGAAATGTGTTATGCATTCCTGTACTTGTGCTTCTAATCCTAGTTCTTTCTCTTTTCATTATTCAGGACATTACACAGTTCTATTAATTATACTTGCCACTGTATTTTACTAAGAGCTTGTGATGAATTTTTATCCACTGCCTCACCAGACTTCACTTTGTTTATCTCATTCTGCAAGTAGAGCCTGAAAAATGGGTATTTTATTAAAAGGGATCGAGTTTATCCCACTGTGCAGGTACCTACATTTTCACTTTGCTCCCACTCCTGTTCTACACCTGATGTTGTACTGTCAATACACTTTTCCTGAAGAAACCATTTTTACCAACCACCAGATGCTTGATAACAAGGTCAAATACTATGTGAGAGAGGACTAATGTCTACACAGTTTACATAAAAGACAAAAAGTCAAGGAGTGTCTACTCATTACAGTCTTTAGGTTTCTTGGTTTAGAAAACTGCATTTCTTATGAAAGAACTAGCAGAAGATTGTTTATTTTTATAGGTTTTTTGCTGCATACCACAGCTTATGAATTACTCTTAGGAGGCTATGAGAGGTCTGCTCCTGCTTGGAAACATCACACAATGATGAGAAATCTGTCATCTTTAGACAGCCTAAGTTACCTCACTACGTATGGAGTAAAACCTATGTAAAGGAGAAACTGTGTTTAAAATTAAAATACACAGCTAACATTTTTCTTCTTCTAGTTAAAAGCTTAATCATCCTTTTTTTGCCAGGGTGTTTTGCCACACTGATATTAACATTGTCCTTGTGAAAGAGAAATCTGGATCTTACAGTAGTAAAATGTTCCATCTCGCATCTTCATCATTGCATCTCTAAGTACTCTAATCTACCAGGAATAATATTGTTGTTTTGGGATTTTTGTTTTGATTTTTTTTAAAATTTTTAATTCTGTGGATTATTTACTAGTGTTCTGCACTTCTGTGTTTTTCAGGACTACCCTGTGTGTCTCAACCTGCCGATAGCAAGAAATGAAGAAGATTCTCTGTTCATTGATGCAAGTTTATTTTGTTCTCTGCATTTTCACCAGAATCGTTCTGGTTTGAATGCTGTGTTTCTGGGACAGTTGCAAGATGGATTTAGATAGATAAAACAAAGCTAATTTTCTATTGTTTTGCTTTATCCTTCTCTCTTTTACCATTTGAATCAAAAAATTTGAACCTGGAAACAGAAAATCTCCTGGAATATTTAGATTAGGTTGTGTTTCGGTTTATTTGTTCAAAGAACTCTTCTGGTTTTCCATGACCTTACAGTAATCACTGGAAGTGATACTGAATCATCTCTGCCTAAGTCTATAGTAAGGGAATAAAATTTAATTACAGGCAGTCATTCATAAATCTGTGGCTTCTTAGCTGTATAATTTCCCACAACAGCAAATTGTATCTTTCCTGATCATAAATTCTTTTATACGGTTCTGTTTTTGCTAGGCTTGAAAATATTACTTGTGTATACAGAAGGTACTGTGGTCCTATTTCAGCAAGCTGGTTGTTCTAGGTGTGTGGTAGTTATCAGAAAAATGGATGGCATTTCATGGAATAAGGCAGCGTGCTCATGCATACTTAAATGTGTTGCTGAATTAGGGCCTCAGGAGACAAGGTCATGCTTAAAGGATTTTCCATTGCAGCCTAAATAGTTGATAAACACAATGGTGAGGGAGGAATGTGACTCAGTGAACAGCCATCTGGGCAGATAACTTGAAAGCTTAGGAAGAGGAGGAATGGAACTAATAAGCTAATTTGCTAAAAGCTCTTCTTACGTCTCTTCTGTTTGTGAATCATTTGTGGGGATCTGAGCTTTGAAAAGATGATTCAGAGAAGATGGTAGACTTGACGTACACCTGGATGAACTCCCTGGAAATATGTCAAGTCCCAGTCCATGGATTCACTTAGCAGTAGGTCTATGCATGAAGAGCAGGGCTAAGCAGTAGCCTGACATCTATTGTAATGAGATTTGTAGAAAGAACACAGCTTTCTTACAAGGAAGAAAAAGGAGGCCCAAGATCCAAAAATAAAAAATACAGAACCATAGGAACCAAATGTTGAACAACTTGAAACAAAAGTCAACACTGGGCAGCACATCCTTTAGAGCACCCCACCTTGAAGGGTTCCCATGAGGAGTTTTGCAGCTGTGATCTGGCAGAAGGGGGTTTTACCCCTCACATACCAACACAAAGAAGCCCAGAGGTCAACACTGAAACCCCTCTGGAAGGCGGCACTCAGTGCCCAACACACAATGAAAAGGGGTAGAGCTCCTCACCAAAGGGGCTGTATCTTCCTGTCGCTGTTAAGCAGGCACGCAGGCGAAGGCAGAGAAGTAAAGAAAGGCGGCTCTCCATATGTGTTCCACTCAAGTTTATTGTGGCAAAATGGCAGGGGCAAAGAGACAAATAGGTAGCAGGGTCCAGGGATCTTACACTGGGTACAGAATAGGTGGGGAAAGGGATCTCAGCCAATGGGATAGGGTCAAGTAGGCAGGGTTGACAGGAAGGGAACCAATGGGAACAACACATAGGCAGGATTTAGGGAAGGATCCAATGGGGTGTCGAGGAACAAAGAACTTTCTAGAACTGATACATATTAAAGAAGGTAAATGAATATACATAACCTCATACATAAAACAGTGAGAGGAAAACATTAACCAATTGGGAGAAAACATGCAAAAGGCAGAACAAGGGAATCATGAGTTCTCACCGTAACTGCAAAGTTACATGCTAAATTTGGGTTGCTGACCACCACAGCTGGTTGTCTGAGCTCTCAGGTGACAGAGTCATTAGAGCCACTTGCACCACTACAGTCCAGGACCGTTAGATGCTGCCCAACTGGGCTCAACACAGCAGGCATTCTTTCTAGAAAGCTTTCTTTTTCTGGTGCTGTCCCAACAGTTTGGCTGCAGCCAAGGGCAGGTCAACCAGGATTCTCCACCTCCTGGGACCAGGTACCTAGTTAGAGGACAACTTGACTGGAGCTAGTGTAAGTGTTACACTTTTTGTACCCTCCACAGCTCTGTGAGAGCATCATGTGACCTGCCAATGGCACAGGGTGCAGTGCACAGGCAGCTGCTTTCAAATACCCTCCACGAAATAAACAATGTTCTCCCTGGTGCTATTGAGGAGAGCACAACTTGCAGTTCATACGACACTGAGGGCTATTTTCACTACTTCAATATATCTTGAGCAGAAGAGTAAAGACTTTGCTTTGGGTTGCAGAAGCACAAATTTTCACCTCATTTGTGTGCTAAAAAGGCAGTTCAGCCACAGGTCGAGTACCTGCATACAAGGAGACAAAGTGAAGGCATGGACATGAGCTCTACATAATACTTTTCTGTTTATGTTGGGCACAGACACTGCTGTGCTAGCCTCGAAAAAAGACGGGCCCAAGTCTAAGTTTACTGAAGGCATCAAAAACATAGGGAAGTAGTAAGTTGACTATACAGTTAGGAGGAACAGTAAACATCTCCATATTACTGAAAAAAAACCTTAAAATATAATCATATAAAAAAATTTCCCTTTTCCTCTACCTTGTCACATCTGCCCCAAAGTTTGAATATTCAAAAGGGAAGCTAAAAATGGCAGAAATTTTGCAAGCATTAGCAATCTAGAACAACTTTGGTTTTAGGGATGATCAGTTCCATCAATGCTTCCTTGAAGACACATTACTAAGACCTGGGCTGATTGGTTTGGTTTGGTTTTGCTTTGTTTTGTTTTGTTTTGTGCAACTATGCTGGTGAAATAATGATTCAGAGTTGTATATTTATATAATTTTTTATGTATGTAAAATGCACAGACCTTTACTGGAAAATATTGCAAATGAGATTTTAGATGCTAAGTAGGAGAGGCCAAGCTGAAATGTGAAATACAGCTTGCCTTTACTAGCTTTTGTTGGAAGTATCTGGGACCTCCCAGAGTGAAATCATTAGTTAAACATTAGCCACTCAGGTACTAGGGACAGTTAAAAATATCCTGACTGTAATAACTGATGAAGAAAGAGCACATTTCAACTGTTGACATATTGCATAACATATGTTAAAGACAGTATTTCATTTTCACAGGTGACTGGAATCAGCACTTTTTAATTAAGAGTTTATCTGTTAAACTACTTTAAATATTTTTTTTGTTTCAGGGTACTTTGCTGCTCACCTGGCAAATGCATTATACATAATTCTCCTAATTTCTATACCAGTTCTATGTGAAACTACGTTTATAAGTTCTTGCAAAAAGCTAGACTGTTCCTCTTACAGAACTACAGATTCTTCTCCTGTCTTATTTTGTCAAGCATTCTTAAAATCTTGGAAGTTTATGATGCTTAATTTGTAAATGTTAGTTCAACCTGTGCAGACAAATAAATTTGTAGTCGTAATCTGCTTCTCTTCCTCTTCAAGTACAGGAGAGTCCAGTAGATAGGTTTAAAAAAGAAAGGAAAATAAATGAGAGTGCTAAATTTTACTGGTATTTCTTATCTTCCACTGTAGAACATTCTTTAACCTTATTCTTTCTTTGAGCAAGAAATCACCTTTCACCCCAACACAAAGAAGGAGAATAGAGATCTCTTAAAACTTGTCATGATTTTACAGTTAAGGAACTTAAATTTAGTCTTATGCAAATTCTTGTACTAAAAAGGTCACCAGGTGGCAAATGACTGGTCTGGGGACATATTAGTTTGAGGAGAAGAAAAGTTAGGTCCCTGAAAACTTACGCTGCCTCGTAATGACTCCAGCTATTTTTAGCTTCCTTAGCTAATTTTATTTCAGGGAAAACATCTACAGTGAGAGCTTATATATTATGTAAGGTACCGTGAGGATTTGAATGAGCTAGTCCTAATAAACACTTCTATGGAACTTCATGTGCTGTTTAACCTGTTGTAGCATTTCTCATCAGAGGCAGCTTGATTTTAGAGGAGAAAAGGGTGACTCTCTAATATAAGACCCTTGGGAAAGGACCCACCCTTTCTGGTTCAAATGTGTGTCATTTTGCACTCTGCATGAATAGCACTAGAGTTTTTTTAATATGTGAATTACTGAAAAAAAGAAAGGGAGGGGGGTAGTTCAGAAGACAGCAAAAATAAGAAGTAAATTACTTTCTGTGTGTTAAACCCAATTTTATACTTGAAGTCTACTTCTTCCTTTGTAATACTACAAAGGCTCTATTGAAATCATTGTAGAAGCCTCCATTTCAGGGTTGTTTTCAAGTGGGTTGGGTTTGGTTTTTTTCAGTGTAAATGCTTCCAAGCATGCTGCTTCTATCTCTGTGCTGATGCTAGTTCCGCACAAATAACTGTCTTTCTGCTTTGCTTTTGATCTGAAGAAAGGGTTGTTTCACACTGAAAGATGCTGACTTCCATTCTCAGTAGAGTGGAACAGGTGATCCTTCTTCCCGCAGCTTGCAGGTGTTCTCCTGGGTAGCTTTCTAAAAGCATTTTAATGTCTCCCTGAGTGATGTTCAGATAGCTAAAGTGAGTAGTTTTGCAGTAGACTCTGTGTTAACTGGACTGGACTGTACCTTGGTTAAGCCTGTGAATGAAATTACTGTTACCAGGGTTTATATTTGTTTTTAATACTGCCAAAACCCCTGACTTAAGACACTGTCCCCAAATTATGTCAGTTGATACTTCCCCAAGCGCTTTATTGTGGCAGTGACTTTTTCCTTCTCTGCCTCTACAGAGAGAATTAAAGGAGTTTAAAGGCATTAGTCCAGATATTGTACTTTCTATTGAAGGCCTAGCAAGTGTGAAGCAGAGCTGAGCATAAAACAGGCCCTTGCCTTGGCTTTTTAGGAAATGTTATGAGGACAGTCCTATTTTTTATTTATCAACTTTTTTACTATTCTGTATGTGTATAAGAGGTTATACATTTACCACACACTGAATATTGTTTTACAGTGTACAGTATGAAACATGCATCCAAACACACACAAAGAAAGTTTTACAATATAGCAAGCTTAATCATTTACCTTGTGTCTTTCCTAGGTAGCAAATTTTTATGAGAAAAGAGGTACATACATTCTGTTAATAAGGAAGAGGTATTTACCTGGCAACATACATTAAAGAAAGAATGTGTGACAGTGCAAGATGCAATGGGGAGTGGAGCTTTGTTTTGAGGGATTGCTGCAAATAGTTATACAATCAGAAGCAAATCAGAGATCATAAATAGATACTGATAGATCTTAAAAATTTTCTTAAGTTATTTTGGGATGGCATGTATTGGTGAAGGATGCTGTAGGAATGTGCAAAATAATTAAAACGGTTTTGGGACTATTTAACAAAATTGAATAATTCTCTTGTAAATGTAGTATTTATAATTTAAAATATCTCATACAAGGATTAAAGGTTTTATAAGGAACAGTAAAATGCAGCAAATGTGACCAAATAACAAAAATCTCCTTAGGACACAAACGTGTAGGCAAATCTAATATTGATGGGTTTTTACCTCAGAGCATTGCACTTGAAAAGTCTGGTTGCATAACAGACTGTGTTACATGCTCTGGTCAGCTGACTTCATTCCTTTTCTCCTCTCCTCTCCCAAGCAATGGAAACTGCAGAAGATCTAGTCTGAACTATTCTCAATTTTAACCTGTTTCTCACTTCCCCCAAAATTCTAACAACTTTGAGACTCACTGCAGCTGAGGCCTCCTTGAGATCCATGAACTAGGGTGCTTGTGTCTTATTTTGCTTCCCGACCTAGTTGGGTAGGTGTTCACTGATCATGCACACTGTGCTGGTCTCTACAAATGCATGAGGAAGAGGAAGTGGTGTAAGCTTCTCTTTAACTACAAGGTGAGAGAAACCAGGGCAGTCACCTGAGAGTCCGCACATACAGAATAGGACACAGGTGATCTTGCTAGCTCAGATTGTGTTATATACAGCAAAGTCCAAATTGGTCTTCGGCCTACCGGGATAGGTGTCTGCTTCAGGATGACTGAAATTTCTCTCTAAACATTACTGATTACATCAGAAGTTTAGAAACTGGTTCACGTATAGACATTTGAGCCATCAGAATTTGGAACTGAGTTACCCTCCCAGAATTCATATGTTCTATAGGGTCCTCTATAGAGCTGAGAGTCAGCCTTTGTCTTCCTGTGGCTTTCCTTACAAGGTAATTTTTGAGTCCCCTTTGTCACTATCCAGTCTCTTTTGCTGCAATTAATACTTTGCTATTCAACCTGAGGTGAAAGAACTTAAAAAGAACCTACTGAAACAAGTGTTTCCCTCACACAGCTTTCCTATACCTCTTGAGCAAAAATGCAATTTTCCATATTGGGGTTCCATAGCTACCTCTAGGCAGAAAGAACCTTAACCTAGACCCCTCAACACAACAGAGAATAAAAAAGGGGATCATCTTTCCTTCGGGAAATGTTCTACATGGAGTCTGATCTAGTTGGCATTATCTAAACTTGCTTTTTGGGCTGGACCTAGCAGGAACAATATGTAGACAATAGGTGAAAAACTGCTAAGGACTGGGACAATCTCAGCCACAGAAACAGATGTTAAGGTAACTTGGGTGTAACAGCAGCAATGTGCTTCCTATCCTTCATTTTTTCAATGCAAAGGCCATGATTTGGGCAGACTAGCAGGAAATCAGGAGGATAAAGAACAGTCAGGGTTTTGTTGCCCTAGTGGGTTTTTATGGTTTAAATTTGGTAACTAGTACAGTGGAGGTGTCTTTTTTTCTTTTTTTTCTTTTTTTTTTTCAATTAGTCAAAGAATGTAGAATTTTATCAATGGTTGCCAAACCACACAGAGATATAAATGACTGTAATAGAAGAATCTATTATCAATTTAGATAGTGCTTTTCATAGTGCACCGAACAGAAGCAGAGTTCATACACATGAAAAATATGCAGAATTTCTTTTTACTGTGAAGTTAAATCCATCTTTCCTGTGCTGAGGTTCTTCACAGCATGCTGGCTTAAGGTCAATGAAAATGCCATTCATTCTGCTCTGGGCCACAGGTTGGAATACTCTGGTAAGACAATTGAGTTTTGTGAATAACAATTTGTCATCACTGGTTTTCTTAAATTAAGATAGCATGACTATAAAACTGATAGTCCAATTATACTGAACTTAGCAATGACTCTTCTGTAGAAAAAGAAATTTTTTGTAATAGGTCTTTTCTATACAAATGCTATCTTGAAGCAGAACTACTTAACTGTCAAGGCATGTGCATGGATTCTGCCATTGACATCTTTACCTCCTTTGCCCTCCCCAATGAGTAGTGCATAGTGTAGGAAGCGTAAGTTCCCCCACAGTTTGTAAGAAACATGCATTAGTAATAGAAAATATAGAGAACCCAAGCTGTGGCTCTTGAACAGCTAGTCCTGTCTCAGCTGAGATACCAGAGTGGTTTTTGTCTTTCTATACTCCATAGGGTTATTTCAGGTTTCCACTGGTGTACAGAAAATCTGGGTCACAGCTCAGCCATCTGTCTGTAGATAACTTTTCCTCAGAAATGCTTTCTGTCTCATTTTAGTCTGTACCTATGATAGGAAAAGCATCTAGAGCTGGGTAGGATATTTCCACAAATTTTTTTCATTCAAAAAATGCTGATGAGTTGAAACTGAAACTTTTTGTGGCTGTTTGTTTTGACAAATACTTGTTGACATTATTTCTTGGCTTTAAGGAGAGGTTTCTTGAGGTTTATTTTCCAACCTGGCGGGTCCACAGTAGCCGAGTGGTTTGAGTGCTTCCCTGAGGCCAGGGTCAGATCCCTGCTTGATGTGATTTGAAGCACAGACCTGAGGTCAGGTTAATTGAGGAGGCATCATAAACTAGGTCTTTCTGCTGTCCCTCTAGAACAGGACAGTCTGTGGGTGTTGTTTCATGGTTATTGCAAGTTAAGGCTAAATGTGCTGATTTCTTCTACTAATATAAGGGTCAAACAACAGGTTACAGAGTATGGAAATACGTTTACAGAGTAAAATCAATATACTCATAACTCCATTCCAAGCTGCTGGTTCAGGAGCTCTAGTAGTGTTATCACATTTCATGTTGAGGTTGTCTGTGCTGTTATGGCAATTATTCTCCCCATGTGGACAGGGCTTCCCAGAGAGGAGTTTTGCTTTGGTTCGATGCTCCAGGTTATGCTTCTGCCTTGGCAACACAGTCCTAGCTGGCAAATAGAGTGTCCCTATGAGGGCTTTATGTCTGCTATGGAAGTTCTTTAGACATGCTTTGAAACTTTCTTTTTTCCCTGATTTTCTGTTCCAATAGGTATGACTGACCATTTGACATCTATGACTGCTAGTGGAATTTTCTTGAGTTTATTCAAGAAGGGTTTTCTGAGTCTAGAAGTAAAGTATTGTTTCCATGTTTCTGTTAACTCATTTTCCTAGATGTAGGTTTAAATAGTCTTAAATCTCCCAAATATCATACAAAATGCCCTAAAGAATTCTTTTGTTTTCTTGGAGAAGTTTACATTTGTGTTCACCCCTTCAAGGCTGTATGATTTTTAATTTGAATCTCTTCATACTTTCATAATAAAATGCAACTTGCCACATAAACCCATTATCTGCAGAGTATCTCTAACCTGTATCACAAAAGATGTTAAAAGACTTTTTCCATAGGGCCTCCACATAGCCTGTCAAGGTAAGATACCTGGCTGATTTGACACTTAGAATGCCTCTGTTTTCCCTTTTTCGTAGAAATAATACCAGCACTAACATCCAGTTAACCTCAGTAATGGACAGACATTCCTACAAGATTTCGTTAAAAGTGTATGCCTGAGGTGAGTTAATGCTCTTTTCCAAGTCAGTCTGAAGATCATGATTGCCTGGAAGTTTTGAAAGAGTGATATTGACTTCGCATTGCCTGTCTTAAAATTACATCTCATCTTTTATATAGCATAATTTTATCTTCTATTTCAGTCTCTTGAGACATTTGGGAAGCTTTTCTTCTAATCCTTGGAAAAGAAGGCTTTTGCATATTTCTTTTCTGATGTTGATTCCTGGTGCTTTGGAAGAAAGTGTCAGAGTTCCTGCAAAGGGCCAATTATAATGAAACTTGCCCAAAGGAAAGTTTCTTTTTAACATTAGGCATAATTCCTTGGCATATGTCCCAAAACATGAGGATTATCTCTTTTTCTAGCTTGGTATTATCTAAAATTATTGTAAATATAAGTGTTGGGTCATATAAACATGTAATCTTCTGTGTAAGAATTTAGTTTTGAGTAAGGATATAGGAAGATGACTGTGATGGCCTGAAAACAAAGACCAAGATCATGCTGATCCCCAAAGGATTCTGGAGCATGAGAATCACAGGTTTTACATTCATTATAAATTAAAATGCCCACTGAAATAGAACCTAAAATAAGATTGGTATATACAGTGAGAACAGTTACAGTTTCTTTAGAGCTCTGCTGTCACCTGGCAAAAGGATGGCCATGGATTGACCCCAGTCAGTTCCCCTGACCTTGACCACGCAGGTACATAAGAACAGCATAAGAACATAGTGATACTTTCCTAAATCACTCTTTCCTGTTTCTGAAGCCTGGGGATGCAAACAGTGCAAACCATCACACAATATACAGTGTCAAGGAATTTCCACAATATAACCATGTGGTTTACAGGAGGAAAATACCTCCGTTTGCACGGGGATTTGTGAACCTTCACCTGAGAACATTAGCTGAAATGAAAAAATTTACAGGAATCTCTAGGTCTGTGTGTGTGTGTATGTATACATGTTTTGAGGTGACAGTTGTTTTTTCTGAGATGCCAGTAGAATCAGAATGACAAAATCAATTTGTTTAGTTCAGTTTGATTTTTATTTGACAAATCTGTGAAGTGTTAATGAAAACCCCTGGTCTAACACACATTTAAATGAATGGTCAGAGCTTAAATTTGGCTACCTGTGACATTTTGCTCTAGATTTTAATTCAGCCTACATATATTAATGGCACTTTGGAGAAACTGCAGCACATAATGGAAGAAATAACGTAAGAAAAGGCAGTCATATTTGGATCTTTTTTTCTCCTTGCCATTTCCATTTCAAAATGTTCTACTTTCAAGCGATGAAAGAAAGTTCAATAACTTTCTCTGCAAGTATAAAACCCCTTTAGAAATATTAGACACAGATCAGTCTTGTCTGGTAGGAGATTTTTCTTACTGCAGTTCTTGCTGTTCTTGCTCTTTTTATTTTGAGATTTATGCAGTTTCGCATGTAAGTTTTGGAGTATGTGAATACTGCAGTCATAGCTGAAAATATTCCTACTATCTACCTGAAAGAGTTAAAACTGCCCAACCAAGACAGTTTTGCCTGGAAAACAGAGCTTGAAGTAGGATAAACACCTGTTAGTTACAAGGGATCTTTTTTCCCCCAGATAGTAATCTGTGTTGTTGCCATGAATATCCAAGCTAGGTGGAAATACCCTGTGCTGGCTGCCGACCCCACTCTGGTGCTGTGCTGAGGTGACTGCATAATGAGGCTGTGCCTGTGTTATGTCCTAGATGCTCCTACAGAGGATACAGCACTAGCTACTTCCCCCTGTAGTCTTGCCTGGGGTCCAAATTCTGTGACATGAATATTAAAAACAAGCAAACAAAACCTGTCAAGAGAATGGAGTAGCATCCAGTTTGGGCTGATCTGAAAAGATTACAGGCACGACCATAAACTGGTACTGCAGACCTGTGAGACTCAGCAGAGGGCGGGGATGGCTCTTTGTGTCACTACTACTTTTGCTGGTAGGATTTTTGCTGGGTTGTTCTCTCACCGCTGTGATTTGAGGGTTGGGGTGTTGCATTGTCCCCACGCTGCCGTCAGCTCCGGACACAACCCCGGACAAGCCGGCGGTCTCAGGCTTGGGACTATCCGGATGAGCGCAGCCGTAACCTCATCCAAGAGGAAGGGGTGTAGTCTGATGTGTGTGTCCCATTGCCTGCAAATGGCTCTGCCACCCCATTGTTTGGAGTGTCTCAGTGGAAGTGGATCAGGAAGCTTATCTAGAGCCATCCCCACCCTTTCACCGGCAGCCCCTGTTTGAAAGAGACGCCGCGCATTTCCCTCCCTCTTCCCTCCTCCCCTCCACCCTGATTTAGAGCAACCCCAGTTGTTCCTACAGCACTCTGCTTACAGCCTTCGACATTTGGTGTAAAGAAATCTCATTTTAATTCCTCGAGCACTGTCTGTTTCCTTCGCTTGGGGCTCATGACAGGTGCCCCTTTGTTCTTTGATTTGATATTATCTCAAATAGCCTTGGAGCTTCAGCCAGGCTAAAAAACTTGCACTAGCAGCAAACTGCCCAAATTAGCATTTTTGCTAATTCTAGAGAAACGCAAAGTTGCTGAAGCCCAGCCAGGAACCTGTCAAATTAATTTGCAGTGGGAGAAGTGGATATGGGGTGAGGAAAAGGTTCAATTGAATACGACACAGAAAACGGCCTTTATAGACTTTCATATCCCTGCTTTTACAGATAGAATCGTGAATTTGAAAATCAGGTGAAATAATTTAAGATAGACCTTTATTTATAACATGGTTGAAAGGCTTGCATTTTTCTGAGATCCCTATTAAGTGCCATTTTCATTTTGTAAGTTAATAAACCTTATGTTTTGTCTGTAAAGCACTGAAAATTCCCAATATTTTTGAACTTTCTAAGCTCAATAATAATAATATTTTTTCAAACAGCTTTATATTTTCTTATATTCCAAGAACATGGTTCTCCTACATTTATTTGTCTGTATTCTGAAACTCAGAGTTGTTGGGCTTTTTTCTGTCTGCCTTGTTAGATGTGATTTATTCTCCACACCCTTTACTTAATTTGGGTATCATTTTTAGCCTTGTCTGAAAAACATATGCCCAGCCGTTATCTGGGTAACTACCTGGCTATTGTTCTAGGCAGAGGAAAGTAAATGAAGTCCTTGGTTTTGCTTTCCTGTCCTCTGCCTTTGCAACTTATCTGAAAAACACAGGCACAGTGAAGGGTTATATAAACAGTAGATGAGCCATTGCAGGGTGGGTCATATTTTACAACTGAAGTAGCTCAGGAGTGAAATAGTATGTGCCAGAAGCAAGGAGGAATTGAGGAAAGATCTGTGCATCTGAGTCACAGAGTTGCTCCCAGTGTAGTGTTGTTCATGCCACACCTTTGCTGGAAGCATAAAATTTCAATCCAGTCCTTTATAATTTTCACTAGCAATACCACTGAATGTTCATTACTCATTTTGAGTAATTAACTATGTTATTTAAGTTTTGATTACCAGTACTTTGTTCTGGTGGTGTTCAAGAAAGCAGAAGCAAATTGTCACATGAACAAGATAAAGCATTTTTAGTGAGGGAAAAAGCAAGGAAGGGGATACAGTTTCTGTTAATTAAACTGCTTCCTCTTTTACATTACTGGACCTCTGCATTCCCCTGTTGCACTGCATGTCTTACTGTGGTGTGTGTGAAGAATAAGCTAGCAAATCACTGTATTATAGGTAGGAAAAAGTTTAAAAATACTGGGCTTGGGGAGGAAGTGGGAAAAATTACACTGTGATGCTTTCCAAATGGAGGGATTTTGTTCTGGCTAGGGCATGCTTCCAGTTGCAGCAGACTACCAGTGAACAGTGGTAAACCCTGTCTGAGCTCAGGTGTCCAGCTCCCAGTCTTCCTCTTGCTTCATTCATGACCTATACTGCAAGCAGAAAGGTTGCAGAAAAAAAGGATTTGAAGCTATAAATGACATGTATCACAGTGAGAAATTCTCTTACTTTGCAAGACAGTTTTGAAATAGTAAAGAATATATAAGAACCTAAGATTCAGTTATGGATTTTAGCTGAATATGTATTACTGTTACCTGCTATTTCTATTATTTTTTAGTATAAAGGCTGGGCAGTCTCTCCCTCTCTGTTGTCAGTGCATTAAGCAACCTGGTCTAACTTTGAAGGTAGTTCTGCTTTGAGCAGGAGGTTGGACTGGATGACCTCCAGGAG
This sequence comes from Corvus cornix cornix, assembly GCF_000738735.6. Classification (NCBI taxonomy): domain Eukaryota; kingdom Metazoa; phylum Chordata; class Aves; order Passeriformes; family Corvidae; genus Corvus; species Corvus cornix. The sequence continues at coordinate 101,547,024 of NC_047056.1, read as the reverse complement.
TCCCTTCTGATCTGTCGGAGTTTTTTTTGACTTTATCAGCCTTAACAGAAACTTTGTCATCTGACACACTGACACACTAATGTGATCACCCCTCTGTCCTCCCATCCTCATCTCTCAGCAGAAAACCATCTCTGTTTTTCTTAGCCATGCCTCTGTTCTGTCTCTGTGCAGGCTGGAATCCAGGTGACACAGGTATGTGGCAGTCCAGGTGATACAGATACATGGCAATCAGAGCCAAGGTGACCAGTATGATCTCCCAGTATCCTCTCCTGGCACCTGTACTGACTTCACAAGGCAGGGTGCCTTTCCTGGGCAAAGTGCTCAGTAACATGGCTTTACAGCACAATAATCTGTGCCTCAGCACTGTTAGACTGAGACATAGCATAGAGGGCAAACAAGTTATGTCCCTCTTTGCCAGTGCATCAGCAAAGGTGAGACTGTTATAAGAGCAAAGAGGATGATAGCTCAGATTATGGGTATGCTGGTATCTTTTGTGGGCACTGAGACGTTCTCTTTTAGATAAAATAACTGGTCCATATTTTAGAGATGACACTAAGTGATACTAAACCTAAATCTGAGACTCATAGCAGATTAGTATTTTTTGGTGTTTTCCCATAGCCCTGATGCATTCTTCTACTTGTTTCCTTAAGTATCATGCTTCTGTGAGCTGACACCCCAAATCTGGCATCACTGTCTTATTTGCTTATAAGCCATATTATGGGACACAAACTCTATAGTGGCTGTACTCCGTGCTTTATTAGAGATATATCTAGGGTGAGACTTTGCACTAGATAATTTGAGCCAGAAAAGCTTCTAGAAAAGATGAAGGGGAAAAAAGGCACTTTGTTTTCACAAGACTTAACACTGCTTAAGAAAGAGCAGCTGAAACCTGAAGGGCAATTCCATGCTTCAGTATTTCTTGGGTAGAATTTATCTGTTATATTAGAAATACAAAAGCTGGGCTTCAGTGTTCTTGTAATGGCCCTGCCTGGCAGAGTGAATTCCTTGTGGCTTAGTCTGATGCTGGCCTGGGGAAGAGGCAGCCCAGCCTTGGCTCTTCCTGTCACCATTGTCTTTAACCAGATTCTACTGAGGTTTCTATTTCCTTGTAGGTGCTTTGGTTCACTTCTGTCTTTCATTTGCTCATTTACCTGTCTATATCCTAAAGCTGATTTCCTGCTTCTCACCCACTATCAGTGCAGTTAAGGGGAGTCTTAGCTCCAGTATCCTGTGTCTCATCTTTTAGGTATAAATATAAATGCAGTTTGTATAGCACCTCATTAATAAATCTGTATTTCCTCCTTGGTGGTGGGTTGTGGGGTTTTTTTCTTGTTTTAGACAATAACTTTCATATTTATTGTAGAGTATAATTCACCAAACTTTTGGAATGTCCACAGAACTGAGGGTTGCGATAACAGCCATCAGTAAGATTTCATGCATATAGACGCCTGCACTTTTAATGTGTTCTTGGCATATCTCAACAACTGTATGTGATGTCTTTACACTCACTGCTAGTCTAGGTGACAAGCTCATCAAGGAAATTCATAGTCTGCCTGAATGGCCTCTGAAGATCCAATGTTTTCACTTCTCTAAGCAGCTGTTGCCTTTTGGGGGTTCTTTTGTCATGGGGATGTTATGAATTTTAAGTCATTCTCTTCTCACCTCCCTCATGGTCCCAACTTGAAAAAAGATCAGCTAGAAAAGAAGCAATTAACCAGCACTCAATTTGCTGTAATGCCGTAATAGTAATAATAATGGTGTTTGGTCTGTATGCCCTTAGGGACACAAGAAATTCCTCATCTTGTGCAGTTACTGGAGTTTTAATTTTCTTGTTTTCACTTAATTTTCTTTTGCGTGAAAAGGAAAACCAGAAAAGCCAAGCAAGCTTTGGGCATTCGCACAGTCTAATAATAAATGTGTGCACTTCTGGTAAAGTTCTCTTTGGAATTCTGTAAAATAAAAAATATTTGGAACATTTGTGTCTCAAAAGCAACAGTAAAACTGTTAATAAGAATTATTTTCAGAATTTTATTAGCTGAATTTAATTAGCATGAGTTACTGGTAAGGCGATTGCACCCTCATCCTGTAGGATGCCAAAGGATCTAAACATGTGATCTGCTTAGAGAGAAGGTGGTCAGACTAAATATGGATAGGCTCATTCAGTGAAACAAATACTAGTTTTAGTTTCTTAAAATTAGTAACATTTTTTGTTAACTTCTTGATACCAAAAAAAAAAGAGTTGATTTTCTTGAGTATCAGTGCCATGTTCAAACTCAAAACAATCAAGTATACTTACTGGAATAGTAGTCAGAAGATTACCTTGAGATGGTCTGGCTTTTCCTTTCAAAAGTGCATCAGTGGTGGCAAACTTACTGAACTGGCAAAATTAAACCAAGTGAAAATTTCCACTTCATCAACAAGTTGAATCATGTCGTGCCTTACAAAGCATGAAGTTTAAAAATAAAGAGTGACTTATGTTCATAACAACTCCCGGCTGTGATGCCACTTCTGCTTTTATTTTCAGCGTAGTCAGCTTCTGTAGCTTAGAGTTCTTTTGCCTTGTACAGTACAGTTAATTTCTTTCTTAAAACATGCATAACAGAAACCAGAGATTTAAACCTCCTCTTTCCTGCTGTGGCTAAACCACTCAAATAAATGGAAATGGGAGTACCATGTGTAAATAAGGAGAATAATACCCTATGATGAATTATTCACATAACTGGGTCATCACCTGTTGAGGTGATCCAAGGGTGTGGGTTTCTTTTCATGGACATTAATCTAGATCTTGTAGAACATCCCATTCCATTTCCTGTTCTGTCCAGTTGCTATTAAGAACATGACTATGCCCGGAAAGATTGAGAAAAATGCTGCTTTTTTTGAGAATCACAATAGCATGCCCAGGGAGTCAATTATCCTCGGACAGGCACCATTCAAATTCCCAAAAGCACTAGAAGTGCCAAGAAAACCCCAGAAAGTTCAACGGCTTTGTTTGGCTTGGAAAAACACTCACTCAGAAATTTGGCTTTACATTTATCCATGATCCCTACAGCATGCTTCAGCTGGAGCCTGGCTGAAGTCACAATATGTTTCCTTGACCAAGTATACCACTGGAGCCACATTCAGGCACGGGAATTCTAAATGCATTTCAGGCCTGGGCTTCAGGCACAGGGAGCTTTTCTATTGACTTCAGGGTTTTAAACTGAGCTCTATTTGGGCTATGATTGCCTGACCAGTTAAAGTACAGTTCTCATAAGGTGTACAGATCATCCTGCTACTAGGTGGGCAAAACATCCCCAATAGAATAGTCTCTTGGAATCTGATGAGTCTTCTGGACTGGGAGCAGGAGTGATCAAACAGAAAGAAAGGCTTGGAGAAGAGACAGAATATACATTTCAAGGCTGTGAGCAGAGCCAGTTTCAGCTGACTACTGGCAAAATTCCACATGTCCTTATTTTCTACAGACAGGTTTATCTGCTCCCATATGTTAGGCCCTGCTTCAGTTCCAGATTCATCTGCTTTCATTCTTTTGAATTCATCTCTCCTGTTAGTGCTCTGCCTTGGGAATTAAAAGACATTAAACTGCAACCTGTTATTTCCATGATTTCTCACTCTTAGAATGCAACAAACTCACTACAAAGCTTTTTCTATGCCTTGCATGTGCGTAACAAATGTATGGAAGCCAAAGCAAAGAGGCAGCGCATGTCCTAGAAGGATTTCTTGGCTTCCATGAGTGGTTATTACTTTTCAGAATGAAGGATTATTGAACGTTTCCCAAAGCAGCAGCTGTACAAAGGGCTCCCACACCAGGAGGAGGAAATATATGCGCTAATCCTTGAGTTGGTGATCTATGCCAAGGCATCCTGGGGACAAACTGAAACCCCAGTGGGAAATACCTGTTAAATTTCAGGACCATTTAAATGCTCAAATCTCCTCAGTGTTTTCAAAGTTTCTCTATTTTCCTATCAGTTTTGTTTGCAAAGCCCATTTGTTGCCCAGGGGCAAGTATGCTCCTAACAGTATACTGACCTCCAGTAAGCATAAATTGGCCTTTGAATTCAGTAGTACCCTGCCAGACTGATGCACTCCAGACTAGAGTTTAATATACTTTTGTATGTTAAGAGTCTTTATCTTCTCCCCGCTTTGCGATGTTATGCTATTCCTGAAAATTCACATCCTTGGATAAGTGTATGATAAAAATTGTGGAGAAATGGCAAAGAAGAGAAATTATGCCGTTTCTTCATTGTCAGCATTATGTCAGCTGACCTTTTAGCACCGTCAGCTCAGGATTGGAGCTCTTCTCTGCCAATGCTTTTCCATCCCTGACTCAAGGGAATGCCAGGAGCAGTGTGCCTTCTCAGCATTGCCCAAAATCATCAAGTGTATGGTCTTTTTTCCAGCTCCAAGGGGGAGGCTGTACAGCAATCTAATCCCCTTCCATTTGTGTTGGAGTAATACAGCACCTGATCACATGGCCCTTAGGTCTATATCCTGCCAGGCAAACTAGGGTCTATATATAGGTCCTAATCTTAGAGCAGGTTCTGTGGAAGCTCAGAACTGCTATTAGATGTGCATAGTTGATTTAACATCAGGTGGTCTGACATATTTGTACTCTTGAATTATGAATGAAAATTTCTAGAACTTAAATATATCATTAGAAAATTACTAGGAGCAATTTCCTCCCTTTCACATTTGCATAATGAAACCACCATAGAGTTGTACTCTCCCTAAATATATAGATCCCATAGAAAGGTCAGAAAGTGTCTGAAAGTCATATAAAAGGAGCAGCATGTACATGCGGATTTACAGGAGGGGTAAAGAGCAGCTGCACTTTGCCTTACAGATTACCACTTCTAAATTTTGAGCATTCATTGAAGCTTTCAAATATCTTTGTCAAAACCCAGGTGAATTTCAAGCAGACATTGTCCTGAAGCACCTGAAATATTTTTATTTAAAGTCATAGAAATTTTCCATGAACATCAGAAAAAAATTGAACCGAACTGCAAATACAATATCTTGAGTTTATATTTCCCTTTGAAACTCATCTAAGTCAAGACTTTAAAAATAATACCTTAACTTTAATTTCTACAATCTGCAGAAATTGTTCTGTCCACCATCCTTTCACTTCCGCCCCCGTTTTGGCATTGTTGTGACTGCAAGGAGGCATCACTGACATATAAGCTGAGCTGATACAAGATCTTAAGCCACTAATACTAAGGCCTTGTTTTTGTAACCTAACTCCTCTTTCTAAAGGTAGGTGCCTCACATCTCCTGCTCCCTCTTCCCTGTACACAATTTTTGTATTCCTCAATGACAGGTAAGCCTCTGCTGATCTTTTTGCTTTCAGCCCTGGGCTCTTTGTTTCTTTTCCTCTGCTTCATCTGCACACTAAATAAGTGAAGAAAGTACCTAGGTGGCTGGGACATCTCTCTGAGTAATTATAAAAAAGTATGTCTAAGGGGTCATGTAGGATCAGATGATCTTGTCAGTGGCCTAGGTGAACTGCTGAGGTCCTATATAGTCCTACATCTCTGGGTTTCAATGAAGCTTAAACCATTCAATAAATACTCAAAGGATCAAGTTGATTTATGTAACCTCTTTTTGAAAGACATAACATTTGCTAAAGGTGATCAAATATGGCAGCTGTAAAATATGAAGTGTCACTTTTGACTGCTAAGTTTGTTAACATAGCAGAAAAGCTGTAATGTACAAACCAGAGGCATAGCAGTTGTTCTTCCTATTTAAGTAATAGGGATTCTGTAAGAGCTGTCAGTATTGGTTGGCATATTTTATAGTTGATGTCCTGTATAATTTGATCTATAAGTTATTACACAACTATAATAGTCACCAGAGAATCCTGTGATTTACAGGGTATTCTGTTAGGTTGTTACTCAGATGAGGATTGAATGCTTTAAATAAAAATACTGTACTTATGTAATTTAAAATTTTTTTTTTGTGATTCTTATCAATAACTATTACTGCAATGTTTGATAATATTTTATATTATCTTAATAAACAAATTTTGAAATCAAATGGAGAGTGAAAAATACTTCTGTTGTAAATATAGCAACTATTTCATTTTGGTAGGTCATTCTAATTGCTCTTTATATCTCTAAAAATACACTGTGGTGGGTTTTCCCCACTCCTCCTCCTCCTCAGCAGGACAGTGGGAGAAAATAAGATGAATAAAGCTCATAGGTTGAGATAAGGTCAGGGCAATCATTCTCCAATTACTGTTATGGGAAAACAGACTTGACTCAGGGAAGATTAATTTAACTAATTTCCAATTAGAAAGAGACTAGACCGGTGATTAACAAAATCAAAACTAAAGCCACCTTTCCCCACACCCGCTTTCTTTCCAGGCTCAACAACATTCCTTTTTTCCTGACTCTTCTACCTCTTCGTCCCCTTCCCCAAGTGCCACAGGACAGTGTGGATGGCAGATTGTGGAGTTTGTAACAATTTGTCAGTCCTTCGTTCTCATGCTGTTCCCCTACTGCAGCATGGGGACCCTTCCACAGGAGACAGTCCTTCATGAACTGCTCCGATGTGGGTCCTTCCCATGAGCTGCAATTCTTCAGGAATTGCTCTAGTGTTGGTGCCTTTCCATGGGGTGGGTGCAGCCCTTCAGGAACAAACTGCTTCAGCATGGGTCACCCATGGGGTCACAGCTGCTGCAGAAGACCTGGTTCTGTCAACAGTCTGCAGTTCCTGCCGGAAGGGTCCTCCACCATGGAATCTCCTTGAGTGACAGCTTCTTCAGGAAATATCCAGTACTATGGCATATAGTCCTTGATGGACTTCAGGGTCCAAATCTGCTCCCACTGTGAATCTCCGTAGGACAGCTTGCCCTGCAGACAGCTTTGACACAGGCTGCATGGGAACCTCTGCTCCAGCCCCTGGACCACCTCTTCACCCCCCTTCTGCACTGACCTTGAGGTTCGCAGGGTTGCTTCTCTCACATTTTTTCTCACTCTGTCCCTCACAGCATTTTTACGGTGTCTTCAATATGTTATCAGAGAGGTGCTACCAGCACTGCTGAAGGGTTCAACTTTGCCCAGTGATGGAGGCATCCAGAACTGGCTCCATCTGACATAGACCAACTGTTGGACTCTTTTCAAGAAAGCCCCTCCTGTAGTGCTGCCCCTGGCTGACCAAAACCTTGCCATGTAAATGCAATATATCAGCATATATGGAAGTTACTTTTACTTTCTCCCAATATTCTCTGCAGATTCATCAAGAAAGTATGAAAGTTTAAAAACATTTATCTGTTTCCAGGCAACTTATATTTCTGTAAGTGTTTTTCATTACTGATGTTGGCATTCCTTTTATTTCTGTGGTGAAAACAGGCTGCAGATCACTTGTCGTATATTTTATAGGATACTTTGTACATTTCCTACTTAGAGTATGTTTTGTGTTCTAAAAAGACCTTGTAAGTTTTAGTCCTCTCCTTGTCTTCAAAAACTCATATTGTCCTTGAGGGCACCAATGGTTCCAACAGGTTACAGCATGGTTGTGTTGCAAATCTGGTTTTGCAGTGATCAGAAGGGATTTGTCAAAAAAAAAAAAAAAAAAAAAAAATCATAGAACATTTTAGACTTTAATGATTCACATTTCCTCTGACTGCTGAAATAAAGCCTGAACTGTCTAACTTTTGTGGTTGTGTGCAATGACCCTGTGGATCAATGAACTTCAAGGACCTGGTAATAATGAATCTGATTAATGTTTTTTTCACTGAGCCTGGATTTCTTTGACGCTACTTTTGTTCAAAGAGAGAAGTCCAGGTTGTGCTCACATGCTTTCTGTTTTTTCCCTGAAAATAATAGATGTTAACACTTATGACAATGATGATAGAAGATGGAGTTCTTTTGGAGGGAACCCAGTGTCAAGAATGAGACCACTCTTGATGTTAATTAAAAATTAATAACTATTAAAAGAATAATTTAAAAGAACAATTTTAAAAATTAACTAAAGCGAAAATAATTCAATCCGGGAAAATCCATTAGTAAGGAAACCCAAGTAAAAATCCCAAAACCCAGGTCTGCAGCAATTAGACACCTTTAGGCCTAACCAGCACAAGGCCCCAGTGCAGGAAGCCTGCAACGCTGGGTTAACTTTGGCTAGTCCAAAGTTAGATAATTAAAATGGTCTCTCTGGGAGATAGAGGCCTGAGTCACCAGCATTGGGCTTCGTCCACAGCTAATCTGAGGCAAAAAGCAAGCGCCAGTGCTGTGCACTGAGTTTTATAGTGTCTATGCTCCGCCCAGGTCTGCCCACAATCCAGCCCCCATGGTCTCATGCAATTGGTGGAGTCTTGAAGTGAGGTCATCTCATCCTGCCAATGGCTGGCTGTCATCTGGGGTAAAGTTTGGGGATGATGTCACTTGCTTAAAACGTGGGAAAATGTCCTCATTGAAATTCATGTTGCCATGGAGCTGAGTTGCAGGTTAATGGACAGGAGACTAAAAATAGCTTTTGACAGTTAAAAGTCTGCTCTTGGAGCTGGGCTTGGAAAATTGTAGAACTTAAGGACAATTAACAAAAGCATTAAACTGCACTGCAAACACTTCAAAGAACTTTTAAAACAGAACAATTGACAAACATTTTAAGGAACTTTTAAAACAACTATAAACATTTTAAGGAACTTTTTAAAACAGACTAATTGACTTGGATAACTTGGGTATTTGCAGGAAACAATATATTTGTAAGTTTAAATCTTAAGGAAGGGATTAAATTTGGGAATATTTTATTAACAGGGATTTTTGACTAGGAACTGTGTGATTAAGTGATTCTGAGAATTAACTCAATAACTTTAACTAGTTTGATGGGCATTTTAAGTATATAAAGACTAATTTGGCAATTAAAACACTTAATATGCAAAATGTAAAACCAGGACATTTAACATCTTATCATGCAAAATCAGGGCACTTAACATGCATAAGGCCAATTTGGTGGATTTCTTATATAACACCCAGCATCCTCTTAATTTCTCCTGCCTTGAAGCTAGAGTATAGAATAAAAACATGGTGTTCTGCCCATTTTCTTCAGCACAACCTGCAGAAAAAGTTCCTCCTGCTGTGGCAGAAGATCAGACTAGTATTTGCTAGTGGGCAGGAAGTTCTGCTAACTGTTTCTGACCATGCCAGAAAACAGTTTTGAATTTACACTATTCTTCAAACTTAGTTATTTCTGCTTTAAGGGGCCTGCTTGATTACATAGCTTGTACTCTCAGACAGAATGATTGTGGGGTTTCTGTGGTTTTTTTAAGCTTTCTGTCTTTATCAAACTTGATAAATGACATCCATTAAAGGTTCAAGATTTTAAGTTTGAAATTTAATTAAGAGACAGAACTGCAAGGTTATTGTAACTAAATAACACATATTCGCATATAATTATTAATATGGAAGTCACTTCAATGGAAATGAAGTATTCGATAGTTGATGTAAAATAAACGTTGCGATCCCACAGCTATCACGAGATCTTATGCTAACAAGGCATTCATAAGAGATTTTCTCTCTTTCATTTAATTAGCCCTAGACAACATTTTGAAGAATATGTTCACTCTTCCTACAGGATTATAGGGTCAGATTTTTCCCTTTGTTTATAGAATATCCTGAGTTAGAAGGGACCCATAAGGGTCATTGAAGTCCAACTTCATCTCTGCACAAGGCAGCCTCAGTAATGACACCATGTGCCTAAGAGCGTTGTTGCACTAGTTTGAAAACAAACCAGTGGAAGATCACAAGTCAGAATTATAATTTAATAGGAAAATAAAAATAAATGCAATAGTACAAGAACACTGACAGAGTCAGAACACAACCTGACACCCTGTTAGTCCAGGTGGTGGGAGCAGTCCAGATGAAGTGGTTCTGTTGAAGCAGTGATCCTGTAGAAGGCTCTGGTCTTCACCTATAAGTCCAGTGGTACCTCTTGCCTCCTGGGAATCCAGTAGGTAGGGCTACTTGTGCTTTTCCAAACCCCAGATTATATCCAGGTGGGAATGCTTGGCTCCTCTCCCCTGGGCGGAGCATCTCACAGTGGGTTGATGTAATTCTATGAGTCATGTGGTGGGTTGATAGCCCATTAACAGAGGTAGCCCCTGGAGGGAGTTATCAGGGATGAGTCATGGTAGGAGATAATGAACACTGCCCCACCTGCTTTAACAGCTTGTGAAGATGATAATAGAATGCATACTTCTGGTTACATCCTACATCGTAACCTAGGACAGTTGTTCAAATGTTTCTTGAGCTCTGTCAGGCTTGGTGCTGTGACCACTTCCCTGGGGAGCCTGTTCCAGTGCACAGCATCTGGGTGAAGGACCTTTTCCTAATATCCAACCTAAAACCCCACTGACAGCTCCATGACACACCTTGAGTCCTATCACTGGTCACTGGAGAGAAGAGGTCAGTGCCTTCTGCACCACTTCCCCTCATGAGGAAGCTGTAGGCTAATATGAGGTCTTCCCTCAGTCTCACTCCAGCTGAACAGTCCAAGTGACCTCCGCTGCTCATTGTATGTCTTCCCCTCCAGACCCTTCACCATCCTTGTCACCCTCCTTTGGACACTGTCTAATAGTTTAATATCTTTCTCATACTATGGCATCCAGGACTGCCCCCAGCACTCGAGATGAGGCCACCCCAGGGCAGAGCAGACTGGGACAATCCCCTGCCTTGCCCAGCTGGTGATGCTGTGCCCGATGCCCCCAGGACACTCTTGGCCCTCCTGGCTGCCAGGGCACTGCTGACTCCTGTTCAACTCGCAACAACCAGGACCCCCAAGTCCCTTGCCATGGTGCTGCTTTCCAGCCTCTCCTTCCCCAGTATATCCATACATCCTGGGTTGCCTCATTCCAGGTGCGGGATCCAGAACTTGTTTTTTTGCTTTGTATCTGATTAAATTGCACTGAGGAAGCTAATACTGTGCTTGCTGGTAAAGTAAGGAATTTTAGTTGAACAGGATTTCAGCACTTCCAGGACAGAACTATACCTTGTTTAAAATTCCTCTCTTCAATCCCTCTGCTTTGTCCTTTGCCAAGTACCTGAGACTCTTTACAAGGATCCATTCATAGCCTTCTCTTGGCTCTTTCCTGCCTGTGGCCCTGAAGCCCATCCGGGCTGTGGCTTCTGGGAAAAAACAGTGAAGAAGAAGAAAAAGCAACAGCAAAACCAACCAGCCAGTCAAAACCCCATTAGTTTATCTCCATACATTTTTCACATCAGTGTTCCTCCCTATCTCTCTTTTAAATCATGACATAAATGCTAGATCAAGGATAAGCATACTGAATGTTAGGAAAGAGAATGTCCTGAGAAAGAGAAAGGAAGCAATGCCAGGTAGACAGGAAGGCAGAAATGAAAAGCACTCAGTGGCGATGAAGGCAGGGGAAAAAGAAGCTAAGGAACAAGAAATGTAAGAAAAGTTGGAGACGGGGAAAAACCACTAGCATTTCATATGTCTATTGCAGAAGTTATCCAATTTGGCTATTTGTTTTCTTTACCCCTTATTCAGTAGTTAAGAAAACCAAATCCAGTTTCTTGATTTGAAAAGCTGCTGTGATTGTTATTCATGATTCCATTATTTTTTAATCAATTTTTACCTGTAACTTCAATCTTTCTGAGGAGTGTCTAATTTCAGAAATATCTCCACTGATGTCATGGTATTTTACTTCTGTATGAAGTGAAGTGCTATTGGAGATGAGTAAATCTATTACTATCTTCTACCTTTCACAAATCCATTTCACAAGGCTGCCTGCTCTGTCTCTTTAGAAGCTTGCTTGTACTACATAACTCTATTAGGCTCCCTTATGACTCCCTATTTATAACGATCTAAGTTTAGAAATATTTGATCACGTATTAGCAGTGGTATAATGTGAGAAGCTATTTGTATTTCTGTATCAGCAGATTAGGCATCAGCTATTTTCTCTCCTACATGGCACAGTAAGCTGCAGTGCTGCAGTACTTTGTCAGGAAGTACTGATATCTCAGAGGAGATATATTGGGTGTGCAACCATAACTGCATCCAATGGAGAGATATGAGTGCAGATTTAGACTGTTGTACAGTGTACTTTGTGCTGACAAACAAGTGTCCTTTCATGTTCCAGCAGGACACAGAAATTATTTTACAAGTTCTATGCCTTATTAGAAGTAGTATCCAAGTTTAAGAATGATCACATAAAACATGTAGTTATTTATTGTATTTAGCATAACAGGTAGCTGTTCTAGTATGTAAAGGTCACTGCTCTAAACAAAGGTTCTCAATCTAATGTCCAAGTTCTTTACTCTTACACTGTTATGGGAAGGATATAGATCGCAAGATGTGAGGGAAAGAAAGCTTTCCCTTTTGCATGTATAGCTATTGCTCTCATTAGGTTTCAATGTGGAATCACTGGGCTTTGTTTGGCTGAATACATCCGATATTTTCCCTCTCATTTGAATGGAGATATGGTCAGACTTCAGTGACTACACACACTGCAGTAGAGGCAAAATTATTCAGTCTTCGATCTGCAGATTTCCGGAGGCAGCAAGGCAAGTAGAAACATTTTTCTTTCCTATTCTTGATCAGGCTTTTTATCAGCCATGTGGAACCACTTTTGTTTGCTCAGCCACAGTTAGACTGAGGTACATTTTAATAAGATCCATGTGTTAGAAGGATTTTTAAGCCAAATACTGGAGAGTCTTCTCATTCCATGTTGGAACAGAATGTAAATCCTGCACATATATATCTGCATATGCATACATGTGGATGTGTTTGCATGCATACTTGTCTGTAGATATGGTTTTTTTCCCAGTTGTTTAGAGATGTTTTCCTCAGAAGTGTCAACACTAAAATTTCAGAAGCATTGTGGCTAAATACCATTGCAGTTTCTAATTGTCTTCTTGAAAGTACTGAAGTTAGATACTTACTCTAAACCATGTGGTATGGGTGGAATTAACAATTTTTCCGTCTGATGAGGATGGAATCAAGGACATATCATTATCGTATTTAGAAGTGGATTGGGCATTGTGGAAGTGTAAGGGAATGGGTGTTTCAAGAGTGAATGTGGCTTCAAAATGTGACACACTAATCCACTTTGCTGAATGTATCCTAGGGAAAAAAGTCAAGACCTGCAACTATTTTTCCATGTTTCTGCAGTTCAGACAACAAGATGAAATATGATAAAAACACAGTACTAAGAACTAAATGTGCTTTTATACAGAGGAGAATCCTCTTAGTATTTTATTATTTCCAGGATTTTCCAGGACTGTTTCTATGTATAGGACCAGTTTTGTGGTGGTGTAACAGCCTCTCAGTGGCATCAGCCCAGCAAAGGACAGTATAATGAAGAGAGAATGAGGCCCATTGTTCTCAACAGGAAGACAGTTTTTGACTTATATGATCAGAATAGCTCAGTGATTGCCTTGTTTCTTCTCTGCAAGAGAGGACACAGCTGGAGATAGAGGAGCACATTCACAGCACGTGGCTACCTTGGTACAAAGGCTAAGAACTGCTTTACTGACAGGACTGGCACAGACAATATCCCCAAATAAAGTCAGTTGCTGGGAAAATACTGCAAGTCAATCCACAGTGAGGAAGTTCATCTCTGCTCACTGCATCACCACCAAATGTGAAAAGCAATAGCTTTGAAAACTAAGCCAATCCATAGTTTTCTGAACAAGGAACTATCTCAGAGCTGAAAGAGGAATAAGTATCAAAGAAAACTGAATGGAAATGGAGGCAATTTGCTGCTGTAGGCATAGAGCTAGCGGAATTGCTATTTGTCAAGAACTGACCTTTTCCTCTTCGGTGGATCTACTTCCATACTGACCTATCTTAAAATCTAAGTAACTGCTGTCTACTCTGTGCTACCTTGGGATTAGAACTTACTCTGTCTGACTTACGTATTTCAACTGCTGTTCACAGTCTGGCAAGTAAGCAAATTCTGTTTTAAACTAGTTGACTCAGTTGTTTCACTGAAAGGAGTCAAAGGTAAGAGATTTTCCTTGACTCTACTCTCCTTTTTTTACTTACTGCAGAGTTTTCCTTGGTCACTTCTCTGGAAATGAGATCAGCAAACTAAATAGAATTTATTAGCATTTTTTAATTAAAGTTTGAAAAACGGAGGAGGGAAATGCTTCTTGAAAGGTGAAGGGAGTGGTGTTTTTCTTCTGTGGGACTGAAGGAACTTGATTTCTAGATAAACATCATTTTTGAAGATTTCATTCTTTCTACAGCTGTGGGCAGGACTGTATGCCTTTATGTTGTGTGTTCCCTGGACTGATTCCTATAACACAAGAGTTTCAAATGATACCTCATGCAGAGTAATGCAAAACCAACTGAATAGGGTCCTTAATATGTTTGAAAGCAGCCAATTTACATCAACAATGGAGTGAGCCTGTTTTGGCTGATATTTAAGAGTTGAAAATAAAGTCTTCACAAATATTTTGTTTGCAACAATCTATCTCCCTGCTATGAACATCCATGGTGGCTGAAGTGGGTTGCATTCCTGTTTTTGTCTAGTATGACATTTAGCAATCTCAAAGTCCAGGATCTGAAGTTCAAGGCCATCCTGTGATATGAGTCAGAAAACTTTGGGCAGCCCTTACACTACTAAATTTAAATCTTAAGGGATGAGGCTTTCAATTTTTACTTTCTTGGTCCTCCTACCAAGCCCTGCTGGTGTCAAGAGATTAGGGGCTTCCTTTTCAACGCAGTGAAGGTTTCAGCCTATCTTTGGTTTTCTGAAATTAGATGATCTCATGGTCCCCAGTTTCCAGGGACCACCTAGGTTGTTGCTCAGAATCAGTCTCCAACAGTTCATTCTTCCCAAAGCAATTTTTACCCCCCTGGAACCTCCCTTTACACAGAGTTCAGAAAATGATCAGTTTTCAATTTTAGCTGGAGCTTGCCACTCCCCACCCCCTCACCCTTGAATGTCAGTATTTCCTGTGGAAATCAAATTTTTCATTTCAACCATGTTTTAACAAAGAATCTAGCTGCCGCAAAACTTGGTCATAGTAAACTGCAAGCCAAACTGTGGAAACTCTTCATGCCAGTGCTCAAAGCAACCCAAACCACAGTCATCCTGCCTAGAAATTAATCAAAACAGCAAAGACAACACTGAATATAATTTTCAGCTAGAGTTTTACCCGCCTTCTGGAAATGGAACACACATTGGAACCAAATGTTGTTTAAATCAAATGAGTGATTATAGCAGGCGGTAAGACATGAGACATGTTCACTCATTAGTGATCTACTGGAATGTATTTGTGGCTTGGACATCCTCTTGACTCCTGAGAATCTTGATCCTGTTACATTTCCCACTATGATTTCGTTTTCCTTTCTTGGCAGAAGAGCCACAGACAATTTAGGTAGCTATCTTCATATGGGTTTAACAGATTTTGTCTGGCCCAAATGCATAAAATGCTAAACCAGATTAATTACTGTGAAGTTTGTCTCTTCCTTATGACTGAGAAGAAGTGTATTAAATCACATTAAAAGGGTCTATTTTAGAATATTCTTTCTAGTGGTTACCTGACAGGGGAAAAATCTGTCAGAAATAAAGTCCACCCAATTACACTGAAAGCTACTTTCTTTTGCAGTCATTCTGTCACAGAATCACAGAATTGTTAGTGTTGGAAGAGACTTCTGGAGGTGCTCTAGCCCAGCTTCCCTGCCAAGGCCGGGTCACCTAGAGCAGGTCACACAGGAATGGTTGGTTTTGAATGTCTCCAGAGAGGGAGGCTCCACACCCTCCCTTACATAAGGTGTCCATCTTGGGAAGTCCTGCTGCTCTCTCCCAAGTTGTAGCTAATTTGAATTTGTATTTCACAAAGAAACATTCTGTGTGATCAGCTAAGACAAAATCTCATTACTATGGTCTAGAATTTTCCTTAAAGGATGGAAGGCAGCCCCACGTCTTGCAGCAAATATCTTACTGCAAACTAGGCTAAATTGGATACTGCTTTCATATAAATAGTTAAGCAAACTAGCAGTGGATATAGCACTAAATAGGAAGAGCTTTATGGTCCTGCAGTTGGGAATGATAGCTCTTATTTCTGATTACCTCCTTGTAAACGTATGGAAAACTAGTTGAATTATCTGTTCATAATTTGGGAAGGTTACTGGCCACTCACAATGCATTAGGGAAGTTTCCTAAAGTATCTATAGCTTTTTATTGCTGTCTGCATATTTTCATACAGTCAGATCAGTTGGGAATTTGTTTTGCTGTTAAAAACCCCCAAATCTCCACCCTATCTAATAACATAAATTGGATAGCCCCAAAATGCTTTTGTGAAAGGTGAATTTAAAAAAAAGAGATTAAATAAAATCTCAAAAATGTCAGTGTTTGGATTTTTCCATATAAAGTTGTGGGGTTTTTTTTTTCCTTCAGAATTTCAAGAAACAAATCCAATCATCCAGCAATTCTTAGGTAACATCAGTTCTTTTCATTGCAGATTGGAATAAATTCTTATAAACATTTGCTTATGGAACAACCACTTTTTTGACATTGCTGTACTCAGAAGTACTCAAGAGCAACTGAGAAATTAGTCCAGTGAATATTTGATGTTTGGCAGCTTAACACTCCTTTAGTAAAAGAAACTTCACTGGTGTTATCTCACTTTCTATATTTCTGTATAAATGAAACACAGAAGAGCTCTGCTGTTTGCCGTGCATTTTCTCTAAATGACTCAAACATGGATTTCCATTATCAGAAATCCATGTATATGTATATTTAGGAATACAATTCACATATGACTTCATTTTACCACTGTCCAAATCCAATCACAGAATTTAATATAAATAAGTGTTCATTGTGAACTCTTTTAGAGATATATTTTTTCATTTGTTTCTCATTAAAACTAGCAGTGTAGATTCAACACTCGTAAATTATAAAATTTTATCAGAATGTTTTACAGCATATTTATGAAGTAAAAGAGAATGTTTGACCTTGAAAAGACAAAGTTTAGTTTTCATAAAAATTTTAAAAATTAAGGAACAGAGCACAGTCTGTCCATTTTCCCATCTGTACTCCCACATGGAAAAATTTTGAAACATCATAAAAGAAAAAAATTGGGTAAGGGGTAAACAATTCTTAATATCTTCATGTCAGTAGTGTTAATGGTTTTTAAAAAAAAGCTGAAATTAAAAATTTCATGGAGTTATTTTAGATCTCAGTTGCAATTTTTGTAATTAAGAAAACCAACACAAGTAGGGTAATATTTTGTTAAAAATAAACAATGCTTTCAGAACAACTAACAGCTTGGTATCTTTGGGGTTTCAGTTGTAATTTGACAAAGGCATTCTAGTAAGGTCTTTCAATGTCCTTATCTCTCAAGAAAAGGTACAGGACATTTCATTACCTCTGATGTCCTCAACTACTACATGGCCAGGAAAGGAAAATCAATATGGAATATGCAACAAGAGGAAACAAATGTATGTGTTAGTGCAGTGTTAGATAGTGCAGTCTGGGCTCTAAAAATCTTGTTCAGGATGGACCTCACATTCTTCAAACATTCTTGGAGATCTCTGATGTCTTTTGGGCACTCCAGATCCAGACAAATCAAGGAAACTTAATTAATCACCCACCAAACCCAGAAGTGTCCTCCTCAGGTCCAAAGGGTTGTAGGAAAAATACAGCCAAAATATGTACTTGAAAAATAATTCCATGTCCCTTTGTCAATAATTCTTGTCAGCGCTAGTACTGTGGTGAAGGGTCCTTTACCATCAGTTGCCTCAAATTTTTCTTAGTCTATCTATTTCTTCGAGAATTGGATTTGTCTCATGAAAGTTGCTCTGTGTGCTAGGTTTTCTTCATCAGCTTGCACAGTGGTTCCCATTTCATGTATTTGAATTCCCTTTAGAAGACCACTGCCCCCATTAACTAATTAAACTGGATTCATATTTCATATGGCAGGAGTTACACTGGTAAAAACAAATCCTGCCAAGATCAAATGGGGCACAACTGGCTTTCCTCTGAACACCACCACTCTCTCTTTGCCCCTCGGCATTGCTGACCTTGGCTCTGGCTGTTGTTGACATTGTCACTTAACAGGAACTTGTTGCAGGTAGAATGAGAAGGCTTACTCACGAGAGTGTTAAAGTAACTTAATAAAATACAGTTTTAGTGAAGAAAAAAAAATAGTTTATAATTGCAGCAAGTATCTCCTACTCATACTAATCTGTGAACATTTGTATCTTTTAATATTCAGTATTTGAAAGGGAAATTCAGTATGTTAGTTAATAACAGTGGCTGATACTAATCATTATAGCAATGCCACAAAATTAATTTATGTGCCTTTGTCTTGACCTGTTGTCAGACTTGCTTTTCCTATTGTGGAGTATAATTTGATGAATGCAAAAAGCAGTATTTGAAAAAAAAAGGACTAAAATTGCAAATGGAAGGCCAACAGCAAGGTAAAAACCTACATAAAAACTGTTCTAACACTTCTGAGAGGGCACAGCATTAGGCTTTTATGTTTTAACATTTTTATGTGAATTGCTGCTGACCCGTGCAATTATTCAAAATTTGGGACAAGCCCAGTTTGTATCTAGGATAAGAAACTGGTGATAGATGCTCTCCAGTTAATCTGCCAAAGACACAGAAAATTCCATTTCCCTTATATCAAGAATACAACAGCAGATAGTTTATTTGCTCACAGCTTCAAGTCCCTTTAGCAGTACCAGACAAAAGCATATTCATACCTGTCTTTTGATTTTCCTTATGGCTATGCTGCCAGCCCTTAATCTAGTGGTCTATTTGGCATTCTGATCCTCTTCTCCAGCTTCCCTCATCTTTTATCTCTTCCCATAAACACACAAAACTCCATTAAAACAATAAAAAGGCTAAAAAGCTCTTCCATTCAGATATAAATTGTACACTGCATGGCAATGTATTTCAGTGTTTGGGATATGTGTCTAGGACAATTTTAATAACTCCTAATTCTTTTTTCTTGTTACTCATTACACTCATCAAGCTTTCTGTGATTTGATACCAAGCACAGCAGATGTGCCATGTGGTTCTCCTTAGCTGGCTGTATGCAAACATAAGTGCACACTCCTTCTGAGTGTTCCTGAGGTGGGTTGGGTAGAGAATTACTTGCCACTAACAATAAGCAGCAGTTAAACTGAAGTAGAAATACTTTATCTAAACTTGTGATCAGGGCAAAATATCAAAACTTGTGATCAGGACCATAGCTCTCTCTCTTTCATCCGATGCACAACTATACTTATTTCCCTCCTTTCAGTGCTGTATCTTTACCTCTAATGTGATGAATTTGGTGTTAACTCAGCTGAACTGGTTTATCAGTTGAAAAAAAATCCTTACTTGGCAGATGCCTCTTCTGGTTTTGATTTGCAAATCTACTGTTGGCTTAAAAGGAGACAAAGAAATTGAGGAAATAAGCTTCTTGGACAAAAGCATCTTGCTTGGACAACATCTATCTGTTCTGAAAAGAGAGTTTAAGAGGTTATGACTTTGCACCAAGATAAGAGATAAGCCTTTTTTGTTTGGGGGCCTAGAAAAGCCTGTGTGGGTTAGCTGAGGACTTAAAATAGCTTTATTCTGACTGAGATGATGATTTAATTCGATGCTTTCTTGAAAACCCAAAATAATTCATCAAAAGCCCTTCATAAGATTTTATAACCATCATTGTATGTGGTTATGTACACATAGAAGAAATATATTCAATCTGTTGGAAGAAATATATTCAATCTGTTGGCTTACAGTGTCCAGTTCTGAACTAAAGGAGGCAGAGTTCAAGCCAATCAGTGATGCAGTTTTCTCCTTGTCAAAAGTAAACTCTTTTACATCTGCACACATCTAACTTTTACCTCAACCCAGAATGCGTAACTTTCCCACTTAAATGCCTTTTTTGGTGGCAGTGTAATTTTTAGCCTTTGATATATAATATTTATATCTATAGGCACACACGTTGAACACAATTGTATGTGTATTTATATGTACATTTAAAGATGCATTTTACAAAGGCAGACAGCACAGGGAACAATTTAATTATCAGTATCCACTTCTAGAACCTAAATTAAGCTGTAAATGAAAGAAAGTAGACACTACTCTCTTTCACTGGCAGTTTATTCACCAGAATCTCTATGTAAGGTCACTATCATTGATCCCATTCTAATTTTCAACTGATTTGAGTCCCTTTGAGGCCATCAAGTTCAAACGCCTACTCAGAGCAAGTCCATGAGATCACTGAAAAAATAGTAAAAGGAAAAAAATTTCCAAGACTTGAAACTAACATTGGTCTTAAAACTCTGAGCTGTGTGTTCTCCTTAAAGAAGCTGCTGCCACAGGAACTGTTCTTTTAACAGGAATTAAAACTTAATCTCTTTAGCACTGTAAATCACAAAGTAAGGCCAGTGACCAGTGTAAATACTTGTCAGATTATTCTAATCAAAAAATACTTATTGTTTTATTACAAGCTACATTTAAAAATCCATATTAATAATAGCAACTGTAGGGCACGTTTCAAAACCTTAATTTATTCAACTACATCAAAGGAAAATAAATAACATTTTTGGCTTTAAATTTCTATTGTTTGGCACATAATAATGGAAGGATGTATGAGATACTAACAGCAGATTAAAGAAATCAAGGGATAAAATATTCAGAATAAATTGCTCGGCAATTATCTCTTTCTAGAACAATCCAGGTTGTTTTTGTAGTTGTGGAGGAAGCAGCTTTGGAAATAAAAGCCACCATCTCAGCCAGAACTTTCTGCACACACAGGCCATGTTTAGCTGCAGTGTTACCTATGTCTTCCTGCTGCTGCTATCTTGATCACTTACTTTGTTTTCAAAGGGCATGTCTGTTTCCATGGAACAAATAAAGCAAATCTTTCAGACCATTCTAAGATTTATATATATATATATATATAAATATATATATATATATATATATATATAAAGAAAAGCTGATGCTCCTATCTTTTGCCTTCTGGTTGTGCTCTTGGCATTTACCTGGTCATGTCTTTCGCATTCTGTTCTCTTCAGTCCCTCTGTTCTGTTTCTGCAGACAGGGATCTGTGTAGGATGCAGGAAAACCCCACAGAGTGATTTTATTCGTAATGAGAACACTACTATACATCTGATGAACATATGGACCTCAGTGGTTCGAGGACAGGGGTGAATTTTTGGATGATATCTTATTTGCTTACTTCAGTTGTTACTTTTAAGATTCATTAAAGAGAATTGGACTTAAAAAACCACTTCCCTTGAGATGAAAGCTTTTTTCCAAACTGGATGTTCATCCTAGCAATCACCAATTATCTTTCCCAATAAATGCTTGAAACAAGGACCTAATATAAAAATAGATTTTTTTTTTTTTTCCCCCCCAGTTCTCCCTTCATGGCTATTGGATCACAAAACCAGAAATGTCAAAGTGCTGGTTAAGAGACTTCAGGAGTTGTCCTACAATTTTTGTGTAGAACGTGATACATTTTCCATTCCCTTTAATCAGTTAAAAATCTGCCCTTTTCCAGGACAGATAAAATCCTGAAAGGTACTCTTATGAAAGAAACATAAGCTGCCTAGCTGAACATAATTTTTTGCCCTTCATATCTATTTGAAGCAAAAATCATTGGCCCAGATTGTCCTGCCTAAATCTGCAAATAAAGAAAATGTTCAGTGTAAAACCTCCTTCTGAAAGGTTCAAGGAGGGGGATGGAGACTTGAAGCTACCTATATTTTTCGTTAGTGCAGCATCTTGCCTTTCTGCTCACAGGATTGTTAGAAACCTGCTGTGGGTGTCCAGAGTTTAGTGCAAGGTAAGGAGGAAATACAGAAAAGGATTTAGAGAGAAATGAGCTAGATGTGCTCAAAGGGAGGGAAAGATCATGTCTTCCTCTTGTCTCTCCATCATCATGACACATGGCAGTAGAAAGCTCTTGGATACTCATTTGGTTTCCATTTCTGTAGAATATATTAAAGGTTGCAAGGAAGCTGTATTTATCCCTGCTAAAGCCCTGGGAGACTGACTAGTCTGTAATCACATAAGAAGCCTGTGGCAAAACATAATTTGAACTTGTACCTTCTGGTTGCTAGTTCAACCATTGGCTTTTGCATTTTTTCTCTTTTTCTGTGGGGCTCCATGGGGGCAAGGCAGAGGGATCAGTTCTTGGTATGGACTGTAAAGAGACAGACAGAGTCAGTCTGGAGACAAACATGCTTGAATCAGCTTTGCATTTGATAAAAGTCTCAGATTTACTGTAACTTCAGAATGCTGGAGCAAGCCTTCTACCAAAACTGAAAATTGAGTTAACTCCTTCACAAATATATTCTAAGCTAATGTATTTAGAGCGAGCTTTGTGAAACTCCCAGTGTTTTGTTCCCTCCAGAACCAGTGCATAGTCTTCAGTTGTTTTTGTTTAAGTTAACAACTGGAAGAAACGCCCTTCCTCTGAGATCATTGATGGCTTGCAAACTTTGCCATAATGTTCTAACTTTCCCCTTCAGAGCAGTATTTACTGTGCCAGCAGTGAAGCTGAGTATGGTAATTTCATTATAACTCTATCAAATGTGAATCATCACAATCCAAACCTGAAAAGGATCTTGTTACACTTTTTAAAAAATACCTGTTCTAAATAATCACAATCAGATTCATTGGGAATATAAAATTTACAAGGAAATCTTTTGGTTTGATTTTCACACCAGAAAAAGGTCCTTCCTTTGAAATCTCAAGCATAAGCAGCAAATAAAGGCTTTGTGCAAAATGTCTTATTTATAGTGGTTAGAATCTTTTTTATTACATCAATAATGTCATACATCATCATGACATTTATCAGTCATTTAACCTAGGTAAACTTATTATGTCTGATGTAATTCCACTGAGATACATCTGTTGTATGCTTTTTGTGCTATTTCTAGCATGGATGGGGTTTAGAACTATGTTAATTAGAAGTAGGAACACTTTTTTTTACTAATTAGCCCACTATTATTTTGAAACCATGAACTGTATTCTCATTGCACAACTTCCTGGGGAGGCTCTATTGTTTAGAGGAAAAAGTTATAGAGAACAACTTATGACTCAAATTTCTTATATTTCAGTGTGACATATGGCACATACTCATATTGCTTTCTCAGTTTCAGCAAAAAATATCCAGATTTTTCACTTGCCTGCTACTAAATGTCCCATGAAATTTCAGAATGAAATGGCAAACACAGAGTGCACTCCTGAATTTTCTAAAATAATATGAAGTCATTCATGTTTGATGCAGCAAATATTCCTTCAGGCGACTTATTATCTGTGAAGTTCAGTTTATAAATAAAGTGATGCCAGACTCAGGAGACATACTTTTACTTTTCCTGATGCTCAGCTCACATTACCAATCTCATCCAGTCACATAGGTTCATGGAACAGTTTAGGCCAGAAGAGACCTCTGGAGGTCATCTCGTCTAGCATCCTGCTTACAACAGGCTCAGCTTTGAAGCTGGGCTCAAATATTTCTCATAGTCATATTCAGTCAAGTTTGGAATCACTACAGATGGAGAACATAAACCTTGTCCAAATAACCTGTTCCAGAATTTAATTGCTTTCATGGTGAAGAAGGATTCCCAGGAAGGAGTGGTTAAAGATTCAGAACATGAATAAAAAGTGTCATGATACAGTATCAGTTGTTTTGGAGAGGGAAAGAGTCTGAGACAGACTTTGCAAGGGGAATTATAGCTAGGTTTTTTGCAATTATTCTATTCTGCTGCTGGGTTCTTAGTAGAAGTAGAAAGCAGTTTTCATGGGGTAGCTATTTAAAACGTGACCTACAGTGCTTGAAACAACAGCCCAGAACTTCCCACTCCAGCACACACAAAAATCCCAAAAAACACATTTTATAAGTGCTTGGAATAAGAAAACTGCTCCATCCTCTGAAATAAAAGCGTGGAAAGATGGTCTCTGATCAGCAAAGCAACTCCAGATTTAGAAGAGCTAAAACTTGGAGCTTGACAGTAGTTGAGACCCCCCCGAGATGGAGAGTTCAGGTGAGACTCCTTTATTCCCACATCTGTATGTTTTTACTGCTGCTATAGGTACTGAGTTTCTGTTTTATTCACATGGGGCTGTTCCTATTCCCATGCTGCCTCATGAAGGCTATAGACATCCAAATAATGCTTCTTTTTGTTTGGTCCTGTGCTATTGCTGTCATTCCTATCTCCCTGTTGCCATGCAGGAACTGATGGCAGTACCAGGTCCCTGCCTAACATGTGGAGTTAGTCAGCTGTTTTGGGCACTTTTTTTCCTTTCCTGTGGAAGACAATACAATCCAGCAGAATTTTATATACTTTGTGCTAACTAATCACATATAGTGTTCATACACTCATAGACAACCTGGCTTTTTCTGAGAGACTATTTGCAGAGGGGAAAGAGTTTCTAACCTTAGGCATGCAGATCAAATTTGTAGTGACAATTTAGGATTTTTTTTCCATCTGTTCTATAAAGTAATGCCTGGTAGTCAGAGGAAGGAATAGACACTCAGGGAAGGCATCATTCTTCCTTCTCCCATCCCAGCAGAGCTCACTAGGAAAGACCCCACAGTCTGTCTTGAATTTGTAGAATTTCCTTGGCATCCATAACTGCTTTTTCCCCATTCTGATGGCATTTACTGAGGGTGGATAACAGCGCCAAGTTAGTGTGCACTCATTTTTTATTGTTTTACAGTGCTCCCTAAGTCTGTATAATCCCTTATGCTATAAATTAATGAGTAGAACCCTATTTACCTATCTATGCTAATAATGATGCTTTACATTACAGTGGAAATACTAATCATTATCTGCATCTACAGCAAAATTATAAAGTACAGCATCAGAGTATCTTCCAAGATGAAGACCATCTTCTGTCTGAAATGAAAGCAGAAGCTGTAAGCAAACAAAGAAAGGGAAAGAGGCTTCTCTTCTTTAATTTGAGTCAGGAAAGGACAGGGTTAATATTTTGCCTTTCAGGTACTAAATGTGCTCCATGAGTACTTCCTCTGATGACCTAAACATGGCCTACAATAGTCTTCATAGTTTCCTATCTTAAATAACTAGCAGCTTGATTGTGATTTTATCTTCTTTTTGCTGAGACAGTTATATGAGAGTGCTGACCTTCAGCTAACTGCCTGTTTCCTCTGCACAGGGTACACAGGACGTGAGAACTTGGTTCAATTAGGCACATTGAGTCGCATGTAAGTGGAGGCCTTGATCGCCACAAGCGATAGAATTGTTTTAGTTCACATGTTATGGTATCTTTGTGGTCTGCTTGTTACAACAGGGGAGTCCCTGACTCATTTCTACCTTGCCAGTGTACATACAATAACTGATAGAGGAAAAATATAACTGTGCTTGCCAGTGAGGCCAGAAACAACCATAGTTGTTGTAACAGCTCTTCAGCACCTCAAGCTGTATTTTTATTTAGCTATTTAAAGTAATTAGTACACAAATTGAACAGTTATAAATGCCATGACAGTTGACAATGCAGTCCAAGTAGGGAGCAGCAAGGAGTGTTATTCCTCAGGGGTTGGTACTGGGAGCAGTACTGTTTAGCATCTTTTTCAGAGGATTGAGTGCACCCTCAGCAAGTTGGCTGATGGCACCAAGCTGTGTGGTGCACTTGACACGCTGGAGGGAAGGGATGCCATCCAGAGAGACCTTGAGCTCTTTGGGCCTGTGCAAACCATGGTAAGTTCAACAAGGCCAAGTGCCTGGCCCTGTACCTGGGTTGGTGCAATGCCAAGCACAACCACAGGCTGGGCAAAGAATGGATTGAGATCAGCCCTGAGGAGAAGCACTTGGAGGTGTTTGCTGATGAAAAGCTGAACATGACCTGGCAACCTCGCAGGCCAAAAATCAGTTGTATCCTGGGCTGCATCAAAAGCAACATGGGCAGGTCAAGGGAGATGATTCTTCCCCTCTACTCTGCTCTGGTCAGACCCCACCTGGAGTGCTGCATCCAGATCTGGAGCCCCAATATAGAAAGGTCATGGACCTGTTGAAGAGAGACCAGAGGAGGCCGTGAAGATTATCAGAGGCCAGGAGCATCTTTGCTATGAAGACAGGCTGAGAGAGTTGGGGTTGTTCAACCTGGAGAAAAGAAAGCACTGGGGAGACCTTATGACACTTTCCAGTACCTAAAGGGACTACAAGAGAACAGGAGAGGGACTCTTTACAAGGATATGCAGTGACAGGGCAAGGGAGAATTGCTTTAAACTGGAAGACAGTATGTTTAGATTTGATATTAGGCAGAAATATTTACTGGGAGGGTGATGAGACACTGGAAAAGGATGCCCAGAGAAGCTGTGGATGCCCCATCCCTGGAAGTGTTCAGGGTCAGGTTGAATGGGGCCCTGAGTAACCTGGTCTTGTGGAAGATTTCCCAGTCTGTGGCAGGAGGATTGGAACTTAATGATCTTTAATGTGTCTTCCAACACAAGCCATTCTATGATTTTATTATTTCCTTTGGGAGAAGGAAGTATTAAAACCTACAAAGGGCCATTGCTCTTCAGATGAGGGTTGACCAGGAGTTTCTGTACGGGATGAAATGAGCATAGGGATAGGGATATTTTAAGTCTTGATATACACATAACAGAGCTAGCATAAAGCAAGTAATGTTGCAGACAAGAGTTTGGATGAACTGTGAACTCAACACTTAACTCCATCAAGCAGACAGCTAGACTTAGAGGTTTACATCCACAACAGGTCTTTCTTTAGGTTTTGATGGCTTGCATTTTGGAATATCTAATTTAACTCAAAGATTGTGCAGGAGCACAGATCCCTAAGCCAGAATAATAGATGCCACCAGACAGATGCCTTAAAGTTGGCTAATACAGTGCTTGAAATTTTAGTGCTTACTTTAGTCATGTATCTGATCTGCAAGACCCACTATGCCTGTCAGGCTGTAAGGGCAGTGACTAAATAAGTTAATTTCTGCATTGTAGACTGTAAGGTGGCCTCTGTGCTTTTGGAGAGAACCCTTGGTACATTTACCAGGTGGGCAAGCAGAGATCCTTAATTCTGCTTCCTTGATTCCTTAAGGCTGTTTTCCAAATGTTTTAGCTTGCTGACACAATGCTTTATAGTAGGTCTATGTCCCTATGAGGCAAGACAACAAAAACTACATAGGCAGCAATTCATTAATTCTGTCATTATGGCATAAATCAGTCTGTTGGAGTGAGGTGGAATGGTCATTTCGTCCTGAATGATATATTTTGCTTGCACTGGTTCCACGATAATTTT
This sequence comes from Corvus cornix cornix, assembly GCF_000738735.6. NCBI lineage: Eukaryota > Metazoa > Chordata > Aves > Passeriformes > Corvidae > Corvus > Corvus cornix. Next base: position 101,519,835 of record NC_047056.1, on the reverse strand, counting down.
TAATTACAGTGAAACTTTCCTCAAAAATTTTTAAAAAGTTTTAAACATGGTATTCCATAGATTTTTAGTGTCTCTTATAATGAGGCTTCACACATTTTGTGGATTGTGTGCTGTGACAGTTAGGGTAAGAAGGGATTATTTTCACCTATCATATTGCCCCATCTTAGTGCAAGGCAGACAGGCAGATCCTATAGTAACTCCAGCCACCTCTGTCCCCTCTGTCCTACAGGACTTAATAGATTAATATGAAAAAGGAAACTCATATATGCGCTGAAGAAAATATGTTGAATGGATGGAAAAGGACAAAAAATATGGAAGTCACTGTATACATCTCCTCATACAGTTTCAGTATAGGTTTTAACAGTAAAAACTGCTTAATTTATAGGGATTAGCTGAAAAATTAACTGACATTTCTACTTTGAACTTCTTGAAAAGAAAATGTGCCAGGGCCACCATGTATTAATATATTTAGTTGCTGGAAAAAGGCAATCACAGTGTTTCACTGTTATCTTGCTCCTTATCTCATTCTATTCCTAATTCCTCAGGCTAATAGCATTCCTCAATAGCAGCTGATATTAATGTCTTTCAATATCAGATATTAACAGTAAAATGTGATTTCACCTAGAGTGTTTTCCCTGGACTGGGTTTTCCATTTACTACCACTTCACTGACACAGGAGAAGTTTATGAGCCTTAACTTACAGAGTTCACAACTTGAATCATGTTGCTTAATTTTAATTTGTCTGTTCAGTCTCATGATCAATGAAGAGGAAGTGAGCAGAAAGCTCTACTTCCAGAGAGTGATGATCCCATTTGCAGTCTGAATCAGGGTCTGGAAATGACCCTCTCTTCTGACACTGCAGAAACCCAGAGTGATTAGTTCTCTTCTTTATGTTACTAACTAAATGGTTATACTGGGAAGCAATGAATACATGAAGCCTTTTCAATAAGTGCTAGACGGTGCTCAATAAAGGAGATTACTTGGAAGGTCTTTGAAGAAGTAGCAGTAAAACAATATTGTGAATATTCAAAAGCATTTTTGTGCTCTGTTCATAATCACTGATCATATGGTACCAGCCCACTGCAGGAAGCTTTTTTTTTCTGTATTATCTCACTCTTAATTCTGTTTCTGTCCTGTCAGATCAGTAAGTGGCTAATACATATTCCTGTTTCTCTCAGTCAAGTCTTCCAGACTTTTATTGTGCATTATATGAATACTGTTGCTGTGAGAGTTTGGATAACTCATAACTTTACGAGCAAATGCCAAATGCTTCAGTGAATATTGATGGAAAAACTACATTAGCTAATACAAAAGACCTAGCTGTCAGTAAAAAGCCTATTTTAGCCCCTTTCAGGACAACATCAGATCAACTGTAGGCTACACTGTGCCTTTTTAAGCTTTCCTTAGCTACAGCGTTTCATCTTAATTACTGTACAGTGTGTATCACACTTTTGCTACATTATTTTACCTTATACGTCCTTACAATGGCAAAAAGTGGCACTATAATAGATCCTAATGTGTTAGCAGGAAATTAGAGGATTCAAGCAGTATTTTTTAATCTTTCTAGGACGGATTTATCATTATCTAACAAAGTTCATCTTTCATTTATGAAAACTGTGGTTAAATTATTTGGTCATATGATTTTTCCCACATTGCACACATTGTTGTGGTTTCCTTTTACCTCCACTTAGCTTTATTCAAAAGAAAGCATGAAAGGAAGACAGTAATTTAACAGTGGAAAGAAGGAGTAAATGTGAGAAACAAAACCAAGAGACTGATCTGATGAATTCAACTTGCTTGAGTATACCTGTAAACAAACACCATTTCCTCAACCCCAGATTGTATACTGATAATCTCACCAGCATAGAGGCAGGGCTGCATTGTCATTAGCATGGACTCAGATTAGTTACTGTGTTATGTTTATTCCTTTCATTTCTATATGCTATAGATTATATCCACTTATTAGTTCAAACTCCTGGGAAGGTGGCAGGGGATTTCTTACCACTAGTAGAACATACATGTAACATGTCTCCTGCAGAGTAAACAGGATTGGTGTTAGATCAGCTGCTGGCCAGCAACAGGTCAGCTCTGAATTTCCACTGAGACAAACCTCACAGTGGGGATATCCTGTCAAGAATCTGAGGTGTGGACTGGTTTTGTTTTAGGGAGTGGGGGTATTCTTGTCTTTTAAACATGGACTAGCCTTTGCTTTAAGTTCAGTTTGGCATCTTGTCTGCTCACAAGTTTCCCAGAAATTCATTTTAACACTGGAGAATGTATTATCACATACCTAATGTGATTAATGTGTATATGAAAATAAGCTTTCCCATAAGTGAAGAAATATAAAACTAAGATTCCCATGACCATTTGTGATTACAAAGACTACATCCATCTTATTCTGGAAATCAATGTAATTCCTCAGTCAAATAAAAGTTGGTGTGTGCGTGCATCACATTTAACAAAGGTAATATGAAAATCACTTTGTCATGTCTATAATGAACTAGTGTTACTATATGATTGTCAAAATCAATATGCATGCTAAATATTGCAATACAGCTTTAACTACCAACATTTTTCATATTCCATTGAAGAAATAATATTTTCAAAATGCATTGGCCTGTCATTAGAAAGATATGTATATATATACACATATATATTAAAAAGGTTGTTGGATTGTTTCCAGCTAAGACTATTGCCTTACTGTGTTAGGTGCTGCACACATTTAGAAAGTGAAATAGAACAATGGCTACAAAGTGCCAGTAGAATAGAGACAAAAGGAATACTTTCTTCCCTTGATCTTAAATAGTTCTATCAATATATTTGAATGGTAACTAAAGAACATGGGCTAGATCTTCACAGCTGTAGAGTTCACTCTAACTTCAGGATTTCTCCCACCCACTGAAGCCAAACCCAAAGTACCCTCCTCAGAAGCAAGCTAAGCTAGCAAAAAAAAAGGGCTAGCCAATAAGGGCCAAATAAAGAAGAATCCTTCTGCTCAGTGTTATGAATGAATTACGAGTGTCCTCTTACATTGGACATCTAAACTTCATTGCTGAAAGAGGAGGAGAAACTGATCCCATGATATTCACCAGTTTAGGGTCTAGATCCTGGCCTAGAGGATGCAGAAAATCAGGATTATAGCCTAGATCAGGTCAGGGGCCCAAACTCACATCCTATCAGTGTGTTGGAAGCATCTTCTGGGATGCAGCTACAGATAAATCTTTTCACCCCTCTGGGGAGTCACCACTTCTTCTGGCAGATGGCTCCAGAGCTGTCCTCACCCCTTTTACTGTGAGATTGCTAGGATGAATCTGTCTAACATCAATTTCCAGCTCTAAAGTTCCCATTACTAATTTCTTTGCAGAATAGTCCCATTCTTTTGGATAATTCTGCCACATCTGAGCACCGTATATTCATATAATCAAGCTTTCCCTTCTCTCAGCCTTTTCTTTAAGTAGACGAGAAGACTGTGCTCCTTCTCTGGGAAAAAAAAATAGTGACTCTCTTTGAAAACTTCTTGAACATTCTATGATTCCCAGACTTTTTCACACTAGTAATGGATACAATATTCTGGTAGAAATCTTACCAGCTCTGTGTGCAGAGGAAAGGTCATTTCCTAATTTCTAGATATCACCATTTATGCATCCAAAAATTGGATTAGGCTTTCAGCTTCCACATGGTAGCTGAGAGTACATGCAGAGATGATTATCTGTGATGATGGTCTCTGCTTTAGCTGGAGATCTTTCTGTGATATATTGCACAAGTGTGTTTTCCTACCATTATTTCTGTTTGTTCCTTGCTTTTAAAAAACATTGTGCCTACATTGAGTTTGCTTCTATTCCTTAAAACTTCTGAATCCTGAATCAGATGAAATGAATATATCATACTGGGCTTAATATTTTGTATTATCTTAAATACACAATCCAGTTTCTGGTGCAAGCCTGTTTTATAGGATTTTTTTTCAGATTTTTCTTTCAGAATGTTAGTGCGGTCAGTATGTTCAAAGACATAATTTTAAGTCACTTATACACCATTGTGTGAATCAAGACAAATTAGATATAATTCAAACCACCTCCACTAATTTAGAGGGTCTTTAGATATAGGATGAAATAGACAGATTTCTCAGAACTCCAAGCACACAAAACACATCTGCAACAGTATGTGGGATGAACAAAATAGTGTATTACTCACTGAAATATCTTGGTTCACTTGGCAGACTTCACCCACAGTTGTGCACAGTACGGGTGGTTATTATCATTCTGTAATTAAAGAAGTAATTTTATTAGTATTAATTTTTAATGTAAGGCTTACTCAGGTTACTGGGACCTGATTTTTGAATGCATGAGAAAGCAGCTTGGTATAGATTTAAACCTACTCATCTTTGGTAGATTTAACAAGAACATGATCTTTCCTTCAGTCTGTTGAGAAGTCCTTAAAAAACAGTAATTGTGAAAGTTAAACTCTGTGTGCTCTCCCTCTTTCTTCACCCTATTTAAAAGAGAGATACAGAATATCTAGCACATCGTGGTATGGGAACTAGCCCTATTTTAAACACGCATTAGAGAAACCACCATCTATTGTTGTTTAAGATGAACATAAAATTGCTTTAATCCTCTTCATAGAAAAAACATTTCATTCTAGGCCTGGGGTGAGTAGTAAAGATACATTTTTTTAAAATTCTTCATTCTTTATACTATCCTTTTGCAAATCTCCATGTGGCAGCCTTGCATCTCCTATGTACAGCAATGTGTTTAGGTTAGTGGATGTGTTTTGAGGTTATTCAAGGGCACCAGGGGTTTTGTGTGCAAGTATAGCAAATAATTGAATTAGTTCAATCTAATAAGAATTATCTAATTACAGTAACAACTGGTGAAAATTCTATATACCCTATCAGAGACAGAATGATCACAGTCTATACACAGATCCTAATAATTTAAAACTCATTGAAAATGGGAAGTTGAATCATTTGCAGCTGAACAAGGCTCTGAAATTTTTTATTTTTCAGATTTATATGTCAAGACAAGATTTGGAACTCAACAAGTAATGCAGACATTTTGGATCAGATCCAAAATGTTTTACATATTCAGAAAATCCTATGGATAAAAGTATAGTTCAAACATATAACGTGATACCAGTAATAAAGAGCTGTGTTAAGAAAGAGTAGGCAATTTTAAATTATTTTAAATAGACAACCTAAGCTAGAGGATAGTTATTGCCTCCTATTAAATTTCAGAAACCAACACATGAAACCCTGTTTTGGAAAGAGTTGGCCAACTTAAGTTGAATAAGTTTCAGTTCTTAATAGTATCATGTTAACAGACTAAATCCTTGACAAGTTTGGACTTGCTTTGGCAGAAAAAAATAGCATCACTCTAAATGCACAGACTTGACTGACAATGCTGAGTTCCAGCAAATTCTTTACCAGAATTGATACTGTTAAGTGACATGGTGCTGACTGATTAATGCTCTAGCACTATCTCCAGTTGCACCACAGTGATATTTGCTGAAGAGGTGTACATCAATACTCAAGAAAATGTGGTTATGTAAAGTTGTTTCATAGAAATTGCATTCATAGAAACACAGAATAGTTTGGGTTTTTAAAAGTCATCTAGCCCAAAGCCCTGTCAGATCTTCAAATAAATCAGGTTGCTCAGAGCCCCATCAAACCTGACCTTGAATGTGTTTGCAGTAGACACAATGCAATGTGTTAGTAGTAGTTGCTGTTTTGGTGTGCGTTAGTCTTTTAAGTGTCAAAACCAATAGAAGGCTCATTTTACATATATAGCCTTTAAAAATTTATAATATATGTTAAAAAGTGTTCCATTTTCAGACATAGGCACACTGAAGGACTGAGCTTTGCAACAGGTTGAAGAAGATGTTAAAACAGAGACTGAAGCCCATGTTGCCTGACATAACCTGGTCTCCAGCCACTCTGCCATGAAGACTTTATTTCTGATTCCCAGAAGTGGAACTGAATTTCATGTTCTTATTTCAATTGTATCAGTAGACTAGGACCCGGATCTTTTTTTTCATTTTCATTTTCATTTTCATCTTTCTAAAACACTAAATGCTAGCAAGTTATCTTTCATGAATTCAATCATTCTATTTTTACAGCACTATCACTATTGTACACTGCCTGGTTATACTAAGGCTTAGTCTCCTGTACACATTTCTCTTCCTCATTTTCAGTGCCACATGAGCTATATTCATCCTAATGTTTCCTACCAGAAGTATTTATTTGTCTACTTTTAATCATTAGAAACAATTTTAAAGGTTGTCTGCTTTTTCTTTGTCTCTGTTTTCCGATCTCCACACAAATCTAATTTAGCTTGTAAATCCTTCAGGACTCTATGCTTATTTTAACCTTATTTATATTTAATAATAAGAATGGACTGACACCAGCAATAGCAGATTTAGACACACTGGCAGTAGAAGAATCCCTCCTTTCATTTTTGCTTACACTATGTTTTACTTTGTTAAAAAAGTAGATTCTATTTTTGTGATTCTAGAATGCAAACTTGTTGGAGCTTTTGAAATCTTCTTTCAAACATAAAAAGGCAAGTCTTTCAGCAAGAGGACAGGCAGTGTAATACACTGTTCTGCTGTTCTGAATATCATTAAAATATCAGGCAACATCCAGGTGCATTTCAGGGAGTGCTACTAAAACTAATGTTAAGGAAACTTCCCTGTCTGACCACGTAGAAACCGCTCTTGTCAGTCACTCTCGCACCACCTGAGCTGGGACTGAGGCCCCTTTGCAGCTGCACCCCCACACTCACACAGACAAGGTCCCCTCACCAGCTCAACCCCAGGTTTCCCATAGCAGACTCTCAAACATCTGGATCATTAAAATAACTTAATCTTGGTACAACAGCTCAAGCAGGGACCCCCAAAAAAAGGAAACCCTGGACTTTGATACCTCACAGTCCCAGCAAGCCAGAGTCCTCAGCTCCTGCTGTATCTCCGAATGTCTGGTCCCCTTGCCAAGCCACAGGATCTTGTGCCCATTGTCGTGCAAAGGGGCAGCAATCACAACCTTTGGCATGGGGCCCCCACACCCCAGAGCTTAACCTGCAGCTCACACTGCAGCTGCTCATGGAGCTACCTGCACTGAATGTATTCCTCCACACTATGTGAAAAGAGCCCTGTTGAACCCATGATCAAATTTGTTCCCATATTAAAAATCTGAATTTAGCCTTGATGAGTGGTAAGACTGCCCTGTGTCACTATGGGACAGGATCCATCCATTAGAAGTGGACATCCTCCCATTCCTGTCCTTCCACTTTGAAGTCCTGACAGTTCTCTTAATACTTCTATCTAAAACTGTTAGATCATATGTGTAAAAATTTCCTCTGGAAAGGCAAGAAGTTTCCTAAGTACCATGACTGCAACACAAGTCTAAGGGAGATAGCTGAAAAATATTCAATCTATCTGTTTTCTTAAAATATTCCACATGTCACATGAATGTATAATGGATAGTGGTAACAAAAAGTCTTACAAAAAACTTATGACCCTGAAGAGGAAAGAGTTACATAACTATGAAATAGACAAATCATCGCTCTATCCCCTTCCCTTTTTCTGCTTTAGTAATTCTCGAACTTTCAGACCAAACACTTCTCAGGTTTGTAACTGGCACAACTATGCAATTCACACAAAGATCGTTCTGCATGGATACCCAACCTCAGTCAGGTCCACCAGCATAATCTTACCAGTTGAGTCCTTTCACACTGTATGAATAAAAGTAAGAACAAAATTAAATTAACAGTAGACTGAAACCTAAATCTTGGTTTGAGCTCTTAGTCAGGCTGATGGTAAGTAATAGTATCCTATTGCTATCCGGGGAAGATAGTGGAAATGAGGATATGGATATCATGCTTAAATGGCAGCAGAATGTGGATGTCTGCTGAAGTCAAGGGAAGTCTTTTCCCTCCCTCAAGGCAGAAAAAAATCAGTCTTCCACAAAATCACAGCCATGAGAGTAAAGTTATAATTTGGCTCTTCAAAGAGAATTTTCTCTCACTCTTTACACAACTGTGGACAGAAGAATGTCAGTCTTATTTACACCAACTAGGATAAATATTTATAAAAGGTTTTGACCCTCAAGTTTCGTGATGGAAAGCATGCAAAGCTAATCCCATGTTCAGAAAAGCTGACACCTTCCTCTGGAACTTCTAGCACGTATCCTTGTTATTGCACAAGAGCGAATAACAATGACCATTGATCTGATTCATAACAAATATTTCTGTGGCTTCAGTGGATCATGTGAATGCAAAGCAAGAGTGGGGTTTGGAGGCTTAAAAATTGCATTATTGTAGCAGAAAAAAAGATAAAGTCTCTATCCTGAATACTGGAATTCAAGTCTGTTCAATGATCTAATTTTCCACGTTGTTTTTAAAAAACACGTAGCTTTAAATTCAAGTATACATCACCATGTCTGCTATTGCCAACACAGCTGATGAGGAAAGGTTGTGTGATTTCTGACAACAGCCGAGTAGAATAACAATCATTTCAGAATTGGGCTTGAAGCCTCATTTTGAAATAAGGTGCAGCAGAGGACATTCTGCAAGAGTTCTTCCCCCTCCTCTCCTTGGGTGAAAGTATTCCTAAAATCAGCATGCATATTCACAAGGAATGACTACCATCAGCCACACTGGGCTCCAGCCAGATGTCTTTTATTAATGAAGTGACACTTAAAGATTTCTTCCTCCTGAGCTAGAAGAGGTGTTGCCAGTCCTGGATCTGACCCTCAGAAAAAACTGTTGTAGCATCTGCTACTTGTTGAGTTATTGTGTGCTGTTTCTTTACCTGTGTTTTTGAATGCGTATTGCAAACACTTCTGAATAGGAATTCACTTAATACTGCAGTACAGTATGATTCTTTTCTAAGTTGAGACACTGCGAAAAGTAATAAAAGGAGACAATTCTGCCTTATCCATGGCTGGATGTTTGGGGTTTTGTTGTTTCTTTACAATGTTTTTTCTTTGTTCTTCACTCTGGATCCTTATACTTGATCCTGAACTTATTGCAATAAAAAACTAACATGATATTTGCAATGATCTAAGATAAATATTCATTGTTTCAATTACTTTGGTGCAGAAATAGTAAATAGAATAGTGAATAGGAACATCTGGAGCAGTTTTTGGACCAAATTTCTAAATTACTGCAGAAATTTGACCGATGTATTATAAACTTGCCTGTGTCCCTTATATTTCAAACAGGACTTATGCCAGATCTCTGTGAAGGTGAGACAATCCATCTCAACAGGACTAACCCACTGGGAAATAAAAGATTACTTTAATCACTTTAGGTTATCAGGAGACTTTTATAATAAAAGATGCACTTTCATGATTATACACCCTTGTCAGAAATACCAGGAGAGTGACTGAGTTTTGTGTGGCTTGCATATCTGCTTTAAGGCTGCTGTGACAGCAAAACTTGGCAGAATTAAATATGAATCTTTGCATGTGGTTTCTATAAATCCGACATTTTCCACTTTACAATCCAGAAAAGATGATTGAGCAGATGGTAATGCAAGCCACTGGATTTATGCAATTTTTTTTTTAAAACTGGGAGTTTTCACTCTCAAGAACAGCTTATATATATGAGGGCCTGAAAAGGCTGAATACTAATTTTTTTGGCAGAGCACCATGCTCACATAACCTAGGTACACAAATAGTAGTTATAAATAAGCTGACTGTAGGAGGTACAGAAAACAAATTCTTTCTGTGTCAATGAATTATCTCTCAGTGAACTTCAGATATGCATCTATATACCTATTTGTGTTCAATATTTTAATCCATTTATAAAACAAAGAACTAATGCTTGTCTGCATTTATGTAATCTAAATAAAATACGTTAAAACCAAAAAATCTAAGGAGCAGGATGCATGAAGCATGAGCAGGGACATAATAATGAATGCATTTTTGTTTTAAGAGTTCTTCTCAGGACCTGTTGTAATCAGTGACTCAATGCATAACTTATTAATAATGCTTCATAAGACGCTCTTTCAGCAGGTTTTCAACTTTCCTACTGGGGCCTCATGTGAACTAAAAACAAAGCTCTGCATTTTATTATTGTTCTGTTATTCTTGCAAGATTTCCCTGAAGGCTGAAGTCTCCCTGCTCTGCCTGGGAACCATGCACAGACCAAGGAGGTCCCACAGTGTTTTCAATGACTGTGCTTTTAGTGATACTGGATGATACTTTTTGTCATAGGATTTTTTCCTGGGTATATGCCATGCTTATTCAAGATTTCCAGTCAAAAATACTGTATTAACCTTACCATAAGGCCATGGAAGGAAAATCTGTCTCCTACTATCAGGCACAGCAGCATTGATGTTGGGCGTGTGCTCATGCTCAGGAACTTCTGTAGTCAGCAGGAAGTCAGGGCATCTTCCAGGAAGCAATTCTGCCAATTTAAGGCCAGCATGACCTTCCAGTAGTGCCTTTCACTCATGTTCTAACACACAGAATCCTTGGGCCACTGGGTGTCCCATCAGGACCTATGTTTTAGCATGTCTGTCACATGTCCTGTGGTGACAGTCTTGCTGTGGGTATGTGCCCTATGAAAGCTAACCAGCCTTTGCATAGACACAGAGGGCTGTGAAGAGAGGACTTTAGGACCAGCATCCTAGACCAAAAAATCCTCCAGCAGGGATTGTCTTTATTTGCAGCTCATACAGAGCTGAGCACATTTTTTGGCTCTTTATACTGAGCAATAACTCTTAATAACAGCACTGTCTGCAGGCCAGAAATGCTCTGATTCATCTCAGCTTGTAATTCTGGAGTCTGTATTAATGTTCCTTCATAGATTTTTTTCTGAATGGATCCTACATACTTTCATACCAACCGGGGTGTGATTTTTATTCTTTTTTTAATTGTGGTTTCCAACCTCCCCTACCCTTTATAAATGCTTTTTAAATTTCCCATTTCCTGCTTGATGCTGCAAAACCCCAATGCATTAAAATGCCCACTAGCCTTGGAATGCATCCTGGTAGTGCTGCTTGGCATAAATCCTTGCAGAGCACTCTGGACTCCAGCAGTCTCCTGAAGACTGTTGACAATTACAAGAGCTTCATGATTCACTTCTGCCTTTCTCATGAATTTCCCCGAAGAATCATTAAGGATCTGGAATGGGTAGAATATTATAACTTTGCAGTCACAGGCAGGTAATTTAAATAGAGGGCACAGCTCTTTCCTTTGCCACCAAAAACATGTCTGTTGCCTATTATCTCTGAAAGTCCCCCCCTCCCCTTTGCTCAGAGAGTCCACGTTTCTGATCCGTAGCAGGTGGAAGAAAATGATTAAGCTTACACATAAGGACCAGATCCTGCAGTCCTAGCTTCTTTCTTATTCTGGCTGATTTCCCATTGACTTCAGTGCCAGAGTAATAAACATAGAAGGACAGCTGGATCTGTAGCAAAGATATTATTGTCAGCTTCCTCTATATTTCTCAGAATATTTTTCACAGATTGTTTACTGAGATGTAGGGAAGTATATTTTCCCTACCCAATGTCTTGTTTGTATTCACTATGTCTTATGAGATTCCACGGTGTCAAAGTAATGCATTTTAAATTTAACATTCAAATTGTAATCCATATTTGCTACATTGCAAGGGGTGGGGGCAATATCATCCAAAAGATTTGACCTTGATCTGGAACAGGTCAATCCTCTTTCCTGGGGAGTATCTGTGGGAGATCCTTCAACTATTTTGTCCCTCTGTTTCAAGATATTTTTTAATATCTGGGTAAAATGAACTTTGCATGCAGTAAGCAGCATTGTGAGTACCATGAAGCCTCTCTAGATCACTTTGGGCACCCATTGGAATATAGTTTAGATCAAAGAATAATCACAGTGAATCATTCCACATGGACTTGGCTGCTTTGTTTCCAGAGCCTAACACACAATTCAAGTGAGTCATTATTTTAACATTGTATACCTTTCCTGTTTATAAGCAGTAGCAAGAACAATCTGGAAATTATTTCAGAAGGCATTTTCATTTTTTCAAATTGTATTCCCAGACTTTATCTTCTAAAACATTCACTCTCCTTACACTGCAGATGGTTTGGGGAATTGGGTTTTCTTTTACATTTCATTCAAAACTCTTGGGGACAGAACTCGTGTTAAATTTCTGCATGTAAATAAGGAATGACAGCATCTCCATAAACAAATGTGCATTTGCTATGTATAAATCACCAAAATTCCAATAAATGCAGTAGAAGAGGGGTGATTCCATGGTTAGGTTATTTGGGCAGAGCTGCCTTCTCTTTCCATGTGTTTCATGCATGACTTTGAAAATCTAAACTTCATCCTACCTCCATTTTACCTTCTTCAATTAAAGTATCTAATTTTTTAGGCTCTTTGTTATCAATGGAGAAAAATAGGCAGCTCCAATGTGCCTGCCCGTTATCTGTATTCACCCTTGAGATGGGATGGGATTGAACGGGACTCAGCTGTTTGATTTGAATAGGTGTCCAACAGATACTGTAAGCCTGATAATTATTTTCTCTGTGTGCCTTCTTCAGATTTAAAATTGAAATAATTTTAAAACTCTCCCAAAATTATCTTGGTGCTGACACCTAAAGAAATTATTAACAATGTATCAGTGAACTGACATCAATAAAGGGTGGGAAGACCAGTCACCAGCTTCTTAACACAGCTCTGAAGACAGGTAAGACAGAGGACTTCAACATGGATACAGTAATGGCAAGAATTTAGCACCCACAATTTGAGAGCATGGAAAGATCTAGCAAAATCAAATGTACTGTGACCGGTCTAGGCATAACTGTTGTAGATTGGATGTAAATGAAATAGCTTAAGTAAGTTTGACTGAGGTCCAAGCATTTCTCCAAGAGGCAAAATAAGAGGATTAGGTCACTGTAACAGTCTCAGTGCTCTTGTGTGTATCACCCCGGACCTATTCACAAGTATGCAATTTTATTCTGTTCTAAAGCCAAAGTTTCCCTCATAGTTTTCTTTTGTAAAATCACTGAACTGATTTCACAGTCAGAAGTACATGGAGTCTTTCTACATGCTCATGGTGTTATTCAATGTTATGATTTACCATTTGTATATAGTTCCATGTGTTTGTGAAACTAGTTTATGGTTTCCACCGCAGTGTGTGCAGAAGCAATCATTGGTCTGCAGTTTTCCAAATTACAGCCCCCTGAAATCCAGAGGAGTTTCATTCCCTATAGCATGGAAATGCTTGTGAGATACAGAAATAAGAGGGAATAACAAAAAGGAAGTTGGATTAATATCAGCCTAAATAGGAACAATAAGCAGGTAAATAGCAAGTAGGTAAAAGAAAGTTAGCAAAGGTAACTATGTTATAATAAAACTGTGAGATGAAACTAACTAAAAGATAATCTAAGATGAAAACCTGGGAATTTTCCACATAGTGGGCTTTTTTACACTAGAAATAATCTCCTGGATGAGTCAGTGGAAATATTATGAGATAAATCAATTTGGAAAAAAATGAAAAAGGTTTGAGTACAGGGAGAAATCTCCCACTAGAAATTAACAAGTGGGTTTACCTTCTTTCTTCACTGTGCAGCTGACGGATATCTGAGAAGTAGGAAAAAATATAAATTGTGAGGGAAAGATACAGGTTTGATTCCCAGGCTTGCTACAGATTTTCTGTGAGAACTTGACTAAATCACTAAAGTTCTCATTTAGAGCTGACTGGGAAACGAATTTCACTACTATGTAGAATGTCAAGGTTCAGGGAAGAAAAAAAAGTTGTCCTTAACCAAGATGAACTTTGGCATATTGCACCGCAATGAAATTCTGTGGGAATAAGAAAGGCAGTGACCTCCCATTCCCTTGCTACTGCTCAGCTCCCTGACTGTTCACTTGGCAACCAGCTGGAGTCAGAGCACTGAGGCATCCTTCCAGCAGGTGCAGTTTGTGCTTACAAAGTTTCCTCTATTGCAATCTGGTTAAAGCACAAATAAAAACATGTACCCCCAGGGTTAGCTGCTCAACCTAGGCTCTGCTTGCTCTGCAACAGCTCCTCTGACTTTCCTATGTATTTGGCTGGCACAGAACAAGCTCTTCCCAATTACTGCCTCCGGGAAGGCCACTTCAGTGGAGATTGGTTCAGGCTTTGTTGGCTGCTGAGAGAGGAGAGAGAGCAGCAGCCTTTACATTTGCAGCTTCGCTCCCTTCTGACTTTGTGCCACTAGGAACTCTGTGTCCACAGCAGCTGCCAGGAAAAGGATAAGTGCAGTGTTGGAACTCTCACCCTGAGCTCCTTTGTGGAAAAACGTGGAGTTGTCATATAGAAAACCCACGCCATGATCTGGTAATGAAGATCCAACACATTTCCCCATTACTTGTGCTGTCACAGTTGCTGGGTTTTTGCTGCCTTATGGGCAATCTGTGAAATGAATGCTTCTTGCAGCGTGCAGTCACTTGCACAACAAACACACACTAAACATTTTTCTGCCTCAGGCAACCAGGGTTTGACTGATACGTGTGAACTGGCTCTGGCTGCTTGTGCCTCTGTTTGCTGTTCCAAGCTCTTCGGGTTCCTTGTTCACTGCTCTGTTGGCTGTCTGAGATGTCTCTCAGTAGGCAGTCCAGGATGAAGCAGGTGTGAGGAAGAGGAACAAAGAAACTGATAGAATTAGATTAGCTCTCCAGCCTCCTGCTAGACAATGGCATTTTTGAACATACAATTTGCTCTAACTGGTTTGTGCTCATTTGCAGGCAACCCACAATGGGAGCATCACTATCAGAGAATGTGCCTCTGTAACAGGGATTGTTTTATAGCCTGGAAATGACACAGATCTGTTCAGTTGTCAATACCAAGTCCAATGACTTCTTTGGCTTAATATAGATATATTGTTATACTGCAAAATTTCTCTAAGATGATCACCTACAACTGGAAATAAGTAAGATGTGAAGAGATCCATAGTTATATAATGTAATCTCCTGCTTATTACCCATAGGACTTTAATAATGGTTGTGCCCAGAATTCTCATGTGCAAAGAGGTGATGGGCATTATGGGATGTGTTCTGATGATGTAAGAGACAGTCTTGGCATCTGTCTAAGTTGGCAGGATGAAGAATGGAAGAAGTGTTTGCTGATGAAAAGGTGAGTCACAACACAGTGAGTGACAACATACTTGACATGGGAAACAGTTAAATCCTATTCAGTGCTTTTACACCAAGTCCTTATTCTGCTCCAGTCTCATTCTAATGCTTCCTTCAGCTGTATTCAAGCAGGATTTATACATGCATAATATATAAAACTGCCAGCAACAAAGGTGACCTGCAAGATTTTTAATATCTTGCTATAGTGAGCTATGTGTGTAAATTAACCCCAAAGTTAAATCTGTAAATGACTACCTAAAGCTCTCACCTTCCACTTTGTCTGATACTTGGCAAAGAAGCTTTTAGTAATGCCTACGTATTTTTTGACTGCAGATAATGCTGATAAAAGAAGCAAATGTTAGGAGATGACGGAACATACACATTAAAAATTTTCATCTGCTGCCCTGAAATCTCATATATGACCCTGTTTTTTCTTGAGGAATCACAGCACCACTAGTCAGTCATTGCAAGGGGCTCCAAGCCAGCCTTCTTTTAGCAGTGGCAGCAGATGCTTGATTCCCTGTGTATAACATATGTCTTCAACCACTGCTACAGTCAAGATCTCAGTATACCAAAGCACTCCTGTCTTTAGCATCTGCAGAAACAGACTGCAGCACCAAACATCAAGGAACACAAGTATGTGCCTTGTATGCGTCCCCTGCAACTCCAGGGCTATTACACTGATGAACTAAAGCAGAACTTGGTGCATTGCCATAACATAATAAAGGTCACTTCCATGTAGTAAGAAGGATTGCTTTTGCTCTGAGTCAGTATATCTCACCAGGATGCATGGCAAATGGGATTTACACAGAATTACACAGAATCCTCCTTTCAGACCACTGAATAGCAACAGTGTCCATGTACTATGCCAAACATACCACCTCCAAAGTTTCTGTAGGGGATGTACTACCCAATGAAATTTGGCTGGCAAAGCTGTGTATTTTGAGTCTAGTAACCCATCTCCCTGTTCAACATTTCCTAGTGTGCTGGATGTTTCAATTAACTTTTACTGTAAGCAAACGGAAGTGAAATACAACCTAAATTCTTCGTCTTCTTCTTAACTAAAAGCACAGATATTTGTAATTCACTGTTAAACACACATGTAAGCTTGCAGAATGGAAGCCAAAGTAGAGTTCACTCTAGAGACTGCATTCAAAACTCCTAAAGCATGAAGGAAAACATGGCCAGTTTATTCTCACTTTTCTTTGGATTTATGCAAATTAGCTTGAATAATTTCCAAATCTCATTTCTTACCAATAGGTGGCACTAACATTTTCTACTTTTTTCATGATACATTGCCAGTAGTGAGATTTAAAGTCTACCCCAGTGGTAAATTATCTACTAAATCATGATGAGTTCTGTTCTGTTCCTTTCCCCACAGATTGTGGCTGATCACTATGCAGTGGTACATGTTTTGTTCTCCAAGCATTTCACAAACTCTGAATGGGATGTTTTGCTAGATACATTACCAATAATTCAGGCTGCTGTTCTCTTTCATGTTGTGGCAGTCATTTTAACAATGTTTTGTTGGTGTCTGGGTTTATGGTGGTTTGTTTTGGTTTGGGGATTAGGTTTTTTTATGTTTGATGGCTTTCTTCAGCTTTTCATACAAAGATGTTAGTGTATGTGTCAACTTTTTATTAAAATGATCTTGCCTTTCCCCCTTTGCAGGTAACAAGAAAATTAAAAAGTAGACTTTTAAAAAAGCCAAGTAGGTTTTTTTTCCTCTTTCATGATTGCATGATTGCAACCTTTACAGCCAAAAGTAATACCGAAAGTAATGTAATAGTGATTCCCTAAAAAGTTTTAGTCATGTGAATTTCATAGTTGTTTTGGAGAATATGGTACTAAAATGTAGTAGGAAAAGTCACTGGAATCAAAAGCAAGAACAGCTTTGGCAAACTCATTTAATTGATTGAGAGAGTATTCACTGCCCTTTTTTAGTGGGAGCATCCTTGTTCCCAATGGAAGATCCACTAGATGTAACCTGTAACTCTGCATGAGAGTCCAGTGATTTTCTTTGCAAGTCATATTTTCCCTGTTCCAGATTAATCACAAATGGACAAAAGACTTTAGTTTTCCAGTTGAGATTCCCAGACAAGATTGTTTTCTTGTTCTCTCCTTTCATAGTCATAATTACAAGAATGTGGTTTCAGGGTTGTAATAGTCATTCTGTAAATATAATCCCAAACTTTATAACTGTTTTATTTTTAGGAATGTGAGGTTTGATTCACAGATTCTTTCTTATTCACCTGAATTCAGGGCACTTCTGATCAGGAAACAAGAATGATATTTCCCTAAATATAAAGTCTAAAGCCTGCCTACCTACCAGCCTATATGCACAAATCATTTCAAAGAGTTTATTAAGTTTGCTGTTCTGAGGAACATTGTGAAAACAGAGCCCATCCTATGGATGACTGCCAAGATTAATGAAAGTTCGGGCATCCAAGTGCCATTTACATAGAAGTTGGTCTCCTTCTAGCATAATTTATACCACTAACTTGTCATCTTTATGTCTTGCTTATTCATAAATCAAACCAAACCTCTTCATTGATTCTGCATCACCTTGTTGCAATCCGAATACTTATTTCCCCAAGCTTCATATTCTCAGGTGCTTAATTTCTCCAACTGAATGCCACATCTGCATTTACAACATCAGCACATGAGCTGAAGAAATACCTAAGACAAAAATAACCATCTGTATTCTTTACATCTCTGGTAACCTTGTCATCAACATCTGTTCATGCCACACAGGTGTGTCTAAAATCCATTGGCAACGTCTGAAAGTGCTCTTCTACTTGAATTTAAGTTATTGAATTCCTCTGGTGACTTCAGTGTTGTGAATATGCCCTAAAATGGGAGGCATTACTTTATCCAAACTTTTCAGGAAAGCCAATGTATTTAAAATAGTCATTATCCCACTCCTAAATGATTTAACATTTTGCTGGCCTTTATACAACCTTAATTAACGTCTCTCTTTTCTATGCTGAACAGTCTGGAGTTTTCCATTTCTCTACAACTGAAAGATTCCAAAACACACACCTATGGCTGAAGCTTGTTTAATTTGGGATTTTAGGTATCCACCCTGTATTGCAAAAATAGACTGTGTGATGCAATATTGTTTTCAGTTGCAGACATCGTAAAACAAGTATTGAGTAATCAGAATGTATCTTTATCCTTGTGTGTGCTTAGCAACTCTACAGGTCTGGATGACAAAAAGAATTTGCCCTTGGACAGCAAGTTAACAAGACATCAAACAGTCAGGAGGAAAAATAAAAACTTTGCTTATATTTCACAAGGAGTATGGAATGAATAAAGAACCTAGCAGTCACATTGGTTTATATTAGGGCAGGATTTTAAACTTTTCACTTTTAGATGTGGGAAGATGGTCTAGGGAGGTCTGGAAGCAGGAACAAGAAACTTTCTCTTTTTGCATCCAATGGAGAGCTGTCAGAAGAACAGCTGTACAGGAACAAGATATTTCTTGACCTTGCCACTAGCACTAAGTAGATGTTCAATAATGATTGGAAGAAAATAAAAAAGGAAAAGGAAAATGGAAAAGTAAAAAGAGGAAAAAAAGGAAAAAGGAAAAGGAAGGGGAAAGGAAAGGGGAAGAAAAAAGAAAAGAAAATGCTACTTAATATTCTTCAATATACTTCTCAAAGGGGTCATAAAAAACAGTGGGATGAATATGATACAGAAACCTAAGGGGGTCATATTAAGGCTTGTCCAAGTAGTGATGCTTTCCAAAGAAATGCATGAGGAAAGCACTCGTTAACATCTCTGAGGTCCCACACTGTGTCACAGAGTCCAACAAGACATAATGCAGTTGACATATATTCCATACAGGAATTAGATCAGAGGAGAAGATATCTGTGGTCATGGCACAGCAGGTACTGAGGTGACTGTGTTTAGGGAGTTTACATACTCAGAAGAGTGAGAAGGGGGTTGTGTGTCCCTTAGTAGCACAACCTGTCGTCCACTGCTGTTGAGAACCCAAAAATTGTTAGTCAAATGAGCTATGACTGCATTGAACTGATCTCACTGGTCTGAGGAGGTATCTGCAGTCAGAATTGTTGCTGACCTTGTCATCAACTGCCTTGCACTGAGCTTCTATTCACACTGTAGGCAACTCCCACTCCCTCACACAAGCCACTGTGGGAAGGACTCTGACTTGTCCGCCAGTTAAATTTTTAGGAGCAAAAGGGGCACACGAGATCTTCTGGGTCAGGTACAGAGGACACCTTACAGCTCAGGGTGTTCTGGAACAGACACATTGCAGAGCAGGGAAACACAGGTTTCCAAATGCGCTTTCCTTGTCCAGATTCTTGAATACTACTAAAGGGAAGGAATGCAAGGGCTGGCAGCTCCCATCTCAAGCTCACAGTCAGAGTCATGTCTGCCTTCCAGGGTAAATGTAACTGTTGGACTCAGGCTTCCCAGCTCACCCTGACTCACACTCCTCTGTGCTCAGAAAAGAATGGTTTTAGAAGAATTAAGCACACAGAGATACAGTTTAGCACTTGGTAGGAAAGATTGCTGAAATTAAGTTCATGCCCAATTTTGGAAGACAAATGCCTCTAAAAATCTGCTGCCTATGGCTAAATAGATCATGGTTCACGCAATCCATCTCCTCTGACTTTCACCATCTACAGTCTAGATGTCTACACTGGAACTAGTGACTTCAGGCTCAAGAGAGGGAAGTAGGTGGTTTTAAAGGGTGAGTCATCTGACCTATTTTAGATATCTCTGTTAGGAACAGACAAATGAAGGTCTGAGGTGCCTATTTTTTTTTACTGACTTAAAAATTCAGAAAACTAGATCAGAAACTATTCATGTAGGTGAATCTGACTTTGTGTATCCACTGCTAGAGTTGCAATCTACATTATCCAATTTAGGCAGTGACTGACAATGCAAGGCTGGCGTTTATAGCTTTACTAATAATCTATGTTGAGGTGGTGCAGCTGGTTGGGAAGGAACAAACAAGCAATTAAATGAGTATATTTTCTTCCCCTGAATTCAGTCTGTGTGTGGTTTTGATTTGATGACTTTGTCAGAGATGCAGCAGTCTCTGCTAACCTAAGTCTCACAGCAGATAGAAATGTCTGCATGACAGCAGGCAGGAAAAAATTGTGTCTGAGAAAGTTAGTTTCTGGGGGGGGGGGGGCAGGGAAGGAATGACAGCTTCCTTTTTGACCAATAGTATATTTATTAAGTTAGAAATCCAGTAGTTAGGTTTGCTGACTAACTCAAGTAAATACCTAGGTTTTCACTAGCTCAATGGAGTGAGATAGGCTTGCTGAAGACACACATAACTTAGGTAACTGCTCTCTACACTGACTGTATCAACCCTCAAAGTGATCTTTCTAAATCAGATGGCAATCCCCTGGGGAGCGAGGACACTGCTGGAGTTCCTGGGGCCTCATCATCACATCAACTCTTCCAGCAACTGACAGGGTAACTCACTTCCTGCCTCATCTGGATGGCAGTGGCACTCCTGCAGGAGAGATTAGTGTGTATCTCCCCTTGCTTCTGAGCAAGTACAGGGGATTCATTTAACACCTCTGAATTTTTCAGACTAAGAAGGAAGTTACTTCAGGAATAAAAAATCCTAAAACACTAGAAATCAGAAGACTGGATCCTTGTTTGGATCTTTCAGCTGTTTTACATGGCTCAGATCTCACCAGATATGATCACAAATTTCATTAAAATGCTTCAGTGAAAGTTGCAACCTGAGCTGCTGTTTCCAAGGGTCTATTATATCAAATTGCACAATAATCTCTCAGCTGTACATATATTATTCTCTCATTTTATAGGTTTTTCTAAGCCTTTCATTTTATTACTTTTAAATTACATTATTGCATTAGCTCACATGGGCCTGCAATTTCTGTGTTCTCAAAAAACTTGAAAACAACAAATGCAACTGCTTTAGTTTATAGTAGTGTTGCATTAATATATGAGAGGATATTATCACATCAGAGCTATCTTATCCCATATTTGAGAAACTATTTTGGACTATTTGACATTGCTTTCTCTTGTCCATCTTTGTTTTCAGCAACACAGTGTGAAATTAAATCATATCTTAAGTTCTTAAAAATGAAAGTCATCTTTGTATAGAACCTAAAGTAGTGATATCTTAGGTGGCTGCCCAAGTATTTAATCCATGGAAAAGTTTTAATATCGATGCAGCATTGTTGCTAAAGTTAGCAAGTCAGTTGCAATCACAGTCGTATATATTTTAAAGATGGTCTGGCACAAACTTTGGCATATCCTAGATTTCTCTAACAAATGTGTCATTGGGTGTCCGATTGCTGTTATACTACTTTAAGACATGTAAGGATGTAAGGAAACTTGTGAAATCTATTCTCCGATTTCTTCCACTGGAAAAAAATATTAAAGAATATTTTAAGAACACCCTACCCAGTCACATTTACCAAAATCTTCCCGCTTTCTTTTGTATTTTATATGCTGGTCTTAATTATATGTTTCATCTGTATGCTGGTTTTAGTTATTTGCTAAGAATAGCCTTTGATAATCTATTTTTTCTTTCAGGCTGTTTGTGACTGAATCAAACTCTACTGACTATTCACTGCTCAAATTTTTAACATAAGAAATGGTTCAATTCATTGGAGTCCCTGTGTTAAACTGCTATCAAACTGTTTACAGTTCCTTCTGCACTGAGCATGGCATGTTGCTTACTGTATCTTCAACAAGGCAGTCAGTCAGGATATGAGAAAGTATTGAAGTGAGGGCTCCATTGGTTCCCTCAAAAATTTCCTTACACAATAATTATACCCATCCCAGGTAAAACTGTGTTCTCAGTTTCTAATTTTTACCACATGGATTTGTCTTCCTGTTGTTGGCTCTTATTATGGCCTCTGACACTCGTGTATGAGGTGGGCTGTGTGACATTGACATTTGTTTAGCTCCTGCATACTGTCAGCTCTTAACAAAGCATTGTCTTCAGCTGGATGTGGTACGGGGAACTGAGATTGTTTCCACCTCCTTTCAGCTCTGTCCATGGAAGTTCATTTGCAGTTGGTAACCCATGCAATCAGAGCAGGGCTGGATCCACTCCCTGTTTCTTCCAGGTTCTACCTCTTAAGAAAACGCTACCAGTAACCTCTAAATAGGGAAATGGAAGTCCAAACTCATAGACACTTTTACACAAGTGCTTTCTGTCTGTCTTGTGCCTGTAGTGGCCCATGAAGAGCCAGCTGTGTTCAGGCACACCTGGGTAGTTTGCAGAGCTTTGTGTACAAAATGCCACCTGCTCCATTTCTGTAACTCCGACTTGTACAATCGATGAGTCATGCCAGCCAGCCTGCACCAGATTAAGGGTTTTAAAAGGCAGCACAATTGATCTACCACTGTGTTACTGATAAGTGTGAAATATTTATTAAAAAAAAAAAAAAAGACATGTAGCAAATGTAAAAATAAAAGCTCATGGTCTTGCTGCCTTTAAACATCCCAATAAGGCACCTCCCACAGAAAGCAGTGGAGGTGAAGTTTGCATTCCATTCTTGTGCAAATCACCTGTTTGGATGAGGGATTTCAGTTTTCCTGGAGCCATTTTAATTGCTTATGGTCAAAATGTAATTGCTTTTAGAGGAAAAATGAAAGAAGGAAAAAAACCCAGGAAAGTTCTTTTGAAAACTTTGATGTATTTGAATTACATGGGATAATCCAAGGTTAATTAAGTAGAGGAAAAACAGCAGAAAGACATACTGAGAATTAAATTATATCTAAGTGTTAGCATTAGGAATAAACTAATAGATAGGATGGCTAAGATATAGCATTGGATTTATATTTGGCTTATATAGAGGAATTTCATACTTGAGAAATACAGAGTTTTTACAGACTACAACAAATGTTATCACCATTATACTTTGGGGAAGCTACAGACTCATAAACTAAGACTAAATGAATTATATGTCAAAGAACAAAGAGAACTGCTAACAGAACTAGGTCTCTTGATTCCCACTCTGTTTTTTCCACTGGACTTTATTGAATGAAGTATAAACCACATGGATAAATTTTAAGGAATCTTTTTCTTGTTGTCTTTGTGAGATATTGCACTTTCCATCATTTGCATAAATGGAAAAGAGGAAGCCGTTTTTTTGCTGGGTATATATATATATATATATATATTTTTTTTTTTTTTTTTTTTTTTTTTTTTTAATTCCACAGAGCTTTGGGAAATGAATTGAAAGCAGTTAGAACTGGTAAGGGACATGGTGGAGTACTAATATCTGTGAGTTCACACTTCTAGAGCATTTTAAAATTTGAGTTCTAAGCTTCAAAAAAAGCAATGACATAATAAAAAGGGAATTTGGAGTGGGCTGTATGTAAAGAAGCAATGCAGAGCATTTCTAATGTGCACATAGATAGTCTTGGTGCCCTAAGCAACAGGGTTATGCTACATGAAAATGACACCTGTCCATCGGATTGCTTTGCTCATTATATATTTGCTCCTCAGACTGTCAGCTTTTGGTTTGGCTTTTTTTTTGTGGCTCTCTATACTGTCTGGTTATAGTCTGAGCCTCAGCTGTCCCAGAGATGCCTCTCCCAAACTTCACATTTGTGTCTAAGAGCTGCCATTCCCTCTCACCAGCTGTTTGCCCCACCTAAAAGTTCCTCTTTGTATCCTACTTGCTTCTTTTGTCTATTTATATCTACACTAATGCATGTAATTCTAGAATATACTTGTAATGCTTTAGCACAGAAGTCAGGCATTCTAATTCTGAATCTCCTATAGATATAACTTGCCTTTTCCTTGGCACTAACAGAATCTAGTTTAATTTTCTTTTATGCTGCAAAGAAAGTGCAATTTTTTAAAGTCTCTGTGGAGCTGGTTGTTTTCTTCATGGATGCTTTCACAGTGTACCTATCTCAGTATAGTACAAATTTTAGTACAGTTCTTTTCCCCCCACACCCACTGTTGTGCAAGCATTGGGAGCCAGGGATAGGCATATTTTATAAATTAAAAAGAAATCAGTCAGTACATTGAAGCAATTAGTGTAAATGAGTTCAACAGACAAACAGGCAGACAGGGATCTCTGTGCCGTTTGTCTTTTCCTGCCCCCAAAGCTTTAAGTGTAGTACAAGAGCTAAATGAACAGAGTGAAAAATGACCACATATAGTGGGCCAGGCTCCAACCTCACTGACAGAGTTGTAAATCCAGAATAAGAACATAAAACCTGCCATCCTGGGTGAGCATGAAAGTCCTTTTAGTCCTTTTAGTTCAGTCCTGGAGAACAGTGGGCAGAAGCAAAGGCTCAGGACAAGGATAAGGCAGATAAAGTATACTTCTCCTGCTGTAGCCTTTGAACTGGAGCCTAATCTAATGGAGACAGAGATTGTAGTCAATAGTTGAGTTTAATAGCCACAAACAGACCTCTCCTCTGTGATCTAATCCCTTCTTAAATCTGTGGATGTTGGGGGCCCCACAACATCCCAGTGCAGTGAACTCTATAACTTCACTATGTTTTAAGTGAAAAAGCTTTTACTTTCAACCAACTGCCTGGTCATTTCACTGCATGATCCTTTTGTATTGTGAAAAACTGGGACTGTGTTGGGGAGGCTTAGCCTGCTCTCGGGCTGAAACCATCAAATCTCAGTCACCAGAAGAGATCACTGAGATCTAGGTTACCTCCCCCTGGGTGGCTCCCAATCGTAAATTACCTCCCCCTGTTCCAGAAAGTTCTCCCTTTTTTAGTTATTAATTGGTTCCCTGTTATGACTCCTGCCTCCCTGTTTTCCCCATTTGTTCTGAAAAATTGTATCCTTCCCTCTGCTTGTACTCCATTGGTTGTTTTCCCTTTCCCTGCCTTGCTCCTCCCCCCCCCCCCCCCCCCATAAAGGGGCTAGCCCGCGTCTCCTCAAGGCTTCGCTGGTCCCTCCTGCAAATAAACCTGTTGGAACTCACACCAGAAGCCCCTCCCGCCTTCTTTGCCTCCGGGCTAACGCCAGCCTGATCATCGGCTGCCCGACGTGCTTCCTCTGAGGAGGAGCCAGCGCACGCACCCATCCCACGCCGATTCCACTGAGCCGTCCAGCGAGGACGCTGTGGAAGCCAACGCTGCGTCCCCTTTGCCCGAGGGCACGCCGGGGCTTGTGGTTTCAAACCCCCGGCTGCGTTAGGACTGCACTTTCCCATTTAATATTTTGGTGCCATTTGTAATTTTATGGTAATTTCACTAATGCCACTGGGGGCCCTTTCAACTGACACTGCTGTAAGGCAAGGTCAGAGACTTGTTTTTAGGGAATCTGATTAATTCAAAAGTCCAGGGGCTACATTCGTCAGGATAGTTTCCCTAACCGTATCTGTTTACAAGAGATATGGCTTCTGGAGTACAGGATGTGCAAGGAGAAGGGAGGGAGGCGAGGGGGATATAACCTGGGAGGTGCCTGGAAACGCTGCATTTCAAACACAGCGCTCTTCAAGACATCCAGATGGCCCAAAGCAAGAGCTTGTCCCACAGGTAGAGCCAGAACCAGAGGTGCATGCAGGTGTGCAGGATTTGCAGCAACCCTTAAAAGCCTGGAAGGACAGCTTTCTAGAAGCTGAGAATGAAGTTGAGCCTGACTCCTGGATTTCATGACAACACTGGCCTGCTGTCTCCACACTCACCTTTGCAGTCCTTGGAAAGCAAGACCATACCATTCCTTCCATACACTCTAGGTCCCTTCCACATGTGGCGAGACTAACTCCACATTTAGGATGGCTCTACTTATCAAGAATGTTAGTCAGGCTTCACAGGGCTGATTTGCAGATCACCTTATCTTCTGTGATGTTCCTTGGGGTGTCCAGCCTTTGCTTCAGAAATCTCCTGTTCTCTTAGCTCCTACCCTGGTGTGAATAGCTGACTATTCAGTATAGCCATGAAAAGGTTTGGGAAAAATCAGTCTTCTGGGATATGTGCTGTAGAAGTTTACTCCAGAAGTATCCGTTCCTCTCCAACAACAGGTGATGATAAGCAAGATATGAGTCAATAGGTATTTCCAAAACCAAAAATAGAGGCACCTAGAGTGGAGCATCTTTTGACAGGATGTAGATGGAGAAGGTTAAGGTAGTAAATGTATACATAAGAATGCATACATATCCTCAATTTCATACTATTCTCTTGTCTCTTAGCGGACCTTTGAATATGACATTCATGTTTGACAACCTTCAGTTCACAGTACTTGCAACACATTCACACGGATTAGGATATGTGTTATATATGTTAAGCAAACATATTTAGCCCAGCAGCCTACTGGACCCCTACTCTCAGGCAGAGAAAATGGACCACCACAGCTAGGAGCAACAAGCTCATCTCATTCTTTCTCCATAGAACAGATGCAAAATGGTTTCATTGTTTTTTGCATGCAGCCAGTTTAACCCAGTGCTTAACCACAGAAACTGCCTCAATGATGTGCTGAGGTGGACTCGTCAGTGTCAGCAGCATGGCTATGGGGCAAAAGGAATCTACTGTGATACCCTGAGAGGATTGCAGTCTCTTCTGTAAATGCTTCAGAAACAGCTGTACTACTTCTCCAGAATAAACTTCTCCAACAGGGCTATGAATGCACCCTTCTGCATGCTGAAGAGCCCAGTATAGGTTACAAAAGCAAAATAGCAGAGTAATCCTTGCAAAGACTGTTCAGAACCATCATGATGCCCTGGGCACTTTTCAGCCATTCAGATTTCCTTGTCAGATATTGAAGTCTGCTTCTAGTACCAACCGGGACATGGTAAATCTTGAGAAGAGCAGCATGCTTTGGACTGCACCAATGCAGCTGGTGCTTTCCACCTGTCTTCAGTAGAGAAAGGCAGTGGGAGGGACCAGCAGTGTGGCAGACTGACTTCTATTAGTTATACATGCTTCCATGTATAATTAGTTACCAATACCGAACCAGTATTAGTAACTGCAGTATTAGTTATTTCTTTTTTTTTTTTTAACCATAGAATCACCAGGGTTGGAAGGGACCTCTGGTGATCATCCAGTCCAAGGCAGGATCACCTAAAGCAGGTTACACAGGAACACATCCAGGTGGCATTTGAATGTCTTCAGAGAGGGAGATTCCATGATTTCCCTGAGAAGCCTGTTCCAGTGCTCTGCCACCCTCAGTGTAAAGAAGTTCTTCCTCATGTTGATGTGGAACTTCTTGTACTTCAGTTTATGGGCACTGCTCCTTGCCCTGTTGCCAGCGTCATGGTAAAAAGTGATGGTGATGAGCTCCAGAATGATCTGCTCCATCACCATTCCAGGGATGGAGGTGAGGCTGACTGGCTGGTAGTTTCACTGGTCTTCCTTCTTGCATATCTATTATCTGTTCTCATAACATCTGATTTTTCTAACTGTATCTCAGATAATCTCTTCCTATTTTCTGAAGTCCCCATTGTGAATGCATGTTTACACTGTTCCTCTTTTGGAGATAACATGATATAAGCTCTCAGTAACTATCCCAAACACAGTTTGGGAAGAGCAGATAACAATTTCTTCCTCCACCCTGTCTAATTGCACAAAAGTATTTCATTAAGTAACCCTTCATCACTCATTTCTCACCTGGAAGAAAGCAGAGGCAGTATCACAGAGATACTCATAGTCCATTGTTACAGTAATCCGCAGCAGTCCATCTGATTCTTGGGCCTTGCTGCTGTCTGGGAATCTACTTTGTATGTACTTAAAACTGGTTCTCTCTTAAACCATTCAGGGAATATAATTCTGGTACATGGAAAAGAATGATAAAAAAAAAACCTGATGAAAAATATTTAAATACATGAAAATTAATTTAGAGATTTTTAATCAATGTGTTCTGATCCAAAGAAAATGGGTCTATTTTAATGGAAAGAGTTAGGATTTGGGGCATGTCTTCTGCCCTCCTAGTAGAGAAATCCTTGAGACTTGGTGAGAATAAACAAGGAGAAGTGCACTTGTGTATGTGTGTGACAGTTTTGTCTTTGATTCCTCCTTAACTCCTCTAATCCAGTATCTCCCCCTTTTTCTGTCATGATATTGTGTCTTTGAAGAGTTCAGTGCCTGAGAACAGGCAGGTCAACAACCCTTTGGTTGAGTGCTTAATACATACAAATTGAATAAACACCCCAGGAAATTCTAATTCCCAGTGAAAAAGTTTCAAAAAAGCCCTGGTTGTTTCTTGTGCCCAAGATAACACAGAGTGACACATCTTCATCAGAGACAGTGACTCATAGCTAGGGGTTGAATTGTTGCGGGGGATTATCTGTTGGCTGTATCAAGTTAAGAAAGATGGAGGTGCAACCCTGAATGTCTTATTAACTGCCAAAATAATTACATCATGCACAAAAAGGGAAGATGAAAACTACTTACATCAACTTATACTCTTAGTTCATGTGTTCTGGAAAAAGTCTGTATCTTGTATCAAAGGCCTCAGGCAAGTTTTGTGCTTTACAGTTTGACAGCTTCTGCCCTTCCAATGTAAAATATTTATTTTGATAAAATGTACTTATGTTGTTCTTATTTTCTCATTGTATCATTAAGCTATTTTTGTTGCTTAAATCCTTCCAGAGGATATTTAATCCCGTGTATATTTTGTTCACTTTTACAGTTTTACAATGAAAGATGGCACTCTTAATGCTGTATTCTCCATATATTCACCTTCCTCCAAGGCATCAGTGGTTTATAGAAGCGGGCTGCTGGTATGGCTATGGGTAAACACAGAAATTTATGGAATCAGAATCTAACTAACTGGAAATATTAAAAAGAAGAAAGATATCAGAAGTAGAGAGTGTAACCATGGCTGTCCTCAGTGAAGAAGGTGGACAAAATATGTGAATTTGCACTAAACCCTAAAATCAGCAATTTCTCTACCATGGTTACCTAGACTGCATTTTTATTGTTAACTAAAGAAAAATGTTATTGTCAGACCCACAGCATAAGTTAGAAAAAGCTGCCACTGTGGGACATAGTGAGAGTCCCAGCTCCTGGCAATCTCAAAATCAGGAGACAGGATGCCAGCATCACCTCACGGCATCCTGCCTCTGTGAGAGGTACAGTGCCCAAGCTCAGGTGTGGTGGGGTGCAGAAGCTGGATGCTATTTTCCCTCAGAGAGGGACTGCAGGCTCCTCACTGACCTCACTGTGCACTGACTCTGCTGTGCACCCCTTGACATCCTCCCCCAAGCTGTCTTTGGTACCACTCAATAGATTAGCATCTAGCAGGTAGGAAACCTATAAACAGAAAAAATTTCCTTATAGCATTGGGTCCATTCAAAAGTATTTTTTCTCTTTCTCACAAATAGCCAAAGCAGCATCAATTATCTATGAGTGACTAAATACTTCAGTAACAACCCTCCCAAAAATTATCTCTACAGCAGGGTTTGGACATGCTTTGCTGTCCACTGCTTTTCCTCTTGTATGAGCAGTGTTTGAGGCATTACTCAGAAAAGCTGGAGGGAAAAATATTTTAAGAAAGAAGTAGGAAGGAGTCTCCTCCTGGGAGACAGTGGCATGGGAATTTCTGTTGGCAGGAGCATGAGGCCTCTGTGCAGGAGAGGGGATGAAAGAGAGAGCCTGCAAGTCAGCAGATGGGGAAAGCTCAAACTCAAAGGAAGCTGTTTGACTATTTTCAAAAGCAGACACAGTGGGAATTTCAGAAGAGAACAGGCAGGTTTGATATTTTGAGAGAAAGGCTGGGGTCTCATTGTCTGCCACCCTGATTTCCTTGTGAACATCAGGAACAACTGTGTCTGCCTAATGATGTCTGAATTTATTTTTCAAGAAGGGAATGTCTGATTGCCTTTCCCAACACTTGTTTTGAGAATCAGCTGCTGTTGTAGCAAAGTATCAGCCATCCCCCTGGCTCCTATATCAAGAGAAGGAAAAAATGGGTTGAAGATTTAACCCTTTATTCTCCAGGAGTCCTCTGTTTTTGATCACCATATTTTTTTTACTGCTTTCCTACCTTCCTTTTTCTTTGTGTTGTTTCTTCTCTTTCCCTCAGAAAAATTCATCACACATTTTAAATGTAGGAAATTCTCTGCACATGCTGCTTTATAGTCTTCTACTGTATGGAATTACATGTTTTGAAGCCGTGACTGACGGGTGACACTGCTTTGCCAGGTGTGGATCTGCAGAGCGGGAAGACAAGTTGTCAACTGCTAGTGACAGACATGGAAAAAAGGAAGACAACCAAAACCACCAGAATATTGCAAAGGACAGATATCCCCAGGCCTTTCTTTGTGTTGAAGCAGCAAGTTTTATCTCTGAGGAAATTAGTGATTCTTACCCTGAATGTTTTATATTTAAATCTTCCCTATGTGGTTGTCTAAATCTTGAAATTTTACCATCTAAAGTCACTCATCTTCAGTGGTGTAATTCTGTATACATCTCTGTGTACAGAGATATGTATATATATATATATATATATATATATACAGGTATGTAGATAGCTTTTGTGAATAACTACTGTGCTGTTCAATCTTTTAAAGAAAAAGAGAGGAGTATTGCTGTAACTACTATAGTAAAAATTTTGGCACACTGACACCAACCGTTTGACATTGAAGCATTAATATCAGAATATTTGCTGTTGTAATTTGATGTCTGCCTTGCTCCTGTCACAGCTGGCCAGTACTGGTAGCTGACAGCTGGGGGAATAGGGAAAGTAATGTTCTGCATGTGTGTTTGGTCCCTCCAGGAATATAAGTATGGTTTTACACAAGAGAAAAGATATAGCAGGAGGGGTCATTCTGATAATCATTTCCCAGTAAAGAGGTCAGAAGGCTGGACACTGAAAGAGGGGAAAGGGGATTATTATGGTTGGGTCTGAGAAGAAGAATCATAATGGCAGATACAAGTCAAATTAATTTTAGGATGGACTTTCCAAAAAAGCTTTCTAAGCAGTAAGGTCCATGAAAATATGAGCTGTGTTTTGTGGATTATTGTGTGGCCGAGTCCTTTTGAAATGTAACTGGACAAAGAGCTCAAGTAAGTCCTCTAGAAAACAATCATTTGGCACTAGGAAGGAGTAAATGACTTAATAAGATGTCTTTCTTTGTCTAATTTCTGTGGTTTTACGATTGAAATAGTCTTCTGCCTGCTAGTCTTACATTCACTGTTATAAAATCCTCTGTCATAAAATTAATCTAAGTGAGACCTGAGTGCAATTAGGAGTGTGTGCAAGTAATGGCAGTGATGCAGCAGCAAGTGGCCCCAAAATGTGAAAAGGAAGCTTTAACACAGAAAAGTGAAGCAAGGTTGCATAAGAAGCTATTGGCAAGTACTTTCTCCCTGCAGTGCAGTCAATGCAGTCAGTACTCTGAACCTTAGGTTCTTTAAATCCTGTATCCTAAATCCATGTTCCTACCAACATCCAGACACAGATGAAACTTGGCTCCCTTGAGGAGATTCACTGACCTGATTGGAGCTACTCCTGTGTAATGGCATACCCTTTGTGTCGTAAAGCTGTGAGACCTTGCACAGACATTAATGATGCTGCTACAAATCACAGAGATGTGCCCAGTGAGTCATTGGCACAGCAAGCCATAGAGCTCAGGTCTAGTAAATCAACTTTTTCCATTCTGGACGAAAATGCTTTAGGGATTTTTGTGCAGTATTTGAAAAGTTCCTTTTATGTTCACTGAAATTACAAAAAATAAAAAAAAACTTGAACATCTACCCCAAAACCTGGCTTTGCAAACACTTGTTTAAATCAGCTCTACTGGTGTAAGCATATAGTGTATATATTTAAGGAATTTATGTATATTAAGGCATGACATCTAATAGAAACAATTTTATGCCAGTAAGGTACAAGCATACAAAATGTATGCTAGGAAAGGCACAAGAGTACAAAAATTGAAACGTTGCACTGTCAGTCTTCGAGAGATTTTTGGTAGAAACATAGAAACCTCGATCTGTCCTCTGTTTGTATAGGATTAACATTATTTGAGACTATAATACCCACTGACTTTAACACATGGCCCCCATACACTGCTGCCCCAAGAGCTCAAGTGACTTGAGCTATCATACCACCAGAAGCAAGTCTGAAACTCAAGTCTAATATTTCCTTATAGTGTCTCATTTTCAGCACAGTAGGACAGCAAGGGCTCCTCTGCATGGCTTCCTCTCCACTTGCCCTCTAGCAAAGGCCTATTCACACCACTAAAGCTTTAGGTTTTAACAGGTTTTCCTCAGTGGCCTATGCACAGTACAAACAATTTCACCTGAAGGCACAGCTATGCCTGATAATGCCAAAAAGGTTGATTTAGCCACTGACTTCATGTTTGCAGTCTATGTGCCTGTCAGACACATGCATGTCCTGTCCTTACTAGGGCAGAAGGTGGTTTTGCAATTATGGCTGTGAAGTACTGTAGATGAACAACTCCCACTGACAGCATGACAGCTGTTCAATAAAACAAAGACAAAATGAGATTTTTCTCACACTTTGCAAGTATGAGGCTTACCTTTTGGAAGCTGGAAACAATAAAAGATGTTGTCACAGTCCCTCACTGCCCTGGGCAGCAGCAAGTCAGAAATGAGAGCACTCATCCTGCCAGACCTCCTTTGAAAGCAGATTGCACAACAGCGCCGATAGCAGTTCTAATGGCAGTAACAACACAGATATTTCTTTGTGCAACAGTAACAATTAAGAAAAGCTTAAGCATTTTCTGCAACACCAGAACTCTTTGAGTCAGCAAGAAAAATGAAAACGGCTCCTCAATGGAAGTCTCTGGAGAGAAAC
The DNA here is from genome assembly GCF_000738735.6 of Corvus cornix cornix. NCBI lineage: Eukaryota > Metazoa > Chordata > Aves > Passeriformes > Corvidae > Corvus > Corvus cornix. Next base: position 101,487,034 of record NC_047056.1, on the reverse strand, counting down.
AAAAAATGAACCTGTAAATGCCGCAGCTATCAGTGCTTCTTTTTTATCCTCTCTTAATGATGGGTTTTAACCCTAAGAAAGAAGAAGGAGAAGCTTTTGCTTTCCATTTTACCTCAGCCTAAATGATTTTTTTTAAAATTTGGATGAGTCAACATGCACATTTACAATATAAGGGCCCTCCTTGGAAAGTCCCACTTTTACCCAGTTTCCCATGGTAAGTCTGAAATACTTTGTACTGCACTCCCCCTTCAAATGCCCTGATTGCCCAATAAAAGGCCAAGATGATTAGATTAATTACTCTACCCTATTTATAAATTTTCAGGAAACAATTACTGTCAGAAATAATGAATATTTCATATTTACGAATTCATTGTTGGTCTCTTCCTCCACACCCTTTTTCTTACTAGAGAACATAGGCTTGTTTTGCTTATCCATAGAGCTGTCTTTTCTGCCATAAAATTTGGCCAGAAAATTTGCTGTTGATCTACAGCAGGTACATTTTCCAGCACAGCAGTATCAACTAAGGTTATTTCTATTTTAACCATTTGTTTATATTGTCAGCAGCTTAATGTAGATATGGTTACACTGGGATGGAAAGTGTTTTTGCCAGTATAACTTACTTCACTTGGGAACGAATGTTTTCTGTGCCAGTAAAATTACTTTCTTTTCTTTTCTTCCTGGCCAATAGAAGCTGCACCCACACAAGGATGGTTTGCCAGGACAGTTATATTGGTAAACTTTTCCTCATGCTGACCTGGTCTCCAAAAAAGCATTGCATAAATAATAGAGACAGGTGGGAGCAATCATAAGTGAATGCCAAAATATTGCAAATGAGTTCATTCTTATGTCAGAAGCCTTGTGGTCCTGTGGTTCTGTCAAGGGTCAGCTATTTTGGGGCAGGTGGAGAGAATTGCAGAAGGAGACGACACACTTCAGCACTGCTTAAATTCTGCCTTTAGAAATAACTTTACTGTTAAAGCTACTTCGAAAGGGAGTAGGGCCAGATTATGGCATGACTCCAATTCCTAGGTGGTCAGGATTAGAAGGTAGAAGAGATGAAACAAAAGGAAAAGCTCTCACGGGAGTAGCTGAAGAAGAGGAGACTCTTTTTTAGTTGAGCCAGGGAAAAAAAGGAAGAAAAGGATCTAAGTGTAGGATGCTGGCAGAGGGAGAAAGGCACTTAGGTGGGCTAGGCCAGTTAGAACACACAGCTCTTTGAACATGTATCTCTGTACTGGCTCACTCTGCACACTGGATGAAAATCAAGGTATTGGCTATAATTTAAAAGCAGTGGTTGGCTCTGTTCCTCATGGTCTCCATGGTCTCCAGCACTGCCTCATGTTGTCTTTCACTTCAGCTTCACTACTGGTCCCAAGGGCTGGACTCCAGTAAAGCAGTAGTATGTGTTCTTCTTGGAAGAGGACTTTTTGTCTGGAATTTTCTAGTTTCTGCAGTATGGTAGCATCCCAAGTGTATAAATTATTTAGTTTTAATTTTTTTCATGCCCCCTTATATATTAATTTTTGCATGCATTTAATCCATATGTTTTGGCCATGGGGGTTAATTTTCAAGAGCTGTGTCTGGAATACCAACAAATGATCTCTGCTCTGAAATCTTTTGAACTATACCAGTTGTTAAAAAATGTTTCTCTGAGCAGCTGTAAGGCACCTGGATACTATGATGAATGTCACAGTCTAACCAAACTAAATAATGCCTTTACAGTACATATCAGATAACCCGAGTATCTACTGCTGGTTATGACATTTGTAAACTTATCCACTGTTTTACATAAATAATGGCTGCTGTAAATATTTAGATACTGTTCTTCTCTGTATGAAAGAATAGAAAGCAAAATCTATACTGGAAATGCCAGAAAAACATAAAAAACAAAAGTTGGGACTATTTGGCAATATGTTTTACTTCCTTGTTTAGATTAAAACACAGGACTTAACCAGGTGCTCTTCACAGGTCTTCCATTATTTTCTGGATTTATGGATTTACTTAGACTTTAACGATGGTCAACAAAAAGCTATTCACAGTGTGTCAGTGTACCACTTCTTACCTTTATATGAAGAGAGATATTATCTTTACTGCCGCAACCGAAATTCATCTAGAATGAGCTTGAACCCTTTGATATTAATGCCTAGGGTCTGAAAAACATTTCTTGCAACATGTTTCTACTGCATCCTGTTGAACTCATTTTACAGTTTGACAATGGCATTATGGATTGCTTAATCTTTCCTTTTTGTAAAGAAAAGTCAAGACTTGCCTTCCTACTAGAACAGTATTTCTTTTGTCAACAGAGGGTTAATGAACAAAAACTGTTTTCAAGGTCAGATTAGCAAGTAGTCAGGCTTATAAAAAATCACCTCATGCTTCAGCAGTGATAAAGCAAGAATTGCAACTCAAGTTTTGCTTCTTTGTCTTAAAACCATCTGATTAAAAATAATGACAGATCACTCTGACACACATCATAGGTTTGAAAGCTAATTCATACTCTTCCATATTATTGCATTAGTGACTAACTTCTTGTATCTGCAAAATAATACAGGGAAACAAAAATCCCTCAGCAACAAATGATAAATTGCTATTCATTATCAGGATCAGTTAAGTTATTTTAACAAAAGATTCATAATAGAAAAATATTTTTATCTTTGTATATAATTTTCTTTGTATTTTGTAGTTGTTTGGTCTCAATAATTAGAATTACTGTATCCTTTTAACTCCTCAGAATTCCTATTAAATTTAGAGTTGGTTCTTGGTTCAAAATAAAATTTTATCAGTTAGACAATACCTGTTAAAGTATCATTTACTGATGGCTTCTGTAGATACTTTCGCTGTTTGATCAGCAAGACACTTAAAAGCTTTTTAAAATGGCATTGGATGATTAAATTGTATGCTGTGAAAATCTAAGGTTTGGGGTTGTTTGTTTCCCCTTTGGTATCCTTGAAATAATATATATCTCTGTAATACTTGAGATTATGCTTAATGGTAAATTTAGTCAGGAATGTGTTTTCACACTTGTAGGGCCATTCTTCATTACTGCATTCATGTGCCAAACTGCCTCAGTGCAGCAGCAAGTAAACAGCAGTAATGATCCCAGTAACAGCCCTGATAGTAATCAGATAAACATGAACAGAGAACTCACTTCTAATTTTTTCTCTTCCCCCCCCTCCCCCCATCTACTTATTCCAAGCAAATCTGAATTTTTGTTTGGTTTTTTTTTCTCCAGTCCTCCCCATGAAGCACTGCTACTTACGCCTTCCAAACAGAGTGCACACAGGTGATGGCCATATTTGGATATCCAAATATTTAAGTAATGAAGATTTCACTTTCATCAGTGAAACTGAGAGGTTGCTTTGTTGTTTTGTTTTTGAAGCCACATTCACCATTGTGTATGCTGATCCACATACTAGGGTGGTAATACAGCAATCAGTCTAAAAACCAGAAATAAACTGACAGCTCAGCAAGAGGGAAACTTGAAGAAGTGAGGGTAAATCACATTGATTTCAAAGGTTTATGAATTGAAAAACAGGACATTTTTTCAGGAAAGTAGTGGGCCAAAATTAATTTTGATACAAATTAAAGTTAGAAGAGCTAAATTTGTAATACATGTAGTACCCTTGGGTGCCTTCCTGTTGTTATTATCTTTCATCAAACTTTCTGACTCCAGAAGTGCTCAAGACTGAAGCACTTCCATTGCTCTTGCTTGTTTCACTGTGTATAAGAGTCTGCTTTTTTGCAAGCAAGGACTCAAATAATGAAGAACTTTAAATAATATTCCTCAAGCCATAAATCTCTCTAGGAGTTAATGGAGACTCATCACTTTCTTCTCTCGTCTCTCTATTGAAAGCTAATGCTACAGATAAATCATAAGCATATTTGAAGCACACCATATAGTTTTGTCTCATTCTGCTCTTTGCATGGTATAATAAGATGCATCTGAGGAAAATGGCATGCCTTGAGCAGTTAGGGATAAATCTGGTCATCCGCCATCTTCCAGATAAATTTAGATTACAATAAGTGTTTGAGAGTACAAAATACTGTGAATAGTAAGGGATAAATACTTGAGAATGGTAACTAAATCCTGCATTTTGGAATTATCACGGTGACCAACTGCCCATGAAATGTTTCTCATTTTAATGTATAGCGTGTCTGCATATAATTCTAGATCTGTATTTATATCTGCAGCCATATGCTGTTAGATTACCATCTCCTGTTCAGACAAATTACTGGAGCTGCAGTTGCCAAAGCAAACAGAGTTCTTTTTTTTCTCAAAAGCACAGAACACATAACACATGACGCACTTCATTCTTTCTTATGTGATAACTATTGAAATAACAAGCTACTAATATGCACAATGTGTAAATGAGCAGCAAAGTTAAAAACAGAGGGGAAAGTAAGAGTCCTACATTTGTTACTGGCTGCTAATCAGAGCAGCTGTTTGGGGAGTCCTTCTCAGAGAAAGCAAGAGACCCAGGTGCATGCTCAGCCGTGAGTCAGTCTATTTTCCTGCACCCTGATTAGTCTGGAGAATGCCATTGCTCACCTTAGATTGGTTAGTGGCAGAGACTGTAAGAAAATTTTCTGTAAATCACTGGAGATTAATGTCTTGCAATCAGAGGACCGCTGGGGGATGGTTTGTTGGTTTTATTAATTTTGCTGTGGTTTACTCATTGGAGTGGGATTCCAGAGCTAGAACCTAACTCTTGAAGGAGAAATTATTTGTTTAGTCAGCAAATGTAACAAGTTTTGAGATTAATTGCAAGGCAGGAAATAGCAATAGGCTCATTGATAATACCATCAGTATATCATTAGACAAAGGCCCAGAAAGGTGAGTGCCTTATCTCATTGAAATCTTGTGTTCATCTGCTGATTTGACAGCAAGCCTTCTTCAGTAGAGCAAATCTATATATATTTTCCAGCCAAGAGTTATGAGTGGGAGTTTTGCCTGATTTCAACAACTTAGTAATCTCTCTTTTGGCTGACAATGAAGCAATATGAATATTTTTTTGACAAATATTTGTCTGGCAGGGTCTCATTTATATTCCACTGTGTGAAAATGTTTAAGGATAACTTAGGCAGCATTGTCAGATCAACATGCTCCTTGTAGACTTGCCTAAGTTTTCAAGAAAAACTATGATTACCTCCATTTACCTGCATGCCCTTTGACACCTGATAGATGCTTGTTTATGTCAGCTAGAATTCAGCAAGGAAAGCAACAACTTGTAACTAAAAAAATTGTAAAACCTACTCATCGGTGAAAGAGTCAATCTGTTCCTAGGTTAAAATTGATCTGTGTTAGTTTTAAGGATATAAAAATTGGAAATTGCATTTAGCATAGTTCTCTGGACTCTTTAGGATGTAGTAATGTAACAGGCTTTAATATGGACTATAGGAACTCAAACACAGCAGTGTCCCTTGTCACAAATTATTACCAGTATTTTACAGCTTAAGACCAAACTCAATGCTTTCTTCTGTTTTTCAAAATATCTGCACTAGGTAATTTCCTACTGAAGAACAAAGTAAAGAACCATACAGTAAATCTCAAAGGTTGTGCTATTCTGTGAATGCTACTGGACTCTAAAAAGATTAACATCTTCCAGGGCAGATATGGAATTGAGGCTTCTAATTTTGTAGTCTTCTCATCCTTTACATGTGGAATAAGGAAGCATGAAACACTCTGTTTGGTCCTGTTCAACAGAATGAAGTCCAAGAAAGCATTCATTAGAGAGAAGATGTCCCTTGTTTCTAGAATTGCGCAATGGTTTGAGTTTAAAGGTCATCTAGTCCAATCCCCCTGCAATGAGCAGGGACATCTTCAACTAGATCAGGTTGCTTAGAGCCCCATCCAAGCTGACCTTGAATGCTTCCTGGGTTGGAGCATCTGCCACCTCTCTGGGCAACCTATGCCGGTGTTTCATTACAGTCACTCTAAAAAACTCCCTTGTACATATTCTGAATTGACCCTACTTTAGTTTAAAACCATTATCACTTGTCTTATTGCAACAGGCCCTGTTAAAAGTTCTATTTTTCTTGTAGCCCCCTTTAAGTACTGAAAGGTTGCAATCAGGTGTCCCTGGAGCCTTCTCCTTGCCAGGCTGAATAACTTCCAGATATTCTTTATTAGTAGACAAAAATAACTGAGTTGATGTGATCAGTTACGATATGAAAATTCTGTACTTCCCTTTCCCATTTCTGGGTCTGGGCAGCAGAAGAGGAAGAGCACTGTTCTGAAGAACACTTGTCTCAGCTGTGCATGCATGGGCTGTATTCTCAGGACAAGGTTCTTTCACATACTCTGAGTGGTGTAAAACATAGAGATCTAACCTAGTGTGGTCCTGTAGCTCCTTCTATAGTTGTTAAAGAGAGGTGGACTGCTCCAGCTACTCTCCACACTGCCACAGTAACTCTATGTCTCGCAGTCATTCACACTGTAGTGATCTGACTTGCCCTCTTCCTCGGGCTGTAGACATAAACAAGATTCCTGTTTTGGTCCAGGGAACTTAGAGTGATTAAAGCTGGCTCAAGCGCACTCTAGAGTTTGTTAGTGGAACCTGAGTTGTCCAACAGAAAGCTCTTCCAGCTGAAGCTCTGTGTAATCATCATACCCTGCAGTGTAGGACAATGTCTCTACTTTCTGATAATTGCACTGAAGAAACATCACAAAACCTTTCCCTTGGCAAGCCTGTATTTTCCCCATCCTGTTGAAGTAAGTTTGTCAGCTGTGTATAAGGAAGTTTGCTTGCTATTCAGCTAATTCCAATATTCACATGCAGGTATTCATAATGAGGTTTACTCTCATTTATTTCCCAGTTGATATAAAGCACAAATGTAACTAAATCAGGTTATAGGCACAGTCAGGGAAATTGCATTGTTTAAACAGTATGTGTACTTGAAAAAGAAGAGGTCCTTAGCAGAGACAATAGAAAGAAAGAAAAAAATATCAATGACATTTATTGTTAGCTACTCAGATTTAATTAAAGCTGATGTTTCGATAGTATTCAATAATGAGCTATGTTGATGTAAGAAGGTGCCATTATTCAAACTTAATTGTGTGTTTCTAGGTTTCTTGTGCCAACTGAGTCCCCAAACTACTTTGGAATTAGAGGAATGATTGTAGACTGTGACTCAACTGATAGCTTAAATGCAATTCACACAAAGATGGAAAAAGTGATATTTATCAACTTATTTTATTGTTCCTTGTCTTCGTGCTGAATCACATTTGGTAGCATTGGAACACTTCTGACTGTGAGGTGGTCAAAATTCCTTAAGCAGGACGTATGCAAATATATTAATTTTAAATTTCCCAGATATGGTGGGTTAAATGGTTAACATGTCTTCCAGTTTGGTCTTTTTAAATCAAACTGTGACCAGATTTCACCAAATGAGAACAGAGAAGGCACAAAGGGAAGATATTGTTTGGTTCATTACTGTGGTGGTAAAAACATAGTGATAAATTTATGCTTCAATTAGGTTTGTGCTTCATGTAGTGCGACAAACTCATTGGTTCTCTTAGACAGCTGGAGTCTCTTTTGCGTGATGCAGTAGGAAATGAACAGTTAAATGACAAAAAGTAGGGGGGGGGACAAGAGTTCTCTTCTAAGGATGCCATCTGCTAAAATCAGCGGGGTCTGAGCAGAAAAGCCACCATGCTGCCCTGAAAACCCCACCCAGAATCTTTATTATCTGTGATGTCGTACTAAGAAGCCTCCTGAACTTTAAGGAGAGTTTGCAGAACTGGCAGTTAGGAGGAGAAAGACATTCTTTTTTGTTTCCCATCTGACTATATTTGGAAAGTAGCAGAGTCACTGCGTAATCATAATAAATATTTCTTGTACAATCACTTTCCATTCAGTCATCTATCAAAATTTTACAGAGTATAGCAGCACCTTCAGTCTGGATTAAAGGCTGAATTTTAATATTTTCATTCCTTTCATTTTCACTCCATTTAATATTTTAATTCATTTGATTTCTGTGCTTTTTGTGAAATACAAGATTTTTGTGAAATATTATTAGTAACATTTTATTAAAAACAAAATATTTTCGTCTTATGCCCTTATTTTGCCAGTGACTCCAGTGATAGAAACAAAGCATGGCATTTACTTTTGATTTCACATGCCTTTTTCCAAAATTCTGTCTTACTAAAGAAAGATCCTTCAAGAACTGTGATTCTGGGAAGTCTTCTAGCCACCCGCTGGAAACATTGGTTCATTGGAAAAGTGAATCAGGGAATCGGCCGTACAATGAGAGAGCCATAGAAATAATTAAGGCTGGAAAAAAGGATCTCTGAAGGTCATGTAGAGCAGGATTTACTCAGAGCAGAACTAACTTGAAAGCTGATCAAGATGCTCAGGACCTTGTCCATTGAGTTTGTATTTCTCCAACATAGACTTGACAGATTTTTGGGCTACCTCTTCCAGGACCTAACCACTCTCACTGTGAAAATTTTTCCTTATTCATAGTCAATACTATGTCTATTGTCTCTTGGCCTTCCCCTGTGCACATAAGTGTACCAGCACCAAAGTCTTTTGCAGCCCTGTTCTTCCCAACATCTGTTAAAAGAATTTTCTGAAGTACCTCACACCACCTTTTCTATTCTTACCCTTTATAGAAACCTAGATGTGAACAATGAGAACTACTTGAACCTTGTCTTGATGGGGACCTCAACAGTGTAAATCTAGCCTGTGAATCTCTCCAAACCTTATGTCCATGTGGGTTACATATAACTGCTCTCAGTGCTGTGGCAACGCTACCAGAAGAGCACATTTTGGAATGATGGAGCATCTGGCAGACACTAACAAGTCTGCATGGGGGCCACACTGACAGTTTGGAAGGAGCCTGATGTCAAACAAAAGATCTGAAAATGTTTTTGCAAGGATTAGCTAGAAAGAGTGTGAGGGAGAGTTCTAGGAAATGATCATGGGCTGAGAGGATGCTCAGTGTGGAGCTGGGCTGGCCAGAGGCAGATGATGGTGCTGCTTCAGCAGCAAGAGGACCCTCTAAGGGAAGGCATATAATAATCTACGGCAAGAATATCCTTCAGGAAGGTTTACGATCTAGTAATGATTTTAAGGGAAAGAACCATACTTTTTGTTCTCATTTGGGTTAAACTGAACTTTTCCTGATCTCCCCAGAAAATCCATATGACTTGGTAGATTAGAAACAGTTCTCTGTGTTGAAAGTTCCTCTAAGTAGACCCCAAAAGTTTGATCTTCTAATTGCAGGTGTTCAGTGGTACCAAATCAACTAAGATGACAACAGCAGCAACAGATAGAGAAAGCAGCCTTTCATCTTCTGTCCTGCCTGATGCCCCACTGACCTGTTCATGCTGTTTCGGTGCAGTGGCCATAGCTCCATTGAAGTACTGTTCTGCCTGTCTCACAGGCAGAGTAAGAGCTCTCTGCTAATCATCATCATCACTTTTTTCAAAACAGACCATTTAAAAAGTTACTTCAGTGCCTTCAGATCTTGTCATTACAGGTCCAGAGAGGATTGCTTTTAATGGTTTGTGCAAAAATAGCCTCAGGTTTTACTGGAGATTACCACTAAGATAAAGGAACCACAACAGGTTTTTAATTGTCTGTCTCACTGCTTCTAGTAATTTTTGTTGGAATAAGAAACAACTGGTAGAGTCCATGGAAAGAAAATCCATCAATCTTATTTAACATTAAAAAAATCCAGCAGTTTTGAGTCTTTTGATGGCAAGAGAAACATATTCTCTCTTCAGGTGGCGTTCTGGCTGTTAATATGAGAGTATCTACTTTTCTACCACCTCTAAATCTGTCTTTCCAGCTACCATTAGTTAATCATTGTAAAGGTTTATTGCTACAAGTTGCTTTGCAGTTCCCACAGGACTTTTCAAACTGGAGACCTCTTACTGCCCTGTCTTACTTTTTTTCCAAACACTTTGGGTTTTTTCACTTATAAATGCATAACCCTGAATGAATTGTTGTCAGCTTGTTTACAGGATCCTTTTAAATGCTTTCCCTATTGCTGGGAGCGCATCTTTCTTTTTCTTTGTTCAGTTTTTCCCCTTGACAACTGAAAACAACAATAATAAAAAGTGCCCAAGAGCTATTTAATTCTTTATAGTTATTATAATTGCAGTTTTCATGGGATTTCCCTGCTGTTCTTTGGAAGCAGACAGCAGTTTCCATATTGAAGCAAGTTTATGGTACACAGTAAAAGAGTGTGAAATAGAATTGTGATAACCTATAACCTAGGTGTTTATCAAAAGATATCATTTTATTGTGTTTAATACCCTGCAGTACCAGTTATGGCCTCCTATTGAGAACTTAATTTCCACTTAAATTCACAGTACCAAGCACAAGGTAATACTCATCCAAAGTACAAAGAGGTTGATACCTACTGAACTTTTTATTGAAATATCTATCATGCTTTTCAAACATACGAGGGCTTTTTAAATCAAGGTTCATTCAAAAATTCCTTCTAGAGATGGTCCAGCTTGTTCAGGCTGATGAATACCTTTCAAAAGATAGTAGCAAATGCAAGAATTAAAATTTCACTCAAGGCCTATTGTGTTATGTTTTGGTAGAAGTATTAAGAATGGAACTATTGAACTATTTTAGTTTAGAGAATCCTAGCAAAAATATTTGAGTTTATATCACTGTAATACAATAGAAATGTATCATTTCTAGCGACATATTAATATAGCAATTGTTAATAGCTGGCTTTTTAAAAAGGTGGCACTTGCCTGAAAAGCAAAGTTATAACAATCAATAATGCAGCCTGTTTACATTCTGATCGATTTAACAATAATTTACTTACCATAAATATTCTGTTATAATTCTCCCTTAAATACCTACTGGGTTTTTTGTAATAGTTGTCACCACAAGAGACTAAACAAGATTCTCTTATTTATGAATACCAGTACCATAATAAAAGACCAAAAGAGGTAAATATACCTGTTTTGCTTTAGAACTGGTTGCTACCCTCATTGCACAAATCAAAAAAGGATGTCTGTGCTTGTCTTCAGTTACATCACTCTGTAGCATTGTACTTTGTTGTTCCATGGTTGCTACTCAGGAAAATTTGCTGTTCATTAAAAAGGGCAGCAAAACTTGGTCTCAGTGACTGAAACACTGTTATGAAATGCATTTTTAGAGGAGCCCCTAGTAACCTCTGAATTGGCCCGGAGTTATTTATACGTGTGGGACTGCATTCATCAGAGCCAGGGCTAGCCCCATTTGATGCATAGGAATGGTTACATATGCTTAATTTAGTTTTATGTTCTGGGAAGTAGACAGGCATAGGGATTTCATCCTCCCCTTTTGCAGGACATGGGAAAGTCACCTTTATTTCAGTGGTGCAACAAGAGCACACTGACATTCCTGCGACTGATCAGTCACAACTCTGGAGTTGGTCATCTTGCTGAACAATTTGAGCCCCAGTCCCACATCCTCTAAAATTACCTGGGAGTGTTCCCACAGGCACTGAGGGCATAGAATCAATCACTGTTACTATAATTAATGATAGAAGATGCATTTAGTTCTGTGGGAACATGAAATTGTTTAAATGCTGCTAAAGTGCCACAGGCTAAATACCAATACAGGCACAATTCATTTTAAATACTACAGTTTGAACAAAAAAAAAATGTATTGCTCTCCAAGCATTTTTATAATTGATATTTTATTTAGTAAGTGAGCTTGTACATCCATTCTGAAAAAAACAAACAAACAAAGCAAAACCTTGGGCATACATAGTTTAGGGGTTTTGTATAGAAGTTTTCATACACTTCTGGAAGACAGACACTTTCAAAGTGGGTGGTGGAAGAGATCTAATTGAGCATGGCAGGAAAATACTAAAAGCAGAGAATACCAGATAAGCTGTAAATTATGTGGATAAGAAATGTACATTTATTCCAGATTCACTCAACAACTGTGCAATTTTAGTTGATAAATTCAGTTTGAGCTGAGTATCTTCCAAATGAAAAGAGTAAGCCTCTCTGGCTTGAGCTCAAAACTGTAGGCTCCTTGCCTGGGACAGTAATATCATATCCTTTGTGGTTCAGGCATGGGGGAGAAGATGCAGGAAACTGACCTCTACAGATGTTTTTGTTCTGTGCAGGAGACTATTCCCCACAGTGTTGGCTGGAAACAGCCTATATGCTGGGGCTGTTGGGGAGCTCATATATGTTTCTGATTCAATGTTCCTGCCACAGATGGCCAAAGTGGTTGAGTGACTGAGCTTTAGCTTGGATCCATGAATAGTCTCCAGAGGACATTACATTGTCTGGTGATCCCAGAATCCTTGGCACCTGGACACTTTTCTCTCCTCGTGCACCCTCTGGACTTTAGGAGGGGACAGTTTTACCATTGGTCTGCTGGAGACTCTTTCATATGAGAAGTTGAAGTTATCCTTGGAAGCTGGAACCCTCACTACTACAATACCAGATCGCCTCAAGAGTTACGATAGAGAGCTTCTTTCAACAGACTCATTTTTAGCTGTTCTTTCCAAGTGTGGCGAAATTATGCTATGCAGAAGCATTACTTAATCAGGTTTGATTGTAGCCACAGCACAATTTAGTCTCTTTTATATACTGCCGCCTAGTCTAGACTACTAGCTCACACAATATTAATGCAATACAGATTAAAAGAATATTGTTGGAAAATACTGAAAGGGAGCCTTGTTTATGTTCCACTCCTACTAAAACTGAAATTAAAATGTCTATTCTTCATCTACTGAATAGTCACTTCAATAACATTCATTTAAAACTGCCTAAAAATTCTTAGATTGACATTCTGCAATTGTAGGTTATAGAGAAAGGATTTGAATTATGCTATTTTCCTGAACTGAGAAACAACTGAAAGAAATTTCTGTTGGGATAGAAAGAATATAAATTAATATATCCCCTTTGTGGGTTTTTTTGAGTTTTGTTCTCTTTCTATGAACATTCTCAGAACCAAGGTAAGAGAATCAGTGAATTTGATTTAAATCCAGAGTCTATTAATGAGAAACTGCTTCTGAATTCTGAATGGAAAATACCCATACAGGGAACATGATTCTGCAAGAACAGAGCCCTCTTTCCTAGTGCATTTTACTCTGTGAGACAGAATCTATATTTGTGCTTATCTGAAGGCTGAAGGTCTCTTTGCCAGAACAAACTATTCGTTGAAATAGTAGCGTTCAGTCTTCCAGGGCTTTGGCCTAAGAGAATGAATATAGTTTCCATAGAAATCTATGAGTTCGAATTATGTTCAGTCTGACTTTCCCAAAACTAATATTGCATGAAAGTGCAGAGGAGCTTCTTTTGGAAAAAAGAAACTATGACAATTTTTTAAGGGGTAAAAAAAAGAATAAAAAAAAGAATAAAAACAAGTCTGTGGGATTTGTGAGTTTTTCTTTGTTTCGATTATTATTATTATTAGGCAGACAATTACTATGTGTAACTTTCTAAAGAGTAAAAATCCCCTGCATTAGGTAGTTTTAAGAATAGATGTAATGAATTTTATGAACAGGATCAAACATGCCTCAGAACAGAGTGCTGATTCAGGATAAAGAGATAACATTAGTATCCAGTACATTTCTCATTACTCTGATTGCTAATAAATTAAACTAATATCCCCAAGTGGAGTTGCTTTGCCTAAGACGGTCACTGGTGACTGATCTCTCCCTGCCCTTATCTTGACCCATGAGCCTTTCATTATGTTTTTTCTCCCCTGTCCAGCTGAGGAGGGCAGTGATTGTAAGCAGTTTTGGTGGGCACCCACTGTCCAAGCAGGGTCAACAAAAAAATATTTGTAATTTTTTCTACTTTTTTTTCAATGCCACCCTATTATTTCTACACTCACCCAAGCTTTTCTGATTTTCAGTTACATACCTAAAAAAACAACATATAAGATTGAAAGTATAGAGATCTCCTTATTTGTAAGTATAAGGACACATCTGAGAAAAGTGATTCAGAAGAGGTGCCCATCAGTCTAATAGACATTTTTCACCTATTCCAATAGTTCATTTGCTCTCTGTTTATATTCTGGTTTTCCCTGTTCTGTAGTATTCAGTGTATGCATGAAGTCATTTCCTTTTCGTTAATCCTCTTAGCTTAGCAAATATTATCTAGCTTGTGCAATATTTTCTTATTAATAGATAGGGTGTTAAAATAAATCTTCTAGTTTCCCAGTGTCATTAGAGAATCCAGATTTTTTTTCTCAGATTTTTATTAACTCTATTTCTTCTTTCAGTTAATATTAATTCAATCTTCATCTGGTGTTAGCCAGTATAAACTGATGAAGCTTTACAGATTTATGCAGCTGAATTTTTAGTTTATGATTTCAATAGGTTACATTTAATGGCAACCTATAAAATCAGTTGCCTATGCATCTGAAAATTAATCCCCACACAGTGGGGATTGAATGATCCTTACCTATGCTGGTAGGAAAGGGGCAAGCAGACTAAACACACACACAGCTAATCTTGGTGAAGACTTATAGTGCTGGAATCTCACACGGGCATTGCCCCTGAGGGCAAATCTATACCAGAAGCTATAGGATTGGTCAGATGCAGGTACTTGTATGGCCATGTCTATTTTAAAGCGAAGTCGTTTAACCACGAGATCCTATTCTACATTTTCCTCCTCTGATAATATTCAGTAATAGAGAATCATGGGTATAAGGTTGTCATGGAAAGCATAGACTAAATAATTCACTTTCACAGCAGAAATTGTGCACATACCTATTCTTAAGGCGTAATACAGCGTCACTTTCTCTTGCTTTCTTGAACCAGATGTTTGGCCATACTTTCTTGTTAAAGGACTTCAAAACTAGCTGAGCACTGACAACATTCTTTACCCTGACCCAGTCCCTCTTTTAGATTTATCCTTTTGTAGCAACTAAATGATTATGGATTTCCCATGACTTTTATCCATATTTAATTGCTGTTTCCTCTTCCCGGTTCTTGCTGAGATCTGAAGAAAGGTAATGAATCTTCTTACTGCCTTTTTCACCTCTGTATTCACCTCTCAGAACCTATAGAAAAGAGACCAACAATCTGAAGACAAAAACCTATGTAGTTTTAAAATTTCACAGGGCAGGGTATTGTTTGTGACTTCACTTGACTATCTCCATTTTATAATAAAGAAACCAATAAAGAGATGACTTGTCACTGAGAATGCACCAGCATGTGGGAGACTAAGACTCAGCCAGGACCCAGTCACTCACTAATTTCAGCTCATCTCCAAGCTTTTCAGCCTCACTATATTTGTGAAATTCTGCTTTCCAAAGGCTCATGAGAAGTGAAGTTGACTGGTAAAGTCAAGTGCAACCGTTCCTACTGGTCAGAAATATTAGAATAGAGTAGAAAAAATAGAACTAAAAATTTCAGTTGGAAGGGACCTACAATGATCATTTAGTCCAACTGCCTGACCATTTTAGGGCTGACCAACAGTTATAGCATGTTATTAAGGGCATTGTTCAAATGCCTCTTAAACACTGCCAGGCTTGGGGCACCAACCACCTCTCAAGCAAGCCTGTTCCAGTGATCCTCTTGGTAAAGAAATGCTTCCTAATGTCCAGCCTAAACCTGTCTTGACACAACTTTGAACCACTTCCACGTGTCCTGTCGCTGGATACCGGGGAAAAATGTTCAGCACCTCCCTCTCCACTTCCCCTCCTCAGAAGCTGTACATAGCAATGAGGTTTCTACTCATCCTCCTTTTCTCGAGACTAGACCAACCCAGAGTCCTCAGCCACTCCTCACAGCAGCTGCTATTAGTCATTAGGGGTTATAATTAATACAACCTATGCCTGTTTGTTCACACTGAAACACAAAAATAAAAATAAATATTACCAGTGAAATGAAAGTTAATGTTGATTAAAATTGTTATTTGATACACAGATGAGTGAAGAACATTCACATAGCTTGAGATCAAGAACTGTTACTACTGTGATACTGGAGAGCAACACATATAATTACATTAACTGCCTGCTTTAAAAAGAGAGACATTACAGTTTTTTGGGCACAATTTATTACAGGCACAAATGCTAATATTTTGATGATAGTCAACAAAACAAACAGTCAGAGGTTTAGAAGCTAAAACATTTGAACCTGCAATTTAGTGCAGAGATTTAAATGTGGATTCATGATTATTTTCATTCACAAGGCTATATGCCCTCAAACATCAATTGTTAGCTTGTTTATTAAAGCTTTTGGTAATTTAGACAGTTTCCCCACAAATTGATGTATGCCTACATTGTTCTGTGGCCACAGCAACAGAAAATATTGCATCAGATTATTATAAATGGTGCTCTTTAATTGTTTTTCTAAAACAAGGCCTTACCAAACTATTTTCAAAATAAGAAGTGTCCGACCACACCAGTTTGGCAGTTGCAGAAATGTACTCATCAAGGTTTGCATTGCTGAACCAATACCAGGCATGTTCATATACACATCAGTCCTATACACATCCATTCCTCAACCTACATCTGTATTTGTATTGACAGCTATATAATCATTGTCAGCTGTACCAAGAAAGGGAATCCAAGTGGAAATTACAAGTAGGTTAGTACAAGGCTTTCTATTTTTTTGGTGAAATACTTTACCACATCACTGATATCAGAGGCGCCAGGGTGACAACACAGCAAACCCGACCAGAAAATGTCACCTACACCCTTGCATCCTCACGTAACACCCTGTGGGACCAGGTTGGTGCTGAACAAGGATTATGCAATTAGCTTTACAAGAGAAGGCTGACAGCATGCAGATGGAGGGATCAGTAAGACAGATGAATGAATTTACAGTGATTAAGCATACTCCCACCTGCACCTCCAAAGAAATGAGGAATTGACATTTAGTTACACACCACCTTGGCATCTGCATGGAGAGGAAGCAGAGGTAAGGAAATTATATGCTCCATTGTGCTGTCTTCCTGAACCACTTCAGAGAAACATACTAAAGGAAAGAATGGCTGGTCCTGGTGGAGGTGATGGTATTGGAGGATAAAGACTAAGTGCAGTGGGGTGGTAGAAATTATTTTATAAGTATATATATTCAAATGTATACATATGTATGTGCAAATGTGTGACAAAGACTTAATATAACGAGATGATCACATTTACCTTTACTCAGCTCTGTCTGATTAAGACTTGACTTATAAGAAGCCAAATGCTAGTACAGAATGTGATCTATGAAATATGCTGATATCCAGTATTTCCTCTGGAATACACAATGTTGGGGGGCTGCCTCACTGTCCCTTTCACACACTAGGATTTTGCGTGCAAGGAGATGCCTATGTGACATGATGGGAATCGTAACACTTGCAAGTCTTTTAGATTATTGGTTCAAACCAGTATTTCCACAAGCTGTTACATTTTTTTTTAACTGCAGCTCATTTGTGCTCACAAAGGACAGATATCCTCTCCAGCCTCTGGAACATCAAAGGAGGGCTGGTAATGAGATAGTGGTAAGCAGAGCTGTAACTGATTGCTTCAAATTGAGGGTAGCAATAATGGTGAGTTGTAATGAGCTGGCTGGTACCTATCCTGAAATGCAGTCAGTCCATAGAAGATTGGCAGGATGTACCCCAAACAGCTGGACCCACAGGCACCCACCAGAGCTCTCTGTTCAGGGAGGCCTTGGGCAGGTTATACAGACTGAGTCATGAGTTTATTTTGCATTAGGGCATACCTGATACCATATTCCCTGGTACCAAATCCCTGCTGCCCTAAAATCATTGTGGTGCAGAGCTCAGCGAGCAGTTTCTGTCACACTGTGGGAGACGAGTTTGAACATCACTGCAGTGATGGTGCTTGGGTGGGGATGTGAGGACACTGAGGACTGCAGTGGCAGAAGTCCAGGCAGCAAACAGGCAGTGCCTGGAACAAAAATTGAATGAAAGAAAGCAAAAGTAGCTGCAGAAGTTAATGAAAATTCAGCTTAGTATTTACAGCAAAAGCACAGAAGGCAGTGCCTTAGTGGTTGGGTATTTCCTTCCAGGATACGAGCTCTGTACACAATGCTGCATTCTGCAAAGTTTTAACTAGTTCCAACCAACAGTATGGCTGCTCTAGGGCTGGCGGGAGAAGAAAGGGCAGGTGGGCAAAAAACCTTCTGAAAAAAAAAAATTATATATATTTTTTTTAGGACATTTGCTCTTTATTCCGTGATTATTTGCCGGATAACACTTTGAAAAACAACTTACATTTCATTTTTCCAGGTGTGCAATATCTTACATTTTATAAGCTCGTTTAAGATCTCTGTATCCCAAAAGTGTTGTCCATCTGCATCTGTGTGTTTGGTGTATTAACTGAAATGCTTTTAACTGTAGTATTGTGGGGGAAAAAAATTAAAAACAGTGTTTCTCTTAGGAAAAAAGTATGGACCAATAATCATTATCACACAGAGTTTTGAATTTCACTTTGTCTGAATAAACACAGAAAAGGTTCTATGAAGACAGCTAATCAAGTGCTGATTCATCCATACATTCACAGGTTCCTCGTTTTTCTCCTGAGCATCACTGATTAAAAGAGAAGAGATTATCAGTATAATACAGATATGATGGATTGGAGGTGTCAGAACGAGGTTCTTTGAAAACTCATTATTTCTTTTGATCTGTTTAAGAGCATTCTGAAAGCACTGCTGCTTTTTTGCTTTTTTTTTTTTTTTTTTATGGAAACCACACATCCGTTGCTCAGGAAGTAATCCAAATAATTGTGATGAGAATTGTAGACCCAGATTTTCCTTTTCAGGATCAATTCAGGAGTCTTGGTTAAAGCATATGTGATGCACTGACTTCCATAAGGGTCTCAATATGATTTTTCTGTTAGCAATGGCAGCAGTGTTCAGTATTGTTTCTTTGGATCTGTCAATGGCAGCAATAGGTAACAGTTCTGAACACAGAGGAAACTTTCAATGTGCAAATTATCAGTTTTAATAAAAAGCCCTGCCACTCAGTTGACCAGCCCAGTCTCTGTCACCCCTGTTTAATATATCCTTGGCAGTCTAAATTTCTTATTTGCTTTAGTTGTTTCTGGGTGAGCTGAGCATCACTGAAAATGCCAAAATCTGTCATTGTATTTTCCATAGACTGAACTTTCGAAATAAGCACTCAGTTCACAGCAAGCTTAATAACAGTTGGCCCAAATCCTTCAGATTTCTTGAAAGGGAAGCTGTGACAGCAGGGGATGTTAGTCCTCTTTCACTCTCAGATTTGTTTCCTAACAAGTTACTGAATTGCTTCAGGGACTTACTGTGGGGCTTTTGAGCATGGGGCTGTGCAGTTCAGAGGGAAAGCATTGTAGAAAGAACCCTAGAAATCACAGGTGGTTTGGGAAAAAATCTTTGGCTGTGATAAACAAGAAGGGAGATCAACATTATCTCAAATTGCATATCTAAAATCCCACAGTATCATTACCAGATTATTCATCAAAAATAATGAAGTAAGATTATATATAACCTTGAGAGAAAGGAGAAACAGCAATGCATTATGTAGCAGCCTGCCACTGAGGCTAGAAAGAGTATTGCTATCTAATAACCACAGGGCTGAACTCAGACGTGATGTGTAAGGCCACGTTGGGTTAACCTATGTTAAACACCTGACAGCTCATCTTTCTTACTCTCTGGAAGCACTTGTATAACTTGTCATGCCAGAGAAGTCATCCTGAATTGAGCAAACTAGTTAAAACCAAATATGCAGAGAAACATATTTGTCATTGCACTTAAGCTGACAGATGTAGCAATTTTCTTTGAGCAGACACACACAGCTTGATGACAAAGAGGGAAGCTGGTGTGGATTTCTAATTGCAGAGTTCTGTTGCAAAGGCCATCAAAAATGGGCCTCTGATTTTAAGAAGGATTATGAAACAATCAAAACCAGGTGGTTTGATTGGATTTAATATTCATGAATCATTAGCAATTTCTAACAGAATTAGGGATTAAGTTTTTCAGAATTTTCAAGAGGAAGCAGAAACTATTGTAAGATTCATAGTAGGATAGAACTAGCATGATAACAAAAAATGGGTCACTACTTTACAAATGGTATAGGAAAAAATCATTACAATCAGTAGCAACGGTAGAAGGACATCTCCATTTTCACTATAATTTAGCTGAACATTGTGACACTGGCAGCAGTATTAAAGGTCACTTACTGGATTAAAAGAGTTATTCTGATCTTGTATGATTTCACACTGAAAGTTCACACCATTAAACACATTACAAATGGATAACTATCTATATAGGCAACTTCAAGTTCACATGAGGCAAATCAAATTCACTTAACATATGGCAAAGAAGTACCGAACTAAGTCATATGACTTTGCATTTGCTCTTTCAAAAGTCACCCTGGACTATCACCACGGCTCAGATAATTCATGTTGACTGGCTATTCAGCAGTAACTTGTGCATGTCTAAACAGTGACATTAAAATATTTTGCTGAAAATGTTTGTTTTAAGTGTTACTGAAAACATAATGAAGATCCATACTTACTCTGTCATCAAAACTATTTTTAAAGTATAACTTTAATTATAATTAAAACACATGTCTATAAACTCTCTTTGATGGGTCAATAAATAACTTCATTTTATTCATGATACTTGAATATGTATGGGCTCAGTTTCCTTTAAACTACAGCTAGTATGAAAACCTTTTACTCCTCAGAGCTTACTAGTGATTCCACCAATACATTATTAGACATTTGTCTTGTCTCTCTTCACCTCTAAATTCACCCAGAGATTTAGTGTAATTTCTTTTCTCTCACCCCTTGCTAAATATGGCAGTGACACTGCCATTCCACTCTTTTAGTAAGATTTTTATTCAGTTGTCTTGCAGAAACAGCCTTGTTTTGACAATGTCACTGCAGGTAATGCACTTGCAAAGTCATTTTCTTTTGTAGCTTTTACAGTTCTCTGCTGTTTCCTCTCCCTATTACTAACATTCCAATTCTCCTTTAGGGGGTATGCATCACTCTGTTGCACAGTGCACTCCCAGTACAGCATCCCCAGGGAAAACCAACCTATGCTACATTTTCACCTTCCATTTTTCTGTTGATGAATGAAAAGCCTACATTTCCAATTGTGCACCCTGACTTGTCATCACGACGTTCCCTCTACTTGTCTGCTCTAACATAAAATTTAGCAAGACAAAAATGAACTCCCAGCTCAGATACTAAGGATGGATATTTTTTCCCCATTGTGAGACATCTTGGAAGATATTGGATTCACTCCATCCAGCAGGTGACAGCTTTTGGGATGAAAAGCATTGCTTTAGTACTGCAATTGAAATCTGACAGGGTGCCTTGTGTGTTGTTGGGATCCTGGGATGAACTGTACACTGCTCTTCCCCTACAGAGGTGTCAGAGATGCTAGAGCTGATGTTTATCAGCTCACAGGAGCTGTAGCCCAACCAGAAAAAAACATGGAATAACAGCAATTTGGGAGCAAAATCACAATTTTCTGTAGAGTAATCAGAAGATTTTTATCTTCTGCAGTGTTGATCAGAGTAATAGTTTCATCCTCACTTCTTCACACACAGACTACTCCCTCAGCTCCCAGAGTCACTTAGTTCTCTTACTTAGCATCTTCACCCCACAATCACTAGTTTCACATATTAAGGCTGACTGTGAAAATATAAGGGTCTTTTATTTGTGAATTTAAGTCTCTGAATGTCTTTGTGGTTGGGCTAACCATGCTGTCCTGTGGGCATGACAAGTTCTCCCTAGCAGATCTGTGAACCCACCCTCTCAGCTCTTCCCTCCAGGACAACCTGCACCATACATTCTCTCCAAACTCATGTTGTTTAACAGGAACACAGACTAAGTGTTGCTACCTTTTTTCTTTTATTTTCTTTTCCAGTTGTTTTTGGTTTTTTTCTTTTACCCATCAAATACTGTTTGGATATGAAGGAAGCAGAATGCAACCCAAAGAAACAAGTTTATAGTCAGAGACTAAAGGAGAATGAATATATTAAGTAAGAAAGTCTTTTTATTATATAACCAGTTTTCATACTCAATCTCATTTTAATACATTTAATACTAAATTTGCAAGTCATTATCAGAATTTATGATGATTGGTTCAGATCTGTCATGAAAAATATGTTTGTACTACAAACTGGCAGTGACTGACAGTAGAATAAGTCCATTACAAGAAATTGATATCCTTTATTTTTCAGTCATCATTATAGTGTTATTTTATGTGTTTTCTCTTGTAAATTCAGTGAATTAAATTTCAAAAAAATCACCGAAAACAATTTTTTTCCCCACAAATACAAAGCTAATGTAGTTTGTAATGAATTGAATAATGCTGGATTAAAAGAAAGAAGAAAGACAACACTAAAAACAAGCTGCAAATGAATAGATCATTATTACAGCATATTCATCTAACATTATCTTTACAAAACCTGTCAGCTTTCAGTTTGATGCTTCTTCCAGATGCTTCAAGCTTACAGAACATGAAACATCTGTAAAACCTAAATTAAGACAGCAATATGTGACATAATAGTTTTGGTAAATTATTTCTTGTTCAAGGGATGGTTTCTGGAATCATGAGGATTAGTCCTTCACATCAAACATCAAAGAGTCTGGCACAGACAGAGGAGATAAACTCTGACCCTTGTGAGCTTGTTCACATCACTTCTACCCATTTAAATTCCAGTTAGGTTGGTCAGAAGCAACAGAGAAAAGCTTTAAATTGCATTATTAACAATAGGTTAAATCTTACACTGCTGATTAAATCAATTTCTCTCAGATAAAATCATAACAGGCCTTGGCTGTATTTGTCTGACAGGAAACATGGCATTGGCGATGCTTTGTGTTGCCTTTAATGAGTGTGATTGTCATCTTCCAGCAGGGAGAGTACAAAAGCCACCTGCAGGTCTGGGTGAATGGGATCACTTATCGATCAAGTTGTCAGGCCTGTCAGGCATTCAGGAACAGCTGAATGAGTACATAAAATCAATGTGATCTTGTATTTATATGGAGGCTCCCCAAGTCAGTCACCTGATTAAAAACTTCAACTAAATTAGCTACACATAAAATATAATTTCTAAAATTGTCTAACTCACAACATTCATGCTTAAAAACAATCAAGTTGTTGAATAGTATTTTGATTTTTTGAAGACAATTTGACATTTTAAAAATCATTTTGGCCAGCTTTGTCCTGGGGTAGAACAGCAGCCTACACAACTATTTTTTATCTCAATGTGAAAATGGTTTTTAATTGTTGTTTATTATTTATATTTAGTTTCTTCTCCCCATTTGCTGAGAGTCAGCTCCATTTTAGCAATGATCTTTGCCACTGTTCTGCCATGCTGTGAAGGTGAGGCTGTTCTAGAAAGACAGTAAGCAGACAAATAGAGAAGTGCCTCATCTTCCTTAAGAAAACTGCATGCTGGCATGTTTGCACAAAGAGTGCAAAATGGCACTCTTCATGGTCCAAATCACCTTCCTGGGGCTGGAGCAAGGAGAATGGAAGGACAGCAACCCCAGTCAGGAGGTGTAGCAGGAGGAACCCTTCACTACGTCCAACTCAGCCAGCTTTGTCAGCCAAGGTGGATTTTAGACTGATGCATGCACAGTTGAGCCCCGAGTCTGTGAAAGGCTTCAGAGTCACTGGGAATGGAGTAAATAACATTAAAGTACCAGTCCTGCCTCACAACCTTCTTTACAACAGACAATTAACATGGTCATTTTAGTCTGTGATGCAATGCATTTCCATTTCCAGTCTTTTGTTAGGTACTATCTCTTCTGTTTCCATCTGTCACTCCACACCCACGTTTTATAATTTGTTCACTGGATTTCAATTCACATCCTACCCTTCCCTCACTCCATTATTCTCCCCAGGGAGCCACTTTCTCCACACTGTCTCCACATCTGCCTTCTTTCTTCATTTGTTTGTCTTATTTGCTGTCCCTAAATTCACAGAGGAATAAAACTAATTCAAGACTAAAAAATGGCTTATTTAATTCAAATGTCTTCTCTCTGCTCTTTTTGATACATGACATTTTTTTCTTTGCAGATGGATAGAATTCATGCTTGGACATGAAATGTATTATGAGGTTTGAAAGGCACTTTTTTTTTTTTTTAATTAAATCTTCAAATTTTTATCAGTGCATCAGTCATCCCTGCAATTTTCCCATTTAAACTTGCTTCACCATTGTGCCTTTGGAATCAGATTAGTTCTCAGTCTCTTTCAGAGTAGAAGTTAATCAGCTAAAACTTGGTCTATTTTATAGCTGTAACATCACAAGCACCACAATGAGCAAGTTCATTATAAGTGAAAGTAATAACAAAATTTTAGCATCCATTCATGTCTCAGATAGAAATAATAAGAATACTACTAGAGGAAATCTCCTTCCAGCCCACACGTTGTTTACAAAGTCTCTCCCCAGAAGTCTCCTGGATCAAACCTTTTTCTTCCCAGCTGTGAACAATTAAGGAGATCTTCAAGTTTTCACACACTGCAAAAACAGAACCCCTCAAATTCTGCCCTCTTTCACGCAGGGACATGGCATCTGCTCTGATTCAGGGAGACATCTCCAGGGATATAAGGCTGAAGTTGTCCCAAGTCTTAGATGTCTGAATTTTAGAAGATAACACAATATTTAAAGGCATGGATTATGATTGCAGATATAATTGTAAATGTTGTTTTAAAGTCAGACTGAGTTGATAGGAATGCATCTGTGGTGGATTTAAACTTTTTAAAGTAAATTTTGAGAGTGTGTAAAATATTCTTGGTGATGAAGAGGCTGTGACTGTAGAGTTATTTGATGATTAATGAGAACTCTAAATCTCTAAACTACATGTCTATTATAACAGGTACACGAATGCACAGCAGAAGGAGTTGGTAGGGGGAAGAGAAAGGATGCTTACATGAATTTGTGGGTGATAGTTTAGAATCAGTATGTTTCAAGGCACGTTATTCCACGTTTACTAGAAAAAGTAATATTCAGCCTAACCTTGCACAAAGAGCATATTTCACCTTAATTAGTGAGAATTTTGCTTCTTTGGCAAAAGAAAGAGTGAGATCTTGAATTTTAGTCTGTCTTGGCCAATACAAAAATTGGTACCCAACTGCAGATGCATAAACAGGTTCCTGATGAAATGTGTGCAGTTTAATGTCAGCACAAAGGAAAACACTTGTCATCTGTATCATTGATTTACTGAAGTACAGAATGAGCACTTTTCTCACTAGTCTTGATCTTTCCTACCCAGTGCTTCCATACCTTTAACATCCTCTTTCCCTGTATTTTCTGATTTACACATAAGATTTTTTCAGATAGTTTCTGTAATTCCTTACCTACAATGAAGCTTCTCTCATATTATTGTTTTGAAGCTGAATGTGTACATAAATCCTAAGCAAAAGTATCTCATACTAAGGGAAAGGGACAGTGAGGGGGGAGTGGGGATAGTTTCGATCAAGATATATTAAGACTTGTCAGTTTATTTCACCTCTGTTAGCACCTCAGAAAACCAAGCAACAGGAGTTGTCCACAAGTAGAAAGTTCTTGCCTCTGAATCCCCTCTGTGCATTTATACTCATTGCTTCCCTTCCCTCTCCCTCAGCCTTCCTCTAAACATAGCATTTCTGCTCACCAGGGTTTTTTTCAGTAGTTCCATTAAGTCGTGGGACCACAAAAGGAGCACAGCAGCTCTCCCTGCCCCAGTTCTACATGTAGTCTGACAAGGCAGGGCACAGAGGAGCATCATGCTGTAAGCTCCTGTTTGCTAGCACCTCTCACTCCTGAGGGAGAGAGCTATAACGTGGGGAATGGCTGTGCTCTTTATTGCCTCTCAGTAGGCATCTGTAAATCAAACTCAGTAGGCATCTTTCCCATTTTCATATGACCCCAACAGCTGGATCTGTTAATAGCCTGAACCAGTCCTAATCCTCTTTAAGTGACTGAATAAAATTGGGGAAATATCTTAATTTTTGTGTGCCATAGATAGACTCTAATTACCAGATACTCAGATTAGGAACCTGTCCCCTGAAAGACTGCTAACAAATTCTTTTTTTAACAAGTTGGGGCTTTCATGTTAACACTAGGATCCTGTTTGTTACGACTTTGATATTAAGGTGTTAAAGAGCTTTATCTTCCAACTGATTTTTGAACTATTTTAAATTTATTATAATTATTTCTCTAAGATTCCAGTAGTTATGTACAGGAATGAGAATTCATAGCTTAAAATGCCACTGGATATTTAAATTCTTCTGATTATAAAGACAGTTTAAAACTAACTAGAAAAATGGACTTTAGCAGACACTGTCACACAGATTGCAAGTTTCTACATATTTTAAAATGTATGAGTTGTGAAATGATATAAGGAACTTTGAAACCACGTCAATTATTTTGCATCTGGCATTGCACACCACCTGCATAATGAGAGAGCAGAGAGCTTGATGATTTTTGAAACTTGTTTCAGTGAATAGTCACATGAGCACATTATATTGTTCACCAGATAAATGGAAAGCTATCGATGTCTCAGAATTCTAAAATTACTTTTATTGAATCTTGGCTTATATTTGGCTTTGTTTGTTTGCTTTGTCACTTTGGCATATTTTGATATATCAAAACCTGAGTATTTTTTATAAAGAGCAACTTAAATTATATACAGCTAAATCCTTTTTTGTACATGCAGTTGGGCTGCCCCAGGGGAATTGAAAGCAGAATGTGATATATGCTGTCTGAAAGGGCACATTTTAATATGTGCAGTTTCATTGTTTATGAGGTTTCAAAAAGACTCTGTAGCCAAAGAAGTTAATGTATGCAAACATTTTTTGTCACTCTCCAAATAGTTTTATTTGCATCAGAGCAGTGTTTCAGAATTTCTAAAAATTTGACCCAGTATAGATGTGTTTAAGGGAAAAAAAAAATCAAGGGCCAGACCTAGCACAGTGAAGTTAATATTCCTAATGACAAATGCTGATTCACACACTGCAAATAACAAAAATTCTTAACAGCAGAGTATCGAAACTCTGCATCAGTATATGTACTTGAACATAGCTTAGAGAAAATTTTGTGTGTAACTTCATAATTCAAAAATCAACAAAAATAACACAAAGGCTACTTGCAAGTAAATTCATTACAGCCTTGATGTCCTCTGCTCAGCACTTTGCGGAGCCATTTATACCACTATGAGGCAGCTGTTACAATATGACATCTTACAGCCTTTTAACACTAAAAAGGTGTTAAAGGTGTAATAACCCTTGTGCCAGTGTAAATATTATGTGCAGGAGGACACTTGATCCTTAGCTTGTGAAGCACAGCCTCCACCTCCCTCAAACCAGATGGGTGTCCACAGATGAGCCAACAGGAGACAATGGCTGAAAAGAAGGACAATGCTGTAATTGCCTGCTAAAAGTGAAGGGTAAGGCCTTCTGTAGGTCTGCTAGAGCTACAATTGCCTGCCCTTTTGTCTTGGAATATTTGTACTCCTAAAATCTTAAAAATATAAATTTGTGTTACTGCAACATTACCGGAGATAATAAACTTAACTTTCTCTGGCATCAGCTTCTGAGAAAGTTTTGGCTCTCCAATGACCATTTCAGTGGTGTACATGCAAATGTGAATTTTTACAAGGAGGTAAAAGTGGACTCTGCGAATCACATGAATTTGAAGGGTTCTCCAGAAGTCATCTACTGCAACCATTGTCCTGAACAAGTCCAGTAAGATCAGATTACTCAGTCAAGTACTGAGGCTCTCCAAGGACTGATTTTGCACAACCCCTTTAGGCAAGCTGCTCTGGTATTTGACCACCTTCCTGCTAAAAAATATACTTCTTATGTTGCATCAGAATTTCCCAGATTCCATCTTTCTCATTGACTTTCATCTCTCCATTGTGCATGTCCATCTCCTTTATGTTCTCTTGAAAGGTGGCTGTAGATAGCAGCAAGATCCCCATTTTATCATCTCTTCATAGGACTGAACAAACCCCGTTCCCTCAGCCTCTCCTCATACATCCTGTGCTCCAGCCCCTTGCCCAGCTTACTGGTCTTTGCTGGACTACTCTCAGTGTAGAGTATCTCTACCTCAAATATCTACCTCAACTAGGGAGCCCCAGACTGGACACAGTATTCAGATGTGATACCCCAGGTGCCAAACAGGGGGGAAGGATCCCTTCCCTGGAACTGCACACTACACTCCTGCTCATGCAGCACATGGTGGGTCACTTTTGATGCAAGGGCACACTGAGGATCATGCTCAGCTTGTTGAATACAAGGATGTCCAGGCCTTTTTCTTCAGAACTACTTTTCAGCCAGTCTGCCCCCAGCCTGTTCTGGTTAATGGGGGTATCCTTCCTATTCCTTCTCCTGTGCAGAACTTGACATTTGCCCATGCTGATTTTCATGAGGTTCCTGTCTGCTCATCTCTCCGAACTGGCAGGATCCCTTTAAATGCCAACCTGGTCCTCTACCACATCCACCACTCCCCACAGTTGGTTAGCATCCACAAACTTGCTGAAAATCTGCTTTGAGATATCTGAAAATAATTTACAGAAGAAATCATCTGCAAGGGAGAGCAAGGCAAAGAGTTTTGAGAACCACATCTCCTCAAACCTGGACTGAACTCCAGCTGCCCATGAAGTGAATGTCAAGGTTAGCTCACAAGACACCTATTAGAGCTTTTGAGTTGCACGTGTCCAAGGAGACACTCACTTGATGCACAAGGAATGTTCTGCTGGAGCAATTTTTGATCGTCTGACAGATAAAGACAGTGGGATATATTTCCAAAAACCATTCTCCACCTTTTGCTTTCTTATATAAAAGCAATACATGGATTTCTTGGTAGGAACCACTCTTCTGCCTCACAAGTACAATTTCCCAACTAGAAAGGGCTGCTTCTTCCTTGGCCAGCTCTCTCTTTTTGCCCCCCTGACAATATAAAGTAGGCATGGTAGAATAACTATAATAGAATCATGTGATTGAGAAGTTCTACAAGATGTTCTGTATTTTAAAAAAGAGATCTACTTTATAGTTTCTTTACTTATCAGAAAGAATCTTTTCTCCTTGAAAAAAAGAAAAAGTTGCCTACTTTTTCCACTCAAAATTAAATTTTACAGCCAACTTATAAACATTGGAAACAAGGTGGTAAGAGAAGCACTGGCTGACCTTTAATTGGAAGCAGAACGAATGGCTTATATCTTATAATCAAAAAGATTTAGAAGCTCCTCAGATCCATATGCAAGTGATTTATTTTTGATATGTACTAATGAGACATGAATTGAATAAATTTAAATTCATTGGAGTGACTGTTAGTGAAAGAATTTTTGTTTTAATTATCACCTACAATAACAATTTGGTTAATATCAGATGGTATCTAGTGTTTTGAATAAGTAAGTCACATCTTCCAAAATATGTAGATTTCCTATTAACTTTTTCTTGTTACTACACTTGCTGTCTTTCACTTTAAAGTGAGGCCTTTTTATCACCTTATTCTCTTCTCGGTGTTATAATTTTCATTGGTTTGAGAAAAGAATCAAAACTTTTATTGACAAATGAAAAATGAGTGAACTCTTTGAGTTCAAGATACATGATTCAGATACAATAGAAGAACTTCCCCAGGAATAGGGATTTAGTTTTGGGGGTTGTGAATAGGATTCATCTATATTTTGGAGGACACTTTGTGTAGATTAACATATCTGTGCTATTCTTGACACAGTTCTGGTGATTTATGTCAAATGAAACAACTCTTGCACCGTGTAGACTGATAGACCAAAATCACAGCACTTAGTTGTCACCTGGCTAGTTCTGGAAAGAGATTTCAGATGAGATATATTAGAACAGGTTTCAACCCTAAGATCTCTTTATTTGTTGACCCCTTCTTCTCTCCCTGGTCCTATACTCTTCTTTTCATAATCAATGGAGACAGCCATTACAGAAAACAGGAATATTTGAGAGGGGGATTCATCAGGCCTATTTTAGATGCATACTTTAGGATGTAATTAATTTCACCCTAAAAATGTAAGTTGGAACTAGATACTCTTTAATGTCTCTTCCAACCCAAATCATTCTATTATTCTATGGTTCTATGATATGGTGCAATTTACCCCAATAACTGTAAAAAGAATTTAGATTTTTAGTTTATACATAGATTTCTGTAATCCATCTGCGCTTAATTTGGTAATTTTCAAATTTTGCTTTTGGTGCCCCTAAGTTATTTGCAGTATAAACTTAGGCCATTTATATTCAACTGAATATTGACAAACAAACTTTCAGTGGTATTTCAATCCATCAAAATAGTGTTAGATGCCCATTGTGATGTCCAGGCATGTAATTAAAGGTGAATTAACACCTAACTTTCTGAGATGCTCTTGAAAGAAATATGGCATGCCTGCAATGTCATACATTAACAAAAATATATTTGAAAATGGACCCATAAGTTTCTCATTTATTTTGGAAAGTAAAACATGTCTGATACAAAATTTTATCCTAACTTCCAGTATTTTCCTTTCTTTTCATTTAAATATTTTAGATAATATCTACCACTAAAGTACGGTAAAAGAGACATAAAGACAATGGCTGTCAATAGTTAGGTACATAAACCCATTTTTTTGGCAACTGACTACAGAATGAAATAGGATAACAAAATGCCCTTCCTTAGTTTCAACCACTCTCACAGCCCATTAAGAAGGGTATGAGATGTGTGCAGTGCCAACAATTCTGTAATATGATAGAGTAGTCCAAGGCTCAGTGTTAGATCTGGCATTCATTTGGTGTTCAAAATTAAATATAACTCATTTCCTGTCATTGACTTGTCATTAACATCAATAATTCCAATAATAACTTCTGATAAACTTTATTCAGTATTTATTAAAATAAATGTATTAAGCTGATGTTATGAGATATCGTGCTGAGACAGATCTGATTTCTGCAAAATCCTTTAAACTAGTAAAACCATTATATGTAATTATTAAATATAATCATTATAATAGAGGCTGATCCTCTTGGCTGTCTAAGACTCTTTAGAATGACCTACTACAAAATAACTTTAAATTGTATGCCCTCATTTTTCAAAATGGACAGGAACAATTTTCTGTTTCCTAAGTTAAATATTCTTCCGTTAACTCTGTAATGAGCATTCAGAGAAATTTTTCTTATGTAGGGCTATTCATTTATCTCTGGTGTGTGTGGGAAGATGACCTGTGGCTTTCAAATGTGAATTACCTTGCACCCTGAAATGCATTTTAAATGTTAAATACATTAGACTATTTTAAAAAATTCCTTTATTTAAATTGTTTTCATATAGGAAAAATCTATATAGCACGGCTGGCATCTGCAATATTCTGCAGTTCACAATGGCACTGGTTTTTTACAAGAAATATAAGTGGCTATTTCTTGGTTGAGAAGATAAGCAGGAGTAGTATTAAAAAGGCAGAACTACTGGTATGATTTCTGGCAGCAGGTGCAATTTGCTGTGATTGCAGACATTACAGTCATTTCAAGGCCAGGCCAAATTTTACTCTGCTTTATACTGAATGAACACAAGGAGCTCCTTACCTTGACCCTTCCTAGACGTTTCTGTTCTTTTGGCTTAGAAAATTTTCCAGGTAGCTGGTTTTTGAATTGTGAAGAAAAAAGGCAAGGAAATTAGGAAAGGCAAAAGAAAAACACAAAATAGCAACTGTGGTATTGATACTTTTTTCTACCTATTACTGTCTCTTCCCCTTCCTCTTTTCATAGCTCTGCCTGCCTTTACTGGAGGTGTCATTCATAAGCTCTGAACTTGTTTGAACTCTGATGAAAACTTGCCATCTTCTGAAGCATTTTCTCTGGACAAGTCTCCCACCAAGAGCAGAGCCACTTGAGCCTTGTGAGTAGGTCTCTTAACATGGCCTAATGAAAACCCATCGAAGCTTAGAATAGACTTTTCCTCCTGCATCATCATGGTAATTGGGCTGTGGCAGTGCTCATGCTGCAGATCTCTTAGTACAGTGCAAATGTGATTGCTGAAAGCTTTTGAACCAGAAATACTTTAAGTTGCTTGGAAATACTTGGTCTTATAATTCCTGTGCTCCAGGGGATTTGAAAAAGAGGTTTGTTCTCACTCTGCTGAAGAAAGAAAGACATTTTATGAATTTCTCCCCTATCTTTGAAACCTGTGGAAGAAAAACATCTCATGGGGTTGTGTTATTTCAGTGTCCTATACTGTGGAAGAGTAAAAGAGTTTTTAATTTATTTTTCCTTTAAAAGAGTTTAAGTCAATTGCAACTTCAGATTATCAAATATTAGAATTTATAATGAAGCTACAAAGTCAGCTCTACCAAGGCAACTTTAAGTACACTATAATATGTTATCCACCCTACCTATGTGGATATACTTGCCATTGTAATCAGTGGAAGATTTAGTTTAAGACAAAATAAATATAACTACATTTAAAAAATCTAATTAGGACCAGAAATGTTTTTCTATCAGAGGTTTAAGATTAAATATAAGATCTACTGTATTGAAGGCAATGAGAAGCATTAAAAATTTCTTAATAATGTATTGTTAATGGGTTATCCAGAGAATTGAAAACTGGTCTCCCAGACAAATATCTTGAGCATTTTTCTGGCTTATTTTTTGGTATGATCTCTCTCTCTCTCCCTCTGCCCTCTCCCTTTTACCCTCCTCCCCTTCCTCTCTTCTTTACTTGGCCGTACAGGATTCAGAAATAAAATTCTTTTGAATATAACATGAATTGAAAGTTCAAATTTTTATTCATAGCCATCCTCTAATTATAAATACTTTATCAAAATTATACTTAGTATATTTTAAATATGATAAAGCCATAATCTTGCTATGGTTTTATTAATTTTAACAGGAAGAGTTAAGCAATTGGAAACAGAAACAGTCCATTATCAGCAACACCATCATAGGGTTGAATTTCTCATCCTAGGTTCTAAACAATTTACACTGCTTTCCTGAATTAACCACAGGTCATCTTTTTGCTTGGCCACATAATGGTTTTTCTGGTCTCATATGGGTATTTCAGGTCTTGTTCAATTATGACTTAAATGAGTCCTCAATGAAACAAGCAGCTGAAGCAGTTTGGTATTTTTGCTTCACGTGAACCAGAGAATAATACCTCATCAACTTTGGCAGGAGAAAAGAAGTATGAACCCACCTCATGTGTTTTAGCATGAAGCCTAGAACTTAGCTTCAACTATGGTCCTTTGACCTTTTAGTTTACTGGTCATTACACTGAAGCAGTTTAAGTGTGTTCAGACACTGCAACCTACAGCCAGAGGCAGGGACTGTGGGGAAAATCCCTTAAATTGCTACAGCCATTTGTGAAGCAAATGGATGCCTAATGCCTACACCAGTGCACACATCCCTGCACTTACACAGATCGTAGACAGTCTAAATTGTATTCTTTTCCTTTCCTCTCCCCTGTCCTGTTTGAACACAGAGGAGCAGCTTGCATTCATCTATTTCTGCTTGGCCTAATGGAAGACAGAATGGCCATGAAATTTTGTAATTCTCTGCCAAGGTCTGTAGATGTGGTGGAAACTGTTCATACCTTCTCCTAACATCCTTCCAAAGCCATAGAGCAAACAAGGGCACACAGTGAAGATTCTGTGTGTCAGTTACAGAATCCAGCTTTAATAACTGTAAAGCTTTCCATGCATAAATGGTGCCAAACAGAGTAAAATATTAATGTGTGTTCCTGTGAATAATCCAGAAAAGTCATCCTGTAAGAAAGTGGCTGCTCAGTAGTTTCCTGGCCTTCTGTAGCATCAGAACAATTACTGTGCTACATAGAACGAAGTGCTGCTTTGTGGTCTCTAACCCCAGGTCTGCCTCACAGTACAAACCTTTCAGGGTGCATTGCTATGGAAAATATTGCTGTGATGAAATGCCCCTTATTACATAGTCATTACTGATGTAATATGATCTCTAAAGAATAATTAGAGTGTATTTTCTGTGACTTCTGAAGTTGAAAGGTATTCTGGGATGTGTTTAGTCTCCATGGTGTAACCACTTTCAGCCCAAGAAAGACTGTACAGTCGGAATTTTTCAAAGTATTCCTGAGATATTTTAGAAACACTTGATTTCAAAAAGTGATGTTACCCAGCTGCAGAGCAGAGGTTTTCTTTCAGGTGACTCAGGCTGAAACACAGCCACAGGCCATTCTTGGTGGTGTTGTCTCCGTCAAAACATGTCTGTCCTGCTTGAAGCCAGTACCAAAGAGGTCAAAACTGCCCTCCATTTTGGGTGGTGGAGGTAGTGTGGGAGTTAAAGCTTCTCCCTGTCCCAATATAATAATAAAACAAGGATGTTTGGTTATTACACCTTTCATGTATGTGGAATGCAGAGTCACCTGTTATACCACATACTGCCACATAAGAAGGAGTATGTCACCATTGCTATTTATGGTCTTTTAAGTAAAAATCCACATTCAAAGTTGTCTGTTTCTTTAGTAAAGGTGTATTGCCTCTGACTTGTCAAATGCTGTCAAAGTTCCTCAGCCTCTGACTTAACAGTCAGTGTCCTTAGGAAAAAAGCTGCTCTCCTGCAGGGCAAGAATGTGAGAGGATTGTGATCATACTCCCTCCCTGAGAACATTGAATGGTGGGTGAAAAAGAAAGGAAGAGAAAGCAGAAAACTTTAGACCAGCTGTGGCTTTAGGCTGAGCCCCTTCCCTTCCCTTTTTCTTCCCTTCCCTTCCCTTCTCTTCCCCATCCCTCTCCTCTCCTCTCCTCTCCTCTCCTCTCCTCTCCTCTCCTCTCCTCTCCTCTCCTCTCCTCTCCTCTCCTCTCCTCTCCTCTCCTCTCCTCTCCTTCCTTCTCTTATCCTTTGTCCCACAAGTCTGCAGTCCCTGTAAAGAGCAAGGGACATTCTGAAGCTGCAAAGCAGCTGCCATCACACTTCTTCCTTATGCAAGAAAACATATTTTCTATTTCTTTATTGGTGGTGTTCCCATAACTGCATGAGGGTTCTCTGCAGAAGTGAGGAAGGAAGGTCAGTAGCTTACCCTGATCAGGAATTTTCCAAAAGAACTTGGAAGTCTTTCTCTGTTCATCAACAAAAGGCCAACGGAAATTAGAAGGTTCCAAAATCTGCCTCAGTTCCTGCCACCTCACCTTCCTTGCTGTTCATCATCCATGTGTCTGGCTGACACAGCACCAAGTGCCTGGTAGCTCTGTCTGCCCAGCATGAGGGCTCTCAGATCTGAACAAGTCTAGTGCGAGAAATAACTCCAATTCTCCACCATACCTCAAATTGAAAAATATATATTTTTTTAAAACTAGGCTGTCTTACTTTTGCAGGATTTAAAATTCCCTTACTGATAAACTATAGTCTTATCTAAAAATTTACAATTATTTGAAGATTTAAAATAATCCCCTACTTTCATTACCTTTTTGTTTCCCAAATATTGCCTCTTACTACACACAGAAAAAAAATTAAAATTTTTTAAAAAGGAAAGATAGCATTTATCTTTTCTTTTTTCCATGCTCCTCAGTGCCAGTGAGAGCAATTGGAAAGCCCCTTCCACCCCCAGATTCCCAGCAGGTAGTTGCACATGTGCTGTGCCCATGATGTGCATTCTAAGTATGTTTAGAATTTCGTTAATAGGAACTCACATAAAGCAATTGCATTCCTGTGTTTATTTAGTTATGGAAAAATGGGGCAAATTCCATTTTCAGAGCACTAGAAGTTTGAAGACTTTGTTTGTAAAAAGTGTCTTTATTTCACACCAATAAGGTAACAAGATATTTTGGGTTATATTGACTATTTATATCTGTTTATTTCATTAGTATTGTTAGGACAGCTTTTTAAATAGCATGGGTTCATCACTTGGATATGAAGCCAGAGCTCAGTTTATTTTTAAAGTATATTTAATACTCTAGAGATAGATCAAAGAAAACTCTTCTTGCAAACTATCTGGTTTTGGTATTTTGTTGTGCTTCAAAAACTTCTCCAAAAAAAAGGTCATTTTATGTTAAAAAATTGAACAAAAATTGGTACATGATCTGAAAATATTTAGCCATTAATCCACATTTATAATGTACCTTAAACAATCCTCAGATATGCAGACTGCCTTGCTTCCAGGATGCCCAATCTTGACAAAATAAAATGTGACCAGATGCCCTGCAAAACATATACATTTTAGTAGTAAATAAACAAGTTCCCAATAGTTCTCTTGCAGTCAGCAAGGGAACTAATTTCCAGCTGCTTGTTTTCTTATAACAGCTGAATAAATACGTTCCTGGTACTATAATACCTTCAGCAAGACAATGATTACACAGTAACTCAAGACTCAGATATACTCCTCCTGCTGTTGTTTATCTGAAAGCAGGTGGGATATCGCTCAGGTATGTCTCAAGAATTTAATAAGATTCTGAAGATGAGAGATCTTAGCCAAGAAAAATCTCTCTCATGGGAAGATGTAACTGGGATATTTCCCTTTCATTATTATATTATGGGTATATTATAGGTGACTAATTTAATGTGACAACTGAAAACAGAAAATTAAATTCAGTAAATTAAGCTTATAGAAAATAACAAAAACTTTGAAAGATAGAGTTCTGGGACAGGGTTGTTTATTGTGATCCTTAAGGGGATCAAACTTCCTCAAAATAAACTTACTGTTATTCTGTTTCCTGGGCTTTGGACTTTGACCTTTACTAGTTTTTCAAAATGCATCATTATCTTTACTCCTAAATAGCTCTATAATCAGTCCTCCTATTACTGCTGCAGTATTAGACTTCATTTTCTTAGCAAAATAATGAGGAATGCAATCTCTCATCTTTGCAGGAATTCTGTGCATTGAGACTGTTCTCCACAACTGCATGTAATAATACAGCTGTGCAAAGTTCACATTGCAAGTTTTTGTACTGCTTTTATAATGCAGCTGCCTAGATTTACAGTTCATTCTTTAGAGGAATAACATGTACAGTCAAGTCCCTCTTCTAGCCACTGACAACACAGCATTTGTAATTCTTCTGCTGTACCTGAACTATTATGGCCTTGCTGAAATCAAAAAGCTCTAGTAATGGGAAGTCCTTTGCCATTCACTTGGCCAAGATCTAGGGTTTTCTTGAAGAGCCATTTTCTGGGGAGGTCATGTTGGACTTAGAAGGTAAAGGCAAATTTCGTAACCACTTTTCTAGATACCTGGGTTACTGAATTTTTTTTCTTGTTTTATTATGCCTGCAGTGTGTGACAGCCAGAAGTGAAAACTCTGTGATAAATAAGTGTTACCAAGCTCTGGTGAGTCACAATTTCTTCTCACACATTGAGTGGGGGAGTACACCTGATGGCAAGTGCTGCATTCATGCTGGGAACTGTAAAGCGTGGCCAGGCTCTGGGGACACGCTATTGCACAAGTCACTCAACAAGAGCAGATGCCTAGAGACTTTCTGACCAATAGTGTTAACATTAACAGTCCTTACACAAGACTTCTTTCAGACATTTCTGTTTTTCTTATAGTGGCTTGCTTTTCACATTTTTCTTAACATTTCCCATAAAGAATTACTGTGACCCTCCAGCCATTTGTAGTGCTGATGTTGACTACAGTAAATGTGCCTGACCAAGGCTTAGTGAAATCAGTCTTGGTGAGACCTAAAATACTTCAGGTGGATCCATCCCAGTTAACCTCAGACATCTAATGGTAAGATACTTAAATTTTAGTTAGCTGTTGAGAAACAAGAAGCAACACCAGTTGGTAATGTAACTAATCCTAAAGTACATGTCTAAATTATTGGGGGAAATGACCTCCAATAAGTATCTATTCCTGCCCATTGGCCAAAGAGAAAGACAAAGTTTAGGTTTAGGCAGTTGATTAAGAGATGCTTATTGTTCAGTAAAATGAATCACACTAGTGCTGGTTACAGCTAGACTACCCAGTTTTATAGGTCATTGCCTAAAAAGCCAGCGCCTGTCCTCAGCATTGTGAGTCAGTCAGCCTAAGATAGGAATGGGGAAGCTAGTCATCCTATATACAGATGTATATACAGGCACAGTGTGCAAGCCCAGTACCTCTGAAGAATGATTCATGGGACTAAGTGCATTTCCATGCCTCCATTAATCATAGGCCTTAAATGCTTCTGTAGAGGTGCCCCAAGCCAGCCAGTGTGAAAATCTAGATTATGCTGCCCAGATCAATATTGCTAAGCCTTCTTTTGGAGAAAAGTCATAATTTTGGTAGTGGTCTCACAAAAGGAAATGAGAACATTAAGTTCTAGCCTTTTTCACTTTGAGCAAGTTTAAGCACTCAAGTCTTGTGTCATAGTCCCTCAATCGTCACTCACAAATACCGAGTGTTCTCGTCAGAAAGTGATAGAGCCATGCACCCTTTTCCCATCTGCTTTATCTCCTGCCTGGAAAATATTAGAAATCAAGAGGAAGGTGAGACAGTTGTGTAGTCCTAGTTTTCCCCACAGACTTTCCATTTAGAGCAAAGAACCTTAGAAATGTTGGGACTCAAAAGGTGTATATTGGTTGATTTGTTAAGGTTTGGTAAGTGATTAAAACCACTCACTGAGACATGGACTGAACTTGGCTCATAAGTCTTAGGTTTCAAGAACAAATTCCATTAAACATTCAATAAAGACTTCAAACTGTGCTTTCTTCTCAAAATAGTTTATTTGCAAGAATCTTTGTCTGGTGTTCTTACACCATCTCACAGAGTATAACATTGGACTGATAAAAATGAATGAAGAAATCTGTTCTGATAAGTTCTTAAGGACAGATAATAGTCCCAAACAAACAGTACTTCAGAGGATTTGGCCCATAACATGATGAAACTCTTGGTTCTTAATTCGGCTTCATATTTTCTGTTGCACACTAGGGGATAAGGTAAATAAAAAGGTAAAGGCCATTCAGAAAATTTATATGCCAGCAAAACAGACTGTAATGCAGCTCTACATGCACATGTTTAAAACTAGACTTCCTATATCTTAGGTAGAGCATACCACAAGGTGAATCCATTCTCAGACAGACGTGTCTTTAAAAAAATCATCTTACTTATTTAGATATTAGAAGCAAATGACTGAAAAATAATAGGCCTGTAACAAGCATGGATGACAACTTGTTCAGCATTACTGGACTATGCAAATTATGCTAGACTTATAAAAAAGGGTGAACTCTGAAATGCCTGAGTGGCATATCACCTTCCTATAACTTGTTCTCATACATGCAAATGTCTTTCACACAGCAAGCTAATGGATGGCATCAATTTCCCCTTAAAAAACT
This sequence comes from Corvus cornix cornix, assembly GCF_000738735.6. NCBI lineage: Eukaryota > Metazoa > Chordata > Aves > Passeriformes > Corvidae > Corvus > Corvus cornix. The sequence continues at coordinate 101,447,911 of NC_047056.1, read as the reverse complement.
TGATGATCTTGAACACAAGAGTTCACCTGCCAAAATGTGAATATAAAGTAAACAAGGTCAGGATGGAAATTGTGAATCATTGGTTCCATCATTTGCAGGCCGAGTCAAGTTGAAAACCAAATGCATTTAGCATTGACTCAGACTGGAGCTTCCTGACTCAGTGTGTACATGCAGCGAGAGGAAATCCTATTTAAAAGTAAACCTTCTAAAAAGCAGATTAGTCTCAGCAAGATTTCCTGTGACAGAAAGGTGGAAGTAGCTCTCTCAGTTTTATTCTTATTTGTGGAAGGACTGAAGTGCCTTTGAGTGAAAGACAAGAGTTGATTTCATATTTAACAACTGAATTGTTCATTGGGCTTCATGTTTTATTCGTGTTCAGGTGGGCGAATGGAAAGTGTGTCTCAGCACAACAAAAGGAGGTGTAATTTTAAGTGCCTCTTCACATTCAAGGAGCAAAATATTAAGTGCATTTCTTCATTACCTACTAAAAATAAACGCAGCAGGGCACCTTTTAACAGGAAATCTTCCCCTTACTGAAAGCTGTCTGTAGGTAACCATACCAAGCTCTAACATGTTTTAGGTAAACCCTTTGATTTAATATTACTCTATTTGGAAGTGATAGTATAAATGCAAGACAAAATAGTGACAGTAGTAAAACAGAGATTAAAAAATAGAAGTACCTCTGCTAAAATATTTGGGTCTAATCCATCATATCGTGTACTCAATATGAAGGGTATTATTGCAGTATTGCATAATAGATTTGTAACTTTGCAAGGAATTATTGCCCAAATCCTGAGAGCACTTGCATTCACCAGAAACTTCTCATGTTTGAGCAGTCCTTTTCAGAAAAATAATCATATTTATATTTGTAGGATCTAGGTCAGAATTCAGAGCTGTCTGGTGTATCTGTGGCTCTCCAGGGTTGTCAGTGCAACTCAGCAAGCATAAAAACATTTGACATATTCAGGTATTTTTTTTGGGTTTTTTTAAGAGGGGCCAGTTTAAATTACTAAAAATATCCTGTATGTATTTAATCTCTTGCAGTTAATCAATAAATATGTCCAATGTTTCCCAATGAGTTAGAAATACAAATGTTATTGCCTTTCAGTACAATATAGATGCCAGCAAATCTAAATTTCTTTTGAAGCAGCTTTTCACTGTCCTGAATTACTTAGGGTAAGATTCATCATTGCATGTCTTCTTACTTTAGCCACTTACAATTTAAGCAAAACATCTGAGACAGTTGTCTGGGCTCCCTTTATCACCTACAGGGACAGGCAATCTCCAAAGAGCAATGCCTCCCTCTTGGTTTAGATACCTATTTTAGGATGAGCTAAGTCACATGCTAGAGGTGCTTGTTTCTCTCCATGGATGATAAAAAGAATCTAGAGAGTTACCTTAGATGCCTAACTATTAGACAGCAAGAGATAGACAAGGAAGACACTGCCTTAAACACTCAGGAACACTACATTTATATTTTAAACTCTTTTCCTTAATACAAAATACTGCCATTACAAAGAAACATCCAAAAAGAATCAGACAGATGCTGAATTTGGTAGATAGTTGTTCATCCATTAAAAGAGTAAACAAACAAACAAACAAGAAAAAATCCCCAACCAAACAGAAAAAGCCCTCACCTCTAAGGTTTTGAATGATGGTTTTGAGCCAGTCTGATGCAACCACCCAAAAATAATTAGCTCCTAAGATGTATTGAGAAATAAAGCATCAAAAGAAACTAGGAAGCATTAATGCTGTTGTGTAAGAGATCGAGATGATTCTGTTCATCTGTGTACCAGAACGATGAACACAGACTGGAGCAGAGTTAGTAGGGACTGCCAGGGTAATAAGGGAGTTCAGACAAAGAAAACAAAAGTTGAGTGGAGTTGTGTTTGTTTTATGGGGGCAAGAAGAGATTCAGAAGAGCTATTTTAAGCTAAAGAACAATGCTGACGTTACAATACCCTAGTATAAGTTCTGCAGGAATAAATTGTTCTGGAAATTGAAACAGTCAGAATAATGATGTTTTAAAACAGTCTTCCAATCAAAATAGAGGCAGAAATCTTAGCTGCTTCTTTAGATGAAATCGGGGCTTTAATGCATGGGATAATCAGACATGGTGCTTACAAGAGCTGAGGAGCTGCCTCCATATCCCAGCACACTCAAAGATCCAGAAGTCAGTGGTACCAAATCCCACAGACAGCTCCAAGGAAAGAATAAAATGAGAAGACCTTTCATAGGCATCTGTTTCCAGTGATGGCTTTAAGACAAAAACATGATAAAGAAAAATGTTATTAGCCATAGGACTTAATTTCCTTACTGAATCTAAAGGGCTCATGTTGAGCCCCAAAAACATTAGAAAATTAGAATGACATCAAAGAACTGAGATCCTGAAGGAATGTTATTTAACTCCTACTTTGAAGATGATGGCTGCTATCTTCATGATTTTATTGTTTGCATGGGTGCTTGTATTAGCAGGGCTCAAGTGTCATCACATACATTGTCTCTTCAGGCCTGAGCTCCCCAGTTATTACATCAACAGAGCTGAGTGTGATCAGACTCCATACCAGAATGATAGCTGGGGCATTTTTTGCCACACATGAGAGAAGTCATGACCTAGGAGTGACCTTCTAATCACATCTTTTTTGGACATCATCTTTGGTTTCTAACCTCTGTTAGGCTCAGTGGGAATGGGATCAGAATGGTCTGTTCACTCACATAGCTCCAGTAATTTTGTGTGTACATTGTGGGGTTGAACCTAAACAAAAGATTTTATTACCAACTATTGAAACATGACCATGTGCCCATGACTGAAAGCATTCAGTCCTGGATCTCCAATATTACGTAACTAGTACAGGGACTTCCTTCTTTTACTGTGTGTGACCTCTCATTCGATAATATAAGCAAAAAATGCTCTGGAAAATGGAAAAAGCCATCTTGTCACCACACTCCAGAAACATCCTGGAAGAAAGGACTGGAGCAATGCAGTTGATTTTGTTTATTTAACCCACAGATTTTTATCATAACCCTGAGCAAACACAGCTGTGTCATAACCAAGAGTATTGCATATATCAAATATATCCAGAAGTCTGAACATGGTTAAAAGGTGATATTGCCAGTAGGGTGTTGCAGTGCTAGGTTTAGTTTAGCAAGCTGCAGCTTTCCCAGAGAGCAGAGCGGGCCTGCTTAGGGCAGTGTGACCATTGTCACTGTGACCATTGACCCATTTGGACAGCCCTGCACTCTTGCTCTGGCTAGCTGTCAGCTCAGCAACACAGTGATAGCAAAGCACACAGAGAAGGGACCCTCATAGTGGCTTCTGAAGATCTTTAATTTTACATCTTGTCCAGGCAGTTTCCTGAGGCAGAGAGACCGCCTGACCAGGGAGCAGTGGGGTGTTCTCAGGGGCTCAGGGGCAGTACATGGGCAGAGTTGGGGTACAGGAACTGGTAAGGAGAGCCCGAGGGAGTGGCCAGGACTAGAGGCAGGGGGAACAGGGGGAACAATGTGGAATGCAATTAATAAGTGAATCAGTGGGAAATACAACACCACAGTAGGGTTCAATGATAAGTAGTAACTTCGATCCAATTTCTTGTTTACTATGTCTACCATGGGAGGTTGTGCATAAGATAACTATTTTTAAATTATTTTTTATTTTTTAACCTTTTCCTTGACTGGGCAACAATTAGTTACACACAGAAGCCTGAAGGCTTTTAATTCTCTTGAATATTGTCATACTTGTACTAACGCAGATACAATGCAAGGGCCGAGGTCACGGCTACTCCCCTGGGAGGAAGCCATCTCTACATGCCTCAGCAAACTGTCCAGATATTTGTCAGCCTTTTACTGTATTTCAGAGGTACTCTGGGATCCTATATCACTTTTCTCCCTTCAGGGAAGCAGGCTGACTGGCTGTAAAAGCAGGTGCTTTTAACTAACTCCAATATATATCAGAGTTAGTTAACATAACTATATATATAGTTATGTTAGCTATATATATATATATAACTGTATATATTGTTATAACTCCATTATATTGCTAACTCCAATATAACATGTTAACATCTAAGCACAGAAGCTGAACCAATATAAATTCATCTGTTAAAAGTCTGCAGCCTATTTAGTACCAATAAAAGAATGATTTTTTTAAATAAATATCCATACAGCTTATTCCTTTTGATGGGAAGAGAAATAGTTTTATATCAGCATCATTTCACTGTAACAGCATCCTATTAGTCACACTAGACACTATTAATACACAGTACTTTTGGCCAGTAAGGTTTTAGCAGTACAGTATTGATAAGCAGAACAAAAGAGAAAGAAAAAGTAATTTAGTCCTTTTCTTGGAGTATGTTTCTACCTACAACGAATGTATGATCAACAGGGATCATAGGCTCTAGGTGGCTGGAATAAGGTTTGTGGTTGCATTGCAGATTTCAGAGCAGTTCAGTGGATTAAAAACAGGTCATCCAATAGAAAATGTAGATGATGAAGCTAAAGTTAAAGCTTGGCTTTCAGCGCTGTACTGGATGTAATTTAGTGGAGATCTATGGCTGCTTTCAGCTTGATTTTCTCAGGAAACAAAAATATTCAGCTGCCCTTTCAGCTATGAGTTCACCGCTCTCCTGGAGCCAAAATATTTTCTTACCATGGATCCAGGATAGCCACAGCCCTGACAGTCTTTTCCCCATTCAGATTTAAGGGAAGAAGGGTTTAACAGGAGCCTGAGGTAACCTTTTGAGAACAGGGGACACTAAATTAGGAACCCCGGGTTCACTCGCTGCTTTGCTTATTCTTCCTTGTTCATCTGAAGAAAATGAACTAATGAATTTTTCCAAAACTTTGATGACTTTTTTTGTTTGCTTAGCCTTGGATAGCCTACACTTAATTCTCTTCCTTGAATTTTCTGGCAGAGATGGATTAGGTATTTTTAAATATAAACACTAGGGAGAGCTAGGTTGGATGAGTTTACATGCCTAGTTGAAAAACCTCCACTGAAGTAAACAAGTGGGTTTTGCTCTAAGGTGGTTTTGGAGATAAACTATACAAGGAGGAGAGCTTGGAATGCCGTACATGCAGCTGTTCCAAATTTTTATTAAAATATAGCAAGATGTTTTCCACAGGAGACATCTTGTTATTAAAAGTCAGGCTGCATAAAGCAGAAAACAATTAAATTATCTTGCTTATTTCTTATGTTAAGTGGGTTAGGACATCAAGTACAGAATCATGTCTGCAAAAGGCATAAAACTGTATCTTGAGATCTTGTAGGAATTGCCATGTTAGCTGTGTTCTGTCAGCAAGGTTTTAATAACAATGAAGATAATAGCTGCTGCTTATCTAATGTTTTTCATCTGTATGGCTTGAAGCATGTTTCAAAGAAAGTATTATTATCCCACTCTTGAAAATTGAGTATCTGAATCATTAGAGAGATCAATGACCTGTTTAAGGTCATGTGCAGAAGGGGTTTTGGAAATGGTCACAAAAGCTATTGCTAAGATTTTGGTAAGTTTAAGAAAATGTCTTTTGTTTGAATAATCTGTATTTTTCAATTAGTCATTTGCAGAAAATACTTGATATATGTCACTGTTCCTTTGCTGAAGGAAAGCAGATTGTCAGGCTGTGGTCTGTCAGATTTTTGCTATGGAAAAATTAATGACATAGAACTAAGGGAATTTAGAAAATTCATGATGACTTCTGGAACGTTATTTATACTATCCAGTCTATGACTTTGGTGACACAACTACATCCAATGAAATCACTGGCACCTGGAAAGGAATGAGTGTCACTCTGTCATTAAATTTAAAGAATGCCTTTTTATTTCAAACAGTAGCTGTTAAGACAAAATAAGCAACTCCCAGTCTAGAAATGAGAGGTAAGATACTAATTCCTACATTCTGTGGATGAGGAGCAGCTTTCTTCTCTCACTTATGATCTCTGCCTCTTGATTTCAGCTCATTTAGTGTTGCAGTCTTCCTCCTCCTCCTCCCCTTCCCTGCAAAACCAGCTCTCAGGCTGCCCAGGAATTTTGTATTTTCTGTGTGAGTGATGTTTTTTTCCTAGAAAATACAAGTGTGAAATGCTGTCTATCAAAATAAAGGAGTCAAAATTTATGGCAGTGCCTAAAAACCTTTAAGGGGTTAATTAAGACACATCTAAAATTTAGAAATTTAATTAAAGCTGGTTGTATAGGCTCTTTGTGTAGTAGAATGAGGGAGAGACACTTCCAGTAAGTAACCTAAATATATATTATAGGTGGGATGTCTTTTTTTTTTACTTCTATCTTATATAAGTCACCTATGTAACTAACAGGAAAAATTTGCCAAGGTTTAGATGTCCAAAATCAGGTAATACAAGTTTCATCCTTCACTGCAGTCAATAGCTTTAACCTGATATTCTTGAAAGATTATAACTAGGCAAAGTTTAGCAAATATCTAGCCTTAAGGGCCCAAAAGAGGGCCTTTGTTTCTTCTCTATATGTAGAGAGAAATATTATTTCATGTATTCTTCCCTTCAGCACATCAAATTTATTCTGGCCAACACATCATAGGATAAATGCATATTGTGGAGAAGCAGTTATTTAATGCCATTTCACACCTGAGTAGGCAGAGGTTTTGGGGGACAACACCAGACTGGAAGTGCCAAGAAAGTGAGTAAGTTTCCTGGTGACCAAAAGAGAATGAAAATTAGGATGCCTTCAACTTTATTCTAAGTGCAGCAGCACTACCATCTACTCAGTGAGTCAGATACCAAACAACAAGTTTCTGAAGGAACAGAAAGCTACAAAGTCTGTACGTGATAATAATTCTGATGGGATGGACAAGCAGCATCCAAGAGAGGCATCTCAGCATCCTTGCAAGAGAGACACACTGTCGTTCATCACTGCATACTGGGAAGAATGAAGAATAACAGGTTCTGTAAACTCAAGAATACAGCTGAAAACTAGATGGCAACTGTCTGAGGAGTCATTTTCTGGAATCGTTTCTGAGTAGAACTAGGGAGTGGAGATCAGTCATTTTTATTTTCCAGTGAAGTTTGATCAGTTTTAGTGTTAATAGTGAACACAGCTTAAGAGCTGTTGAAAGCCCTTTTACAGCAGGCTCTTAGGATAGAAATCAGCAGAAGTCACATGGACAGTAAATTCTGCAACATTTCACTGGAGTAAAAGTAAATCTGCAACAATAAATTTGGTAAGAGCTTACAGTAATTGTGACATTCTTCCATAAAGAGATACCACATGGAATTATGCAAATTATAGTCTTCAGGATGTCAAACAGGACTCAGCTGACTTCCCTGGAGATACTTTCACTTCACGAGTGAGAAAGCAGTTGACTGTTGAGTATATATTGGGATTTGGGGAATTTTTCACAGCAATTCATATAAGAGGTTTATAAATAAGGAGTACAGAGTAGTTTCCTTGGACAATGGCAAAATGAAGTAATCTGGAAGATTTGATTAATAGTGATGACAATGATAATAGTTATATGAATAGAGGTGATAAAACCAATGTACTGAAAATTTTTCTCATTTTTTCAAATTTATTAAACTAGGGGAGAAATAAGGTGAAGAAAGTGCTTTTTTTTTTTTTTTTATATATTTAGGCTAAAACCAACAGAAATTTCCTGGAAAACAGAAGTGTGTTGTAGTTGGCAAAGTATGTTATAGTAAGCATGTTTCAAGTGATTGGAATTTTAAAATATTTGACTACAAATTGTAAGAACACAGTGGGATTAAGCATGGAGATGTGGAAAAACATTTGGGCATTTTGGGAACTGGGTGACTTAGACAAGGAGATGGTGATACTGAAAGGTCTTTAGCCAGTCAAAGTACTACACCAGAAAACTCTACGCATACCTTCTTGTCATTTATAGAAAACTAACTGCACCCTGTTTGGGAAGCAAAAGATGTGGGTCACAGGCACCAAAATTTTTAAAAGTTATAGAACATGATTTTCTATATAAATTGTCTGGTACTTGATAATGGTTTATTTTATCTGCTGTTAAGAAGGAGAACATTTAATTGTTTATGTAGATTATTGCCTACAGAGTGGAGATCATGATCTGGTTTTATTCAATAGATAATTAAACAGAGGACAGTTCTAATCAGCTGCATACACATGTCTTCTAAACAACTAATTTCCCAAAACCAAGGGCAAGAATGAGTAATATTGAGTAGGAGGGAAATGCAAACAAAAACTGAGAGAACGTGAAGTGATTATTAGAAGCCAAAAAGCCATTGCTCCACAGTCAAGAAAGAAAAATTTGTCCAAGAGCCCACCATAGTTTGATGATGGTATTACAGCCTACTGATGAAATGAAGCAAGTAAATTTGTTAATAACAATACAAAAATGCAGTTTTCAGAACATACTAGTTTGTGTCAGAATATTTTTGAACAGCCATTAGTGATCAGTAAGGTTGTTCAACAAACGGGAACAGACCTGTTAGGAGTAGACCTTTAAAAACCAAGAAACCAACATTATGTTTACCCCAGAGTTATAGATGAGAGATTTCAGACAACTGGTCTCCTGGTGCTCCAATATAATTCAGTTTCCTAAGAAAACAGTGCTTATGTGATCATGCTGTCTGCCTATTGAGGCGTCTGTCGCCTGTCTGCTAACACTCCTCATTTTTTCCAAAATTTCAACTATATTTGAGAAAGTGGTAAAAGATTGAACCATAAAAAAAAAATCCTGAAACTTTCCAGAATAGAAGTGCTATTTAGCAGTTTCAATGCTAAAGTTGTTGAGAAAAAAAAAATGTGTCCACATGATGATTTGTAAGATAGTGTGTATCAGGAAAATTATGCTGCTAAATTTTCCTGTAAGTCTTTAGAAATGTAATAACACCCAAAGATCAGATAGGCTCAGTATTTAACATTATGCCAAAGAATCACTATTTTGATTTGAACAACACAGTATCACTGATTTTTAGGTAGTAGTTTCACTATCATGCAATTCCTGCTAAAGTGGCTGTTATTTCCTTGCACGGGAGCAAGGCAGCATCTTACCTGTAAAGAAAAATAGTTCTTGGATCTCTGGATGTCCAGTTTGGTAGGAAAAAAAGATATCTGCCTCATAGAGCAATATAAAGCAGTTTTAGCTAATCAGTCCTCACACTGGAGACAGTGACTTTCAGTTGCTAATGAGATTCGGGTTAGCTGGATTTGGGATTGTAGAGTCACTGCTGCAGAGAGAAGTGAGAGCCTGTTTCAGCTCTCAGTTTCAGTGCAAGGGAACAATCCCCTGAGCTGCAAAAATTCAGTGTTATAAAAGAAATTAATTCTTCCATTCCTCCTCCCTCATTAAACACTCCCTGAATTTTGAGTCAACAAAAAACAGTGATTGTGCTACTCTGAGACCAGCAGAAAACAAGACCCTTGCCTGCTCCTGATGTTGCACATTTCTGTTCAATGGTGCACATCTCTACACTCTGCTCAGGTGCTTCATCCACACCTGCCAGTGTGATGGTCAAACTTTAAATGACTTCCTGTTCCTAGTTGACAAGGTGGTGTTAAGTCACAGGTTGAACTTGATTATCTCAAAGGTCTTTTCCAATTTAGCTGATTGTGTGATTCTGTGATTCTGCAGTGGTCAGGGTGATGAGTGGGCAGCACAGGAAAAGAAGCACAGAGCCTTTCGTGATGTGGCAACTTGTACAGTACTACTGAGAGCACAATTTGATGAAAAAAATAAACTTTAAGTGTCAACACCTTGAGAGAAATAAGCCAAGAAAAATTTCTCTCACAAAGGAAGTCTTCAAAAAGGGGTTTTTTTTAAATTATTCTCATGTAGCAATTTTTCCATAACTTTTCATTAGCAAGGACTAGAAGATCAAAATGTATGGCTATTGCAAAATGTTACAAAAAGGTCAGCAGCTGTAGATCTGCCCTGAATCTACAGCATCAGAAATTACTAACACATATTCATTTTTCATTCACAGACTCTCCTCTGGAAAGAGCACGACAGTACTTTACTGTGGGGTTGCTGAAATGTTTCCTTTCATTGTCCTCTCCCATGAAATCATCCGTGTATTTCATCATAAGAACAGATTTGCACTCTCTGATCTCCAGAGGGGTGGGCCTGCTGTCACACAGTGTTCAGTTCTTTGTCTGAGGAAACAGGCATTGCTCCATGGATGCGCCATGCGTATGTTCCTGCAATCCAGGATGCCAGCAGGCAATCTGAGCTGTATGAGGACAAACAAATATGAGTCACAGCAGCCAGAACTTAATGCCATTCCATTTCACACTCCAAAGGCAATGGCTCTAGCAGCCTGTTCTTAATATTCAGGGGCACCAGTTCAGGAGAAACAGCAACCCCCTGAATATCTGGGGAGGGAGAAAGGTTGTCTGAGGGTCTGGAGGATTTTTTTGGTTTGGTGTGCCATGGTATTTTTTTTACTGAAGCCAGAGACCTCTGATTAGAGTTAAACGTGTGTAACTTGCAAGCACAGGGAGAGGGTAAAGTTAGAAGGTTAGGCACTCAGCTTTCAATGAATTTAAAACCTGTTTCCCCACATACTTCATGAAAGGGTGCTTTCCCTGCAGCCCTTCATAATACGTGGCGTTGCCACCAAGCAGGACTAGCAGTTTAGCTTGAGGGAGCAGTGCTGAAAAGAAATTAGTTTGTTCAGGTCCGTAACATTTGCAAAAGCAGCAGACATTTCTGGCTGTACAATCTGGGGTTTCGGAAACCAGAATCAGGCCCTGGTGGTTTTTTTTAGGATCTGTACAAGCTATTAGGAGTTGGTAGTTCTGTGCTGCTTCAGGTCCCTAAGGAATATCTTTTCAAATGAGTATCTGTCACATCTACGTCAAAGACCCTAGAAACTCAGTTCAGGTCCTTTCCCTTAACACTCCTGCCAAGTCTGCCCCACATATAGTCACAGGTGTGGGCAAGTCTCTTTCTTGGTGATCTTTCAGCTAAAAAACTGCATCTGACTGAGTCACAAATCTCAAAATATTTACATGGTTCTTTGGCAGGAGGTTCCCCTCACCACCATGCCCTGCAAGTCATGCTCCTGGGTAGCTCCTGTCCAAATTTTTATGCCTCCAGACACTTTTGCCTTCTGTTATTCTTTTCTATCAGTTGTTTTGCTTTATTCTACTATTTTTTTTCAATGCAGTCACTGTCTGAAATGTGGAAGATCCAGTTGCACATGACTGAAACACAGGTGATGTTCTCTACTGTGATTGCTGATGACAGTCTCTATTCTTTGACTTTGTGAGGAAAGGACCAGAAGTTGCTTGCATTGGTACATTGGGCTACATTGTGCATCCTCCCATAAGGATACAAATATTGCTCATATTCATTTTTAGAAGCAAACAAATAAACCATGAATTCCCTTTAGAGAAAAAGGAATGCAGGAGGGATTTCCAAGAATGGTAGACTTGGCAAGCATCATATGTAAATCCACACAATTTCTGTGTCCAACACATTCTTGTTAGATCCTAGAGCTGGCCACATTTTATTTTTACTTCTAAACTACCAAGAGAAATCTTATTTTCTGGTACAGTCACTCAATCTGTATGGTTCTCACATTTTTGTCCCTTTCAAAATCCCTTTCATTTCCAGAAATAGCCACATCAATGATTAATTCTGCCTTTAAGTTTTCTTAAATCAGCTGGTGTCCTGCTGGGCTTTCTCTACCTGTACAGCTGTTGAGTCACACAGAATTTATTCTGATGTATTTCTTAATGTTATGTCTCCATACTTCTTTACCACATTTCAGTTTATGGTTCTTTTTCAGCATCCTCCAGGCACAGATTTCCACATGTCTGACAATGTAACTTGTCAGGGAGCCTGCAAACATTGACCATTGGGTTACAATATGTTGCTTTATTTTTTGTGTCCCATTATGTAAAAAGACTGATGGCAGGATTTGCTCAGGAAGAATTTCTTGGGCAAGAGTGAACAATCTTGCCAACTAAGATTCTGCTTTTCTATCACAGTCTTTCCAAAACATAGCATGCTATGGTAAGATTGCTATTTTGTGAAATGGATATTTTTTCGTAATTTCCCTATTTATGCATGATATTATGTCAGGACAGAGACATTCAGTTGTCTACTGCAGTCGTAAATAAAATAGGCAGTCACAACAAAAAATTTAACCTGGAAATTCAATAAGAATTCATCTCTAAATGTATAATTTAATTATCAAAACTAGATTTTGCTACCCAAAATATTATACATTATTGTAGCTGAGAAGATAAAGTACAAGTTGCTTTCAAATAAACAAGGGCACCACAAAAAGAAGTGATCTAATATGTCTGCTATTCCAAAAGTGCAGGGCAAACATTTGATACTCAAAATCATTATCTTTAAAATGACATATTAGCTTTGGGATAAATTCTCCCATACCAGCGTTCAGCACAAAGAAGTAAGGAGGGAAAGTGAAAAACATGATTAGGATAGGATGAAAGGATGGTCAAGGAGAACACCCATGTCTCTTCTTAGACCTTATTTTATTGTCCATACTTGTCTGTTTGTACTATTTTCAATATACAAAAAAGATGGTAATGCCAGCTTAACTACCTCTGGGAAGAGAGTCTTGAAAAGTGTAGCAGTTGCTGCTTTCTTACTAAGCAGAATGAAAGCAGGAAATTCAGCATCTGATATATACTTGCTTACTTTGTATTTCTAATAAGTACACAGAGCAGCTTGTTGCCATCATGAAGACCAGGCTCCAAAACTGAGTTCAGGCCACACTTTAATAGTCTTAAAAGACAAAAAAGGGTTTGGGTGAGTGTAAAAAGGGGGAAAGGTAAAAAAATCTCGTAAACAGTAGGATATATTCTTCAAAGCTTTTTCCAGTTCCTTGACTATCTCATATTCTTAATGAATAATTTAAACTTATTTAGGTAATAATTTTTTTGTCCTTTTAGCACTCAATTTTAATTTATTGAGTTGTTAATGATGCTTCAAAAACCATTAAACTGTTTTTTTTTTTAATAATTGCTTAAATATCCAATCTCGAAAATACAATCTATTGAGCTAATGTGTACTCACTGGAGTGAAATTAAGTATCTTAAATATCTGCACCTCATCTTTCTTGAGAAACATTTAAAAAGAAAGTGTACTTGTCCAAAGGGGAGCTTGTGCATATAGAAGGTTACCTTTCTTAAAAACAAACAAAAAGCTGTACAAATATTATAAATATAATTTATTATAAATATAAATATATTTATACTATAAATACAAATATTAGAAATATAAATGCTAAATTATATAAGCTGTATAAATAAATATTAATTGTCTCTTCCTATCCCCTGGCCAAAGAATCCCAAACCCCACACAAAGCTCACTTTATATAGTAGAAATGCTGGTACAAGTAATCACATTACTTACTTTACAGGAGGATTTGAGTTCATATGCAGGTATAGGTTGAAAATAAATGGCAGAACTTCAGATTTCTGAAAAATCACAAAGGAAAATTAGTTTTCAGTTGTTCTAAAAGACACATATTTTTAATCAATATTTTCTTGCCATAATCAAAAGCAAACAAAGCAGGGTTTTCTTCTCTCTGACATTTTCACTGGCAGCTTAGTCCTCCTAAGAGCATTTATTATAATTAAAAGGATAACACTCGAAGTAACAAAACAGAATGTTTTCAAGATGCCTGTATTTTTTTACTCATTGTTTTTTTGTTTTCTTGATCATGTTAAAAAAAAAAAAAAAAAAAAAAAAACAAACCTTTAAGTAGATTAGTCCCTTAAAATTCCTGGATTTTGCAACCAGATACCAGATCTGTTGGTAAATTTATTCTCTTTGTTTGTTATCACTCCAGATGAAAAGAAAAAAAATTATTCAGATCACTTTCATCTCTTCAGCAGACAGTGATTTAAAGTGCTTATATAAGAGCTATCCGTTATTACTACAGCCAACTTACCTGAGATGTCAAGTGCTTAGATTGAAGAGCTCTTTCAATACACATTCCTGTTGGAAATTTTCCCTAAAGTGAATTTTGTGAAAAATATGGTCTTGTGATAATTGAGTCCCTCCCAAGAAATATCTCTAATTTGTTAAACTCAGGCTTGCTGTCTAGTTCGGCTTCGTTTCACTTGGCTTTGTTTCAGAAAGGAGGTACAATTAGTTTCTTTTTGGTGCAGACTAACCTTCAGTGCTGTATTTGCCCAGAAAGGTTTCCCAAAAAGAATTCTATCCCAAAAAGAAGAGACTTAAATTCAAACTGTTTTCAACAGTAGCCACCCATCTTTCCTCTCTCCTTTCCTCACTAGGACATTTTTATCAGAAGAAATTACAATTTCCCAAATCATTCCACTAGTTGTTGATGACCTAATGTAGGAAAATATTCTATTTCAGCATTAATTATATGCTTAATATTAATTTATATTCCATCTTATGAAATTTAATCCGTTGTTTGAACCATGTGGTTTCAGTAACCAGGCCAATCCACATGAGCTTTAGAGCACTATTAGGTCTGTGCTAGCTTTGGTGTAAACCAAAAAAATAATTTCACAATTATGATAGTTCTTGTAATTCTGTAGACATAATTAAAGAGAAATCACTTAAATCCAGCCACATACCCAGCAGGTAGTAATAGCTTTCAGTCACTATTCTAATAGGTTGTTTGTTACTTTGACTGTTGCCCTCTGGAAGCTGCTGCTTCCCTCATTCTTATTTTCTTTATTCAACATACAAGTGCCACTAGTTGCTAGTCAGAACAATTGCTTTTGATATAATGTCATAAAATTACTGGTTCAGACAAGCCGTAATAACCTTGCAGTTGGACGTGAAGTGACTGGATCAAGCAGCGTCTACATTACCACTAGAGGGAGAATGCACGTATTAAAAAGTAGTTAAATATTCAATTTTGTATATTACAATGGCCAAAAGGTCAGATATTTAATAATTTTCTTTTGGCCTAGTTAATTTATTCTTTCATAAGCTTTAAACTATGCAAATATTTTTATTTTAATGTTTTTGGAAATGGAGAAGCAGAAGACCAAATCCCAAATGAAAATGAGCCCCAAACAGACAGAAAAAATTTAGAGTATAAAGCGAATTATTGTACACCCAAAAGGTCAGGATAGTGTAGAAATTCCATTTAATTAATAACTACTCTCTTCAGCAAGTCTAGCACTTGAGCTAGAGCATCTTTGAATCACCCCCTCAGCTGAGTCACAGCGAAATTCTGTACCCTTTTCTGCAAATTAGACTGTTTTGGCTGGAACTAACTGGACACATATGTTGCCACCTGCTGCACATTCTTTAGACTGAAGTTTTTCAACAGCTTGGTTTATATCTTTGAATAATTTGTTCATTAGAGAAGGTAGAAGCGGGGAAAGGCCAGTACCTCCTTTGGTTTGGTTTGTTCTCAGGCTGGCAAATTACTACTGAGTTGCTTCTAGGTGGTACCTGTTGCTGAAAGAGTACAGAGTTTTATGTGTCAGACACATATTTTCACTTCTGGAAGCATTTGTTGAGTCAGTGCTGGAAAAAGGTTCCTCTACATGATGGTATTTCATTCAGGTTTGTAAAGCAGATTCTAAATGTACATATGCAGATTTTTTTCATATAAATGTAAATACTTTTCTAGGTATACAAATGTGTTTGTAATTGCACATAATTGTACATGCATAAAACGAAAATTCAGAAAGAATAGTTGACCATTTAGCTTCTTTCATTTGCTGCAGAGATCTTATCCAGGACCTTGGATGGAATAGCAACAGTCTCCTTTTTATCTTTAGTGTATTTTGTCACTTGTCATCCTTCTTATCTTTCTCTCTCACACCCACCCCCCCCGCCCCCCCCCAGACCTCATCCGTTCAAGCCAAGCAACAGTAATCACAGTCAGATTAAGAATATCATATATCCACGATGGCACCCTTGTGAAATTTCACTCAACTTAACAGAACAATTTCTCATACATGACTTCAGCGAGCATCAGACACACAGTCAGGGAAGCCTGATCCATGGTGTCCCTGAGAACAGAGACTATCAGTTTGGTTTGCTATGGTTGTGTGCTTGCATTATTCACTGCCCACAAAGACTCCTCTCAATACACTAATATACTTTGTATGCCAAAAAACTGTAGTGTTTTTAGCACCCATGATTTTTTTTTAACCTCCATGATTATTTATAAGGAAACTTTATATCATAATCTCGTGCTCCATTATTAGCTCTACTGTCAAAATGATTCAGTCATCCACTCACAGTGTTATCCATTACAAAGAAAAAATTTGGAAAGCTAGGCAGAAAGTTCACAAATGAAACATGCTCTTAAAATGGTAAATCCATAGTTCTCAGTAGATGCTTATGAATAATAAATACACACATAGGAGGTAATCAGTCTGGACTTGTATGGGATAGGAATAGGGGATGGCCTACTTATAAAAATGTATACCTTTAATGTTACGTTAAGGAAAGCAGACTGCAGGTCTTTGGTTTTCAACTCTGATTATTGAATTATGCATGAGCTTATCTAGACAGTTCTAAACCAATTTTTTATTTGTAAATATTCATTAAGCTGGTTCACTTACTTCAGCGTGAAAACCCCAGGTTTTAATGACTGTTGTTTTGAAACAGTTTGACCAGTCTGTTTTGCAGCCCCTCCCATCAGCACAGGAGAGCAGCTGCACTCACCGCTGCCTGTGCCTAACAAAGCTAAGCCTTGATAACACCAGGCATCCACAAAACCTTCATTACCTCAGGGAGTATCCAGACTCCAAACAATGCTGTGGGCCACTGCAAGGCATGACAATGCAAGTAAATGTAAATGAAAATAAATCAGATTCCAGCCAGAGATACTGGTTTCCTGACTGTGAGTTTTTAAATGCAGCTGAACACTTCTCAATATTAGAATAAAATTTTAAATAAATAATTATACATCATAATTTATGTTAGCAGCCATTCACATAATGTGAGAAATCAGTCTATTATCTATTCTTCAAAAACAGAAACATTTGTAGTAATTGAATCTAATAATTTTAAGATGTTATATTTTGACTCCAGAGCTTAAACTTCTGTAGAAATAAATGGACTTAGATCAATTTATGCTGGTGTTTACTATGTCCACAGGGGCTTACACTTGAACAATTTATCCTATTTCTATTATCATTAATATAGTTTAATCAATGTAAGACATAACATAAATAGAAGAGACAAAACCAATTTTTAAAATATGTATGCTTTATTGCATCATCAGGAAAATAAATCTCTTTTCAAATATCATTGGGGGCTGCTGGAATAATTTCTCCCCATCAGCCTAATGGCCAGGTCACATCAATTTTTAGACAATTCTTGTAAAATCTTCTGAAAAAGCAAAACTTTGCAGTCACCACTGAAGCAATGCTTATTATTAAACATTAATACCTCCCTGTGAAATATTCCATGGTCTCCCCTTCTTAAATGATAAAGAAAGGTGCATTTAGAATGACTGGTGTCAGGCATCAGCGGAAACAAAGTAAATTAAAAGAAATAACTTCTTTTTATTATCCTTTTACCTGCCCTGATGATACTCTCAGTCATGCTGCATTTCTGAGGGGCCTCGGGTTTAACAACTGTAAATGTTGGGTTTGCTTTAGGACTAGACAAACATGACACCACCACCCAAAAAAAAGAAAATTAACAAAGAATATCAATTATAAAAAATGGAGACTGTTCTGGGAAACTTAAATTACAAATCCCTAGAGCTCTGAAACGAAGAATAAGGAAATTGCTTTCTCTCTTTGGGCATGACCTTTTCTTTTGAATGGATTCCACAGAATAAAAAGAGGAATCATCTTTTATTTAAACAGGAAGCAACTTGAGGCAGTTTGGGGCTCATGGGAATATTTAAACACATGCTGAGAAAGAAATTGAAAGCCATGACTATTTCAAGGACAGAACTTCAGCGATCTATGCCATTAATGTGATACCCAGTCCTCCTGACACCAAGAGCAAAAATAGCATTTATCCTTTTATCAATACACAGCATTAGCAATGCAACTGCCTGTGATAATGCCTGAAATTATGGACTGAGCTGTTTTCAGGGCCTTCTGGAAGGAGTGGACACTGCTGGTAGGTCCATTAAAAGTTACATTAGGGTAATTTAATTCCTCTAGCCCAGCTCCATTCACAGCTCCTCCTTTCTTCCAAGTTACAGTCTGTTGAATCAATAGCCATTAGAGCAAATCAACCTCGGTGGGAAAACGCCCTTGTCAAACCCCAGCCTGACTCATTGTCATCATTTCAGATTCCTGTTTAAGCAAGAACAAAGTCACATTTGAATTCTTCAACGAGATGTACCTTATTTCAAAGCAGCGCCAGTGCTTGCAAGCTATGCCATGGAGCTGTGATACCCATAGAGAAAACTCCAGCAAACAAGTGTAAAACAGGTGAGACTCACTGAAGTGTCTCTTTGCACTTGCTTCTGTAAGAGCAGCTGTAGTCTCCAAAATGTGACCCAGACTCCTGATTTAATCTCTTGTCTTGTATTTGCTGCTAAATGACATTTTATACTTGTTTTAATGAGAGGCTATGAGCCTGTGGCTTTTTGTGGCCTTCCAGAAGAGTTGACTCCCTTTACACCAGTCTGCTCATTTTTATGAGCACTATCATCCAGCATGACATTAGGGTCTAAATCCACTTTAATCTCCTCAGCGTGTTCACCCGGTCAGAAGAAGATGTCCAGAGACCTGACATAAACATGCACATGAGTAAGAAGTGCAGGGGTCTTTCGTGATCAAGGCTGCATTGCCTTCCCTTGGGAGGCAAGAGGAAGCAAGCCTTCTGAAGCAACCTAGGGATCATAGTCCCCACAGCACAGGACAGGACTTTGTGTAAAATCTGAATGCACTCTAAGCCACAAATTATTAAAAGGTACTGCCTAGAAATTAGTTTGGAAAACTAACATATTTAGCTGCACTATTTCCAAACAGATTTTTGCCACCAAAAAAAAAAAAAAAAAAAAAAAGATTCTATCACAGTTAAGCTAATGGCATACACTCTATGAATATATTTGAGCTTGCACTTACTAGGTGGAACTCCATGAATACATTATTCACAACTGAAAATGAGTTTTCTTTCTGTGTCCTTCCTTGCATCTTCCTTTTTTTTACCAGCTCTAATGTACTCTTCTTTTCTTTTTTTTTTTTTTTCCACTAATTAACTGAGAAAAGAGCCAAAGTCCTGTGGCTTAATGTACACTAATGAGTATGACATGATTTTCAAGCTGTAATATGAAACACTGAAAATGTGTTATTCATGTAGGGAAAAACATTACATACCTATTTATAAACCTTCTGAAATGATGAATCTTTCAATGCTGCTACCTATTTATAAACAGCTCAGGGGCATAAAGTACACTGACAATTTGATGACCTAATATCACATTATATTCTGATTTTGTTTAATACACATGCATTCTGTAATTTGTAAGTGCTCACATTGTATTACTTTATGGCATGTTCTGAATATAATAAATTTGCAAAGTTTTGCAGATAAGCCACAATAGTCACAAACAATTTTTTCTTATTTACTTTTCATTACAAATTGTTTACCTCTAATGCTTATATTTTAGTTTCTAAGTAACAGAATAAAGGCTACGGTCCTAACCACACTTCGATCACACATTGCAGACTTTTTTCTTGCTAAGAAGAGTGCTTTAAACACAAGTAAAAGCTGAGTATGAGACAGATGACAATGGATGGAAAGTATGAAAGCTTTGGTTTAATATGGCTCAAGGCTGAGAGGAATAATAGATGACAGGGAAATAAAAATTGATGGAGACTGCTATTTTAAACAAGAATATGAATGGCAATAAGAAACAGAGGAGATGAGCTGGAACAAGTTCAGATTAAGAACTGCCAGGCTAGTATGCTTTTTTAAGCATTATAGTAAGACTTCAAGCATAGAGAGCTGTTCTTCCTTGCTACTGTGTATAGTGATATCTTTTTAAACTTGGACTGATTATTGGAAATTTACTATTTCTGAAGGAAATGCACCAGGGATGATGACATGAGATCCATATAGAAAGACTGAGAGGTTGCAAAGAGCCATTTCATGGAAACCATTTTTGCCTTTGCTACACACAGACACCCTGATCCTTTGGAGACAGAGATGTTGCTTCCAGACTGTAAATACAGGAGTGGGCTTCCTAGATTCTGGATGCTTGAAATTGGTCAAAGGAAATCTTACTGATTTACAGATAAACGTGCATTAATTCTGATACACTCAAATCAGTGGATTACAAACAAGCTTTTTTAGGATTTGAAACACATTTTTCTTTTAAGGTTTTGAAAACAAGGTTCGCTTCTCTTGCTCTCCAAAAATGAACCCTGATACAAGAAAGCCTTGAAAATTAATTAATTGCAGGAGTGGATGGCCACTCATTTATTTAAATTAACCTCCAACCAGGGACATGCTGTGATTCCAGGTAAAATGTTACTCGTATTTCTTAAATTAAGCACTGATTTCAGCAGAAGGGACAAAAGTTTCCTTCATGCCAGCTTGCATATTTTCTGAAAATGTATGTAAGTTATATGTAACAGCTTTGCAAATTCAGGTAACTGTTTTAGAGTCTCCAGGTTTCAGAGACCAGATCACAGCAACAGCTTTCTCACTGTAATAGTTTTATGTTAAAGTGCTTCTCTTGATTTCAATTGAGCTGCTATTTTTTAAACTATTCTACAGTAGTCTAAAAAAGATAAAATCTTTATCATACATAAAACTTTCATTTTAGAGCAACTAATTCATTCTGAATTGACTATAAATATGAACAGCATTAAATGAATAAGAGTTGTCATTAAAAATTCTTTTTATACAATTGCTTCCACCTCTCAACTCAGCACTAGAATGTGGTTAAATTCAGATCATCCAGATATCCCCCGAAGTTCTGGCAGAGCAGTGTGAGATGAGGGTGAGGTATACAAGCTGAGATGCTCAGCTGAGGTAAATCCAGAGATTCAACACATCCCTGCTGATTTACTCCAGACAAAGAACCAGCCTGTTATTTTTAGCTTTTACATTTTACTGGAATTTCTCAGCATTTGAACTCCTTTCCAGTGGAGCATCAGTGCTCCCATCCACAGGCAGAGCATGTATAGGGCCACCAGCTCCTCTCCCACACAGCCTCAAACTGCTTCTGCCACTCTTCCATCTACCCATCCTTACAGCTCACTGACAAACCTCTCTAAATTACAATGAGGCGCTGCCCACACATATGTGCTGGCTGATTTGTTTCACGCAGACCCAACATACCACCTCCACAGTCACAGCAGCCTGTTTCAGTGATTACAAGTGTGAAGGAACAGCAACAAGCTGAGCTCATGCACCAAAGATCGCAGTTTCAGTGGTGGAGGAGGAGTGGGCTTTATACTGAGATTCTTGCTCTCTTCCCTGTGATACGTCACTTCTTCCAGGACTTCCTTAGCAGAAGGTTAATAAACCACAGTCACAATGGAAGTTGCCGCTCCTCCTACACAGTGCATGGTGTGCTGCCACCAGAGAGGCAGCTTTAGGAGTTTGTTATAGAGTCAAGTAATACTTAAGTTTTGGTGAGTGATTTTACTGGAAGTTTCAGCACTCAGAGATGACACCACTGCATGAAGATTTGGAATGTGTATTTATTTTTTTAAATGTCTGTATTGGGTTTTGGTAGTGGGGGGCTACAGGGATGGGTTCTGTGAGAAGCTGCCAGAAGCTCCCCTCCTGTCCAACGGAGCCAATGCCAGGCTCCAATGCAGATCTGCTGCTGGCCAAGGACAAGCTCATCAACCACAGTGGCAGCACCTCTGGGATGACAGAGTTAAGGAGAGAAAGTTGTTGCACAAGATAATTGCAGTCAAGGAAGAGAGGAGTAAGGATAGGTGTGAGACAAACAGCCCTTCAGACACCCAGGTCAATGCAGAAGGAGGGGCAGAAGGTGCTCCATGTGCCAGAGCAGAGACTCCCTGCAGCCCATGATGCAGACCATGGTGAGGCAGCTGTGCCCTTGCGGCCCATGGAGGCACATTGGGGAGAAAATATTCTCCTGCAGCCTATGGATGACCCTATGCTGGAGCAGGGTGATGCCTGTAGGAGGCTGACTCAGTTGGAAACCCATGCTGGGGCAGGACCTGTGGCCCTATGGAGAGAAGAGCCCACACTGGAGAAGGTTTGCTGTCAGGATTTGTGGCCTCATGGGGCACCAACACTGGAGCAGCCTGTTCCTGAGGGACTGCACCCCATGGAAGGGACCCCCACTGAAGCAGTTTGTGAAGAACTGTAGCCCTTGGGAAGGATTCGTGTTGGAGAAGTTTATGGAGCACTGTCTTCATACACTGGAGCAGTGGAAGAGCGTGAGGAGTCTTGAGCCGGAGAAAGAAGGAGTGGCATATGTGATGAACTGACCACAGCCCTCATTCCCCACCCCTCTGTGATCCTGGCAGGGAGGAGCTAGACAATTTGGAAGTGAAGTTGAACCTGGGAAAAAGGGAGGGGTGGGGAAAAAATGTTTTTAATGATTTGCCTGTATTTATCATTATCTTAGTCTGATTTTATTGGTAATAAATAAATAAATTTCCCTAAATGGAGTCTGCTGTGCCCATGACAATCACTGGTGAGTGATCTCTCCCTGCCACCGGTGAGTTCTCTCTCCCTGCCCTTATCTCAACCCATGAGCCTTTCGTTGTATTTTCTCTCCCCTGCACAGCTGAGGAGAACAGTGATAGAGCAGCTTTGGTGGGCGCCAGGTGTCCAGCCAGGGTCAGCCCACCACAACATGCACCAGCTTACCACAGTTTTCCAGCTATGTGAGTATAGCAGCCAGCTTTCTAGATTTCTGTCAACCTGGAGTGCCTTTCCCTCAGTGTTGGGGCTCTTTGCTCCTGGGACAGTGTTACATTTATTCCTGCAGTAGTGGGATGGGATGGTCAGTAGTCTTTCAGAAGAACACATTGAACATGTTTCTTTATGAGGGAACAAATTTATTTCATTAATAACTATAAAGCTTTTGAGACCCACTGTTTGATTGACCAAAATTGCAGACTCCACAAGAGATAAAATCCACATACAGAGTGAAAATATCCAAACACCTAAACTATATGGATGTATTAACCTAGAGATCTAGAGTAGGCTAAGTGGGAGTTGCAAAGCTGCTATCAGCCTAAGTTATGCATTCAGATGTTTCTTAAAACACAAATTTACCCTTATTTTGCTTTATTAGAAATGTCAGGTGGTTTCCAACATCTTTGAAATTCTATAATTAAGTAGCTAAAGCTGTTATCTAGTATGTTGGTCTTTGTGTGTAGTTTGTTTCAGTTTCAGACTTACACCTGCATCTGGATTTAACTGTTTTTCACGCTCAGGGAAACACTGATTAATAGAATGTATATTTTTAATATTGAGCACTTCACAAACAATGCCGTAGATCCCTGCCTTGGAGCAATGAGTCATGAGAAGTGGCTCGAGGACTGAAATGATTACTTTGAAAAGTGTATTTTTAACTACAGGAGGAAATAAATTTCATTATCATCAGTCGGCAAAGTACTTGAAGGTAATAGCTCCATCAAGCAATTTTTTTCCTACTCCTTATGTCAGAAAATAAAAAAATAAAAAACCCACCTTTTTTTCCAAAACACTCTTCACAGCAGTGGAAAGCTAGATGGAAATGCAAGATGCAGACACCGTCAAAATAAAATGCATTGAAGAAAATAACAGGTGGATAAAAATAGTAAGAAAGAAAAAAATCCCTCCGGATATATTAATTTCAAATGGTGCTTGTTTAAAGAGCTGTTTGGACCAGAAACCCAAAGAAACCCAATTAAATTATTGTAATTCATAAAATAATAAAAAGCATACATTGAAAAAAAATTTTATATGATGCCTGTACCCCTATAATTCTGGATAATAAACTATGTTTATTCATGCCTGTAATCAGACATCTTTCCCATCAAGAAAGGAATCATTTTTACTGTTCTATTTGCTATAAGACCTAGAAATACATAAACGAGTACTAGCCCTGGGTTGTGTTCTCCTCTGCAGTCTGCCATTTCAACCATCAGTGACTGTGGCCATCTCTGGCCATGAACTCCATTAAAACCTGGATGAATTTCTGTATTCAGGTGCCTCATCAAGCAGCAAAAGAGCCCAACATTATTGTGTCTCTGGCTGTGCAATAAAGACAGGAGCTGTCTATCCAACAGCAAAAATCGAATATATCCTGTTTACAGGTGTCTTTGTGTAGGGACTATGTCCAAGGTGCATTTTAAGGTTGTCAGTAGCAACCCAGAAAATTCACCTGATACACACAAAGCAGTCTCCAGTGCTGCATTTTTCATACACATCTTTGCAATATTTGGAGCTAGACTGAGTGACAGAAGATCTTTTGAATCAGGTAGTTTACATGTGTTTCTGTAATCCAACTTCACTGAGTTGAAATATTGGCTTTTCTTAATCTGTTGGCATAAATACAAGCCAGCATAAAGCCTCCTTACCAGTATAGTTCTGCAGCCCTGCAGTAGACAACAGTACCTCTCCTAATTTTCATGCCTTATTTTTATGGCACTTAGTCCAAAGCCCCTACTTTCAGGCAGCCCTCTCAGAGAAGTTGGAACAAGAGCTGCCTGTAACAAAATAGGCTAAATCCTCTATATTAATTACAGCTTCATCACTCCATTTAGCAGCCCCATCTGCCAAAATCTGGCTAGATTTGAGGTGGTCTCCAGGCAGGGTTTGCCAAAGTAGTGCCAAAATGCTGAAACAGGCTTCTTTCAGCTTCTGGATGGAAAAATCACTGCTTATATTAACTTCAAAAAACTTGAATTCCTCTGACCCTTTCAATGTAGACAAGGATGTAGCCGTGGGGAAGTTTCACAAAGTGTTGGTTGTTGGTCTCACTGGATAATAAATACAAAATAGATCAATGCTGTGCATAATCTCTTTTAAGCTGTTTGATCTAAAAAGAAACGTTGCCAATTCCAAAACTATTTTATCCATATTTTCCTTACAAGTGGCCTAAAATGAAAATGTGCTTAGGCTGCCTACAATATACTGACCATTGCAAGAAACAGTCCCATACTCTTCCTGTACTTTCCTGGATGTCACAAGTCCCTGATGGATCAGCACAGCTCAGTAGAAGGAAGAGCACCAGATCATGTCTCTCCAGTAGGCAGGTACCATGCCAGGACCACCTTGGGGGTTCCCTCCTTCCTCATTGTGGGCTCATCCCTGTGCATTGCATAAAACATTGTACCTGTTAAAGTGTGACTATATGGCATAATGTAAATACAGTCTGGAGACCACAGAAGGCAATAAGCCTAGGTTGTCCCTGGTTGGTTTGTGTTCCTCTCAGGCACATGTACTTCCTTGTTCCTGACATATTTCTGTTCAGTTTAACAGGTAGGTACAGCTTAGGTTTGAAGAGGATGCTCATCTGAGGCAGTGACACTTTAACTTCCAGAAAAACTTTCCCTGATTTTGATTGCTATAAAAAGAAAATTTTAATACGGGTTAATATTTAGTATTTGTTTATATGCATGCTATTCTCCATAGAAACCTGTTTCTAATATGCTGTTCACACAATGTAAGGAGATACTTCTAAATTTTCCAGAATGTTTCATTTTCATGATATTTTTACTTAATTACAGTGCTATCATGTACCAGACCCATTTACAGCCTCTGCACAGACATCTACCCAAGCAGAAAGTTTTAAATCTTTGATTTGCAGTGTGGTTACTAGTGAAAGTAATCAATACTTACTAATAACATTTACAGCAGGAGAAATAAAATGATTGAAGTGTGTTTCAGCTTCAGCAGACCTAATTGTTTTCTCTGTCAGTACTCCAGCTCAGGTGGTGTCTTGGAGAGTGATGAGGTTTAGATTTTCTGTGAATATCAAACCCACCAGTCAGAGCTCTGTATGTGTTATTTATTGAGCACAGCGACTGTAGTTGCCTGTGTCCTGCAAATTCTATGGGGCAGAACTGCAGAGTGACAGTCTCCCGCTGAGGGTGTTGAACACCACTTGCTGAGTAAGACAAAGCAGAGCTTTACAAAAGGAAGACTGACACATTCAGGTTTTTACATTTAAGCAAATGTTTTGTGTACTGGATTCTCTTCTCCACCATTTTTAATCTCATCACATGAGAAACAGAAAATATATTTTGTAAATATATGGTTAACTATCCAAAGGGTGAATAGCAGGGCTACAAAATATTAATATTAGATAGTTGTCTTATGACTTTTCATAGCCAGCGCAGATTCCTCTGGGTTGACTGGTTCCTGATCACAGCATTTTGACCTATTTTCTCGCCTTGTTTTAAAACAGATAAAGTGCTTTAACTTTGCCAAACACGCATCCTGTTGATCACTAGGCTGTCATTCAGCTGCTCTTTTCCATTCTTCTCACAAAATTAAACATTGTTTTTGGTTTTTGCCTTGGAGGACTTGTATCAACCCTTACACATCTTACCAAAGGCAGCAACCTGAGAATGATGTAATCTCCTGCCTTGACCTTCTGGGCACCCTTGGCTTGCTCTAGAACTTTCCATGCTGTTTCAGTCACTGTTTTTTGTTTGCCAGGCTGCCTGTTCCTAGTGCCATGCTGGGCAGCTGCAGGTGATCTTTTCTCTCTCTTGGGCAATGCGCCTTCCAGTTTGGTTCTTTTCAGGACAGCTGCTGTTCTTCCCTCCAGCTCTTACTGTGTTGGTCATGTTTGAATGCATGAGATAAGAGAAATCAATATCTAGCGGAATCAAGAGAGTCTTGCTAGCTGTTTTTCATCCAGAGGATTGAATTATTTCCATTGTTTAAAATGTCCTATAAAATTGGCTGACAATAATGTATAGCCAGGTAAATTTTACCTTTAAAAGCTACTGTTTATTTTTTTGTAAATCAATAATTTTGGTGTCTATATAGGTTAGACTTTTTTTTTTAAAGAAAAAGGTCCTTTCTTTTCCCTCTTTGTTTCTTTTTTTTTTTTCCAATCATATAATGATTCATTTACCTGTTCACTCAAACTGTCTCTTGGCTTCCCCTTCTATTCCCCATGAGAAAATGCATGGCAGAAGAAATAGCTCTTGTGCTGGACTACAGTTCAGCTCTAGTGAGACAGATCTCCCCATGGGACAAGGCACTTTTGCCTCCAGAAATAAGCTGTAGAGATAGGTGTCACACCACTTAACACTAAAAATGGAATACTTTGTCTTTCCTCAAGCCTCTTCCCAAGAGGTGGGAGTACAGAGATGACCATAGTGGGGGAAATGTGTGTTCATGCGAGAAAGTTCTTGTATGGTTGGGTTTTCTGCAGAACACACACTCTGAGATGTGAGATATATTTTAAAATCTGAAAAATTAATTACACTTCCTTCTACCTCTGTCTTCCAGAAAAATAGAATAACAGCTCCAAAAAAAAGTTTGTGACAGAAGCTGCCATTGCTAATTTCTTTTGGATTGCTCTCTTTAATTTATTCCACCACATACTGGCTGATCCCACAAGGCTTTTCTTCATGGATTTATAATCCATGAGGCTTTGGAAGTAAAAGTTATGTTTTTCCTTTAATGACCTTGCCAGAAAATGGCAAATTGAAGTCTTGACTATGTCTGGACATGTGTTTTCTAGTTTCATTTCATCTGCTCAATAATCTGCCAATATTTCACAGCTTTTCCTATACCCTATATTTATTATGATATTACACAACATTTACAGTTCATCATGTCTGTTTTTGTAATTAAAATATTATAGTTTTAGTACTTATAAACTGTGTTTTTGCTAACTTATGTCTTTGGATAATCCACCTAGAGGATTAATTTCCTCTGTGCCAATTTCTAGGAAATAATGATTTTTAGAGCTTGGGAAAATAAAACAACCAAATTTCTTCATTTATAGCTCTGTTTCAAGACCACTTTCAAATGGAATAGACCAGATTTGAAAAGTGAAGCTGATCAGAATAGTGTAGACATACAATTTTTTTCCCAAGTACATAAGCTTGCATTTGATTTAATCTTATAAACTTTTGAGAATTTGTAACATTGATTATGAAAATATTTATGCACCCTTCAAGTGTGTGCATTCAACTCAAGGGAATTTATCCACTGACTTCAACACTCTTTGTGTTGTAAGCAGATTCATTCAGGTGAGATTAATTGGGTCCTGCGTGAGGGAGTTCAAAGTAGATGACTTTAATATAATATTACAAAATAATAATGAAATGGGAATGTTTCAAATGAAACCATGATGTGAAAAATTAAATAGTCGATTTATTTATTCAGTGCACATTGAACAAATTGATTTTGTATAATTTTAAAAAGTCAGGAAAAAAATCTCTTAAATTAGATCCAGGGATAATGAACATGAACTTCCAAACTGGAATGAGCATGGCATTTTCTTCATGCTTGAAGCTGTACTATAATCTTATCTGCCTAATAACAAGATCTATTCAATGAAGTTTTCTGAAGTCACGGTGGAGCCACAGAGGTGAAAGGAGGGTCAAATATTAACCTAAGCTTTTCCATTAAACACTAACCTGGAATAAACTGTACTTTTCCACCAAAGAGAGATCTTTGTCAACAGTATTTCCTTCAATTATTTGTGTTGAAAAAGAGACTCGTAATATACTTCTTTTTACCAAATGCATACAGTGAAGATATCTGCATCTAAGCTAAGTGCACATACCCCCTGTGGGGCCAATGGGCAGAACTGGCAATTGCAGAGTGCACCTCATCTCACTTACAGAAAAGGTATATTATGAGATCAGATACATACCCGAAAAATTCCTTTTCTGTCCGCTGTCTACAGGAGAGATCTGATCCCCCGTTCAGGTGTTTGTACTGTATGTATGCGGAGTTGAGTCAGTTTGAATCCTAATATTTCACTGTCACTTCAATTAAAAAATTAATATCAGAACCCTTTAGATCAGTGTGCCATAAAACTTTAGCATTTTATAGACCTCATTTGTCATGTTTCACTTATGCCTTAGCCTCTGCCTCAAAAATTCCTTTTTTAGTTTCCTTCTCTTATTGCTGAAGTTTAGCTGCAATAGTAACACAAATTCTTAGAAAAACTTTGGAGAACAGTTATCAGAAAATATATTATAAAGTGCACTTTTTTTTACTGCTATGAATTAACTTTTTAAAATATTTACACAAAAATTGCCAATTTGAAAAATAATAAAATAAGGGACTATCTTAACACAAAACTATTAAATATTCTCTGTAGGAATGGAAGAAACCATCTGAAAATATTTTAAAATCTCATAATATATTGATTTCATAATAATATGCTGAATGATCTTGCCCCCTTTCTCACTATACAGTTTCTCCCTCCTCAACAATTGCAGCAGCACAAGACTATGTTTTTCAGGCTCTTCTGAAGGTTGATTGGCTTTTCAAGCTATGTACACTCATTGATCCCAGCTCTGAAACATGCCAGTAAAAACAAAATCCTGATCAAAACATTTGTCTTGATGAGTCACTTATTGACTTCAAGGGAAATTATTTTTAAACTGTGTTCCAAAGAAACGTACCTTGAACATGAGCAGACTTCAGGAGTGAAAGTTTACTACCTGAAAGGTTCATCGAATTATGAACAGTTATACCAATTGCGTGTTTATTCCAAAGTTCCACCTACTTAACCATGTTATGAAAATCACTTTCTGGATTGCTTTGAGGGTTAACTAAGACAGCCTGTACACTGCTGTTATTACTGGCAAATTTGTGCCTTTCTATTTTGCTCGGAGAGGAATGGGTGCTGAAAGTGCATGTCCATTCCTTAATAGGTGAGCACTCCTGAACTGGAATCTTGGATAGGAGAAAACCAGTGTCCAACAATTTTCAGACCCAGGCTAATATAAATAAAAGTGGGTGCTGTTTCTGGATGTCTGTATGTACATGAATTCTACACACTCTTAAAACAGGTACTTTCAGAAATATGGTCAAAGCCTTTAACATGTGCTGGATTCCTGACATAGCTTGAGAATAGCATGCATGCCAGACCTTTTTTTCCCAAAATGAGACAGAGGTATTTTTCATCAACATGCTTTTTTGACACTGACTTCAAAGAACTAATAATGAAATACTTGTTGTGGAGAAATCCTATTGATAAAGTAATGGAGATGATTCTGCAGTTTTCTTTTGGTGCTCA
This sequence comes from Corvus cornix cornix, assembly GCF_000738735.6. Lineage (NCBI taxonomy): Eukaryota > Metazoa > Chordata > Aves > Passeriformes > Corvidae > Corvus > Corvus cornix. Next base: position 101,417,857 of record NC_047056.1, on the reverse strand, counting down.
TTTCCAGAGAAGAGATTTTTAAAACTTTGGACACTTCCTTATAATGTGATTGCTACACTAGCACAACATAAATGACCTATTTTCAAGTAACAGTACGTTCACTCTGCTGGACTTTTCTGCTATATGAGTCATGTAACTTAGATAACAGATACTGTCATTTCTTTGCTGTGGTTTATTGTGGTTATAGATTTGAATATGCAAACCACCATTTAACATGCATTTTCAAGCCATCAGGAAGTAAAGTTCAGGACATCATATGTTTTTTCAAAGTGCTCATTATAAACACCAGGCACTCAAGAGAAGCCCAAGCATCAGTTCCTGAGGTATTAGTGATACGAGTGGGAAACTTCCTGTTCTCACCAAAGCCAAAGCAGCACTTGCTCATGTGAGTCAAAGGACATTCTGTGTCCTAATCAGGAATGTCAACTGCACTGAAAACCTCTCACTGAAAACAGAAGAAAATTGCGGTGGCCTGTTAACCCTGTGATTCTGTAGGTTCCCCTGTTCCCTCCCTAGCCCTGGCCACTCCCTCGGTTTCTCCCTATTTGTTCCTGTGCCCCAGCCCCGCCCAGGGACCGCCCCTGGGCCCCTGACAAAACCACCCCGCTCCCAGACCACGCTGTCCCTCTACCTCTGAACATTGTGGGGTGAAGATGTGATTAAAGTCATCTCAAACCCTCATGAGAGACCCTTCTCTGCCTTCTTTACCATCCACTGCGCTGTAACGCTGCTGGCTGCCGGAGCCAGATCGCGGGGCTGTCCGAAATGGGCTCCGGGATGCGATCAATCGCATGGCCCTAGGAAACCATCACTGAGCTCTCAGGAAGCAGCAGCCTGCTAGGCAGAGTCCAGCAGTTACAACAGAAAATACTAATTTTTATCACATATTTTATTTTCTTTTGATTCCCTCACAGAAGCTTTACCTTGCCTTGTTTCTTATGTTTTTGTCAAAATGTCCAAGAAGCCACTAATACTTTTTAATAATATGTTTTTATAAATATACTTTATTTATAATTCTACATTTGTACTTTATTACACAATTTATTTTTTGTTGTGACACTAAAAAAATGCTTAAGTTAACATCTCCACCTTTTTTATGTTTCAGACCAAGCCCCAGCCACTTGCCATGCACCGACTTGGCATGAGTATCCTTCTGAGGTTTTCTCTGCTACTCTAAAACTTGGAGTTTTACTTCCTAATAATTGTAGAATCAAACACAAAGGTGCTACACTTATTAAAGAATAAAAAATGTCCAATTCTAAGCATTTATTTGTGTCACATACAGACATTTATGAACTTCACAAAACAGAGAAATCAGCACATAGCAGTTGAGCAATATAAATGCAGGGCAACCCGTCTGAAATCCTATCTGCAGGTCTAAGTTTCACAACCCTTTTGACTGCAATGATGTTGCACAAGTATAATGCAAGGCAGAATGTAGTCTTCTGCAATGAGTAGTCAAGAGCCAAGAAATGCCTTCTGGTCCATGTATAATGACAGCTTTTTGCTAGCCTCCAGGATATCAAAGGCACTGTGCAAAGAGCCTCATAATTGTTTTATTATATTACTTTTAAGGGTGGGATTCAGTGCAATTGTTTTAGGAAACTGTTTCTGACTGCAGTATCTAAAGGGATCTTTACTGCAATACTACTGATTATGAAATTATTCTAGGAATCCAGGAAGTAAATTCATGACATCCTTCTCCACTGTAAAGGAGAAACCAGATAAAATCAGTTCAACTCCCTAGAAATCAGTGTTACAGCAGCCAAAAACTAGGCCCAGTGTGTTATAATGCCTGGAAAGGACACACAAATTTTCCATTTTTCCACATTAAGGATGAATCATTTGTCTTTGTTTTAGCAGCAATGCTAAATAGAATAGAGAAGGTGTATGCCAGAGGCGAGGGGGAGGAGGATTTGAATAATTTTGAATTGTTGAAGAGCTCAGCTTAATACGAAAAAAAATTACTTCAACAATCTGCAAATGAACGAGCCATAGACGAGGGAAAGCCATACTTTTTGTATTAAATCAGTCCATTCATTTAACAGTTGGATGTGTTGATAGCTGAATTACCATCTGCCATATAAGCAGATGTTTTTCATCTGTGTTTTAATGAATCTTATTTTTCTAATCAACTTTGTACAGAGTAAAAATCTGCTTTTAAGAAGCACTGAATTTTCCGTACACTGGACTGCTTTGGCCTGTCAAAATTACAGACTATCTTATCAAATTAAAGTGTTTATGTGACTGTGCTTCCTTTTATGGTGTGAAATGCATCCTTTCTTAGGCAATGATTCTCTCCCATCCATTTCAAAATGAAGTAGTGACACTTCAAGCTTTCCTAGAGCAAGGCTGTGGCAATCCATCTGCAATTTGAGTAAGAGCATGCAGATATTGAAATAATTACCTCCCACTATTACCCATTGGCTCTCAAGTAATTACCTGCTTCCATTAGCATTTTATTTGATTCACTAATTACCTTCACAAATGCTGGTTGGATGTCCACTACCTGAAAGGATAACATTCAAATTAACCAACAAAGGTTTTGTTAAGCTGTCAGCATGAAAATAGAAGTCAAAGTGATGTATAAGAATAGTCAAGCAGTAAAGTGCAAGTCCTTTAATTTCCATTTGTTCAAAGTCACAAAAAGTTTCATGCAATGTGCCCTTGCAGCCCAGAAAACCATGTCCTGGGCTCTATGCGAAGCAGCACGGGCAGCAGGGCGAGGGAGGTGAGTCTCTCCCTCTGCTCTGCACACTTAAGATCCCTACGCCTACAGTGCTGCATCCAGCTCTGGGGTCCCCAGCACAGGAAGGACATGGACCTATTGGATCAAGTCCAGAAGAGGCCCCCAAGCTGATCAGAGGGCTGGAGCACCTCTCCTCTGCAGATAGGTTGTTCAATCTGGAAAAGAGAAGGCTCCAGGGAGACCTTATAGCACCATCCAGTACCTAAAGGGGTTACAAGAGAGCTGGAAAGGGACTTTTTACAAGGGCATTGTGTGATAGCACAACTGGTGACAACTTTAAACTGACTGAGGGCAGGTTTAGATCAGACATGAGGAAGAAATTCTTTAGTGGAAGGGTGGTGAGTCACTGGAATGAGTTGCACAGAGAAGTAGTCGATGGCCCATCCCTGGAGGTGTTCAAGGCCAGGTTGGATGGGGCCCTGAACAATCTGGTCTAGTGGAAGGTGTCTCTGCCCATGGCAGGGTAGTTGATCTTTAAGGTCCCTTCCAACCCAAACCATTCTATGATTTACAAGCAGGAAAAAACAGAAGAGAGTGACACCTCTCTCACATCCATTTTGATCCCACAAGCAGTTTACTATGGAAGAATATTTACATCATTTAGGTCTAGTTCATCACACAAAGGGTGTGATATGAACACACTGTGTGATATGTGATATGAACACACTGTGTGATATGAACACACTGGCACAGAGTTTATTGAAGGATTGAGCTCTGAAGTATACGTGGCTACTATCTTATACACTATACAATATTTATTTTATACTATATGTACTATACAATAGAGTATTACACTACTGTTTTGATTCTTTGACTGATACGAAAAATCTAAACCTGTTATTTTGTGAATGGAACCTTGTATTGTTTATCCTCAGGCATGTATTTATACATAGATGATAATACTTAGGCCTCCTCATAGATACCAATACCTTGTTATTCTGCAAAAAATTCTCTGTGACCCTTCCAGAGCCTCTTTTAGTGAAGTGTTGACCATTGAGACCCCCCCCAAAAAGCTGTGTAAATTTTCTCTGCTAAAAGGAAAGGTTATTTGGAGTAGGTAAACTTACCAGAAAAAATAGTTTGATTTTGGTGAAAGGTATTGTCCATATTGTCACAAACCTACACAGAACCAACACAAATATCTAAAGGGTCAGAAAATTCATTACAATATTCTTGAAAGGACTTTTTTTTTTCCATCCAGACTGCCCAAAAGGGATTTAAAGCTAAGAAAAATAAGTTGAGGCAGTTACAATTCTGCTAAATAACTTGTTCCATTGGCTCTTTTTTAGCACAAGTGGCCCTTTCTCATCTGATGTTAGCCACCTGAAACATAGGCATCCAGCCTGAATTTTAGTCAATGAAAAGGAACATCTCCATTGTGAGACTCACCCTGATCAGTCCTGTTCCCTGATACTACTACATTCATTCTTGCCATTGGCCAACTCACCCCCTGGAAGAGTTGCCTATCACTGCAGATGACATAAGATTTTATTACTTCTGAATATTACTCTTTTTTAAAAGTTTACCAGACAGGAAATTTCCAAGAATAGTCTATACCAGTAAAAATGATGCTAAAGTGTTATTGAAAAGCAGCATAAACTAAAGACAGCACAATACAATATTTTTTGTTGAGATGAAAATTATTGCTGTTAAACAATTTTCAGGGATTCTTGAGAGGGTATAAAATAGTTATGCCAGTGTCCTGGTGTATTTAGAGATGTTTTTAGAGAATTTACATTAAAGCATTATCAAGAATCTGTGTTCCCTGATTTTTTCTCCTTGACAGGTAGATTGCAACTTTATCATTTCATTGACTGTAACATACCCACACTGACTATATTTACCTGTAAAACATACCTCATCACCAGGGCCATTATTGATCAAAAAGGTAATTCCAATGAAAAGAGTCAGCAAAAACAACAGAAAATCTAAGATGTGATCATGTTGCTGCTGTACACTCCTTGTGTGCAGCATAGTTCCATCTTCATTTTGATCCCTGTGTCCCCTTTTCACCTCCTCCTTGCAGAACACCTTTTAAGACATTTAGCGTAAAACTCATCTCACCATGTTTTTGAAAAGTGATAATGCTCTGTGAGACACCTGGTGTCAGGTGAAGGCTTCCCAGGCCCCTGGGTGATAACATCACATTCATCGCAGAGGAAAAAACAGGAGAACATAGCCAGATGTTTTCCAGAGGCAAAAGAAAAAAATCTGTGTCTAATAAAGACAATTACATTGCATCCCGTGCCTCTCTCTAGTCTTCTAGAACAGGAAATAACTTTTAGAGATAGTAGGTGCCACTTCCAGACTTTTTACATTTTTTGTATTTTTATTGCTACTTTGGTCTTTACCATTTTGTGTAACCATAAAGAGGTTCTATGTAGAATCTCTGAAATATAAAATCAAATGTCTCATGCTCTACTATCAGCAGACCGGTCTTTGTACTTTAACTGTTTATATTATGAACACCAGTTTTACTGTTTAGCAATTTGGAGATAATCTAGCCTTCTCCTACTTATGCAGCAACCCCATGTTGAAATCATATGCAGCAAAACTATTTTTAGGTAATATCATCTTAGTCCAGCAAAACAAAAGTTCTCATGTCCTGGTCCTTGCCTGTTCTCCAGGCATGAGCTTGGGTAATCCTGTTAAAAAGTATTGTCTTCTGGTTTATATGGTAGTATGGATGTCAACATAGTAAACCTACAAATGTCTATTGGGTGATTGCACTGAACAGTAGCCTTTCACTAAAAAGGACTCTTAAGCATGGTCTAGGGAGTGGTTTACATGTTTTAATATTTTATGTGATAGTCTAGCAGTTTTCTTATTGTCAGTTTCTTCTAATGTACAAATTTAGTTTCCTAGCTACCCCATCTCTCTCATCATTTACACAAGTAGCTTTTGTTACACAAACATGACAAGACGTTCAGAATTGTCCCTTCCAGTCACAAAAATCTGTGAAAGACCATCTTGCATCTGCTCAAGGATACCTTGTCTTCCCTCTACCACTCCCAAATTTATGTTCCATGAGATCTCATGCAGGCTACAAAGCCCAGATGTTTCTTATGCCATCTGTGGGAAACAGACATTTGCATTATTTGAGTTCCCCAGTGCCTCACCTGCAGTGTGGCCTGTGGAGCAGCTACAAACCTGCTCAGAGCTACCAAACCAACAAGGAAATATGACACCCTTACTACCTATCTAATTTTCAGCATATTCTCATTTTTAAAATTTTGCTTTCCATTACATTTTAAATTAAAAAACAGTAGCAAAATGTTACCCCTTAATATGTATGTATGTACAGATCACAGAAATCAGTTTGCCCTTCTGTGTTGCACAGCATAAGGGGAACTTTTGAATTTGAAAATTCAAATTCATCTCTCAGCAGATGAGACTGATTTACCTTTCTGTGGATGCAAAGGAGCTAATACAAGAATGGAAAGTACAGTTTGTAGCAATCCAAATAGCTTGACCAAGATTTAGTTCCCATTGTCAAGCACCTGGTGCTGTTTAAGTATAACCCAACACCAAACCTAAATGAGAAAAAACAAGGCCAGAAAAGAGTCTCTTCATGCAATTCTCCTGGGTTTTTTAGTATTCACTATATGCATAAATCTCACCAAAATGTATCAGCCAAGCAAAAATCTAGGATCTCATTTTCTATTTTCTGATGCAAATCTTGTGTCTTTTAATATAAGTAGATGCTATTAGTTCATTTCCTTTGTATCAGGTTTGCCTAGATTTTGCTATATTTAGCAGTCCAAAGTGAAGTGAATGATTACTTGCAAATAATATTGTATCATTGGTAATACAGATTAATAGTACTGGAAACAGCTTTCTGAAAAAGCGAATGGATATTAGCTGTAGATGACACTGGCCAGATTGTTTGCTGTGACCTACTGATTTTGGTGTAAATCACTAAATATTCAGGCACTAATATCCAAGCTGATGGAAGGCTTTAAAAAAACTAAAGCAAAGCTTTAATGGAAATTTGGGGATATAAGTCTCCATATATGGCTCTTATAACACACATCTGTCCAGTTAGTCATGTGAAAAACAGTTAGTGCTCACTTCTTACCAGATAGATTTCTTGGGTCTGGTTGTTTACAGAATGGTTACTATCTCAGGAAAGGTGGCCATGCCTGTTTCAGTTTCATATGTAAGTCCAATGATGCTTTAAGTGCACCACAAAACCCCTTGGGAATGAAGACTACGACTCAAAAATATGGCCAGTATTTTTCCTATGTATTAAAAGGAAGAAAAAACAGAAATGCATCATGAGGACCAGAATCCACCACAGTTCACTGTACCATGAAGTAGATAACTCTTGGGTATCAGCAGTAGATAACTCTTGTACATAAAACCTGCAGAAAAAAATTTAATTGTTGTCATTTTTATGACTTGTAATATAATTTCAATGCATAGCAGTCGGAGGATCAGGATTTCAGATAAATGTTGTGAAAGACCTGATTTTATTTCTTGTTAGGTTCATTGTGCTTTATTTGTTTTTATACTTAGAATAGAATAAAATATAAATTTCAGCCTTGTTTCAGACATATGCTGAAGATCAAAACCATTGGTGTCAGTTGTAAAAATCACTCAGTGAAGACATATTCAAATGGGGTGAAAGCAACACGATTCTTTTGTGCAGTGCTGGCTGTTGGCCCTGATAAGCGCTGGGGTCTAGGCAGGATGATCCTATCTATCACAGAGGTAACTGAGAGCCTCACAAGTAAATAAACTAACACTAATGACTCAATGGAGCCTCTGAGTCTCCTAGTTCTAAGAGTGGTAGGTTGTACTGGTAGCTGTTTTCTAATTATGGGAGATGTCTGGATGATTAAGAGCAGTTGAGGAAAAGTATCATTTATTCTGTGTTAAGTACTTAGAGAATTCAGTCTAGATTCAATGCAAGGATAGCAGCATCCGCCATGCTGACAGCCCCCAGCATGATGTAGGTTAATTCCATCTGCTTTTTATGATTTCCCTAAGTGCATGGTCAATTTAAATTACAATTTTCAGCAGAAGAAGCGTGACTTGATATTTATCTATAAATATTGCAGATGTCATACAAGAGATAAAGTGGCATTGATGAGGATGACAATGGCAGACTATGCTTTGGGACAGTCATGTAAAACACCTGTCCCACTGGCAGAATGATACTCAAAATTTTCACAAGTTCATTAAATTGTTTCAGGCAATCTCCACAGGGCACACTGTATTGTTACTTAGCTAATGCTATTTCTTTTATTTCTGCAGTAATTGCAATAAATATATTCTTATTGCTTTACACTACTGATCAAGCATTGCTTGAGAGAAACCTGGCAATTCATGTTAATTTATTGTGGTTTTTTCACAACATGAAGAAAGTTCTGTTCCACTGAGCACTGCAAAGGAAAACAAGCAATCCTTGTCCTCAGTGACCCTAAAATACAGGTGAGATTTTTGGATCAATTTAATGAGATATCTAAAATTAATAAAGAAAAGCAATTGTGACATGTAATAGTATGACTTTTTAAAATAAAACCAAATAAATTCATTGTGCCAGGAGTTAAACAAGTACATTTTTCAAAGCAGTAGAATGCAACCTGTTTGGTCTTCAGAAAGTGGCAAAAGTGCCTTTTGTTGGGCTTATCTGCCAAAGTGTCATGATTAAACCCCATCTGAAAGCAGCCACTCACTCACTCTCCCCCACTGGGATGGGGGAGAGAATCAGAAGGGTAAAAGAGAGGAAACTCCTGGGTTGATGGGATGGGGGAGAGAATCAGAAGGGTAAAAGAGAGGAAACTCCTGGGTTGAGATGCAGACAGTTTCATAGGGAAAGCAAAAGCTGTGTACACAAGCAGAGCAAACCAAGGAATTAACTCACCACTTCCCATGGGCAGGCAGAAGTTCAGCCATCCCCAGGAGAGCAGGACTCCATCATGTGTAATGGTGACTTGGAATGACAAACATCTTCACTCCAAATGTCCCCCTGCCCTTCCTCCTTCTGCCCCCAGTTCTATATGCTGAGCATGGCGCCACATGGTCTGGGTTATTCCTGGGGTCCATTTGGGCCAGCTGTCCCAGTTGTGTCCCCTCCCAAATCTTTGTGCACCCCCAGCCTTCTCACTGGCAGAGAAAACCTTGGTGCTGTGTGAGCACTTCTCAGCAGCAGTAACAAGAACATCTCTATATTATCAACACTCTTTTCAGCACAGATCCAAAACACAGCTTCATACCAACTGCTGTGAAGAAAATTAACTCTACCCCAGCCATAACTATCACACACAGAACCTTATTCTTAGATGTATCATACGAAATATCAATCACTAATACAGTAAAAACAACATATGAAAGAAAAAGAAGCATTATTGCTAATATTGTTTGCCAAGGTAAAACACCTTTATGGTTTTGTGTGTTCAACAATATAGTACCACTTAATGGACAATATCAATTGACTTGTGGTTAGTTTAGAACAAATAGTTCTTTGCATTCTATTTGTATGAAGTTAATCCCTCAAAGAGACTTTTTAAACTACTTTTTAAACTAGTAATTAATTCTTTTTAAATACCATTTTGAGTTCAAGGGGCTTTACTCAACTTTCTTCTCAATTTCTACATCAAAGTAGCAGAAGGAGGAACACGTATTCTACTTTCATAAAAATTGGGAGAAGAGGCCTTCATATCTACTAATATAGGGAAAATTTAGTAGACCTTAGAGGAAATCAATCAGAACAATTATTTTTTTATCTAAATGGAATAAACTTATCCTATCTGGAATGCCATTTTTCTGTCGTGGCAAAAGTTCTTCTTGCTTGAATTGAGATATTCAATCAATGTGACTAAGGTGGAAGCAAGCTGACCCAAACTTCAGGGACGATGACCGATGGAAACAGGCATCTACCTGTGTCTTGGGTATATAATCTTCTGTATTGCTGTCAAAGGAAAACAAGAATGACTGAATGACACCTGAAAAATTATGAGTATTGAATCAAATTTTAAAATTAACTTCATGGCCAAATACATATATATATAAAAAGAGGTGGAAACTATTCTACGGCTCAGTGAGAACATCATGTATTTTAGCCCAATCACCTTTCACCTCTGCTGTGGTTTAAGCCCAGATGGAAATTGGGCACCATGCAACCACTCATTCAACTCCCACTCTCTCCCCTCACCCCAGTGGAATGGGGAGGAGGATTGAAGTAACCGAATAGAAAAAATACTTTCTAGAGCAAAGGGATACTTGGATTAGATTATTTTGTATTTCAAGGTAGACTAAGGAGCAGAGGATGTAGAATTTGAAGAACATCCTTTGTTTATGGCAGGAGACAGTGATTCAAGCATGCATGTGAAAGAGGGTACCATGGGAAGGATTCACTCTTCTAAATTTGTTTTGTCTTTTGTATCCAAGAAAAAGACCCTTTCCAATCTATCAGAGATTAATTAGTCCAATCACTCTTCTTTCTTTAACTGAAGGTAATGCATTCTTTTCTTAAAATAAATTTCAACTCTAGTAAGGAATTTTTTATTGGAAAGTATGAACAGAAAATTACAGATAAAGATTAAGAAAGGCAGCAGCAGTTGCGTGAGTCCTGAAATCAAGCCTGAATGAGTTGGTAAGTTCAAGCTCCTTCACAGATCATTGAGTCTGATGACAAAATCTCTGTATAAAGCTTTATGACCTGCAAAAAAAGTAGTCCAGACACTGCAGAAGCTGTCCTGTGTGTCAAGGATAGGAGATGTGCAGAATGGAGTTCAAAGAGCAAGAGCTTTGTGTTGTACCCAGTCATAGTGCCTGGTGTGACTCAAGTCATACTGACAATGTTGTGCAGAGGTAATGATTTCTTTAGGATTCCCCCTCCCTACCTCCAGCTAAGCAGGATAGTACCACAGAGAAAGGAACTATTCTTTGTATTTTTATTCCCATCTTTATCTGCCTAATTAGTTTGAAAATTAGAATTAATAATCATGTGTCTATATAAGACAAAAAGCAACGGAGTTGCTGCAAGATATTTACAATAGAAACTTTTTCCCAGTGAAATGGGAATAGATTCTTCTATTTCAGAAAGCAACTATGTGCGTTAAACAAAACATTTCAACTACTCAAGCTCAGACAATAACTTCTGCAGTGACCTCAATGGAAACATTCCTGCCTAATTACTGGAAAAAGTGTTCTAATCCTTTCTGTATCTTTCAGTAGCACCCAGTGCATTCTGGACTCCCACTGGAGTCTCTCAAATGACAGCACACAGAGGATGCAGCAAGAAATATGCAAAATGTGGAACATAGCCAAACAAAGCTCAGTAGCTTCCCTCAAAAGGAGTAAGAATTTCTTGAGATTTACCCTTCCCTTACTAAAAAATTCCACCACATTACTGCCTTTTGTGACAGTGCTGCATAGGTGTTAAGCGACTGAGAAATATGTACTTCTACAAAAAACAAAGATAGATGAAGATTCTGTGTTTTCCTAACACTTGTTTTTAAATATCATCTGAACTAGCTGATACCTTGAAACAGTATTTTGTGTATAAATCTGATCCTTTCTAGAAGAATAAAAAGGAGATCTTATACCTGGGATGATTGTTATTTTGGAATTTCAGAATATTTTTCTCATAGAGGTTAGCCATGGAAAAAAATCCTAACAGAAATGTTCCTTGTCCAGCTTAGGCAGTTATAAATATGACCCACAGTATGTTGCTACAGATGTAAAAGCTATCAAATGACCTGGGAAAGTTTTTCTTTAAATGTGGCTTTGCAGATGTTGAATCACTTGGCATTTACAAGTAGAATAAATATGGTGCCTATAGTATGTATTCCCATTGGCCTTCTGTGACCCAGGTTAGCTTTTCCCTTAAAACATAAAGTATTGATGCACTATTGCTTTCCTTTCCTATGAAATTTAATAAAAATAATGATAAAACCATTTGTTACTGTATAAAAATGGTTACATTTTAGGTCTCAGCAGTGTAAGGTCACAGCTAAAAAATAGTTATGGACAGTTTCCCTATTTTCTTTCTCCTACAACCTACAATTTGTAAAGCCTTTTAGAAGGCATAGCTTCATGTTGAAAGAAAAATATGAAACAAAAGGGTTTTTATATAATTAACACTTAGAAATATCTTTAAATGTATGCAAACTTGATTTGTTATCTATTGTACATTCCAGGAAAGGTCAATTTTATTTTATGATAATTACTAGACTAGGAGAAAAATCCAAGGTCAATACCAGCATGATTCAAGGATGATTCCTGAGTGTCATCTTCAAATAGCATCTCTGTCAAATATTCATTCAGTGGTATCTGAGATACAACTGCAGGTCTGTGTGTTCATATTTGCAGCATGAAAGAAGCATGATTCTTGTAAAGGTTTTCAGTGGTAGCTGGCAGTAAAGGACAAGAACTTATCTATGCTGTCATGCAAGGTTAGTTATTCTGTAACAGCTGTTCTTTAATATCTCTACAACTTTTCACACAGATCAAGGACCTCTTACTCTCTTTAGCTTCATTCACTGTGAGATGAAAAGAGAGCAGTGATAATTTTAAGATCACAACATTGTACCTTCAAATGAATTAACTCTGTAGATGAATACTATCACTGCAAGACAATTTATACAAGAGCCTAGTTTAGAAGCTCAGCTGTTGATTTTGGATAAAATTGCTTACCATCCTGTCAGAATCCAAGGGAACCTGTAAGAATTCTATTTTTTAGAAAGATAAATGTATTTAATTTTTTTTTTTTTCTGCAGAGTAGACATGACTGTGTTTAAAGATCGGAAGCACATCAAACTGAGTAACAGAGTAACCTAAAAACCCAGGAGGAGAGGGAAATGGTGCTGTGTGGATGAAATAAATCCCGTCCCTTCCTTTGGAAATATAGATGATAAGTTGTGATAATTCTATCCCAGCTTTCCTCCACATACACTTCTGCTGTTATTATAGAATTGGATCAGTGGTAGGTAGTCCATATGGTGGTACATTGTAGCAAATAGGTTTTATGACATGAAGGGATAACAGGTGTTTAGTTTTATTAAAAAAAAAAAGAAAAAGGAAAGCAAAGTGGACACCAGCGACAAATGGGGTTCATGGGGTATGGTATTGGGACCAGCACTATTTGACATCTTTCTAGGTGACATAGACAAGAAATACAGACAGTGGGATTGAGGGCACCCTCAGGAAGTTCACTGATAACAACAAGCTGTGAGGTGCAGTCAGCATGCTGAAGGGAAGGGATGCCCTCCACAGGGACCTGGAGAGGCCTCAGAGTTGCTTCCGTGCAAACCTCATGAAGTTCAACAAGGCCAGGTGCAAGATCCTGCACCTGCTTCGGAGCAATCCCAAGCACAAACACAGGCTGGGAAAAGAAAGACTGAGGGCAGCCCTGAGCAGAGGGACATGGTGGCAACATGAGCCCGCAATGTGCACTTGCAGCCCAGAAAGCCAACCCTGTCTTGGGCTGTATCCAAAGCACCGTGGGCAGCAGGATGAGGGAGGATTCTGCCCTTCTGTTCTGCTCTGATGAGACCCCACCTGCAGTGCTGCATCAGCTCTGGGGGTCCCAGCACAAGAAATCTGTGAACTTGTTGGAGTGAGTCCAGAAACAGGCCATGATTATGATCAGAGGGCTGGAGCACCTCTCCTATGAAGAAACTCTGAGAGAGGTGGGGTTGTTCTGCCTGGAGAAGTGAAGTCTCCAGGGAGACCTTCCAGTACCTAAAGGGGCCACAACAGAACCTTAGAGGGACTTTTTACAAGGGCATGTAGTGACAGGACAAGAAATAATGATAGGACTATAAGAGAGTAAATTTAGATATTAGGGAGAAATTCTTTGCTGTGAGGACAATGAGACACTGGCACAGGCCACCCCGAGAATCTGTGGCACCCCATCCTTGCAAGTGTTCAAGGCCAGGTTGGGTGGGGCTCTGAGCAACCTGGTCTAGAGGCAGGTGTCCCTGCCCATGGCAGGGGTGTTGAAACAAGACGATCTCTAAGTTCCCCTCCAACCCAAACAAGTCTGTGATTCTGTTATTGTAAGAAAAACAAACAAAAAAGTCCCACAAATTCTTCTTTTGGCAGTGAAGCTCCAAGAATCCTGAATCTAAATCAGCTGAAGATGAATTTGACCCACATAGAAACGTAAGATTTATAAACAAGTCTCTTAGGTCTTGTAAATCTGCATCATTTTGATGAGAGTGATCTTTCTTAACAATAGCTAGAGGTCTAGTTCATAATTGAAAATCAATAAAATGTCACCAAAAAAATCTGCAACACTATTTACTTTAAATAAACAGAATAAAACAGCATACCTCACTTGATGCTTTGGTTTTGATTTTTGGGGGGTTTTTCCTTTAAGGAATACACTATTTTCTATCAGTCTTACTGCTCCTTTCTCCCTATATTTTCTATTTCATAGGAAAAATTACAGATCATTTTTTATCATAGTCTGTGCTTCATAAGTGCTACATATATTTTCCAGTTAAAATCAATATCTCAAAATCAAGAAAAAGAATCAGGCATTTTCTTATTTTGCAGAGTAAATATAACTATGCATTAATATACCTATTATTAAAAGCAGATGGAAATAAGTATGTGAGAAAATTCACCTGTTCTTTATATTGAATCTATTTGGGATTTCCATAGCAAGTTCTGTAAGGCCTAAGCATCAAAGTCCAGTAAAAGAAATTTTTGTCATTTATTTGTTTTAAGGCCACTAAATGAGCTGATTACTCACCTATACAACCATAATTTCTTCCCCTTGTGACATGGCAGCTCTTTCTACAACTCTTTTTTCCCTTGTTCACAACCTCTATTTAATTCTGTCTTGTCTGAAGACAAGAAAACACTTTCTTTAGGTCATTGTTTATACCATTAGTGCACAATGAGACTTATGTGCAGTTATAAAAAAATACCAAAAAGTAATAATTAGGAGTGTGTTAAGGTTAATATGAGAAACAACTTTCCTTAAAATTCTGTCCTGCATTGATTTCTGAAAAGTGGTAAAAGAATCATATTTTTGTCACATTTTTCAAATTCCATCACCCTCCAAAGTATACAAAAGGTGACTTACACTCTCTGCTTCCCACCACTGTCATATCTAGCAGCTTTCCAAAGCATAACTCAGCAAGAGTTTCTCAGTGTTATGGCTTTTTTGTGTTCAGTGACATTGAAACACATCCACAGAAGCATATCAGTTTGAATGAAACTTGTACTGGTCAAAGTTACTGAAGAATTTTATTTGTAATGCTGAAGTCCAGGCAATAGTGTGAAAGACAAAGGTTCAAGTCATCTTCATCTTGGTTTAAAGAAGAAATTTGAAATATGATGTCTCTGGGCAATTGCCCCAAATGATAGTCTCTGGCTATTCCAAGGTGAAGTTCAGGCTGAGTGGAGGTGATGAGAATGGAGGGAATTATTTTCTTTTTCCACAGCATTGAAAGGTCTTGGATATTGCAATGTCGTAAGAAAAAATCATCATCACTTCTCTGAATCTTAAAAATATCAGTGGTAATTATCTAGGAAGCTATGTGAATTCAGTCATGAAGACGAAAAATAATTTGCAGGAGGTATCTGGTCAGTGCCTTAATTTGACCAATGGGTTGAATAGACCAGAAGCCTTGTAGGGGAGAATGTCACATATGAGGATCAGACATCTGTTCTTTGTAGTGCCCCAGTTTCCATAGGGTAAATAACTCTCCATTTCCTGTATGTATTACAGGCACTTGCTAGACAATAAAAGAATGTGAAGTACCATCCTGGGCTATGGAACACATTTATTCCAGTTGTGATAGGCTTGTTAGCTCTGCTTTCCTCTGCTTTCCTCTGCTTTCCCTCCATTCCCTTGACAATATCCCTTCCCCCATATCTGTCACTCTTTTAACACTCATCTCTGTCTTCCCTAATCTCTCTTCTTAGTCCTTATTGTGACCACCTTTGTTGGCAATGATACCCTCAAGGAAATAATCTAGCTAGTTTTAGACTTTTGCTCTGAAAGTATGTGAGCTGAAATTTTTAAAAGCCTGACTGTTTGGTCATATTCAAGCAATTTTCAAAACACAATAGAAAGCAAATTTCTGAAATTAGGTTGGTCATTTCCTTCCTCCCTCCCAGATAGATCCCAGGTACCTATCCAATCACTCGTTAAGGTGGTAGAGCTTCACAAATAAGCAGCTGTAAGGTTATCTTTAGATGGGCAGGACTAGGTATTTTCAGAAAGAGGAGAGCTGATTTAGATCAGAATGATAAAAACATTTAATCTGAATACAAGGTTTCTACAACATAATGAGTATTTTTCAGAGTTTAAGAATCATAAAACCAGTTTTCATACTGAAAAGTTTTGTATAATATTAACTACTAATACAGTTAATAGGTACTGATAAATCTTCAAAGCCATATGTGAACACAGTGCATTCTCTTAAGTGACATAAGTTCAGCTTGCACAATTTAGCAGAACCATTCACATACGTAAGATTAAATCAAGACATGAGCAGCATCTCCACAAAAATAATCGCAGCAAAGCAGTCTAAGAACAGTGTGACTGATCTGACTGTGCCATTAGATGTGGGAGAATACCTACAGAAACATGGCTCAAAGAGGGTAAATTCAAAAGAAGGCAGAACACCACATCACAATAATGAACACTGTGCATGACAGTGTTCAGACACAGGTGATCTGTACTATTAATCTTGTGAAGAAAATAATGCAGGATAAAGGAGGATGGTATAAAATTGTTTGTAGCCACTAGAAATTAGTATGAAACTTTTCTTTGTGAAAATCTCCATTATAATGTGACTGCAAGCTGGGAAATCACTTTTGCTGAATAATTCATTTTGATTAAAGAATTTTAGCTATCTGCACAGTGCACCTGTTACTCATCAGACCAGGGGTTATTATGTACAGAGTGGGGAATGAGAGGCTGGAGAGCAGTGCTGGGGAAAGGGACCTGGGGATCCTGGTTGATGGCAAGTTGAATATCGGTCAGCAGTGCCCTGGCAGCCAGGAGGGCCAACCCTGTCCTGGGGTGCATCAGGCACAGCATCGCCAGCCGGGCAAGGGAGGGGATTGTCCCAGTCTGCTCTGCCCTGGGGTGGCCTCACCTCGAGTGCTGGGGGCAGTTTTGGGGTGTCACAATATAAGAAAGATATTAAACTGTTAGAGAGCATCCAAAGGAGGGAACCAGGATGGTGAAGGACCTTGAGGGGAAGCCGTGTGAGGAGCTGCTGAGGTCACTTGGTCTGTTCAGCCTGGAAAAGACTGAGGGGAGGCCTCACTGCAGTTACAACTACTTTGTGAGGGGAAGAAGAGGAGACACTGATCTCTTCTCTGTGGTGACCAGTGGCAGGACCTGAGGGAATGGCCTGAAGCTGAGTCAAGGGAAGTTTGGATTAGATATCAGAAAAAGGTTCTGAAGGGTGGTTGGACACTGGAGCAGTTCCCCAGGGAAGTGGTCACAGCACCAGCCTGACAGTTCAAGAAGCTTTTGAATAATACTCTTGGGCATGTGGTGTAATTCCTGTGGGTGGTCCTGTACAGGGCCAAGGGTAGAACTAAACGATCCTTGTGGGTCTCTTCCAACTCAGTGGAATCTGTGATTCTGTGATTGCTGTAAGGTTGCTCTTTACCCACTCAGATGTGCAACACTAGATTAAAATAATAAGTATATAACCATATGATTCATCTTGTCCTAGTATAAAGCAAAGGCATATATTCTTCTTCACAGCAGAAACTTATATAGTAGTGAAGTTGTCAGAATCACACTAGAGAAAAATATATGATTAAACAGTATTATGTTTTAGCCTTGAGACCGTACCCTCAGACACTATAAATTAACATCTTTTATTCAGCTAAACAGGCTTGTACTCATTTTCACCTCATGAAGGTTTCACAGGTGACATATATTAATACTGGAGATAAAAGTAGAAAATTAAAATCAAATTTCACAAAAAACCAGAAAAAATATTTTTTTAAAGTGTCCTTTTATTTACATTCTCTGAACCACCTGAAGAAAAATGAAAGCTAGGATCTGAACAGACTGATACACAATATCTTGACATAAGGAGAACGAATGTTAAATTGACAGGCAGGTTAATAGTGAAGGCAAAAGTTTATGGAAAATGAATACTTTCCCAGCAGTTCAGGAGTCATAAGGCAGTCATAACCACAGGTGACATGAATGAGAATGGTGTCTATTTATGTCTAATCTGCAATGCCTGGGGAGAAGGAGGGAGAAGGAGCTGGAATTTTAAGAAGTACCAGTAAAAATCAAGGCTGAAAAACTATATTGAGCCCACACTGAACCTATTTGTCAATTTGAAAAACTCCATGAGGCAGAAATGTTAGATAGGAAGTTAGTGACCCTATTTACTTTTAACAGCATTGGGTATGAAATAGCTGAATCTTGTAACCATGCAAGAAGTGTATTATGAGACTGAAATGTACAGCTGTGTTTAGCATTCTTGTAAAAATAGCTGGACAATATCACACATGCCAAACAAAATTATTATTCTTCATCTCATACGTGAATTCCAGCTGAAATGAGATAGCAGGGTTGGATTGCACATAAAAATGAAAGAGACCACAGCCTAGTATTTTGTTTCCAAATTCATCCTACAGGTAATAACACTGGAGAGGAGAAAAAAAGAACAAGTCTTACCTTAATGTTACTAAAAAATATGTGCCTTTTGCAGTGCCTCTCATCTGAAGATCTCAAAGGTTTTTATTAACACTAAGCCTGACTCCTCTTTTTTTTTCTTTTTTATGGTAATTGATATTAGTATTGAAATGTATAAAGCATGCTACTATGATTCTTTGGACAAGAGTTTATATTGACTTTGTGTAGCTGTTGATAACTTCATAACTCCCAAAGAAGTCAGTGGAAACCAATACTCTACTCTTTGAATACCATCACCACCTCTCCCACTCCTGAGTGAGAAAGGTCCTAATTGTGACCTTTCAGTACCTGTAGGTGACCTACAAGATGGAGAGAGACTCCACAAGGGCAGGGGGACAAGGGACAATGGCTTCAAAGTAGAAGAGAGTAGGTTTAGACTAGATATTAGAAAAAAATTCTTCACTGTGAGGGGGGTGAGGCACTGGAACAGGTTGCCCAGAGAAATTGTGGCTGCCCCATCCCTGGAAGTGCTGCCAAGGCCAGGTTGGATGGGGCTCTAGTGGAAGGTTTCCCTGCCCATGGCAGAGGGATGGGAACTAGATGATCTTTAAGGTCCCTTCCAAGCAAAACCATACTATGATTCTATGATTCTATTCAGCATGTGCAGGTCTCCTAAGCACATTAACTTTTACAGTGTGCAGTCACTGCTCCACCAACAGCATCAATTTCCTTGGATCTAGAAGCCTTTTCCCTTACACACACAATATCTTCATAACGCTTTTCCACCAAACTATTAACATGACTGCTTCTCCTGCACTTTCCCTAGATTATCCCAAGATTATCTTAAGATTCAAACATGGACACTGTCATTTTTTCTTTACAAGTTACCTCTTGACATCTGAGTAGCCCCTTCAGGACTTCTACATTTTCCCAGCAAATGGGGGTATAGCATAGCATTCCCATTTTGCCCATGGTTGGGTTGAATGAATCCATATTTGATGAGCACATATGAACAGATACTGTGGTTCAGGTGATCTGAAACTTCCCAACGTGGTAATTTTGCTCAGAGGGGCAAATGGGCCCTTGGCGCATTCAAGAGGTAAATGTTATTTCAAATAAAGTTTCCTTTGCTGCTCTTATAAAGTAAGGAAAGCCATGTCCAGAGGAGAATCAGGCTCTCCTTAATAACACGTGCAAAGGCATCTTGCAGCAGTTAACATTTGCTAACCATGTGACCTTGAAAGAGGGATTGTTGTCCTTTCTTCTCTCACTGTGTTTGACATATCTTGTTTCCTTTTGCTTGGTGCCTGCAATTAGTCTTTAAGCTCTTTACACCAAGGAGTCTCTTATGCAGTTTTATTTGCTCTTTAATACCAATTAAGATGGATTTGCTCTTCCTTTGCCAAAGTTATCCAAGTCACTCTATAAATATTTGAAAATAAACATGCCATTCTCTGGGCTTCATTGTTTGTTCAGGACTGTTGTAACTGTTATTCAGGATGCTGTCTAAACTAAGGTTGAAAAAAAATTTTTAAAAGCTTGTGGGCTTTGTGGAATACTTACATGATGCCTAAATCATCTTTCCACTTAATCTACTCTGGATGAGGGGAGGTTTTTTGATTTACTATTCTCAGCTGATTGACTTTCTCTCAGTTTGTTGCGGTTTTTTTTCCAAAGCTTTCCAACACTAGCAGTAAGCCTCTGATAGCTAAACCACAGAGGAGATATTTTATTTATGCATATTCATAGGTGATTAAAGGAAATTGCACTTGTTTATTTTGCCCATCTGAATTGCAATATTATCCATGTTGATTCCTGCCTTAGAAAAAGCTGCTTAAAACTCATGTGATACAAGGGCAGGAATTCCCTGTAGGTCTGTTCACAGTTAATTCTCTTTTGAAATAACTCTTATGCACAAGAGGCCAGATTTATTTGATGCCATAAGAATAAAGATTCCTACTTGTTATTATTTTACTGAAATGATTTTGTAATGCAAATTAAGCAGCTTTAGTATTCAATTACTTTTGTGCTAATATAAATTGTAAGATTAACATAAACATACTATAGCTTCAGCAATTGGTATCATAAAAATCCAGCCAATTTCAACAGCTGCAGTTAAATGGTATCCTGTGGTCCAAATACTGAAATCGAGGTAGTGGTAATAGAAATGCTTGTTTTGGACACAATGGTGATAAATAGAATACATCACAATGTCTGAGTCACTGTCATGAATAAACAATTTTAAAAAATAGAATAAACATACAGCAGATAGCCTTTGTAGTGCTGTGTTCTCACAAGTAAGAGACCACAGGCAAAGGGACTCCCCTGCATCACCATCGTGCCCACAGAGCTGTGGGTGCTTGAGCTATTCTGGCATCACCTTGCGATGAGGAAATGGATGGTGGAATAGAAATCAGCAAGAGCTTAATCCCTTATGGAAGAGGTCCCTTGGGTGCTGTCCTTACATATTGTCTAAGCACAAAATATATAACATGGATCATCCAGGTTATCTATCCACAGGCTGTATGATTTAGTTTTATTTTACTTTGGTTTTTTTTATTTATGTTATTTTTAACATCAGGGAGGACAAAAAAAGAGAGAAAGAGACATGGTTTTGTATTTGACCACAGTATTTCTAAATAAACATACACTGCAGAGCATCTCAGCTGGAAAGGTCAAGAAGCATTCAGAATTAATGTGGCAGCTACTGAGACTGCTCCTTATCTCTTTCTGAAGCTGTCTGGAGAAAGTCTCTGGTTGAAAAAAATGGGCCTCATTCTCCTATTTGCAAGAACTAGTAGGGGAGAGAAGGAGTTAATTAAAAAGACGCAAAAAGGTATAGTATAAAAATATACACAGTGTAGTTTTTAGCTAGCCAAGGTAACCACTGTGAGGGGCTGGATTACAATCCTTTTCCCATTACTGATGTAGCTGGATGCTCTTTAAGGAAATAGCAGACCATCAAACCCTATTTTATGGACATGTGTTGAAGCTGAGAGGAAAGAAGTAACTGCCCTTATAGCCCTGACAGTCCTACAGCATTTGGATTTAGCTATTAGCTCCTCTGTTTACCTGAGATAATGCCTCAATTAAAAGAGCTAGCAGAGCCAGGTCAGAATGACAGTGGCCAAAGATCACATTAGGACTCCTCAAGCCACCACCCCAGCATGTGGCACTTGGAGTGTCTCATTCTTGGATCTGCTCCAAAGATCCTCACTCCACATAATAAAATGCAGAATTGAATTTTTCTCTATGTTTTTACCTCGTGCTTTAAACCTGTCTCCTCACTCACAAATAAACATGCACACGACTCCAATGAGGTTTCTGTAGTTCAAAGCAAGAAAAAACTCCATCATGTAATTTGAGCATTACCTGTACAGTACATGAAATTTATATTGATTTTCAAAATTTGTGCGTAATTAGTTGCATATGATTGGTTTTAGCTATGTTGTTGTTCTTGCTGTTTCAGTAAGTTACTGAACACAGTGCAATCAAATTTCACAAAGAATAAATTCCTTTTGTTTTAATTTTATACAGAACTTTGAGTTAAAGTACA
This sequence comes from Corvus cornix cornix, assembly GCF_000738735.6. Lineage (NCBI taxonomy): Eukaryota > Metazoa > Chordata > Aves > Passeriformes > Corvidae > Corvus > Corvus cornix. The sequence continues at coordinate 101,395,966 of NC_047056.1, read as the reverse complement.
AAGGATAATATGATCTTTTCTATGATATCTTCTACGTGATTTCTGTAGAAATGGAAACTGTGGAAAGTTGGAAGATGGAAACTATTAAGAGCCTGAAAATTCATTCAAAATTAATTTGATTCCATATTATTACATTTAAATGATCTTTCAGCATAAACTAACCATTTCAGTATCCTGTTTTTCTTCATTTGCTATGTAAAATCCTTGATAAAACATAGTCCCTACACCTGTCACTTTCTGTGATACTGTCCCTTCTCCATTTGTCTGTGAAGACTGGGAAGTTTTGTATAGACATGATATATGCTGCCAAGTCATGTAAATGCAATCAGAGTTCTGGTGAGGTTACTGCAATGACATAAGTAACTGAGGCAGTGATGGATGAGGGAATAACAGTAACAGAAACAGGAAAAAGGGGTTATCTCAGCATCATTGGCATAAAAAATGGAAAGTATGGACCAGATTTTACATATGCACCATCCTGGACTTCCTCCATTTCTCTAGAGAAGCCAGTGAGCTGAGGTTTGGGCTGCCTTGCATTATTGGAAAGAATTTGGTGTGTCATCTTATTTTGCTGCAAAGTTAAAAAGAATTTTTATGGAACATAAAATTTAATCCTTGTTGATGATAAAAGCATAGTACAATTTTCTGCTTTCTAGAGTGGTCATCAACTTCTACCTATCTTCAGAGAGGGGCAGGTAAACAGGGTGAGGCAGCTGTAAGTCCCACTGTAGAGTTCAGTATCACTTTGCTTTCATACTTTGAATACACAACAGAATTGCCTCATTAGCTCAATTTAATGGACTTCTTGAGCTGGTGGCTCTTGTCATTACATGGCAGAGGGCTTACACCTGTCAAATTCTTAGTCTGGATCAAGTCAGGGTCTTCCTCACAACTATTCAACAGCCTCCAAATCTAAATTACAACAGCCATCCCAGATTTTACTTTCATGGAAGAAAAATGCACAGTATAGGTATAGTCAGTGCAAGATGCTCAGGAGATGTGATTCTTTGTATAGCAGCTTTTGCCATCATGCTTCATGTCCTTTAATCTGTCAATATTGTGGCAGGAAACTTTGAACGTAGTCAGGTTGTCAGGTCACTGCAACACTTTTACTGTGTAGCCATGAAACATTGAACACCAGAGAAGCATCAAATTTGAAGATTTCACATTTTTCTCATTATCCTCAATACAGTCCAATCTTAAGAACAAAAATAAAGTCAGTGAACAAGACACTGGTACTTGCAAATACCCACTACTGCAATTTGATTTGACAGCCCTTCTGGTAGAAGCAGATTACAGGGATGGTAATAACAGAATTATAAACCATGTTTACCAAGAAAACCGCTGTGTCATGAATGTTTGAGTGCTTCTAAACCTTAGGTGGCATGGAAATACTACAGTGACAGCTTTTGCCTTACAACCCGAGAGCTCATTTTAATAATTCATTTAAAATCTGGTCTGGCTGATATCCAATCTTCACAGAGGCTCCCTCACTTTGGGGTCTGTGTCCTTAATAGAAGGCAATTGGATCAAACCACAGACTCTGCTCCACTGTGTCATTCTTTGCTTGTGAGTTTATCACCAGCTATGATCTGCTGTGAGGTTTATGCGTTGACCATGACAAAAGGGCTATAACCAATTAAACTATCTGCTGACACTTCCTCTTAATAATTTCCCAACTGGCAGTGCTTCCAGTCCTCTTATTTACTGCCCACATTCCTGAGACAGCCGCACCCTACTACTTTTAGTAAACCCCCCTCTCAGAAAAGAGGAATGCTTAGTTCAGGATAGGGCCCTGATTCACAAAGGTGAGAGGAAAAGTCCCTTTCACTGCATCATGCCAAAATAGGAAAACTTGGTGAAGGAGCCTTCACCTGCCAACAGAGAAGAAAAATCTGTTGCAACCCTGCTATGAAGACACATCTTCATCCTGTGTTGACATTGCTTTTGGAAATAGGAACACTGAACTAAGGTCCACTGCCTTTCAAAGGACCCCATTTGACCTTCTATATGTCATTGCCTGACACATTGCATTTTGCTGGAAGATTCACTATAATTCATATAATTTAGAAGTATAAAAAATTCTATTGAAGAAGCAAGCACACTCTGAGGTGAGTCGCTGTCTGGACTGCAGATCACCTTAGTGTACATGACACAGCTCAGAAATTACCACTGAGCCAAGGATGTTCCCTCTGGCACTGCCCTCACAAGTGTATAGACTGTATTTTTATCTCAAGCAGTAAATCTGGGCTTCTTCCATTATGTGCAAAACAACACAATTATCCTAGATTCTAATGACTAAATTACAAGTCCTGTTCAAGCTACAAATTAAATTGCAAACAGAGATTGCAGGTTGTACACATGCATTTGACCTTGGTTTACTTTACAATAAGGTATAGAAGTCTTTGATTTTGATCAAATGTATCATATAGCATTTGGATTTTGCGCTGGTACACAGTAGCACCTAACTATGTCCTATTTTTGAATTATCCATTTAGCAAAAGGGGATTAACAAGGGAACTAAATATAAAGATTCCAAACCATTGAAAGAGTTGGTTTATATGCAAAATGTTAGTTTATAATGTGGTGAAACAATTTAGTCTGAATTTCTTGGGATTAATTTCTCATGCAGGGAAGCTGCAAGCATTTAGACAGTAAAATTCCTATAGAGAGATTTTAAATCTCAGTCTAGCTCTGAACTTTGTACAAGTGGACTGTCCTGTGGGAGTGTTTTGGCAGCTGTTTTAATCTGGTTTCATTGTCAGGAGTGCACACAGTTGCTTAGATAGGAGCCATACCGACCTCACTGGGGTCAGCCCAGAGATGAATATAATCCGGCTCCATCTTGTGCTTCACAGTGAATGAAGACCTTAGCACCAGCCAGCAGCATTGGATGGAGGCCAACCACTTAACAGCTCTCACAGCCAAGCACAAGGCTCTCAAAATCTGGTCCATTGCATATGCATCTGCCTTTTGTATTCACAATTACATCATACACACCCAGATTTCATAGATTTCTAGCACAAATGTGTAAACAGAAAAAAATGGGGGAATTACCATTCAAATAAATGATTCTTGGAGGGAAAAGTCTTATGAATGCTGCTCAGTATATTGCACCTGCAAGCAAAGAGCATTCTACCTGCTGTCCAGTGCCAATAGTAATTCCAGGTTTAGTAAGAGACTGGGGAATTCAATGGACGGCATTCATGTGACTGAATAAAATTTTGAGTACATGAAGCTATAGAACTATGTGTGTTTATACTCTAGTCTTGGAGTCTGTGTTATCCATTTGCTCATTTCAAGGCAAAATAGGAAAAATAATTATCCTTTCAGCAGAAAAATACTAGAGCTGTAAAAATTTCCATTGATAAATCCAGAAATTACCCAAGAACTTGAAGCATTTGCTCACCATAACCTGTAATTTTGCTGATGGGCTGCAGCGATTCTCTAGGAGCCAAAAAGGTTCAGCTGAGGTGACACAGTAAGTGCAGAAACATGCTGCTCTAAAGCTGCATAGAATTTCAACTCACATCGTTAGCTTCAAGGATAATAACTGTGAACTCCAGGGCAAACTTTCCTTATAGAGAACTAATGAGTTTTTGCAATACCTCAGAACATCCTGTACCTGCTGTTGAGCTTGGAGTTAAACAAGCAGGAAGGAAAGTAAGTGTCATCTCTCCTACCTTCTTCTAGCCCTGTGCTTATATACTACTATATGATAAGTCTTTTCACCTCCAGATAACACTTTACAGTTCTGAGTCAAATTGTTCCTCTCCACAAATCTAAAAAAGAACAATTGAATTGAGGCATTGTGGAGATTTGGATGTTTTCTACACCTTATATTCCTACCAGTTCATTTCAAATGTATTATGTTTGTAGTAAGAATGGGGAAGAATATTCAAGAGATGGATTTTCTATCAAACTACAGTTTTATCAGAACCAGAAAAATAAGTAACAAATGCAGCTCTCTGTAAATTTGATTGAACCCTTTTTATATTTCATTTCAATTTATTATTTGTTTCTTTTTCATTGTGAATTGCATATCATAGGTAATTTTCAAAGTCAGCTGCCTTATAATTAAAGTAATGCTTAGTGTATCCTACTCAACATGCCAAAATGAGATTAATTAAAATTACAAAACACAGCATTTTGACATAATGAGAGAAAACTATAGCAGTGGTTTAACAAAAATGCATTCCTATTCTGTGGGAAACATCAAAATTTTGTCATTTTCTGAAAAGGAAATCTGATGCCTAAACTCTGTAATTATGTACCCCAGGGGCTGTTGGGGGACATCGGATGCATGTGACATCAGGCTTCTGATATTCAGCCAAAACCTATGCAACCTGATCTGTAGTTTTCCAACTCTTCTTGAGTGAAAATGCACACATGAATTGCTGTTGTCACAGCTTGGAGTTGATTCTTTTAAACAGAAATAAAATGCATTGATCAAGGCTCCTCATGACTGCAGTCCCCATGCAAGCAAGGTCTTGCTTGTGTCAGGTGTGTTTAGTGAGGCTTTTACCTTCACAGGATGCTAACCCATGCCATTTAGTCTGGGGATAAAGAGATATTAGCATTTTCCAGGGGGTCTGGAGAGGGTCTGTTACTCCAGACTCACAACCATGTGATACCTCCATGAATCCCACAGTTGTAGCTTTTGCTGTGCACCTCACGGCTGCAGCAGGTCTCACCACGGCTTTCCTTTCTGTCAGCCTGCACACCTCACCTTCCCCTTCTGCAGGCAACATCAATAACTCCTGCTGGAACCTGCCAGAGCCTTGCAAAGTGCAGGCAGGGTAAACACAGGCTGCTCAAACTGCCAAGCCAGACTTCAGAGAAAGCATGTGAAGCACCTAATTCACAATAATGCATAGGAGAGATCCAAGATTTCTCTTTGAAAATCACATCCAGACAGTTATTATACTAAGCACCCCAGAAAGCTTAGGTTACAGCACGTTGGTAAAGCCTTGTGGTCCACACCGTGGTGTCTGGCACCAAAGCCTGGTGGCTGAGGATGGCTTGTGTCCACATGGCCTCTCTGGATGAGACTGGATATTTGACCAGGGTCTTCCACGCATCTCACATCATATCTCTAGACACAAGTGTATATCTAGCAACCTACACCATCACAAAGCTCTTTCCCTGGCCCTGAGAACTGGCTACATTCTTAATTTTCTAACCTTTTTGTAGGGTGTCATAGCACTCAGACTAGTGGGAACAGAGCCTGTATGTGTTTCTGAACTTTGCTTAACAGTAAGTTCTGTTAACATTAGATGGTCTAAACAAAAATTGCACAGGTGACTCTCCAACTGCTTTAACACTCAACATGATCAGTGTGCAAAATCTGGTCTCATCTCTTCACTTTTTTGCACCTTCACAGGTGCAATACCTGAACTCCTCCCTGTGTTATTTAGTTTAAGAGAAGCTCTGAGACAAAATTACCAATTTGGTTTTTTACATTTAATTTCAAAATGTCTGCAGTAATGCAAGTGCTCTATCATTATTAACTGGAGTGTTTTCTATATACTCTGATAACTTCTCATACACCTTTGGATGGGGCTAGAGAACTTAAGGGGGTGGCCACAGGTATATTGTTGTCCTGCAGAAATACTGGTGTGCTGGAGGAGAGGTGACAATGTATGAACAGGCAAGCCTTAGGTGGCATAACCTACCCAACAGAAACAACCTCTGGACCAAACCATTCCTGAATCCATGTGCCATTTTCACCACAGAATAAATAGTTTTTTCACCTCCCAAAGAGAACTGAAGTGCACTAACATTCAGTGAGGAGGCCATCAGAGCCCTGACCTCCTCCCAGGAGAAAATAGGAGAGGCCATTTGTTTGCCAATACACCTCAGGAAAATTCCAGGCTAAATTTAAAAAGCAAGTTTGGAAGAATTTGGAATTTGGAAGAATTTCCACAGCAGAATACAGAGATTTCTGTTTCCCCTCAGAGCATTAGAATGGCAATAGTGATATTAAAATGGTGCATTCATCCACAGTGTTTTGGTGTGACCCTGTATGTACAATTTTGCCAGGCTTCATAAAACCATTCCTAGATTACACAAGTCTAGAGAAATGCTGATTAAGCTGTACAGTAAATCTGAGCCTGAAATATGAATAATTAAACACTGCAGAGGCTGCCAATAACTGCGGGGCAAGAGCTTCTTTTAATTTTCCTTCAAAAGCTAAAGGAAGCAATATTTGATTGTGAGAATTCAGCCAGCTACAAGAGAAAACAGAGTATAGTATTTCTTTGCTTTTGAAATAACATGATGTAAATTACCAGTGTCTGCTTTGTGAGACAGAGAATTCTAAATCAGGATTCAAAAGATAAAGAACAAATAAGCGTGTTATATGTCTTAGAGTAAGAAACAATAGTTTGAAGACAGGAAGTTGGGAGTCAAGAGAAGACAGAACTGCAGGACAACAGGGGGAATTCCAGCTTTGGTTTAGACAAAGGACCTCTGTGGGATCTTGGAAAAGCCACATCCCAGAGAAGTGCCTCAGTTCCTCATTATATTCTAAAAGCTAATGGCAATACATTTATATAAAGAATTATATAATGTGCAAATATACATTATTCTCTAAGTGCATCAACTATTAAATATGGAAACAATGAGAGTCAGCAATATTTCTTCAGGACATGCTGTATTTGAGCCTGTAAGACTCATACACTCAATGGATAAGCATTCTCTCCTCTGGTTCCATCCTCACTGTGAGACCAAATCAAGAGGTAATTAAAAATGTCAGTGGTCTGCACCTTAGTGATATCTTTCAATCAGTGGACATGATGAGGTAGCAAAGGGGGACAGATTTTCAAAGGCAAATATAGACACTAGCCTGGCTAGATTTTCCATAGATAGATGTGATTTTGTTTACCTTCTGGAGTTCATAAAATGGCAATAGGTACTTTTTGCAATTTTTGCAACACAGTCTCCAGATTTCTGCAAAGCTTCCATGTTTATCCTAGCACTATCATACAGAAAATATACAGGTAGAGACTGGAAGTGCTGAGACTATATTATCCTTCCTGTGGTGAATGGATTTATATGATAAATTCCTATATTGAGTAGCATGTAAATTAGGATTTGATCTGGTATCTGTTCTCATACTAAACAGTACTTTTTAGTAGCCTTTTCAATTTATTGCCTTAAAATCCCTGCCATAATGCTTCCTAATACTACATATATATTGAGAGAAAGACTCAGCTCACTCAGCATCAGGTTCACAGCTGAGGCATGCCATAGAACACTAAATTGTTTCTTCTCATGCAAAATCTTCTGTTATAATTACATTAAATTGTGTTAAAACTACATCTACGGGAAAGCTGAGGATATCATGACTTGCTTATGGTGAGACTAAGTTGTTACTTCCTATTTTGTCCAGATGGTTAAGTGACTGAAAAATGTTAATTGTTCAATATCCCACATGAAATGAGATGTGTGGTCTCAGACCACTAGAGAAGTGTTTCACATTACAAGAACACCAACTCACTTGGCACTTTCTGGAAACTTTATTGTCAGCCTCAGCTTATATGCAAATGCAGGGATGCAGAAACTGACAAAGCAGCTATTAGGATGATGATGGCATGTACACAAAGAGGTCCTGAAAAAGCAATAAGCAGATGGAAATTAAATTGCTACTGTTTATTTTATATCTGGTTCATGAATTAATAAAAGGCTTTTTAGGGCTGGAAATCCACTATCTTTGACTAAAGGATAATTTGCTTCAGAAAGGAAATCACATTTAGGAGAAAACAAAAGGAGACATCAAAGCATTTAGGGAGATTCAGCTCTGAGATATGTCACAGAACTGAGTGAGAAAAATTTGGGAAATTGGACATTATGGGTCACATTTACCCTTTAGCTATATAAAAAGTTGATAATTAGTTGTGAACAAATTATTTGTGAACTCTTTATAATCAATGGAGGAAGAAAGAGAAATGAACCAGTCTTTCTATCCTTAACACTTTTATGTCATTATTAACTACAGAAGAAACCTAAATGGTGATTCACTGTAGGTAGTCTGAGGGTTTGATTAGTCACATTTCCATGGCTAATGTTAGGAGAAATTGCTATAAATCCTTCTTTTCATGAAACAGCTTTTTTTATCAAATGGCCTTTACTCTCATTTCTCTTCACAGAATACTGGAATTGTTCACTGGAGGACACTGAGCCTCAGCCTGCCCCTGCCTTCAGGGACTCCAAGCATCTCGGCCATCAGGCTATGGAGGTGAGCAAGACTGCTCCCACTGAAGTGCTAAGGGAAAATTATGATGCAGAACTGGGAAAAATAAAATAAATTTTTTTTTAAAAGTAATTTAGTTTCAAAATTCTGTTCTATGTATATATTGTATTTTCTATAGGCTCTGTAAAAAATCACAGTTCCTCTCAAAAAAACAACAGACATAAGAGAGTATTTTTAATTTTTCCTAGTCATGACCCATGGTGGGATGAACCTGAGAGTCTCTGGCTACTAGTGAATATATAGAAAAATGGAAAAAATATGACATGTATAAAGTGTCTGACTCTTGATCTGTCCTCTCAGTTACAGCAGAAATCAGTTTGAATATTTCCTGAGCCAGACATTGCATCTGGGTTACTTATGGATGTAATTCCCATGAATTTCTCTAAAGTCTGTTTTTGTCCATTTATATTTTTGGCATCCACAACATCTTGTGGAAATTACCTCACAGTGCAGTTATGCAATACAGAAAAGTGTTTCCTTCTGTTTATTTTAAACTCACTACCTGATAACTTTATTGTGTATGTGTCCTCCTGAGTTCCCATGCTGCAAGAGATCCAACAAGTATTCCCTGCTCTCCACAATAAATTTATGCAACTGTCATATTTCTCTAAGTTGTTCTTTCCAGGATGAAGGGGTCCATTCAATTTAGTCTCCCTGCATATGGAAAACATTCTCTATATCTACCTCATTGCCTTTCAGTCCTATTTTAACTACTACAATATGGTATTTTTGGTAGGGTGTTCTTTTCCCACAAAAACAGCTAATACTCACAAACTGTGTCCTGTTTTTATATTAGCACAGCTCAAAATTTTCATATGAATGTGCTTCTCTTCAGCCAAAGCATTTAACTACCTCCGAGACTAAATCCTCAGTATGTATGACGTAGAGTAAGAGAAAATCAGTTCTTTCATATGTCATGTGGTTGCAGTTGTATTTTATTGAGGATTTTACTTATAACTCTCTTTTAAAGTTTTTTAAATATTATGAAAATTATCTAACACTTTTAAAACTTGAGGTAGCCTCGTGTGCTGCTCATTCAGAGCATTCAATACCTTTTGAGGGTGTGTTGATTCATCCAGATTTAGGTATAAATATGGGATCTGCAACACATGTTTATGCTAATATTTAATATTAGTCTATCATCTCTACATCTCTGCCTAATGCATAAGAACAGGCAATTTTGTCAGCCCCATAAAATGTCTTATCAGAATCTATCACTTCCTGTGGTGGCAGTGCTATTTATAAGTGAATTAGTGAATGCAGAAAAGAAAGAGTTAAAAGAAAAAAAGACAAAAAAGGGAAGAAAAAACAAGAAAAATAATATTTTCATGTTTTTTATCTAGAAGATACATTGCAGGGAGGAAATATGCACTGGCAAATGGACTAGGTGTGGGATTTGTATCATTTACTGGAAACCTTCTAGTAGCATAAACAAGAACTTCATCAAACTCACACTTCAGAGTCTCAAGGCTGACCTCACATGCTCTTTGTATTAACAGACGGGTCTCTCTGACTCACACTTGTTCCGTGCGCTCAGGAAACATTCTGCCTTAACAAGTCTGAGACCCCGAGGAACTACATAAACCGGTCTGTGAGCTGGAATACATGTTTCTTTTTGATGTTTGTTGCAGATGAAAGTAGAAAGTTCATGTGGTTTGGGGGAATGCTGCTGACAGTATTTCAAACAAAGAAAAAGTGATAAAGAGTTCAGGAAACTTCTCTCTTGACATCTGATTTCTCAGATTTCGGGCTTACAGGATGTGTCTGGTGTACATTTTGGTGTCAATAAAGGTTTTTGCAGGTGATTTTTTTTTTCTTTTTTGAAATCTATTTATTTTAATTCAATGAGTAAATCACCAAGCCAAAGAAGGGAGATGAAATGCTTTAATATTGGCTTTTTTATAATTTTTGTATGATACAGATTCTTGCGTCAGAACTGTGTGTTCTAATAATTTCTCATGACAGTACGAACTGCAAACAAAAAGAAGAGAAAAAATTAAAAACAAACAGAATTCATACATCCATGCAATTACAGGGTTTTTTCCCCACAGGTCAAGTGCATTTCAATAACAAAGACATTTTATATATATATATATTTTTTTTTAATATACATATATATATTTTTAATATATATAAACTTTTTTTTTTTAATCAGAGTTGTGAGAAAAGATCTTGACACTTGTGTTCAATCTGGATCACATAACTACTCCCTAATTGCCAGTCACGTGCTAGAGATCAGTTATCTTGGTTGTTATCCTTGACGTAAGAATAAAATTGTGGTTTAGTACTTCAATATGAAAAGCATATTCAATCCAAGAGGCCATATGGATGATTCGTGAAGATTAAAACTTATTACATGAGGTCCTAGGTTCTGTTCCTGCAGCAATCCATGACTTTCCTTTTAGCTTATTTATAAAATATGATAGCAGTTCATACTCAAATGTCCCCAGCTTAGAAAGCCAGCATGGATTTACTCAGTGCAAGTGGTAAGTGCATGAAAATAAAAGCCAGAGTCACTAGATCTGACCAATATAAATCCATGCCCTCAAGAACTTTTCCCATCAAGTACGAGGGAGTAAGTAGTACTGCCTTTCTTCTTCCCTGCTGTAGCAAGAAAGGATTCCCTAAAAAAATACTGTATCGCTCAGGTGAAAGCCCAATATTTTAAAAGGCCCACACAGGGCTGTCCAAAACAAATCACCCAATGACTCAGCTCTCTGCAAGCAGCCCAGTGCCTGCTGCCCTCAGCATTTCCCACTCACTGCAGTGCCTCGGCTGCTGGCATGGCACAATCCTCCTGAGCCTCACAACAAGTTCAGATATGGAAAGACTCCCCACAAACTACACAAGGAATCTGTCTGTCCTACGTTGACTTATAAATTTCTTTTCCTTCCCATTGAAAGAAGCAATTAACTACCATGCAAGCAAGTTTCATTATACAGAAGTTGTTTATAAGACCTGATAATTCTCAAAGGGCAGGCAAAGTGCACCCAGTCAAGAATGAGATTCCGGAACTTCTCTTTCTGGAGAGGTAAGCAAAAAAATGAGACATAGATCAAGGTAAATTCTCTAAAGGAATGGCAAAACTAGACAGACCTGTTTTGGGTCTGCTCTGCCACTCTTAAGTGCCTTTATATGGTACCATTAATATGGTAATTCTTCTTCAAGTAGGAGCCTACATTTTCTTTATGCTTAATAAAGAAAAACAGGTAACTCAGGAGACAGATTCATTTTGCTTGTCTTTAAACATTCTTCCTTGCATATATAAGCAACTATGCAATTCCCCTTAAAACTATCACTTTATCTGATGCTTAAAATAGTGCACAAGTTAGCTGAAAAATTCAATGGGTTGTCCCAGGAGAAACAGCAAACTATATTGAAATGTTAAGTACCAGGGTTTGGGAGTTGGGGTTTTTTCTTTTATATTTAAACTAAAACCCAGATGGGACACACCTGTCCAGCTGAATTCTTTTGCAACAACTTTACTTGGGGTATCTAAAGTGTCTTCATGATGATAAATGTGATTTTTAGACTATGATAAATCTGCTCACAGTAGATAGATTATCTCACTTACTATAGCCAGAATCATTCTCATTAGGACAAAGGGAGACAGACATTATCCGCTTTATAACAAGTTCATTTTGACTGCTTTATTTTTATCTCTTAACTAACACAAGCATATTTTCATCTATGTCCTATTTCCTTTTGACCTCTTTTTTCGCTTCTTTAGTTTAGAAGTTACAGGAATTTTAGAAGTGTACTTTTTACTTCAGAGTCTTTTGACATCTCATAAAGTGAGTGCTGATTGGACTTCTAATTAAGTAGAAGGAAGGCAAAACAGGCTATAGTATTACTGGGAATCACTGGGTATGCTTATACTAATGAATATCTAATAGGCTACAAAATTTGCTTCTTCACAAGAAAACTATTCTGATTGTCTCGTCAAGTGAGTTCTATTGTTTGTTCAATGCTGATTTTGCAGTCTTTTAAATCCTGCTAGGATTTGAGCCTAGAGATGCCAAAGGTGGAGTGATTAAAGATTACTTAATGATTCTAAAATTCCACATATGTTAAGCCAGAGGGGTTGGATACAAGAAAATTGGCAGAAAGTAGATATGTTTGCAGTAGAGTCCTGAGATTTCTGCTGCTGAAGAGATGGACTGACAGTGTGTGTGTGCACATGTACAAATGAGTGTTTTAGAGAATCTGGGTCTGAGGTCTTTTTTGCCTCTTTCATCTCTCAGAAGATACCTCTGCATCTTCTCTCACTCAAGCATATTTATAGATATTCATATTTGTTCTCACCACAACTGAGGAAATAGTCATGCACAGCACTAGTTTTATATTCTCTTTGTTTTTTCTCACCTACCTGCATCTCCTGTTAGAGACATACTTGTTGCTTTTCCCATCATCATAAGTCTGATGAATTTTATACTTTTAAATCAGTATCATATTTTAAAACTTCAGGTAATTAATTAAAATGCTTTTTCAGAGTGGAAATAATGTTGACCTTAATCCTCTCTACAAGGGAAAGAAAGCTGGAACTAACATTTAGCAGTCTGAAATTTTCATTTAGAGCCTGAAAAAAACCTTTGTAACCAATGGTAAAGTTCTCATTCACAGGTGGGTTTTGGAACAATTATAAAATGTGAATTTTTTGTATGAAAGTCAATAGTTTCCTCTGGCACAGGGAAGCTCTGCACTGAAATGCATTCATTTCAATCAGACTTGGCTTGAAGGAGTTTTCCAACTTTCAAAAAATTTGTACATAAACTGGTTAAGCCAAAATTTGTTGCCTGTTGTGTTAACCCAGCTTTTTCTTCAGCTTCCAGTTTTAAAAAACTGAGTTAAATCTCCTCTGAACAGTGCCCTTCCGTTGTGCTTACATGCAACTGAGTGTAGCTCCTACCAAAGCACACAAAGAGATTAAATCTGCCATAGAAACAACCTACTGCTCCCTGTTTTCAAGGGTGTGCTGCTTTTTCAAAGTATAATTTCTATCAGGTGTTCATTCTTTGTTTCTTTCCAACCTAACCAGTCAATGCAATGTCCCAGTTGTGAACTTGTTAGGTGACGTTGCTTATGTTTTCTGACAAAAAAAGCTTTAGTCTGGGAAAAAATATTCTGAGGGTATAATAAGAAAAATAAACTTACAGTCCAAGGGTCCAATATTTAAATTAATTTCTTACCCTCGTTTTCATGACAGCAAAGCAGATGCACCTTAAAGCACCATAGAAGTTAAAGATGAACATATTTTAAAATGGATGCTTTATTTTCCAAGGAGTGCTGCTGCTATTTTACAACTAAAAGCAGTACCATGAAGGTGAAATTGCAGACATAAATATTCAGTCATAGCTAGTCTTTCACTGTACTTTCTTCACAGTCTTTCAATTGTTTCCTTTTTTTTCCCTTTGAAATATAGGACTACTATGGCCAGCATTGCAATAGGATTGTAAATATTTTTTAAATCTCTTAAGTTTCATGAACTACTGCAAAGGTGTGCAGCAAGTGAAGGAGGTCCTCAGAGCAAAGAGCATTCTCAAATTCCCAAATATATGAAATTTGCTATGAGCTTGTAAATAAATTCAAGTGGTAACCAAAATGAAGACACAAATCAATGTCCCCAAACTTTGTCACTGAATGAAGAGCATATTAAGCACTTTAATAATTTTTACTGTTTCACCTACTGTGCAGCTACTAGTGTTATTAAAGAAGTTTCCTAAGTAACAAATCAGTAAACAGTTCAAAAAAATAAGAAGTTTGGATTAATTTAGGTGAAAAAATAAGTAATTTCTACCCCATCCATAATCCTGACATTTTACTGTTTTCTCCACATTACACTCGTGAAAAGTGATTTATACTTCCATATTTCTGTGCAATGGGAATACATATATTCTTCTACATATATATATATATTCATATATAACGATATACACACTGAAAATCGTCACATTTGAATTGTCAAGAATATTCTAACACTTCTGATGGAAAAAAACCCAAACTTTCCACAAGTTTTTATTTGTTAAATAACTCAAAGATCTTTCTCAAGCAATTTTAGCATTAAACTGCATTTCCTTATAGCCTAGAGAGCCAATGACTACATTTTCATTACCTGAACTATTCTTCCCATGTGCAAGCAACATCCACTTCCTATTGACCACATATCTCAGAGTGAAATTTGTTGCAAAGATTTCTGGAATATAAAATTTCCTGGGAAGAATAGTAATCGGGAAAAACAGGGATCAGAACACTTACGTCTGCTAGGAATGTATTACAACAGGAAAATTTAGCTTGGTGTTTTGCTGAACTAATTTGGACAATTCAAGTATTCTGGTTTACCTCGTACAGATAAAAGTGACCAGAATATTTAATGGAAATTTTCCCTCATGAAAAAGTAAAAAAAAAACTGAGATACATGCAACGTTTCCTAGGTTATTCTTATTTTTTAGAAACTGCATCTTTTTCTTAGGGAAAATACTCTGAGGAAGACTTCAAGTATAGGTGAAATCTTGCTGCAATGGCAAGTATCTTGCTGCAAGCAAGCTACAGAGAGTACTCTCCACTAAAAGAACAATTTATTTCAGCTCTGTTCCCACAGGCCTTTGAAACCACAACCACCTGCAAAGAGAGCATCAAGTGTCACTCTGTACCAGAAACCATCAGAGCCACCACCTGGCCGCCATCCGTTGTTATGTTCCACTGCTGCAGATTGCAGGAATCTCGGACTTCAATCCCGTTTTTTATCCCCCTACCCTACAATAGCCTGTCCTTTCAAAACAAAAATTACGCTTTCTAAAACCAGAGCCTCTATTTGAGAAGACTGAAGCTGAAGCCTAGAGAGAACATGTAGGAAATTCCTTGGCTGGTGTAGATACTCATCTGTTAATTAGAGAAACCAGTAGAGGAGGGAAGAGTGGAGAGATTTTTTAATTTTAAAAAGCAAATTGTGACATCACTAATGGTAGGAGTCTCTGGATGTTAAATGAGGATGGCACAGAAGAATGGTAAAATCTGTCTTCAAATGAGCTTTGCATTTAATTTCTGTTGTACTGAATTTATTTTTTTTTTAATTTACTAAATGAAAATTGAAAGGGCTGCCACTTACAGGTAAATCAATAAATGAACTGAAATGAATCAAAACGTCATTCATTGCTTAAGATTCTCCTGTCAAATAGCCTTCCCTTAACCTGTTTTATGACTCTAGGGTAGATAGAACTCTGTCCTAGAATTAGTTATCCCAAAAAGTGCGCTTCTTTTATCCCTTAGACAACTCACTATAATCTCTCAAGGAATAAATCCACATTCAATGTCATTGCAAAACATCCTTTGCCTGGAGAAAACTGTGCTAGCTACAGCACAGCAAAGCCCAATAAATTTTACCTTTTCTTATCAAGCAGATCAAAATAAAGTTTGCAGGTGACAAAATACATTTCAATAATTAATGTCTACAGGCTTCAGAAGATGTGAAATTAGGATGTGGAAAAGCAAGAAAACAGAGAAGTTTTGCCAAATTATTTAGTGTCCCACTGTTGCTTTCATTTCTTACATAGCAAGTGCAGTTGTGATTCTGATGCCTATGTGAAACTGATACCATCTATGACTCAAAAGCTCTAATGAATGACTCACCAGTGCTGAGAATAGCTACCAAAGGGTCACTCTGGGACTGTAAGGTTCCTTTCAGGAAACACAGAGAATAGAAATGCATATCAGTTCCTGCTTGACAGCAAAACACTCTGAACTGATAAAAGGGAATTTCAAATATAATTTTTACATAAAATTAAAATTATTTTGTTATAAAATAAAAGCAGTACACACACAAACACAAAAAGACTTTTAACCAAACTGTTTGCTGTGAGTTAACCCCAGCCAGCAGCTTCAGCCCCAGAGACCCACTCACTAGCCTCCCTCTGGTGTTACACCTTCACAGTGGCATGAGGGATAGGACTGGAAGGGTAAAAGTAAAAAACCTTGAGGGCTGAGATAAAGAGAGTTTAATTGGTAAAGCAAAAGCTCCACACAAAAGCAAAGAAAAGCAAAGCAAAAAAAGCAAAACAAGGAATTCATTCACCACTTCCCATGGGCAGGCAGGTGTTCAGCCATGCCCAGGAGAGCAGGGCTCCATCGCTTGTGACATTGACTTGGGAAGAAAAACACCATCACTCCAAATGTCTCCCTGTACACCTTCCTTGTCCTCCCCCCAGCTGTATATGCTGAGCATGATGCCATATGGTCTGAGTTATCCTTGGGGTCAGTTGGGGTCCAGTGTTCTGGCTGTATCCTCTCCCAACCCCTTGTGCATTCCCAGACTCCTCCTTGGTGGGATAGCACAAAAAGCAGAGAAAGCCTTGATTCTGTGGGAGCAATGCCCAGCAGCAGTAACAAAAATATCTCTATATTATCAACCCTATTGTCAGGACAAATTCAGAACCCAGCCCCTTACCAGCTACCATGAAGAAAATTAACTCTACACCAGTTAAAACCAGCACACTGGTACCGAAGTGTTAGGAAAAGAAGAGCTGAGATCTTAGATTTTGCTTCTATAGATGCTTTCATTTCACAAAGAACAATCTTTAATGTAGAAATAGATATATTATGAAATTTATCATTTGCATCTTATTACTCAAGAAAATACTGCAAAATAGAGCCAAACACTTTTCACCTTCTGAATTTTATAATATATTCTGATGTCAACATGATTTTCAGTATAGCTGATGGCATCAAAATGTAGAGACAAGTGAATACCATAGGATGTGAACTTGGACATTGTGAGGAAGAAGTTAAACTGCCTTGTTCGAGAGTCAGTGGTTCTGGAGGAAGACAGACTAAATGCATTTTCACTCGAGATGGAGAAGCAGCTAAGACAGGAAATGAAGTTCGGACTGTGGCAGATCCTGGGGTAAACAAGAAAGAATGACTGCTGCAAGAAATTCAGCAAAGAGCAGGAGGAGGGCAGAAGAGGAGATGAGCGATGTTCAGTCTGGAAGTCCTGGGGTGGGGGAGAAAGAGAGAACCAAAAGGAAAACAACACAATGAAGTCCCAGTTCTCTACTGCTTGGAAGCCATGGGAAAGACAAATGGGCAATATCAGATGAAATTTCATGTGATATATTAGGTCGTGCTTTGATTATCAAGCAAAGTCAGCACTTTGTGGGCCTTTCTCAGTAAAGGCTTTAAGGACATAAGGAATCTATCAGTGCTGGATAGGACTGAAGGTCAGATGAAACCATGAAAATGACTGAGTAGGAGTCGAAGAGATTAACAATCACCTGAATGAAAGTTGACACCACAAAAGATTAGGCAGAAAGACACATTATCACATCTCAGCATGGACACAGATTCTCTGAAACAGTAGATCTTTTCCATCTCAAACATACTCTCTAGGGCCTGGTACTTCCCTATTACTCAGAACTGATACCACACCTCTGATAGCTTATTACTGTTATAGCTGAGCACCTAAAGCTGTAGGATATAAAGAGCAGAGCCCTGTCTTTAGCCTTCCACAAATCCTAATGCATTCTTTCATTCATTGTGAGTCTGTGGCTGTAGCAGGCTGTGATCTCTGATCTCTGACGGTGAGCAAGCTCCTCTGACTAGAAGGTCTGAAAAGGCAATGACAGCCTAATAGAATTTTATGATTGCATTTTGAACATTTCCACTGTGAGCAGAAGGCTCCTGACTCAGATATATTTATCTTCTGCTTAAAGAACAATAAAAACTAACAGGAAGGAATCAACAAGTCATGGTAGAAATAACTCAGTACCTCTGCTACGTTTCCTTCTGCATTATTTTCACATGAAATTAACTTACTGAAATACAGTGAGAGTAATTTAGGAGTTCTGAAAAAGAGGCCAATACTTCCAAATCTGAGTGGATAGTCAGCCTGCATTTCTAAAAAGGAGATTTTGCTCCAAGTATACCAGTTCTGACAATGAACGACTAAGCCAAGCAGAGTAAATTGAACTTTGAAGGAATATTGAGGACAGAAAAAATCTGTATGACATGGTTCTGAGATAAAACAGCTTCCCAATCAAAGCATCAGGAAATCTGAGCAAAGCCTGTGATCATGTGGCCACACTGAGGCAGAGCCACAGCACATGTAGGAAGGGTCGGGCTTTGGATCCCTTGGTTTAAGAGACTTGCGTTTCAGCCATCTAACCCAAGAGTGCCTTTTTATCAGGAAAGCTAAAATAAACTTTAATTTACTAAATCACAGACTTTGTTTTTAAAATTCATTCATGAGTGTTTGTACAGCACTTGGAGAGCCTTGCTTGGCTGTATAAGCACAAAGTGTTATTAAATCAATCAGCATAAAATGTCCTTTACTTCGTTATATTTTATAGAGGTAACTTTTTATTATCATCTGATGGCAGTAAAACATGACACAGCTCATCTAGCATGCTGGGCAAGGTCTTGATTGAACTTGATTAAAGTTTTTTCTGAGTGAGAAGTAAATAAAAATTGAGTTAAGGGCTTCAGAATTTGGTTTCCTGATAAGGCATTAGGAATATATATATGAAAACTAAAAATGGTATTCTTCTAATGTGTAGGTTGCTAATGCTTTAGGCTCAATTGACTCCTTCTAATAGGGTTATTAGCTCTCCTAAATTTCAATTAATTCAGATATTTTTCCTTATTAGTCTTTCTAACTGTCCTCTACAGACCTCTCTCATTCTACCTTTTTTATGTAACTACCATAATTATTTTTACTATATAGTGAAAGTTTTTTCAAGAATAATGAGGATAATCAGTATCATTAGTATCATTACTGGTCCACTGAATGGAAAATACATAAACGTGATGAAAACAATTTTGCAAAGAGAGCTTATTTCGTGAGGAAACCATTTGTGTCCTCAAGAACTGATTTGTAATTTCGACTTGTGAAGCAATAGCTCTGGAGGAGTTAAAGAACAGTTAAATACTGGAAGACCAATGGGAAGAGAGGTCATGGCACAATTGTCACCTGCTGGATAAGACATCAGTGACCTGGGCATCTCTTCCAGACATCAGCACTGCTTGGAAGCAGGGGACATCACATAGCTAGGGACATCATTAATTGAAGAAGGTGAGATAAATCAGGGTCCATCCCACTCCACATTTCCTCTCTCACTTGCTGGTTTTGTTGGGTTTTTTTACGTTCTAACATAAGTAAATACTGTGTCTTCTGTTGTAATGCATTGCCATTTAAAGCACTTCTCAGCTTTTTGCCTCCACAACATTAGCCTGAATAAATGCCAAAGGCTTTCCTGACTTCTACCATGCAACTGAATATGTTTTCAGCCATGGGAGTTTCCCTCCAATCCTGCTTAATGCTTTTTCTACCATCCATCACTGCTTTGTGTGGTACTGGAAGTATATGTAATCTAAAAACTAAAATATTTTTTGTGCAATAAACTGCCTTTTGGTCTCACTTCTCTCCAGTAATTACTAATTTTATAAACCCCTCATAGAAATATTTTATTTTGAGAAAAAAAGAAGGAAAACAAGTTAAAAATAACTAGCAGCCAACATCACCGTAGCAAATGGTTTCTACAGAAGACTCAAGCCATATAGAAATCCCCTATGTAGGACCAAAAAGAGTAGCATAAGCCACTGCGAGTAGAGATACTACTCAGTGCAATTCTGGGAGAAATTGGTGCAAGCTGGTGAATAACTATTTTGCAGAGCGGTCTGATGGAGTCTGCAGCATGGTATCTGGAGAGAGGAGGTTCTTGCTATTGGTCTGTTCCAAAGGTCGCAACTACATCAGTCTGTGTGCTGAAGGCATGTAAATACCCCTAACTAAGGCAGGCATGCTGTTCTTTTGGCCAAGCGTCCCTGCGTCAGCCCAGCAGTGGGATGCTGTGATATGTGAGGATAAAGCATCCATGTTGGCTGAATAGCAGCATTAATCGTGGGGTCCCCAAACTGCACTATGAGACAAGCTTGCCTTCTGTTTCAAAATTATATTCATGACAACAAATCTGTTAAACTCCTCTGCTGACATGTTTTACTTTCCCAGGACGGGAACACTGTGAAGGCTGCTTTTTGGCTCAACTTCAATTTTCATGACAGATTTCAGGCAGTGACCTAACCTAACTCACTTTACGGGAAGCAACATGGAGATTCAAACTAGTTACAGGAGCTTATTGATAAACTGGCCACGAGATTTAAGAAAATAATGTACTTTCTGTTTATGAAAGACTGTTCAGCCCCAAGCCTAGGTTGAAGAGTTGTGCATCTTTAAGGGCAGGATGTTGTAACCGCTGGACTCTGCCTAGCAGGCTGCTGCTCCCTGAGAGCTCAGTGATGGTTTCCTAGGGCCATGCGATTGATCGCATCCCGGAGCCCATTTCGGACAGCCTCGCGATCTGCCTCTGGCAGCCAGCAGCGTTACAGCGCAGTGGGGATAAAGAAGGCAGAGAAGGGTCTCTCATGAGGGTTTGAGATGACTTTAATCACATGTCGTCCCCACAATGTTCAGAGGTAGAGGGACAGCGTGGTCTGGGAGCGGGGTGGTTTTGTCAGGGGCCCAGGGGCGGTCCCTGGGTGGGGCTGGGGCACAGGAACAAATAGGGAGAAACCAAGGGAGTGGCCAGGGCTAGGGAGGGAACAAGGGGAACCTACAGAATCACAGGGTTAACAGGCCACCACAGAAGGAAGTTTCCTTTATGAGCTAGAAATCTTCTTCCAAATGAGAAGACAGTCTTGATGTGGGAGCTATAGACTTTTACTGCTTCTGTTTCCCCCAGGGGCACCCTACAGCCAGAGCCAGCTAAAGATGGCCTAGATCACTGGTAACAGGTAACAAATCTTTCCATCCTACACCTATTTTGAATACTCCTCATATCTGGACAGGGAAGAATTTGGGACTTTTATCAGACAGTGGTTTGATGGTGAACTACCACAGACTTTACTTAATGGGTTAATATTCCCAAGTCATGTCTTTCTAAAACCCACATGGTGTTCACAGGCAGTCTTCTCAACTCACCAAGGAGGTAGGAAACTTTACTAGGTGAAGAGAGAAAATAATCTTCCACAATTTAATGTTGAAGGCAAAGCAGGGAATTCTACAATATTCCTGCTGTGCCAATTCACTCACTAAGGGGTGAATCACATTTCTCAAGTCAGTCAAAAATACAATTGTGATCAGCAGTAGACTTAACAACTTCTGTCCCCTTCACCCTGAGAGATCTCTTGTCTGCTCTTGTGAACCTCTCCAGATCACAGGAATCATTTCTTCTCTGGGCTGACCAGGGCTGAAGAATGTCCAGACTGTGAGAGCAGGGGAGGGACACCACCTCCTGCAGATAAAAACATCACAGCCACCAGGAGGTGAAGGAAAGGAGCAGAACTTGTACAGAAAAATCCCCCTGATCCATAAATACCAAGCACATTTCCAAATCTCTGAAACCCTTGTCTTTCAAAACTTGGTGTCTCCTCTTCTGCCACCCTACTCCAGGACAACAGTTAATTTGAGTAATGGGGGATGGAAAAAACAGTCCTAAGTCCAAGTTGCTGCTTCTATTTCCTCTACTCACCAAACATGTTGGCTGCATATGAGCTGCACACTCAATCCAGTGGGTTTAGTTAGAGTGCACTGCACTCAGGCAATTCATAGCTTTGTTTCCATGAAAACATAAATCCATTGTGTTTGCATCGCCTCAGTCTTTTTGCATACATTTTTTATATTAACTTATAAGGACACCCAGGCAATCTTCCCTAATATTGTGTTTCCAGCATAAAATCATACTTTCATGCGTCAATCCATAATGGCTCAAAGGCTGCCCAGCTTCCCAATTTTAATCTGGTAACAGACCTGTTACCAGACATCAGACCTGTTAACAGACATCACTGCCAGATGGTGCTTCAGTGCTCTGGAACTCCTCCCTTCGCTGACAACATGCACTTCAAGTTCTTACTGCAGCTGGATGGGCAGGGGATGGTGGGCAAGAGGAGAGAAGTTACTGAACACTTTAGCAGTTTAATGTCTATAAAAATTATCAGATATTTAACATTAGTCCTTCTTGTACATCTGTTATGCTCTTCCAATGGGAGTAAAGCAGGACAGACACCAGATTGTCTATTTAATGAAAACAGAATGATTTCCCCCCACTTTTTTCTTTTTTCCCCATCAAAAGAAACAAAAGCAAAAACAAATTGGAAAAAAAGAAGGGTAAAATTAAGAAATAAAACATTTAAATCACTTCAACTGCTTTGATTGAAAAATTGTGACAGTTCACTTGAATTTCAGTCTTTTTAAATGTTAAGAACATTTTAGGAGAAAATAATCAATTTGATTTTCAAAAAGCATTTTGTAATTAACATAATAAAATGTAATTCCAAGTGTGTCAAAATAAGATAGTTTTTCTGTGGCCCCTAAAGCACCTCTTTTAATGTGGGGCCTGAAAAATCCAGCTTAGATGAAAATTCAGAGAAAAAATTATTTCTTCTTTTACACTGAGATTTATAGTAACACTCAACAGAGTAATAAAAAGGAGCAAACCCCACAGAGTTCTTGGTGGAGCATCAAAATTACTTTATTTATCCTTGAGTTTTATGCAGGTAGCACTTGGAAGTTCTCATGTGGACTAGGTCACCTTGTGACAAAACCTATATGGAAAATCTATAGAAAAAATCCCATACCTGTAATGCATATATATTTTTTAAAAGTAGCAAAATGGCACTGCTAATATTCTGCCTATGGCATCAAGCTATTTTTATACCCCTTCAAATACTAAAATAGGGTAATAAAAATTAAAAATGACCCTTCAAATACTAAAATAGGATTATAAAAATTACTCTTCCCTTTTTCTCTGAAGTCTCTGATCTAGAAGATGAAAATGGTCTCAAGCTCATGAGCACTGAAATCAAACAAGTTCCACTGAGTCAAGCTCCATTGTAGGAAAGAGCAGCAGCATCCTGAACTGGTAACTTTGCAGCCCTCAGATTCTACCCTGCAGTTATGCTTTTGAAATAAAAGGCTCCATTTTTTCTTCTTAGCTAACATTGACATTGAAACTTTTTTTTTTGGGGGGGGGGGGGGGATAAGGCAATTATGAATAGAAGCAAAAGTGCACAGAGAAATCACATGGGCAGTTCTGCCCCACAATGAAACTGTATACGCTCCTGAAGGAAATTAAGTCAGCCAAAGCCTGTCTGACTTACCCAACTAATTATCCTTCCTTTACTAAAGGTGAAGTATGGGCTCCTTTCATAATTAAGCCAGGTTATGGGGATTTGGCTGACGTTACCTACAGTATGTATTTCTATTAAGATCAAGCAGCCTGGAAAATGGGTAGAAAGGAATTTCTCTACAAACACCTCCATACAGTGGGACTTGAGCAGAATATGTGCTTTCACAGGGGGCAGCCAAATTTGTGATGCCTTTCTGCACAAGAGCTCACCTTTCTAATAGAATAAACCTGGGTGTAACCACCCATTACTATGATGGCATGTGGCTTCTCTGACTCAAGGATGTGAATGTCATGTCTGTAAGTGCAGTGTTAGCACTCCAGAAACCTTACAGGTCAGCTTTCCCATCGTGTCAGATTGTAGATAAGAGGTCAGATTTTGTTAGTTCCGCCTTACAAGGAGTGCACCAAGTCTGCCAGCTCAAGTCATTCATAACATTCACACACTGCTAGGTAATAATGAAGAAAAATCATGATAAACAGGAAATAGCCTGCAAATTAGGAGGCCAAACCTCACGCCTAACCAATGGGTAACTATTGACAGCATTATACTGCAGTATGAGTCCAGTTCGGTGTGAGCATAGGGGATAGCAAGCCTGTGGCAGCTGTTGTGTGATGGAAGAGGAGACACGAAAATTCATTTCTGGGATGCCATCTCAGCTTTTAGTTTCTTTTCCTGCCTTGTCACAGGTTTTCTAGGGAATTTGAGTAATGCCACCATTTGTTCCTCTAATCCTCTCACACACATGTATGAGCACCACTCTTAAATGAAGGACCTGTCTCACAGGGATTCTGAAAGGATAAAAATGTTGGACATTATAAATATAGGAACTGATAGTGGTAGAGCGTAAATGTAGGAAATGTTGGAAAAGCTTAGAAAATAACTCCTTTTTTCTTTTGTCTTTGATACACATACCCATAGAAAACAATAGTTAAAACCAAAACTAAAACAAAACTTCAGTGTAGAATTTTTAATTCTGCATTTTCATGCTAAGAAACACTGCTCCTGTAATAAATACTTGGACTTTCAGACTAGAATTCAGAATATGTGAGCCCAGAATCCTAGCAGGCATAATTTATTTAGCACAGGTGACTTCAACATTCCAAAATGGGTATTTTTTCACAAGTTAAAGATTTGGTGACTGTTTTTTTATTCCCCTTTATTCCTTGCCTTTGTTCCATAGCCCCAAGGAGATTACACTTATCCATAAATTTAGAATAATAATATTTGTCCTTTCTAAAATTACCTCCTTGATACAAGGTGATCTTTTTTACATCCTTTGCCATTTAAATTATTATTAATTTTCATGTGTCAAGTTAAACCCCCCCCAAAAAACATGGGGTTTTTTGAGGGGCACAAAACACCCCCCTAACTGATGTCCTGTCTAATCTGAGTGCCAAAGCAAGGACTGTACTAACAGACATCTGATGCCACCTATAGCTAGCAGAGTGGCAGCTTTTCTCTCTTCACTGTGAGCACAGTCCCCACTGGGATCAATTTACTTTTTCATTCACACCACACAAAAGAATGTGTCGATAGTGCTGGAGTTGACGTCAGTGCAGTCAGCTGCAGAGAGCCGTGCAGAGTGCAAGGGCTGCAAACAAGAACAGCCATCGACAGCATGCTCCGGGCATGAAAACCTTTCTATTGGAAACCAATGGTCACATTTATGAAAGCTTTGTTTTGAAACACAGCCAACAACAAACCAAAACAGCTGAACACACCAGAGCAGGAAGTTCATCATGGTGATTTTATCCTGAAATAATTTAAAGAGCACTGAGCATCATAAAATTTCCTATTTCTAAGGAATTATTCTTTTGTGTAAGTATCTTAGTAATAGAATGCATGCCAGTTTTCACTAATAATTCACTATCCAGGGAACAAAGTGCTGTGGCTAGGGGACACACTAGCCCTCTGTCTAATCCACAGAGCAATACAGCTTCTGGCTGTAAAGTGAGACTGTAAAGTGAGGTTGTTGTTTAAAAAAATCTTTATTTTCTGAGTCTTCAACATGATTTCTTAAGAGGTGTTCATAAGCTCCAATATTGTGCAATACTTTTGAAGTCTATTTACTATAGAAAGGAGAGACCATTGTGGCTGTAATAATGATGTGCTCACAACCCACAGTATTTTATCTAGTATTCAGATGTTAATTTGGAGCAGGTACTAACACATTGCCTCAGACAACAACTGCACCTGAGTTTTATTTTAGTAACCATTATTTTATTTAAATTTAGAGAATGTTAAGGCTGTTTTGCTAAAGCAAATCTAAAAGAGTGGCTAAGTAATCCCTTTCCACCTCACTTGTGATGCCTGGGTGCTTTAGGAGAGGTAAGTGCTTCAGCAAGCTGATGAGCTGTGAGCTAAGCACAGGAAGGTGCTTGCAAATGGGAATCTCTCCATTGACTTAAATGCCCTGCACATCAAAGCCTAAAAAGTACAAATTCAGGGCTGATATTGGCACTTAGCCTGGAGTGGGAGGGTTAGAACAGCACTCAGAGGTGTATCAGCCCAGCTACAACGTGCCCGGCTCAGATGAATGGCAGTGAAATTGCAGTGCCTGCACGGCCAAGGCTCTGTGGCCGGTGACACCGCAGCTTCCCCAGCAGTGACGCGTTCTGGCTGCTCTCGACTCAGTGCCTCCATCGCAGTCTGAACGCAGTGCAGAAACCGCCTTGGGGACTGATGTCTTTTATGTAGGCATGAAAGAGAACAAGGTTCCTCTGCTGTCTTCCCTCTCATGCATCCTGAGAGGACCAGACCTCAGAGAATTGCTGAGTCTCTGTGTTTATTTGAGTCTTTGTCTCGGTGCTGACATTTACTATGAGCAAGCTAATTTGAACCAACTGGGAGGGGTAGAAACAAAGAAAAATAGGCCAAAAACCACATTAGTTGGAATAAGTTTAAGGAAATAAGCATTTTTCTTTTTTTTTTTTTTTTTTTTTTTTTTTTTTTTTTTAATATTGAACTACTGGAATGACTACAAGCCCATTAAACTTCATAAAAGGCACTTTACTGACATCTTTAAGGTTTGATTCAGGAGCAAAATGTGTAAAGTCTGATCCAGCATTTTCTACAATTAATGGAAAAATCCTCCTCACTTTCAGCTGAGGCTAAATCAATCTGCAGACTAAACCACTTGGGGTAATTTAGAGTTTGGGGAAAAATAGTGAAGATTAGCAAACACAGACTGGTAGACCATTGACTTATTTGAAATTCATTTACTCCTTGGTCTACAGACTTCTCTGCAGTATCTTTGAGGACTCCAAGAGATTCCAGATTTTTCAGTGAAGTCAGAGGGTAACCATCACCAGGTTCATTCAGAAAAAGCCTGAAGCAGAGGGAGGGAGGGAGGAATTCAGACGCTCAGCATGAAGCTGCTACTTATAAAAAGGTTTCTGACTTATGTACAGTGGATAAAAGTTTCAAAATATGGCCTTTTTCCTGTGCATACTTACAGACAATTCTGCTTGGAATATAACTGTAGAGAATTGCATTTTGTTTTGGTCAGTGAAACAGGGAGAGTCAATTGAGACTTTGTCTACTGTTGCACAGCAATGTTTCTCTTCCCTCTCTGGGCACAGAAGAGCATGGTAGATCGTAACTATAGATTTGTGGTTTGACATGGGCAGACAGGTTGCATGGAAAGGATATTCCCATTTCAAAGGCAGGTTGCTGCTCTCTATTTGAGAAAGAAGCTTTGTATTTATTGTCTTACAGATTCAAGGTATTGTGAATTACCTAAACTTTAACAATTCAGTTATATTTTATACTAAAAAATTTTACTGGCTTATTCATGCATTAACTTATATGTAAAATACACAGAGAGGCACATGTATGTATAAAAAAATAAGTGCATAGACACACCAGGGAGGGAAATCCATATACATTTAATTTAGGGATGATTCCTGTTAAAGAGTAGTCTTGGAGGCAATCATTCTGGCACTGAATGTTGCCTGAACACGTATCTGGACTTGGTTTTGGGAATAAATATCTGAGTAAACATATATGTATGTTTTATGTGTATACTATGAACACATGCAATGTTCATGTAGAAGCTTTATAGAAGCTTATATTAGGGACAGACCATGTGAAAGAAAAACCTGTCACTTATTTTTTTGACATGCTGCAACACATTTTGGTTGGCGTGCATATTCTAAGTAGCAGTGTTTATCACAGTAGTAACTATTGGGGTAAGTTAGCCTGCCAGAGGCCAGTGGCAGCTGGACAATATAGAAGTGTAATGTCCTGGCAGGCTGTAAAGGTTTTTAGCAGTAGCAGCCTCAAAACCATGGTGCTGCAGCAGGTAAGTTCTGCTGGGGTGTGGGGCTGTGTGAGGGGAGCACAGGTTGGAACTGGTCATAACCTCTGGAGTCAGTGGCTGTAAGACAAGTTTCCTGGAAAACAGAAGCAGGAGGATGAGAGAGAACAGACGTGGTAGTAAAATCAATGGGCTGTGTTAGTAGGGTAAGTGATAATGGAAGCAGATCATCCAAATTCAACCTCAGTGAATCAAAAATCCAGCCTTTATGTAAGACAAATGTAGTGTGTAGGAGAGGCTCTCCTTTGAGCTTATGTCAGCCCCCCAGGCAATGCTCAATCCATTCTTATTAGTGAGTGATTTTGCAGCTCTGCCAGCAGATGATTTTATTTGAATAACACCTGGATCCTTACATCTGAGAATCCCTCAGTGGCAGCAACCACCTTGCTCTTTCTTCACTGCCCACCCTTTTAACGCTCTTGGGAGAGTCTTGCTTTTCACAGTTGATGCCTTTTGAAAGAAGCATTCTAGCTGTTTGGTTTTTCTTTTGCTTTTCTTGAGAAAAGCCATAGCTGCAGCTTTAGCACAGATTTCCCCTCTGTCTTGCATGCCTTGCTGTTACAGTAAATCCAGTTATATGCTTGCAAAACTACTTGTCTCCTCTGGGCTTTGAAAGTATACAAATGCTAAGTAATTATATGCCATGAAAATGTCTACAAAGTTACAAAAAGAGGGCTGTACCACCCCTGTCCTATTGTGAAAAATGCAGTGAATAGGCATGGAATGGCCTAAGTTACTTTTGGGCCAAGAACTGAACCTGCAGAGAGAAGGCAAAAATTACTGTAATTTAGACATGTGAGTATCTGTTTCAGATGCTTAAACACTTAAATAGATACAGTTTCATCTGCAGGTAATTACAGGCTTAAAGAACCCAGACAGGATCCTAATTTGTGCTAGAACCCATAAAGGGTTTCCTGAATGCAAAAAAAAGAGAACTTCAAAGGCACAGTGAATGAAGCAGATTATTTGTATCTATATAGAAGTCTGCTTATCAATATCCCAAACCATTTTGTAGTCATTATTTGATGGTAAGACTCAGGATCTCACAGTGTTATCAAAATTAAAAACTGTACCATGAGGCTCAGACTTTAAAAAGGACAATCTGTGATAAGTTCGTTTTCTATACATGACAGCAATAAGAAATATAGAACAGAGTGATACAGAGGAACTGTAGCTTTGCACAAGTGACCTAGTCAATCTCAGTATAGGAGAAAAAAATACTTAATCCTTGTCCACAGCTCACTAGTTGCTATTTGCAAATATGGATGCTTCTTATGAGAAAGGAAACAAAGTCACAAACCAGCTGCTAAGTTGTAGTAGCTACATTTCCTCCTGTTTACATAGATATAAACCAACATGACTTTTTATTGCAAGTGACAGTAAACTTGGACAAAGATGCATGCCATTTGTCAAACATTAGCTCTAAAAGATGTGCCAGAGCTTGTACTGGTGCAGCATGAATGCTGGAACCATGCCGTTCCCATGGGCTTGTCCATAGTGGTTAGCAGAGTATCCCTATGTCATTATGTTAGAATGTGGCATTTTGCACCATACTTTTTGCAGGAAGACACAGAATTTTGAACAAAAGTACACCAAACCATTGAGAGAACTTATGAACAAGGAAAGGAAGATTTTGGTAGGTTGATTTGGTTTTGTTTCCTCACAAAAATGGGGGAGGGTATCAGCAATTTGGTGCACATGAAAGCAGATGAGACTATTGCTTCTAGAGAGAATGTGTCCACTCTCTCTCTCTGGCATAAATCCAACACCCATTGAAACCAACAGGAGTGATTTCATTGACTCAATTTCTGCTACACCAGGCTCTGTGTACTACATAAGAACAGGCATGGTTTTAAAAGCATAGGAAGAAGGGCAGTTTGAACTTTTTCATCTTCAATATAACAATCCTTTGTAGCAACCAGCTGTCCCTTTGCCCAGGACAAGACCTGCTTCTGCCTGTGTCAAAGAAGATTACTTTAATATTTTGCTTTAAAAGAGGTGAAAAAAATACCATTATCCATATTACCATTTTAGATGTCATTGATCTTATTAGTTAATTTCATATTAAATCACTCTCCCAGCCCCCCCATACTGCTTCATCAGATTGCCAAAGGATGCTAGTAGCTATCATGAGGTTGGTTACATTCACTTCATATTTTGAACTTTGTATTCAACCACAAAATCATGAAGTTTAGTATTTTTCAGATGAGATTCTGAAGTGTGGTTACACAGAAGCAAAAATTCTTGCTGAACAAAGCAGAAACTGCAGCTCACTTTGCAGAGACTGTTACTTGTAGGGTGAGCTTCTGCCAGGCTGGTGCTAGGGAAGGAAGTCAGGAGCAGTAAAGAGATTTTACACTTTTGTGTCCTTCTATTAGTAATGGCAGGTTCAGCACTTTTTTTTCAGAGATTTCTGGATGTTTGAAAGATTCGGACAAATGACCACTACCTCTTTGGAAAAAGCTCTGTGAGGTTTGTTCCACGCTAGACCTAAATGGCGTGCCAGAGCTTGGAATGATGCAGCTGAAACCATGCCCTATCTGCACACCAGTGCAGCATCCTTATGCCACACATGGAGATTAGACTGGATTCACTGCACATACACTGCCACATTTTTATTTTAAATTTCCATTTGATTTAGGGATCCAAAAGTAAGGGGTGCAAAAACTACTTACGTAGAGCTGGGTTCAGTGCAAAGCAGTACATTTACAGGTGCTGACTGAGCAAAGAGCAGCTGCATGTTGACTACACCCTCTACTATAGGCATTTGAAGTTGGTGTTGGCAGTGTAAGATACCTTTGGCAGCAAATGGTCTTTGCACTATCAGCAGAGACATGGTAGTTTGGATATTGACTATGGCTTCATTCCCTAGGAAAGAGCAAGAGAATCTTCACAATTTCTCATAATAGGAAAGAAGTTAAATTCAAAAATAGCAACTATAAATGGGATTATGTACATAGTCTTTGAAATTTTTCATTGTCAAAACCTTAACACAGGCTGAGACTAGGCAGTGGACCCAGACTGAAATGATTGCACTGGAGAAAAGAAGGAAAGGAGATGTTGAAAAAGAGGCGTTCAGCATTCCATCTATGGAACAATGAACATCACTAGGCTAGGTAGAATGTCTTCAAGCAATTTATTATTAACAACAATAATAATGATAATTCAGGTACACATATTGTAGTTTTATACTCAAACTACAATTTACTGAAACTGCATCTTATTTTATGCAAGTAAATACCACTTATTAACATAGACTGTATATTAACTTCCTGTGTTATTACTTAATCTCTATCTTATTGCTAGGATGTGTATTTTTAGAATATAGATGCGCTACCTATATAATAATTATATATCATAATGACCTTAACATGTACCTATAACAAATTCCATAATTAAAATGTTTTAAGTATAGAATTGAATTTGCCACAAGAGCTCCAGACCTCAGGACCTGATGTAGGTATCTTGAAAAAGTCAAAAGCAGTAAATATGGAATTTCTAATTTTTATCTGGGTTTTTACATTTGGATTATTATGTAAGTCAAATTTTATTTATTCACTTAAATACTGGCCTAATATTAAAAGATTTCAAAGAAACAGCTATTCTTCCCACTTCACCAAGCAAGGCAGCCTAAAAAATATAAAGGATTTTATTGTACAAAAATAATAAACGACAATATAGATTAACTGTCAGTGTGTTGTAAATGTTAAGTAAAGCATAAAATTGAGATCCTAAGGTCAGCATTGTTGATATCCTCTATATCATAAATTTATCAAACTGCATTAGAAAGTTTGTATCCTTATTTCCCCAGGTTTGCTTGAAGCACCCATCTTAGTTTTTACTGTTCTATTCTCTAAATGCTACGGGTGTGTTTGTCTTATTTAATAAGAAAAAAATTAACCACTAGCAAAAGTATCAACATCCCACAGATGCTATAGCAAAGTGATCAACCTTTTTACTCAGACCTTCTTCTCTTTGGCTTTCAGAAAATCTGTGATAGCTGTCAGAATTTGGTACATGAAAGGATACAATTGATAGGCACTGTCTTGTGATGTGCTGGGAATTGAAGGAAGAATAATGTTTTAAGCCTTTCAGAACCTGGAAGCAGAGGGGTAGTTCATGCTTCCCAGACAAGACCCTCGTTAAAGCAAACTTCTCTCTTTCATCTCCCCCATCTCTAAAACTTACAGTAAATACTGGGACCAAAATTGACTTTTCTTTAAATGTGCCCATTAACAACTACCTGGCCTGATTTTTGGATTCAAGCCATCTGTATGCAAAAAAGTACAAGGTTATTTACCTTAAAGGTCTAAGTTCAGAAATATCTGTCTGCTGCCTCTTACACAATACAGTCTATACAAATATTTCAAAAGACAAGCAGTTAAAATCTGGAAACTCCTTATACAAAACACTTTTTTTTACAAATTATGCCTTTTGATGACAATTTTCGAAACATATACACAACTCTATGGCTGTATTTCTTTAAAAATACAGTATGAGCTTTTCAATGAGACAGACAATTTCATCTGACCTGTTTTAGGATGAGCTGAACACTGCATTGACCACCCTAATTTTTCTCCCTTGACTATGAGTGACTCATTCAAACATAGCTATCTAAATTTTAGATGTCCCACAAAGGACAGATAAATTCCACAGTTCCTCTATTTAATGCAAACAGATGTATTCGAATGGCTGACCAAATTAGCCCATTGTCAAACAATATGGAGTCTACACAATTTATCAGCTGCAAGTATTTTAACAGAGAAAAAACCTCTGAGCTTTGACAAGTTAATGTTGTGAGTGAAACAGGTGTCTTATTTTTACATGCCAGGTACAGAAACACATAAAAATGTGGAGCTTTAACAGACATCACTATATAAAGCAATTATTTGAAACTTCCAGTGTTACAGAATCTGTGAAAGTGCCGTAACTTTCTCCAGAAGTACATCCACACGTGTCTGCTCCATTGAGCATACTGTTTTGTTCATTTGTGGGTTTGGGGGGCTTTTGGGGTTTGGTTTGTTTTGGGTTTTTTTTCTATTTTTATCTAAAAGGGAAGTAAGCCAGTTTTTGTAGATCAAAAACTATCACCTAGTTGTAGAATGCTTTGGGTACAATCCAGAGAGGCTTTTGATTACATCCATCATTTTCTCTGTTTATCACAATAGCCACACTTAACAGTTCTACTCAAGAAGATTACGCTTCATGTGTAAGTAATTGCAGAATTAGGACCTTTTAGGTTTTGCTTCTTGATCTAGAAACTGCCTATTCAATTCACATAGAACTGAATCAGCAGTCAATGAAATGAGTGTTTAAATTCTGCTGTCACTGAAAGCTTGGCAGCCCAAGGGATGCTGATAACCGAGTTTCAGTCCAAGCACTCTGGCCAAGTCTACTGAAGTTTTTCAGTCTGTGCTATCTATCTTCTCCAGATCCCTACTTAGTGCCATTGCATCTGACTGGCTAAAAGTCCTTGTTGCATTTACCCTCACAGCATGCCTCATGACTGGGCAAATGTTTGTATCCTCTGTTACAGAGGAGGACAAAGGTAGATGGACTAAATAATGCAGGCATCTAACTTTGCTTCTTCAAATTACCACAGAGAAAAAATATGCAAAATAGGTTCTGAAAAGATCTCAGAGGTTATCTAACCTATCCTACTGTCCCAGTCCAGCATCAGTCATACCTCAGTCATTTTCATCTGATAATTCTTCAACCTGTTTCTTAAAACCCTCCTTTAACTGAAATTCCACGGGATGCCAAGACAATTTTAGTGCATCACTATCTCCTGTGAAAAAAGATTTTCTAATATCTGAATGAAATCTTTCTAAAATTTTAAGCCTTGTCTTTTATCCTCTGTAAAAATGGAGAACAGTTTATTGTCTTATTTTTTCTATCAGCCTCATGTCTTTAAAGGCTCCCCTCTGGCCTGTTTTCTGAGCAGACATTTCTCCACCTCTTTGAGCATCACATTTTCTACTTTTCTGCTGATCCTATGATTCTATGAACATCTGTCCAGTGTGGCAGAACTCAGACTTGGATATTCCAAAGTGATTAACTAGATTTTTCTTTCAGCTTAAATATGCAAGTATCCAGTATATATTAATGATATCGTTACATACCTAAGCTGGGTTGCTATTTTCATGCCTCACTGTCTCAGATTAAAGCAATCAGGCTCTTGCAGAACTAAGTCTTGAGTGAGAAATGGAAATCAGAACTTGTCATAGTAATAGCATGAAAACTGAGACAAACTATATAATTGGGTACAAAAATATGTTAACTACTAATAGGATATTAGTAATAGTTCAGTATATCAACATCTTAAAAATCAATCAGTGAATCTTCTCCTGAAGAAGAAGGTATTCTGAAGATAGAATAAGATTCTAGACCTATATTCTCATGCAGTTACTATAAAACTTACATGCAGTCAGGAGGAGATTCAGAAAGGAGATTCCCTGGAAAACATGAGCTCAACAGCCAGAGAGGCTTGAATGTTGCATAAGAAATGCATTGACTCTTAAACAAAACTGCACTCAACTATATAATGGATATATTGACTACAAATTGCTAGAGAAATCTGTCTCTGCTGCAAAGAAGGAATTATATTACAATACTGCATATAACATCTATTCTGGAAGGTATGATATAAAATTTAACAGTTAAAACAAAAGTCCTCATGTGACTTAAGTCAGAGGGCAAAGGTTCTACCAGCAGTGCTCCCCAAAATCTATCTCAAAGGCATTATTCAGGATCCACCCATGATAATGTCTATTCCCTGCATAAGAAAATTGATGCAAGGATGTATTATAACTTTCAGCACAAAGTGATCACAGCTTTGGAACTGCAGCTGTTCCCGAGGCTGCCTCAGTGGTCACAGGTACTTCTCTGGAAGGACCAGGTGTCTTGCTTATACATATGAAGGACTGACTGCCTTGCTTTGAGTAGCCTCAGTAGCCATTTATGCAAACTGAGATCAGATAAAAGCTACAAAGAATGCAAAATAATGAAAAGGTCAGTTTTAACAAATCTGTTGGGGGAAGACAAGTCAGTACCACTCAGAATTTCTTCCAGGGGTGAGCATGTAGTAGTATCATAGAATCACAGAATATCCTGAGTTCGAAGGGACCCCCAAGGATCATTCAAGTTCAGCTCCTGGCCTGCCACAGGACAGACCCGAGAATCACACCATGTGTCAGAGAATTTTCCAAGAGCTTCCTGAACCCTGCCAGGCTTTGTGCTGTGACCTCTTCCCTGGGAAAACCTGTTCTAGTATGCAACCACTCTGGATAAAGAATATTTTGCTGATATCCAACCTAAACCTCCCCTGACACAACTTCAGGCCATTAGCTCAGGTCCTGTCCCTGGTCACCACAGGGTCTGCCCCTCCTCTTCCCCTCACGAGGAAGCTGTAACTGCAGTGAGGCCTCCCCTCAGTCTCCTCCAGGCTGAACAGACCAAGTGACCTCAGCTGCTCCTCATATGGCTTGCCCTCAAGGCCCTTCACCATCTTTGTTCCCCTCCTTTGGATGCTCTGTAATAGCTTAATGTGTTTTTGATATTGTGGTGCCAAAACTGCCCCAGCACTCAAGGTGAGGCCGCCCCAGTGCAGAGCAGACTGGGACAATCCCCTGCCTTGCCTGGCTGGTGATGCTGTGCCTGATGCACCCCAGGGCACAGGTGGCCCTCCTGGCTGCCAGGGCACTGCTGACTCAGATTCAACTTTCCACTGACCACTCCTCCTTTCCCAGCACTGTTCTCCAGCATCTCATTCCCCATTCTGTACATACATCCTGGGTTGCCCCATCCCAGGGCCAGAATCTATCACTTGTCTCTATTAAGCTCCTTATGTTTGGTGATTGCCCATTGTCTTGTTTGACAAGGTCTCTTTGTGGGGCCTCTCTGCCTTCAAGGGAGTCAACAGTTCTTCCCAATTTAGTATCATCTGCATCTTGTATACTATTAGGTAAAAAAGGGCAATATAGAAAAAATCTATTCCACTGTAGAAAGGTAGAGCCCAACCAAACTGGTTTTTTGGGTTTTTTTTTTAAATAGAGAGATGTTTTCTAAAGTGATAATAATTGAGACCTTATGATTAGGTGGCAAAAGTTAAATTCCACCATTGTCCTTGGCCTTTGTCATCTCATTTTCTTAAATTTCCACCTGTCTTGTTTTATCTTATCACCGAGACTGGACAGTAGGTAGATATAGATTTTAGGTTACTTTCCTGCATTACTTTGATAATAATTTACTTAAACAAAGTAGTCACACACAAAATGATTTGCAGATAATAATAAAAATATAATAAAGAGTCACAGAAGCAAATATACCAAGGTTGATAAGGTTTGTACATTTTCAGGGGTATGCACTTTATTTTAAAAGGCCCATCCAAAAGCAAGATATGTGGAGATGTTTACAAAACAGGGAATGTTATGTTCAGATTCTCAGCTGGTGTAAATTATCACAACTTCACTGGAATCCATGTGGCTACACCACAGCACATACACCAGCTGGAACTCCGAGACATTGGTCATGTCTAACCACACATTTATTAATGTGGATAGCAGACACTGCAGGGAAATAGTGTATCACCTAACTAAGTTCCTAATGACATCTAACAAATACACAGATGTGAGTACATTTAGAAAAAACTGCTCAGAACTGTTATCTACTGCTTATTTCCAGGACTCAAACACAAGCTTTCTGTTAAGTTCAGAAGGCAACTGAAGGCAACTAGAAATCCTGCTGTGGATGAAGAGCAGATATGATCTTTGGCTTTCAAAATGCGATTCTGAAAATAATGAACTGAGATTTGATAAATTAAAGGGAAATTACCACCTCCATCTCCCAAACCCACTTTTTTCTGTCGGCACCAGATCTTCTGTCTCCTTTATTTGCCTTGTTATATCACAGAGTTGCTAAGGGATGATGAGGAAAAATGACTGGTTCTTTGCTCCTTTTTGTTTTGTTTTGTTGGTTTTTTTTTTTTAATTACAATAATCTATTGATTTGCCTTTTCTTAATTTTCAGGGTTTTTTCAGTTTAGAAATATACCAGATATGAAACAGGATGCATGACACCAACTCAAAATTCATCATCTCCTATGTCATTAACTGATCAAACTGCATTACAACTTCTGTGTTAGTAGGCAGGTCTACATAAGAATGCCTTTAAGTGATCGATCTTGAAATTTGTTCTGGCATGGGGTTAATACAAAACTGTTGTGGTGAACCATGACCAGCCCCAGGGCCAGCCCCAAAAGCCTTAACAGAGCACCCAAGAGGCTGTGATCCGTGCTGTACCTGTAGCTGCAGCTCTCCCTTCCCCCTATATCTCATATGCAGTTGTATTTCCAAAGAGTTCTATGTTCTTCAGCAGCTAATTGGTCCATGTTACTCCTCCCCGCCTACCCCATTTCCCATTTGCTGTAACCCCTTTTCCCCACCCCGGTAACACCCCCGGCTGATATAGTATCAGTTACTGTGTGTGTTCCCCACCTGTTTGTTGGGGTACAAAAGCACCCTGTGCAGCTGCATGGTTTGTCTTTCCTCCTGGGTTTCTACCCTGCAATAAACTCTCTTCCCCCAAGAGAGTCCCTCCACTTTATCCTGCCTCCTTCGCGCGCCAGCCATTGGGGAGCCAGGCGAACATGAGCGGGTGCTTCGCCAGCTTCCCCTGCACCGCAGTCGGACTCCATCTGTCCCGCTCAGGGCAGGCAGCAGCTTGCTTGGTACCAGGACAATGCGCTAGCCCGGGACGGTACTGCAGCTCAAAACATTATGATCCACACTTTACATTTCACTGTACATTAAGCTTGCCTAGAAAGAAGTCAGTATTTCAAGTAAGAGGTCAATTATATCCTCCTAGGCCGATGTTGCGGTGGCTAAGTCCACTTTACACTCCCCAAGTTGCCTTAAAAGTGGTCTTTCCTTACAACACTGTGCCAGAAAGTTCTCCCTGTGTCTAGATTCTGCTGGTCACTGGCTCTCTTCCCCCTCCCATCCCTTTTCCCATTGGCCCCTGTTATGCAATTCAACCTCTCCTCTGCCCCCTAGCCCTCTGACTACTGTTTTTGGATGCTCTGCCCACCGCTGGGAGTTTTCAGGATAAAATGGGCGTGGGCTTTCAGTTGTGGTTCTTTCTTGCCTCTGTTCCCTTCGGGGTGTTGCCATTAAACACCTCGGGTTTGCATGCAGAGAACCCCTCTCGCCTCTTTGTCTCCGTTCGTGCACAGACTGTGTGTGACCACCTGCGAAGGTGAGATTGTGTGCACGCGGAGGTGCTGGGAGAGCGCCGCCTAAGAGGTCCACGAGGGACCCAGTAGGGACAAACACGGCATCGATCCACCAAAGCCCTCCCTTCTTTAGGCCACCACAATGGGCTGCCAGCATGTCTTCCAGTAGAGGAAACTAAACATATACAGAATGTTTTAAAATAATCAGTACTTTGGGAAAAGAGAATTTCTGCTTGGAAAATCTTTAGTAAAAATATTTGTGGAAACTTTATTTTATCAATACTTGCAGGCACTCTAACCTCCTGTGCAGTACTGGACTCAAGGTGAGGCAATATGGGGCAAAAAAAAATGTTCTTCTCCTACACCTCAATTCTTAACACTTGTGGAAAAACAGAATAATAGTAGCTAATTGCTGATCTACTTTGTTTCTTTCAGGTTTGTACTGTAGGTAATTTAAACAGCTTTCACCCTGACCTGGTGACCCTGCTACTGACTCTGACTTCTCCAGATTAGGAGGATGTGTGGTGTCCGCAACAACAAACCAATGGATACATGGTACCAGGGTATCACTGTCACCAGTGGTTTATACACATCTGGAGTGTTGCCGCAGGTGTCCTCTAAAACCACTTTGGTTGCTTTGGTCCTCAATCCCCACTTTTATCACACTAGAACTTATACTGGGAGTTTAAGTAATGTGTAAGCCTGAAGAGATGGAAGAGAGAACATTTCTTTAAAAATATTTGACTTTTGGATCTGATTTTTGTTCATGGGTTTGACATATTTTTGCAAATCTGCAGCAATATTTGAAGACCCATGACTTTGGTCTTGACTTGTGGCCCAGTGTTGTCATTTCAGTTCTAGGCAAGTGATGGGTGTTCATTGGTTATTTAAAAGCATTTCTTGAGGGTTGAGAGAATTTTAAGCAATCTATATATGAAGAGCTTGATCCAATTCCTTTAGAAAATCCTAACATGCTGATGGAAAACACATCATGTAGACAGTCTCAAACCTAAAGGCATACTAGCAAACTGAAAATCCCAGAGTTTGTGTGTAAAAGGTGGAAGCCAGAGGGAAGGTTCTTAAGGACAAATTTGGACTGCAATGCCTGTGTCATTTTGGTGTGCAAGTCAAGACAAGAGTAAAATCACCGTTGATACACTAATGTGAAGGTGAATGAGGAGTTTTGGAAATCATGTGTGAAGTATATAGCAGTGTTGATAGGGGTGTTTGAGAAACACTGAAGGTGTTTTACTGGGCATGGAGTAAGGAGATAGATGTATAGGCTTTCAAAATTCAGTTCTTATTGAACAGAAATTTTAATGGAAAATTTTCACACTAACTCAAGATCATTCCAATTTTAGCTTTTTAATCCCAGGCAGTGGGACCACCAAGGCTGCAATGAAAGATAAATGTGCCTTGACAGCAGAGCTATCAGGCTGCTTGATTTTCTCTTTTGATAGGTTTATGTTTCATGCCAATCAATCCAGCTCTACTGTGCAGCGTAGTCACATTACGTTCATAAACTAATCTGCTGCCAGCCTAAAAGCACTGAAGGAATACAGTGCCCTCTAACTAAAGCAGGAAAAATAAATTAAGTGTGAGGATGGGAAAATACTTTTAATATTTTTTTTTCTTCTGTAAATGATATTATCTAATGGTTCATATATTCAGATCTCAGCCATTCTGATGATTACACATTTCCCCGGGGGGAACCATATGCTTAGTGCACTCACCTTGGGGTTTCCCACTTACTCACTGCAAGAATAAAGAAAAATCTCTCTGAGAAGATGTCTCTAAGGAGTGAGGTCTCATGGTGAGTGATTCACAACAGAGTACATTCTTCTGTTGAAAAAAAAGCCACAGACAACAGCAAATATTAGATCAAATGTTGAAGTAAGTTCATAATTACTAAGCCAGATTCTCATCTCAGTTAATAGAAATCTAAGATTAGACTGTTTATTTGTGTGCTGAAGCTGCTCTGGATTTACTCCATTTTAATTAAGATCAGAATCTTACTCTCTTTGTTGGTTTAGAATTTTTTAATAGCTAAATAATGTCTACATACAGAAAACTGATGAATTCATTTCCGGCCCTGTTCCTTTAATAAAAGCTTCAGCAGCCCTTAGTACCTTAATCTCACTCCTGGAATCAGGACAACGCTTTGGGGGTATACCTAGCATATGCTGCAAATCAAGTTATCTCACTCAAACGTAATATTGTAACAGCTCTGACTTCTAATAATCAGTGAACTGTAAAATCTCAGTGCACGTTATCTCAAATGAAAATTCCAGAGACAAAACCAGTTTGGAGGTTAATGGGATTATCTGAAGTCTCAGGACGAAGGACTACAATATAACTTTATGCTGGATCTGCGATACTGGGTGGAATAGCCAATTTGATTTCTTTTTTACGCCTCTCCCTCTCCCACTCTTGCTATTTCCCTAGGTTCTATGAAATAATGTGAGGCTTTTGACAGATACTCTAAAAATGAATTCTGACAAGCTATATGCAATATAATATAGCTTCTTCCTCCATTTTAAAAACAATTCTCCTTCTGCGAACACTCACAAACATGTCTAGTCCCATTGCATTGTTCCAGCTGTGCTCAGCTATCCGAGTGAAATGGAACTCATCGTGTATCATAAATCTGAGTCACATCATGGTCTGATGGCCCTGAGTTTATTTTAAGGAATAGAGGATAACAGATGAGAAAAGCAAGCAAGAGTCAATAGTAAAGGGAGAGCAACTCAGAAGCATTGCCCTATCCTGCTCCCAGGTCATCCTCTGAAATACCTCATGGCTTTGGGAAAAGGAGTCAAGTCAAAATTTTCTTCAAGCATGGCAGTGGAGTGTCCAGCTTGGGGTATCTGAGCCTATTATAACTTGAAGGATCAATGAGGTTGGGCACAGTTTGGGAGTATACAGGCAGACTGAAACCTGTGGCTAGAAATGGGCTGGAAAGAGCTAATTACCTTAGTTAAAAACTAAGTTGCAGTAAGGTTGCTAGTTTTTCCTGGTAAACACATCTAGTAGTTGTTTTTAGTGCAAAGAAGAAACAGTAAAAATTTTCTATAATTAGAATAGCATCTGGTTTGGCAAGAAATATCCTGTGAAGGTGAGAATAAGTGTCTGAAGAAATAGAAAATCTTCTACTGCCAATAAAGGTAGTTTCCACATTATTAGCATCTGATGCCCTCCTACCCCTCCTTCCCCTACACCCCAGTGCAGATGGTTTCAGTACCCTTACTTGTGACAAATGCCCAAGCATTTGTTCTGTGTCTGAATTCTAGATAAAAGAGGGCATACAAAAGCTCTCCGATTCTACAGAAACCTTTTAAAATGCAGTGAAAATGACCATCAGAAATTGCCCAGCCACCATCTCAAATTATAAAAACCAGATAAGGTACAAATTAAGTATTTTGTAGAATCCAAAATGGATTTGAAGCAATGCACTAAGGTTTTGACACCAGAGACAGCAGAAGTTTAAACCTTTTTCCCTTCCTTCAGATTACATCTGTCGATTGATTACATCTCTGTCAAATGACAGCCATTGACAAGGTCCAAGGCCTACGCCAAAACTCAGGGTTTTAGTACTACAAAGAAGGGTCCTGCATTCCAGCCAGGACTGGACTTGAGCACAGCTGTAGCAAACCTGCGCACTAAGCATTTAAAGCCACCGGTACCTTGGCTTCATCTGCTGCTGGGGTCCTTATCTTCGGCTTGATGGGCCAGTGTTGTCAGGGAGTCAAATTTCAGCCAGAGTTCTCAGTATCTTCAACCAGAATTATAGTATCTGTACTTAAGGGTACCTTAAGGCTCTGAAGAATAGAAAATGAACTGCCTTCTTTGGAAATACAGACACAAGCCTCCATTTCCTTGTGATCTAAAATCTCGGTAGGAAGGTGAGCACTGACAAGCATTAGTGTGAGAAACTCTGGCAGATAAAGCAAATGGCCACATTATGGTATATAAAAGCATACTTTTTGATATCAATTTCAGTGATTTAGGCAAGGTGAACTGTGTGCAACAGCCATTTCTGACTCTCCCTTTCTCCTCTGAAGCAGAAGCAGCGTGCGTGCAAATGTAAAGCTCGGATACATATAACTATTTTCCGTGCTGTGCACATTTGCATTTTTTAGTAGCAGCCTGTTTGTCCTTATGTCTATGTAAGGCAACAATATCTCAGATGTCTCCAAATGTCCTCTCTGTGGAACAGGAAGCAGCATAGCTGCATCAACATGGCAGAACTAATCAGTCTGGGCACCGTGCCCTGCTGACGCAGCTCTCCTGTTTCCAGGACCCCAGCTAACAACTCTGCAAGGCACTAGGCACATGCTGCTGAAATTCAAATACTGTAGTCATGGGGACAGACAGAGAGCAGCAAGAGATAACCTGACTTCACAGGCTAGCAGGTCAGGCACATAAAGGGAAAGAGGAAAATTTATCAAATATTATGCAATTATTATTTTTTTAATCTGAAGGAAGCTCTGCATGTACTTCACCTGGAACCTTCCCAAGAGGTTGTCCAAGCTATTAGGTTAGGATTAGTGTTCCAAGTGCTTTTTATGCTCTTGGTCATACACGCTACATCTATACTGCTAAATTTAACAGTGCCAGGACCCTTTCTTTGGCTCTGAGATCAGCATCTTGGCCCAGATGTGTCCAGGCGATGCTTCCAAAGTGTAGCTGCCTTCAGGCAGCCTACTGGAAATAGATGCCAGCCTGTGCTTACTCCAGGGAATTGTTCGGAGGACACTTGTTAACTCAGGTCAAAGTCATGCTGGGAAATATGCTATGAGTATACAGATGGTGTCTGAGCCCTGGAACTGGTTAAGTTGCTAGCATAGGTGCTGCATTGAAAAATGATAGAAAATACTCAAAGTATTTGAAGAGTGACTGTCCAGCTTCTTCATGGTAAGCATCAAAAACAGCATGTTCACACTAATTGCCACAAAACCCAGTGAAATCCAGAAACAAAATAGCAAATGTAAAACTGTGAATTCCTACCCTGGGCTAGACTCAATGCTTTCTGAAATGTGCTGAGTGCATCTGATGTTCTTTTGAACTCAGGAGACAGTACTTTTCAGGCTTGAAATATTGAGACTATATGAGCCAAGAATGATTCACACTATCAAGGACCTAGAAAAATGGAGAACACATGAGAATATAACAACAAACTGAATTTGGAACACTATCACTTTTGGTCCCAATGGGAAAAATTAAAGAGGTTGCTTACACCATAGAAATTCTGTAGCATAAAAAAAATCAAACACAAAATCTACAGTCTCCCAAGTGATTTTTTTTCTCTTGTTCAATGCAGCATTTTTCTTTATAGTAAATATAAACACAACTACTAATAGACCAGCAAGTTATTTTTCTTCAGACTCTATATGAAATTCACAAACAGGATTATGAACTAGATTTAAATTCTCTAGCAACCTACTTAGTATAGCATAGCTACTTTTTTGTAGTCTTTTTCTTTTCAGTAGCCTAAGAAATCCTAAATTAAACATTACCCTGACTCAGGCTTCTATTTAACTCCATGATCTAGACTGCCATGACCATTATAAGATAAGCATTTTTAATATCGATATTTTAAGGAGACTCAATATTCAGTATTCTAGTGCACCTGGTTAATACACCCATTAGGTTGAGTATAAAGCCTTTTTTGTGCACCCATGTGTGTTCTGTATTGCATGAGAGCTGCAAAAAAGACTAGAGGAGGCTCACAGGAGTGGTGATCGTATACTGATGTGGCATTACTGTACTCGCTTGCCATAGGGGAAAGAGGAGGAGCACTGCTGGGAAC
This sequence comes from Corvus cornix cornix, assembly GCF_000738735.6. Taxonomy (NCBI): domain Eukaryota; kingdom Metazoa; phylum Chordata; class Aves; order Passeriformes; family Corvidae; genus Corvus; species Corvus cornix. The sequence continues at coordinate 101,352,180 of NC_047056.1, read as the reverse complement.
TCCACGCTCCCATGCCTTAAAGAGCAACAAGGATTCTGGGCATCTGGACAACATATAGAGCCTTCCATCAATGTAAATGTCTTTCACAACAGCTTTGACCTATGCTGGAGTCAATTTTCCTTCTCTCTCCATTCAGAATCTGGGGTACAACTATAAGATGATGTAAAATGATCAAAACTCATAACATCCTTGATGGGGCTATTCCATGCTTTTCTGCATTCTTTGAGGTTGTTTTACACGCTTTTTTTACAAAGATATTTTCTCAAAATCTGAGCACAAATTCAATTGGATGGCAGAAATTACTCTCTAACTTGCTTGCAGTGAAACTGTAATGAGGAAGTCAGGTCATGAGGGACTCTGAGGCAGAACAAAAAGCAGCAAAGTTTCCTCAGTGCATGTAAGATGTCGAAAAAAATCTCTCTCTTTTTCCCTGCTTCTCTCTCTCACTCACATCACATCACAGTGACAATAAGTTGTGGCACAAACTGGAATATCAATAAATCCTTCATCAACCTGAGGCTGAAATACAGCCAGCTAAAACCTATTTTTAGCCTACCTTGGACACCAGCCAGAATGAAACCAGCAAGAATAAGACTGCAATAAATGCTAGTACAGTAAAGCTGTAGATAGGAAAAGGGGACTTTAAATCATATGCTGTGAAAGTGTCCCTTAGTGAATCCATTCTGAGAAGATTTTACTAAATGGAGCCATCCTCATTCTTGTCATTGGTATTGCCTTGTTTGGACTTAGCCCTGGTTGATGGTTTTCAGCCCACCTTTGAATATGCCAGGCAACAGATACCTTTATGGAGCTGAAGATACTCCCTGCCAAAATGGCAAAGGACTATAAGCTGCTTTTTGAGAGCCTGATTATAATAAACTGTTTCCTAAGGCTGTATCCAGTTCCAAAATGCCCCTTATCCCCCACCACACATGCATGTACAGACACACACACAGACATGTTTGAAATAAGAAAGTCGAAGAGAAGAGAAGAGAAGAGAAGAGAAGAGAAGAGAAGAGAAGAGAAGAGAAGAGAAGAGAAGAGAAGAGAAGAGAAGAGAAGAGAAGAGAAGAGAGCCACCTGGCCCTGCTCCCTTTCCTACTTGTGTGGTCCATCTTGGTGTTCTATATATTTCCTTGGTTGTACCTGCCTTTTCTGGCAGCAGGACTACACAGCTTTGCTATCAAGGCACCTTCGCAGCTCCAGAGTGGTTCCCTCCTGGGGAGGGACAAGGCAGAGGGATTTATCATTAAAGAAGGAGGTGCTCTGAGGCAGCTCACAGCATCCAGAAACTGCTGTTATGAAACTGGGCATTGGATTTACTATTCTTTTTCAAACATGAAGGTCCAGCTTGTCCAAAATCCCGTCTCTGACAATAACCAGTACCAGATGTCCAGAGGAACAAGACTAACATGGGGTAATTAAAGTATATACTAATCCTTCCACTTCTCCTCTTCATCCTGATAGCTAAAATTTGGATTAAACCCTGAAGCATAAATTTCTTTTCCAAAGTTTTGTAGTACTAATTTTCACAGCTCTAAAATTCTTGTGATATTCAGTTCTTTTTCACTGCTTGTGAAATTCTTGGTCTTAAAAGCATCCTAAGACAATGAGTTCCAAGGAGCATGGTTACTTTATGTCCTAATTGTATCCTTTGTAATTTTAAATTCTGTTCAGTTTTCACTAAATCCATGTTTTGTCTCTTCATAATTTGATGGGGAGACAGAAAATCCTGATTTGAATTCTTTCAAGATCTATCATTTCATTTAATTTTTGTATTCTTTAGTTTTTCTTTGTTTATTGTTCTGCTTTCCAAATAATTATAAGATTTTTAATCTGTTTGTGTAAATCATTGTCATGCAATTTCTCAACTCCTTCCCACAACTCATATTCAGCAGTAGCATTCCTGATTGTCTGGTGATACTTCACAGATACTCACTGCTCTGAATGGTATATGTTTGCCCAATATTTTACAGTGTTTCAAATTCATGTGCAAAAATAGGATTTACTTAAAGCTACCTTTAATTTTTCTTTTCTAAATAATAAACTCATTTGAAAATAATCTGATTTTACTAACAAAGTAACATTACAGGCATAATATACTGCCCTCTCTATGTAAAGAATAACTCCATATAAAAAAACCTTTCAAGGACTGATACAGGCCATTAGTAGTGGAATGTAAAAATAAGGCAGGAAATGTCATGTCATTGTTGCAAGTCAGGTAATGGTCACTAAAACCAGTTCATTCCCAAATACACCTATTGTAAGCAGCAAGACAAGGCAAGAGGACAAAGATAATGGGCAGTTTAGTATGATAGCATGGATCGAGCTGAATGATTTTCATCTGGAATGCATTGATCTCAGAAAGCATTAGAGGACTCAAAGTCCATCCTCTTTACTCATCTGTGTGAGTCATCCTCATTAAATTCAAAGGATCTCAGAACATCTGTGTAACTGTAAATTGAATTTCAACACTCAAATGAGCAGTGACTCAATACAGCCTTCTATGCCTGATACCAACCTGGTAAGTGAAGAATTTCCTGAAAGCAACAAAGCAGTACAGAAATTTGACTTAGAAATGTCAGACTCAGTATATGACCGGTTTAAAAATTAATTTTCTTCAGATTAATAGAATACAGCTTTAAATATATTTCAAGTATTACAGTTATCCAAATATTAGTATAATTAATTTTGTGCAGAGAAGATTAAACTTTTTGTTTTCTCAAACATACAAACAAATAGAAACAATTCAAAATGTTCAACAGAAATATACAGAAGTTAAGGATCTAAAGAAAAATGTAGTACTACTGAAAGATGACCAATATTTTTCAACAAAAAGTCCATGACATTAAATGAACGAGAGGTTTCACTTTAACATTCATCACATTTCAGGGTTGATTTCTTGCTGAAAAAATTGTCAGATAAGACCTGAATGTAAAAGATGTTTGTACTTTTGAGTGTTAATATGCAATAATCAAAACATTTGTTAGTGCCAAGGGATTGGATTTGTAAAAGTATTTAGATCTAAACATCAAAATGCTGGTTCATGAGATCTTTCTCAACTCTGAAATAAAAGAAAGTTAAGTACTAAGAATCCCTCTGAAAATCTCATATGTTTTTGACTGGGTTTTTTTTCTTTATTTCACCTGAAAACTTTTAATATCTTGTCTGTTATAAACAGAGCCACAGTGGTCTTCAGTGTTATAAACTTTTCTTTTTTTATAAAGTTGAGCTCCTATTTTATTTATACAGTTCATTGTATATTCACTCACTACTTTGACCTTGGCTTTTGGTTCACCCATGGATGAGGCATATGTTCTTGCAACTAGCAAAGCTTATTCCTGCCTATATGCATGCAAGGAAGTTAAACAGTGGCAGGGAGCACTCTGCATGCTGGAATTTGGTCACCTGCAATCCTCAGGTGTTAGACCATTCCCAGGTATGCTATGGCTTTGCTTTCCACAGAGACTAAACTTGAGTTCAGACCACAGACTCTTTCCTTTAGGCATTTTAGACACAGCCACGCCACTGCATAAGGTGAATACCATGGGCATGAGCTTTATGTACAGGGTGCACAGAAATGTCCTGGGCTCTGCGAGGTGCTAGGCTCTGCTCATGAGTTGTAGGATTGTCACAGTGAGATTAGAAACTGGTGGCGTTTTGGGTTTTTTTCTATTCCTCCTATCTGAAATTTATTTATAACCAATGCAAACTGTACTAGTACTGCAGGAAAAAGGGACTGGCATCCAGTTCTCTCTGCTTTCAGAAACGTGCTATAGCCAGTAGAGAATCGTGTGCTCTCTGCACTGTCCCTTTTGCCCTTTTGCTAGGTATTGTCCCCATCATCACTGCAAAGGTGATCAAGCCCTGACTCATCAAGCTAGGTATGGGATCACTGGATTGAGGAGGGAAGCAGATTTACATTTCAATCACCCCAATAGGAGAAAGCTCCAAGGCTCAAATATCTCACCTCTCACCTCTTCCTGTGACCACTGCTGGGCACTCCCTCTGGTTTTTGCTCTGTGCTCATCACTGCCCTGTGTCTGCTCAGAGCATTTCTGGATGCAGGAGAGATTCCCAGGACCAAGGGTTTAGATATTCTTCTGAGTGCTTGCTGAACTGCAGCAGAGAAAAAGCAGCATAGGAACAGCTGCAACCCCTCTTTTTACTTAGACGTATAGATTTCAGGGAACTCCATTTTCAACACCAGAGTTTAGGGTCTGGCTCTAATGCAGCCATTTGTAATGTAACTCTCATCTTTGCTGCGATAGCCAGAAATCTCTGAATTCCTGGCTTATACTCCTGTGGTTGGTTGTCCTCCAGCATTATCCTTTGGCTTCCCTAGTTCTATGGTGTCAGGACCAAGTATTTCAGAAGGCACATAGAGACCTTGCTCTAAGGTTTAGTCTGAGAAGGAGTTCTGTACTTTCAATTATTCAGGTCCCACTCCTATACAGACTAAGAAAGCTATTGTCATGATGGCCACTTGTATTTTGTCGTGTTTCTTGGTGGATTGTCATATGTAAGGCTGCATGCAAACAGAACAAAACATAAAAATTATTCTAGTGTAGCTCTGAAAAATAAAAACTCTTTATTTCTCCTGTTGCTAAAAATGTGAAAATACAGAAAATGACAAGCTGATTGTGAAGTCCTAGCAAATCTTCACCCTAATACAACACATATTCAGATATATGCATCATTTAATTCTGACAGGAAATGCTTTTCAGGGCTCATCCATGCTTGAAATTATTCAGTTTTGTAGAAGAAAAACCCTGTTTATTGCAAACAAAATATTTCCTCATTTTTTTAACTGAGAAAACATGTTGTTTGTTTTAAAAAGGGCACAGTTTTCTGTGTCATTACACATGCCTTAAACCATGGAATGAACATTTTTCTGACTGTTGTTTTTGGTACTACAAAGTCAGTAGTGATGACATAGCCATTTCCTGCATAATAAAATCTATTAGAAATGTTACAATATCTGATGCAATTAAATAGTTAGAATTTTAGCAGTATATCATCATTTACAGCTGTTAAGGGTAACATTGGAAGACACAATTCTGTCCACAAACTAATTGAAAATTGGAATATGTTTTCTCCAGATATCACATTGGGTTAAATATTGCTTACTGGGGGAAAGTACTTTATACACCCATTGTCATTAACTCTTTCACTTTGCATAATTGATTTTCAGATACTTTGTCACTTTTAGAAAAATTTTGGAATTACGAAGGATTTGTTTTGTCAATGTTACATTCACGGGAATTGAAGACTCTCTACATAGAAACAGTTTGCCTTCAAATACCTTACTTCCTATTTTGCTTCTGTGTGTTTTAGCTAACACAGTTACTCTGGCCTGATTCAGCTATTTTCTCTGCAAAATGTTGACATTTCAGAATCCTAAACATCACTAAAATTGTGAAACTTTGTAAGAGGCTTTATATACTTTATCTGTATAAAAAACATTGTGTCCCAAAAGCTGCAATGGGTGCAGTGAAAGGCATTAAGAACTCTCCCCACACCATAATTTTCTCCAGCCCTTAAAGTCAAAGAGTTTATATCCATTCTTAATTGAAACACTGGAAATAGAAGAATGAATTCCATAATTTAAAAAAACCTTGGAAAGACTTCAGGAATTAACCAATATAGATCCTGATAAAAATTCTTTTCAGATTAATTGCGATGGAATGAGTAAAGAGCTTTCTGGCTGGGTTTTTTTTTTTACATACTTGAATTGAAATGCAATAAAAATTATGATTGAAAGGTAATATTTAAACATAATTGTGAAATTTACAATAACCAGATTATACATGGGAATCCCCATATATATATATATATATACATATATATATATGTAAAAATACAATATCTGCATTTCCAAATTATGACTATTAAGATATATGTTGACTGTGTTTTTTCATGTGTTTATGTGTATGTATTCATTTTTTTCCACCCAGGAAAGTTGACAAACCTAGGAAATCTGACTAATAACACAGGAGAAATATCCACAGCCTGGGATCTTCTGTCCCACACATGGCTTTGAAAAGAGATTTGAAAAGTTCAGTGAAGATAGAAGTTTTTGTCACCTGAACCCTTAAGGCAAGATTAGGCCAAAAATTTCTGCCATTAATATTTGATAAAACAGCTCCCCACCTTTATTGCAGCTCTGATGAAAGTGTGTCCAGGTGAAGCAAACCCTGTGATGTTGCAGATGCAGTTTCTAGATCTGTGTAGCAGAATTGGGCTACAATAATGTAGTCTGGAAGCAATAGGAGGTATAAATTACCATGACTCTATAGTGCTGATTGACATGATTATGTGAGAGAAAAGATAGGAAAGATCTATTAGGTCATCTTGTCCATTCCCTATGATACATTAAAATGTCTCCAAAGGAAATATTATAATGTGTTGTGACAAGGACCTGGCTATTAAAAATGCTATTAATAATTGCTATGACATTTTTAATTCTCTTTGCTTGGGTATTTTTTTTCTGTGATTTGATAATAGATGCCTTGCTCTTTTAGAATGTTACCAATACATGCAATATGGTTGTATTAAATGTAATCAAATGTCTGATTGTCAAACAAAATTATAATATATCAAGTGAATAATTTTTTTTGTGTTACCAGTGTGTCAAAATATTAGTCTATTAACAAATAGTAACAGCAAAATTGTCCAAAATGTATGTTCTTGGGTCTGATCTCACTTCTCATTATATAAAATAGAAAGGAACTTCTAATCCTGCCTGTTGTCCATTCTCTATTTTATGGAACTAAAATTTTCATGGCTTTAGGACTGAGCAGGATTTGGGGATGTGCACCCTGCATCCAGAATGAAAAATTTGACTATTACTCTGTATTTTCAACTTCTTCTGTCACCTACTCTGTCCATTTTGGTGGTAGCAAATCCAGACAGTGCTACAAAAATCACCCTAGAAAATGTTGGTCAAGCTGCTGTTTATTTTGACAGAAAAGATTTTTACTGATGAATGACCCAGCATGCAACCTTTGGCCATGCATCCTTGTGGGACTAAGACTTGATCTACTGTGCACACACGTGTAATGCCACCAATTCCACATGGCTTAGCAGATGAGACGCAGGTCTGGGACTTGGGTTCAGGATCCACAGGTCTATTAACATCCTACCTGCCATCAGACAAGTCACTTAGTTCCTTTCATGCAGTTGTTTCCTCTCTTAATTTGTATATTCCTTCTATTTACTGTGCAAAGTCTACATCTAAACTATGGCCAGTCCCTGGGTAAGGTGTGGGCTGGCACTTTCCCCTCTCTTGCCCCCAGCCACTGCTTGCTGTGGTTCCTAGGGAAAAGAAATGGAATCATGGGATGGTTAGGGTTGGATGGCACCTTAAAATCATCTAATTCCATCCCTCCTTGCATGAGCAGGGACACCTTCCACTAGACCAGATGGTGGAAATACAGGGATGAGTCCATTGCATGTTCCAGTTGATATCCTTGTACTGGCAGCTGAACATCTGGTGTGGAGGGACATTCAGATCACATCTGGCTGCAGTTTAGCATGTCAAGATGATAGTCCTTGGAGTTTTGTATTGTAGTGCACTGCAGATGACTAACAGGACCTTCATAAACTGACGTATTTCTGTCACAAGTTCTTCAGTGCATCGGGAGGAGGTACAGGGCCCCTGGCCAAACTGGATTACCAGAGGTTTTCCTAAGTTAAGCAGGATCAGTGCTGCCTCTTTTCTTTGTAGTCTGCATTGTTATTTGATCCTTTTCACTCCCTGATGTAAATTAGAGAGATTTACACATTTTATGTGAAAAATTGGATGGATTTCTATGCCAATTTCAATGAATAAAAATTTTCTAAAATAGTTTTTGTTTTATATTCTCACCAAATAGGAAAGCATAATAACCATAAATTTAACTGATGATAGCCTGATAAGGTACTCTTAAATACAAAATATAATTTTATAGAAGAAGTGTGTGTGCATTTATGTGTGCGGGGTCTTTATTAATATTTATGAAATAATTAATAGATGCAGCTAAATTAATTAATAACTTATTTTAGAATATATTTTATAAAAAGCATTAAGCATGAATCGTTAACAAGCAATGTCACCACTAGCTGTTTAAACAAATTTTGTAATGTAGATTTCATTAAAAGCAAGCACATGCCTGATTAATATATGAATTCACATGGTAAGATAGCATCCTTTAACGTATAATAAAGTTATTAAATAATAATCAGTTGTACAAATTGATATAAAAAGACAGTCTGAAACTGGAATATAAAGGCATCTGTAATGGAGTAATCAAACACTCTTGGTCTAAGTAGTTTGGGAAACACAAAGAACAGTGGAAAATGAAAGAGCACAGCATGAATACTTTGTCTAAAATAAGTACTAAAAGTTCATGCATAGATATCATCATTAAGGGCTGAATTAAGTAAGTTATGTGATGGCTGGTTTCTTCATCTTTTTTCTAGGCAACAGAGGAGGTGACTGAAGACAGTAGACAAGGTAGGAGCGCTAGGTGCCACTTGGGAGAGCATCTCTGCTTCTACTAACTACCCAGAAAGTCTATGGAGGTTATTATGTAGCTGAAATACACGATTTAATTACTTTGCACAAGTCAGATGCTGTGATTTCTCTACGAATCATCAACTGCCTGCAGAAATTGCTCATAAACCCACTATTTAACTAGATGCACATGCTACTTTATAAGTATTTTTCTGTGAGATAACCATGCAGACTTTTGCAGACATGTTTTCTAAAGCGAGCTCTACATGCTGGCTCTAAAGCTCAGTTTTAAAAGCCGCAGCCAATTTTATTGGTCGAGTAACTTTGAAGACCAATTTTTATGAAGGATTCTTTCAAACTCAGGCTGTTAATTTATTACATGCTGATCAGTAATATGAAAGAACTCTGTGTTTTGGAAGTTCAGTGGTTCTTAATTATGAACAAGCTTTGAAGCACCCTGCCATGCATGACAGACTTCCTGATGCCTCCTTGTCTCTCTTCCTACAGCCTGGGCTCTTCCCTCCAACTCTCATGCTGCCTGGAAGGGGTTGCCTTTATCTTCAAGCCTTTTTTGAGTCATCTGACTACTGAAAGATTAAGAATACAGAACTAGACAGATTCAGAGTATGATTTAATATGACAAATCATATCCCATACAATATTGCAAAATTAGGGAAGGTTAACCAATATTTATGTCAGTGCTAGAGGAATCCATACTGTGTGGGTCTGTCTTACCTTCAGCACAGCAATTAACAATTATCCATTAGAAATACAGAGCCAATTTCTGATCCTGCAGTATTTGACTAAAAATCCTGAGTGCATGTTAGTGATGCATGATGCATTAGTAACTAATCTGGCCACAGGCTGTGGGGGAATTCTCTCAGAAATATGTATCTGAACAACCCCAGGTTATAAATCACAGAGTAGCAAACTTCTTTCATTGGAACAATCAATTAATGGGGATCCTGCAAGGACAGAACAAACTGGTCTAGGCATCCAAGTTCAACTGAAAATCAATTAGATTTTAAATGACATTCTCACAAAGTGGAACACTTTTGGTTTCTAACTTGCAATCTGGTGGTGACAAAGACCTGGATTCACTCATTCTATCTATGCATCCAGTATAAGGTCATTATCTAAGTTTCATGTGTAATTAGCAGAGAAAGAAACAAAGACTGAAAACCATGGGATCAATATCCCTCTGAAAAATCTCATCTCTTGCAGTGGCTACAGAGGTTGCTTTGATGAAGTGCACTACTTCTGGATACCACAGATGGGCAACCTTCTCCCTTCTTGCCTTTTTTTCATTGTCCAGGTACAGCAGGAAAATCAAAATTCATACAAATCACCTATAATGGAATGGTGCTTTTCAAAGAAAATAATTTGGTCACTGAAAGTAAATTTCCAAAATGAGATGAGATGTGATGAGGCACTGCTTAGAGCAGGAGAATAGGGTCAGAAGTTTGCCTTTTGTCAATCATATTACTTTCTTCCAGCTATTTTTCAGCATGTGAGAAAGGTTAGTCCTGCACTAAAGGACTTGGGTCCTACATCTGAGCATTTCCATCTCCTAATTGTTTTCTGACTTAGAAAGACTGTAATAAATGTGAGGAATTCAAACATGACAGAGATGAATGCTGTGTCACAATTTGTCTGGATAGATATTATAGTAACTTTGAAAAGATTCCCTCTGGACAAACTCATGCACTTTTATGAGTATTTAATTTCTTTATTTCTCTTCCCTGTACCTCTACCTCTAAGCAGTCAAAAAAGTAAAGACTGAGGAATAAACCTTTTTCTCACATATTAAATTTCTTTTAAAAAATATTTTCCAAAACAATTGCATGAATTATTCATTACCTCTCTCTCTTTGTTCCTAGTAATATCAGGTTCCAGAGCTCTGTTTGTTTGGGAATTTTTATCCAGTCCTTTTGGTACTTTGCTCATTTCCATTGATGGGATGTTATTTATTTTGCAAATTGAAATGCCTGCAACTAAGCCATTAATCCTAGAAAGGCTTTGATACAATTACTGCATTTTTCAGAATAGTGGAAATGCAGAAAACATCTTTCACCTGTCTGAAAAAGGTTGTAATGCTTAACTACTCTCAACATGCATCAGAGAGCTACAGTATACTAGCCAGCAAGAATCTGTCAATATTTGCTCCAAGTATGGGCTAGGCCTAGAAATACTCAATGAAACAAGAAATCCATGTGCAGCCTTTAAACCAAGGCCATGAGACCCAGTATTCCTCCATGTAGGTGAGTGCTGTAATCTCTAAGCTACAGGGTCACCATCTCTCTTTCTATCTCTTGGGAGGGGGCATAAGAGGGGCAGCTAAAGAATCATGCATAATATTTCACATAGAGGTGTACAGTCTTCCCTCACTCCCCATTCCAGCTCCCACACCACAGACTAATGATTAGGGCAGGCTCCTATCCTGAATTGTCTCAAAGAGCAGAGAGAGCAAGTCCTGGGCTTCACACTCTCAATGAACTGTCCTTCAATCCAAGTTCTCACACAGATGGGGACTAGAGGATGCTGTTCTGTTTTTCTCACCTTTCAAAGAGAAGAGCAGCCCCACTATGACTTTTAAAAGGAAGATTACAATTACCTTTTTGAACCAAGGGCTCCAAGGTGCAACGCACTCAATACCAGATTACAGTGTAATGCTTTTTTTCTCATTATGGCTAAACAGAGCATGAAATGAGCGAATTCAGACACAGCTCTATGTAATTTCATTTTTTCAGAATACAGAGTCATAGGGCATGGGTGTAGGAGAGCAGAGAGATGCTCTTTACCTCTACCTCTACCTCTACTCTGCATTACTGTGTCATGTAGAATAGATGAGCTGTAACAGGGAGGACCATATCCATCAGAACCAGGAGTCAGCTGTAGCCCAAAAGGGACTGACACTGTCATTATCATCTGACAAATAGTTTTAGTAGGAGCTGCTGCTTACAGTAGACTTCCAGATGTTGGGGTTAAAAGTTATCCTACAGAAGAGCATGCAGTTCTCCAGGTTGCTGGGCTCCAAACCCAGCTGTGCACATCCAAAGCCTTGCCTCATTAGCACACTAAATAAGTAAAACCTTTGGTCAGTCACCACATTTCCTCAGAAGAGTGGTTTAAATGGAACACAAGCTCCCACTGCAGTGTCAGGAGAGATGAGAGCATTCATTGCTGGCTTCCTGTTGGTGTCATCTGCTCATAAACAAGAGACCTGCTTCCCTGCTCTTGCAGCCAGACACAGACCACTCTGGGGAAGATGATCTGGGATTTCAAAGCCTGCAGCATTTGTAAAATAAATGGAACTACTGTACAAGCTCAGTGAACAGTTGTACCCTTAACTTTCCTGCATTTTTCTCAAGTTTCAGAGTATTGAGTTACAGCTGTTATCCTGCCCATCTCAAAAAATGCTTTTACTTATCAATATATCAGAGGGGAGAAATAAGTCTGATCCTGACCCTGACACTGCCCCAGGCATGAGGCCCATGAACCAGAACAGTTTTTGTCTATCAGGACTCCAGGCTGATGCAGGGCTTTGCCAAACTATCACAGCTGCTGTCAAACCAATTCCAGCCCCAGCCAGGAGCAGCCATCTGGGAGGCACCAGGACTGCCCCAACCCAGCCATCAGGCACTTCCCTGGGTATGGGGACAGGCCAAAGCCAGGCCGGGCCCATGGCCAGGCAGGGTGGGCTTTGGAGAGCAGCGGCATCACCGGGTCAGGGGCAAGCAGCCCCAGGGGCTGAGGGCTCATGCTGTTGATAAACAGACCCTGAACCTGTTGTGTGCAACTTTGTAAATGTTCAGCAGATGCAAGAACTAATTTACTTGTGCTACTTCAAGTGAAATAGCCAAATTCTAGTAAAATGGTCCCTTTGAAAACCTGGCTCAAATTTGACAAAGTAATAAAACCATCATCATTTATGTCCTGCTATCTCCTCCCTGTCTTTTTTCTTGATCTCAGTCCAGAAGAAAGAACGAGTAAACATAGTGAACACATCATCAAAATTCTCTCATTTACTCCTTGTTGTTAACAAGAGTGTAGGGAAAAACAAATGAGATTTGGAGGGTTGCAAATTTTTAGGCCTGGAAGAGGTAAGAGTTTTTCTCAAGATAAAAACCACTTAGAGGCCATCATGTCTGTGGACAGGAATATAGCTATCATCCATCTGCTACAACTCAGAACAAACTGGTTGGAAACTTAGGAAAGGAAATCATAGCCCACATAGTAATAAGAAAAAATATATTACCCTTGTGTTCAGCAATTCCTGTTCCTTGCAAGTGCTTTGGAAATGTTTCAGGTTTAGGCATGTTCGGAAGAAATGTTAAAGGTATATAACAAATAGAGTCCATCCCTCTGAATACAAAAATGGGAGCCAAAGGTTTTAGGATTAACATTCAATTGATTTTTAGCTATTTGGGAATGATTTTCAGGATACAATAGTGTTTGAATTTCCCTTTATTGTCAAGGCATTCTAAAATAGAACAGTTAGAGAAGTCATTAATTTGGTGCATCTTCAACTGTTTATTTTTCAAGGGTGCTCAGTATCCTGCCATCAGAGCAGTGGCTGTGCCATGTTAAACACTGGCCTTGGGTTGTTGTAAACAGTTTGAATCACTGAATGGTTTGGGTTGGAAGGGACATAAAAGATTATCTAGTTCCAACCCTCTAGAACCTTCCATGGTCCAAAATGTCACAGGCTTTCTGTAGATATTCTGTTTCACCTGTAAATCCCATGTGGTTGTCTGAGATACTCTCAAGATGTCTGTTTAGGGAACTGAATTGTGCCTTTACCATCATGAGCATTTGTCATTTCCTGAAACTCTTCTGGCTGTGACATGAAGAGCAAGTCATTTGCAGGCAGATATGAACTCTGACAATTGCTAATTTCATTTGGAGAAAAAAATTTAAAAGTAGGAAAGGAGCTAGCAGGATGTTAGAATTGTTTTAGATGATTCTTATACAGGCATTAATACTGGAAATAAGATGGGCTCCTGAAAAGAGCACATCTCGCTTGTAACTAAACAAATTGTAAGAGGCATTCATGTCTATTGTTAGCAGTTCCCTGCCTGTTTTGGTAATTGCAGAGAGATCATCCTCAGCAGACACATGGCATATCCTGCTCTAGAAAAGCTAAAGCCCTAGCTGATTTCCTACCTGAATGACCTATTCATAATGCCTACTTAAAAAGATGACTAATGATTGGCACCAAAATCTGTCTGTGGGGTTGTACAGATAAGGTTCTTCACACACAGGAATATTGAAAGTCAGGCTCTCACTGCTTCTGTTTCAGCAGTTGCAGGGCTTCCTCAAAATTTGGTCTTTGCACTGTAAGGAGGGTTTGAAAACAGAACCTCCAGATTAGTGATGCAGTAAATATATTTCTTGTGCTTCTAAACCACTGAATTCTTACAGGCCTCCTAGCAGAAACTAAAATGAATAAACGTGCAGAATGTGCTAATCTACAGAACAAACCATGAGTGGTAATTTATGAATCTCATAAACAGCTAGCGAGCTGTTACTTTACAAGCTCTATTTTGAGGTTTCATTATCTCACAGAGATAGGCAAATCTGCAACCTTTCACTCATTCAGCAATCTGCAGTGCTTAGTTGTGCAAAGTTTAGGAGTTTGAGTAAGAAGGTGCCACTTAAAACAGGCAATTGTTAGGAAAAGCAGTGTGCTACACAATTAGCCAGAACACTATTGCAAGCAAGAATCTGCAGCAGTAACTTTCAAGAATAGCACAGGATGCCTCAGAGCAGAAATAAAGTTTAGGCAAGCACAAACCACAGTGAGCTCAGTTTTGTGGTCAATATTAGCACACACATTCTTCAGCCAAACATCTCAAATAATCTTGAGAGATGTAAGGAATTGTATCATTGCTTGTATCCTTGAGCACCATAGATGTCACTAGCAGTCATCTTTGATAGTCTTGAAAGAGCCTGGAGAGTGGATGGCCTTTGATCAAAAGTTATTAATTGCATGTTCTGAGGCATGTTTCTGACAGAGCCTGCACGCTTAAAATGGTCAGATTTTTTTTTAAAGGACACAAGAGATTTCTCTTAGATGTTGTCCATGAAATCAGAATTATACTTCTTTGTGAGGCTACAGAGATAAGCAAAAGGTCAAGGATGGAGTCACATAATCTGATATGATATTCTGTGCACTACACCACATTATGCTAATCCAAACTCACACCTGGTGACACCTTATTTATTTCAGCTGGGCAGTACTTTTCTGGATCTTCAGACACTCACTTCTATCTTCTGCTGAGGCATTGAATAGGAACTGTCCAGACAAACAACAAAAAAAGCAGTTCACAAGCTCTGAAATGTTCATGTGATTTTCAGTCGAAAGGGATTCTATGTATTGTGCCTTTATGTGTGTCCATGTTGTGCGTAGCAATACGCAGATATGCACACACATATTCATCTGTATACCACATTAAAGAGCATTTTTTAAAAAATTGTGTAAAATACAGTTTATCTAGCTGTGTATAAACTAAATGAGAAAAAATATCAACAGCTTATGTGTGCAGTTCCTGGATTTACAGTTGTTCATTGGCTCACTGATGGGTGGGAGCACATCTGCTGTTTCTATTCAGAGTTGTTCATGAGCTGTGTGGTCTAACCCCCATAGGTGGTGGTCAGGAATAGCAGAAAAGAGTGCTTGACTCACTGAGTAAAGATTCCATTTTCTTTTTAAGTCTGGGTAACTGAGTTCTCATCAAAGTGAGAAACTGACAGCTCATTGTGAAATTACTGATAACACAAACTGGTCTTCAGTGTTTTGATTCAGCTTTCAATGTCACTTCATAGCTTCAGCCCTCCCATTTTTCTGATCTTCTACCTCTTCCACACAGAAAGTGTCTTCATGTTGGATTGTGCAGCTGGCTTAATGAAATGGACTGATGTCTACCCATGTCTAAACCCCTTAGATACCTTTTACATATATTATACGTTTATCTTGCCCTTCAAACCCAGCCACTTCTACACACAGCCCTAGTGTCATCTACCCATCAAAGGGAGAGGGTGACATCAAGAAAGGATTATCACAGACCTTCTTTGGACCTCCATCCCTGACACATGGGAGACTGCCATGTAGAGTCTTTGCTGGCAGCTCTGGTGCTCAGGACCAAGGGTTCAGGAAGATGCCACAAAAGTAATTCCCAGCTGGGAGCATGCATTTCACCAGTGATGTGCTGAGCTGGTATTCCAGGCAGTGTGTGCAGCTTCTCCCTTGCTGCTGTGATGCCACAAGTCAAAACAGGTATTATATGGCATATGGGACCAAGAAAATACTCACTGTAATGCCTCAAATGAAGGCACATGAAAATCATTGATAATGAGAGTGAAGCAACTGAGCAAGTCTCACCCACAGATCAAGAGAGCTGGCAAAATTGGGTATGAGAAGAGAGCAAAGTCACCAAAAATTTCCTTAGGTTAGGTTTACACTTGAAAGAAGATGGAAGATTATAGCAAGAAATAGTGCTCTCTCATGCAAGAAATTTATAGAAATTGGCCTTGAATGTTCAATGCATTAGTACTGCTACACAAAGGGGTTCCTGGAGAAAATCTGTCATACCTGGAATTTTGCTAAAAAGAGTAATGATAAAGAATAAAATGAATAAATAAATGTTTTATAGATATTCCGGTCCCAACATCTAAATTACTTCTAGCCTTCAGCCTTTGCGTGCCACCACAAAAGTCCAGGCAAAGTACAAATAAACTGGTAGTGCAAATAAAGACCTGTTTTGATGCTGAAAATATCAGTTTGAGGTTGCACTTTCAGAAATTCTTACTATCACTGTGGGATAGGACTTTTTGGAAGAGCAACAATCCTTCTCCAGGCAGATTTTCTCAATAGATATTGAAGATTATACTGTTCAACATGTGAGCCAGGCTCTACCTCTAATTTTTCAATGTATACTTACATTAATAGGATGCTTTAAAAATATTAAAATGAAAATTATCCCACCCCAAACAGCAGGTTCTGATCTGTTGTAAAGGAAAGCAAATTGTTTTTTCTCTTTTCTTTCAGGTCACCAAATTCAGGCCCTGAATCAGTAAAGACTCCATTTTTTTATAAATCAGTGCATAGTTTCATTACCCAGTGCTGTACTTCTGGGGTACAGCAGTTTGGTAAAGGCATATATCATTTTTGAGCTGCAGAATATTTTGCCACCAAACAAAACCAATTCCATTATTTTGGAGTGGTTTTCACCTGTATTTTGATTTAAGTTAAATGTGTTGGAAGCATTCGATTTCTGCTCTTAATCCATTTGAAATGTATCTCCTAGACAACTTGCCAACCTCTTGTATGGGCTTCACTGGTGAGAAATTTGTATTTAGTAAAACAACTGTAACAAAGCAACTGTTTTGTGGTCAGGGCAGTTATATTTCTGTCAGGTTCTCTCTATATTTGAATAATGGCTATCTTTCACTTCTGCATTGAGACATTTACTAAAATCATAAGGATGGTCATGCTGTGACAGTCCTCTTCTTATCTTTTGAGGTTGTATATTCCCCTTGTTTCTATAACTATTTTTGCAATGCTACAAGATAAAAACATTTGCAATATCACTGTTCAATCACCTAAAAAACATTCAGACATAGGTAGAAGAGTAGGTCTGACCATATAAGAATTTGTAGAATAGGCCCTTAGTCTGTTCCAAACAAAATTAAATCAAAGAGCTTACATCCTGATGCAAATGCTGTTTCTTTGTTATAGCCTTGCTGTAACTGCTGTGAGAATGCTGTGAAATCAGGTAAGTGTAATATAAGACCTGGATGAAATTTTCCATTCAAAACATCTTTTCTGACCATCAGTAAGTGAGGGACTCAAGGGTGAATAAGTCATCTCTCACACCAGTTTTCCTTCTGCATCCTGCAGAAGCTGGGGAGACTGCTTCCAACCTCATGCTTGAGCACTGCCCCCAGCCCTTGGACACTTCAGCTCTAAGGCTCCACCTGATCAAAATTCTCCTGTCCTCATCTGGCCTTGCAGTTCCATAAAGCAAAGAAGACATATAAGAATCGGGAGACCCCCTTGTCTACAAAACCCAGGATGTGACTGTTCAGAGTAGTTTGGACTTTCGTTTGAAAATTTTTATATTAAGTCAATATTTACACTTTTTTCCCCTCTCTTTTACAGTTGAAAGTAATTTTTGTCATTCCAAAAAACTAAAATGACTAGGAAAAGTTATTGAAGACTTTAAAGATTTGTTGTTGTTTTTAAAATTTCCTTTAAAAAAAAAATTGAACAGCATTCTCAAATGAAGAAAATGTTGATTTTGATTTCAACCAGAAATATCTCTTGATTGAAATATTTAGGTTACTGGTGGAGCTATTCAGGAAAGCCTCAGCAAACGCATTTGTGAAAGTCTGTGACTTAAAAAACTTCTGTGCTTTATGTAACTTCTGTTGTGTAAAACCCAGCCTTTCTGTCATGACGATAATCTACATTGTCTCCTAGAGTCCGGGTATTTGGGTTCAAGTCTTCAGGGGCTGGATACAGTGAAGTAGTTTAAATCAGCAGGACCCTTCACATGCAGTAAGTGAGATACCTACATGGTTTGCACAGAATATTCAGAATATTGTTCTAGCAAGCCGTTCAAGATAAGACCACTGTTTTAAAATCTTCAAAGTTGATTTTATTCAAAAGAACACAGCTAAAAAAGAGACTGCTCAGAAGCTCTTGACTGCAAATCTAATTGTTACTCCATCTTGTGTGACAGTTAAACTAAATGGCGACACACTGGAACATCATAAAGTAATCAATTAAACCATGCTTTCACTGTAGAACAGCAACAAAAATCTGTAAGAAATTCAATATTTGCCAATAGCTAATATTCTCCTCTTCCTAGAGAAAGCATCAAATTCTATCAGCAAAGTAAAAAATAGTAATTGGTTTACCTTTAGGGCTGGCAGCTTCTTAAGGAAGCATATTGCAAATGAAATATTACAGAGGGAACTCATCTAAGAAAATGAAAAGATAGAGCTGGTTGTCTATAGAAGTCATATATTAAAATTGAAGAGAGCTCAGGAGGAGCTCTGTTGTTTTCAGCAGAGCTTCCAGTCTTACTTCCACCATTTACTACAGTCAGGATTGGAGCCACCTCCCTGAACAATGGCAATTCAGGCAGCTGCAAATTATATCACATGAGTCACCATAAAACCATGACTGCTGAAATTCTCTTGAATGTAAATTCTTACCAGTAGTTCTTAGTACCTTTGTAGACAAGAGGAATCCAGGAAAAAAATAAAAAAAGAAAAAGAAAAGAAAAAGAAAGACTTAGAGACTCTCTAAGTAGTCCAAATGTAGTTGTCCAAGTGTCCATAATGTAGATTATGTGACTGTTAACGATTCAACCAAGCATCCAAGTCTGGGAAAGCTCATCTAAATGACATTGGGGACTCTGCTCTAATTTATCATAATGACATCATCACCTTAGGGCCATTTTCTCATTTTCCTTTCATACCTTTTGAAGCTAAGGCTATTCCTGAGGGGAAGGAGTTATATGAGTAGTTGATAAAAGAATGAGAATGTCCTGTTTTGAGGTAGACATGAACTCTCTCAGATGTATTGCAAGGGCCTGTTGTGAGTGTGTTCCCTGAATGTCCATCAGCATCAAATTCACAGCACTAGACAGAATGCCACAGGGCTTTCTTTACCCATTCTTTTGGAGTAAGCAGCTGTTACCACTGCCTTTGACTATGTTCTTATAAAACAGGTCCTTAGTCTTCTGTGTCTTCAACTTGTTGAAGTGCTATTTACATTTAGAGAACTGGTCACATTCCATCCTTATATCTCAATGTTTACAGCTTCAGTCAGGATACTTTTTCTATTTTAATTTTAAACTTACATCTCTGGCATTATGGTACTGAGGCTCCTGGTCAATGCAACTGTACAGCAATTTGAGGAAACCTTGAAACCACGAGGAGTTTCTCTAGTAATACTCAAGGGGAATGAAGTACAACCCACATCCATTAAATCCATTAAATGCTTGACCATGAAATCTCAGAGAGCTGAATTTGAACTTCAGTCTACAATAGGAAGCAAAACTGCCCTTGTCTCAAAAGACTGCAACACGGGGCTCTTATCCCTCCCACCTGCACTGGAAGCTGTACTAATGTATTCTCAGATACTGAGATCCTTTAGGAGTGTTCTCAGCTGTGTCACAACACTGAAAAAATGACTGACCATAGTTAGTGCCCTAGAAATCCCTATAGATGTGGTGTTAAAGTGCAATGACAAAAGCACAAGCATCAGTCTTACTCTTGTCATGCCTGTTTTCTAAAAAGTGCAGAACCAAAATGGACCATCAGTGCTGCTGAGAGTTTTAGTTCAGTTATGCCTGTGGTTAACCTGCAGAACTTCCATCTGGTTTCCTCCTATAACTTCTCTGCTTGATGGGAATCATAGCTTCCAGCTAACTTTCAGAGCCTGCATGTCACATTTCAGCAAATCATCTCATGCCAGGGGTAAGGACAGAGCATATTGTGTGTCAACGCTGTAAACTGTAAGCGAGTTATTGGTATGCAAGGTGCAAATCATTGCCTAAAGGTGATTTTAGTTTTATGTTACAAATCCTCCAGGTCAAAAATAGTACAGAGGTAGGGGAAAAAAAAGTGAAACTCAGCTATCTTCATTTAGTTGGCCTTGTTTTCATCCATCTGGACTTTTAACTTTTTGTATTTTATTTTATATTTTATTTTATTTTATTTTATTTTGAGGGCTCTGAACTTCAAATCTCTTCCAGTGATTTATTATTGATTTAATGTATGTTTAAATTTTACCCTTCAAATAATCCTTCTGAATGTCATAGGCTGTTGTCCCTTCAAGCCAAGATTGTGAACCAATATGCAGGGATGACTGTACTTGACCTAGTTAGGGCTGAGCTTTCTGTTACACAAGACAGAAAATAAAGTTTGATTATTGCATACTCTCAGGCTCACATAAGACTGGCATTCTCTTCCCTCACTACAGATCAGTCAATGATCAGTCATTGTATAAATGATCCAATTTGTTTGCACACAGCAAATTTGAGAAGAAAATGTCAGAGATGCTGCTTTACTTTTTGAGGCAACACCCTTTTTTTTATGTTATGTTATACAGCACCCAGTACTAAAGGTTCTTCTCTACAGCTGTGACTGTTCCACAACATTGCATTATAGCATTTTCAGGAGCAATGAGCTTGGGATGGCTTCTTAGTTTGTTTAATATGCATTCTGGTCTTGTCCAAAGAACTTAGCTCAGACTGAGCTTTGTTCTCCTTGGTATTAGAGGCTCATGTATATTCATGTATATAAATATAAATATAAAGTACCTATCCCAGTAAGTCAATAATTTAAATGGCCAGATTGATACCAAAGAGGTAAAAGAACATATGTCAGTAATTTCAAGAAACATCATACTTCCATGCTTTTATATGCATGAATCCACTGTGTCTTCAAAAATTACACTTGTGCAGAAATGTTTAAAATAAAAAAATTCATGGTATGGACATCCTCTGTGTGCAGATCAAGAGCACTCCGCAGGGTGGATGCACATTTCAAAAGGTGTATTTAGTGTTTATAGAAAGCATGGGCACAGCAGAGCACCTATACAATGTCATGGCTCACCGTCCTCTGTTATTACACATGAATAAACTCATACCTTATATTGAACATTGTTTATTACATGTTCATACAGCCCCATGGAAGGCACCTTCCCTCACCATGTCATTAAAGGGTAAGAGCAGAAATAGACACTCCTCTGTGTCCTGTATCTTACCTCTAGCTTGCAGAGGCTATAACAGATCTCCTAGATAACCTGGAACCTTCGTTTGGTGCTTGATGAAAACATCCATTGACATTGCTATTTCTAGGTGAGTTTGTAAGCCAAGAATTGACATCCACAATCAGGTTTCTGGAACTGATTACAGTGATACCAAAATGAGCTTGACTCTATGTTGTCAGAGCTGTTCCAAGTCTCTTGTTGTAATATGAATTTGCCCTCCAGTTTGTTAACTATCTTGCAGTGATTTTAGTAATGGTCAATGTGCTGGCTAATTCACCATTGCATTCTTATTTTTGCTTCAGGACATCTTTAGCTGTAAGACTTGACTCTGAAAAACCTCCTTAGCTTTTTGAATGTTAAGAAGCCAGATCAAATATCAGCATGCAGGAATTATATATTCTCTCTTTGCTCTGCACAGCTCCAGGGGCCCTATTCTCACAGTATCCTGTGTGTTGAGTTGCCACAAATATTATAAAATTATATCACTACTATTTTAAGCAGATGATGATGAATCATCTCCTGCCTTCCAACACCACTGTTTCCTTCAATATCAGCACTATCCAGCTCTCAAGTTATACTTGATGTTACAGATCTTACACTTCTGTTTTCTAGTGAAAAAGAAAATCTCTAGTAGGAATTCAAGATACAGCCTTGAATGCAACTAGTTTTACTGGTACTATTTCTGGCACAGAGAACAGCAAAAATCAAGTGGATTATCTCTCTTTAGAGATCTCAAAACAACTCCACTGTAAAGTCCACAATCAACCCTGCAAACAAGTCAATAGTCCCCAGGTGACCGACTAAATACTTCTTCACAGATTGGGAAGAAAGGGAAAACATTGTGCAAAAACAAACTTTGGGAAGATTATTTTCATCTGATGAAGTAAGACAATTTTAAAACTTCCCATGTGGCAAGTAGGCAGTTAGACTAGATGATCATTGTAGGTCCCTTGTAAGTGAACTATTCTATTCTATTCAAATTCTTAATGTCCCTATTTTCCTTCCTTGTTAGTCCACCTGAGTCTGAGCCCCACAAACTGAGAAGTGACTCATAACCCCTCATCACTCAGTAAGTGAGACGCCTCTCATGGACCTAGCGAGTTTGGCTGGATCTATATTAGTAGATTAAACCTGGTTGAGACTCCAGCTGAGCACTCACGCCTGATCTATGCTGCTGCTTGCCTGCTGTACTCCCAGTGCATTCTTCCTCCATGGCTAAATTGCACAAAACACCCAGACGGAGGTCAGGGTTCAGCACGAGCCAGGGACTGTCCCCAGTGTGGATGACTCTGATTTTGTTTAGAAGATGGTTTAGACTAATGAAAGTCTTTCCATGCTACTCGTCTTCCACCACATGTGGTAATCCTTAATTCACTATTGAATTATAGACAGAACCTAGAAGGCTTGTGATTAAAACTGTCCTGCCCTAGCCTAGACTGAAGAAGTCCCCTGCTAGCCATTAGTTCTCTTGATCCCCCAATAGCTACGTCTTCTGTAAGCCCCAGTCCCAAAAAGTACATTGTTTAGGATAAATTATTTGTTTAACTTAAGCAGAAAATAATTGAAATACTACTTCTCTTTTCTGGTGCTGTAGCTCCAACTCTGAAATGCAGTTGAGTTTCCATAAGGACCTCTCACTTGCTTTGGAATAAAATGAGTTTAACTTAGAAGGAAAAGATCATATTGTGAAATCAAGATGAATCTCCTACTGTTTCTTGTCTAAGCAAACAAAGGTTTTGAAAAAAGTTCACATGAGTGGGGAACAGTAGCTAAAAATAAAGGAACAACTTTATTACTATGTTTGTTATACCTCTAGCAGAAGAGAATGGACTCATAGACCCTGGGCTGCCTCCCAGATCTGGGGCCATGTGTGACAATTCTTTATTTCATCTTCACATCACACACAAATTAAGTGTTCTTGAAATTATAGGATTTTACTTCCTTGGTTGTATATACAAATCCAAACATCAAATAAGATAAACAAGTCCTAATGCAAGATTTATGAACACAGTGATTTTCCACAAATGATCAACAAACTAACATTGGGACTTCACCCTACTCATCATGGCTGTTATTTTGGCTGCCTCAATACTCAGTGGAAAGAGACAGGTGCATGTAAATGAGAGTTAATTCCATCCTGCTTAGACCCCTATTTGGAGAAGATAAAAAACATTCTGGAAATGGCTATCCATCTTTCCTTCTGGGGAAAAAATTAAATAACCAGAAGA
Source organism: Corvus cornix cornix (assembly GCF_000738735.6). Classification (NCBI taxonomy): domain Eukaryota; kingdom Metazoa; phylum Chordata; class Aves; order Passeriformes; family Corvidae; genus Corvus; species Corvus cornix. The sequence goes on along the minus strand of NC_047056.1, from coordinate 101,328,665 downwards.
AATCTTGTAAATTTTCCAAAAGTAGTTGATTATTAGTTGTTACCTACAGGGACAGTTTGAATAGAATAGCCCTTGAACTATTTACAGCCAATTTTCCGTGTGTCTGCTCCTAGTCAAGGATAAATGTTACCTTTCTTTTGTAAATGAGTTTTATCCACTATAGATAAAGTCCACTTAAAGCACAGCATTTGCATTCTAGAATACGTGTATCCAATCAGCTCTCCTCCCCATTGGAAATGGGTGGGCAATTTCCTTCCCTTTGACACAGACTGTCAAATTCAATTTTACAGCAAAATATCAATCTTCTTTTCAGGGAAAACATCAGATTTTGAAAGACCATTTAGAAGTTTTGGGGTGTTGAACTGGGACTTGACTCATTTTTCCCTGACACACACAGGGAACAAGGCTTAATCTCTTCAACATCTCACTTCTGGGAATACAAGAGTTATACTTGGTTCTGTGTGTTCCGCATCCCCTTTTGTGAACATTCATTTGCAAAACACTTAGGAAAATTCATTAACAAGGATATAAAGTCTGTTCACTGCTTCTTACAACAAACAGAATAAAGAAAAAGTTTAATAGCTTGTTTTCTGCTAAAAATAAATTGGTTTCCTTCAGCAGTCAGAATTCTATATGGAGTCTGATTCCAGTAAATGTACTGGTTAGAGAAGAGACTTGAAAATCAAGACTGTCCAGGTTATTGGGAATTCTCATGTCTCTTCTTGACCCTTAACATGGTTTGTCCTCACTGCTAAACTGAAGACTGCAACAAAACTTTATTTCATAGGTTATGAAAATTGTTCAGTTTGCTGTTATTTTTATTAATCACTCTGAATTTCTTAAATTAGAGCGCTACATTAAGGGCACAATATTTTTCCTGGAAGACCACAGGACTTTGAGACATATCTACTAAAATAAGCCAAGTCAGAATACAAACAGGTCTGTAAATGGAGCTTCCGAGTATTTAATATCGCCAGTGTTGAATCAGACCAAGGAAGAGCTAGCCTGGTTTCAGATGCTGAGGATTCAGTCTTTGGGCCGGTAGAAATACCATTCAGTAAAAGACACAAAACTCCCAGTTTGAAGATGTATGTTGCCAACATGTGAAGGGTCAGTTTCGGTGCAGTGGGAAGTACTTTACTCCTGCAGGTCACCACCTGCACATGGAGCGTTCTTAGATATAAACATTCCCACAGATCATGGGAACAACTTGTTTATGAGAAGAAACAGTGCACCCATTTTTCTCAGTCAAAAAAAACGGAAGTTCAGAGGTTGATATAAGTGTTCCACAGCAGGAATAAACTGTGAACTCCCTTTTACAATTTTTTTTAAGCGGTTTAAAGGAAGGATAGCTCAAAGAGCCAGTCATGAACTGTGAAGAATTTCTGCTGTAGGACAGTGTTTTAAATATGACCTATTCATATGATATAAAAGTCTTCACCACTGGAGGCAGTACAGTGGTCTATATAAAAAAGTCTTGTGGAATTAGGCAGTTTCACATCAAAAAATTAACAGCACAGTTACTGGAACTAACTGAACCCCTTTGTTTGCAGTGCTGGAGATAATACATGATAGAGCAAAGATTGTCAGCTCCCTTCCTGATCTGGTCCATATGCACTGGGACCAGCTAACCAGTGCCCTCAATGGCCTTCCCAACAGAGGCACAGGCCACTGAATATTCCCACTCTACAAACACTGCTGCAGATGTGTTCTGCAGTGCATTTTCATAGCACAGAAGTAGCACATGGCTGCTGCTATTGTGCGCCCAGGATAGATATTACAGAAATCAGACAGAAATCAGGAGTGAGGTCAACTGATGGACAAGTAAAACCTTTTAAAACCCCTCTCCATTCCTCATGTAGTATTTCTTCCAAGATATGATTGACTACGTATTCTTTTGAGCAGACCTTGCATGCCTATCTTTAACAGCACCATCTGGTGATTTCCAGCACTGTAGCAGGTTTTGCTTGAATGAACTGGGCATATAAAAAATTATCACTATAGCACCTGAAGGCTGTGTGAAGGTCTCATCTTTTGAGTAGGAACCAATTACATAGCTTTCCAGTACATAACAGTAATGCGTCCTAAGCAGGAGGAAGTGCCATATTTTTTGCAAACACTATAGCCTGTTCTGTAAAAATCTGCCCCTGGATGATACTGAGGTAACACAAATTGGGTGCATGTAGCTGCTGCTGTTTTGAAATGCTTCTGTTACATTTTGATATGCAAGTGGTAAGTATCTGTTTCTACATTTGAAACCTTGTGTAATATGCATAGTTTCTTTATGACATGTGATATCCTGTTTGGATAATTTTTTTTATCTCATGCCAGAAAGAATCCGTTTCAAGCTTATGGTACCAGACCAAAATAAAAGAAATTACGATGCCTTAGACACTGAGAAGAAATGTCAATTTTCAAAGTCATTCATTTAGATACAACTAAGAAATGTCAATATTAATTTGGAATAATGAGAAAGAATGATGTGTGGAGGAAATAGTCTACATAGGAAGTTCTGATGAATATTTCAGTGATTGGAATCAGTATTTACTTTACTTGGGTTAGCACTGTATGATATATCTACTAAGCAAATAAAAGTAAGTGTAAGGAAGCCAGGAAAAGCTTTTGTAAAGTTATTGCAATCAAAACGGCCAACCAGTTATTTTATTGACAATTTCTTGTGCTACATCTCTGAACTTCATGGCTTAGAGCCCACAGATCGCCCCGGGACTCCCATCCCCCACAGCGAGGGGGAAGGCTGTGCTGTAGGGGGTTCCACACAACAGGTGTTGTCATTATTTTTGCTGCTCTCTGGAATGCCCTGGCCTCTGATCGGAGACATTCTGGTTTTTCTTCCTCGCTCTTAAGCCCAGCCTTAAAGAAATATTCTCTCTATATAAGTATCTGGGTCTGCAACATTTTTAGATTATGTGTTATTAATATTAAAGACTCAGCTTATATCAGGTGTTAGCATGTTTTGGTGGAAAGGTCTCCTGCAAAAAAAATGTACTTTTGGTTAGCATATAGAGCTGATACAATCACCCTGAATTTGATGTTATCTGTGGATATCAGATGTACTCAGAAACTCCAGCCCATGGCACTTCCAGGCATTCATATCCAACGTAACTTGTGGAATATATAAAAGACTCTGATTCAAAGCATTTCACTTGGAATTTTTTGAAGCCAGAGGTTGAGATCAGTTCTTCAGATGCATTACTGCTAAGAACACTGATTGAAAAATAACAATGGACTTCAAAAAGCCTAGCTTTACATTTTATACTCACTTCTAGTCCCAATTTAAAATGTGATTCAAGATCTGTCTTGAAAAATAATCTACAAATGTAGGAAAACCTCTATGCAGAGTCTATAATTACAGCAATAAAGTAGAAGGAACTGCTTATTTTGTTGGTTTCTTTTTACAGAACCATTTCCACATCCTGTTTTGTGTGGTGGTTTTTCCAAAAAAAAAAAAAAAGATTTTACACATGGTGAGGAGCAGAAAATCCCCCATGGGTGTACGTTGATCTTTCCACGATGAGGGTGGGAAGTGAAAATGGATCCAAGTTCTCTGAAATATTAATGGCTGAATATAAACCACACCAACAACATAAGTCTCAATGACTGACATCCAAGTTAAATATGAAAAGGGGAAAAAAAGTCTGAGTCAAACCAACAGTAACTGAAGTGCGAACTGCTATTAGAATCAATAGTTGCCCCCAGTAGATTGAATGCATCTGTGCAAAAGATGTGTCTAACATGCCGCTAATGCAAAGCTGAGGAGTGAAGTGTGGCAAAGGACAGCTGTTCTGGAAGGATGAAGGCTACCTGCAGTGACATCATACCACTGGCCCTTTCCTTCTGCACTCCAGGGAATGGCCTGGTAGAGCCCTGCTGCTTTCAGATCTGGACACTACCAGTAGTGTTGACAGCAGTAGCTACACTACAGAAGGGTCTGGATGCTGAGATCCAGGCCACCACCTTCTGCCTATTATAAGTTCACAAAAAGGCACCAGGCCTTGTGTTAGATGCCTTCCTGAGCAAGAGATTTGAAGTCACTGGTAGCTGGTTCACCTCAGCTGAAACTGAAGTTGCTAAAACCATCAACGTTACAAACAACCCCCATGCTGCACAAAATAAAGTCAAAAGTGACCATCAGGGGATATGGCCAGTGGTAGGGTATGGCTACATAAAAAGATGTTCTTGTGCAAGCTGATGATTAGAGCATGGCTAACATATTCACCAGTTTCAATGGGGACGATGCACGCAGAGAGGCCTCTGCAAGTCAAGATACCAACAACAACCCACCCAAGAATCAAAGTCAATAATTGTGCCTGTTTTTCTTTATGAGGAGTTAGCCATCTCTATCACACTGACTTTATTGCCTAAATTATGTAAACATATAAGAGTGCAATGAAAAGAGGAATTAACTGTTAAAGGGAAAATTTCGTTTCCATTTCTCTTGTGATAATGCTTTATCATGTTACTTCATCTACTTGTTCTAACTCAAATTCACTGTGATAGCTAAAATTTCAGTTTAAAAATAAATATATTTCACAGGGGGAAAAAATAGAGAAGCTACATTAAGAACAGTCAAGCCGCAATAGAAAACATACAGTCGATAAAAAAACATGGTCCATTCCAAAAAAACCCCCAAAGCTGCTTATGATCAAGTCAAACACAATGCAATTTGAACTAAAGATTTTGCAAACAATACAATGCAGGTGAGATGCTGCTAACTTCAACAGGACTTTACAAGCAAGTACAAAAATTAATCAGTGTAGACAGGGCAAAGAAATCAGGAATGCTCAAATTATTATGCAATTCACATAATAAATGAAATACAAATAAAAAGGTTAAGAAATGAATGGAAGTTTTTAAAATATGGGGAAGACACTGCCTGCTGAAATAGTTTTACTTTATGACATTAAAATAATAATTATTATGCATATAAGCACATAGTTGCTAAAATGTTTCAGCTGCATCTGGACACTGTATTTATCTTTGAGAAATGGCACCATCATCATAAATAAAGATCAGGTTAACTCACAATTATTTTAGATTTGGATTGAATAAGTATTAACAGTTGCAACTGCAAAACTGTTTCCTCACAAGGCTGTATTGACTTACCAACCAACATTCAAGTCAGTGTCCCCATTACCTTACAGCCAAAGGCTAACGGAGGTTGCTGGGAATGTGGCTTTCCCTGCCCTTTTATTCACAAATCACCCAGAGGGTGAGAAAAGTGGGGATGTTCCCAATGTTACTGGTTGAGGTTGCTTTACATTGTATCATTGCTAAACTGTCCTTGGTATGGGAACAGGTTCCTAGATTATCCACCTGCTTGACAAGTGTCATCATTAGGTTAGAGATATTTTTGTCTTTCTCGGAGCCAGGATATGCCACAGTCAAGTAGAAGATGCTATTGCCTGATCATTATGCCACTCGAGTTCAACTCCTTACCCAAAATCAGACAGATAATCTACTAGCAAACATACTCCTCAGATGATTTATACAGCCAGCAGCCTGGACATACTTTGGGAAACAATTTCCTCCACCTTGCTTCAGAAGGTCTTTATTCTTATTGAACAAATGACCAGCTACTAGCAAAATTCAGCTCAGCCCTTCCTTTCACACCTACACCTTGGTGCTACCTACAAACTTGCCACTGGATCTCTTCTATCCCAGCTGCCCAAGAACTAAATATACAGGAACAGGGGAAAACATCAGCAGGTTCTAGCAGCTTTACAAGTGTTTCCATTATTTCTTCTGCATTTCTTGCAATCTAACAAAACCCTTATTTTTTTGAATGTAGTACTTTGTGGCAAGGCAAATGCAATTTGCTGAGGAGTCTTAGGTGAAAATCAGAAGCAGATTTACTTTTGGAACCTCCAGCCCAAATTACCCATCTTCACCTCCACTTTGACCAGAGAAACAAACAACAACAAAAAAAATCAGTCATGCCCAAAACCATAATTGCCATATTTTAATTTGTCAGAGCAATAGCTTAAGTGGCTGCTTGGTTGAGTCCTGCATATACAGTAGTACAGCATTCTCATTCTAACTTTGCTTGAGCAGTTATTGTGACTTTCAATATTAATCCTAATTATAGGACTAAAATGCTTTCATAAATAATTTTAAACACTGTTCAAATGACTAATAAATATAATGAAGAGCAAGTATAAAGCAGGATGTATCCAGTTAAATTACTCTTTGGTGTCCAATATCCATGGCATGTTTAATGATTACATTTCTGTCCATCTATAAATAATTATAATTATTTGCATTTATTACTATCAAACCCAGTAAAATTTGGCTAATTACTACAAACTGTAGTTAACATATTTTGAGTTTTCAGCAATAAGTCATTTCTTAATTTCTAATTATCACCATGTCCTTTATTTCTCTTATTCCTGATGTCATTTAGCTTTGATAAAGTGTCAGAAATAATTCTTCCAATGTTTCATAGCAATATATTCTCCTTCATTTAAACAGTGGATTTTCGTCAGTACATGAGTATGTCACTATATATTACCTGGAAAGATGTTACAGCCCATAACTTTCAGTGAGGATTGGACCATTCAATGGCACTGTCATAACCTGATAGCCCTCTTTTTCTTCTACATAGTGACAGCTGTCCCAGTGAAAGTCACTCTCAGAACAGCGTGTGAGCCCTGCTGTAACAGGTTCCCATTAGCACAATTCAATTGACTTCATTGGAATTACCCTTCATTTACAGAAGCATTATAGTAAGGTTTTTACTTTTAGAGCTAGCCTTGAAAAATGAAAGATGTATGAATTATATCAGTTGAAAAGCATTTGAACTGGTCAGAAATCCTCCAGCAGAATACTTTTATGCCAGGGAATATTGTTTCACAGAAATAAAAATGTTATGTGGAGACCTTTCAAAACAGCATGGAGAAAAGTTTTCCTCATGATCAAGCCTGCTAGATGGGCTTCCAACCTATGCAGCTTCTGGCCACCTCACCTACTCCCACAATAATGCACATGAGGGGCTGGTAGACAAGTGAGATAGTGGGAATCCTGGATTTCACCTCGTCAGGTCTCAAGTGCTGCACAGATGGCCTTTCAGGCAATTTTGTAGGCTCCTACAGCTTAGATGTTCCCAGTTAACAAGGCAACGGGAGTCTAACTTTCAAACTCATTGCTCCTCAGCACCTGAACCCCCAGGCTACTAGCACTTGGGGCTCCAGATCACTGCACAAGTCACCATGGCTGGTGACTCTGGGTCAGTCTATAAAAAGGATCACCCTTATAAAACCTAGGTTTACTTTAGTTGAAAAATTCATCATTTCTGTCATGAATCCCTTCACAAAACAGAATTGCATTTTCTCACATAGCTCTTATAGGGACTGCCATTGTGCATCAGGCTGTTAGAGCAGTGAATTGCAAGATTTGTTTTTTCCTTTTGTGCTGATCATTTTCACACATTCCAATTCATAGTCTGAACAGCCCAGAAGTCTTTCACATTTTGTGTGAATATATAGTTCAGGTCAGGGAAGTTCGGACTGTAAGGATGCACTCTTCAGAGCCTTGAGCCTTTTGATATTGTCACCTCACAGAGAGCCTGCAAAAAAATTTCCCATTCCAACTTGATTGTGGTTTATAGCTAGAATGAGATACAGCAGCAGAAAAGGGAGCAATTCAAGGTATTTTCAGACTGCAAATACCAGTCCCATAAAAATATGGAACATTGCTGAAGTTCCAATTCTATTCATTATAAAGTCTGAGGATTAACACCATTTATTTATTCTTTTCCCTTGAAAATGTTCTGAGCTGGAAAAATTCTTCATTTTGCTGCTCACCATTTACCTTTTCAGGGATTTGAAAGAGCTCTTGAAAGGGGATTCAAATTTCCCTTTATTGGTCAGAATAAAGATGTTTATTTTAAAAGAGAGAGGAGTTGTTGTGACTGATGTTAGAAAGAAGCATGCACGTCCATGCTAGAGTAGAGGAACCATTTGTGAATCATCCATTCTTACCCGAGTATTATCTTGGCAGTGCTACCAATTGCACAAGTGCTGGCCTTGAAGCACAGACATGCCCAAGGGTTAGTTTATTTGATACAGCCAGCTTTTCTAAAAATGTGTGTTTGCAGACTAGCAAGGTTTATATGCTCCAACAGTGTGTCCCCTTGCAGTCTTTCTCCATGGCTTGTCTTCTTGCAAGACATTCACTGCTCAGCCAGCTTACCCTGTTATCTTCTGAGAAACCTGGGCTGGGTGCCACAGACTCCTTCTGTGTTCTTGGCAAGCCATTTAGGGTCAGAATCTTATTCATGCTTAATTTGAAAGTTGTTCCCTTGGTTTTAGTAAGATGACTCAAGGGGTGAATTACTGCACAGGGACAGTGAAGTTATGAAATTTTAGACATTTGGATATTTTAGTAACAGCCAGCTCAAGAACCCTATCCTTGAATCTGGGTACATGAATAAATCATTCTTTTCATCCAAAACAAATTTGAGCAAGATGACTTCTGAAGAAAAGCTGTTGCAAGAGACACCCACAAAGTTAATCTTCTTGCATTAGGCAATCCAAGGATCTCCTTGCACACTTTGGAATTGGTGCACATTAATATGCCTCTTATTTTACCAAAGGATTTGGGTTTTCAAATGCTTTAAGTAACATAAAGTTCTTCCATACAAGGCAGTTTTATCCTTACAAGGATATTTTTTCTGAAAAACCTCTTCCTTTTATAGTCATAGTGATGATGCCTATCCTTGATACCCAAAATGGGGTAGTGGGCAGCCTCCCAAGGCTCAGTGTTCAATGTTCCTCCCTGTTGAAAAATCTGCATCTTATTCTTAGAAGTTGATGCTTAAAAGCTGGACACTGAGCTCTGCTGTTTAAAATAAAGAAAGGCCACCCACTCCAAGTGCTTTGTTTCTTGATGTGGCTCAAAGAGGAGCTAGAGATGTGGGAAAAAGATTTCTAGTTCCTTCTTCCTATTTCCCCGTTTTCTTTTCACCTTCCTACCAGTCTGATTAACATAACAAGTTTATGAATAGCTTCCTTTTCTGAAGTTCGGGACCTCAAGAGAAATGAACACCTGAGTAAATGCATTTCTTTCTCTTAGTGGTAGCTTAGAAACATGAGATTTGATAAAAAGGTCAGAGATGTTTGCACAAAGGTTGTAGATAATGAAGATAATAATAGAAACCTGGGGGCAAATGTGCTTTTCATCATCTTTCAGAGAACAGCGCTCTTTCTATATAACCAGCTTTGGTGTTAAGTCTTTTGCAAACTTTTATTGAATCCCAATTTGGACAATTAACTTTGGGGTCTCAAAATGAGTAACTTTGAGAAATCGCAAAGGCTCAGTAAGCACCTCTTTGTGCATTTGTTTACTTCCAGCTCTCTGGTCCTGAACTCCTTTGATCATTCCTGTGTTGGAAAATTGCTCAACACAAGACATTTTATAAGATTTTCTCTCATACATTAAAAACTACAAAGAGTTTCTCACCTTGGTCAGTAAATGTTCCCAAGAGGTGGTCCTGAGTCTGTCTGCCTGATCCAAGGTTAGGGATATCTAATACAAAGCAAGATTCAGGAATAAGATCAAAAGCCTTGCACAGAAGAAAATCATTATACTGTCTTCATGCCCTGTGCAAATAAAGAGGACAGGTATTTTATGAAACTTTTTCTTTATTTGGTTGGGTTGGGGAGTTTTTTAATGCAGGAAAGAAATGGAAAACCAATGTAAAAATTACTTATGCCATTCATGGTCATTGATAGTGGTTTTATAATTGCCCAGACTTTCATCCTGTACCACTGAAAAGTGGATTTTGACAACAAAGTGGCTGGTTCAGACACATTCTTTGGAAATAGATCTTTGGTGACTAACATCCCTTATTCTCAAACAATAAACATCTGTGTAAAGTGCCTTTAAGGCATAAAGCCTGCATAAATTACAGAAGACCAAGCTTTGGTTTCTCAACTTGTGCCATCTACAGAAGAAAAATACTACCGTAAAGTTTTGTTTCCTTATATTTTCCTCTTTTCAAATCAGCAGCTTAAACTATTTACAGCTGTTGATGATCTGTTACCTCTGGAACAATGTGTTTCTATACATCAGTTTGGAGCCAAATTAATTCCGTTCTAATTAAGGTGTCCAAATTCAGTTTTATTTAATGTGTCCAACTGTCCTTCAGCTAAAGATCTAACAAGTCTAACAGGTTACCAGTAGGTGAGCGACTCTGTAGAGCACGATCTCACAGTTCTGCCTCCCTCCACTCCACCTGCATTTCATGCACCAACAGTCCAGGTATCACTGACACCCTCCAAATTTGTGTGAGAGTCCTATGCCTGGTGTGCAGGAATTTGAGAGGTACATATCTGGAGCACAGCATCTTGAATACAAGGAAATATATTTCCTTTGTGAGCTTAGAAACTGATCAGTCACAAACAGCCCTAGACCAAGGCAGTTCCACTCTCCCCTACAAAACTAAAAGGGAAAATTACAGTAACAGGTAGGGATTCAGTCATGTAGAGAACTGTGTGGGGTTTCAGTCTTGCCCTAGGATTTAAAAAAAAATCAAAACGTAGTTCCAAAATATATTGAATTTATTAGAAAGGAGTGATTTTTCAACACCATTATGGAAAATGCAGGACTAGTTCATGAAAGGATTTTAGGATAAATATCTACAAATGCTTAGCAAAAACAGGGCATATCAAGCTCCTATGAGCAGTAAGCTAGTTTCATTGTCCTTGATATTTTTTCTCTGTTTTACTTTCTGAATTCTCAGCCTTACACACCAGAAAAGATGCTGGTTTTCTCTTTAAAAAACTGTGCTACCTATTCAGGCTCCCATAAATAAGCTCAAAACAGACTGCAGATTATTTTAAAGTTGTGAATTAAAATTAGTTGCAATTTTATTCTATTCTCCTAATATTTCTCTGTCAAGAGAACTCAGGGGTTTTTTATGTCTCTGTATACTCTTCTAAGAAGACTACAGTTCAGGCTAAATAAAAGGTGTTGAACAGAGGAGAATTACACATTTTTATGAACAATACTGGAAAATGTACACTCCCACAGGCAAGTCAAACACTCCAAACCAAACTAAAGCAAATTTTAAGTAGATAAAAGATTTTTTTTTTCTTTTTCAATGCATTAAGTTTGGATATAAATACATATGGGATCTTTCCTAAATTCAAATTCAAACCTAAGTCTTGTGTGATTCACCCAAACCTGTGTTTCCATAAATAAACAGCCCATGAGCACAGATATTCAAAAGGCAGAGGAAAACAGAGGAAACAAAGCAAATTCATGATATTCATATCCCACTAAAAATTTGCTGGTGTCATTAAAAACACAGAAAGGAAAAGGCACAATGGATACTGAAATTATAAGGAAATGCTTTGAGTTGTTTCATGAAGTTTAACATAACTATATTTCCTAACATTTCAGACTTCTGATTTTTCTTGTTATCTTTCAGAAGTTTTCTGAGAACTGTAATTCTAAATGCAAGAGAAATATTTTCTCTTGAGCTTTTGAACAGAAGAATGCAAGTTCCATGGAAATATTTTCCAAACCACCTTGTTTACTAGGTCTGCTTACTTAAATGAACAAAATTTAGAATATTTCAGCCAACAAGATTTTCAAAGGCGCCTAAGGATTTTAGACATACCATCTCCTTTGCCACAAAGAGGAAAAGAATAGTGCACTAAGAAACAAATAACTCAGTTTCTTAAAAGAGCCTTGAAAACCTCCTTATGAGTACAGCAATATATCCTCTGGAATTATATCAATGCTGAACCAAGTGTATCCTTAAATTATTAGAGGAGATGCAATTTACGTAGTAATAGGAAAATAAAACTTTCCTTTGTTTAAAAAAAAGAGTACTAAGGAGATTATTTTTATGAATTCCAGCCTGTTTCATGCCATCATTCATTGTCATGGATTGTATTTGCCATGTACTTGCATATTTTTTCCCAGAATACAGAACAGAACTCATACCATAAGTGCTGGCTGTAAATGGTAACTGTAGGAAACAAATAGAGATATAAGCAGATGGGGATTATGCAGAAGCAGCCCTGTGACGGTGGAATAAGTTACCATTCTCAGCCTGTCACCAACTGCTTATCATGCCCTTATCTCAAAGGTTATCCAATCTCACAGCAGAGCTGCTGAAGGGGAAACTACTGTACCTGCTGCAGCTGAGATAAGACAAATTATCAAATTCCTAGTCAGGGTAACCTCATTTTGAGTGAGACAGATTAGGGAGCTTGCATTGGGCAGGTGTCTGCAGGCATGCAAAAGCAGTAGCCTTCAAAGAAAGTCAAGACCAAGGACCCAAAAGCTAACACAAAAGGATCTGGGACATGACATTTACCTGCAGTTTAAAACACAATCTTCAGATTTTGCCTTTCCAATGCATGCACTTGATATTCAGAGGAATAGGAACAGAGAGGAATTGCCTCAGAAATAATCCTGATAGGCAATGTTTATATCCCACACAGTCTTTTTAAAGCCATGCTTTCACCGAACAGGAGTAAATGAGAATCCCTGCAATGTTTGGAAGTCTTTTGGTATACTGAATATAAAGAGATATCACTCTTCATTTGTGCAATTATTCATTCCTGGCCATTTATTTGACAATCGCCCATTGCAAAATCCAGCTCTAAATCCTTGGCACAAATGGCTTTGATAAAATTCCAGGTGCTCCTCTGTTTTTTTTACGAGCTAATGGCTCCCCAAATTCAAATGATTTTGAAGTCTCAATTTAGTCACATAAGGATCAATAGATTTGTCTTCTTTCTTTTCTTTTCACAAAAAATACTGCCTTTCTTATATCATTACTTCTTTTTAAGAGATTCAGCCAGGATCCTTTTCATGTCTTTGTCTGCCTTTCTATAAAGCACAAAGCAATCAAAAGGTCTGATTTTTTGACATAAAACTTGTAAACTATTTTTGTGTCCATAATCCTGGGAAAAGAGAGCAGATAAAATTTTTAAAAGCCTCAGAAAAGAAAATCAGAATGAATATTAGAGATTAAACACAACACAGTCTAATCTAAGGGTCTGTCTACCCAGAGAAGGTGTATGCTCTTAATAATAATGCTGTAGGTAAAGTACCTCAGTTCCTTCATCCCCAAATGTCTGGATTTCCCTAACCTTCATGCCAGCTGTGCTTACACTGTTATTGTTTAGGGAAAGGGATCATTGCACCTTTGAAATTATGCTTCCACCTTTAGGCTAAGATCGATTTGGAATAGATGAAGAGATTAAAGCACATCTGTATTAGACTAGCAGTTGTTGACTCTTTTAGGATCACAAATGACATGAGTTAAGGATGGGAAAAAATAGTACCATATAGAAAGAAAAAAATACCTGCTCTTCCCAGGCTCAGGGATGTGTTGCTAAGGCTTAGAGGAGAGGACTGTTTCAGAAGACTGTATTAAGGATTCTCAGCATTGTAAAAAGAAATTAGTTATGTCAGCCTAAGGAAGAAGTAAAAAGCCTGGCTGGAGCAGTATTGATCCTACCATAGGATGAAATAACTGAGTAGGGAGAAGAGTGGTACAAAAAGCAAGTGAAGTGACCTTGGGAGCAAGGTAGTCTGTTCCCAGCTGCTATGAGGAGAGAGTTTGGATAAAGGAATGGGAATGAAGAGACCGCTACTTCTTGTAAAGCCAGTTAGGAAATGGCTTCCTTTCCTGGAATTCTCTCTACTGCTGTTATTTTTCCCTTACACTGCTATGAAGTTGGACAAGACCTGTTGGGAATACAAATGAGGTCAGGGGCAAAGCTTCTCAGCCTGGGATAGCATGTCAACTTTGATGTTCTCCAGGAGATAGTTTAGCTTGAAGCTTTGTCTCTTCAGCCTCACATTCAGAGAGATTTGATATGCAGCCATTTCAAAAGATCTCACATAATTCAAGGGCACTATTATTCAGCATTTAGTTACGGACCAAATTGTAGTAAGAGAAGACTTTTAGCTGGCCCTCAGAATACAGACATCATCATTTTTATGTCCCAGAAACCCTTCAGGTCTGTATTTTTAGCCTGTCTGAGCTTCTGTACCATCTCTGAAAGGCATCCTGGTATGAAGTAGATAGCAAGAAAAAAGCACATGATGCTGACATGCAAGGGCCCAGAGCTATTATTAAAAGAAGTAAATCCCCCTCAATCTTCCTCAGACATTCCTTCTTCTCTCCTTTACATAAGGATGTGAAGTCAAGACAGATTATTTCAAAAATATACTCTAGGATTGTTAAGGCTAAGGTATAGAAGACTAAGTTTACATCCATACCAAAAAAATTAAATGGTATTAGAGTGAGTTATCTGACCCAGACAACAACCAGCATAGTCTGGCCATGCCTGTACCCTCAAAATCTAAAACAATGTGTCATATCCAAACCGCTTGTTGGGAATTCAGTTTGGCTAAGCTACCTCCCAGTCTATGACTGGGAATTATTTGGGAGACTGTTAACTGTCCCCTGCTGAAGATATACGAAGTATCCTGCTAATAAATTGATTATTAGATTTCAGAACTTGTGCTTGTACCCTGACACAATTTAGTGTATTAAAATAGATGTAATCTGAGTGACATTACAGCGATAATTCAAAATTCATCTGGGATAGAAACTGCAGTCAGCCTGAGCACAAATGCCACACAGGCAACTGCATTATTATTGTCTCTAAATCTGGCTTCCCAGCTGGACTTTATCTCCCACACTGTACTGTAGCAAAGGACTGAGAGGGGAGGCCATGGTGACCCATGGGAACATTTATCCAGCATGGCAAGCACAAAGCCTTGACACACACAGATCCATGAGGCACCCAAAACACACCACATGGCTAAAAGGAAGCTCATTAATTACCACTATACATTACTTTAATCAATAAACTCAGTGTTATTCTGTAGAGATATTCAGTCTGAAAAAATGCAATTTGCCATTAAAAACATTTTGACAGAAGATTTCCTGTTTGTTTCAATGTGTCATAGTAACTGACTGCCACAGGGCAGAATAACATTGCCTAAAGCCTTTCTCCCTGTGGCATCCATTCTGCATGCAAGGCAGATGAACATTTGCTTTTCATTCTCTCACATTTTCTGCCATATATCCTTCAAAGCTTTATTTTCCTGAAGGTTTGAACTGATTATATTTTAATTCTTATCTGCCACTATGCAAGAGATTTTCCCAGTTCACCTTGTGGAAGGAAGACTGATTATGCAAGACCTAGGTTGGGCTAGTTTCAAATGACATACCTCTTGAAATATTCTTGCCTTACAATATACACACCAGCTTTGCATTGCTCTTTCACTAAAGCAGTTGGACCCATGTCTCCAGCCAGCCTTAAGTACTTGTTTAGAATGGAGCCAGGCCCAGTTTTGCTAAATAGAGATAAGCTTCAGTGACACCAAAAGGACTGTGCTTAGTGAGTCACAGAGGAATCTCTTTTTAATAAGGTTATTTTTAAAAAGGTAATAGAACAATCTGACTTCAGCATGTGCCGTATTATTTTGGTTAA
This sequence comes from Corvus cornix cornix, assembly GCF_000738735.6. Taxonomy (NCBI): domain Eukaryota; kingdom Metazoa; phylum Chordata; class Aves; order Passeriformes; family Corvidae; genus Corvus; species Corvus cornix. The sequence goes on along the minus strand of NC_047056.1, from coordinate 101,313,177 downwards.
GAAAGGCTCTAGGGTACTGTTCAGCTGTTCCTGCTCCCAGTGAAATGTCCCAGTCAACGTACAGTGAATCAGTGGAGGTATGAACATGAGAAATACCTCTCTTTTCTTGAAGCAAATAGAATGAGACTAGCAAGAAACAGAAAAAAAGAAGTATACCCTCTGCCCCACTGAAGTCAGAAACATTAGTCCTGATCTCAATGAGTCTAGAGCAAAAGTCCCAGAAAATTCAGCAGAAAACCAGAAGCTGAATGGTCATGAATGGTAAAATGCCAAGAATAAAATAAAAATAAAAGTGTTAAAAAAGAGATAGAGAGAAATCCCTCCAGGATTAAAGAATGAATCTCATCTGGCAACAGCTTAGACAGACTTCATAAAAGGAGAGATGTTTGATGGAATACAATTAAGTCACAATGGAGTCCAGTAGTTCATAAGGCTTTAACAAGACTATAGAAAACAACATTGAAGGATAAATATCAATTTATTTCTGAAGTCTTTATATCTTGCCCAGAGAAAGGATGCTCAGTGCTTGCCTTATACCAAATACTTTCTAAAATATATTTGGTGAAAAAACAGATAAGCAATACAAAACAGGTAAGTTTCTGTATAACTTAATATCAAAAACAATTTAACTTTCATAAGCTGAATTCTGAAATTGCTTGGAATAAAAGATACAATAGTGAAGCAAGTCTAGGTTTTGACAATTTAGCTGCTTCCTATGAAAGCCAACAGTTAGAAATGGCCAGAGCACCTTTTTCTGGCTTCACTCTGCCAGCCTCTAAAAAAACCAACCTGCTAGTTTTGGAAGAGGAGGAGAGGAACTCCAGTCCCATACTGCAGGTGGGATGGAGACAGAGGAGGATATCATGAGAGGTGGGTAAGCAAGCACATGCTGTCCCGGGGCAGTGGAGGAGATCATGGCCTCAGCAAGAGTCACAAAGGGGTCAGAAATATGACCACAGTCAGGTATGATAATACCAGAGGTCCCATATTCCTGTCTCACCTGATAATGTATGGGGTTTTTCATCTCAAGTTACTGGTCCTTTCCAGGTCTTTGGTCACTGCAGGCTGGTTTACAGTGGTAAATTCTCTGAGGAAGAAGTACTCCAAATCACAGATGTCTTACACATCTCTTCAAATCCCACTAACCTTCCTGAAACTTTCTTCATCTTTTTCCTTCACACATCACTTTAAGATTGCCATAAAACCAAATTTTCCACTGCCAACACTAGAAGATGCTAAATTATATCTACATGGCAAGACTTGGAGGGGGGCAGCAGGATGGAATGTGACCCATGCAGCACAGATGGTGTCTGTGGGAAGAGGTTGGGGCTACCCAAAACCAAGACCATTAGGAAAGTTTGTGGTGCCTCTGTGAAAACTTGTATAGGAAAGGTCATAAAACACCGGACAGCAGGGGGGAGAGGGAGAGAAGGAGAGAGAGAGAGGAGGGAACAAAACAAACAAACACAAAAGAGCAGGAAACAGCAAAGGAAACACCACAGCCAGAAGAGGATGAGATGCTCCACAGCAGAGCGCATGATCCCAAAAGGACTGTAGTTCATGGAAGACCCATGCCAGAGCAGAGAAAAAGAGTGAGAAAGGAGGAGCAGTGCAGAGGAACTGCTGTATTGTGACCATAACCCCTCCATGATACTCATTGTTAAAGAACTGTCAACTGTGGTGATAACAACCAAGGAGAGAGGAGTCAGGAGTGAAGGAGTGAAGCTGAGCCTGGGAACAGAGCAGGAAGGATGTTTCCTTAAATGTGTAAACATTTGTTTCTCCCTGTAGTTGTTTTTCCCAATACCTTAATCAGTACTCAAATATTTATATCAATTGACAATAGATCAAGTTATATTTCCCAAAGTTATTATTACTGTATTAGTAACTGGTAAGTGAAATCTCTTTATTTGTCTAACAATTCTTCTTGCTCTCTCATCTTCTCCCCCATATCACTGGGTGGGGGGACTGAGCAGGTGGCTGTGTGGATATTTGACTGTGAGCCAAGGCAATGCATTATCCATCAAAATGACAAAATTCAATTTTGCCTATGTTCGGTAGAAACCTAAGATTGGTTCAATATAATGTTCAATTACTGTATCTCCCCTGTGGTACCAAAGCATTTGGTGATTCAAATCTTTCTTATAGAGAAAATGCTTTTAAATAAATATATTTTGGAAGGAGAAATAGAAAACTGTTCTTATTTTGATATTTTTGTGGTGAGGAAGAGATGAAGATCATACCTCAGTGTGGTGATTACTCCGGGAGTGATGGAGTTATTCAAGAATAGACCACATTATTACTTGGTTTGGAATATGAGACAAACTACTCTGTGCTAACAAAGGCACATCACAAAAAATAGTACTTTCACATAAAACACAGGAGAAAGCCATTTTCTCCCTCAAGGAAGCTACAGAAAGCAAACCTAAGGAGTGAATATCTCCCTACAATATCTAAAACAGTCCTCAGCATACCTCCAGGGGACTGGAATATATTCAGAATCATGAAAGTACCATTTCAAATTCAACTGCAGTGTGTGATAAATGCCAAGATTTTAATGGTGTATGCCAGTGAAAATCTAATATTGGCTTATTTATAATTAAAGTTTACCAGTAAGGAAGATGTTAAAATTGCAAGATCGCCAGCAAGGAGCTGTATACAGTTATTTCCTTGCCAAGTAAAACACTAATATTAGATTATCTCCCATCACTAGTGTTATATAGATGTTTTACATTTAAATGCTACACTGTACCTGCACCCAAAAATATGGAGATACCAAACTGTTTGTCTTGAAAAACTTGTTCCCTAGATCAAATATTTATGTTTAGATTGAAAACAGCACTGAAATTCCTTCTTCTTCTTCATCATACAGTAAATCAGTAATGACTATTAAAAATTTGATCTCATAAGTCCGTATCACCCAGTCTCAAGAAGTTGTGCTTCCATCTTACATAGTGTTAATCTGATGAGTTTTTATCTGAGAAACACTCAGTTGCCTCCAGCCCTGTTCAGTTCTTTCTTCCTTCTAAAAGTAGAAGCCGATCTGCTGACTTGTACTATTGGATTTTTTGATGTGGGCACCTTTTCCCAATAAACTTCACTGTGTCTACCAGTGCATTTTACACAAGCTACTAAACATCCATCAGATGGAAATGATTCACAGTCTTTACTGATTAGGTCATATCTGAGCCAGTGACCTAGAGCTGAAAAGTAATGACAGCTTAAATTGCTTTCTACCCTACTGCAAACAGCCATATGCTGAAATACAGTTGAAAGATGCAATTTAGCATACTTCAGTTTTATAACAAAGAGTTATCTGTTGCAGCTTTAATTCCAGTCAGAGTAAAACCTTTGACAGTTCACTAACCAACCAAATATAGTTATGGGGAACTGGGAATGCAGACATTTAAATGCAAAGATCAACAATGATTTTGTGGGGTTTTTCAACAGCTGCAGAGTTTTGTCGGCATACCAAATGCTTCATTTCATCTTCACTAAGTTTGTTGATGTTAAGATCCAGAGACAGAAAAATCTGTGAAAGAATTAGAAGAAATGTTGTTGCAGTTGCAGCACTCTTAGTATAATCAAGTGTGCTTTGTGTGTTTTGAAGTATTCTCAAACCAGGATTTTATGGATTTTGGTTTTGTTTGGCTGATTCTTTCACATACTGAAATATTTGTTAAGTAGCAACAAATATTATTATACAAATGATCATAATTCTTGGAAACAGTGGCTTTCTACATAGCATCCATTGTAAATTAAAGTGGAAGGTGATGTGATTACATTAGTAAACACTAGGAAATCATTATAACACTTTCCATAGTCCAGAAAGAGAATTCCTGGGCCTCATGTATTTTATTCTCTAGATAAAAAGGCAATAGATCTGCAAAGAAAGAACTAGTTTTCTACCCTTCGTTTATAGCATGCATTCAAATCTGATTTGCATTCAAGATAGCATATGAATATTCCCTTATATTTACTTCCAAGTGGATTAAGGGAAAGTAAATTTGGTTCAGTTTTATGCAGACCTGAATATAAAGCACAGCTGTGCTTGACACCTCATTGTTCTCCTACTTAAAATATTCTTATGGTGTTTGTTCAAGGGATTTTTTATGCCAGCTGCAGTTTTCACATTACATCTAGTAAGAAACAAGAAAAAAAAAAGAAAGAAACCACACAAAACAGCAGAAACCAAGTTTTATCTCTGCAGCACTGTATTCTGTGAATACTAAATGAAAATCTTTTTGCTGTCTTTCTTCACATTTTAGCATTGGTAACTCCATTTTCTCTAACAAACCAGACCACAAACAGTACTACTGTCTAAGGAGTCCCATAGTAAGGACTAGACAGACTCCAAATTTATAAGCTCTGTGGACATTGTGAACAACATCCACATACAGACAGAAGAAAGAATTGAAGGATGCTGTGACATTGTGTTGTTTTGGTTGCTGTTTGTTCTTGTTTTCCCCTGTTAACACAGCACACATTTTGGTTTACAGCCTGTCAAGGTCACCCTGAAAAGCTGCTCCACCCTAGAGCGTATTGACTGCTCTCCTCTGTTGGGTATAACCTGTGAAGTCACTGACATGTTAGATTGACCAGCCTAAATTTCCCAAGATTATACTTGCTTAGGTGTGACAGTCAAGAGTAGACACCTCTAATCATCAGTCTTCCCATGGTGACAGAGAGCAACCTTTCAATGACATCAAGCCAGCTCCCCTTTGGATATATTTGTTCTTGCTGCATGGACAAATATATTTCCAAATTGTTTGCATGCTCCCTGTTCAACCTTCCTTGACTGTGGACAATACTTCACAAGCCCACACTGCACTCCTGAGCTCAGCAACATGGAAGACATGAGGGCATAAAGCAATAAGCCTTGAGTGCAATTGTCTGTTCTATGCCCTTCATCCCACTGAGCAGTGTGACCATATTTTCTTAAGCTTCCTTTTGATGATGTATTCACAGCAGCCCTCAACCCTCTCTAAGTCATGATCTCTCCTTGTATTAGTTGTTGCTCCTGGGAGTGAAGCCACCAGATTACAGCAGAGCTGGCTGCACCAAGATGCCCTGGTAGGGCCCAGTCATCCTGCTCATTCAGTAGCAGACAGGGTCTGCCAAGTCCCTGCACAAGCTCTAGAATGTTCAACAGTATGCAAAGATGTGGCCACTCCTGTGACCTTGTTCATGAGTCCATGCTGCATCATAATTGACCAAGGACACATTTGAGTTCTGCATGCAAAAATTAAGCACCTTGTATTGAGTTTGCATGGCCAGGTCTTGGTAGCAGTGGGGCTACAGGGGTGGCTTCTGTGAGAAGCTGCCAGAAGCTTCCCCCATGTCCATCAGAGCCAATGCCAGGCAGCTCCAAGATGGATCTGCTGCTGGCCAAGACCAAGCCACTCAGAAATGATAGTAACACCTCTGTGATAACATATTTAAGAAGGAAAAAAGTTATCGTACAGTTGTAATTACAGCCAGGGAAGAGTGGAGCGAGAATATGTGAGAGGAACAGCTCTGCAGACACCAAGGTCAGTGCAGAGGGAGGGGCAGGTGCCAGAACTGAGATTCCCCTGCAGCCTGTGATGAAGACCATGGTGAAGCAGCTGCAGCTCACAGAGGACCACAGGGATGCAGAGATCCACCTGCAGCCCATGGAGAGATCCAGGCTGGAGCAGATGGATGCTATGAACCCATGGGAAACCCACGCTACAGCAAGATCTTGTCAGAGACCTCTAGACTCATGGAGAGAGGAGCCCATGCTGGAGCAGGTTTCCTGGTAGGACTTTCCTGGTCTCCCTGTGGGGGACCCACACTGGAGCAGGCTGTGCCTGAAGGACTGCACCCCATGAAAGAGTGGCCCAAACTGCAGCAGTTCATGAAGAACTGTTGCTGTGGGACGGACTCATATTTGAGTTCATGGAGGGCTGTCTCCCATGGGAGGGAGGAAGAAGGAGGAACAGAGGAAGGACTCCTCTCCCTGAGCAGCAGAAACATTTGATGAACTGACCATAGCCCCCATTCCCATCTCCCTGCACTGCTGTCAGGGAGGAGTTAGAGCTGGGAAGAAGGGAGGGGTAGGGGGAAGGTGTTTTTAAGATTTATTTTACTTCTCATTCTGCTGCTCTGATTTTATTGGCAATAAATTCAATTAATATCCCCAGGCTGAGTCTGTTTTGCCCATGATGGTATTCAGTGAGTGATCTCTCCTGGTCCTTAGCTCAGCTCATGAACTTTTTGTTATATTTTCTCTCCCCTGTCCTCTTGTGGAGGGCAGTGATAGAGTGGCTTTTATGGGTGCCTGGCAACCAGCCAGGGTCAACCCACTACAAACCTAAATGGAGTTGCCATAGGCAGATCACTAACTAGCTAAACTGGGTTTATCCAGGAGAAAAGGGCAGAAGATGGGAACTCAAAGTGTAGAGAGACACCCTAACAACAGGATTTTGTCATCTGAGGAACAGGAGTATTAACCTGACTGTAACAGATGATGGGGCACTTGGAGACAAGAGTTTCATATACTAAGCTTATGAACACTATCATTTTGTCCATACAATGTCCCCTGTGATCCCCAAATGCCTGAAAGATCAGGAGTTTGTATCCTGTCTAAATGCAATAGTTGTAAATACTGATGTTGGCCACAATACAGCACAAGCTCTCTTCCCTCGGATTTCCTTTAAAAAAAGGTCAAATGCAAAACCCCTCACTTTCTCTTCTGTTGCCTATGAAGTTGTGAATCCTACTACCCTAGGTTTAACACTGAAGTTTCCCAGGCACCTAACATTCCTCTTCAGCACAGGCCTGGAAGTGCCTTTGTCTTGGCGGACCACTGCATCACAATGCCTCTACTGTCACATGCTCTCACACCCAAGTGAATTCTAGAAATGAGACATCTTCTCTCTAATTTCTGTGTTTCACAGGCATACTCTGAATCACAGAATCACAGAATGGTTTGGGTTGAAAGGGACCTTAAATGCCATCTGGTTCCAGACCCCCTGCCATGGGTAGGGATGCCACGCACTAGATAAAGCTGCCTAGGACCACACCCAACCTGACCTTGGTTGGTTGAATGGAACCAGTCAGAGTTGGTAACACACAAAACAGATCTCTGTCTTCAAAGTTCTGCTTGCTCAAGACAGATCCTCCTTCCCATGCAGCAATATCACTACACTGGTACAAAGCAGCGCTTGATAAAGGCAAAACTGAGAAGTAAAGTCTGTATTGGTAAGAACAGAGAACTGATATCATTAGTTTTGGACAAATACTGCACAAATATTATCAATAAAAGCAGTATCTTCAACAAAAACACATGTGTTTAATAAAAGCCTTCTGTTCTCCCTGTCCTACTTCCACTGCCATCAGTGGAAAATCTTAGTCTTTCCTCTGTATTTCTCTGAATGGTAGCTAATCAAAGAATATCCCTGAAACTGAGCATTCAGTTTGACAGTCTTACTTATGAATATGTTTCTCAGATGTGGAAACCCCACAGAGACTTGTATTTCAGTATGAGTCATATTTCATCACAGTATGTTAATTTAGTTACTCGTTTCCATTGAGGGATTGTCTTATAGAACACGTCAATGGAAGCCTTATTGTTTCCAAAAGAATATTATGTCATCTTAATGCAGTTTAGATCCAGTGCCTGCAGCTGCCTTCTGTTTAAGACTTGTTTCATTTAAGTTTATAACAGTCTGAGAGACTTAATTCCCATTCATAGCTGCTTGGATCTAGGTCTTTAGTTTTATTATTGATGTGATGCAGCATGAGTTATCCCTCTAAAAGCTGTTCTCAGCTGAATGGTTAAGCAAAACATCAATCTGGCCCCAGGGCTCAAAGCTAATCTTTCAGCTCATTACATTTTAAAGATTGCAAACAGTCAGAAGGCCTGGAATTTATGTAACTTGGGTTATATACAGTAAAAGCATGTAAAAGTTATATAACTTAATGTTCATATCATATGTTGAAAAATAATAGGTATATCAGACACAGGAACATAGCAAAAATATCTCAGAGGAGTACTTAAGGTTATCCTTTGACTAAACACATACAAAGAGCAATGTATTTTCACATATAATTAATTCTCTCACCATTTCAAAATGAAATGCCTATTTTTCCACTATTTAACTTTTATAATAGCATTCTCATGAGTACTTTAATAATACTCTTAAATCTTTGCAAATTTAAATTGAGTTTATGAACAGGCTAATTAATTTTACTGTCCTCATTATGGGAACATCAAAGTTCCTATTTACCTGCACCATTAATAGCTTGTCTGTAGAAGAGTGTTACAATTCATACCAAGATTTTATCATAGAAATATCTAAGGAAGTACACAGTCAGATTTGTTAGCAGAAAGGGAAAAATTATGCCAATTGAAAAGCAAGATCAAGAATCACATTTCCATACCTTTGTTTTTACCTCTTAGGATAGATTGTAAGGTATGCACTCAGTGAATAGAATTGCCCTATCAAAGTAATCCACACTTTCAGTATTTTATTTAGAATAGATATCTTTTCTTTAAGATACAAGATGGATAAAAAAATGCCTGTGTAGTTCTCAAGGCCATTATTATGGAGGCTAAGTGAGAAGTTCCTAGGCAGTCTTTCATACCTTAAAATCTCTAAATCCCAGTCTGACAATCTCAATGCTTAAAAAAAGTATGGAATTTTAGAAAGCATTTTTTTCTTTTTCTTCATCTTCCTCTTCAGCTGTGTCATTTTATAAATCATCTCCTGTCAGGCTGTGGTGTGACACTGTGGCCATTTTCCACCAAACAGTCTACCTGATGCACCAGATGCTGCCAGTTGGTGGATGACACAAGGCACTACTTTCAGGAGCCACAAGAGCTGGCACACACCTCAGAGGCAGTACAGCACTGTTCTCTCCTGTGCTGGGCATGCACTTGGCCTGGGATAGCTAATGTCCCAGCAAACAGGCCATCACACTAATACCTGGACTGCTTCATGCCACCTGAGTCTCAAGCACAGGGGGAAAAGCAGTGGGAGACTGGGAAACAGAGTAGGAGGTGCATGAGGTGGACGAAGGAATCATTTTATATTTACTCAGGTAAATATAATTCCTCGCTTTCCCCCCTCCCCCCCCCCCATTTTTCAGATGACACTAATACAGTCATTCCACTGAACTCTGAGTTCTTAACAAGGGCTAAATTTAGACTATCAACTCTCCAGGATCCCTACTTCCTCAATGGAAAATAAAAGGCTTCTACAGAGAGCACTTCAATGCAGCTAAAATCTGAATTAGTTCCCAAGATTCTGCCACTATATTAAGATCTATTACCACAGCGCCCCTTCTTCTGGAATAGGAAGTTTTCTGCTTCGGTGAGACCACTCCCAATAATAATCAGTGAAGGATTTAGTAGCGGATGTTATGGCTATCAAGACTTCCAGACTTTTTCTGGCTGTTTGTCATTATGTTCACCTATTCACAAGCAGAAAGCACAGAATTCAAAAAGGTTTCATTTAATATATGGTTCTCACAGAATCCTTTATTCCCTGGGTAGTCATTGACAAAATGCATCTTAGTTTTTAGAAGTTTATCAGCAGATCTGCCCACTGAAGTCGGTCACATGGAAAACAGATCTCCACCTCCTACTTACATTAGAATCAGTTTCAGAGGGATTGGAAGCAGTTCTTTAATCATTTAGCTCTTTTTAGATATCTAGGGAGAAGAAGAGTTTTGGACTTACAACCTGATTCTATTCCCATTGAAGTTAATGGGAGATTTGCCATTAATTTTCAGAGGAACAGGATGAGGCCCCAATCTTTTGAGAAAATGATGCAGTAGTGCTTAATGGATCATGCAGACCTCCTCAGTTGAAAATACCTTTGTGGTTCCAAGTTTCCATCTACCTTTCCTGGATAAACACGGACATTTAGGTCTGTCTTTCAAATTGTTTCCAACTAATATTTGCAACACAGACATATTCCCTTTTTGTCTCCTGTTAAAAAAAGAAATACTTAGCATGTTCCATGATATTAGGAAATGCCAAGGAATCATTCCAGCAAGTAAAATTTCATACATCTATCTGGCTAGAAAGAATAAATAATGACCTTTTCCACATGCCAGCAAATATAAAACGTTCATATTTCCACAGGCACAAGCTTAATGGCCATTTGAGATGTCTGATTCATTTATGATTTAAGCACTGTTTATAGGAGTTGACCAAAGAATTTACTTGATATCACTGAGGAATGCAAAACACATGAGTAAATTATACAGTGCAGATATCTACATGCAACTCACAAAGAGTGTAAAATAAAGCATATTTACACTAAAAAAGTAAACCTTTGCATGCACACCCACTTCTTTGCAGTCATGCAGTCCATCACTTCACAACAATTCTGCAGTTTTTCAGTTAGTATATTACATATATATAATACCATCTTTGAAGTCTGAATCTAACTTATGTCTCCTATTCATATTACTCCCTTTGCATGGCTCTCTGTCTCTTTATGTTGTGCCCATCTTTACCTTTATCTATACGATTCCTGCTAAGCACAGACCTCATCTCATGCCAGAACTGCTGTTTTCATGAGGAGCACTAGTCCCTTTCCCAAAATACTCTTCCAGAACCATTGGAGATTAGTTGCTTGTCTGGCAGGTGCTGCTGCAGAAGGGTGTGGAGCTGCTATATATTTGTCAAACTTTAGCAGATGGCACTAAATATTCCATCTACGCATAGGAAACAATGGACAGAAATTTATGTTTCTATGCTAAACTGGACTTTTAAGTTCCTCCACAGGGCCTCACTCCAGTCAGCACAGGTACCTCCAATGACAGCTTAATTCCATCTGCTGTAAACAGTTATCAATAGATGCAATGAATGAATGGAAGTGCCCATCTCACTCCAATGCCTCCAGTTACATTTAAATTAATAAAGTCATTAAAGCCAGTGCATGTGTTCATCCTCTGGCATGCAATTGTTCATATTGTCTAACTTTTAGCATGATCCCTGGTGTAGTTTTGACCTGGGTTAGCCATCACTCTCCAAAACAAAGTCTGAGTATATTTCAGGAGCCAGTCAGGGACACTTCCCAATACTGACAAAAAAAATAGTGCCTGTTTCAATGTATGTACTGGAATAGATGTAGCTTACATAACCATCTTAGGTGATGTATTTATAATTGCACCATGGTTCTCGACTAGGTGAGATGAATCCCATCCAGTATGACTGAAATGTTCCTAGCTTCCCAGTGACTGCAGACATTCTATTAAAGACAAGAACTTTGCTCCTGCATTTCCAGATAGAGTCAAGGGTAACTACTTCAGAATCTTGTCTGACACTAAAATGACTATTAATAACGTTTTTCAGTCTTACTTACAATTGGCCCCACTGCAACAAATGCTATACAAACAAGACCCAGTAGAAAACATCTCAAACACACTGAATGAAACAAAGCTGAATGAACAAGTAAGAGGAAGAATGGGATGTAAACTGATACAGTTTGATCAGCAGCAATATGGTCATTTCAGTTAAGCAGTGTACTTTATATACAATGGTGTGAGTTTGAAGTGACCTTTAAGATCATCTAGTCAATCACGTGGTCTAGTGGTGGGCAAGGACACCTTCCACTAGACCAAGTTGCTCAAACCCCCACCCAACTTGACCTCGAAGCCTTCCAGGGATGGGGCATCCACAGTTTCTCTGGGCCACCTGTTCCAGTGACCCATCACCTTCACAGTAAAAAATTTCTTCCTTATCTCCAATCTAAATTTCCTCTCTTTCAATTCAAAACCATTCCCTTTTGTCCTGGCCTCAATATAAAGTCTCTCTCCATCTTTCTTTTAAGCTCTCTTTAATATTAAGAGAGTCACAATAATGTCTCCATGGAACCTTCTCTTCTCCAGACTGAACAATCCCAGCTCTCTCAGCCTTTCCTCATAGGAGAGGTACTCCAGCCCTCTGACCATTTTCCTTGCCCTCCTCTGTACCCACTCTAAGAGGTTCATGTCTTTCTTGTACTGGGGATCACATTTTGAAATCTTTGCCTATGCATTCTTTCATGATGTCCAGTACTGGATATGCAATTTCACCCTAAAACAGATATGCCATGATATATACCAGACATAGTACCATGATGTATAAACAGGCATGCTGTGATTAAGACATTTTCTTGATTACTTCAGACAGTCACTGGAATTTAGGCAGGAAGAATGAAGGCTTCTGTGACTAAAGCTTCTTACATTAAAGATTGTCATGCAATATGACAGACAGCATATAAAAGCAATGTAAGCAATGTGTTTTGCTTTACAGTCTCTCACACTAGCCTAAAATATATGATTTCCTCCATGGTGACTTCTCAAAGGCATTAGGCAATCTGGATGTAATTCATTTGACTTGTATTTTGCAGGGTTGTATTCCCCCCTGTTACTGCTTTGCCATAAAGGGACTGCATAAAGAGCATCCCAGAACACAGGCAGACTTCAGAAGGAAAATTTTTCAAAGCAGTAAGCTGGCTGCTTAATATGGCCTATTATGTGGAACATAGTCAAAAGGTACAAACATTCTAAGCGTCTAGCCTCAGTAAAGTGGAGAGTGGGACTTGTTTCATGGTCAAATACTTAGACTCCCTGGAACAATTTGTTTGATTCCTGGAAGAGCTGACTTGGATTCTGAGATTTCCAAGGTTCCACTGGATGCCGTGGAACTCACTGTGGGAGCGGCTACAGCCTGCTAGCCAAAAAAATTAAAACCTGAAGTCCTCTTACTTGTGGTAAACTTTACACACTGTGGCAGGTTTCACATGACTCCAGTGAGTCATGACCTATGGCCAAAGTAGTACTTGTAGTCAGTGGTACAAAATATGTCATTGTGGTTATTTGGCTGCTTCTGTCACTCCAGCTGTAACTGTAGGTAAAAGCTCTTGGTGATTAGTTTAAAAATACGCCTTAAAATGGCCTGGGATAAAAAAAAAAGTGATGCAACATTCAAAAGCATCAGTACAAAGTGTCCCATAAACTTCACATGGGTTTTAGCTCAGGCCCTGCAGGAACATACTTTACTAAGTGGACAGGAAAAGTCAGCAGTCAGGAGGTGATTATCATCTTTACATAAGCCTCACATCTGACTGCTGGGAGTAGGAATTCCAGCTGGGAATGTTCAAGCCACTGTCTGTGTTGAAGTTATGTCATCAATAATGTAACTCTTGGCTGGAATAATTTCAAATAATAAAAGTTTCTGTAGTTTGTAAAACTGGATTTTGGATATATAGAAGGCAGTCCAATGTCTCAGCATTGCTCTCTAAACATCATCTTTCACTCTAAAACAGTGTTAAGGGCCAAATTCTCTGTGTGGCTTCAACCCAGACACTAACATTGCAGTTGTAAGTTCAGCACAAGGTGAGTAGCTGTCTAAATACACTGTTCTTGAGTAGTGTACAGTTTAATTCACACACAACCCTGCAAGGAATGGCAATAGACCAGCACAGAGTGAATGACCATAAATAAGCCAGAACACTTCAGTTGTTTCTTTCTTATAAATGTCAGGAGGGTTATTGGGGGATTTTATTAGAAAGGCAGCTGGAAGAAGAAATGCATCAGGTGAAATTAAAAACAGCAGAATGAGGCTTCATAATGCCTCGTAATTCATAGTAAAGTTTAAACCAAGCAGATATGCAACATGCGATAAGTCTCAGAGTCAGTTGCAGGAAAAATCAAGAGCCAAAGAACACATAAAAGTGTGCTCTCCCTGCCCTGTAGGAGCAGCAGCATCCTAAAACTTTCACTTCCTTCAGGTTATTGTGCTCAGCTACAAGTGCAGCTGCAGTATATACAACTTTCTGAAGCTCTAACTTTTTGAAGTTACAAGCAAATTTAGCACACTGTGACTCATAATCTATCGCACAGTGACTTTGGAGAGGTGAGACTCATTGCATTAATCAGGTGGGATACAGTCCTCAATTCAAGTTCTGGCTGTAAAGGAAACAGTGCTAGGGCATGTGCACGAACGAGGGAATCCAGAAATCCATCCTTGTTGTTTGTTGGCATGACTCAGGCACATTTTCAGACAGTTAGTGGTCTTTCAGCCTTGTTTAAGGCACTGGCATGCACCAGAAACCCTTCCAATAGCTGAGTTGTTACTTCAGTGGGGAAAGGAAAAGGAGTGAGAGACTTTAATGGCATGCCCATGGCTACCTTGTGCTATGTGGCCTTGGAGCCAGAGAACAGGGTCTTGCTCAGCTCAGTTTATTGTCTTGGGTCTTGTCTTAGATGCTTAGAGAAGCACAGAGGTTCTAGCTCTCTCTAGCATTCAAAGCATTCCAAGTATCCACAATCTATAGATGTGGGGAATTTTCAGTATTATGCTTGGAATTCAGCATTTAACTGAGCACCCATTTGGATAAGTCCATGCCTTGGTTTGCCTGAGCTGAGGAGCACCACAGGGTGCCTGCAATTCCTTCCACCTCTCTACAAGCATACAATGTTTCCAGCAGAAACCCACATATGGTGATCTGATAAAATCAATGTGCTCTTAACAGTGGTGATATTATTTAATGACTTATTAAGTATTCCCAGCATAGAAGAACATGTTCAACAAAATAATAAGTCTCTTCTTTGAATTAATTATTACAATAAAGCTGAAGATTTTCTTAATTCAGAGAAAATTACTTGAACAAACTGTATCATGCAGACTAACATTTTAGTTGATTAAGTACTTCAAGGCAGAGAAAAACAGCAGTGTTTACATTTAGGGAGCTGTGTGCTATTGTTTCTGAAATCCTCAAACTCACTTCTAACATATTCCGTACTCTGCTTTTGACTTTTCGGTTGTAACATAGGACGCACAAATGCAGACAACAGTCTTTTTAAAAATAAGTATCTCTATGTTCTACCACCCACCGTAAACTTGTCTTGGCAACAAACATACCTCTGAGCTTGTTCAGCTTTAATCACACTTCTTGCCTTGACCATCACTTTCTACGGGTTTGCAGCCCCCATTTATTAGCAGCAGCAACTAAAATCATCTGGCTTAGACACCTTTCCTAGCAACCACCAGTCCTCTTGGTCAAACCAATAGATGGTGAAATGTTCCTCCCCATATGGAAACCATATAGAACCCACCTATACAGGAGGCTTTCAGTGATTTTACTGGAATCTGAGGAATGGTGTTGATCCTTATTTTTAAGGCAGTAAATAAGATATTTCAAATTTTGCAGCAAAATATTTCCACAGACCCATTCTGTGATCCATTTCTTTCTGTGATATGCTTGAATTCAGGCATAGGAATCGCTTACACCTTGAGGAACACAACACTGAAGTCAAGGAAAGGTCTTACGCCTTTGGTATAAAGCGGCCATGGGAGCTTAAAAGAGGCAGAGACAGTGTTGAAGACCTCTCTTAGCATCTTGATGCTTCATAAGTCATTGTCCCACTCCTTAACTGCTGTCCCTACACCTGCTGGCAAACAGTAGTGTTTATCATTCCAAGATATGACAGTGGCAGCAGTGGCAGGTAGGTATGCAGCATCCAGCATGCTGAACACTCTCTGAGAAAAGAAAGTGGAATAGGAAATCTTCTGAGGCTGTTTAGTTAATACAGTTCAGGCACTGATGAGAGCAAAACAAATCAAAGGGAGAGGAAATGAAGTCTATGTGACAGATATTTGTCACACTACTTTATACAGTGCTAGATGCTTCTGTGATAAGGAGAAATTTATTTTAACTCACATATCCAAAGAAGCATTGTGCATCCATGCTGTTTGGGGAATACTGAACTGCCAACCTTGTCCAGACTCCCAGGCTTACCTCGAGACTGCTTTGGGATAGCAAAGGGTAAGCAAAAAGTAATTCAAGCTGCTCTTTCTTGACCCCACTGAAAAAGCCCTTGATTCACTTCTGTATCATCATTAGGTCCTGAGACCACAATCAGGAGTGGACACTTCCTGTATTCAGACAAAAAATGGAAGGTAGTTATAAGCAGGACAGTAACCAGAAATCTCTAACCTATTCCACTTTGGGTGAGGTTAAAAGAGAACGTGCTGAGATGCCTTTTCATTACCTCCTTGGAGGTAACACTGTGGCGATCTGTTAACCCGTGCTTTTGTGATGCCCTGTTCCCTCTCCTACTCTCCCTGCCCCTAGTCCTGGCCACCCCCTCGGGCCCTCCCTATTGGTTCCTGTACCCCAACCCCGCCCACGTACCGCCCCTGAGCCCCTGAGAAAACCCCCCTGCACCGGGACTACATGGTCTCTCTGCCCCTGGGGGTCGAAGGGACAAGATGTGATTAAAGTCTTCTCACACCCTCATGGGAGACCCTTCTCATCTCCTTCGCCATCACTGGTTGTAATGCTGATAGCTGGCTGGAACAAGACCGCAGGGTCATCCGAATGGACTGCGGGATGCGGCCGGATCGCATTGCCCTAGGCAACCCCCTCTGAGATCTCAGGGAGCTACAGCCTGCTAAACTAAATCTAGCAGTTTCAACATAATACCCTCTCACATACTAAAAGCTATTAATTGTCTGCAGATTGGCTAAAAGTTATGTCAATTACAGTAATAATACCTTTGATGTTCAAGCAGTTGTAACCAGGTTCCAAAGTTAACAGGCTGTTGTAAAAAAAGAGTTCTCACCTTTCTAGGTCTTCTCATTTGAATCTAACTACGGAGAAGTTAAAGCTATAAAATAACAGTCTGAGCTATGAAAAATGTCTTTACAGGACATTTTAGGAGAAAACCCCAAAACTCCAGCTCTGCCCTGCAGTCCTCTGCTGTGAGACATAAACCTTCCAATGGTCCAACTGCACAGGCTGTATCACAGGAGAGAGCAAGAAGAAACCTTGTCAGCAATTATTGATTATTAATTTATCATCATATTTTATTGTAGCCTTCCTGTTCTGTGACAGATAAGTTGTGTCGGGCAATTTATAGGTCTTTTGAACTTCCAGGCTAAAGTGACAGTGACTATTAAATAGTGAGCTGTTATAAAAGAAGCTGAGGCCCCATAAAAGAAGTAAAATGGGATGAAAGGTGTCTCCAGAGATCTTCATGTCATCTCCCACAGACTTATACTAGTCTACTGCTTTCTGATTAATAGCTCATTAGTGGGTGGGGTAGTTTTCTGGGAGGAAAGGAAAATGTGTATTAAAGTGGCATGACTTGCCAAAAACAGCAGACATAATCTTCTAAGGATTGTAAACAAACATTTGGTGATGAATCAGTATGGTCATTAAACATTGACCTTAACTACCTTTACACTGACAATCCACAGTTATGTGAGGTGAAATCTGAGAGATCTTGAGCTTTATGTTAAAAGTTATCAGTCTTCCAAGAAATGTTCTGTTCCAGGTTAAATAAATCACCTTTTTTTCCTTTGCACATGCAAGTGTCAGGGAAAAATATTAAAGTTACTGGTGCCTTTCATATCACTCCAGATATTTAAGTTAACACTACTTAAGGATATTCAGCACATTACATTCCATCAGCTCTGTGGGTACAAAGGAGACATTGGAAGAACGAGTTTTCAGAGAAAAAGATGTGGTACTTTATTTCATTTTTTAAAGGAAGGGACATAAGGGGTTTGGCTGAGTCGGATTTTTTTGTTTGGGGTTTTTTTACTTGTTAAAATAAAAAGCTGGATATTTGTAGTATTTCTCTATTTTATGTGCATTCAAAATAAAAAAATAAAAAACCAGCAAGATGTAACAGCTTTTACTCAGTTAAAATTCATTAATAGTTTCAGCTCAGATGAACCTGCATCTTTGAAAAATCACTCACTTATCCCTAAATCTTTCTTCTTGTAATCAAATCTATCAGATCAAAAATACAGTGTTCAGGTCTCTTAGTGCATTCACTTCTTAAAGACAGTGGATGTGTAATTAAATTTATAGAATTATAGCCTAAGAATGGGAGGGGAAATCAGAGTCCTACTCTAAATTAGGCATCATAAGACTTACCCATTATATGAATTCTACAGCAGATGTGTAATCTAATTCTACTTTATATGAACCACTGGTAAATTTAGCAGAATTACCAAAGTGTTAGTCAAAACCATACATACTCAAGGAGAAGTATGTGGGAGATGTGGAGAATGATTTTATGCACTGGCCAACCCCTGAGGCCTTGTTTTAGACCTCTTTGCAGCCAGCCATTTCTACAAACAGTGGAAATGTCCATGAGGACCATTGTGCTCACCCAAACAGAGGTCTTTGGATTCCCAGGCCCTCGCAGGGACACAGGAGTCCTCTTTGCCCCATTTCACCCCCTCTCACTCATCAGACACACATTGTGTCCATAAGGCTCCAAGAGGGCAATACGACATGAGCAAGTGAAGTGACATTTTCTGTTGTTCATGCAAGTGTAAAACAAGTCGCATTTTCTGCTTTCAATAAACATTTTCTGGACAAGCATTTATAAGTATTTTGAAGCAATTTCTCTTCTGTTAATTTGCAACTATGCATATTTTAAACATCCAGAACTTTCCCAAATACTATAATGAACCACCTCTTTTTACTCCTCCTGAAACTTTCTTTGTGTGGCTTCATTTCATGGCCCTGTTCTTACACAGGCAAGAGAGCAGAGGTAGATGAAAGTCCACCCTACAGGACTTCCCTAAGCTTGTTCAAAAGATTAGCAGCAGGTCTGGAGAATAGGTGCTCTCTTTCTGCAAAACACTCTTCAGTTTCTGCAGAAAAGCCTATCTTACCTTTTTCTGACTCATTTTTTTCAAAGCTAGAGGAATTTTCTTTCCTGTTCCCCATTTAGAAACATTCACCCAAAGACAGTCTCCCATCAGTTAATGGCCATCAAGCTCTCTTGCTGGAAGATGTTACTGCAGGGGAACAAATTGCCCACATCATCTTTGCCAGAATTGCAGACCTGAATTCAGCGACTTGTTAAAGCAGTAATTGCAGCAATTCCCAGAATGGGTCTTGCTTTGTATCCTCCTTTATGTTTTTTCTCCAGTCACTCAGGAATAGAAACTGCCCTGGTCAGCACCGACACAAGGCCCATTAGAGCTCTTGCCCTTTATGTTGTATTTAATGCAGTGAGGGCCAGCAAAGACATTGCCTTCCCACAGCAGTTTCTATCCAAACATCTGATATTTTAGCCCTGCTGTTCACATCTCTGTGTGTTCATGTTTAAATGAAACCACTCATCATCTTCCTTGATGGTGTCCTAGCTCAGTGTTGCTCACATCATTGTGCCATATGTGCCGTATGGATGTGTTGCTCTTAGTGTGGCAGTTAAACCCCATATGTTTCAGCCTGTGGGAAAGAAAATATTATATACAGTCAACAGGCTATCTTTCATGGAAGTTTTTCTTCAATGCATTAAAATGGATTTCCCAGTAAGATTCAATATTCACCATTCTTGACTTATTCAAGTAAATTCTGCAATCATATTTGAAATTTATTTATTTATTTATTTATTCCCTAAAAGTCAGGGCAGCATGTGCCACCATGATATAATATCCACATAAATAGCAACCAGTACACAATGAGGAGAACATGGTCTCTACAGTCAGCATATGTCATCTGTTATTTTAAAGTGTTACCTGTTCATGCCCTCCTTCTGAAGGATATTCTTATATTGTATATTGCGACATTTAGTGCAATCAAGTAGTAGGCTATATAAGTCAATTCTGCAGTTCTTTACCTCTGGAATAAAGTTTAAGGCTAATTCTTTATTATTCCAGAATTGAGCACTATGTAATGCATTGCTAATGTAATGCAGAATATAAATAATGAGAGAACACTACATTAGGAAACTGCTCTGCTCAGGTCACTTCATGATGAATTACCTTTTAAGAAGTGATCTGCTTAAATAACAGTTTAGGAATTGCAGAAATCCAGTTTTATTCCAGGGCGAGACCTTGACTGCAGAGAGATTTTACAATAAGGTTATCATTCCAGTATGTCTAGAATAACTAGTATTTCCTGTATGCCCTGGGAGGACCCAGGCTAATATAAATTATTTAAGTAATATGCAAAAGAATATTTGAGAATTTAAACTGTGACATCAGTGTTCTCAGTAGAACCATGTCATGTTTGTTTTGCAAGAGTGTTCTTGATTTATAGATTTTAGAGGGTACAATAGAATATTATTATTAAAATTGCTACGGTCAGGTGCTTTTTCAAGGTGCCTGCTATCTGCTCAGAGATATCAGTGTCTATGGTAGTCTTTGGATCAGCCAAGTTTCTCTCTTCTCCTTTGATGTGGTCCTCTTTGCTTTCTTCCTAGCATTCCTCAAATATCTAAACTCAGTCCAAGTCATCAAAAACATTCAAACAAAGCCAAAAAGAGAAAAAATTATCTCAAGCTTGTGTCTTGTAAACACTAGTATAACACAACCTTAATGGAAACCACCACTTCTTTTAGCACATCACTTCTGATCATTAATAACTCATAGATGATGGAATAACCAAATCCATACTAAATCCAATTTAACAGCCAAGCTATTTAACAGCCAGAGTAAACGTATATTCAGACTCCAAACTGGTCAAATTCACAAGACAAGCCTATTGGCTTTTCAGCTAGAAAACAGGTCCTGGCATAGTTTTGTTTGCATCTCTGAAATGCTCTTTAAAAAGATACTACAGTGCAAGACATGATGTGTGAGTGTTTGTTTAAATTCATTCATCATCCCCATGAAGGGGAGGAAAGGGAAAGGAATAAGATAGCAGCACAGTTCTGGGGAGAGCATCACTGAAGGGACAGCATAAGGAGCACTTGCACAGAATGACATGAGAGTGACCCCCATCACTTCTTCATTTTCGTACAGCTCAAAAGGCCTCTGTGGCTCTCACAACCTCTCTTTAGGCACATCAGGCAATATTTGTTCCAAGCATTTTGTGAGAAGGAAAGGAAGAATGGCTATTGAAAACAGCTGAATAGAAAGTAAGGTAACCCCTCCACAACACCTAGGTTTTCCACCAGAAATAATGGCAAGAGAAAGGCTGAACTTCAAAACATAGTTTTGTTTGGCTCAATCTGATGAATTGATGCATAGTTGTAGGTTGGGGACGTGGTTGGTTTTTACTTTTCCAATCACTGAAAACACAGTGCAGACATATTTGTCATGGGATTTTTTTACTATCAGTGATCCAAAAAAATCAGCTAACGATGAAGCACATTCTGGAGTGCTTTGGTACTCGGCAAGTGCAGAACTAGTGAATTGTCATAGCAAAAGCACTACATTGTCAAAGCAGGTCTGGTTGGGCTGGTGAGCTCTGAGATCACTGTTTTGCAGTTAATGCAAGGGCCTGACCTCTTTGGAGGATAAGGCTGAATGGAGACCATGTGATCCTGCCTTGGCAGGGCCTCTGGCCCAGATTCTGAAATCTGCTTGCATTTTAGATAATTCTCCAATGCCAAAGAAAGGATTTAAATCTTCAGTTTGAAATATGCATATCTATCTGTTACTTCTATCAAAATGCTTGATTCCTAAATTCACCTCTTTTTGATCTGGTCCCTCAGGTAGAAGACTTCCTTATGCTAACAGGAACAGTGAGGGGAGGAGCAAGTAAGAACATACTCGCATGCACACAGCCTTCAAAAGGTACATTAACAGAAAACAGCATTTCAAGTTGTATGATAATACAGTGCACTAAAATGCACTCTTAATACATTATCTGTTGTGTTACTGAGTAGAAACAGCATATGCAAATTGATTCTAAGCATGCGATGTAATTCCAGTGTATATGAGCTGTGCAAATGGGAATTCGGGTTTGTTATGAGCACTGACTGAGACACAATCTTTGGTTGTTTCATTTTCTCTAACTCTGAGTCATCAGTCTCACTGTCTGATAATGAATTTGAATGTGAGTCTGTACAATACCTTCTCATTCTCCATCGCATGCCCTCCTGTCATCATGTCATTTCTAGGAAAATACGGTTGGAATCACATCCCACAGTGATGAGGTGAGAGATTGCTTTATCTGGAGGAGAAGGAAATATTTGTCAGCTTAATAACTTAAAAATTGATGCTTTTGAGAACTTTCCACATTACAGTCTCATTGAGTTTGGAAGCATTGTGTCATTTGCCTGTTTTTTTCTTCATAGCAACTGGGATTGTGTCCATAAGGCTCCAAGAGGGCAATACGACATGAGCAAGTGAAGTGACATTGGATGGTATGCAGCCATGAAAAGTAAATGCAAACTTAATCATCCATTTGCAGGACAATGGTATTTATTGATGCAATTTTCAGCATGATCTTAAAAAATTATGGTGGCTTAGAGGGGTCTCATTCCGCACCCCTCTCATCCCCTATTTTTTCCCTCGCACATTCTTTCAAGTGGCTTTACGAAGTTATGAGGATAGAGACAATGTCTAGCATGGAGTCAGCTGTGGGGGATGTATGGCATATTTGTGACTAGAGAAAGTATATCGCAGGTGTGATGGCAGATCTACAGACAGACTGCCTTTTCCTTGGAATAATCCTGAATCTTCTGTAAAGAGAAAAGGGTTCTCAAGTAACAAATCCAGGATGTATTTCCAAGCTGTTAGAGTTCTAGGCTTGAGAAGCCATGGGAGGATAATAAAAACTGTATGGACTGAAGCAGATGACTGAGTAACAGCTCTCTTCCTGCCTATACGCATCACAAGAAATTTCCCTTGAGAGCAGCCTAACCCACAACTAATCCCACACAGCCTAATCAGGCCACCAGCACAGTTTACAACATTTCTCATGGGATGTGGTGCTTGCAAAACACAGAAAGCTGGCAACCTCAAAAGGGAAAGCTGCTAGCACCAAAACATGCCATGCAGAGCCGGGGCACAGCTTCTCATCACCAGTCACAATCACAAACCACTCCTGCCTCCTAACCACCAGTGCACCTCTGGCAGCTGCCTGCACACAGCAGAGAAGAGAGTTTCCTCCATCCTATCTGCCTCTGACACACAACAGTGAGCATAGATATCTGTGTGAACACGGAGCAGCCCTGAGCTGATAGATGGGGAAAGTTCATGCAGGGTATCCCAATATCTTCTCCTCAGTTCACTGCCACTTCAGGAGCTGACAGGCTTATCCACAGTCTCCTATGACCCCATCCAATTTCATATAGTAACCTTAGCAGCTAGGCAGTGAACAGTCCAGGCTTCAGCCTCCCTCAGCCAGAGGTCCAGCTGTTTTTACCGGCTCCTCAGATCATCACTGGACCAGTTAAGGACACTCCACTCCTCCTGAAGGAGTTTTGCTTTGTGACACTGGGGTTTAGTGACTGCAACTCTTACCCAGGTGAGAGGAAAGCCTAGCTACGGTGCCTACTCATGAATTATGTGTATACTGCACCATGGATGGACACTTTAGGCACAAAGACCAGGATCCAGCCTCTTCATTCCACTGTCTTCATCACTAGCACAGATGATGATGTACCTTCTACTCTTATTTGCTCATCCTCATGGGTTTTGCATTTTTTCAGTGCAGACTGGGGCAGGAAGTACAATGGGAGAGATTCCTTGAGGAAGGGGCAGGATAGACAGACAGAAAGATGAATGAAAAATGAATAAGATCAGGAAAAGGCCAGAGACAAAAGCAGGGACTGGAAAAGAGAAGAAAGATTCCTGAGGAGAATACTGTTGATCAGGAGTTAGAAACAGGTTTCAGATCACATGAAGGCCGAAGGGCAAAAAGCGACAATCACAGGAAAGGAGGAATGTGGAGATCTACCACAGGACCTAGGGTACAAAAATTTAATAAGCAGAACCCAGAGAGAAGGTATGAGAACAGAAGGTAATAGGGATGGTAGAGCAGTAGCACACCCTTCTTTCAAGAACTTGATAATTAATCTGTTATTCTGCTGGTTTTCCTTTCCAACAAATGGAGATGCTGACAAAAGTGTATGTCTCCATCGCCCTCTAGTGCCAGGTCCCCTCTGGAGATGTGCGGTAGCTGGAGCCCTTTGGCCACACTAGAAAGCAGGTCTGAAGAGCTCAATCTTCTTGAAAACCTGCATAAAGAGATCAAGAGCAGGAAACTGAGAGAGCTTTTCTCCTCTGTCATTGAAAATAAACACAGTAAATTGCATCCAAAAGTCTAAGTAAAAGATAATTGAGCTCAAAGAGCCATGCACATGACCACTTAACCAAGAAATGTCAACAAGTAATTGTCCTTCAGTGTTGCTGACCTTGCTTGACTTTGTACTTGCTAATATTCATATTCATTTAGCATTAGTTGCTTAGACATTGAAAAAGATGTATATGAGAGCTGGACTCAAATAACAAGAAGAAACTTTCCCACTTTGTTTATTCATTTATTTATATTGGATGTGCAAGTTTATTCTTCTGGTCTTAAAGGCCAAATGAAGAAATAAGAGCATGGATACTGGGCAGTGAAAGGAAGAGATTAACAGACTGTTAAAATCCTTTTGATCTTCATTTGTTCATGCTTTATTGATTTATTTTTTTATTATTTAGTTTTGTTTGTACAAACTTGGTGCTGACTGGAAGAATACTGTGCATTCACATAAACTAATGTTTATGCATTTCAGGTAGTGATGTGGGAACTTTATGGAAGGTCCTCTCTACGTGGGATTTATTTCAGCTGGTGGAAATTCCTGCTATTAAACCTATCACTGAGGTTTGGGTTTAGTCTAATTTAGTCAAACCTCTGCTAAATCACATTAATTCTCAAAATGCCTTTAAAACCTGCAGCACAACCTGTTCCATAAAGCTGCCTCCTCTCACCCAGCTGTCTTACTCTGATTGTTTAACCCATTGCAGAGTTTCTCCACTCTTGCCCTGGGCCAGCTTAAATTCAGACCTGAAAGTCCTTGGCCTCTGAAGGAAGTGGTAGAATAATTTCTGCTCTTTGGAACCAAGAAGTGATCAAAAATTTTTATCAGCAGTTTTGACCTACTACATCGGATGGACTCATCTAAAAACAAGAAGTGTATGTGGCCACTCTGCAGGACCGGAGCTGAAACCCACTGGAGGCAGAGACACAATCCTAGAGCACAGACAGTAGTAGAAATGGGCTTTAGTTTGGCCCCTTGACTCCAGCACTCAAAACAGGAATGAAGACATTAGTTGCTCATGCCCCAAAGACCTTTCAAACCTCCCTGGCTGGCCACATACTTCACTGTTTGTTAATTGTCATTAGTGCAAAGCAAAGCATGAGATTGATAGCTGAATGCACAACAGCTGTGGGTCATTTTTAGTGCCCAGGATTCTCAGTTCCTGCTGATATGTTGCAGGTTAAGTAGATACTGTTAATTTCTGATCCCTCCCAGCTCCCCTGAGATACTGACATTCTTCATAGCTCTGAAGCCATAATCCAAGCTTTCCTTGGAAATAAAAACTTTCCAAAGCCACTATCCATTCCTTCTTTTAATGTCACAAAACAGATTCTTTGAGGTGGAAAGACACCTATAATAATAATAACTTAGTGCTCCTTTTGCGTAAGAATAGCCATGATTTTTACAAATATTAGGGGGTCATCCAAGCCTGCTACACTATGAAAAAACCCCAAGAAAAATATTTACAGAGATCTGCCTCTTAAATCAAAAGATAGACAGGACTTAACAGTCAGAATGGCTGATGCATTCTCTGAAAAATATGTAAGGTCCCAGTATGTGTTTTATAAAACTATGTTTTACACTTTATAGAGCTTGAACTGGCCGTGCACATTTTATTAAGTGTGTGGAAACAGCTGTTCACAATTAAGTTCTTTATTCTTCAAATACCTACTACTGGGCACCAAATTGACTGCCATATGTTAATCCAAGTCACTGATCTATATCTCCATGTAGACATACTCCACAGTATTCTTAAACTGCTTCTCTTTACAATAATGTTAGTTTTCCTGCATAGTAAAAAAATGGAAACTCAGAGATGAATTCTTTTCTCATTCACGCCAACATGAATCAAGGCCATGGAGCTATGCTGATGAAAGCAGATGTAAAATAGAATGATGGTCAAATCCCTACAGCCCATTTTAATTTTTGCAAGTCACATATCTAAAAATTAAAACAAACACCTGCCAAGCTGCTACCCGCAAAAGAGGTCAATTTTTCAGAGAGCAGCAGAATGTCTCTTTGCGACAGATATCCTTTCCCCAGGAAGGAGGAATTGTGTGTCACCACTGTTACACATAAACCATGGGAACAGGAAAAAACTGGCTGGTCAGAAAGCTGCTTTCCTTAACTCTATATACCTTTTCCCTTGGCATTATTAAAATATGCAGGAATGGAATATTCTGTTACTTCTGCAGAACAAGATATGCAAAGGAAATGGTTTGGCAAGCTTGTTTCCAAGCGTAAAGGGCTTTCTTTGTTCCCAGTAGCCTTGCCAACAAAATTAAAGCTCTTCAAATAACGCTCAAGTTGGTCTTTCCTTAGGATGCATTTAAATGTTCCTAAGTCTACTAAGGTACTTCCTTTCTTTAGAATTCTTTGTGTTCAAATGTCAAATAATTACCAAGGATAAACGTGTTCTAACAGATGCCTAAACAAAACTCAGGAAAGTAACTCCTCCTGTGTTGGAAGCCTCAGACATTTGAGGCTGTCTGATAGAGCAAGATATTTGAACAGGTGTTCAATTTGAACAAACACCCAGTTCTATTGGAGGCAAAACCAGAGTGAAAACCTGAACCCTCTATTTAGAGAGGACACGTGAGCTAACGCCCACATTAGTAAGCGAAAGTTCAGTCCCTTGTCTGCATGTTAACCGTGTCCAGCCCCAAGACAGCAGTGACATGGAACACCAGAAAAGCAGGTTTTGTGGCATGCCTTTCTTTCTGGGACATGAAATTAGCCCTGCAAGCAGCTCCTTTGGGACTTAATCTCACCAGGACAGGATAAACACAGCAAACTGCTCAAAGGAGAGCCAGTTCCCAAGCAGTATTCACTGTGAGATGTGTGAGTTGTAATGGCATGTGACACATCACATAAAGTCATCAGCCAAGATCATTTGGGATTTCCCATTGCAGCCTGACTGTTTCATTGTAAGAATGAAGGTACTTGAACTAATACTGAGCCTGGTTATGTGGAAATCTAGCTTAGGCAAGATGTGCAATGGCCATATGGTTACTATAATATATCACAGTAACATAGACTTGAATATGTGATAATAGTTTCATAGGCAATGTTTTAATATTAGCCATGTGTTAGCTGTATAGATACAGCTGCTAGGAGAAAGGTCTGGGCACAATCAAAGGGATTGAGTCAGTCAATGTTTGCCAAACTCACAGGATTTAGCCACAGTAACAACTAGATTTTACCTTGTGTTTTTCATATTAATTTTCTTGATGAAACAATGGTTTATAATGGTCAGAGTAATATTTCTTTGTTTGCTCCAATAGGCTGAAGTCATGTGAAAACTGATGTTTCTTTGAAAGCTAGGAGGAAGTTGAAGATTAGCTTCAAGGTTCTGGGAAAAGCAACACAAATCTTCATTAGGGCAGTAATGAGCATTAATGCACTGTAACTAAAATGGTCTGTTACCTCTTCTTGTTAGAAACAGGATGATAGATGGAGACCGTTTCCTCTTCGTGATTACCATTGCAGTTCCAATGACTTTGGTGAATAAATACATGACTGAACTGATCACAGAAAAAAACAAGAGCATAAGGCAGTGATTTGGTCATGTAGCTATCTTTTCCCCTGTGGAGACAAAGCTATTTAATGTTAATCGTTAAGGACATGGATGGTCCAAAATAACAAAAATGTTCATGTCTTCCTTTGAATTTTAGAGGGAAGGTTTTCTCTCTTACATTACATGACCTATTCTAACTGATGGACCTAAAAGAAATAGCTTTTTCCATGGTTTTCCTCTTACTATTTCTCCTTTCCTACCATCCTCATGGTTCTACCTCAAAACAGATTTCTAGTTGCCTCTTATGAGGGTATCAGTTTATGTCCCAGACTTAGTACCACGTTTCACCAGTGTGCACTGCTTTTTAGTGTTTGAGAAAATGATGTGTGTTGACACAGGACAGTGGTCTTCAAATAATTCATCCTTTATCATAATTTTTTAATGATAACCAGAAGAGTTACAAATTTATATATAGTAACATATACATATTAGCAAGCCAAAAATCTACCTTAGTACTGCATAAAATCACTTAAGATTGAAAAGTGTTCCTCGTATGTTGCAATTATCCCATAGCTGAGTCATCAAAATATAAGGAAGTCAGAAATTCTCCTGGAAAACAATCCAGACTTTAAGACATTAAATTGTATTGTAAAGACACAAACAATACCCCCACTACCCATACCCTGTAATAATAATATAAATTAATAACCAAATATCATTATTATACAGAATTTTTAATACTTATGGTGCTTCTTTAAACCATTTCAAAGACAGGTTCAAATTTTTAAAAATATTTTTATTCTTCAGTACAATAGTAATATTTTAATCCTCTGTACAGTATATAATCTTTAACTTTTAAAGGCAGAAAACAAAAATGGAAACATATCTTGATTTCTTTGTGGTTTTTTTTCCTAAATGTTTTCTAAATTATCTTCCAAAATATGTGATGAAAATAATGTACCTAAGGGTTTCAGCAAAACATTATACTGAGATTCTTATGTGAACAGCAGGAAAGCCCATGCATCCTAGCACATAAGCAAAATAACATAACCCAAAAATGCAACAGTTCTTTCCAGTGTAATCTCTTCAGTCACTTTCAACCAAAGCACATCGCAGGTGGCCACAAATTCTGGTTCAGAGGCAGAGCGGACAAGAAGAAAAGCACAAATTAAGTTCTTATGTACAGATTAGGAAAATCCCAACTCCTGTCTTCTTTTATGTCCTATCATCCTTACTAAACTTGAGCCAGCATGTGCCCAGGTGGCCAAGAAGGCCTGTGGTATCCCATCTTATATCAAAAATAGTGTGGCCAGAAGGACCAGGGCAGTGATCATCCCCCTGTACTTGGCACTGGTGAGGCCATCCCTCAAATCCTGTGTTCAGTTCTGGGCCCCTCACAACAAAACATTGAAGTGCTGGAGTGTATCCGGGAAGGGAAACAGAGCTGGTGAAGGGTCTGGAGCACAGGTCCAGTGAGGAGCGGCTGAGGGAGCTGGGGGTGTTTAGCCTGGAGAAACCGAGGTTCAGCGGAGCCCTTATCACTCTCTTCAACTTACCTAAAAGGATGCTGTAGCCAGGTGGGGATCAGGTTTTTCTCCCAAGTAATGAGAGACAGGACAAGAGGAAATAATCTCAAATTGCACCAGGGGAGGTTTATATTAGAAATTAGCAAAAATTTCTTCACTGAAAGGGTTGTCAAGCATTGGAACAGGCTGCCCAGGGAAGTGGTGGAATCACCATCCCTGTAGATGCGGCAGCTGGCAACATGGTTTAGTGGTGGGCTTGGCAGTGTTAGGTTGACTGTTGGACTTGATCTTAGAAGCCTTTTTCCGGCCTAAATTATTATACTATGTTCTTTTTTCTGTTTTGCTGATAAATAGTAACATTCCCACACACTTGTAGATTTAATACAAAAGGCCCTGTATGTTCCCCTGCTTTCTAATTTTCAGTCCCATACCAGAGTTGCCAGGGATAGAAATAACAAGAGTGGAAAAAAATCCCTTACCCAGGAAAGCATCAGGATTTTCCACATCCCCAGTAATCTCTGTATGCCTAACTGCCTTTAGCTATTATGTCCTGGCAGGGTCCCTTTAGGCCAGGTAGCAGACCTGTGGTCTTGTCCTTGAGGAACCCTGATGAAGCCACAATGAAGACAGCTGGTAACTTCCTATATCTGTATGCAGATACAGTTTAGGGTACTTTTTTACAAAAAAAACCCTGGCCAAAGGAGGAAAATAGCAGCAGTCTTTACACCTTGATTTTTGTCTCAGAAGGGGTATTAAATCTTGATAGATTTTTACTAATAAACATATCTTGGCGTTTTATGTCCCAGCATCTCACACAGAACATTTAATGGAAAAATCCCTCTATAGGTAAATACCAGTTCAGTCATGGAAAATTACATCTCTACAAACACCAACTGTTGTGCAGTGAGTTCTTGAAGTGATCAAGGAAAGTGTGACCCAAATGGGACTAATTTGGCCCTTCACATATGGTATATAAAGCTATGCATAGGAGACCACTAATCTGGGGAAGAGGCCAGCCTAGCATTAATTGTGTCTCTAGGCTACACATTCTTCAGCTGATGCAAGTGAAAAAGTACAGATGTCCTTTTGGCCCATGGACAGACACCATATTTTTTTACTGATGCCACAGAAAAACTGATCATGAACAAAGTGGCTAATAAAAGAGCATATATTATAAAAAGTCTCAGGTTTAAATAATTCACTGCTTCACACCAAAATATCCATGCAAATAAAAAAAAAAGTGAAATCATCAATTTAACTTTCTTACAGCAAAGAAGTTGCCATATTTTGGCTATAAATTTCTTCATAAAAATGGCACCTATTAATATGAATTTTATATCATATTAAAGTACAAAAAGCTCATAAAGAATTATTCCATGCAATACAATTTTTCTTTGTGTTCTGTCTTTCCTTTTAACTATGTCTCCAAATCATTTGCAGAATGAAATCATACTATTTAATTTTATTATTAATATTATTAGTTCATATAACTCTCAGGCCATGTACCTGGGGTTCTCTGTAGACCTTGTTGGAATGGGCCATGCAGTCACTTCTTCTAGTTTCAACAGGATAAGCAGACAGAAGCCAGGCCAGCATGAGTTCTCAAGAAAACTCTTTTTGCCCTTTATGCCTCCCCTCTCTCTTCCTTCCAACTGCAGCCAAGAATTAGTCACAGCTGCATTTCTTCAGGTTTTATAAGCTTGTCTTAAGCCCTGCTTCCAAAAAGGAGGAGAAGCCAAGCTTGGGCACTGCAATCCATTTAAATTCCACCGGCACTTACTATTAAGTGCAGAGTTTAATAATTTATTAAGGGCAGAGTTGTGGAAAGAGGCAGAACCTTGAAATCCTTCTGCTGGTATTACTGCTAGGTAGGGCGCTAACAGGGACACATGCTCAGTCTTTAAAAAATTTTGCAAAATGCTCTGTTGCTCTGCTGTGGCTGATTAAAATCCTGCTGTGACTCTTCCCCTGCAGTGGCAGAGCCTCCTGGTGGCACCTGCACATGGAGCTCTGGAACAGTCCATGCTCTGGGCATACATTCCCTTGCCATGACCCCTGCAAATGTCACAGGAGACAGGAAAAGAGATGCCATTACAATTTCATATTCTCTTGTTTGTCTGAGAAAGCCTCATCTGCAGCCCACAGTAAATGTGTCTCTGTATAGGCAGTCCAGGACATGTAATACATGAAACATCCTTCACCACGAGACAGAGTCAAGCAAACAGCAAACTGAGACACTAATTTGGAGAATCCCATGTCTGTTCAGTCTCTCAGCTTGCTGGCACAGAAGACAAAAGCAAAATTCCCACTGCATTCAATGCCATCAGGCATCATGAGCAACCCTGAAGGGTGTTCCTCTGGCCAGCTGACCTGATGCTATTTGGGAAAAGATCTTTTATTTCCTAGCTCTGTGCTGCAGAGACAGATGATTAATTATTTACTTCCTCTCCTAAGCCACCCTACAGCTCTGCTGTGAACAGATGCAGCTTTGGCCCTAAAGGCCAGGGGCAGATGAGGGCTAGCCCCTTGGCCAGTGGCCAGAAAGCAGCAGGGGTTCAAGCCGGGGTCAGGACAGTGCAGGCAGCAGCAGCACATGCAGGTACACAGCTCTCCTGATCTGCCTCACACCACAGGAGATCAAGGGCTTTGCAGTGAAAGAATGGGAAAGTGGAGCTGGGGGAGATTTCTATGGCAAGGGCTGAAATTTTGGGTTATCTTCAAAATTGTGACCAGATTAAAATCCATTGGGTTGTGCTGATTCCTTCCCTCTTAAAGCATCTCTGCTTCAGTGGAGTGGTGTCTGAAAACTGTCTTTGCCAAGCAGAGAGTACAGATATGGGATGGTAATGCCACTAGTGAAAAGTAGCTGCCTTACATAAAAGAGAATTATTTTTTAAATCCTCTGCAATCCTGAGTCGTTACAATCACGTTATATAAATGTGAACGTTGTGATTTAGCCAACCATGCCTCTTTTTCTTTTGATTCTCATTTGCCTATCACATGGAATATCTCAGTACAAAATTTGCAGACATGTTTGTGATTCACAAGCTATAACTTAAATTTTCCTTTTTTCTTGACTCACACTTCTGGGTCACACAATGATCTGAGCAAGGCTTAGCCTCCCTGGTGATGTGCAGATCCGCCTGAAGCCTTTGCCACTGTTAACAAATATTCCAGTGGTGGTACAGAGATCATCTCTCAGAAGCTGCAGCTTGATTTAAATTCACTCACTGCAGCTCCTCATCTCAGCTGGTGCCCTGCTGTGTTTAATTGGCCTCTGAAAGTACATCTTCCTTATATCTTGATTATTTTGAGTAGGAGGTGAGAGCAGAGGAGAGAAGTCGGGAGACCCACAAGGAGTGGAAGAGGAGGGGCGATAGGCAAGCACTGAAGCAGTGGAGTGAGTTATCATAACATGGTCCTCAGAAATGCCTTAGGGCATATCTTCATGCAGGGTGAAGAAATGTAGCTAGAAATCTGAATAATCACACTTCTTCCTATGAGAAATGGATTTTAAAAGATTGGGAATAATTTATTTAGTGAAGTTCATCAGCATTAATAAATGAAAGGGTGCCAAGGTGCGTCCTGAGAATATGAACTTCATTGTCCACACCGACAAATTTTTAAAATGCCTTGGCATAATTTTATCCTGAGCTGGGCAGAATTCATTCAAATAATTCCCAGCTGGGGACTGGCACAGTTCTGGAGTTAGCAAAGGCCAAGGGCCATGGCTGACTGGAAGTCTGGATGCAGTCTGTTTTAGCCTGTGGCTGAGTTCAATGGGATGAACTCAGCTAAAACAGACCAGGAACCCACTCTCCAAAAAGAGGCATTTTCTTTACAGATGAAAGTGTGCAAACAGTAAATCCCATCTTGAACGGTTAAAAAAAGGGGAAAAATGTATACTGTGCTATTTAGGACTAAAGATCTCTTTATAGCTCATCAAGTTCACAGACAATTCTCAAAACCACCAAATTTACAGTCATAGTGTGTTTAAATCTCTTGCAGATTGATAAATAGCACAAATGTCACAGCACCATTTCCTGGGTAAGTGCTGCAGCCAGGAAGTTATTTTGAAGATGATGGGCAGAAATTCCTGCCCCAGAGACAGCTGAGGGAAGGTGAGCCCCCTGCAAGCCAGTGCCTGGATTTACAGCCCTCAGGGTGCTGTGCTGTTTGGCCAGCTCTCTGCACAGGGTCACCTCTCTGCTCAGCTTGGACTCTTCATTAAAGCCCTTCAGTCTATGCATGTCCCTGAAATCAAGGGCTTCACCCACATAAAGTACAAACTATATGTCTTCCATGGGCTTCAGTGGGTCAACTCCCATGCTTCTTCATAGGTATTTAGGTGATCTGCAGAGATAAGGTATACTCTTGATCAAAATCCAGCAAAAAACCCCCATATTTCTATCCACAAAGCTGTGTACTGGCACTGTATCCTCATGCTGCAGGGAAAATCACTGCTGTAATTAATTTAAGAATGTGTCCTTTCTAAACCACACTTCAATCGGGTTGTATTTTTGAATAATTAAGCTTTAAAAAGGAAGTCTAATGAGACTAATGGCTATCAAATTACTAGATTTTGAAAATCATTGATTTTCTCATTTGCGCTCATACATGGCTGCTAAAATTAATTGATTTCATTTGCATATAGAGATTGCATTTGCTTTGACTTCCAGAATGTTTCTCTCCCAAGTTTCTCATCAAACTTTCAATATTCATTTTCATAAAAAGGCAAGTGATCCTTTAACTATGCTCATTTGCATTGGAACTGAGACATTATCCCTCATCTAAATAAGGACTATTTTAATTATCCTTTTTGTTTGAATATATTCTATCCCAGAGTGCTTAGATATTTCAGCTATACTCATCACCATGGCATCTGAATACCTGACTGAAATTACAATAGAAAACTCTAACATTAAATTATTTCAAACCTTTTTTTTTCTCTTTTCATAGAGAAACCCTTTTCTTTATCTTTCCTACCACATCAGTTAAGCTAAGGCATTTTTTCCACCCCTTACCAACTTTCCACTTTCTGCCTCATAACTTTCCCGTCTCTTGCCCCTTCTCTCACTCCCTGGTCGAATGGGAAGGCTGAGCTGTTCATGTATTTGGAAAAGGTTAAGGTGCCAAATTACTCGTATTTCCCCTACTGCAATAAGTAGCACTAAGAAAAATAGAAATTCTTTCCAAGAGGACCTATCCCTAACAGCAAAGGAATATAAAAAGAAGCCTAGATAATGATATGTCAATTAAATACTAGTGAAATATGTTGATGCTAACCACTTATCCAGACATATGTCTACTTGGTATCACTCGCCAGCTTCTATCAATGAGAAAGATGCATTATAATCAGTACACTTTTCTCTATCATCTCTCCCTCATACCATGCTCCTGTTCTGCTAAACTGCCTACGTGGTTTAGTTTCTTTTTAAAGTATGAAGCTATGCCCATCACTTCACAAGTATTTTGGCCCTTTAGAAAATAATTAAAAAGCAAATATCTGTTCCTACAGGTTGGGTGCTCCTGGACTCCTGTTCTTTAAAAAATTGTTTTTTCAAACTACAGACAGGAAGCTAGATTAAATAAGTAGGGCTAAAATTATGTTCTGATTTTGATGCATTTGTGGTCATTCTGGTCTCTAGTTGACAAAGAAGCCACTGAAGAAAGGCCCTGGGGAGAAGAGTTGTGTGAACCAAACTGGCTGTTCCCCGACGCTGCAGGCTGTAGGTGCTGTGGGAGGCTGCAAGACCCTGGCTGTAAGGGCTCTCTCTCCCAGAGGAGATTTTGAAGAGGATTCCTGCAGTCAGACATCAGATCAAGCTATTCTGCACATAAGGAACATTTCTCTAATGGTGGTTCAGTGACATCTTGAACTAATAGCTGTTTTTCTTCACCACATAGTTTTATTCAAAAATGTAATTTATCAGAGGAAGAGACAGGGATGCCCTGACAATCTTAGTCTCTCCTGACTTCTGGTACTCTGTTGAAAGAAGGCCTTATTGACTGGCTATCCAATATCAACA
This sequence comes from Corvus cornix cornix, assembly GCF_000738735.6. Classification (NCBI taxonomy): domain Eukaryota; kingdom Metazoa; phylum Chordata; class Aves; order Passeriformes; family Corvidae; genus Corvus; species Corvus cornix. Next base: position 101,278,132 of record NC_047056.1, on the reverse strand, counting down.
AGGAGCACTTCAAGCAAATGTCCATCCAGTTCTTTGCCTGCCTTCTACAAAGGGTGGCACTTTTATTGGGATAATAATTGTGATGTGAATATATTTTTCTGAGATCTCAGTGAGCCGTGCCATTTTATGAGGCTTGATCGCAAGTAATTTGGACTTCAACCAGGTCATAAGCCCGTTTTGGTTTTCCTAGGTAGTGATGATCTGTGTACTGAAGGACGCTACTGAGGCTGGTGCAAGTCATATGATAGCTTCAAAGGAGCTACAGCACTGCAAATAGCACACGTCCCAACTTCTGGAATCCTAACACACCTGACGTTCAGGTTTTATGTTATGTTACTGATAGAAGTTACTCCTTTCAAGCAACGGGTTAAAAGCATGTATACACTAGCCAGGAGTGCACCTAAAATGGAAATTTGGAGGATCTTTCAAAGTATTATAAGATTTCAGTTCTTAAAAATTCCATCCATCTGGAGAAACAGAGATGGGAAATTCAAGCGAAGTTGGTGATTTTCAGCAGGTTTAATCTTCTAGAGATTAAAATATCCAAATGATTGAACCACTAAGAAAACCAGGATCATATTTAATCCAGTAGATTAAGTGCTGCAGGCTCTGGTCAGAAAAGTAAAGTGAAAAGTAAATTAGCAGTCTGAAGGCTTGAGCATGATTTAAAATGTGCTGAATGATGGTGTCCTGGGGTGGTGTTATGAAGCCGCTTTATTCCTTACCCATCCGCTCAATGCCCAAGGACGCTGTGCCTTTTCGATGGACCCGGGGGCGGGTCAGTTCAACGGCTGGGGCCCAACAGCTCAGGCCTTCAGCCTCCCGGTGGGGCTCAGGAGGGAGTGCACCAGGAGCGCTGTGCTGGTTTTTTAGGTTTCTTTTGTGTTCCAGCTAGCTGAAAAAAGGTTCTGTTGGTTTTTCTTGGTTTTTTTCTCTTCCCTTGCCTCACTGCCTCCATTCCCTCCTCACCAGTCCGGGGAGCCTGCAGGGGTGGCCCCGGTGGGCCCGCGGGCTGGCCCTGGCTGGTCTGAGCCCGCATGTCTGTTCCCTCTCTGGGAATTTGTTGTATTTTGAGGGGTTTTTTTATCCTGTTCTACCCTGTTTTGTTTGTGTGTTAATAAACAGTTTGGTTTTGTCCACTTTTACTTGCTGTGACCCACTTTTTTTATTGGTGGAGGAAAAGGGGAGGCCCTTTCCCCTTCAGAGGAGACGCTCATTCCGAAGTGTTTCCTCCTGAAGTTTTGTCTCCAAAACCAAGACATCATGGAATCCTGACAATTTTGACTGTCCAAGTGTTCATGTGACTTTTTGTTTTCCAAACCTTTGTTAATATTCTCTTGACCTTCATATTATTTTACCTTTAGCTATGTCAGACTGAATGCATCCAGTCTGATCCCACCACAACTAAATAATTTTGTGCTTCACTGAGAGACCATCTGGGACTCCCTTGCTGTAGGAGCTAGCCAGGGAGTCATGACCAAATATTAGACCACAGAAATCAAATTAGTAGGAATACTGGTTTTGCTGCATCATCTCTACAGAGATGACAGATGTGAACAGAATAAAAAATAAAACAAAAATGTTTCTGCCTTTCCAAAGGAGAACATTTTAAAAATGCCTCTCTGTCACTATCTGCACTGGCCTTTTTATCATCTGTACTCACAGCAATGGAATCAGAGTATGTGAGATCACCTTAGCTAAACTGAACAATAATTAATATTAGATGGTCATCTCATTTTGGTACAGAGATTAGTTCTTACAAAAGCTTCCATGTAAGTGATATGCCACAAAGGCAGACTGCATGGACCATAACAACACAATCAATTAGGTGTCTGACCACTGGTAGTTTCACTGGTATTTGGTTTGTGTATCATTTAGGAGTTGGGTAACTTCTTAATATTTGTGAGTTTACTGTATTCTGCAAGAAACATGTTTTGGCATTTGTAAGGAGACTGCAGACAATATCAGTTTGAGTGGCTATTTATTACTGTGCAAAAAGAAGGGAAAAAATAACCAAAATTCTATCCTATGAATATAAACCCAAAGTCCTGATTCAACCAGACACATGAACATATGTGTAACCTTAGGCTCAGAATTCTCACTGCTGACATTTAGATTAAGAATTTTCCTTAAATCAGGCTTTTAATTATTGGGATTTTTTTCCCCATGACTCGCATGTATCCTTATAGCGGTAAGCCCTAACCCAGATTTCCACTAAAATAATTTGAATAAAGGCACTGAAGACCTATTTGCATTTTTCATCAGCGGTTTTTGCTGTGCTCTTACTCAAAATTCATATGAAGACATAGCCATAGAAATTTCTAGATGTACATTTGAAGAAGAAAAGGGAGGGAGGGGTATTTAGTAATTTTTCAACACAAATATGCTTCCTTGAAAGCACACTGAATTGGGCTTCTCCATGAAAAGTCCACGATGATAGTTCCAGTAAAGAAGTATTTCTTGTCGTTGATGATGAACCTAAACACTTTCTTTATGTGACTACTATTAGAAGGAAAGGATTGTTTTTTACATACACGTGTACAAATTTATCTGAACTCACTCTCAAAATAGGCAGGGTTTTATTTGGTTTGTGAGGACATTCTAACTGAATGAGAACTGACAACACTCACTGCTTATTTGATGAGCATTCCTGAGTATTATAGGTTGTGGGAAATATTCTAATTTTTGTGTATGCACAGTGTGCTAGAGTACAATGTATACAACTTTATCATTTCTAAACAATAATGCCTCAGATGGGTTTAATGGAATTAATCACTGGTCAGTACAGGCTCTGCAGGCAAAGAAAGGGATGTAGAACAATGCAAAACCCCTGCTTTTTCAGACCAGCATCCTAATCAAAATTTCATAATTAAAACTTTCAGTTGTGATAATGTGCTGATATCGTAGAACAAATTTGGGAAACAAAGACATTTTTATCCAACTTAGAGTTAAAGTTTAAATAGTTTAAATTGATCCCTTAAATCAAGATCAGCAGTATTGTCATGAAAGCAACCTGAGGCTTGCTGCCTAAAGAGGCCAGCCTAGGCATTGTTTTTTTGTGAATATTAATATTTTCTTATCTTGATATCATCCTTTCTGGAAAGGAACCTGTTAAATCCTCAGTATGTTCATTATAATCTCTTGGAGAATAAAATGCAGAGGTAAATGAAGCATGAATACCATCCCAAAATTGCTCTGAGGATGTACTGTGAGCTATAGATTTTAAACAGGCTTTGCTGGTTTGGGTGCAACCCTTGTTTAGGGGGTTGTCTGAGGTTTTTTCGAGTGGAATTACATGAAGGTATGTAGTGGAGTAATGTAGCAAGGCATTTTAATGAATAGCTCACTGTATGGCTATTGGTCGTCATGGCCATCACCATTTTTTTACAGACAATGCTTTAGGGCTGCAAAAATCACCCAAAATGCATGATCTGTCACTGTAGAATGAAGAGGGTGTTTTCTGAGTTTATTCATATGGTCATGCTCTACCATAATAATAATAATGTTTAACGTGTCTGGGTCATTCGATTACCAAAGTGCAGGCATTATGGGCTGTAAATTGTGGCTCTGGGGCAGCAGGTGAGCTAAGAGAAAAAGTAATGATCCGGTGTTCCTACAGGAACTCATAAGAGTGATGGACCTAAAAGCATCACCCAGGACAGAAGCACAAACCCGTAACTGAAGGATTTTGCCAACTGCAGCGTGTGCTACCCCCAGCTACTCTGTGCGCTGACATTATCCAGTGCACAAAGGAAGGAGATTTCTAGCAAGGGCAGCATCATTAAGGACCCCGGCCCAGGCTCAGTGCTGCTCAGAGGCTCAAAAAGTCTTTCATTGCAGCTGAAGGGAAGAGGAAGTGCAGACATCTCGAAAACATAAAGGGAAAGCTAGGAAAAAGCTGGGTTTTTCTTCTCCGTAGGACTTGAAGGAAGAGTGTAAATGTTGTGGTGGCTAAGTCCACTTTACACCCACCAAGTTACCCTAAAAGTGGTCTCTCCTTACAACACTGTGCCAGAAAGTTCTCCCTTTGTCCAGATTCTGCTGGTCGCTGGGGCCCTCTTCCCCCTCCCATCCCTTTTCCCATTGGCCTCTGTTATCTCATTCAACCTTTCCTCTGCCCCCCAGCCCTCAGACTATTGGTTTTGGATGCTCTGCCCGCCTTTGGGAGTTTTCGGGATAAAATGGGCGTGGGCTTTCAGTTGTGGTTCTTTCTTGCCTCTGTTTTCTTCGGGGTGTTGCCATTAAACACCTCGGGTTTGCATGCAGAGAACCCCTCTCGCCTCTTTGTCTCCGTTCGTGCACAGACTGTGTGTGACCACCTGCGAAGGTGAGATTGTGTGCACGCGGAGGTGCTGGGAGAGCGCCGCCTAAGAAGTCCACGAGGGACCCTGTGGAATAAACGCGGCATCAATCCACCAAAGCTCTCATTCAATATGTAAATTATTTAAAGATTTTTATGTATCTGACAGATGTTTCTTCTTTTATTTGATTTCAATTTTTAATGTGAAAACTGAAATCTGTTTTGGATCCTTTATAATGTTTGAATTTTCCTAAATGAAAATGTTTTGTGGCAATTGCAACCAAAATCCAGTTGCATTCTTTCAAATATTTTTAGGTGAAGAAAATTTTGTTTTAGCTGCAAGACAAAACTCATATTCTGAAAGAGTTGAGCCAGGCCTAAGAAATAAGGGACAATGACACAGGTACAGAGAAGAAATAAGGGACAATGACACAGGTACAGAGACAAGGGCTCTGCCTCTGCCCTCTTAGTTGAGAAAAATATTTAAAAAACTTCCTGTACCCCATAGTCACTGTTACTCTGATCTTGACTAATGAACTAATTACTAATTAATACTTTGCAGCAACCAAAAGATACCCAGGATCCCAGGAACGGGTCTTTTTAACAACAAAATAGTAACCAAGGTCAGATATTTAATCTACTGTAAATTAAATCAGTACCACTTTTGGTATGGACTCAAAAATTGGGCTTCATCTCCTGATCCTAGAAGTGTACTCTGTTCCATGTACAAGCTCATCATGGCTCATGTACCATGGTTGCTCCTGTTAATAATAATTAACTGTGGCTGTGTTAATTCATTAATTCTGTGCCTGTGTTTGGGACACCAGAAAGCTCAAGCTGCATCCTAGGCAGTAAAAAAGTAAACAAATAAACAAATAAACCCTTATTTTTCTTGAATCTCAGACTAGAGTGCCTCTATGTGCTCCACAGAGCAGATGATGACAAATCATGATAATGAAAAGGCTCCAAAGTGGCCCTTGATGGGAGCCTCAGCAAATAGCTCTGTAGGACATGCTGAGAGGGATGTGTGTTAAACGCTTTGTTGGGGTTTTAGTTTAGTCCTAGTTTTTTTTCTGTTAAAGGAATTTTTCCCTATGCATGTTGCTAGGGGAACAAATGGCTGAGTGTTTAAGGAAAATAAAGGACCTGGCTGCTCTTTTTGTTTCACCTGGGGGTGTGGGCAGTTTGGTCTCTGCGTTCGGAGAGAGAGAAGCTGCTGGTTCTTTTCAACCGTTTTTCTTTCTGTGGAGAAAGATCCCAGGATCACCGGCACACCTTCCCTGCCCTGCTGGAGGCCGGGCCGTGGCCGCCCTGCCCCGCCGCTGCTTTGAGCCTTCACTACGTTGTAGCCATGCTCACCCTGCCTGCCCAGACCTCCGCGGGGGGTTCTCTGTTTTGATACATCTCGTCTGCCACCTGGGATTTGTGCTCGTCCCTGCCGTTCCAGCCTGCTGTTCCTGAGAGTCCGGCCGGACACTGGGATCGGCTGCCCAGGGGTTTGTGAAGCTCCTTTGTCCCATCCCTTCCCGGGATCCCAGGGCACCAGTGCCGCGTGCTCCCCGAGCTCGCTCCGGAGCGCCCCCTGCAGCCGCGGGGGAACCATCGCACCTGCCCTGCTCACCGGGAGCCGCCAGCGCCCCTGCCGGCTGCGAGTGGAACTGCACCCGAGGGGGAAGGGCCTGACAGCCGAGAAGGCTGGGACTGGGTTTGTGATTGTTTGCTGTTACTGCCATAGTTATTGCTGTTTGTTTGACTGGTTATATATATAATAGTAAAGAACTGTTATTCCTATTTCCCACATCTTTGCCTAAAAGCCCCTTGATTTCAAGATTATAGTGACTCAGAGGGAAGGGGGTTGCATCTGCCATTCCAAGGGAGGCTCCTGCCTTCCTTAGCAGACACCTGTCTTTCAAACGAAGACACCCTTCTTCCTAGGACTGAAGAACAACATTCTGGTCTGGGACCTGGGAAGCCTGGCTACAGTTCTCCCTTCTCCATATGGGAATTACACTGGGACTAACCTACCTGACTCAGCTCTCAAACTAGGACTTGATTCCCTGAACACTGGCATCTAGTAACACTTTATGAGTTTAAGCCATGGTTTTACCCATATCTCTGGAAGGATGTATGTCTCCCACAAGTCCTTCATCTCATCTGTGATCCCTGAAGATTCCTGGAATGGCAAAAGATGTCTCAAAAATCAGTGGATAGTTACACCTGGGTAATGAAATCCCATCCTTCCTGCTCAGTTCATGTGCCCAAACATGGACATATAATGCTACATACCTGGTCTGCTGCCACTGCTGCTGTTAATTCAAAAAGATGGAGTTCTCTCCTATGGCCTGCATCATGTCTGCTAAGTCCATATGGGTGTTGTGCATACATCTTTTAGAGGATTTCCAGTGGTAGTGGGTGCCTTGTCCAAAATACAGACTAGAACCTTGCAGGTGGAGTTCTACTCAAGCACAGGACGCCTGAATGAAGGTAGATGTCTGCTGGAGGTGCCTGAGTTCCCTTTGTAGTCATAGCAGAGCTAGTTAATACACCCAGCAGTTACTCAGTGTGCCCTATAGCAGGTGGATGGTACCTGGGCATCTAAATTGCTCTTTAGGCTTCTCTTACAGCACGGTCTTTCCATGGATTATCATTGAAGTTAGACTCTTCCAGTACAAGTAGACACCTTGGTGTAGACACTTAAGATATCTTAAGATGAAGGCAAAATCATCTGCTGACAGTTAAAAGCTCTAACCGTTAGACCATAGGCTGCTCTGGTTATTGGGGTAAACCAGGATTGGGACAAGAGGTTTTAATCCCCCCTTTAGAAGCAGACTCATTTTACAGAGGATAAATTATAAAGATATCATTGTACCATTAAAAGATAAATAGACATTTGTACTCAAGCTCAAAGAGTGGTTCAGGAGGCTCTTGAGGTAAAAAAGGATCATATATTCCTGCCTAAAAGGAAAAAAACATTGTCAGGGGTCTTCAGCTTCAGGAACTGTAGATCATTCTGGCACAGGTAAACAGAATGGTCAAGCAAGAATAATAGAACAGAGAGAACAGAAATATTAAAATTAGTCAAGCAATGCAAAATACTTTAAGGACTCACTTCTACAAATTATCAGGACAGGTTAAATGCCCCTGCTTTCAAATGGTATTTTTCTGCAAAGAAGACGGTGTTAATTGGATAACTTTGGTGGTAGTTTTGTTTGTTTATTTGTTTTAAGTTAGCCTACAGATTCTTGTCAGCTGCTCCTAGGAGCAAAAGAGAAATGTTGCCTGCTTAACATCTGCTGTCAGATTATGTTGCCTCTGCTATCAGAAATGAATGCAGAAGACCAATTCAAGTTCCTGTCAGCTGTGATGTCTTTTGGACATGTTTCAATCAAGCAGCAGGCTTTTCTTTACACTTAAAGAATCATTAGAACAGCTAAAGTCTTAGGGAAAACACATTTTGATTGCAATTATAAACTAATGTCTAATTCATTTAAATTATAATGTATTAAGTAAATATTTGAACTACTCTGAGATCCATCACACCTAATTGTAGCTCTGTCTTGAGTGTATTTCTCCCTCCTCCAAATTCTAATCAATAGCAAGCAAAGCATCTTTTCAAGTTAGTGCTGCAGCAATCTGATATGCCAGTGTAAATGCCCACAAATTCTCACTAATGGTTATCTGATATTTCTCATATTAACTATTGATGGTTCACAGTGAACTTGGTGGAAGTTAATGATAAGCAGGAACACCTCTTGGAGGATTCGTTTCCATCTGATGTTTCAGCTCAGCTTAGGTTCTGCTGATTCTACGCCTAGAAAAATCTTAAGGTGCCCCTGGGCCCACTGCATATGGCACAGAGAGCTGCAATGTGAATTGGCTTCATGTCAAAAAATTGTTTCAACAATCTGAAATCCATCACAGCAAAGAGTAGGGGTGATTCAGCCTTGATGTTTGAGAAAAGACTGTTCAGGCTCCTGTGTGAATCACCTTTTTCCTATCCAAGAACTCATCAACAACTGCATTTCCCTCATTTTCCACACAGAAAGAAACAAAATGTTATGACACCTATGCTAGTAATGCAATTACAACATTTGGTGTTCTCCAAGGCCTGTATTTCTAGAGCCAAGTGATTAGACAAGTATCTCAGTTTTCAGTCTCTTTCACAGAGGCTTCCAGAAGGTATCTTGGAAAATTTATGTTATTCCTGCAGGCTCACTAACCAAAGGCAAGCAAGAGTAGTTAATAATGCTTCCTCATTTCTAAAGCTCACTATTTTAGGACACTCACATACCTTCAGATGGTCTATCTCGTGATATTGTTCAGCTATACTGGTTTCAACTCTAATGTTGATGTTAGTGTCCAGTTCCCACTTCTGCAAAGGGAACCCTTCTACTTAGAGTAGGCCTTTCTGGGCTAAAAATCTGTAGTGCTGCCTCATTTGACATCAATTAATCTGTTACATCTGAAGTAGTCAATTGAAGTTGTTTTCTGGTTGTGCAGTGTCCAGCTGACCCCATCATGATGTTGGTGCCATGTTATTTTCTTTTTAACTAATGTCCAAGGTTTTTCATCTACTGCAAGATCTACTACCTTCAGAAGAAGGGGTGTGTCAGACCTTGCCTACCAGACTTACCAGGAAAGAATAAAAAAAAGTAATTGCGTAGACTGGAAAGGAGGGTGAGTAGCCTCAGAACAACTGTGTTCAAACAGAAAAGCAGCTGCAAAGAGGAAAGGAGTATTCTTTTCTCTGTGTCTAGTGGCAGGAAAGAAAAAGGCATAATGAGCTTAAATGACATTGCAAAGAAGAAGCAAGAAAAATATTATGAGCCTGGTGTAATGGACTGCCTGGGTGTGCTGTGAGGCATCTTGAGAAACAGGTTGCCTTAATAACCCACAAGAGTCAAATTCGGTGGTGATCGAGGGCTGGGAGGCTGGAATATATGATTTCCTGAAATCCTTTCAGCTCTAATTCTCTATGACTTTATGCACAGGCTGCCTGTGCACTGTGCCTGGTAAGTGGGACACGTCCCAGGTATGTTTATCTGCCAGTGGAAGCGTTATGGGTGCATGTGAGGGTTCTGCTGATTGAGCAACCCTCAGATATGAAAACCCTGCTCTTTGCAAGCCTAGACTGAGATCTCTGCAGCTTGTAACAGTAATATACTAAACTAAACCAAAAGTATTTAAACATTAAACTGAATTTGGATGCTCTCCATTGTTGTTCAGGGAAACCAATCTAGTAAAAAGCTACTTATGTATCATCTACCACAACAGCCAATTTTTATGTACGTGACACATAGGATGTATGTGTAGTAAGCTCCCACAATTCCTACGAAGTTTTTGTATAAAAACTGGTACATCAAAAAATAATTGCCCTCTCAAACTGCCTGTTACAGACAGTGCTAGGTGAAAGGAAATACAACAACAACAACAACAACAACAAAAAAGAGAGATTTAAAGTTTTTAAATTCCAGACCTTCCTCAGCACTGAGGCACTTAAGTCTCAGACATGAAAAGTTTTCGATTCCATGTGGGAAGGATGGGGTGGAGGAAGGCCATGCGCTGTCCTCACCCTTGACAGCGTATTTCAGTGGCAAAAGCAGAAGGATGCTGCCATGGGTATGTGTCAGGAGCAGGCAGGTGCTGACAGGGTGTTATGGGTCCCTGACTGGCCGATGTGGACCCTGCAGGATCTGGCTGCTGCTCTGCCCTGTTCCCCCTCCAGCTCCCAGCTGCTCCGAGTAGGGACCATGCTGGGCACAGAGCTGCACAGCATATAAAGAGCCACATCGGCTTAACAGAGGAGTCTGCAACTTCAGTGGCCCCAGGTTGAAGGTTTCATTAAGTTCATCATATTTTTTCTTCGGCTTATCATCTTCACATAGATCTTAAAAATTGTGGATCTACATCTACATCACTACCCTGCAGGCTTTCAGAGCTCAAATCCACAGTCTGTTCAGGCTCATCCATTACAAAGAAGTAACACTGACTGATTTCTTTATTGGGTTTTTTCTTACTCTCACCAATGTCTGTCTTTAAAATGTGATGAGTAGAACAGGAGATCTCTTTTCAGGCTGATGGGGAAAGATCTAGAACACCCCACAGAGAAATAAAGCAATTCTCTGCTAATTCCTTGAGGGTGAGCAAAGCAGCAAAACAAAGAGGAATTCTCTTTCTGGTGTGAGACCACTTCCATTTTCTGAGAACTGGAATCCAACGAGCCTTCCACTGGATTCACATTTTGAAAAGACGGATTATCTTGTTCTTAGCTGGGATTATCGTCTTCAAGGTCCTGTAGCATTGGAATGGCAGGGTAGGTAGTAGGATGAAGCCAAAACTAACTTTTAAGACAAACTCATTTGTAACCTTAGCTATGAAGACTCACTCCTTAATAACATTAAAAACAAAATCAGCACCAGTGAGTGGAAGAGGAGAGGATAAATACTGTACATATTGGAGATCTATGTCTTTCTGCTCTGCTGACTCATAGCTTAAATATTGTACAAGTCAAGTGACATTACCGCAGTGATAAATCTGATCTGTATCTACAGGAGAAGGCTCCTGAGCCAATCCTTTGTTGAATCCTGAGGAAATCATTGCCATATGTGAGTATTTTTAGTGGTGCCTTCTGACAAAATACATATTTTCCATTCTTTATTGAGCTGTTTATCTAGACTAGAATTATGATAAACTTCTCGAATGGTTCATTTTCCCAAGATTGGTATGAAACAAATTAAAAATAAGTTGCCATAATAAAAATTACTTAGTGGTAGAGCTATGAGATCTCCCTTTCCTCTTCCTCTCAGACAAGCTTCACAGCCAGACAGATGTGAACGGCCCCATTTGTGGCTTCTCAGAACTCAGCTGCACATGCCAAAGAGGTGGTGCCACTACTCCATGAGGCTGAACACAGCCAGGCACTGCCATTGAGAGGCTCTGAACCACCACTGCAGTGTGGTGAATGCAGCAGGATACCATATATTCACTTTTTCCATTCCTTTTAAGGTGTTTTATTCCTCAGTGAATAAGGGAATCAGGATCTGACTCCTTAAAAGAAACACTGAAGAATGGGGACAGCATTTGCTTTGTATCTGCACGCTTACATAGTCTTTGTCAGATTACTTGAGCACAAGCATTAGAGAGAGTCTGATTGACTTCCAAGACAATTTTTGACTCAGTAATGGATATGAGCATACATAACCAGCCCATTTGTGCTTCAGCTCCATATCTATCCTTTCATCCCAGCTAAGGTTGCCTAACATTTTATTTTGTATAACCAGGTTTTCATTTGAAGCTTGGAGAAATTTTTTTGAGATTTTACACTTGTCATCTCTCATGCTACCTTATTTTTTTTTAAGTTGCTAAGACTTTAAAAAAAAAAGATAAAAGAAAAACAGCTGCTGAACAAGATTTTTAAAAACGTAGCTGAAAAGCTTTGGAATTCTGTGTTTTGCAGGAATCCTGTGAGGTGGAATAAATAAAATATTTATATTAAATAAATTAAATATTTATATAAAAAATGAAGGATAAACCTCATTTACTCATTTTTATTCTCTGTGAAATACATACACACCCTAAAAATGTACAGGTCTTTGACAAGTAGTAGTTTGCACATACTTCATAAAGACTTGCCAGACTTTAACAGCCAGAATCCCCAGGCAGTCTGTATTCACTGAGCATGTCCCAGCTCCTTAGAAGTTCTGTATGTGGTGAATCGTATGTGCTTCACAGTCACTGGAAAAAGAAAGTTTCTAGATAAAATAGTATTTTGCAGAATTGGTTATAGGAATGAAATCAGTTTTCCTCTGTAATGGCTGTCCCCACATGTCCTGAGCTGGAGCAGTCCTGGCCACTGGATGTGGCCCCAGGGAACTGATGTCTCTTGTACTCTCAGTCCACCCTCTGCCAACATAGGGCATCACAGGGAAGAGAGATACCTACCTCCTGTTGGACAACAGGAGAACACAGGCTGTCAGGAAAAGGAAGTATGTAGAAAAATGTGAATTTTTCTGAAGGAGAACTCTAGGTCTAGGTGTTGTCAAGGAATAGAAACTGGGAATAATGCATGGAAGTATAGAATCATAGAATAGTTTGGGTTGAACTGGACCTTTACAGGTTGTGGTGGTTGCAGTGGTTGAGGCCACCACAGGATTGACTAAGGAGCCACAGGGCCCCAAGACAGTTGAGGTTCACTGGTGGGCCTGAAAATACCCTTCGGTCATGGTGAGATCCCACAGTGCCTTGTGCTCTTATGTAGATTATCCCCACTTGGTCGGCCCATTGGCCCACTGTCCCTTTTGCTCCCTATAAGTCCTGGTTCTGGAAAGTTCTCCCTTCTTCGATACCCCATTGGTTCTTGGTTCCCTTGTTCCATCCCTTGCTTTCCCCATTGCTTACTGTTATGTCACCCCATGTTCTCTCCACCCCTTGGCCCTCCGATGATTGGACCTGATGCTTTGCCCACCCCCATATATAACCCTGGACCCCTCGGTGTTCTTGGTCCTTTGTCCCTGAATCCCTCTGTGAATGAACCCCTCGAATTTCTATACAAAGGATACCTCACGCCTCTTTGCCTCTGGTGATGCTACAAGAGCAATCCTGCCTTGTGTGTGTGTGGTTGTGTGCTTCCACCTGCACCTGTGTGTCTGAGTGTGTTCTGTGTGCTCATGTGGCACCACCCAAGCGGATCCATATTGGGACACTTTCGGAAAGGATGCGGCACTCATTCCATCCACTGCATCACCACATCAATCCAGTCCAACCCCCTGTTATGATCCAGTTTTAAGGTTCTTAGAAATGCCTCTGCCTGAATTAAGGTGCAAACAAGACCATATGCCAGTGACAATAGGAAGGGTTTTATTTGATGGAAATGTGAGAGAAGGAAGGAAGGAATTCGGAAGGAATTCGGAAGGAATTCGGAAGGAAGGAAGGAATTCGGAAGGAAGGAATTCGGAAGGAAGGAATTTGGAAGGAATTCGGAAGGAAGGAAGGAAGGAAGGAATTCGGAAGGAAGGAAGGAAGGAAGGAAGGAAGGAATTCGGAAGGAATTCGGAAGGAAGGAATTCGGAAGGAAGGAAGGAAGGAAGGAAGGAAGGAAGGAAGGAAGGAAGGAAGGAAGGAAGGAAGGAAGGAAGGAAGGAAGGAAGGAAGGAAGGAAGGAAGGAAGGAAGGAAGGAAGGAAGGAAGGAAGGAAGGAAGGAAGGAAGGGTGACAGGGACAGAATAAGGAAACTATCACCACTCCGTGGATCCCAATGATGTTGGTTGATCCTCTCCAGCTGGTCTCTCGGTGGTGAAGGTCCCCCCAGAAGGCACAGAGTCCCATGGGTGTACATGCTCAGGCTGGGTGGGCATGTCTGGCCATGTCCCCCTGGGGTGGGGGGTCAGTCTCTCACAGCAGACTCTGGGTCTGTTCCATCACGTGCAGTCCTGTGGGGCAAAGCCTCTCATGTGAATGTCCCGTGGATGTGGCCTGTGGGGTTGGGGGTTCCACAGCTGGGCCAGTTTGTGTAATCGGAGGATGGATGTTCACTGCCTCTCACCAGAGCTTGCACCATGCACCCAAAACCTCCTCCTGTGTAAACCTGGCTTCTGTGAGCTGTGCTCTCCCCCCACCCCAAACTCAACCAGGGATAGTTGCAGCTGATGGCTTTGGCCTTTTGTGGATGCATGCCTTTCCCTCAGCCTGAGATGATTGAACAATGGGTTTCCCTTTATCTAATCAGCAGTTTGACTTTCAGTTCAAAGTCCCACTCTTGAGGGAGGCTTCTTCAGTTGTAGCTTCTTTATAATGAGCAGAACTTTATATCAATGTTTGAGGCATGAACTATTTTCAGTCTCTGACACCCCCCTGCAATGAGCAGGGACATCTTCAACTAGACTGTGTTGCTCAGAGCCCTATCCAACTTGACCTTGAATGTTTTCCAGGGATGAGCCATCTACAACTTCTCTAGGCATCTCTCTCATGAAAAAATCACTCCCATATATCTAGTCTGAATCTGCCTTCTTTTAGTTTAAAATCATTACCCCTTGTCCTGTTGCTGCAGGCCCCACTAAAAATTCTGTCCTCAAGTCTGTTCCGGGAAGAATCCAGCACACTGGGAAGCCTAGAAGAGGAGCAGGGGCTAGAGCCTAGGAACAGTAAGGTGTGCCATAGGTCCAAGCAGTTGCCACAGTCATGCTGAGGAAAGAGATGGGACTGTTTGTGTGCAAAGAAGCTGTGCTCAGGGGTGCACAAGGAGGGGAGGAGAACCCCATTGCAGAGACTGGATGCCAGTGCAGAGGAATAAAGGTCATGGAAAGAAGTTTGAGGGCTGACCAACACTGACTGAATATTTGGTGAAGAAAAACTTTTGGGAAAGGAAAAGAGTGAGACTGTGATACGAATCCCCAAATGGGGCATACTTGAATTTTCTGGGACTTCCATGGTGTTAAGGGAAGAGCTAGACATGGGACTAGAACAGGACGGGAATGGGACTAAAACAAGAACAGGCAGAACAAGAGTTCTGCTTAAAGAGCGGGAAAGATGAACACAACCATCCTCAGATCTGCAAACTAAGGTCAAAATCTTTCAGTTCAGCCCTTTCCCTGACTATGTCCCACCCCTGTTAGTGTACATGTATGAAATTTGCAGCATCCCTGTTACATCCAGCAGCCAAGTTCATTCCCATGCAGTACTGCTGATAAGCATTGAGCTACCCCCATGGGATAGCACAAAGGAATTGCTGGGAAGAGGACATCAGCTCCAACCTCTTGAATGTGAACAAAATCTGATCTTATTTACTTCCCAAAACTTGAAAAGATAGTGAGACTGGTGATCTAGGTGGTCCGCCATTGGTTGCAGGTGCAGACTGTACCCTCACCTCTCCAGGAAACATCTGCCCTGTCCTGAGCTTTGGAAGTGCCAAAGACCCTGTAAGGTAAAGGCCAAGGTGCTGGCATGGAATTGAGGGGACTCAACTCACTAATATGCTCTCTAGAGCAAGAACAAAGCAGGAGGGCAGAAAAAGCTTGGTTGTAACAGGGAAATCCATGAAGGAACTGAAATCCAGATCTGTGCAATGGGAAGATCGATCTTCATGGCTGAAAATAACAACCCTGGTTTAAATGATTTGCAGTTCCTCATATGATCTTTGTGTCAGAGGCAGGGATGAAATCCAGTTCTCCTGAGTGACATCCATCTACCTCAGCCACCAGACAGCCCTCTTTCTCCCTACTGTCACCCGTCTCATTCATCTCACATCTTCCAACTTGTGCAACAAATGAGTCAGGGGATTTAACAGACAACAGATGCCTTCACAGCACAAGTCTGATTCATCCCCCTGGCAAAGTGGGAAAAATCATATGTAACTATTTAATTCAGTATTGTAACCTAAGAAAGTGAATGGAAAACCACAGATGACATTAATTCTGGTATGTTTTTATTTTTTAAATCTCTGCATCTGCAACCCTCGAAATGTTCTTTTAAGGGTTCTTAGATACTGGGTGGGATATTTGGTTTCATTTTGTTTTCTGGTACAATCTATCTTAGACTGCACCACATGAAATCAGTTTTATATTCCCAGGGCAACAAGAGCACAGAGATTCACTTGGATTTATCTTTTCTGATTCACTAGAATAAAAAATATGAAACTAATAATTTATTGTAGTTCAATCAAAAAAGATAGTCATATCCAAACAAAAAGATAACCAAAATACCTAAATTCATTTGTATTTCTACATGTGCTTGGTGTGCTTGTACTGTTTCTGTATATAAAATTGCATCTTTTTCTGATATATGCTTTTACAGGATTCCTGATCCTCAAGGCCTTTGGAGAGCTGCAGTCTGGCCTGATGGCAAATGTGATGCACAACACATGGAACAGTTATGAAAGCACACACACACAAAGAGGATGAAATGCTCCAAGTGAGTCACATGTTTTCACTATCCATTCCATGGGCTGCAAATATTTGCCATGGAATATAATAATGCATTAGATTCCCAGCAGAAATTTGTCAACAAAGGAAGAAAAACAAAGTCCACTGCAGAGTACATCACACCAAAGCTGTCAGCCATACAAGGGTTCATAGAATTGGCACATTCAGATCAGATGAGTGTTCATTTTCATACACCCCAATCCTCTTTTGTTCTAGTGTGCTATTATTTGACAGGAAATCTTCATTCTCATTATCTTCTCTTTCACACTCCTGACACACTACAGAGAAATGCAGAGGGTCTGGATAGAACTAGAAAATAATCTCAGCAGACATTTCCTTCCTGACTACAGATAACACTTGCTGGACTTGATGATGAGCTATGAAGATTTTTCAAGTATCAGTGACAAGGCTATGATTTCTAAGCAAACCCTTAAACATCTCTAATTTACAGATATCTCCCCATACTCCCCATACTTCAAGTGTTTGGCAATAGGGAATTTTCCATAAAATAAATATGAAGGAAATTTAAATACTGTGCCTTACATTATATGATTAGGCTTCTTAAAGCTTCTTTAACTGCTAGTTGCTGAAGAAACGGAGACACAGAAAGGTGTATACTGACAAGATCAGCCTCAACTTTAGCTAGTGATTCCCACACTGTGCCTGACCTACTCAGACAAGGGCTGATTTGGATCCAAAGTGCTATCAACCAAAGAGGGCCAAAATCAAAGCACAATAAGCAAGTCTTCTCAGACTGTATGATCTTGTCCACTCTCTGATTATGAAGGGCACAGAGGAGTCAATTCTAACATTTTTAATCCTAATTTTCCAGGTTTTAATGCCCCTATTAGTAATCTAGAAAACCATTCAAAGCCAAAAGCTGACTCACACAGTTCAAAGATCTCTATCCTCCCTCACAGCAATGCTTGAGTCTTGATCCAATAGTATGGCCAGTAGACTCGGAGCTTGAAGAAAGCTCGTGAACACTCCTGCCTGAGTCTCCCTGCCTGGAGGACCTGCCAGATCTCCCCAAGCGAGTCAACACAGGGGCATGTGCAGGCTGGGCTGAGGAGTCCTCTCGCACCCCGAGCTCCTCCGACAATACTAAATGTCCCATGTGACCACCTGAGATAGCCTTCACCTCTGAATTACCTTCTTGACAGCTTTTCTTACTACTGAGAACAAAGAGAGATTGAGAGATTTCCTAAATAATTCACACTTGACTTTGTGAATACCATATCCCTTCCCCTCCCTGTTATTTACAAGTCAGAAAGCTTTTAGCACAGAAACCGAGGCAGATCCAGATGCCGTCAAGGACTCTAAACAAAGGTTGGAACTTCAACATCTCCTTAAGTATCACTTGATGGGTTTTCAGACTCAAACAGAGCTTTTGGTCTATCATGCAGTGTTTTATTGGCTCCAACAAACTGCTATGTACTGTTGTTTAGTTCTGACGGAAATGTGAATAAATTGCCATAAATACGATGCTGCTAAAAGAAGTCCATCTTTTCATACATATTCTCCTCATTATAGAAAATGAAATATCAAGGAAACATCAAGTCAAGAGCAGAAAAGGATTAAGATACAATTTCTAGCAAATCTTCAGCATGTCTTTCACTGACTCTTATAACTTCAATTTTAGACATACAGTGTATAGTACACCAAGTGCAAACGTCATCAATCTACTGTTTACAGTCTTTCTAACCTGAATGGCTAATAAGTTTAACACATCCATTTTTCAGTACAAATTAAGCCTGTCAGAATGACTCACACTTCTATATAAAGGAAGTTCTAAAGATATTTAAAGGGAAATTAGCTGTCAAAGTCAGTTAGTTTGTTAGGGTAAGAGTTCCTTTGTAACCTTTCAGAGAACATGGTATTTGGCAGATTTCAGACCTGTTCAAGATAAGTGGTTTTAGTTTGTATATGTTTGTGTGTGTGAAAGAGAGCAATTAGAGACTCTGGAGAGCAATTCTAGAGAAGTTGAAGGCATACTTCTTTGCCCTTTATTACTAGCTAGAGCCTTTCTGTAAGTTAGAGAGGTCTGAGGAGGGGTTTACATCCCCATTTCCCCCCCCCCCCCCAGTTATATAAGATGATATACTGAAAAACTTTATTTTCCCTACAAATCTTCCCTTGCTGGTGTCCCCAGTTATAACACTACTGCTTCTTGCATTTCAAGATCATTTTGCATTGCTAGTATCTGAAATGTCTTACATAAATATTGGTGCTCAGAATGATCTTTTCCTGAAAAAAGATCTAGCAAAGCAAAAATCTTGTAAACTAAACATGGCTGAAATCCAAACCATTCTGCTTTAGAATTTTTCCATCCAAAAGGGGAAAATTTAGAGCAATGCAAAAGTTCTTCATCAAAGTCTTTCAGCTAAGAACCTAATTTTTTATTCAGTTATTTTTTAGTGGACATACTCTGAGCAGCAGTTAATGAGCCCCCTTTTGTTGTTTGTGAAAGAGACCTTGGGTAGATGAAATGATGTGCCAAGAACACAGAGCCAGTTAGTTGCTTCTCCCGACATTAGCATACACCATATCCCACAAAGAGACATGGGGACTCTTTCTAAGTTTCTTTGAGCTTGCTATGCTGCATTTGGACCCTCATTTCCCTATTCAGACCTGGAGGCCACACACTGGATGAATTGATGCCTGAAAGGCATGCCAGTAAATGCCAGTATGTCTGTCTCCAAAGCACAGGGCAAAATTCACAGCTTGAAGTCCTGTCAGAAAGAACATCATTTGAACCAGAAGTGTACCAAACCTGCAAAATCCCTGAGCCAAAAAGAAAAAGCAAGAGCAAGTCTGGAACATGATGGTGAAAGCATTAAGTCAGGAGGAGGAGGATGCTAATGTGGGAGGGATGACTTATCATTGGAGAGGTGAGGGAAAACAGGCCAATATCCTTTTACAGTGGGCAATGCTGCTTCATTCTGAAGGAGTTGGCAAGAAAGGTCCCAAGATCCTTTTCCCAAACTCCACTCCTGGACTGCAGCTGATATCCCTGAACAGTGGTCATTAAATATTTAATAATATTTAATAATAACTGATGTTATTTTAAAAAAAAAAGTCTGAGTGTCCTGGGTTGCAGTGTATTCTATTACCATCCCCATCAGCTGTTGAAATCAGGTGGGGCAGTGTTTCCTTGCCTCCTCCCCCCAGACTATCTTTCTGTTAATTGCCCATCATTGTCCTGCCGCCTGACTCAGAGATAACTCCCTCCAGCCTATCTTCTGTTAATGAGCCTAATCAACACTTGGCCTCATGACTCATTACCCCATTGTGAGATGCTCCACCCAGAGGGAGGAACCAAGCATCCCATTGTGGATATAATCTGAGGCTGAACACCAGAGACACAGGCTTCCCACTGGATTTCCAGAGGACAGGAGCTACACAGCCACCATTGGACTTCCTGAGGCAGAGCAGACTGTTTTACTACAGGATCACTGCTTCAGAGGACTGCAGCCACCATTCTACCAGACTGCTACCACCACCTTGCCTAACAGGGTGTCAGGTTGTACCTTGACTCTGTCAATTTGACGGTGTTTTTTCTTTTACCTTTTTTCCCCTTTTCTTTAATTTCCATTAAATTGTTATTCTGACTTGGTGCCTCCCACTGGTTTGTTTTTCAAACTAGCACACTGAGAAATACAGGAAGTCTGAGGTACCTGGAAAGAAGTCTGGTCTACATTATAAAGACAGACTACCCTCACCTCTAGGTTATATACATAAGCTTCTTCAAGCTACTGCCCTTGGGAACTCCAGACGTGCCCCTTAGGCAAGCTAGATGACACTAAACAGTTGGAGCCTTTCCCTAGGTGCCTAGAAACCCTAACCAGTGAAGTCACAGGTGATGCTGTTTATGGGCCCTGTGATTTGCATTCTTGGCCTTTAAACACTGATAAGCCATCTGACTCCTTCCTCAGCACCTGTGGCCTTTTGTGGATTTCAGCCCTTGTTTCACCATTAATGCAACATGTCCCGGCTGCTACTGGAGCTGCAAAAGGATGCCACTCCTGACTTTTCTGACTTCTCAGCATCCCTTTCAAAGAAAAGAAAAATTTCAACAAAAATTTTCTTCATTTGAGGGTCATGCAAAGGTCATCTTTTAATCCAATAGAGGATTAAAGTAAGATGCATGCTTATGATGAGGAAAATTGACTAAGTTACTAAGGATCAAAAGAACATTTAGCGTGCCACTGTCCACTTTATCTGTGGGCAGGTATTGCTGGATCCACCCACTACTGGAATTCTTGGATTTTAATGGCACATTTGAAATTTCCATTTCCATTCAGAAGAAGCTATATTACACGGTGACCTGAGATGGGTGGGCACAGCATCCTTTTACAAGGATAATTTTCAGTTAAAACTGTAGTCTGCTTTCAAGCTCACTTTTCTTTAAATTCTCTATTTGTTCTAACTAAGAGTGTTAATAAGCCAATATGGCATGAACAACAGGTTGAGAGAAATTGCTGTTAACTAATCAAAAGAAAAATTGCCTTTCCAAAAGATTATATTTAGCTCCTTTTTTTGGGGAAGGGAAAGGAAGCTCAGCATCAACTGAACTGTTTCAGGTCAGGCCAGTCACCATGGCAACAAATTTTTCTGATATTAGAAAGTATCACTCGGGAAGTGTGGTTGGGATAATAGCATCATGGATCATTTTCATATATCTACTTTAGACTCAGGCCTTAAAGGAACTACATCCTTTTCTTTTGAAAAGAACTGCGACATAATGCGCTAGATACAGATATGCAAATAAGTGTGAGTGTCAAAGAAACCAGGTGATCTCAGCCAAATATAAGCCCCAAAATTTTGGCAGGCAGAAACCCAGATTTAGCTACCTAGTAACCTGATTGACATTAGCTGTCCTAGCCCCTCTTTTGCCTGCTGACTACAATATAACAATATAACAACACTTGTCTGTTATTTAGTTATAATTAGATGTACTGATGCAGAGTTTTTTTAAGCATCAGAATATTATCTAGAATAGTGACTACATTTGAATTGGTTTATTTCTTGTCACATTAGATACAGCTGTATTTAAAATATGCTGGTTTTGCTTTTAAGAGGAAGATAAATATGTAATCTAACAATTAGGGATTTTCAGTCTGTAATGTTATTCTTTTCATTTTTTTCCTCCCTGGAGGTAGGCACGTAGCTTCTGAAAGGGCTTGAAAATAGCTGCTTAATGATATGGTAGATTCTTAAATTAAGCCATTTGGAGGTTTTGCTCTGCTTACATGAGAAATATGTGCTAATATTAGGGATGAAATGTAAATGTGTACAAGGCAGAAGGTCAGACACATCTACAAACTGCAATAAAAATATTGAAGATTCTTCCTTGTCACCTAAACAATGCTAAAATCTATGATTGGACCAAGGGGCCAGTTACCTCAACACCATTGATTCAATTGAAACATTGCACTTCAGAATAAAGCAATGTATACAAGTACTTAAATATGCATATCACGATTTTTATGCAGGAGAGTAAAGAAAAATTTTCACTGGGTAACATATTGTGAGGAAGGGTGAACCAAATTCTGATTTCTCTTTCATTCATCTAAGCCGTGGGCTGCCAAGTGAAACTTCTCAGGATTTACAAGATGGTAAAATGAACTCAGGATACAGCCCAGTATATTGCATGAGGTAATGCTCACCCAAATAGCTGGTTGGAGAGTTTCCTCATGGCCCAGGGAAGAACCGTTCAGACTGGGCAGGAATCACCTGGTGAAGCCTCTGTTCCAGATGAGGTCAGACTAGATAATCAGAGTGATCCCTTGGAATCTCTGAAGCTATTAAATGAAAACAAATGTTACAATTAATCAAGCTGCTTTTCCTCTGCTCTAGCCCACCAGATTATGACCAACTGGCCTCTCCAGGCATAGCTATTCCAATTGTTGTTTGGTGCAACACTGACATGAATTAAAGGCACAAGAGGTGTCACTTTTTCAGTTTCATTTTTGCATGAGTTACCTGCTACAGCTGAAACCCTGATATATTTACCCAGTTCTGGCTTAGCTAAAGTACAAAATGAGTTGGATGTTTGGAAGATTAAGTAATTTCAAGGACTGGATGCACTAGGTGTTGTTAGACCAGTAACATGCAGCTGCAGAGGAGACCTGTGAATGTCAGCTGCAGCCTGCAACAGAGTCACATCACCCATGTGCCAGAGTGTAACCTCCTAAAATGAAAACTTAATGCATCAATTTTGTGTAAAGGACTGAACTATAATAATCGTGTACGTGTAAACAGGATACATGTCACATATTTTTACCTGGATTCTGACGTCCTTACATTTTTGCCATTTGTTGTCATAGGCCATGTCCAATGTATGCTGCAAAACCTGAGACCTATCTGTGGGATCACAAAGCACACAAAAATAAAGATGCTCTACACAGTAAAAATATGACATCTTAATCATCCTACCCAATGATTAAGCTATCCTGAAAATTACTATTCTCCATCATATTGTTTGCTGTAACTGTTCAACTTCCTTCTGTGAATGAAAAATTAGAAATTGTTAAATTTGTCTATCTTAAATGTATTGTTGTATTATGTTGAAATCAAACAAAATATACACGCTACAAGATATACACACTTTGGTTAAAATTTGATATTTATTATCACATAAAGTCCTGGAAAACGGGATATATGAAACTGAAGTTTTGCTGTATGTAATGTAGGTTGTTTATTGTGCTTGATACAATGATCCGAGCAAAGATCTTTGCACTGAGGATAATCTTCTCAAAGAAATTTCAGAGCTTATTTTCCAGACAAGATATAAAGTAAGAATGCTTTCTTCCTCTTTTCACCCCCTCATATATCTACCAGCCTGTACTACTTAGAATCAGTAGGAGAAATGGAGTAAGAAACTTCCAGTTATTATGAGAAAAAATAGAAAACAGCAGTCATAAGACTATGAAAAGTCTAAGAATATGAAAAAATACACACTACTTCATGTTTAAATGTATTACAGTTAACCTTTACTGTCATTCTTGAGGCCTAGGTATGTGAATTACCAAATGTGCTGGTAGAATATGACCTGAAAATTTGCTGAGTAAGTTTGAAATGGCAACATCTACAATTATCAAAATCGGGAATGGCTGATACAAGCTTTCCAACCAGATCAAATAAAACCTTCCAATATGACTATCATATAAATGAATGTGTCATTATACAGATGACTCAGACAGTTTTAGCACTTGTATTGAAATTACTTTGTGCATTGCATCCTGCAGTGTGTGACAAAAGGCAGCACTTCGGTGCCCACATCCACGCTGGTAGCCAAAGGTGTCATAGAATGTCCGAGATGTCCTCTTTGGGCTGGCAGAGATGACCTGCCTCTATCTGAAGAAAGAGCTGGAGGCCAGCGAGGATAGTCTAGAGCATCTACCATGGCACTAGGCATCTAATTTCAGTCAGTTGAATTGAGCCTGAGGCACCCAAATTTGCAGTGTGTTAGCAGAGATCTACACAATACAGTCACCAGAGTCTGGAGGGTGACTCAACTTGTCTGACTGTAGAGAGATAGTGGCTAAGCAGCCAAGTGACATGCTGGGTGCCAGTGACTGCATTGAATAGATCTCCACTGACTGTGACAGTCTAGATACCTAGTTAATGTATAAATGGAGTCCTAATCTCAAATGGATTCACAACTGTGCCCACAACACTTAGTGTTGTTTCAGATCACTCATGGCATCTAACTGCTTCTCAGGGAAGGCAAAGGTCTAGTCTATTTCCTACATTACTCCTGCCATCGTTATGTGGATGCTCCAGACATGTTTGGGTGTATCAGCTGGCACTAAAAACATAAATTCAAGCAGGTGACCTAAGTCCATAACTCTTTGCTTCCTTCCATAGTGCCTTCAGCAACTGCCGATGTGTTGCAGATTGCAAAGGCTACAGACCCTAATAAACACTAAGCTTACCTAAGGAAACATTGGGTAGAATTGGGCAATTAATTAGCCAATTGCTCATCTAGTCTGGGTGTTGGGAAAAACTCAACTCATCAGAACCTTTAGCCAATGGCAATCAACACCCTTCCTGTTTCACCATCCATCACCACATTAATTACGTGGTATTTTAAATCTTTCTTGTCCATGACTGCATTAACAAAATAGATTATCAGGGGCAACCAACCTCAGAGTGCCCAGAAGAGGGTCAAATTATAACTGGGAGGAGGTGCTTCAAAATTGTCAAGGGCAATCAGAATTAATGCTTGAGAGGAAATAAAACCAAGCAGATGAAATCCAAGATACTGGGACTTCCCTGAGGGATGACGAAAATGCTTTAGAATAATGGCCCAATTATTTAATTCTGAATTTCAGTGAAAATCCTATAAAACTACTTAAAACACCCCCATTAGCACTAAATGAGCTCATCTTGATTAATGTTATTAAAACAATTGCCAAAGGGTTTAGTAATGATTAAGTCTTTTATCTCAGGTGATAAATTCTTAACATTCTAGCTACATTAGGATAAAGCATAAAAATAAAAGTTTATTTTAATTTTAATTTTTCTAATTTATTATATTCCTTTTTTGTCCCTCAGTCAGACCAAGAAACTCCTGCACATTTCCACACTTCTCTTAGTAAGTTTGGCACAGGAAAATTAGGCAATAATTTTCCCAGTGCTTAAGTTGGGTGCTGAGATGCTTCAACCTGTTCTTCCCAGTAGGTCTGGGCACTATTCAAGGCACCAAATTAGAAGATTAAGATCCTTATCTACTCTTCACAGTTAACAGTGTGGGACGGGTTCAGTCAGAGAGTCTGACCCACTGCCTGACTACATCTGTCTCTTTGTACTCTTCTGCCTCAGACATCTTCATCAAATACATAAATTTAAGCAGATGAATTCCAGTCTACAAACCCTATGTAGGCACACAATTAGAGTAAGAATGCAAGCCCAACTGAAGCCATTAAAAAGACCCCTGTTGACTTCAATTCTGGATTTGCCTGGACTTACTGTACTGGTAATTGAAAATCATGTTTGATAGCTTTCACATCCATCCCACAGTGTCCTGCCCTTTCCCTCCCAGGGCCCTCAGAAGAACAAAATTGAAACCAGCTGTGGGTTTTACCTGTGACAAACACATGAAGAAGTCAGGACAGCAGCGTCCCGCACCACCCAGGAGCAAGACATAGCATGTGTGGAGAATGTTTATGGTCGCCCGTCTGCATCCTCACCAGGACAGCAGCGAGAGAAGCTGAGGAAACAACCACGGTGCTGCCTTTCTCTGACAGTGCTGGTGATGGACCACAGCAGAGAAAGTCTTGTTGTCTTTCCAAGGTAGCTCTGCTGCCACTGCGGTTCAAGACAGCCAGGGAACCTCCAGGTGTGCTGTGGTAGAGGAGATCTCACTTTCAAATAAGTACTCAGAACATTGGTATGTAAGTGCCATTTGCAAAGGCCAAAATACACAGGAAGTTTTTATTTGCATAGGTCAAACACCAGTATGCAGAGCAAACCACCTACTTTGAAGAACTCTGGAAGTTCTAATCCTTTTTTCCTCATACATTTGTGGGCATGTACTAAATCCTTCCTTCCCTTATCCCAATGACAAGTGCATATTGGTGTTACCCTACAGATGCAGGTAACAGTTTTGCTGTTATTCAGGTTCAAAAGGTGTGGTATGCATGTCAAAATACCTTGAGAAGACCCTTGGAGTCCTTACTTTTCTCAAGTTCCTGACACATCAGGAGGCATTTTCCTTCAGTCAGGGGTGAGAGCAAACTGTGACTCGTGAGTACTCAAGCTGTGTTGCACTGAAAATGATAGCAGACTGCTTTTCCTTATCTCCTTTCTTACAGGCTCTTATGGCTGCATCAGGGCACACTGAGGTTTGCTCTTGGACAGATGGAAAAGACAGATTTGGCAGGCTTTCTTCTCATGTGCAGTTGGATGAGCTGTAGTCCTTATCACTGAGTAATTATACAAATATCTCTGTGACAGCCCTGGAAGACAGGTGTAGAAAGCACCATTGCCCTTCTTACTGCTTTTTGTATACCTGGCATCACAGACATACACATTTGCACAGGAAGTTTCACCTGAATATAAGGAAGAGCAACTTTACTGTGCAAGTGGCCGAGATTGCCCAGAGAGGGTGTGGAGTCTCCCTCACTGGAGGTATTAATGAACTCTTTGGACACGGTCCTGTGCCATGTGCTCTGGGATAACCCTGCTAGAGCAGGGAGATTGGACCGGATGATCCACTGTGGCCCCTTCCAACCTTATCCATTCTGCCACTCTGTGATCTCCTCCTCAGAGGCACTGGATTTATAGTTCCTATGTGGCAAGGAGACCTGAGGATCTCCCATCCTCAGGAAGACACAATGGTGGTAGTTATAGGCAACCCATGAAAAGCAGACACAGTGGTCTTACAGCCACCAGCTGCAAACCCAGCAGCCTTCATGAGCATGAACAGCCTCTGGTGAAGCTGGGCTTGTCTAGCTGGTTATGCCGTGTCTGCATGGACCTCTGCCACACCTCTGGAACAAGCCACAGACATGGTTTCACACCATAAAGTTCCTCCAGCTCTTCATCCAAAGCCCTGCAGACATCAGTACTTCCGTGTGTTTTTCACAAGTGGCACAAAGGGCAGCCTGCCATGGCTTGATACAGCAATACAGGGATAAGGGTCTGGCTAGCAACGCCCTTTAGCGACATCAAGAAATGCTGAAGAGGAAAGAAAAAGGTGGTTTCAATCCTGTTATGTTTCTTGGCCAACCTGCTTCCATATATTATTATCAGGTTGTTAGAGATGCCGACAAAGCTCACTGGATCTGAAGTGACCTTTGCTCAGAGGTTTTTGATGCTATTTGTGTGCCCGTATATGGAACAGCTCTTGGTCTGCACAAAGGGAAGTGATAAAGAAACCTGATCCTGTAAATGCAGACCTGGGAAATAATAACCAAGGGATTTCATGAAACAAAAATCAACCCAAACAAGTTTTGATTTCTTTTTCTGACTGGAGTACTTTTTTTTTTTTAATTACTTGTAGGTGTTGCAAAACCTCTGCTTTTCCATTTCCTGATATTTCTTCAATAACTTGAAAGTTCTGATGAATTCTCTGGAAATATATAAAGTATTAAACATCCTCAGGATTCTTTTCCTTTCATCCCACATTTTGCACCACGTAGCCATTACTAGATAGCATTTTGCAATTTGCTTGTCTTCACCAAAGTTTTTGCAAAATGTCCTTATTTGTTGCTGAAAAACACCCTTGATGTTTTGATTAGTTTCTCCCTACATGCCAATGAACTTGCAGCAACGTGCTTTTTTGCAGTTTTCTGGAAAATATAATATCCTACCCTACTTCACAAACTTTGACTCCCAAGGACTCATTTGGCCCCTGATTTTTTAATCTCTGGCTTTATTTAGTTTCTTACTGAAGTCCAGACACTTTTCCTCACCCAGAATTGACTTTCTGTCTTGGCTCTCTCCCCCCTATCTAGTTTCTCCTGCTCAAGGATGTTTTTCTTATTTCCAAAGTGAAGATTCCCAGTCCTACAGGTGAACCCTGTACAGCCCAAAGGAATCTGTCCAACCACATCCGTACCTGCCAGTTAAGTAGAGCCAGGACGCAAGGACAGATCACCATCATCTGCACCAGATAATGGTCACAGCAGTGCCAGGACCTCTTCTGAATGTGGCCTGCCAGTGTCCTCCAACCAGTTCCCAGGCACAGCTAAGGCATTAGACCAGGGACTGTTTACTGGCCAGGTTGGATGCAGTGACCCTGTTTGGGAGGCAAAGAGAGTTTAACAGCACAGGCATTGCCAGATGGCTTCAGACACAATGAGTCCTCAACAGATGTACTCTTGGAGAACAAGTTGTGCCTTCTCAGGCACTGCTGCATTTGTTCAAATAAACGCAGGTGTACTGGAATGTCCTGACCATTGAATGCATCTCCATCCATCAGAAGAACATGTGCCCACATGAGCCTGTGAACAGGCCATGAACATTGTTTGCAGGTGTTCCTCATTCAATTTCACTCTGGCATGGGTTCTTCAGAGCTCTCCTCCCCATCCAGACACTCCCCATGCCAACAAAATACCCCTCAGTGGGGCTGGATGAACTGTGCCAAGTGACTGCTGCTACTCAGGTGCTGGTCAATTCCCATTGAGAAGTAATGCTGAATTTAGCTGTAGGTGTTTTTCCCCAATTAAAACTAGCAGGTATGTGTGCTTTCTGTATGGGGGAAGGGGGTGTGAAAAAATAGAAGAACCCCATTCAATTGCACAAGCTTCACGAGCAATTAGTAACTCAGAGTGGAAAGAAATCATGAACCAAATCATAGGAAATGGCAACAGGGCTACAAAGATGACATCATAGTTTATTGGAATTATTTAAACATCTTAGACATATGTGCAAAGCTCAATGGAGAACTCCAATGGTACGTGCCAGTTAAAATTAGCTTTTCATTCAGGATCAAGTCAAATATCCTTCTGACTTCACACTGGAGTGTTATACACATCTTTTTATACATGGCATCTAAATAAAGCCTCTGTCACAATTAGCTGTGCTGAAACAACCTTGGATATCACATGATGATGCATATGCTTTAGCTGATGTGCATCCGGAGAGAAAGCTAACCAGAACCACAGGATATTTCAGCCCTCGGGGGGAGGGAAGTGAGCAACTCTGCTGTGGAAAGTAGCTGGAAGTCATCCAGCTTCTCCAGGGCAGTCAGTCATGAATATCCTGCTTTGGCCACAGAGGGGTTGTGGAGGAAGCAGGCTCACAACAATTGGGAAAGGTTTGTAACCACAGGAGTCAAATGAATGAAGCCAAGAGACTGCCAAGTGATGCAATTCATGGGGAAAAGGAAAAGGGAAAAAAAGGAAGAAAAAAAATACCCAAACCTTCCTCAGCTCCTACACAGGAGCATTCATCATTCACTGTGACCTTCCAGGAATGTGCTGACAGACACAAAGCGTTCTGTGTGACATTGTGCCAGTGAACTGGAATGACTGTGCTTGCAGCATTGTTCCTAACAGCAGGGCACCATCTTCTGGAGGCTGCACAAGCTGTCCCGCCACTCCCGGAGCAGTGCAGGCCGGGCTGAGGGGGGAATGATGCACCATCCCATTGAAAGCACTTTAGGACCTAAAAAAATCCCCAAAACAGTCTTCCAAGCTCATATTAAAACCAGCCACTGCCTCAGTTAGGCACAGGCTCCTGAGTGCCTGAGAGGAATGTTGGAAGCGGGGATGGGGCTGTGCTAGGATGAGATGGAGCTGGGGGAGATGTCCCAAAAATGTCATATTGTCAGAGCTGGTGGGCAGACACCTCTTCACAGCCACCGATGGACAGACAGAAAAGAGAAGTGTTATCATGGAATCATAGAATGGTTTGGGTTGGAAGGGACCTTCAAGATCATCTAGTTAGACACCAAAACATTCTGGCAGCAGAAGTGGAACAAGGTGGGGTGTGGCTGGAGTGTCAGAGGTTTTCCTTGCAGCTGTGACTCCAGTGGGGACCTTACTGCCCTGGGTGCTACCAGTGGGGCTGTAGCATCACAGCGTTCACAGACACTGTGCTGCCAGTGCAGCTTCTGCTTCCTTAGCAGCAGAAAATGTGGCCTTGGAGGTTTAGAGGTCACATCAAGCCATGCCTAGTGCAGATGCCAGTGTCACCTTCCTCTGAAATACCTCCAGGGTCCTGTTGCCTTCCTTGTGAGGTAAACCCTATTCCCTGGTGATGGGCCAGGCAATAGGTTGCTGGTTTGGTTATACCTCCAGCATTATCTCTCAGACCCTCCTTGCAGAGTCCATTGCCCTACATTTTCCACCCAGTCTGGTTGCTAACTCAGTACAATGTACCTCTGCTTGAGTACAAGCAGAGTCAATTTTATTTTCCCCTGTGCAACGCTGTTGTCCAAACTCTTAGACTAATTTAATTTTTTAAAAAAATTATCTGCTTCATTTTATGCCTGCAAATCTTTTAAGTCCCAAAACTCATGATGTCTGACATACAATATCTTGCTAGTCTGCTCTTACTAAAACAGTCATCACATATTTTAGCAGAAGGACAATGCCATAGGTACCGTGAACAGAAGTTTCTGGTCATCTGAGTATGTCTAGGAGCACAAGCTGCTCATCCTCAGCTGAAGGGTAGCTGGGCAGCCAGAAGGATTCACAAACCCTCCTCCTCTGTTATGTTTCCTGCAACCATTCCAGCACATCACGAGAAGGGAGAAAGAGAAGGAGGAATAATCCAGCGACATGTGGCATTAGGCTGTCCTTGGCACTGTGGTGGTACATTGTTGAGGACTTCAAGTGCCAGACAGGTAATTCAGAGGATACAGGATAGCAGGAAAGAAAAAAAATCACTCATGGTGTGATTTTTGGGACAGAAGAAAAAAACCAAAAACCTATAAGGTATGACTCTCGGTCGGGACTGTCCTGTGCAGGGACATGAGTTTAACTTTGATGTGGGTCCTTTCCAACTCTGGATATTCTCTGATTCTATGATTCTGTGTTGCCACTACGGATGGTGCAGCCTGAGCTGCACAACAGGCCTGGCTGACCAGACCTTGTACCTGAGAGGATCTGGCACAGTCAGGAAGAGTGGAGCCTGCCCAACAAGAGGAACTGATGTGGGCAGCAAGGTCCTGGAGATCCTGGCCACAGCTGGGGTTGCACACTGGGAGATTCCCATGTGTCTTGCTGGATTTCAGTAAAACAGACTGGAGTAGGGTCATCTGAACAAGAAGAAAAAAAACCTACTGTTACAAAAAAAGGTACAAGAAGCTGCTGTCTCCGGTGTGTCCGCCACAAAGGCAGTGGGTCACCTGGCTGAAGCTGGGGAGAGAACTCACTCAAATAATATGAAAACAGGGACTGGAAAGGTAATGAGCCAGTGCAGGAATGAGTGTAGGATTACAGGCCAGGGTCAGAGAGGTAGGATGTGGGAAAATATTTGGAGGAAATCATAGTTGCTACAATCCTTTAATAAAAATAGAGTAGAAGATGCCAAGAAGAACTTACTCTTCTGTCCTTGCCTGGAACTAAATTTTCAGGACTATCCAGGTGATGAAAGATCAGTAAGGCAGAGATAAAGGATTTGCAGCACCTCTGAGTAGCACTGTCACTGTAAAGCTGGGTGCTCAGTGATGTCCAGTATGCTTTAGACAAGCGTTTGGGTTTCTCACTTCAAAACCAAACATGCTGCTTCTTTTCTCACAGTCCAGCTGTAGCCCTCAGTCTCCCACTGCTGCCGTGGGCTGCAGTCACAAGGCTGTTCCCATGCCCCTCTCTAGTTTTCTTCTTGGCATCCACTTCTGGGAACAGCCATCCGTGTGCCCTGTGTATCTGGGAGCATGTGATCCTGGGCAAGTCCTCTATACCCTGCATGCCATGGATCAGATGTGCTGGGAAAAGTTCCTGGGGACTTCCTCAGTAATTGCCCAGTGGTCTCTGAGAGTGCTTATTGCAAAATGGGGAGACAATCAGAGCAAACCTGTAGGGAAGCATAAAAAGATGAGAACTAATCTAAACTGCGGGTAACAGCCTGGCTAAACAGAGTAAAAGCTTACAGTTACAATTCCTTTAAGAGATTCACTTCCTTCTATTCTGCGCCTGATGCAATAGCTGGTTTTTAGGAGAAAAACCAGTTATGTGAGGGAAGGCTTCACCTCCCAGAGAGCAATGAAATGCTAAGCCCACCTGGTGTCAGATGCCATAATTTAACTGGTGGTAATTTGCACCAGTGGATATCAAAGACAGATCTGACTCGGTATCCGCAAAGGCAATGTTAATGAAAGGTAATATGTGCCCACTATATAACCGTGGGGTTTGTGGGTTTCTGGCAGCACAGCACCAGAAAGTCTATGAAATAAAGAGTGTTGTCATCTTGTGTGTGACATTCATTCCCGGGTATCCCAAGCCTGCTGTGCTTACTATGTCTCATGAATCATTCCTCCCTGTATAAAGACAACAGAGTTGTGTCCACCTTTACCAAAAAAAGGCTGAATTCCCTCAACCTCTTCACTGATTTATGCTGAAGATCTAGAGACCTGACACAATGCTCTTTAACAACAAGGTTATGGCTATCGCAATTTATCAGAAAAGCAGGGCTACCACACTGTGGTAAGGAAATGAACACAATGTTTGCTTTATCATAAACTGAAAGCATATTGCATTCAATAATTGCCAATTTCTTTCTTCTAGTTCCACACATATTGGGACATGGAAAATTTGGCATGGGGAGGCTTTTAAGGAGGAAATTGCATCTTAAATTTTTTAATATATTTCCATAACTTCTAAGCTTTTCAAGAGCTCCTGATGAATTAGAGGATCTCAATCCTGAGAGCTGAATTTAAACGACCATAAAAGGACTTAAATTTCAGATGATGGGTGCTCAGCCATTCTGAAATTCAGGCATTATTACAATGTTTCCAGTTAAGCACCCAAAGTCATTAGTCACTTCTGAAAACCTTGGCATAGAGTAAAAGAGAAAATCTCCAACTGAGCTAACATACTTCATGTACAGACTCGTAAAAAAAAAACCTAGAAAAAATGTCCTAAAGCCCATGAGTGAGTCAATCTCATTCATTGTGACTGTGGTAAGCTGTAAATTATTTTTATTTAATAATAGCTAATACCTGAGTTTTATACAGCTGCTTGCTTCTATTTTTTTTTTCAATCAGTGGGCTATAAATGTATTATAATCTTTAAATGCAGCATCATGGAGCCATTAGCACAAGGATTTAATCAGTGTAGACAGACCATCATAGCAAAAGAATCCAGCTAAACAAAATATACACCAAAGTATTTTCTCCTTAGAAGACAATGGGACATTTTAAGCAG
Source organism: Corvus cornix cornix (assembly GCF_000738735.6). NCBI lineage: Eukaryota > Metazoa > Chordata > Aves > Passeriformes > Corvidae > Corvus > Corvus cornix. The sequence continues at coordinate 101,245,094 of NC_047056.1, read as the reverse complement.
GCAAAAATTCCAGTGTCATTCTCACATATTATTCTTGAGAACACATTTCTCAGTCAGATCAAAGACAGTTGTGTTAATATTTCTTTCTCTGGTTTCTTTTGGCTCCTCCTACCAAGGAGGCTGTATCGCAGATCCCAGCTTCAAGTCTTCTGTCCTCCAGACCAGGAAGGCGGGAGGTGCACCAGAACTGCACAGAGCCTCCCACGACTGCTTGCAGAGCAGTGGTTTAGGCATTAGCCAAAGGCTGTACCTGAAACAGTTCCCTGGCCCATAAGCCCCAGCAACTGACACAACAGTCAAGGAGCCAAAATCATCCTCAGCACTGCCCTCGGCCTGGGGCGTTTAAATATCCCAGGGTACTTCCTGGGGTACCAGTAGTTGGACCGCAGGAGCAGGCTCATTCAGGATGTGACAGCATCACGTCCCTGCTGGCCAGACTATTTCTACCATGGGGCAACCAGCCCAGCTATCGCCTGCCTGCACGGACCTGACCAAGCAGGGGAGCTGCTGGCCAGGTGGGCCTTGCTCTTTCAATCTCAAAAGTTTCAGCCTTGCACCATCAGCTAGCACCAGTGCTGGGCAGTGACCAGAGTAGCCAAAGAGGTGGTGGTTGCCCAAGCACCCGTATTTCATCCAGCACAACGGGTCTGCACCAGACCCATCACCCTGTGGCTTAGATAAGACCCAAATTGAGCCTAAGCTGGTCTGAGCTCTACTTCTCTTACCAGAACATGTTTGCTGTCTGGGGCGAAATTTCCTGAATGTTCTTACACGGGGTTGAAAGTATGTGTGAAGCCAGGCTGTAGCTGCAAACAGAGCCAGTCACCTGGCTGCTGTATGAGGGCCTTATAAAGGTCACTTTACATGTAAAGTACTGCTGTGCCATGCCTCTGCACAAACCCAGGGCATCATTACACAGCTAAGACTGGTTGTTGGAGTGGGCAGGCTGAGGGTTGATTTAGGTGATGCCGCTCCATTACTTTTCAAGAGGTTAGTAAACTAAGTCCTTGTGAAATCTTTTCAGTCGGCCTTGGGGCCACGAGCAGCTGTTTGGTTCCTGTCACAACCCCACAGCAGAGCCTGCTGACAGCAGAGAAGCAGATGAGCACATAGGAGGGATCAGGCCCAACACATCCCTGTCTCATGGCCTTCTGAAACAGAAACAGGTCCTAAAACTTGCACACAAAAAAGGCAGCTCATAAGGAAGGTAAGGATAAAACACATAGGAAGAGAGAGGAATTTGAAATGCTAAAGAGGTGCATGCAAAAGAACAGAGAAATACATAATAGGCACCTAGCCACCGAAAACACCCAAAGGCAAATGTCCTGGAGAGATGCAGTCAATACATTTTTCTGGATATTTTGCTTTCTAGCCCAGTCTTGGAAACCTGTGGTTATGTGTTAATTTTACACATTCATTTAGCAGTCAAACCAACCCTCTGTCTCGTTTTTACCTAGTTTTAGAAGTTAGTATTTTATTTGGTTTGCAAATAAGATTTCCTTTTAAAGTAAAATTATTCCAGACAAAAAATCCAAGTCAACAACTGACAAATTGTCACATAAAAACTTTATAAAGCATTTTAAAGAGTTAAGGACTAAAATATATATTTGTAGTGCCCAACATTATATATTAGTTTTTTGTCCCTAAGTGCAAAATATTAAATAGTCACATACAACAAAATATTTCACCAAAAAAAGGAAGACAAAAATTATTACTCTGCTCCTGAAAACAGGCAGCTTTTATGTGACTTATGTGCTTACACCTCTTGAATTTAATAAGTCTTTGCTTACCACTACAGAAGGTCATACATGAGGTTATTACTCATGCATACCAATCAGTTTCACAAGTAAATCAGTAGGAAGCTAATTTGACCAGACATCTGAAATTTTTTTAAGTATGAATTGCAATCAAAGCATTATTTTCAGGAATGGTTATTGCTGTTATATGCAGCATTCCCCACCAAATGCTCTCTCTTTGAAGGCAATGTTTAGAAATTCTCACTAGCCAAAATTCTATCTCCCTGTTTGTCACAGGGACATTTTGGAAATGTTATGTCTGGGTCAACACTCATCTTGTTACATTTTAATGAACAGTGCGAGCCCTTCTGATTTGCATAATAGCCGATGGTTTCAAATCCTGCTGGAGCTGACCCCTTATTATCCCCTTTCATGAGAGTACCTGGGTAGCAGCGACCTGGACACCTCACTGTTGCTGTTATTCAGTGGATGTCATAAGTGCTCAGAGCTTCTGAAAACCAGCCTGCATTTAATAGGTAGCTAAAAATACATAGACGGGCTTGCTTATAAGCCAGAGCCCTTTAGCCTCCCACCCTGCCTGCACACCACTGTCTCCAGCTATTTCTTTTTCTCCTCAGCAGTGGGGGTTTGGAAGTGCTCTGATACCTAACTGCATAGCTGTCACTTAGCAACCTTTGCCATGGTCCCTAAATGAAGTATTTTATCAAGGAGTTCATGTAAGTTTGGCATTTATAACCAAATTTCCCTTTGTCGTCAGATAATTAAAGTATAATAATTAAAGTTTAAAATAAACCTGTGAGGGCTTTTTCTCTGTGACAGAAATAGAAATTAGGAAAAACTGATCTAAAGTTCTGCTGCAAGTTACTGAGATTGCATTTACCTAGTTCTTAACCTTTTGCCTGCTTATTGTGAGAGGACATTGCTGAGTTGGGATGCTTCCTGGGAACAATTGCCTTGGGCATTGTCCCTTGCCAGAGCCTCCATCAAGTCTCCGCTATACTTAAAGTTTAGTACAGTAAGAATAACTTTAGTGGGAGATTGCTTCCTGACTTATTTAGGTAACTTTTAGGTTGGATGAATTTCAGCTTTATGGTTTATTCCCCTTTTAAATAAAAATAATAACAATATTCTCAAGTATACATGAGAAAATTTGGAGCAGTACAACTGCATGAGAAACTCCTTCAGGTTTAACAACATACACTTGGGCTATGCAGCAGTATTTTTTGCATATATCAAGCCAGCGACTATTTAAAACTGCAGAGCAGTAGCCCTGAATGGCTGGAAATGGCTCATCTGCTGAGCAGATTGTGGGTGACAGTCATCTCTTTGCACCTCTTGGCACTCCACCAGCAACCAGTCCACCCTTGGCTGCCTCTCCCTTGGCTGACAGAGACAGTTCAGGGTGGGGAGGGAAACTGAGGCGGGATGCATGTGGAGGGAGATACATGGTACTGTGGGTTTGGCAGCAAACAGGGCCTCAAGGGGACCATGGATGCTGGGTATACAAACCAGGACATTTTTGCTCAGGTCCATCCATCAGCAAGGGTCAGGTTGCAGCTGTGACTGAAAGGCAGGTGCTGGCAAAGCCAGCTGTGAGGGTACCAGTCCTGCTCAGTCTTCCTCAGAGGAGGGGGTTCCCACCCCTGGCTGAGAGCTGCCCCCCGAGTGGCCCTGGGAGGCACCGAGCAGGGGACACAGGTGTGTCAGGCTCTTGGAGTGATTTTTTTCCCACAAGACAGCACTAAAGAAGGAAATGAGAAGCGGCCTCTTTCGTGGCTGAGATTCACTCTGGAGGGCCGCTTCTTGCCTGCCACTCCTATGTTGCAACACAGGAAATTTGCTTCTGCTAACACCTGGTGTTGTTTCAAACAGCCAGATGGTCCTAACCTCAGTCTCCAGTAATTGATGGCCTACTTGTCTAACCCTGTAACTATCTCTCGCTTTAGACACAGATGCTGCATCTCTCTAAATACCGTTCCACAATAAAACATCCTACCTTCCTGTTTCATGTATCAATCAGTGCAGTAATTCTTACAGAAACCAGCAACGGCCTGTATAAACCAGGAGACAGTGGGTGTAAGCAAGGAGAGATAGAATTATGCAGGCTTAAATTACAAACTGGATGTGTGGTTTGAAGGATTTAGACTCGCATCGCAAAATTAGCTGGGACATAACCAGCAAGCAAACAGACATTAGGCAGTGACCCCAAGAGCAGATGTTAGCTCACACAAGCTAGGATGCCCTGGTATGTACTGCTCTCTGTTACAGTGACTATGCTAATTTGCTTCAGCCTAACCCACTGCTCATTTCTAGCAAATCCAAATAGCCTTATACTTGCAATACCTTTTTTTCTGGATTTTCCTGATAGATGGTTCTCTTCTTCTAGTTGGGCTCTATTTGTAGGTGGTCTCTTACCACAGGGCTGATGCTGAGGCATCCTACAGGCTACCCCAGTACCAGAAGGCATTAGTCTTCATGAGCTTGAAGGCCAGAAGCTTTTACTTGACAAATTAGGATCTGCCTCAAGCTCCCTGCTTCCTCTCAATCCTTGTTCTGAACAAACTGAAGACTGACACCTGGGACCCTGACAACAGACTCAGGAAATGAAAGCTGATCTTACTGAGGCTACCAAGATGTTCTGTTTCCTGATACTAAGTGGAGACAGTATTCTTCCATCTCTCTTGGTCAGCAAGAATAAAACTTGACTGTCAGGTGTTCAGAAGCTGAGCCACTGCTGTTAGTTCAAATATCTTTCTTTCTCGTTTGATACCTCAGTTTCATATCACAGCATCTCTAAGCATTAATGCCTTGCTTTCAGGGCATGCCTGATACAGAGGAACTGCTGTCATCCCTTCCTTCTGCATGGAGACATAAGGCACAAAACACAGTGAAGGATTCATTCAGTCAACACAAGATTTCTGTGCCAGGGCATAGACTGGATCCAGTTCCTTATTTGGGACCAGGTTTTTGCATTTCTATTAGTCCCTCCATTTTAGGCAGGTGGTTTTGATCCTGCAATTTCTTTACATTTGTACGTTACCATTCAGGTTCTCATCTGAATGTTGTTATCCCATGCTCTCAAGTTCGCTGATAGATACCAAGCATGTCACTGCCTGGTATCTATCAATCTGCCCACAATTATATGATGATTACTATTAGAATAAAAGAGGTCAAGTATAGAATTGGGATGGACATAGTAAAATTGAGGTTACAGTTTCAGGAGACTTAGACAAAAGCATAAGGTTCTGCTTTCCTCTGAGCCCATTTAACTCCCTAATGCAGAACAAAACTATCCCAGGAGTAGAGAGAGGGGGTGGGAGAATCAGAAGGAACAAACAGGGAAAGTGGCTGTTTCCTTTAGGCAGTAAAAAAACCCAGTAGATCAGATCAGCCACCCATGAAACCACAGCCCTGATTTACAGGAATTTACTAGGTCAAAAGAAATGGAAGTGATTCCAAGCCAATTATATGCGGAAGAGCAGTCCAGAGCAAGAGGAGAAATGAGCTTTGCAGAAAGGTGCAATACCTGTGCAGGCTCTCAGGCTGTGCAGAGTGCATGTGAAGGAAATGTGTGTGTGAACCCCTGAAATGTTCCCTAAGTCGCTGTAACTCCATACAATCTGTTACTGACACAAAACAAACAATGTCTCCAAAAACCACCCCACCCCATCATACTTTGAGAAATAGACATGTGTCTTGTTATTTCCATTCACACCATACATAGATCAGCAAAAAACGTCCACAATACAGGGCACTGCATTTTTACACAATATCTGGATCTCTGCAGGAAAGAAGCATGATAATATTGAGTCTTCCTCTTTCTTTCCTCTCATTACATTCCCAATCAAGCTGCTTTACTTTCTGAGCCTCACAGTTTTTCCTTTTAACTGTTGTGTCTGCCAGCTTCAACTTAACAACTGAGAGGGGTAACTGGAAGGTCACATTTTAAGAATGACGATTTGAATTTCTGCTTTCCCAATATACTTTTTTGCTCTCAGGTATGTTTTTTTGTACACACTTCATTTTCCACACTTCATCTCTAAAAAGCCTGTGCTAGCAAAGCTTTTAGATTTTTCTGGCCTTGTTGCAGAACTGCAGCTTCTCTAACATATGTTAATACTGCACAGGCTCCCAGGAGACAGAGGTGAAAGAAGTTCAGGACCAGAGTGTACCTCCTCTTGAGACCGAACTGAGCTACAGATGAACTGAAGCACCTCCTCAAGCCATAGGAAGAGCCCAGCTCATCTCAAAGCCTCTGGAAAGAGAGGTCCCAGTATCTCATTGCGCAGTCAGCTGGGACATGCATGGGGAAAGGAACCACTGCCAGACCCAAGCCCCAGACCTGGCTCTTCCAGATACAGCACAGGCACGTCAGCAAAGTGCGAGGGCACGAGCCCCAGCCCTGGCTCACAGTTGCCTGTCCAGTCTGCTGACAGCCAGGTCCCCTGTGACCTCAGCCAAGGCACCCAGCATTCACCCAGACCAGGTCTGGGCGCGGCGCAAGGGTCAGCAGAGGCCAGCAGCGCCCCTGTGTGCAGGCAGGCAGCTGGACACCGGCCAAACGAGCCCTTTGGTGTGAGTGCCTACAACGATCCCTGCCCTTTACTGGGCAGCAATTTATCTGCACAGACATAGGCACTGAGCTTGAAATATAAATAGTTGTATCTAGCAATGGGGAATGGAAACTATCCTGGTCATTGGTTTTGATGTATTTATGGCTGTTTTTAACGTAAATCTAAGTTTTCAGTGCTAACGGTCCAAGCCTGCTGAGCATTCTCTCCTTCTGCCACCATATTTTTGGCAAAAGTCAAAAACAAATACATTCACATCACCTACCTCTTTGCCTCCAGTATTCTGAAGGGATGAAAAGGATCTTGAATTGGATGGAAATCTGTAGCACTTGCTATTCACACTTCAGATTGCAGTCGTAGCTGTGCATATCTGAGCAGCCATCCAGATGCTAATGGAGCTGATCTTGTGTCAGTAAGATTAGAGAAAGGCCTCCACTGTTTAATTTTTGGATATTTATTGGCTATAAATCAAAGGGCCAACATATAGAGATACCAAGGGAAATATCTTTTTTTGCCCGTGTTAACAGCAATGTTCTAAGATAAAGCTGTTATTTTAAAACAAGACTTATTTTCACTTTTCACTAGTGTTTTTAACTGTCCTGAAAAGAAGGATGTTTATACAATTTTGCAAAGAAACATGAACTGTTCTACTCCATTTACATTTCTTTGTTCCAAAACATATTCCTCTTGTTGAGATTCCAGCAGACAAGGAAAGCAGACACAGCGGTTACTTTCCAACGTGAAACTTAAAACCACAATCTCCCGCTCAGAAAACACAGAATGAGTCACAGGAAGGGGCCACTTGCTTGCAAAACTCATTAAAAGCAAGGCAAGGCAAAATGGATTTCCTGTATCAATAAATAGATTGCTGGCAGTAGGCAGAACACCTGACAGTGCTGGAGGCTAAAAACCAGTCCAAGGGTAACCATTTGCAAAGCCAGATCAATTCTTCAGCTCGGAAAGTACAGAGTTTTCTGTGAATTAGATGGCTTAATCCAGCAAAGTGCTTAAGAATATGTGTAAGTTTCAGTTCAGGGAGGGATGAGTTAAACACTTGCTAAAATAGGCTGGAAAATGATGATGTCTGTATTTATTCACTGAAGCAAGCTGTATTAAGAGGATGCACGCATGGTACCACCACGGTGCAGATACTGCAGGTGAAAGCTTTGTTTCCCAAGTTCATGAAATAATAAAGAAGCCCTAGTACTTACATAAGCTTAAAATTTAGCTGTAATTGCAACTTTGTTTTGCTGGCAGCAGTATTCCTTGGACACTTGAGCATAGAACTCCTTTTGTTCAGTGTTACTCTCTCCTGTTTGGCAAATGGAGCCAAAATGGCCTTCTGATGCCTTCTGTGCAGCACAGACACTCGGGATGTCAGGCAGAGCTGCTTTGGGGGCACAAGGCAGAGCTCAGCATCTGACCCAGCATCACCCAGGGCCAGCACAGAGGTAGGAACAAGAAGGTGCTTTTTGGCCACGTTCTGGTTTTGTCCCCTTTCTCTAGTTCCCCCTAGAAGAAAACTTATTTCTCATTTTACCTTTTTCTCCCTCAGTTCCCAGTCACTGGAAAGGTCTCAATGAAGGTCTCTTCCCAAAGCACCCAACAGCTCCTTAGCACTGTGGTGTTCCTTAGAGCCAGTCTCGTGGCTCCCATTTACAAGCAGCCCTTTGATTGCGTATCTCCAACATGCTACTGAACAGAATGAGTGGCTGTATTTTACTGCACGCGAAAGAGCGAGGACTACCTAAGGTCGTGGCACTGTGAGTATATTCCCTTCACCACCATACTTTGCTGGACTTTTATGAAAAGAAAGAAAAAAATAAACACAAAGAAAAACCCACTAAGAACAATCTTCAGACTTCATCTTTTCATGCATTCATAAAAGAGCTGAAATTTCTATTAGTTACGTTTTTAGGCACTAGCTCTTAACAGCCCTCTTCTGTCTCTTGCAATGAACTGTCCTGAGGTACTTGATGGCATATGCAATGTATATTGAAATAAGATTATCTATTTATAACAATGAAAATGTAGTATTCAGGAAATATTCCCTACTTTCCCCATGGCATCAAAAAACCCTCCTAACAACTTTATGGTCTTTTTTCCTGAGGAGCTTCCTCCCTCAGACTGCTGTATCTCCGGTGTTAATGGGATATTCCAGGAGCAGTAAGTACGTCCTTATAAAGTTTGGTTTGCTGATGCAAAAGCACCATTTCTCTGACTTTTAATTAAAAGGGCACCTTCGTTTCAAAGCCCATCTCCAGAGCTCCAGGGTAAATGTTTATACAAGGCAGAGACATACAGAAAATAGAGAAGACTGAAGATGCAGTGACTGCAGGCTGCCCAAATACAGCTGCTCTTGTATTTTTAACAGAGAACTTGAGATGCCGCAGAGCCTTATCAACCCCGAACATCTTTGTTTTCATACCAGCACGCACAAGCCTGGCAGTACCACGATGCTGCAGTGAGTCTGCTCGGCAAACCTGGCAGTGGCAGTGAAAGGCAGCCCTGTGTTCTCAGGGCCAGGAGGGAATAAAGGGTATTGGCTTTTCTCCAGCAGGATGGGCAGTGTCAAAGAAGAGGAGCCCCCCAAAAAAAAGGCTATTTGATCTCATTGCCATGAATGACAACATCCCCATTCAAAACAGATGGCTAGTTTTTGCTTAGGTCACACTAGGAATTAGACAAAAGGAATATTCAAAAAATTCTGGGGTGGGATAGGATTCCTGACTGCTCCAATTTATTCCAGTTCCTGTATGGTTGCTCTTGGCTCCAAGGTGCTGTTCCGATATCCCAAAACAGACAGAGCCCAGATCCTGACCCTGTCTCCCTCAGTAAACACTTCCAGTTTTAAAAGGCTCTGGGTAGAACACTGCAGCCAAACGGCAAAAATAATGCAAGTTACACTGGATAGCCCCAGTAAGAAACAGGCAGTGGAGACTGGAGATATAAAAGGTATGCTTTACAGGTTCAGCAAAAGCACTCTGCCATTATCAAAGAATACAGAAAAATAGAAAAGTCAGGAAAAAATTCATTTCACCTTTATTACAATATATATTTCTACCCTTGTTGCATTCAGCAGATCAAAATGAAGTGTTAAAATTATTTTCATCACTGCAGTAGCACATACATATACAGAGTAAACACTGTATATAAATAGGCTTTCAAATAATAACAAACCGTATCTACAAATAAAAAATACCCAATACCTCTTTTTCCTCCTTCCCCAAATTACAGCAGTAACATTTATCTTCAGCATAACCAATGCCACAAGCACAACATTCCTTCCCTCCCCTGACATAGCTAGAATGGTGTGGTCATCAGCTTCAAGAAAATAAACATAAGTCACTCCTCACTGCTGCATGTTCTAGTTTCTGTGTATTGCATGAATAGAATATACTGTGATTTAATGTGTCTGCATACTTATATTAACATATTCTTTCTGTAACAAAAAACAGCATTACACCACAAGCAAGGTTGAATTTTTTTCTTTCACAGAAAGAGTAGCAATTTTTTAAACCATCCCTTTTTCTTCTACATGAATTAAAGCAGTTTAAATATTATGCTAAAATTAATCATCAACCACATCAAAATGTCTTACACTTTCTGGAAAAGTATGGTGATGTTTCTAGCAGGTCAAACTCTTGATTTTCATATAAGTGTCTTTTTTGTTAGTAAATTTGATAAAAGTTACAGAAACACACATTCCTGATACTGTTCAGTTATATTTCAATTTTGGATACAAAGGGGGATACAGCAAGTCAGAAGTGAAGTGCTGAACGTCACAGAATCACAGAAATGTTGGTCAGAAGAGACCCCTGGAGGTCCTGCAGTCCAACTTCAGCCTTGAAGGAGATAGTTACTAACACGAGATCAAGTCAGCCATAACCCTGTTTAACCAAGTCTTAAAAAACTCTGGGACAAATTCTGCAGCACCTCAGGGTTACCTGTACCAGTGCTGCACTGTGGCCACAATATGACAGAATTAAAACAGTTCCTCATTCACGCTATCATTTGGTTTTAAATACTAAAGGCAACAAACAACCCTGGATTTATTAAGTTACACATAAATTACCCTATTTATTAAGTTACACATAAATGTATCACAGGCTTTAATTGTGGAGAACTTTCAGGGACCATCTTTTCTGATGGGAGTGGCTATGTGTAGTATCTTGGGAAAACAGATTTTACCTACAGTTAAGGATAAAAACCACAAAACTGACAGCCTTTCACTGAAGAGAAGGGTTGATTTTATTTTATTTATTTTGCATAATAAATGGATTGAAATAGGCCTTTACCAAAACTGAATTTAAGCAGGATGCAGCTAGCTAGTACATTCATCCATTTATTCAATCATTAATGACAAGTATTAATAGATAATTAAAGGAAAGTGTGGCTATATTTAGAGATGCAACCATCTCAGTTTGGCAATCTGCAATCCCCACTGATTGTCTTTCAAAAAATCCACCCGTATTTCTTACACCTTTAAGTAAAAAGATATTCGCATTTTCTTTAAACTTTCAAGAGAACACAGTCAGTCTGGGTTGTCAAACACCCATTTCTTCCTCTTTGTGTCTAATCCTGGTATGTCCAAAGTGGACATTCATTTTGCCTGAAGCAGCAAGGTTCATGTGAAAGGAAGACTTAGGGAGGGCTCTCCACTGCTCACTGCATCTGTGTAAAGAACTGCGCTTGTTTTCATTACTGCTGAAGGCACAGAGAAAACATAAACTGGCCCACTAACATCCCACATAAAGTCTTCTGTAGTAAACCTTAGAAAACCCCTACCAGAGAGTTACCATCCTATCTATATTGCTATCACTCTTGACATGCAAAACCAGAATTTGTTGTTACAGAACAAATGTGATACAGAGCAACCACTTCCAAATTTCTGGGTGCTAAACAACCATAATCACATCTTAAAATTTCTCCTGGACCACTCTGCCTTCCTGTTATTAAACTCTTAAGTGAAAACACTACAAAGCAGCTGCAAAACACGTACCACAGCCTCAGATCACAAGGCGGCAGAGACCACAGCTTGTGAACCACCAGTGTAGCCATACTGAAATACAACGTACATAGAATCCCAGGATGCCATCTTCGGTGTTTCAAAGAGCAATTAGACTCTTCTATATATTTCAAAAGGAAAAAGAGAGTTTCTTTCCTAACTACAACACATGTGAAATCATTTGGCATGTGGGCACTTGGAGTCCATATTTTAAGTACCACATTGTGTAAAGGCAGACCATTTAGAAAATGTTATCAACTGATCCACAGTATTGCTTTTAGTGCACACAGTTTAGTCTTAAGGCTGTCAAAAGCAGTATCTACAGCTTGTGTCTGGATAAATAAGGAAAAAAAACAAAAAAACAAAAAAAGAGGAGATTTCATTACCTTAAAGGAGAGTAAATTGCACTAAAAGTATCCATTCTTTATGATACAAAACAAAGCAAAAAAATCCATATAGTAAAAACCTGAGATGCATCGTTCACCAGCATCAAAATTCACATTTTAATCAAAATAATATTTCAAACAAAACTATTCCATTTTGATAAAATCCTCACTGTTTTTGGCTCAGTAACAAATCTTCAATCTCAGCGCACAGTGCATGTGAAAGATGTGTTTACTGAAAATCACCCACTCCAGTAAGGTGGGCACTATCCAAAGTGGCCTGGATCTTCCACTTGCACATTTACCTTGATCCAAAAAGCTACTCTTGAAGCATGATTCTCAAACTGAGAAAGACTGGAAGAATCTGGCCATCCTATTTCATTTACTTTCTATTTAGATTACACATAATTTATTTCCTCAGAAATGTCCCATGTCAAAACAGGCTGGAATAAATCAAACACAGCTCAATTGGTTTTGACAGCTACACTGATTTACATCTGCTGAGGATCTAGACCAGTAATCAACTCTTAAACAAACAGTTGTTGGTCAAGCAAGGGGAGAGGGAAAGAATCATTTACTCCTTCAGAGAGAAGAATTTTGATATATGGATTACAATCCCTGTCCGTGTCACCAGATCATGTCAGGAATGGTGAGCACCTTTAGCTCCCTTACTGGCAAGGGGTTCTGACAGGATGAAAGATGGCTTCAGTGATGCAGAACAGACATGGAACCACTTTACAACCTTACAGCATGTTTAACTGCAACTCCAACATCACTTTTAATTGACCTCATATAATGAAAGTGCATAGCAGAATTTGAGGACCTAGAAACGCAACTCCTATCCCTAGCAAGACTCCTCTTGTCTGGAAACGTGACTAAGTATGAAAAAGCATTCCTAAGTCTGCTCACAACAAAAGAATACAATGCTCACAACTTCACAGATTCCAACTGAACTGTCAACAGCAAAAGCCAAGTGGTGTCCTTGCAACACAAACCAACCCATTCTTTGAGGTGAGACCAACAATTTGGAGATGGGGTTAAGATGAGGCTGGATGTACATCCTGAGTTTCAAATGGCGGCAGAGGTTCTCTCCAGTAGGTGAACTGGCTGTAGGTGTCAGAACAAGGGAAGTCTGAAGAATGGCTTCTTTTCAGCAAAGGGAAAATGTGATCTACCACTTCACAGAGTCTGACATAGCTGGGAAATAAAAAAATTAAAAGTATGCTGAACCATTTCAGATCAACTTATTTTGAACTTTCTTAAGTCCCCAACCACTAAGGCATGACTACATTTACAAAACAGACAAGGTGGACAAGTCAACCTCCTCAAAGGAATTGAACTAAATTTAATTTTGGTGCCCAGCTTCCAGAAAGGATTCACAGTTCGGGTAAAAAATTAATTCTAATACATTTGTTCTAACAAGTGATACTTACCTAGTGAGACACAGATGCCATTTTACACCCAGATCATCTGCTAAAATATTCAAGCACCACATTCTGCTTCTCCATTTCTGTCCAGCTTGGCTCAAGCAGCTCCCTGCTCAACTGATTATTCATATTTTATACACATATGGCTCCCCTTCAATTAAGGACACTAACACTTAACATTACTAAAGGCCATTCCAGTGTTAGGGGTTACCAGTGCCTAAGCACCTTGCTGGAAGCACTCGACCCTCTCTTCAGGTTTTGTTTTCTGGCTCTTCTAGATAGGAGATCCAGGAAAAGGAAATTTTGAAAAGGCCAGGAAAAGGCAGCTGGAGTCAGTAAACTAGTGAGTCTCACTTTTATGCAGACTAAATCATCTACTTCTAAATCTTCTACATGATTAAAATAGATGGAATATATTATACTAAACACAAAAAAATTGGTTTTGTCAGTTTAACTGAAGGGAAGTGGAAAGTCTGTATTTTATTCTCAATCTTTTTTGTTTTGTTTGAAGTATTCTAAGGAATCTTTAATTACTAAAGCTGAACGGATCTTTGGGCAACTTGAGTCGTAAGTTAGCACAGCAAATTAATTTAGTCCATAAACTCTTAGGGATAAGAGATTACTTACGATGAGATGTTTGTCTTTGCATGTTCTTGTATAAGTTCTCCTTTGGGGTTAACCGTAAATATCCTGTTTAAAGAAACCCCCACTTGTTTATAAGAATAAACATCCTAAAAAGAAAATAAAAGAAAAATCATGATTTTTGCAAAATCATGTGTAATCTTGCTGGAATATATTACACAAAAGAACATATGTACAGAGAACTGGTACTTAATTTACCTAGTTATTGTGTGCCTGAAATTCTCCATTATGTTACAAATGAGGTCAATCTAATGAAACGTTCATGAAACAGATCATTTGCTGATAGATAAGAAGTTTGCCACTTGAGTTTAAATTGTTACCAAAATCATGTTAATTTTTTCAGTAACTTCCCTTGACACAACAACAACATTCAGTAAAAAACTAGTGATATTTGGTGTAAAAGCATTAGCACCTTCATTTTCCTTTCAGAGCATATTTGAAGTCCTGTGTGCATTGTACCAAGTATGTTACAACAGCATACAGAGGTTAAAATGTAACTGACACATAAAACAGAAATTATTTTTAAGGTCATAAAATTCATAACATATTTGTCTATAACAAAGCCATCACTTAGCTCCCAAGTTCAGATTTGTGCCATACCCATATGCCATACTTCATGTCAGAGAAAGGGGAAAAGAAGGGAAAGCAAGAAATACATGCCAAAACAGCATCAGAGAGCCACAGCAGGTAATGCAGATACAACTCTGGGAAGTACATTTTGGTGTAAGAATTAAGAATGTCTTCTAAGAAATTCAGATTGTTAAGGAAAACAATTAATAAGTTTTGATCTGTTCTGAAGAAAAGCCTGACAAAACCAAAGTTGAAAATATCTCCCAGAAGATTAGAGCAAAAACAATTTCCATTTTGCTAATATAAATCATGGTTTTAAAAGCCAAGGTGGTGAAAAACTGGAATGTTAATGAAGACAAAAGTTTATTTTTATATCTACATTGTAAAGACTGTTCCAAAAAATTAAGTACCTGAACAAAAATTCATCATCACTTCAAAAATTCATCATCATGGCAGTTCACACACTGTCTACACCTATAACATCCATGTGTACAGAAATTTCCCTGAGTTTACTCTTGGAAAAATCAAACCAAAACAGAAAATCCAGAGCAGAAAATTGAGAAAGCTGTGATCCTGAGCTTCACAAAGCCATAAGCACATCGCAGCACACCTGAAGCCTGGACTCTGGCACCAAGCATGGGAGTGAGCTACCAGTAATTACTTTTGAAATAGTAACTTACAGTTTTACTTGAAATTTTATTGAAAGAAAATCATTATTTTAATGCATGTTTCCCTGAGGTTCAAAAAACTGGAACTAGAGGTAGTTATTATCCATAATACAACATCACAGAGGTTTTTAAAACGTTATTTCAGAATCATATGTTTAAAGGAGCCTTGATAATGGAAATTAAGCTGCCTATGACATAACAATTCAATATAGCAATGGGACAGTGAGGACCTCCTGTCATCTCTGACATAATAGTCCCTTTTAAAGAAAGGATAATCTCATGCCAGGGTCCCCACCTCAGCCCAAGCCTGTGAGACTGTTTCCTTTTCTAGATGCATAACAGCATTCTTTGGCCCAGGGCAGGAGCTGTCTATAGCCCAAATATCCAGCCTTCCAACAGGTGACTGAGATCTGTCTTCCCTTCTCCATGTCAAATATATCATTTTCCATAAAAAGTAGAATCTTTTGACTCCAATAGGACATCCAAGGTCTTTTGAGAGTCCCACCAATATAAATCTGAAATACCTTCTGTCTGCCCACAGGTATCTCACTGACGCTGTAGCTTTGTGGATTAAAATAAGATCAGTGTTTCTACACAAGCTTAACTGCTAGTTTATGCAGATATAACATAGTTACTTTGATGCTCTTTCATCTCTGAATCCTACATCATGGTATTTTTGAGGAAGAACCTTAGTATTTTCTTTTGCACAGGGCCTAATAAAATGTTCCTAATTGTCATTTAAAGCTTCTAGGTTCTAATATAACAGAACCATGAAATAACAGCAGCCTTTCTGTTCTCTGCAATAGAAATAAATTCAGCTCTTACTTACAGCAGGTCTGTTTCCAAAAGCAGCATAAAAGGGTTCTGTGTTGGGATAAAACAAATTTTTGATGTCTGTCAAACACTGAACTTTAAATTTCTCTGGCTTCTTTTCTATAACCTCCCTGAAATGACAGAAAAGAGAAGATGAGTAAGTACACATGAAATACACCACAAACCATTTTGTTTTCTTTATTCAACGTTTTTACTTAGCTAGATACTACTGCATAGCATCCACCCTTCTCCAATAAATCTTTTAGAAGTCAGAGTGCCCATGAAGACAAAACACTATTCCCAAGCTTACATAATGGGCACAGTAAATAAAGCCTCTGAAACAAGGGAACTTCTATTGAAACCTATGTTACAAAGATGGCTACTGAGCATGGATGGTGGTTTACAGAGAGTAGCTGCTAAATCAATCCTTATGAGGCATAAACTGTCATCAAGTAAACTGCCTCCTGAGAACTGCAGAATGATTCATAGATTATATTAGCCTTCACTGTTTATGGTGCTTCTTTTTAGATTTTATTTTTAAAAGGATTGCAATCACCATATGTGCTAGAAGCACCTCAGCCTGTTAAGACAGAATTCCAATCAGGTTCTCCACCACTGCTAATTAGCAAAAGTTAAGGAATAAAGGAATCTTCTATTTCTCTTCAGCTGCTCCTCACAGAATACAGAATTCATTAATGAACAGAGGAGTTCTCTCATCTCTGGGCAAAAGCCCTTTCACAACAGCTTCTCTTGGCAAGAAGACTGAACAGGTGGCAGAGTCTGGAGTTCCCATAACATAGGAAGATGCCAGCATGACACAAAAGCACTTAAGAAGCTCAGAATCCAAGATCCTAGCACCAACACATATGTCAAGGAAGATGTGAATAGTACAGAAGCTTCATAGGAGTAAAGCAGCCCTTTGGAACAGCAGATCGCTGTATAAATCAATGTCTGAGAATATGCAAAAGACGAATAAAACCACCTTTCCTCAGTCTCATATGCACCTGATCTCAAAACTACAAGGATTAAATCTATGGATAACAATGAAGTCATTTATTGCCCACACACCTCAGCAGTTACAACAGTGTACACTGAAAGATGGGCATTCCTTAGTCTGAACAAGATACCAAAAAGAGTATCATTTAAAATGTATTTCTAGCTATGAGGAGCATAAGATAACAGTAACTACCCTTTTACTGCATTTATTACTTAATCAGTCTGAGAAGTGCACTGTAATACCTCCACGGTTTCTTATCTTTAGAACATGACTGGTAAGACAGCTGTAGCATGTCACTCAATCAGGAGAGCATCTGAACAACCTACCTATTCTAATGAAATATATCCTGTCACAGCAGCTTTTAACAGCTTAAAATATTTTCAGCAATCACTTGACATGCTTCGCTGAATTAGGCAGAAGGTACAATATTCATATTCTGTGCTATTATTATTCACTCACTGCAGTTCAACACCTAGAAAAGGTAACATTGTCCTCACAGAATCCCACAGTGCAGTCAGGCGTATAAAAAGTTAATTTCGTTTTCACATTAATTTCTTCAAAACCCACCAAGAAATAACCTTCCACAAAAATATATTTAAGCCAATTGGAACACCTTACAGGTGAAGACAAGAGTGATTGCTATGAAAATGTCCACATTTCTCCCATAGCTAAATATTAACACAGTATGTTAAACACATGAAGTCACCAAGCAGTACATATTGGTAAACAGTGAACACAGCTGTGCCTCAATATATATCTAATATATAAACTAAGCAAAAAATAGATAGTGAGTATCTAATGAATTTTGGTTTTTCTCTAACAAAATTTCTTCTTAATTAAATTTTGCACCAATATGTTAAAAAAAAAAAATTATTTCAAGCACTCTCATTTGAAAAAGCTGATAATTCAGCCTCCACCAACCTCAGAGTTTCCTTCTGTGTAAAAGTGAAATTGCATTACCTGTGAAGAGCTGAGAATAGGCTGCTTGGACTCAACAAAACTGGCCCCTGAGGCAGCACAGTTCCTCTTTCATTGACCCAGTGCAAGTATCCTCTGGTCATGCCTGCCATTCCAATAGCACGTGCTGAGCAGTATAAAAATTTATATCCATTTCTGTGAGCAGATATAAAAGAAGAAACTACTGTAAAAATAAAGCAGGTGTTTAGATATTAATAATTTTGTGGGTTTACTTTACATGAATCAAATCATGACTCTTAAATAGACTTATGTTTAACCTAGACTTAATTTAAAAGGAGTAAAAACCTTTATGCCAGAAAACTGGATAATTAAATGCATCTAGCCCTGCTGCATTTAGTGATTACACCTAAAGAGGGCTCATTTATCTCTGCTCCTCTCAGGACTTATGAATAGTTATGGTTTCCTTTCCACCCCTGTGTGGTGGAACCACTGTCCTTAGAATTAAATAAAACAATATCTGTGAAGAGGAAAACACTTGGCAAGCAATAGGATATTGGCCTTTGCTGTATTAACAGTGTTGCATTCCTGCCTCTCGGGCCTCTGCAAGAAAAGACATGCAGCAGTAACACATTTCCTCAAGCTGGAACAAATTTGAGCTTCAAAAGACAGCATGAAAAGTAATCTTTAACTTGACACTGAAATAAAAGTTTTGGCATAAATCACAGGTTGCCTTTGGTTCTGTTCATGATAGAACAGAATCCTATCTGATGATATTAGTTCAACTTAATAGCAGCTTACTTTCCAATTCCTATTAAAAAATTACTGTTCATAAAATAAAGAAATACTGTATTCAGTGCATGCATGGTCATTAGATCTAACTATTAAGCATTTATATGGTGTTCAGCTGTAATATCTGCCACGACACAATTAACTCAGTAATTTGAAAACCAACATGACTCAAATCTATTTTTCCCCCTATGTTTATTATCATCAAAGCCCTAACAACTGATAAGGCTGGCAGGCACAAAAATAACAACTGCAATTAAAAAAATTAATTAACATTTTCACCAAATGTAATGCAGAGGTTATACACAGAACTCAGCATGTGAATTCCCAGGCTGTCCTGTCTTTTCTGTGAACACGTATGTCTAACGTGCAGACAAGTGTCTCTGGCATAATTTAGATTCCATCATCCATAATTTATAATTCATCATCCATGTAAAACAAAAAGCAATAAACGAACCTTAGCATAACCCTAGTACACAAAACAAATCAGATTAGCTATGAGGAGAGTTGTGATGTGTACCAGAGGCTCTTCAAACATTTATGGTACTCTGAATATATAAGAAAAGCTGACATTAATGCAATAAAAGGAAACAGCAATCAGTAATCCTCCTTGTAAAAATTAAAATCAGATACTTCATCTGATCCCATTCAGACATCAATTCATTTTTCCTCATTTCCTTTTTTTCTCTCAATGGGTAATTACAAAAATCACCATGCTCTGTCTTTGATCTTCCAGTGTACACAATGGCTTGACCATATTGCAAAATGTATCCAGGGAACCAACAGTACACCTGTACTTTTGCACAAGCCTTGCTCACCTGGAGGCATTCCCACACATCACCACACATGAGCTGGTACAGTCTCTCTCCTGTTCATATTCATCAGAAGAAACATCCCCATTTTGTTGGAATAAATTGCTCTAGGTCATACCTGGATATAATGTTAATGACATTAATTGACCTAAAGCAGAGCTGATATACTGTTGCCTGATATTTCTTCAAGAGCTAATGGGAAAAGGATATTTTTTTCTAAACATGGTTAAATCCCAGGTACATTGAGCTACTTTTTGAAGATGCCCGTCTTTCTCCAAGGATTACACAGGATGTAAAAGCCACAAGTAAACAAGATGAATCCACGTCCTTTACCTGCTCCAGTGGCACGGAAGGTATTTATCACTGTAGACCAGCAGGCATCAGTGCAGGTGAGTTACTGGGCTCTAATACAGCAGCTAAAGCACTGATGTTGTCAGGTTAAAGCCTTTTCCTTAGGCCCTTCACAGCATGGTCCTTACTGATTTCAGTAACTTTAAATTGCACTTTAAGCAACTTTTATTTATTGCCTACTCTCAAAGTTAACCAATGACACAAAACTACTTTAAGACTGATCCTTCCTGACCTTGCAATTTAACAACGGGTTAGCAACACTTACATACAGAAATAAAATAAATTACACAATCAGCAGAAGACCATCATCAATGTCTTTGAAGCTCATCGTCATTTATACAACAAATAAAATATTAGCAGCGAGTATCCAAAATGGATAGATTTCTAGTCAAGATAAGACATTGTGCTGCTCTTTAAGGATGAGATTTATCTTTCTTGACTAGAAGCCTGATGTTTAGACAGCTCAAATCAAAGCTGTTTCACTGAACTCGCTTTCTAACTCACTGGAAAGAAAGGGAACTCCCCCAAACAGATTCACCCCATATGCTACAACTCCAGGTAAGTGAAATTTAGCAAGGAGAATTCCAGCTACAGTGACCACCCTGGGCCACAGAGTCTTTGTGCATTTCACCATCTCCTCAACAAAGAGTGAAAGGAAGGTGTATTAGCATCTTATGATTAATACTGCTGCAATTCCCAGTTTCCAAGAAAGTTACGCTTGCTGCAACTACATAACTCATTCAAATTACTACTTCGGAACTAACCATCTGTGTGTGTTCGGGGTGGCTGGAAGAGCAATCATCACTCACAGATAAGAAGCTTTTGCTTTTGATATCACAAAGCAGGTTTTGCTCTGGATATCATGCAGCAGATGTTTACACTGTGCCAGCATCACTCAAGCGACAAGATATTGATGAAATTGTCACCCATATACATAAAGAGAAGCCTAGAGAAATTTTAATTTCTATGTGCAAATGAATAAACACAAACAAGCCACAGATGCATGAACAGATTTACTGAATACTCACTGGCTCACTTTATGGTACAACTTCGCAATCCCTTGGTGTGTCCAGTCTTTGCCAAGAGTTGGCAAAATATGACCTAAGGTATCTGACCTGAAAAAAGTAAAAAACAGTGTAACTGAACTGAAAAAAAAACCCCAAAACTTATACTAACAGTCAAGTCTAATACAAATCCCACTAACTTACTTGGCTAGCTGCAAATGAAAATAAGGTTTTCTGTAAGGGACGGATTGTCATCAGAAGAGAATTATTTTATTCCCCTCTTTTTTGTGATAGACTGACATGCTCATCCTTGGCCATGTTGTTTTAATTACTCCTGTGCCCCAAGGTGGATAAGCTTGTGCCCCACAAGATAATATGGAAGTTACAGCACATAGGGCATCAATCAGACCTCTAGGAGGCCACCAGTGCTAAGCAAGCTTTTTGAGGATTATAGTAAATGTTTTCTAAATAAACCAAACCTACCCATAAGGGAAATTTATGGGGAATTGAAACTATAAGGTAAATCACATTCTAGCTTACTTCAAACTAACTTCTCCACATTAAGCCAGGAGTTGGTGAGGTATAAACTATTTTGAAATATTTATTCTGGCTTCAATGTGTTTCCCACTTCATATGAGAGAAGTTTATTTACGCCATAGTAACAATTAGTGCAAATTAGCATCTTGCTTGACAAAGCATTGTACAGACACACAGCAAGAAGTCCACACCCTGAATAATTTCCATCTTAGAGAAAAAAATACTGGGCAGTGACTTAGGATGGATTTGCATTGGCATTGTAAGGTAAAGTGATTCAGGAACTCAGGGCAAATCAATAGCAGAGAGAACAGATTCCACTCAATTTACTTGAAGCTTAAGAAAACAAAGTGGGGAGAGATGTTAATTTACATTGGCACCAAATGAGAAGTTTGACATACAATGGGTAAATCACAAGAAAGAAGAGAATTTCAGTTTAAATCAAGTATTTTAATTTCTCCCAGATTGCTCTTGAAAATTACTTTTCCTTGTTCTTTCTCCTAATTAGATATAACTAAGTTTGATTTTGAAAGAAATTGATTTCAAAACAAATCTAAACACCTCACTTCAAAAGATAATGCCTGTATTTTTATTTTGTGCTTTCCCTGTTCCACACACAATTGTTTTCACCAGTGTTAAATACACTAAATAAATAGAAACCAGCAAGTCAGTGAATCATTTTGGTCACTGCAAAATTTTGAGTTTTACCCAAAGTACTAATCCGAAACTTTTCATCAGATTCTAATTCTGACATTGATTTTGGAGTCTAGTCTACTAGATAATAACGCCTATCACTGGAATGCCCCATGGATGCCATTTAAAACAAAATTCACATGTTTCTTCTTTTTAATTACTCCTTCATTAACAAATTCTTTTAATTAATACTTCATAAGTATGATGCAACAAAACAGGATTTTGAAGAAGGTCCTCCAATACTGCTGTAAATACTGTTGTGAAACACCAACAGGTGACAAATAATGGGCACATATGGCATGTGTCTATTAAACTAAGAATTCAGCTAAAGATTATTATATTGTTTGAAAGACAAATTTTAAAAAAATAAACCAAAACCAAGAAACAAAACCTCCCAAAACACTGGAATATGAAGATTCTGTGATTACCATTCCCTGTTAATTATGCTTTCCTTTAGACTGAAAGGCAATTTGTCCTTGCATATGAAGTCTCTCCCTGTTCATGAACTCACCGTGTGATTGTTCCATCGATGTCAGAAATAACAACTTTATCGTCCCAATTCCATAGGTAAATAGTGCCTTCACAGCGGCAAGTGCCTTGATACTGGGTTGTGACACTAAAGGTCACATCATTGGGGCCATTCTTGAGCTTTAAGCTTTTCTGCAAGACATTATCAGCAAGATGAACAACAAACTGAACATGTGAAATGGACACAGTGTAAAAGCCACACATGATCATTGCCTTGGTGTATTTGGCTGGGGAAGCTGGTGTGGATTTCCCCTCCCATAAAAGCAAACCCATTTGTGGGACTGTTTTTGCCCAAAGACCAGGGTTTCCTTGGAAGGTAATGCAGAAGGATAGGGAGACCCAGTGTGTGCCTCAGGGACATTTAACCTTGGGGGAAAAATAATCTGTGGTATAAGTTGTATGTTGCAGGAAGCAAAGTAGCATGAATGACATGAACTGATGAAGAATCAACTTGGTGAGGAGCAAGGGGAATGTGACAATGACCCAAGGTGGGCCAGGGTCAGTGCCCAACAATCAAGTGTGCTGCTTTCCTGTCCTAAACACCCATCCTGATGGAATGGAGCCCACCTCATGGATCTGGAGGGATGGAGGAAGCCCATGAAACAGGAAAGTAATATGTACCTGTGAAAGGATGGGATAGTAGTTAAAGAAAACGTATGTTTGGTATAGAGATGGTTTAAGAACATAGTTAAGTTGTATGTGTGGGTAAGAAGGGATTTCAGTAATGAGAAATAAATACAATGGAACAGTTAGAAGATACATCAGTTATGTGGGAACTGAGTATGATACAAATGATATGGAATAAGGGGTGGAAATTGTTTTGGGTCTGACTGAGCTGGAGTTTGTTTCCCCACAGCAGCCCTCACAGTGCTGTGCTTTGCACTGGCAGCTGGAAAGGTGTCGGTAACACAGCATCAGCACAGTCTCTCTAACATTCCATCCACATCAAGGGGCTGGGACTGGGCAGGATCCTGGGAGGGGACATAACCTGGAGAGATGACCCAAACTAACCAGAGGGGTATTCCATACCATACAACATCAGCTCAGATATAAAAATTAAGGAAAGGAGGAGGAACGGGTGTCACTGTTATTTTACAATGTTTGCCTTCCAGAGCTGAAGCCCTCCTTTCTGGGAAGTGGCTAAACATCCCTCACTGGTGGGAAGTAGAGAATAAACTTGTTTTTCTCTTTGCTTATCCACCTTATGTTCTCTCCTGCATCCCACTGAGAAGGGGAGTGATAGAGTGGCTTGGTTGGGCACGTGGCACCCAACCAGTCATCCCAATTTGGTCACACTGAATTTTATTGCTTTCAGCAGAGCTATTATAAACAACAACAGCAGCAGCTTACCCTGTGTGGTGTATATAAGGCATTGATTTACAGAACAGAACAAAATAAATAAAAAAGTTCTGTTTCACTATCAGGTATATTAAAAAAAAAAACCATCCCCAAATATTCACATAAACAGTAACAAATGATGGAATAGAGACCATCTATGAGGGTTTCCCATTCTGAAAGACAGATATATATGCAGAGAGAAATGTGAGTAACAAGAAGTTCCATAAACTCTAATTAAGAGCTTTTCTATGGGGATTTGTGATCTACAGTATTACATCTCTTTCATACAATAACCAACCCCACACACCAGATGAACCATTATCCTTCAGCCGACACTAAATATCCTTAACTCTCCCACTTTGATGCCCTCCACTGTCTCCTGTGCTGCTTAGTGATATGTGGAACAAGAGGCTACTGATTTGATTCTATTTGATGACCTAACTGTTCACTTTCCCAAGACCTGTACAAATTTAACACTCTTAGTATATCTTTTTCTTTGTTATCTTTCACTGCAACTTTTCAATTAGTTAAAAAGTGAAAAGGCGGTGAGAACACAACAACTGATGGGTAACTGATAAGTCTCACCCACTGTTTCATTAAGAAACCAATTTAAGAGCAGTTTTAGCTTCAGCTAATTTTTGCAAGGTTTCTGAGACTGAAAAGTCACATTTTATTTGCGTAACCCCTGCTTTCTCTTTCCTATAGAAAATTACCGACACATCCCATCTGTCTCTTGGAAAAAACTCAGCATTCTTACAAATTATCTAGTCAGTGAGTGATAGGCTGTTAAATGCTGTACACCTTGTTTGGGTTTCCTTCAGAAAATTAATTATCTGTACCTAAGATGACAAGAAGTATTTCCCTAAAGTAGCCCATTTTTCCAGATCAAATTGAAACTTACAGAACACAAAACTGTAACAGTTTTGTCATCAGTCAAAACACCTTTGTCACAGAGGAAGAGAATTGGCTTCAAAGAAATTAATAAGCTCCAAAGAAATAAATAGCTTGGCCTCAGTAAATTCACAAGTAGCTCTTTCAGAAGTTACTAACAGAAAACTTTATTTATGCAAAATGCCTACAAACCTGCCTACACATGAGAGAAAAGGAAAAGAGACGAGGGAGAAAGAAAAGAGACCTGTTAACATATACACGTTTCACTTACTACAAGAAAGGATGTGGTTCCAATACACTTACTCAGGTGACAAATACACAATTTGGAATTTAATTTGGTATTTTTCTAAAGATCCCATCTCCAAACCCCAGCACTTGCTGCAAGGAACATAATTCATGCTTAATACAGAAAGGAGAAGAGAAAAGGCTTTTTTTAAAAATATAATTAGATAGAATTAAATGCAAGACATAAGAGCTAATTAAGCTTTGAAGCCTGAATAACAGTAAAGGTTCATGTTGTAGGAGACATGACATTTCAGGACAAGAATGTAAAATTAACTCACAAGCTGGTCAGAAGTGAGCCGAAGCGATTTTTTGTAACTGATTCCAGACAATAATGAGAGATGACTGGAGTTGGTTTGTAATGACCCAAGGTTTTGTTTGGCAGCTCTAGGGTCTTCATCGCTTGAAGAAGATTCATCTTTTATTCTGGAACATTGCACACACAGAAAATGATGTTATCATGTCAGTAAATGCATCTCAGTATCCATTAAAAATGCATTAACAGTGAGTCACCAAATAAGTCATTGATTCTCTGCTACCAAGTACGGCCTCACAGGAGGTCATTCACAACATGAGTTTTAATATATCAATGAAGTACCAAACTTCCATTCATATTTTCCCCATTATTCAAATTTGGATTGTTACAGGCAAGTGAATGGCTATAACAATAGTTTTCCATCACTTAAAATTAATGAATATAAATTAATGTACTACATTAAGTCAAAAATTTCATATGGAAAAAAAATAATCTAATACATTATAGTATTAGATACTATAACTACAAAAAAAATCCACTGTTCTCAGAAGAAGAAAGCACTTGTTATGCTGGCTTTCTCTTTCCCTCTTCTCTCCTCCCCCAAAGAAATTAAAAATTAATTTTAAAAAAATGAAGGTTATAGAAATTTTATTATACAAAATAACTCCTTTTTTTTCAATGAGCAACTTCAGATAACTGGATTATTCTTTTCCAGGATTTGCAGAATTACCCTGTTCAGAATACAATTATGAAAAGTCATAAAACCTGAGCTCCCTCACAATATTCTGTTTAAATACACATCGGTATAATTACTTTTGTTCTGCTACAACCATTTTTTTAGAAACTTATTAAGGGTATTCTTCCTCAGAAAGAAAGTTTTCCTACAGTAAAAAAATCTATCACTGTAGGTGTAAGTTAAAATACTCTTTCAGATCCTACAAATCTCATCTTTAAAAAAATCAGTATTTGGGCTTTTATTTCACTCACACCTGGATGTTGTTTGCTGTTAGGAAGTCTTGACCCAGTATCAAGGTACTGCATTGTCATGACTAGTAACATTTAAAAGCCTATCTTATCCTTTGTGACATCTGATCTCAAAAGCTTTACTCAGCATCCCACTTGTCACATTTTACTTGCAAACAATAAATTTTTAATGAGAGATTTCTAAGGACAGTTAAAATTTAAACAAAGAACACCTATTTCAGAATCTAGTCTGCTTGAAGCCTTAATCCCACTTTAAATCTTATCTTTAAACAACCGTGTAAGAAACAGACCTACATGTCACTTGTCATCCTTTAAAAGAAAATCAGCCTTTCCAATTTACTCTGTAGTTCTCAATCTCAGAGAGGCAATGGAGACAACAACTAATCTCCTACTGAATGAGGAATCCTCCTTCCAGCACATTTGCCTGGGCTGCAATTGCTAACCACCAGAAAGAACGACAGCTTTTTGTTTCAGAATGGTGACCCCTAAACCTCAATGAGCATAAAGCATATTTGAATCTGGCCTTTTTCAGCTGTAAATGCAGCCAGCACAAACAAGATGTCTTTCCATTCAGATCTGCATGCACAGAAAAGACGTAAGGTAGGAGAGCTGTCCCTGGCTAACTCATCCCTCCAAACAAGCTAAAGCTCATCTTATGGAACTCTCCCAGGTGAGATTCTGGCTGTACAGTATGATTCATTAGGAGCACAGGAAGGAAGAGGCTTCTGCTATCCTTGAAAGAAGTAACAGAAAATCATTACTATTGCCTGTAAACAACACTCTGGAAAGTCCCTTAACTTTCCAAAATATAATTAATTTGTCAGGCCATAAATCTAAGTAAATCAAAAATTTTAGCAACTGGGATCTGACAGCACCTTGCGTTCATCTATGACGTTCCCTTAAAAACTCCAGAGAAATACATAAAGCTTTCGAGAACTGCTCCAATTACAGTTGTTCCCAAGGGGCTGGAATGCATGTCCCAGAGCTGCCAGCCAAACCACAGAAATGCCAGAGTGCACTCACAAGGCCTGCAGCCCCGACATGGGTACGGCCCTTCTATCCGCACTTACGTGGTGCAACGAGTAACAAAGTAAAAGTATTTCACTGACACAGTATTTCTCTGTTCAAATAGATAAGGTAACTTGCTTTCATTTTTAAATTGTAACTCTTGTTTATTTCAGGTACAGATGATTTTGGGGGTACCTGTTTGCCCTGCTCATCTGTGAAGAGTCTTCTGTAAGTCCACTCTCACTCATACCTTGCTCTGGCTTTGTTTCCTGTAAAAATACAAGTATGAGTAGCTGTGCATCTCCTGTTGAGCAGAAAGCAAGTGATTTTAGAAAAAATATTTGAAAATCAAATTCTGCCTTGTACAGACTTGGTAAAAATCAACAGCATGTTTGTTTCCTTTGCTTGTAGGCAAAGTAAAGCCCTTAAAGAATAAAGGCAGTACAAAGACCTAAAAATTGCAACTATTAAACTCAGAAGAATAATTAAGATTTAGTTTTGCAGGGAGGAAGTAGAGAAATACCAGGTTTAACATCTAATACTGTTGAAGTTTTGGGATCAACTCCATAGCTACTCAGTTCATACACCTCAAATAGATAGATTTCACCTGAGAAAGCAAAATATGACTTTGGAGGAGGAAAAAAAAAAACACAAATTACCTCTTATAGAATCATTAAAATTTTTAATCCAGCAAAACTTTCCCAACTGCTCTTGAGTAGATGCTGAACACTATCAAAGTCATTCCACAAGATCTTTAAAAAGTGAATAGTTCTACTTTAAATAGCTCCATTTAAAGTTGCCACAGCTCAAGAGATAACCAAATACTTCCAGAGAAAATTCTAAAAACTTTAAACAACTATAAAACCAAAATCTCATGCTCTGAAACCCATACCCACAGATAAGTATAATAGCTATTTAATGCTAGGCTAAAGAAGTTCTTGACTGAGGCACAACCATAAAATTGTATTAGAAGTAATTTTCTCCCCTCAAGTACTAATGCTACAGTAATATAAATTAATATGAAGAGGTTTTACTAGCCAACTTTAAAGATTAAATATGTCTAGACAGGAGATCAGTATTTCATGTAAAGCTTTGTTTTTTTCAGTTTTCTAATGTTCATCCGTGACTTTAAAATTGTTATCACAAAATTTTAATGCTCGGAAAAGAAACTCAAAAAGACTTTAAAGCCAATATATATAGTCAGTTTTCCATCTTAGGTTTTGCTGAGTTTTACAGCTCACACTACTCATAAATAAGTCTGCTCTTCAACCATCAAAAGAAAGATGCAGAAAGGTAGGTAATCTGTGTGAAAACTCTAAATTAGTGGCACAACTCTTTGATTCTAGGTTCCCAAACAGAGATTTAATACATTAGATACTACTGCCTCAGATTTGTGTAATGAAACTAAATGCAAAATCAAAACTCTTCAGGCAAACATTTCAGGTAGGGTCTGATCCAAAGCCTTCTGAAGTCAAAACAAATCAGGCTTCAGACTGTGTTTAATGTGTATATCCTCAGCCAAACCGAATACCAAGTTACTCTCTGAAGTAAAGGTCTGAGGGATGAATATGCAGATATCCTTCCCACTGCAACCAGAAGGAAACTGCTTGCTTCTTAAACTTACCTCTTTGATAGTGCTGTTCCTTCCTCGCCATGAAAACCACCACCTTCCACCTTTTTTGGGCATCTTGTCCCTCATTATAGATTCCACAGTTGCCTGTGATAAATGGATGGTAACATAAAAAAGGCCCAAAATAAAGGACAACCTGACATATGTAAATGAAAAAGTGCCAAACGCACAATTTTAACTGATAATAAATAGAATAAAAGTAAACATACTGTCTGTGGACCATAAATTCTACTAAAGCAAAATCTAATGGTATCCAGAGCTGCTCTGAAGTAACTTAAGCATGAATACTTATGGTATTTTTAAAAGGAAAATGAAAAAGAAATCAAATCAAAGAAGAAAAGAAGCATAAAAAGGTATTAGTATAATGTCTAGAATGGAGAACCTACTGTTTCTAAGTTATTTAGTACAAATTATATGTAAAAAAAAAAAGTCATTTCCTGAAGAAGGCATCATGCAAAACAGTAACAAACTGACATGCAAGAGTGTTATTCACAAAGTTCATATTTAATCACCAGCTTAGGAAAAAAGCAAAGCAGTTACTAGCTTTTATGAGTTTATGAATTATGAGTTTATGAATCATGCTAAGAATTTGACAAAAACGTTAGAATTGGTTTTTTTATAAACCTTTTCTACTTTTCATTAGTTCTACATACTAGACACCAGTAGAAAAGTTTCTTTCAATATCCATAATGACTGGAGCCTTATGCATTGTAACAACGGGAGCTGAATTCTTTCACTCAGAGAGAAGCAACAGATGAAACTGGAAAACACTATGGTAAAAGCAGCCACAGGGTTTGGTATGGCCAAACCACAGGTTTTGGTATGCCCTGGAACAGCTTGGCCACTGTATTTCTGAGATGATAGCTTCCACTGCAAGTAAGGTCACCAAAAGAAAGCTGTGATGTTGATTAGTGATTTAAAAAAATTAAAAAAAAAAATCTAACAACTCTCAGCAATTAAGAGTGGGCTGTGTTCAGATAACATGTGGAACAATGGACCCCTTTTCTCAGTTTTTCAATGGGTTTTCTTTTCACTATATTATCTAAAGTATATGAGGAAAGAAAAGAAATTCCTTTTACCCATCTTAGGCAAAACCCAAGACATTTGGGGCTTAGGCTTTGAAGCGTTTAATTTAAAATGCAGTTACATTATTTTTATTGCCACTGAAGACCCAATAGGCACCTATCAAGGTCTGAATCACATTGTGTAAGCACCCAACAAATACAGAGTAGGATAACTATGTACCTTTGGTGGGCATTTGAGTTCCATGGGATGAATCCCACTTTTTATGATTACTAGAATATTTGCAGTAATGCACAAAACAGCTGGCTCTGTGACATCTTTTAAATTCAAGCCATGTTTACCAGATACTTGGGATTTTTAGGTTCAATTTATTTTATACAGGGATGGTACCATGCAGCTGCACATGACTGGATATATAGGTAATGTGGCATTAAGAAAGAAATACTGGCGGAAAGCATTCTGGGCTTTTAAGAAATTTTTAGTCCACAGTGATGGCGACAGAGATAGCATCTGAATTCACAAGAACAATCCCAAAGATATGTGAAGTGCTGAAAATGGCAGAAGGAAGGTTTAGGTTTCAAAATTTATTAAATCCACGGCTAACCAGGACACAAAATAGTCAGTGGTGATACTACTTGTTTATATACATTTATAGTATTTCTGTCATGAGCATCTACGTGGCACCAGGTCATGTGGAATTGAGCTAACTTCTTCAACAAACTTATATAAGCCAACACACACAGTTGTCACACAGTCACACCTATCTGGCACTATCTACATAGGTTATGAAAAACCAACTAAGAAAGAAAAAGCTAGCAAGCTGCAGGCCTTCCTCATCCAGTAGTTAAAGCTTATTCACTTAAGTTATTTGTATTTATTAAATAATGTATGCTGTATACATATAAAATGGAAAGCAAACACCAAGTATTCAGCTACAGCAAACACAAACATGGGTCAATATAATTTATGTTTACAACCTATATTAATGAAGTAAAAAAGAAGTTTTCCTTCTTCAAAATAGTTGTAATAACTTTAGCCTAGCAAACAAACACTATTCACAGACAAAACTTAGTCCTTGTTTAGGCCATAATGTAAGAGAGATAAATGTTTATGTGAAGGTTGATTTTACTGATGTGAAGATTCTCTTGCACAACAACCCACTTCCCTCCCTTAATCAATGGCATAATTTCAAAACTCCTCCTCTTGCCAGCCTTCATGTTCAACCTCACCTTTGGCAAAGGTTTCTGGAATGCCTGCATTGCCAGCAGAAGGGGTCCAGCTGTCGTCCAGTTGTAGTACCTGGGCATGCAAGAGAAACAATTACTGCATTCTGTAATCCCAAGGTCCCAATTCACAATCTACCTGGTATTTACCACCTGGCAGGTTAAAGCCACGAAGCACAGGTCAAACTCTGGCCTGCACAAGTAATAACAGACCCATCTTATTCCACAGTATGTTCACAGGTATTTACCACATGTATTTTTCAGGGTATGCAAGAGAAGCTCGGCTTTGAGTAGAAAGAGTATTTGTCACACATTACTCAAGTCATCATAGAATCACAGAATAGTTTGGGTTGGAAGGGACCTTAAAGATCATCTAATTCCAACTCACCTGCCTTGGGCAGGGACACCTTCCACTAGATCATGCTGCTCAGGTCCCCATCCAACCTGGCCTTAAGTAGTACTTCCAGGGATGGCACATCCACCACTTCTCTGGACAAGCTGTTCCAGTAACTCACCATCCTTACAGTAATAAAGAATTTCTCCTAACATCTAATCTAAACCTCTCCTCTTTTAGTCTAAAGCTGTCCCCCTGTATCCTATCACTATTACTATATAAGAAGTTGCTCTCCCTCTTTTTTCTAAGTCCCCTTTAAATACTAAAGAGCTGCAGTGAACTCTCCCCAGAGCCTTCTCTTTTCCAGGCTGAACCTCAACTCCCTCAGTCTGTCTTCACAGGAGAGGTGCTCCATTCCTTTGGTCACCTTTATGTCCCTCCTCTGGACTTGCTCCAACAGGTCCACGTCCTCCCTGTGCTGGGGACCCCAGAGCTGGATGCAGCACTGCACGTGGGGTCTCACCAGAGCGGAGCAGAGGGGCAGAATCACCTTCCTCGACCTGCCCATGCTGCTTTGGATGCAGCCCAGGACACGTTCAGCTTTCTGGGCTGCAAAAACACACTTGGCTCATGTCCAGATTTTTATTCACCAGAACCCCAAGTCCTTCTCTGCAGGGCTATTCTCAGGGAGTTCATCTCCCAGCCTGTACTCATATCTGGGATTACCCCACACCAGCTGCAGCACCTTGCATTTTAATTTGTTGAATTTCATGAGTTTCTCGTGGGCCCTAATCTCAAGTTTGTCCAGGTCCCTCTGGATAGTATCACTTCATTCTGTTGACCCCACTGCACCACTCAGCTTTGTGTCATCTGCAAAAGTGCTGAGGGTGCACTCGGTCCCACTGTCTGTGTCACTGATAAAGATATTAAAGAGCACCAGTCCCAAGACAGAGGGCTCAGGGACACCACTGATCACTAGCCTCCATCTGGACAAAGCTGTTGACTGCAACTCTCTGGCTGCATCCATCCAGCCAAAGTCCTTATTGTATTCCACTTTATCACAGCACAAGCCACATTTTTTACAAGCTTTTTCAGTGTTTTTCCATCAAGGAACTACATAAAACTTAGGGGCCATAGTCTGTAGCATGTCAAGCTCCTACTATTATGCATTGAACATGGCTCAGCTCTTGTTACAGACAGTAGGACAATTACAGTATCCATTGCCAAGGGAAGCTGAAGCTCACACAACATTAAGAGAATATGACATTAAGAACCTCACTAAGATCTCTCTTCCCAATGCATTCAGTAGACAGATAAATACATCAGATTCAGAGAGCTGTGTCAGGGAAGCAGTGAGTGACTCACCTCAGACCACAGAGAGGGTCAGGTATGAGGCTGCAGCATACACAATACAAACTATCACCTGGTACATCAGCCTTGCATGAGCCACGTCTATGACTAAGGGTAGCCAAACCTCTAAGCACAGCACAAAGTCATGATCTCTTCTCTAACACCGTTTGCCAGGTGCAAGGAGCTCTCAAGTTAAAGAATCCCCAAAAATCTGCATCTGGCATAGCCTACAGCACTGCCCTGCTGCCAGCAATATAAACATACAAAATAATGTCTTAGCCTTGAAGAAATGGAAACCTCATACTCGGTGGTGAAGTTTAACAAGTCTTGAAAATCAATGCCTCCACAGAGGTGTATTAGCAAAAATATTCAGTATATACAAAAAAACTGCTTTTACTGAGTGATTAGAAGCAGACTGACACATTCTGTAAATATTAATTATTCAATCTGGCTCCAGGCAAGCCTTAGCAAGTTCACATCACATTTCATTTTTACTCTGTCAACTGAATGTGAATACTATTAGCATTTAATAGCAGTTTCTTGAAAGTCAAACTGCGTCAGTTAGCTGTAATAGGTCATCTGAAACTGCTCTTCACTTTCTTCAAAGGAGGAAAGGTAACTAGAAGGACCTGAATTCACTAGGGAGTTGACTCTTTCTGGATGAATCCAAGCTATGAACATTCAAAACCTGATTTTCAGCTACAGTTGTACTGATGTAATGCACTGAAGTGACACAGAAGTGTCTTGCTGTTGCAACAGTATTTTTTTTTTTCTGAAATATACTTACTTATTTCCAATCTTAACCACAAGGTTAGGGTCATCAATGATTGCAGGATTGTCCACAAACTGCTGATATGTTACTGCATGTTCTAAGAATTCTTCTGTGGGGGGAAAAAGTTACACTTGTAAAGCATGCATTTATGGATGCCTGGGATGGGCTGACCTAAACCTCTTAGCACCTCTTGGACACATTTGTTTCACCTTCATTGTGAGGGTGCTGAGAGTTAACTGCAATATGGAAGCAAATTGTTCAGAGATTCTCAATCTCAGAAGATGATGAGGGTTTCTTTGTTTGCTTCTGGGTGTCTTTCCTTTCAAAATACAACCTAAAGTGAAAGCTCAGGGATGGAACTGTGAGGGAGGAAATCTCCTTTTAGAAAAGTTATGTAAATTTAGAAGTGATTCAGGTGACAGTATGACCCAAATAATTCACAGGATATATGAAATGTTTTAATAAGTAGCTTCTGAGCATCAGTCAGTGTAGCATCAGGCTCATATGATTTTACGATGCCACATTACTGCAGAAAATGCAAGTCTTAACACATTTATTTTCACATTATGCCACTGGAAGTTTAAGGTACAGAGTATCGTGACTTATCTAAAAGTTACACAAGAAACTGGAGGTAGGGCAGGAATCAGGTTAAACTTTTCAACTCCCTCTCCTCATGTCCCCGTTTATGGACCACCTTTTTCATTCCTGACTCCAACAGCTGTGAATTTCCTAGCTTTATACTGTACTAAGTGGCAAAAGTATCATTAACATGACTGTGATACAAAACATAGCACTATCAGGAAGTAAAAGTACCAATAAAATACTTTCAAAATTTTTCATATATAGCAGATTGTTCAAATGTGTTAAAAATACTAAGTCCTATGTGAGTCTACTATTCTAAGCATGAAAAGTTCTAGGAAGTTTATCATTACATGGCCAGTATTTATCTTCTCAACACAATGCTGAGCACAGCCACAGGAGGGCTCTGCAGCCTCAGGCTGGGAAGCTCAAACCCAGCTGCCAGCACACGTCTGCAATTCACAGAGCCATCCTGTACCTTTGGTTATCTCTTTGTTCTCAGTAAGGCCTCCGCAGAGAGAAATGGCAATGGAGGGCAAATCCCGAATTCCATCCGAGGTGCTTTCAGCTCCACTGTCAACACCTGAGCTCCCGACAGACTGCGGGGAGTGGCTGGCTGGCCGCGGCCCCAAGTCAGTCGTGTTCCTGCTTTGGGCATTATCCCCACTGGAAAAGAAAATTCAGGAATTCAGTCTTCACATATCCATTCCCAAATTCACTCCCTTCAACAAGCACTGTTTACATCTGACACAAGCTTAGAGAAAAACAAAATTTAAAAAATTTCAATTTTACAGCAAAACAAAACAAAGTAACATAGGGCCTTCATGTGCCCTCAAATATTAGATTGCTTCTACTTACTTGCCTAAAATAGGCATGTATAATTATATTTTCACTTATTTACAAGAGCGAGGAAAATAAGACAATAAACTGTATAATCTTAGTAGACAAAATAATGGTACAGTAAGCAGAGTTTATACTAGTAGAACTATTCCCACACAGGAACAAGAGTAAGCATATTAGTTTATTATTTATATTAACTAAACTGACAGCTAAACCCAAAAAAATTATGTGTATGTTTGTGTATTTATGTGTCATTTATATATAGAGAAAACACTCTCCATGTAAACTACTAGGCTTAAAATTTTAAGAAACAATAAATCATTATACCCACTTAAAATCTGATGAGATCATTATTACAAAGTGTAAGCTCATCAAACTCTGCTTTCCACTCCGGATTTATATGAATGCATTTGAGAAAGAAATTTTCAATCCAACATTTTCCCCATATAACTAATTCTTCTCAGTTTTATTGAAATGTTAATATTACAACAGCTGAGTTTAAGCAAGCAAAAAAAGAAAAATAAAGTACACAAGCTGCTTTAGTTGTTGCTCAATGACTTTCATCAAGTGACTAGAGTATATGTCAAAAGAGAACTATAAATGTTGCAAGAGACTCTAATAAAGATCAGAACAAGTTGGAAATTGTATGTTCAGGGTGCAGTATTTTCATATATAACTCTGTCATGCATCTTCCAAAAACTATTTTCTGATATTCATATTTATAGGTGATCAACCACAGTAAAGCAACAGCAGAGCAATAATTTTCTGCTAATACTGTTAACAGTAAGATATGTTCTTTATAGTAATAAGTCAGGACATGGAGATAAATATATCCCAAGGCCAACTGCTCCCCCAGGACATGTGAGTAACACTCACAAACATCAGTGTACATCACATAACCATTCACAATCAATATATATGCTTAATTGACCAAAACAGAAAACCAGCTGCAAGCACTCTTCTCATGCCCAAATGCAGTTCCAAAAGTTCTAATATTCCTCTCTACAGAATGTTACTTTCCTTCTGCCTTCATCTCTGCTTGAACCCTGAAAGAGACGTCTTATCTGGTTGGCAATGAAGAGTTTGATCTAAATATGGAAGGTGATAAGAGCTCTTTAAAAAATAAAAATATAAGAAAAGAACTTATACTTTTTGGGGAAATAAAGTGCAGCAACTTCTGGATCCATGTCAGTAAGGTCATCTAAATAGACACCATCAGCACCAAGATGCCGGCTCCGTTTGTCTGTAAGGCACAGAAAAAATAAGCCTATTAATTAATACTATTTAATTATTAATTAATTAATATTAATTCATATTAATCCAGAGCTGTTATTACTGTTTAGCTATTCATTTTAAGATTGAGAAACCAGACAAGTTATAACCGTTTCTGAACCGTATTTGTACAAAACGAGACTGCCAAAAATTTCAAAACAAGTTTCATATCTACATTGTTCAAACTATGAATTAACAAAATGGGACAGCAGAGGACTAGTTTTGAAACAGGCTAAAGACTCCCTATCCCAGACAAAATCACTGGGAATCAGAAGGCAGTGGCTACCACCAGAAAACAGCAAAGGGAAAACCTTCTAAGTACTTGCATAGGCCTATTATCACAGCATGGCAGTCAGAGCATTTAATCTTTGAGAACTAATCTTCCATCCCTCCTTGAAAAGGGGAAATAACAGACTAAAATATAGTCACTAACACACTATAACTGGCTCATTATGGAGACAACTCACTTTTAAGCACATACACCTGATGTGCTGTGTGTGCAGATGCACCACCGTAGGGGACAACACACCCCTTCTAGGCCTGTCACTAGGACCAACATAGAGCCACTGCTGTACTGTTGTTGCCAGTTCACCTAGACAAGTAACCACTGTAAGGCCAAAACCTAATTTGGAATTCATTCTCAAACCACAGCTTCTCACTGTCCCGATTTCCAACACCAAGCACCACAAAAGCAACCAGAAAATCTATACAAGGACTGAATAATAAGCAGAGAAACACATCATTTTTTGTTTTCAAAGACAGTAGAATGCATGGGGAAGAGGCTAAGAAACTTGTATATTTACTGATTAAAAAGCAGCTGCACAAGCTAGGCTTATGTAGAGTTACATAATTATGGAATAATCAGTGCTGTAAAACAGAACATTTGTAATCAAATAAATTTCATGTGAAGACTGTAACACTTGTTCACTTGTTATAAAATGTACACACAGAACTGGAAAGCACGTAAAACAAAATCACCTTATTTTATGGCAAATCTGTTCCTTGTGCAAAAGACATATTACAATTTTGCACTAGAGCAGAGAGTTTCCACAATTACCAGCAACACATCACTCAGGTGAACCAGCAGACCTACAGTCTGCTTATACAAAAAAGTGAAATCCCTGAATCCGTCAAATGTGAACAAGATTGGAGTAAGTTTTGTAGTCTTGCTCATATGCACAGAACTGCCAAAAACTTCTAACCAAGCAGAATCTTCTATCTAATACATATCTCATGTGAACAGCTTGATGCACAACTCAGGTTTTGAGGGCTCATTCCAAAGCTTATTCCTTTCCTGATCTGAAAGCACCTTCAGGGCACGGATTAATTTATACAGCAATAAGATGCTTTATCACCATGAAATCTGAAGACAAAATCATACATATAAGAGTGCAGGATCAAGAGCTTTACCTTTCTTTCTGGTAGGGGAATCTGTCTTGCCAGTCGGTTGGGCTGAGCAAGCTGCAGCTTGTTTTATTTCTTCATTTGCAGGCAATGGGGGTTCAGCTGCTCCTGGCAGCTCTGTCTCTGGTTTATTTGTCTCAGCTGGTAAGGGCTCACTTTCATCAGCAATTGCTGCATCTGCTTGTCCAAGGGCAGGCAGAGGAGACACTGTGTTAAACTCCTCTACAGGAGAACTTTGGATGACCCGAAAGTGAGTGCTTTCAGGATTTACATCTGCCATGCTGGGTTCCTTTGCTTTGAGCAGAACACTGGCCTGTGAGGAAAATTAAACAGATTACAGAAAAGCTCTTAAAAAATCCAACAGCCAGTTTAACCTGTTCTGTTTACTCCAGTGAGATCAGATTGCCAAGATGACCAACTACAGCAGAAAGTCACTACTAACTGAGAAACTACAATATGGAAAAGACATCTCTGCTGTGTGTTTGTGCAAAATTCATTTGCATCTTGGGACCAGGAAAGATTTGTTCTGCAATGTGCTCTACAGTCTTCATTTTCATTCACCTGAACATGCCACCTCCCGCTCTGCCTTCCTCTCTTCCTGTGAAAATCCTGGCTTTCCATCAGAAGATAAACCTGACAAACAATAGAAGGTAGCAGACTGGAGTCCTTGCACAGTCAAGATGCTCTCAGGCTCCAGGACATTGTCTAATCCCCAGATTTAGAATTTAAGTCTTTCTGAACAAGATGCCCACTACCCTGGCCTGCAAAGCAGAACTTTTTCTTCTTTATACTGCATGTGAGCCCATCTCTCCTGCAGTCCTTTCTGCAGAGAAGCCAGCCTTCAGCAGGAGGTGCCAAACTCTGCACCATCCCAGCCCCCATAGTTGCAGTATTCCACTGAAACCTGACCTCTATTTCTCATACCCTGGTGCATGTGTAAACCCTAAGCCTCCTCTTTCCTGTGTGAATGCTGTGACTCTACAGAGCTATCACGAGGAGCCAGCCAGCACCTGACCAGCCTGCAGTGTGGGCAGCTGCCAACAGTTTCTGTGCAGCACTGGAGACAATGCTGCACAGATCCCACACCTAACTGGGACAAATGGCTCCAGGAGGAGACAGGCATCAAGCCAGTCCTCTCAGCCAAGAGAACAGCACATCTGCACATCCAGAGATCAGAACTGCAGGTGACTCTGGATGCTCTTGTACCCAAGCAGCCCATTTTAATTTCTGTGAATTAGACTGGTAACACAAAGCACCTGATTTCCATTTAAGATCATTTACGAATTTCAATGATTTACCAAAGGACATTGGGCTTGATTTTTTTCTGGTTTTTAAGCTTCTAACAGTCTACAAGATTAGTCTACAAGACTAGTAGGCACTTCTTCGTTTTCTGTGTATCATCAGTGTTGAGAATATCCATGCCATAAGGTACTTTCCTATACCTCCTACGGAGCAAGATTCAATTCTCTTACATAAAACACTGTAATTTTGTGTAAAATCAGGATCCATTTCCTCTTCACCAGTCTGCAGTAGACTAAGCACATGGGCCCTATTAAAGCACAATAGATGCGAGCAGGAATTAAAGAACTTATGTTGGATACCTTTGCAGCCTGGGGTAGCTCTCCCCATGCCCAGTGCATGTGAGGATTATCCTTCAGTCCACTTCTGTCTGTAGGTTTACTGACTAATTCTGAGTCACTTTGAGGAGTAGGAGGACGTGAATCTGAAGGGCTAAAGAAAAACAAACAAAAATGTTACAAAAGTAACCACAGCACACTAAATACTTTTCAAACTGATGTCCACCAATACAAAGGATTGAAGACTGAAATAATCAAGAGCCAACTAAAAGTATGAAAACATAGAAAAATGGTTTAAACAGTTCAGGGTCCTCTTACACTGGCATTCAGAGGTCTCATCCCTTTTTCAGTAAGTGATGTCAGAGAAGGAGGATTTCAGAAGCTGAAAGATATGGAACAAGAACACTGGACCCGAACATTTCAGGAGGATTTTTGGTTTTCTGCATGGAAAAAAGAATGGGGATGGTACCAACAGCAGCAGATGAACAGATGTTAGTATTGTTATAATGTATGCGAAGTGCAGAAATTACTCGCTCACATCAACAAGACACCTTATCCTGACTAAGTTTATAATTTAGTCTGAGGAATCCAGTTGACTCCTTTCTAACTTGTTCAGTTGTACCATTGGATGGATGTTTATAAGGAAAACAGCAGGAGCTACACAAAGAATTTGAGCCCTTTCAGTTTAAACGTATTTAACTGTTTGTTTTGATAACTACTTGCTATTAAATATTTATAAATTAATTAGTAAATTATCAGCCTGTAGCATATTTTTAATGTGGTGAAGTCAAGAATGTGATGTCAAGTCAGTCGTTAATAAATAATGAATCACTGATTTCAAGGACAGTAGGAAAAAATCAGATTATCTGCTCTGCCTTTCTGTACAACACGTCACAGTATTTCCCCCCAGAACCTCCTCAACAAAGCCTGCATTTTTATCTGAGCCATAACATGTCTTTGTATACTCATCCAATCCTGATTTAAAAACTAAAAGCAACAAAAGAATCTACAACATTCCTAAATCAAAGGTCCAAACTGAGTTACTTTCATTCTCAAAAACAAAAGGCTTCCATCTCATGAGTGCCTAACACAATGAAGTTCAACAAGGCCAAGTGCATGGTGCTATGCCTGAGTCGAGGCAATCCCAATACAGGCTGGGCAGAGAATGGACTGAGAGCAGCCCTGGGAAGAATTACTTGAGGGTGTTCATGGATAAAAAGCTGTGAGGGTGGTGAGAAACTGTCACAGGTTGCCCATAGAAGTTGTGGACTCCCCAGCCCTGAAGACCAGACTAAACGGGGCTCTGAACAACCTGGTCTAGTGGAAGATGTCCCTGGCCATAGCAGTGGGGTTGGAACAAGATAATCTTTAAGGTCCCTTCCAATCTAAATCATTCTGTGATTCTACAATCCTATGGAACAGCAAAACTGGTTTGGATATTCAGTTTATTCAGAAAAAGATAAAGAATAAATCAAACATGAAGAATTTATGTAAAGGTAGACTCATAGAATGATTTGAGTTGGAAGGGACCTTAAAGACCATCCAGTCCAATCACCTTGCCATGAGACCAGCTGCTCAAAGCCCCATCCAGCCTGGCCTTGAACACTTTCAGGGATGGGATATCCACAAATTTTCATGGCAATCTGTTCAGTGCCTCAACACCCCCACAGTGAAGAACTTCTTGACAAAAGTCCAAGCTTTCAGTTCAAAGCCACTACATGCCCTTATGAAAAGTTCCTCTCCCTTTTAGGTACTGGAAGGTGCTATGAAGCCTCTCTTTTTCAATATTCTGCAGAGCCAGCTGGTAGGGAATTCACTGATCACATGAACATAATTACTTCACATTCATATCTGAAATAACAGCAACCTAATTATCTGCATTATTCACTGCTTTCATCTATGCAGTAAGATACACTTTTAATATGGACAAACACTAGGACTTTTTAGATACAGATATTTATGTTACCTAATTAAATTATAAAATTTATAACCCATCTTTTTAGGGCCTACGAATTTCAATTTTTTTATCAGTCCTTAGCGTATAACCTACAATTTGCCAGATGAAGGAATCAATACAATGCAATTTTAAAAGTATTTTCAATCTCTAAGGATTCAAGAAATGCTTAGTGGGTTTTTCAGCAACTTCTAAATCTCCCACTGAAAAGTTTGTAGGATTTGCAGTATTTTCCATACTTACAGGACACTGAAACCTTGGAAATCAGGAGCCTAAGCACTTCAGAAAATCTCAGTAGGCAATAATGCCCCTACTGCTGCTTTAAGCCTAAAATATCCAGATTTAAGGAAGCCTTGTCACTTCATGTCTTACTTACCCTGTGCACTATAGACATTTTAACCTCCAAGATACCTACTGTTTACATAGAAAATCTCCAATCTGGCCTTGTTCAGCCCAAGTTCACTTGCTCAGACACCCTGAGAGAACAGAGGTATTGCTTCAGTTTGGGTAGAACCTCTGCATTTTGCAGTAAGAAAACTGATTTGGGGTGGAGGGGAACCTCGTCTTCTCCATAATTTTCCCTGAAAATACAGTTCCCTTGTACACACAGCTGAGTGGGGAAGAGCCTGAGATGCTGCTCAGCACCATGACTTATATTCTCAGAGACACAACAGAAGTACCAGAAATATGGCACTCATATGTGGTGCCTATTAAAGCAGGCAGAGTTCTGCTCTTTGAAGGTTCTTGCTGCAATGGCTGCCCAATGATCTGGGTTTGCCTTGGGCTGAACTATGTCTTGCAATCCTTGTGTCCCTAAGTTATGCACTGACTCAGCCCAGCTGAAATTTCCTTGCCTTGCACAGATTGCTGAGATACTGCAGATCAAACCAGAGCCACCCATCCTGTCAACAGTGCACAAGAAGGAAGGGAAACTTCAGTCATTTAGATCAGCATCTCTGATTCACATCCTATAGATGCTGAATATTTGTGTCACAGTCTTGTGTATTCCTTAACAGCTATGACTGCACCTAATCTAATCTAATGACAAAGAACAAGGAACTTGGCCTGTAGTTGGCAGTTCTGCAATAACAGACTACAATGATTTTTGCAGCATTTTCCACTGGAAGCAAAGAGATGCCTGAAAAAGGAGGAGTGTGACCTGAGGAAAAGTCCTGTCTTATGTGACAAAAAATACCTGTGAAAAGATAATCAGAAGGAAAGAGGCCTACATCAT
This sequence comes from Corvus cornix cornix, assembly GCF_000738735.6. Taxonomy (NCBI): domain Eukaryota; kingdom Metazoa; phylum Chordata; class Aves; order Passeriformes; family Corvidae; genus Corvus; species Corvus cornix. The sequence continues at coordinate 101,202,681 of NC_047056.1, read as the reverse complement.
GCACATGTCACAGCAATGACTGAGAGCCTCTGACCCTCCTCTCATGTGGCCATAATAGCATGCCTTATTTCACACAGAGGGAGATATATTGCTGAAAGACCCACCACGCATTTCTTATTTCAACAGCTGCAAACACAGAGTCTCACTCAGACAAGTTGCTACAGCACTTTAGCTGTCTACCTAGTCTGTAAGACAGATGACCTCCAGAGCAAAGTTCACGGAGCTACCTAGAGCACATCCCTGCTCCATCCCAACCCGTGCTCCTGCCCTTCTTTGCCAAGAGAACATGCTAAAGAGAACAGTTTTGAATATCCCAGGATCTCACTTTGACTTAGCGCTGCTACATGGTCAGGTTAAAGAGGGCAGACCCAGAAGCTGAGAAAACCTCAAGACTCTCAGTTTTGATAGGGCTTTAGGCACCTAGTATGGCAACTATGTTGACATAAGAAATGAGTAACTTAGCCTGATTTATTACTCAAAGCTTTCCCACCATTAACGGAGAATTGCAGAGGTCATGGTCTACTACTTTAAATTTTTTAGTGTTGCTGTGACCTCTCTCCACTGACTTAATGGAGTAAAAGAGCTTGACTGCAGAATCTTGAGACTTCTTGAATTTAAGGTAACACAGAAAGTATCTGTATTCACTTTTAGCTCTGTGGAAAAGAGGAATCCTACACTACAACAAAGGCTTAGTCTCAGTCTCCTAAACCTCAACCAAGATCCCTTATCTACTGCGTCATCTTTACTCTGCAAGGTTTCCCCCCAACACAATCCAACATACAGAAAGTCTTTCCCCCTCCCAAACCATGGAACAGAGGAAAGAAGTTTTCTTTTGGCACTGGGCTCCTCCCATTACAAGATTTGCATTTTTTATTGCTAACTTAATCTCTGAGGTTTTTGTTTTGCTTTTACTTTAGCAACCTATGGACAAGCAAACAACTCAGGAAACCCATGTGATAAAAATGTCATTAAAATATATACTGATTGTAAAAAGCTATGTGGAAACATCAGTATTTAGAGGAATGAATTCACTAGCTAAGTTCTTACTTTTTTGGGTTTTTATCATCTTAATGAACTTGATTTTTAACCCAGGCTCTCATTGCCATGACTTTATATCAGCTACCCTCTTTCAGTGGATGATTCATCAAGGTAAAGTTACCTCGACTCAATGCCCACAAAGAAGCAAGCAGAAGAAGTGGTTTCCAATGTCACTTTCAAAGTGTCTGGGTTAGCAATAAGTACAGTTCTCAATTCAATGCATTCACATAGACTTAATGTGTTAAAAGTGTACTAAAGTGTTAAAAGGATTAAAAAGCAGTCCAGAAAAGAGGGAGGACAACTGTTCTACCTGTCTGGAAGAGAAAAGTGAGAAGATTGTTGAGGACAAGAGTTAGATAGGCCTCTGTCTGCTGGAACAGCGAGGAGAGAGGTTTGCCCTGTACAGTCTATAGCCTTACTGGGCAGAAGAGCATGTTGGGAGAAAGAAAGACAAGGTGTCACTATTGACAAGTGCTAATTAACATAAACTCTTTGTGCATTAGCTACACAAACACTGAATTTACATTGAGAGTTTTCAAAATCCAGGATACTGCAATCAAGAAACAAACAGAACATACAGTTCCAAAAGCCATCGAAAGGGCAGGTCAGGCTTTGCAGGCACTGGAGAACGTTTCTCGAACTCTATTCAAAATATTTCAATTTAGCCCTTGCCCCAAAATAATCTCCTCACAATCCCTTCCTCTGCCCCTCAACTACAGAGGCAGGATATTGAGATTAGACTTCTTAGGACAAGGTCTTGTGAATACTGCTGCACTCCAGCAGCCTGCATAGGGGTGTGGAGCACACGTGCATGACAACACACACACACAGACCTAACTGGAATTATAGTGCAATGCACATTAAGCAAAAAATGTCCCTTTTTGACGGACACAAGAAGGGAGGTCCAAACTGCTTTGTTTTGACATGAAAGGTATACACATGCACACAAACACACATACAGGAAAAATCAAGAAAATTACTGTAAGTGTTCTTTCCACACAGTAAATATTTCATGTCTATATTAAAATGGACATTAAAAGCTCACATTCCTTAAAAAAAAAACACCTTTTTTTATATATCAACTCCAATCTGGCAAATTCTTAAAAGGATTACACTCAAAGTACTGAAGACTTATAGAACTATATTCACTGAAGTCCTTATGGGAGGTGTGCATCAGGCATTCAGATTTCACAAAGCATTCATCCTCTCTACAGTATTTATATGCAAACGGTGACAGTAACAGATAAAAATATTCTTCAGAATTTATGGACCTGCATTTGTATGTATGCATTTGCTGCATCAAGGAAAAAGCCAGCCTGATGTTTTGGTACACTATCTTATTGCAAAAATAAAAAGCACTCATCTAATAATGGTCAGTGACCATGTTTGCCATCAAAACCTTTAGTAAGACTTCATATAGCACTGGCATAGAAGACACTACCAGAAAAATTAAAATTAGGGTAGTATCTAGAACTGTACTATCAGAAAAAGTACCTTTGAAGAGGTGACCATTCACCATCTGAATGAGGGTAAGGTGCAGACTGAGAAAGCACAGAAACTGCAGGAGCCTTTATGTCAGATACATCATCAACAAACACATCTGGCACAGGGATCCTAAACAGAGGAAAAGAAGTGACATTTAAAAACCATACTTGATTACTGAATTGTCATATACATCAGATATGTATATATGTATTCTCCTGTCGCAGAGAATTAGTATAACCTGAACTAAAAGGAGATAAATGTTATCTGATTCAAACCATCTAGTTCACACCACCACAGAGGGTTCTTCTTACGTTTTTAATGTCATTTTCATGACTTTAATTACTAACATTCCCAAAAGCTTTCTAGTCTAAAGATTTAAAGTAACACCTTCATCAGCCATATGTTCTGACTTAAAAATTACTTCTAGAAGACATGGACTGGAACATTAACCTAGGTTTCCATCACATATCTCAAATCCACTGATACCTTGAATTGTCCGAGGGCTCTTTTTCTTCCTCCGAACTAATCTCTATGGGAAACATGTCTTCATCTTCTGATGTGTCTCCATGTGTGTCTTCTCTTTTTAAGCTGTCTATTTTATGAGTTGACTTCCTCCTCTTCTTCCTTCTTTTTTTCACAGAGCTACAGACTGGAGATGTTTCAGTAGAAGGCTGGGATCCATGGGTTTGGGGCAGGACTTGTGAGGATGCATTGATGTCCAGGTTTCGTATCCTGTCTATGGAATTCCTCTTCAGCTGGGATTCCATTAAAGCAGTCCCCTCAGACAGAATGGGAGATGTGGAGAGATGATAAGGAATTACCTCCTGAAAAAGAAAAAATTCAAACCATTAAACATGTTAGCTCTTTCACCAGTCATACAACTGGTTCTAAGGCCTATGCACAATTACCAAAATCTAAGTTATTCACTCCTCAGAAAAGTAACAAAGATCAGACATCTGGATGTTCATTATGCTCCTATAGCATATGGAAATTTTGCCATAGCTGCATTTCCTTAGACAAACCAGGCACAATACTCTTGATACAGCATCCTCTGAGCATCTAATATTGGCCAGTTTACAGCATAAGTCTCTGTCCACCTCATGTAAGATACAGAGCAGAAACAAAATCTTAGTTTAGAACCTGAAGATTTTGTAAAATACAATTCCCCTTCTCAACACAGATGACAGATAGTAGTCAGATAGGTCAATAGTTTATAATTAGGTCACACAAACATCCTGCTATTCAATCATATATTTACATCTCTAGGCATTCATGGAAGTATTTCCAGCAGTTTTCAGCCACCAAATAACTGTTATCACACAAAAATTTTAAACATAAAGATATAGAGATGCACATTCACAAAGCTCTCACCTGAAACTAGTACTATCATACTCAACACAGGAATTTGAAAACTCATCCTGCTCTGAACAAAAATTATTGGGGATATCTGAAGAGAAATGCCTGCAAAAATTTTCTGATATTACATTACGTGTAGACTACTCAAAGTTAGTGTAACCATAACTTATTTGGACCAGTATTTAACCACAGCTCAACAGCAGACACTCTCATTTAAATATAGCTCCCCATGAATAATAGTTGTGAGATCATGTTTATAGGGAGCACCAGAATTAATGTGTGCACAGATGTTTACAGAGCACATACACTTTTACTGGCAGTCTGGTACATATGTTCAAATTAAAGATTTCTGCAAAAAACAGGTCCCTGGACATTAACCTCTTGCACACAACTTTGGAGCATGTGAACTCTGTACATTTCTGTTCACGCACTGGCATGCACATGATTTATTTTTTACTTATGTGATTATCTTTAGCTTTTTCAAATCTCAGCAACTCAAAGAAAGAAACCCCAAAGTAACAGGACAGCATTAGATTTCCGTAGCAGAAAATTGTCCAGAAACTTTCAAAACTATAAAATAGATAAAATTATATTTTCCAACAAGATTCCTGAACTCAAAACTGAGTCTAAAGAGCAAGCATGGTATTTTTAATGAATTATAAGTAGTTTTTACTCTTACCTGATCATTATCCATCTCCTGCACAAAAAAGGCCTCCCCATTGTCTCCTAGTTTCATGTGCAAATCTACAGCCTCTCCATTAATTTCTATGTCAACCTGGAAGGAAACAAATATATTCTCATATGAAAAGAAAGTTAGTCCTGCTGCTGGCACTGGGCAAATGCTTCTCAGGGAAGAGTAGGAAACAACTCCATTTTCACTGTAAATTTTTTGGAGACTTGCACAAGTCTACATTTATGTTGTATTTCAGGACACAGTACACCATTGGCACAGTAATATTTTTCAACTTCTACCTATCCTAAATACTGGCATTTCCTTCTGATCTAAGTAAGAACTGAACAATGTCCATGCTGACTTTGGATCTTTCTGCTGAAAATTCTAGCTGCATTAGAACCTAGACTATATGTAGTTACAAATTACTTCCTAAAATAATCTGTCACACCGGTAACTTCACATCTGGTACACTGTCAGCTCACTCAGCTTGGTTAGATTTATTTCAAGGTACTCACTGTTTTTTCTAGCTTCAATTAACCTCTAGGTTCTATTATCTGAAAATATTACTTCACAAATATCTCCCTTTTTGGAACTACCATTGAACATGTCAAAGAAAGGGGTTTTAATAGAGTCACTAATGAAATTTAGTACAGGCTTAAATTAGCACACTCAAAATTTTGCTTTATTGAATATAAATGTTACAAATGTCATGGCTAGTTTTGTTTTTTATTATAGGCAATGTCTTACAAATTATGCTCTGAACTGCAAGAATCAGTAACAACCATTTTAAATGAAGCTTGTCTTAATTCAGGCTCTTTATAAAGGGTGTCTAAAGAAAACCTTGACTAGCAGACCACAGAACATTCAGTAACTTCCATGCTCACAGAAGACAGAACATACAAAAATTGTCAAATTTTCTTACCACTTTCTCCCTGGAACGTAGAACTCCCATTTTCCCGAAGCGAACATGGAAAGGGGAACACTGAAGATTTCCATCTGGCTGACGTACAACAATTATATCTATACATCCTGACAGTGTGGCTGGGTTTAGTCCCTTATAGAGCTCCTTCACAGTTACAAACACTTGCCCTGCTAACTGTCCAACGTAATTCATGGTTTGGACCTGAAACGCAAAAGGTGGAAAAACCTGGATTTTGATCCCTGCTTTGTATTTAAGAGACATTTGAGAGATGAAGAGTCCTGTACTGGGGTATTCTCCTGTTTCATAAATTAACAATTTTACACAAAATTAGGATTTCCCACCTAATTTATTTACATCATTTATTTACAGTTTGTAGAGAGCTATTAAAGGACAAAAGGGACCTTGTAAGTCAGGAAATTGTAACAACTTTCAAAAGTGCATTAAAACCAGTTGAATTCAAAACCACTGTCAGACTTTGAGACTCTGAAGCTCATAAATGTCTCCAATTATCTCTGAAGAGAAAAGCATTACTTCCAGAATAACATCTCCTCCTATGACTTATTGTGCCCTCAACACCAGAAATACTTTTCTTGTGTATTTCCATAGGCTTTTAAGGGTAGGGCAAGTGAATAGCTTTAAGCACACCTAATTTTACACCACACTAAAGGCAAAGACTATTTTTCCATCTTACAGGGATTTCTCTCATTAAAAGATTATTATAATGCATTCAGATAATAGATATGCATTAAGGTTGGACAAGCAACCTTCAATCCAGAGCATTCGACCATTGTTTCCTAATGCAACTTTACTGTTCTTGTTTCAAACACCCTTTTCAAACAGTATCTGCAGTTTTATTAAAAATTACACATATGTTGATGGTTGAAGTGATTTGCTTTATTTCCCCTGCTCCTGGATTTATTTAGTATTTAGCATTTAGTTTGCTGCTTCCACATTAATAATACACCTCCTGTTTAATATATTTAGTCCCCCAGAAATGACTAACATGCACATTAAGATATGCTTAAAAGATAAAAAAGTATTTTAATGGATCTCTAAATATGAGTGAATTTAAGCAGATACCTTCCTGAACAGTATAGGTTTTAAAGACTTCCAGTGTCTATTGTTTTCACTATTTTTCCAGCACCTCTTGCAGATTCCAAGATAGTAGTTTCATTGAAGTCCTTGTGCACTCAGTATAGAACATAAGACTCACATGCAAGTTCTTTGCTAGGCTGTACTACACCACCTGGACATCAATAAAAGAGACAGTTGCAGGGTAGGCAATGCTGAAACTCCCATTGATGGTGATGAGAACAGAACTGAGCTCAGAGCCTGAGACAGTCACTGCACAGCAGCATCATCTGCTACAATAGAGACTCTTTCAGCTGTGTTCTTTCATAAACAACAAAAAGATGTATGAGATGCTGTAAAAATGGCTCAGAATTTTAACTGTGATTTACAGTTATAAACAAAAGACTATTTAAAGAATACCATGAAAACACTACAGTAAAAAAATCGGAAAGTTAGGAAATGCTATAAGGCAGGTTTCTTCCATGCATTGCTCTTCTAATTAATTAACGTTCACCTGTGGTTTTTTTCAAAAGTTCCTCCACATTGTATGGACTGAGGCTTTGCTTTCTCCTCTGTCTCTATTGCAATATATAGGTATCAGGACACAAAACGTGCTCTGAAGGAAGGATTATTTATGGTAGTCATCACTACATTGTCCCTGAAAAGCAATCATGCTTTCCCTATCTGACAAATAGGGAGCAGAATCACAAAAAGATTAAGACTAAAACTAGGCACTAACTTTAAAAAAACCCTTCTGTTTGATTTTCAAAGTATTTAGTGAACAAGATGCTGTCATGGTTTAACCTCAGCCAGCAACAAGGCACTGCACAGTCACTTGCTCACAACCAATACCCCATCCTAAGCAGGATGGATGAGAGAATCAGAAAACTGAAAGTGATAAACTTCATGGGCTGAAATAAAGACAGTTTAATGGGACAGAAAGGAGACAAAGTAATAATAATTATAATAATAAAAAATTATAAGAAGAAGAATAAAAGAATTTCAATACACGAAACAAGTGATGCCCAATGCAATTGCTCACCACCCACCGAACAATGCCCAGCCATTACACAAGTGGCAGCCCACAGCCATTTCCCCTCCCACCCCAGTTTATATTCTGGGCATGATGGTCCACGGTATGGAATATCACTTTGGTCAGTTGGGATCAGCTGCCCTGGCTGTATGTCCTCAGAAGTTCTTATGCCCCTCTAGCCCTGTCACTGGCAGGGCAAAAGCCACCAAAAAATCCTTGACATAATGTAAGCACAGCTCAGCAACACCTAAACAAGCAATGTATTACCAACATTATTCTCATCCTAAATCCTGAACATAGCACTATACCAGCTACCAGGAAGAAGCCTCTATCTCAGCCAGAACCAGGACAGATGTTAACTAATAGAAGAATGAACCCTAAATAGTGTTTGGAGAAGCCTTTTTGCACAGCCCTCAATTCAGGCATCTAGAAAGTGCCACCTACTGAAAAACCAACACACAAAAACTTCATGGCAATTATATTCTTTTCTCCAGCACTGAACTGGTATCAGCACTTCTGGGCTCCTATTATACGCTAGAAACATCACCTTCCTGAATGCAAATCTAGTGGCAAGCTCTTTCATAGGGAACAGCACTTGAAATGCATGCCGCACCCTACACTGTGTCACAGAACAACAGGTTGGAACAGACCCCTAAAGGTCACCTGGTCCAAAGCTCTGCCCAAAGGAAGGACAGCTTGGACAAGGCTGCCCACAACCTTGGTCCTGCAGAGTGTCTTCAAGGATGCAGATTTCTCAGCCTTCCTGCTCTCCTGTTCCTATGTATCCCTGTCCTCATACAGGAAATTTTCTTCACAATACCTAATCTGAATTGCCCTTGTTGCAGCTTGTGCCACTGCCTCTTGTCCTATCACTGTGCATTTCTAATATCCCAGCTGTTTCCTCTATACCCGCCAAAAAGTAGCTGAATATCCTGAAGAATAAATAAAACTAATTTTCTCAGCCCCTGCTTTTAAGTCAAAAGCTCTTAGCCCCCTAATTATCTTGGTGGCCACCATCTAAACTCTTAAAAAAGTTGGCATGACACAGGCACAAACCAAAGTTCAAAAGTGAGCCTCCAGGGTGACAGATGTAAGCAAACTTTTAAAATTACCCCTTTGCTGTGGAAAAATACTTCCGTTTTTACTGGGGATTCTTCCAACCTAAAGCACAAAACCAAACACATTTCTTATTGAGCTAAATTAAATGCAAAGACAGCTACAATTAGGGTCAAAATTACACAGTATAGCTATCCCCAGTTAATGTTTGGTCTGCTGAAGTAACAAAATTTCTAGGTGCAAAACAGCCACGACTTCCTTGATGGAGAAGAAGGTGCTGGGACAGTATATACACCCCATTGTTTGGGAGAGCTATGGGCAGACAATCCAAATATGAGGACTCACACGTCCTCTTAACAAGTTACACCGGCTGGGCTCCTAAAATATTAAACAGAGAATTTTGAAACTATTCTTGTTCACAACACAGCTACGCTGCCTGCCCTGTCTTTGGACGTAGAGATTATTTTTATACCTACAGATTTAAAAAGTTGAGCACACCATCCTCAAGCTCTGAGGCCAAATGGCACGGCACAGCACAGCTTGCTTCTACACAGTGGAAACCTCTTATCCCTTAAAAAGTGCCTCATTCAAACTGTGAGCTGGTGATGGACACTCCTCTAAGGCTGGGCTGAACCGGGCATGTGCAACAAAGTCATTCTGGAGTTAAAAGACCGATGGGGAGACTGATCACATAAACCCCACTTCTCCAACAAACTAACAAAAATGGGTTTATATTTCAAATGTAGGGAAGAAAAGATGCTGTAGTTAAAATGGGGGAGAGTTCAGAAATTAGACTCTGATGGTTTAGGCCCTCTATCCTACCTTTTATACATGCCAACCAAAGCTCAGATTGTTTGGAGTCTGAGGTTTGTAAGTCTGTACTCTGAACCTGAAGTCAGCCCATACTATGTCAGCACTCCAGGAAACCAACATTCCTCAAACCCCAGAGGGACTGGATGTGGTTTTGGAGTAACACTTCACTCTGGCCACTCCAAGAAGTCTTTCACTTACTGACCAGGCAGCAGCAACTTCAGCAGTAAACATGAGTTTACATCATGGGTTAAACTCGCAGTGCTTGCCTGTTAATTATACTCAGTTTAGTAAAACTCTTGTTCTCATACTACGCTAGTGGACACAGCACAGAATATTTTTTCGTGCTGGGAAAATTCAGAATCCTTTGATCTAAGCTTGCAAGTGAGAACAGCCTGTACTGCTTCTGTCAGGATTTTCAAATGGTTTGAGTTTTGTTCTTTGCCAGAAGACATTCCACAGCTCTACATCTTGCATCTATTATAAAATTAAAGCTATTTTCTAGTGTCAGAAAGACACTAGAAAAACAGCAGCAATTTTTCAGAATTTATCATCATGTGGAAAAATAAGCCAAAAATAAATAGCTAGGTGATATCCCTTACTACTTAAATTATTTATTCACTTAGCAAAGATTGACCTAACAAAATTAATTCTTTAAAGTCCCACTCTGCTGGATGCCAGAGTAAGATCAAATACACTGTCATCTAGATAATCCACTTCTTTCATGCAGGTACACCAGACTATGTCCTAATTCCACTGGAAAAGCCAGTAATTGTACCCCTTGTGGCATGGTCTTGGTTGTTTGTTTTTCGGGGTTTTTTTTACAGCTCAGCTCTTCCCCTTACCATTTCATCTTTCTTTACTGCATTTTTCAAAATAAAATACTGAAAATCATAGGAACTAAGAGCCTTTTTTCCTTTTGCAATACCCAGCGTCTCGCCAGGTGCCACAACATTAATGAATAGATGAATAATAGATTAGATATCCACACATATCCAAATTACTAAGGGATGCAAGTGCTATTCAACATGCTCTAAAAACAGTTCATTTAGGTAGCATGCTGTAAGGGTATTTAAAAAGTGGAACACACTTCCTCTGGAAGATACAAAATTTCCAATGCAGAAAAATTTGAAGAACAGGACAAACATCTGCTGAGACTAGTTTAAGAACAGGCAACTGCAATCTTTGGGAAAGACATTGTTGCTGTGCCTGTGTCCAAGGCAGTAAATTAACCTGTATCCCATCACAGACCTGCCCATTACAATCAGGACACCTCTATTTAAATTTCAAAATCTGCTTCTGGTAAATTTCAAAACCTGCTTCTTTTAGGCACAAGCACTCTCCCAACAATTCCAAGGCACAGCTAAGGAGCTAAGATGGACTGGGCACTACTCCCATGGCCAGTTCAGAAGCAGTCACCTTCTTTTAAAGGTTTACAGAGCTTTATAGAATGGATGGTGACAGCTGGTCTGGTCACCAAGAACGAGCTTTGGCAACATTTACGTCTCTTTCAGTCCCTTTTCTAAGGCTCTGTGGTTATGATTGTGCACTGGCTTTGTAGGCCAGGAGAGGAAGATTTGCAGCAATGGTAAACATAACAGAAACAAAACAAAACAAACCCAAACAACAACAAAAAAAATACAGACACAAATTTCAATTACACTTTTAATACCTGATGTGATGATGAGACCCTGGTCCATGGCTGAAGTGATGGGCATAAGCACAAAACAAATCAACTTTCCTCTTATGAACTTCCATATAACTTGTGAAATGGTGAAGGGAAGACAAAAATTGATGGGCCAGTGTTCAGTTAAAATACATCACTGCAACTCTGCTGCTCACACTGAAACTATGACAATTTTACAAACCCTGTCCATCTGGTCCCCTGACCTGCCCTTGGTTTCTGTTTTGAAGATGTAAAGCTTGAGAGAGACCAGACTACATTTGGGAATCAGACTGTGGTCCCTTCAAGAAAATTATTCCTCATTTACAAAAAATAATAAACAAATGATAATATTTCAAAGTCAGTGCTTATTAACACTCACTGCATATCAAGTATTTCTTATTCTTGACTCTGAAACAATTCAGTTTTGCCTGCAGTACTGCACACTTAATCCCTCTACTGCAACTAATGGAATTTTATTATTGACATATTCTTTACCATAAAAAACAGTTTCAGACGTTATGGTCAAAAAAAAAAGAATTATGATAAAAAGGTAGGGGAGATAAGAAAATATTTCAGCTGAAGATTCTCTAGATGAGTATTTTCAAAATTAAACTTAGCCCTCCATGTCTGTGCAACAACCATAGTAATGCTGACTTCTTAACTACAAAAGCTCTTAATAACTATCATTCTATTATTTTTAAAATATGTACTTTTGTTTATTAGTAAGCTGTCAACACACTGTACAGTCGCTAATGCTGTTTGATCAGGATATTCAAATCCCTTAGTATTTTAAGCCATTTCAGGTAGGAAACCAAAATTCATTAAGAACTCTCAAAAACTTTTTTCTTAATTATTTGTGAGTTCCTACGTCAATCCAACCTAAAGTCACTGCCATGAATTTCCACCCTACTTTTTGAGTAAATGCCCAGGCAGAACACCAAAGTTGTGCATTTTTCAGAGTAAAATCAGAGTCTGGATTTACCTTCTCTAGAGGAGCCATGAAGACATTGCACAGGACTTTGGGAAACTTCAGTTTAGAGCTCTATTTTCCTACAAGATCTCCACATAATTTTGGGCAAGTTACTGAGGCTTTTATCTCAGAGGGTGTAACTCCCATTGGTATCAAGCAGGGTCTACCACTGTGGCTAAATCCCAACTGCAGCAGGCCAAGCTCACCCAACTGAGACATAGACAAGCACTCTCCTTGCATACTCTTTTTTCCTGAGAAAGGAAACCTGGACACGACCTGACAGAGAGCCATAAGCAGCCATGACCCCAGTTTGGACAAGTTGCTGAGGGAGAACTCCAGAGCACTCTGCTGAGCAGTGTGACTCTAGTTATTCTGTAAATCGGAGGGCAAACTCAGTCAAAGTCTCATTATACTCATATTTGTTCCAGACTTCCCCACAGTCACAGCTGCATGGGACAGACCACACTCCTGCAGGTGATCTGACAGTACATCTGGTCAGGTGGGAGACAGGTGCAGTTTACTTGTATGTCCCACACCAGCAAGCAAAATTCAGCCTGTGTCTGACTCTACACCAGTGTAAGAGCATTGTGCTTCCTGCCAGTCAAACCTCCAGAAATATTTCAGGGTTGGGATTATTCTGGGCTTAATTCTATTAGAAACTATTTGACTTCTATTCCAAGTTAGTCAAGGCCAGTGTCAAAATTTATGACTTCTTACAACAGCCAGAGAGTCGAATGGATCAAATGTCAAACTTAGCTTCCAAGCTGCCTGTCCCTCCGAGAACCCATCCACTCACACTCACTCACAATCATGGACTTTGACTATGAGATGACTATTCCTCTGGTTCTGATATTGCACTTTATTTCAAATAGTTGAAACTTCACTTGGTGTAATACTTCATGAAGTCCCTGTAAAGGACAGAATATTTTCCTGAAAGCAACTAAAATCAAAAATTAAAACTGAAGACTCCAAACCTGCCTGCAATTAATCCCCATATTCAAACAAAGGAGAACTGGCCCACAGCCCCACAGTCAGGGTATCAAACTGGTACCCAAGAGTCCAGGAAAATTATTTCAAGACCCATTAAAGGGTACAACCACAGTCCCCATACCAGCCTCCCAGATGCACACTCCCCACTTTCCTAAATCTTGCCCTTGTGTCAGCACTGCAAAGTAACACCACTAAAGCCAGAAAAAATAATTTCCAGCTAGATCAATGGGATGATCTGAGTCACCACATACCCATACAATTGCTACTACCAAAGAAAGAGAGAAATTAAGACTCAGCGGTGCACAGTACAAGGGACACCTCTACTGAAATTCCAGGCAGTCCTGAAATCATATCTCAAGACTTGTCTACTCCTTTCCCAGAGATTTCTTGGGAGACCTTCCACATTTCCCTTGGTCTCACTGTGTGGATACAAAAATGCTGCTAGCAAGGATTTTCTTGCTATTTTCTAAGTCCATGAGAGACTTTTCTCTCACAGAAGAGGTAGCAGAGTTCTGTAAACAATGAAACACCTGCAGCCTTGAGAAGTCTTGTTTATAGTATAGTAGAAAAATATTTTGACAATGGATGTTTAGGATTTTAGCCAATCACCCTCAAGGGGTGGCTGATCCTTGTCCAATTAGACCATGAAGAAAAAAGTCTATGAAAGAGTTTGTAAAATAATTAAATAAATCAAACTTGCTGCACAATTCCTGCCTGCTGGATCTTCTCTTCTGCTCCTCCCTATGGCTGCGGGACACGGTGATGTACCCTAGGGCATTTTAATATCAATGTACCTTAACTTCCCAACTGTACAGTGCTTCCCTCCTCACGGAGACACTTTGAGGGAATGTAGAGAAGGACTGAGACTCCTTTGGACTGACCCTGCATAAAGGGGTTCAAACTTTACAACAAATTGAAAAGTACAAACTGATGCCTGAAACCAAGAACTTTTGAAATAGCTGAACAATACATGGTAAGTCATGTACTGTGCTGCCCTGTGCGACTGTTCTGATGTCAGTGAGGGAACATAAATCTGAGTGGAAAAACAGCAGTAGTTCTACTCTATACAGACACCTCACGTGACTTGGCATGCTTTCTTTCAGCAGGACTGGAAAACAAATTTGTTCATTAGACTCTCTATTTTCTGCATTTTTAGAATTTAAAGTAAGCTTTTACTGTATTTTAGCTGGCTTTGATGACTGCTGTGTGTATATGTGTTCACAGATAAACAAATCTGTAAATCTGCACATGCTCAGGTATGGAAAAGGGCCAAAGACTAAAATTTGCCCAACTCCCTTACAAACAGGCCCTGCTGCATCAGGTAAGCAGATATTATCACGTAGTCTGTATCTGCACTAGTGACCTGGAGCTATAAGAAAAGCAGAAAGTATTTAAAACCATTAGAACCAATTTCTGTGGCTTTATGCCTAAAATCATAACATCATCATGTTGAGCATTTTCCATCTGATCTCCTTCACTATCTCCCCACTTTTTCTCCAGTTCTCTTCATGGAAGCAGGTTCATTTTACTGTAATAGGAGTTCACCTATCTAACTTCTAACCCTGCACTGATGACAACAAAACCTTATGTATGTACACTAAGCATTTACCAGTATTTGCTCCCTGAGACAGCAGAGGCAGGGACACAGATAAAGCTATCCAGAAAATAAACCACTTCAAAACACACTCCAGACTAGGAGTCAAATTAGCCGTCAAAAACTCTATCAAGGCTGATGACTTTGCATGTGAAAAGAAAAATTACCTGCTAGATGGTCTATAACATCTAGGTTGAGATACTACCTCTAAGCAATTCCTCTATTTGACGGGGACAACAATATTGCAGTATTTTGTCTCCTCCCCACAAGACACATTTAGTTTTGTTTCTTGAAGGTAGAGGAGATGATATACTGATCAATAGAAAAGTAATAACCGTTGGGGGGGGTAACATAAAAGAAATACAAAATATCTGAAAGTGTCGTTTCCTGTGTAGCCATTGCATTGCTGCTAGCCAGGCCCTGCTATGGCATTAAATCCCTCTGTCCTGTTACTGCTGTCATTATTCCAGCTCAGGGCAAGTATTAGTGAAGCAGTGGCATTATGCAGCGATTTGCATCAGCAGCTGCCAGGTAAAGGGAAGCAAAATTCCTAAAGCCAAAGGGGAAGCAGCAGCACACAGAGAGGCACTGGCCCCCACCAGCTCACACAGCTCGGCGGTCCAAACCGAGACCCCCGCGCTGGGTGCCTCCCTCTGAGGAGACACCTGGAAAGCACCACGTCTTCCCTGTAATCCCGTGCACAAAGCAGCGTCCAGCCACGATGTGCACAGCAATCCCGGCGCAGCTGTCACTGCCCAGAGCCAGGCGGCTCCGCAAGGAAAGGCGGGCAGGGGATGCGGGCAGGGGATGCAGGCAGGGGATGCGGGCAGCCGCCCGGATGCCCAAGCCGGACGGACCCGCTGCCTTCAGCGGCTCCCGGCCTTGCCTTCCCCGCCCGCGGGCCGCCGGAGGAGGAAGAGCCTCCCTCCTCCCGCAGCGGCCGCCCGAGCCCCGGCACCCACCTCTGCCTGGGCCGGCTCCCGCAGCTCCGCTCGCCGCCGCCTCTGCGCGCACCGCGGCCGCGGGGACGCTTCGGGGCCGCTTCGGGGCCGCTGAGGCCGCCCGGCGGTGCCGCCCCGGAGGAGGGGCCGAGAGGAGGCACCGCGGGGCCCGGGGCAGGCGGGGCGGGGCGGGGGCACAGGGCGGGCCCGGCCAGCCCCGCCCGCCGCGCCGGGGCCGGAGCCGCCGCAGGCGCCGCGGGCCGGGGCGGGGCAGGGCAGTGGCGCGGTGGTGTGGGGTGATCCCGCGGCCGAGGGCGAGTCACGTTCCTAGATGGGACAAACGGGGAGTGGAAAAGGGAATCGCTCAGCCTAGACTGACCTAGGGCAGGTCCGTGATAGGCGTCGCTTGGGCTGCCAGAGCCTAGCATTCATCGCCATCGGGAACACGTCTTTCAGTATCAGACGCTTTATGGCTTTAAATAAACGCGATCAAATAAAGCTTTTCCACCTGATAGTGGTTTCCTTGCATGTAAACCGCATTGTAACCTCGCTTTACACTGAGTGTCTTACACAGCTAAAAAGGGAAGGGGATGTCCATGTTAAAAATGAACTGATGAAAGAATCTTCGAGGCCTGTTTGAAGTCTTGTTTACAGAACTCAGGAGAGGGTGGTGCTATGTGCAGAACAAATGAACAGGAAACAGAGTAACACGGGGGGGAAAAGATGACCAAAAAAATACACCAAAAAAAAAAAAAAAAAAAGAAAGGTCATTATTGAAGTACTCTGCTAGTTTTATGCCTGAAGACAAGTTTTTGAAAGCTGGATTTCCTGCATCTGCGTGCTGTAGTCACCAAAATGTACATGCAGCTGAAGCCTGGGAAGAGTACCTTGTCGAGTAATTAGCACTTAAGCCTTCTACTTCTGTTAAATTTCTGGTTACATTGTCAAACAATCCCAGTGGAATCCTCTCCAGGTCATCACCCGGTTGTAATCCTTCAAATTATTTTTGTGAGACACATCTTCCTGCTATAGCTCTCTTAGTTCTCTCTCCGTGGTGGCCAGTCTTTGTATACAGCTCACAGCTGTGACAGAGCCACTGGGTGATAGGACCCTGTGCAAACTCACAGACTCCAATCCCTGCCTCTTGTTCTCTCCTCCATTCCCGGTTACACGGCTACACTAATGAGTACACTTCAGTTTTAGAGCAGAAAAGTCAGTGAAGAGAGTTTCTGCCCGGGCATGACAAACAAGGGTGTATACTTAGTCCCAAAGAGAAAATAATACACAACTGCAGCGAGGAATACCTGCAGTTTCATTTCCCAGGCATTTCATATCTAATCCCTTGCCAGTGGGCAGTCAGTAGGCAATGAGAAATGCTGGTAAATAGTCCCATGCCTGTAAATACAAGAAGCTTTATCTGTGTTGACTGTGGATCCTACCAGTGCTCTGCCCACCACATTTGTGTAGAATACAATCCCATATTGTGTTCCCTCTGAGAGAGTGCTAACCTCCAGCCATCACCATCCATGTTAGGTGGGAGGACTCTTCTAACATACTGGTCCACTATGGTCTTCTACGACTATGCCAAAGTCAAAACATGATCATGACATACTGAATAAAAAACACTGTCTTTCCACAGTGTCAACAACACCCACCCTTTCATGCTTCTTTCAGAAATCCAGAAGCTAGATTCTCATTTCTGGAAGTACTATATTGTGTTTAGCTACTTATCATGTCCAACCATCTGCTGCTTGATGTAAAATAGCCCACAGAATAATACTCTACACTTTAAATGGTTCCATGTGCAAGGGCATGTTTTCTCTTCGTACAGAGCAGAGTAAATACACCCATGATACACACAGGACGCTGTGGGAAGTGCCAAATGCTTGCACAGCAACAGTGAGCTTCAGTTAACAACAGGGCACCATCCTTCTGTGCTTGTTCACTCTGTTCTTATTCATGGTGTGACCAGTGTGCACAGTGGTGTTCCTCATATTACTTCAGTGGAGCAACGTCTGCCAACTCATTCTGAAATCCTTACTTGTGCTGCCCTTCAGCTCATAACTGTTCTCCTCAATTAGTTCTATCTAGAGGACGAAACACTAGTGCATAACCAGTACTTTGATATTGTCCAAGCCTTAGCATGTTTATGGCTGTGGATTTGACTCAGCCCAATGCAGAGTTTGGAGAATAGTATGGTCAGGGATGGTTCCTAAAAAATAATCTGGAGTTACCTACAGACTAGCTGGCAGAGGGAGTATGGCCCTAGCAAGAGGAAAGTCCCTGACAGTGTCATTTCCAAAACACACTCAGGAATGACAAAGTTCTGAAGTATTACTGTTTTCTTCCTGAAAGGTTTACCCCTTGACAGGTTTCTTTCTGGAGGCATTGTGTTAGTCAGATGTTTGTTTACCAAGGTTTGATCTAAAACTGTCCACAAAATTTTGAAGGACCTGCTCATGGAAGTTTTTCTTTGATGGTCAATTTACATTAAGTCATTATTACCTAACTCTTGATTCTTGTTTCAAAGACCTTATAGGTTATGTATTCACTCTGTGTTTGTACAGTTCTGGCACAGTGGAGTTCTAGCCTCTGATCTGGGCTCATAGCTACTATGAAAATACACTTATGAAGAAAGTTGAGCTGTGTAGTTTTCTGTAAATTAGTAAAACTGGGTTTTAAAAAAGAGTTGACAAGCACAGAAGAGTTTAATAAAATCCAAGAACAGATTCATAGAAAAATTACGTAAGTCCATGGAAGGAGGGGAAAAAGCCTTCAATTCTTTCTTAGGACACTATTTTTCCTAGCAGGTATGTTGCCAGTGAGCAAAATAACCATTCAATCCATTGTGCATTAGCAGTAATGTCTGGCTTTTCCCCCACTAAAACTAGGGTTGATGTTCAGGCACACAGGACCTGGGTTATGAATGACTGCAATTGTTAATGGATGCCCAATGTGCCGGTAAAAATTATTCAGTAAACAGAAAAGGTGAGCTTTTAGCTTTTAATTTATAATTAACTCATAAGCAAAGATTGCTCTGGAGTCGTGCTGACATCCTTTATATAAGTAATAAACTCAGAGTAGCTCAGGCAATGTAAATTAAGAGTTGGTTTAGTTTTATTCCAGTGTAAACATCAAAAAGCAGTTTGACTGACTCTGTAATTACCTGATTAAATATCCCACCATCATAACAAAGGAATTTTTCTCCTAACATAAGTAGATATTTTTATAGAGCACCTACACCTGCCTCTGATAATCTACTGAATTCTCTGTCTGGTTTACTTTTTTTCCCCCTTTTCTTTTTCTCTTCCTTTTTCCTTCAAGTCCAATTATCTAGTACTTCATTTTGTTCTTCATTTGAGGGCACAGTAGTGCAGGGTGTTGTGGCATGTAAATACTGGCATTTAATCTGCCTCCAAGTGCTTGATTGATTTGAGAACATTTTTTAAAAGTATGTGTAGATGTTATTTAGTAGCACAGATGTCTAAAACATTCCTTTCCCCCGGCCCCCCTTGACTTTTACCTGTTGCCAATTTTGACTGTGCTTCTGCTTTTGCTTTGTATCTGTCCCCCTGAGCTCCTTGCAGTTTGACAGCTTTAGCTTTAGGACTTTGCTTTCTGTATCATCACAGTTCCTGAGTATTGTAATCATTTGCTGACAGTTGCACATGCCAGCCAATACACTTCTGACAGCATTTCTTATCTTTTTCTTTGACCTCTGTGTTAAGAAGTGAGATGATGACATCATCCTCAGCAGGACTGTGATGTCATCAGAAGTAGTTTAAAGTTTCAGTCAACAATGAGGCAGGGCAATGACCAGTGAAAAGCAAAACTGAGAGGATTATTTTGTCAAACGATCAAATATGGGATTGCAATTTTCCAGGAACTGTTGCAGCTGGAATTAGAGGCAGGGCAGGAAGCACTGATCATGTACCAAAATGCTCATCTGTAATGATAACATCTCACATGCCATCAGTGCTCACATTGCATAACAAAACTTGATTTTGAACCAAATACTTTTGGACTTGGTTTTGTGACGGATACACCTTTTCCTCCCCCTCACTGAAAAAAAGGGGATCTGTAGCAAATGAACCACTAGACAAGTCTTTTTTTCCTTCTCAGATTATAACAAGTCTTGACGTGAAGGTTCTCAAAAGAGCCTTTCTTTTTCCTCTAGATCCACATCCAACCATGCAAACCCATGAAAACCTCAATGCTTCCTTTATATCCTAGAAGCTCTTTCCCCAGTCAAAACTCATTTCTCTGCTACAAAATACTTGGCTACTGAGAAACAGAGGCTTCCATTGACTCCTATGATCCAAACATTGTCAAAGCAGAAGAATATAGGAGTACTTAAATTAGGAACAAGAGAGGCTAAATATACCAACCCTTCTGGAGGTACACTTGTACCAGTCCAATCTCATCAGAAAGCAATTTAGCTCCAAATCTGTAAATAGCCATGGCTGAGCTCTCTAAATATAATCTTAAAAAGCTTAGAAAAGCTTGAGCTCTGATAGCAAAGCAATCGCGGTGTATGAGATTACGGATGTAACAGTGAAATCATCAACATGTTCTTTCTTCAGCCAAGACCACAATTCCTGCATATGCTTGTTCAAACACAAACGTGTATTCTGCTCAGGCAAAATACATACTGGTCTCTAAGTGCACACACATACAAGAAATGAGAGATCATACACAACTCCATGGAAAACCCTTCCATCCTGTTGTGGACAGAAATGCTTTCCAGCCCAAAATCTAGCTTTTCATCAGTCCAATACATCTACGCATGACCAGCAAAGCTTCTGCCCAGAACACTGTTTTCAAAGTACAGCAAACCAAAATCATCGGTATTATTTGTTCAGAACAAAATAGTACAAAACATGCTTTGAGAACTTCAAACAAAGCTGGTCTGTTTCCCAGGGTATAATCTTTTCTTCATGGTACCTGCAGTACTTAGAAACTAAAATGGCAATCTTAATCCCAAAGTGGACAAAGGTATTTGGAAATCAATTCCTTCTGTTGAGAAGTTTGTTGCTTTTCTCTCAGCCTCAATGTCTGTAATTTCTATATCAGACTGCCTACCAATATCAAATTATCCTTGCAAACAGGTTCTGAAAGTTATTGCTTGGGGGTTGTAAAACTGAACACTTTGATTAGTTCACTGTGTTGTTTCCACCTTACCAGGCAAACTGTAGGTAGCAAAGATGTAACATCTGCACACACGATAATAAGATGATTAATAGATATTTTGTGTAAAGCTTTTTCTTCCGGTGGGCTAAGAATTAAGTGCTAATATAGCTCCTCTTGAAGTTCATTCTATAACTCCACAGAGAGAGTGACATATCTAAAATGTGTTTTATAATACAAGTAGCAATATTTGGTGGTTCTCTCTGTGACAGAAAAATTCGTCACTTCTGTGCAGAACAGGGTAGAGGGGGGCTGTGCTCTGTGTGGCTCCTGGTGAATGCAGGGGCACTCTGTCCCTGGCTTAGCATTACAAGAAGCCAATGCTTGGGTTTGAAGTGAGATAATTCTGTACTCTCCCAGGTACTGTAATTAGTTCTGGCTGTCATATAAACTGCATGAAAAAGGTTTTAATCTCTCCTCAAGAAAGAGGCAGATGGAGGATTGTGAGCAGCCTGTCAGGAGGAGAGGCAGACTCTGGCTGTTGTCTCCCTCACTGCTGAACTGATGATGGAGGCTTCTGCAGGTACTGCCCAAGAGTTCACATCTTGATCCCTTCATCCAAAGTAAAAAAGATTTACTACTTTTGCTGTAAAAAAATCCAGTGAAATAATGCAATTCCTTGCTACTTTGTGTTTTCCTCTCTCACTAATACTCAATTTTCTTGAATATTTGAAGTGCTAGAATATAACCAGGTTAGAGCAAATTTTTTTAACATCTGTGTGTAACATGTAGAAGGGTACTTTTCCCAATTCAGGCTCTGAAGCAGTTATGGGTCCTGTGCCTCCACCTGAAGGACTCCTGCTTTCCCTCCTCAGGGCTTTCTGTAACAGCGAGGCACAAGGGAGCTCTGGCCCTAAGATCTTTCCACACTGTCCTCTCATTCCTTCTTCTGTGCCTAACTTGAAGACACCTTAATCTGGCAGCACGGATTTCAGATCTCTCTGATCTTTAACCTCAAGGCTCTGTGTTGGTTGATTTGGGGAGAGGTGAGATACTGGTTTGAGATAATCTGTCTCAGAAGCATTTTCCTTTTAATTCCATTACTGGGGATTTTAGTAATTACAGTTTGAGCCAAGGACTGTGCTTGTTTTGAATTCAAAGTACAACCATCCATTGAATTCTTGTGATAATTTTTTATCAGGCAGAATTTGATCTATATGGAACAATGACAATGTTTAAAAGCATATTTTGCTTAAGCAAATTATCTTTTCAGTCTTGCTTGCTGTAAAAGCTGACAATCTAATTGCTGTCAGCTGTTTTGTACTTGAAAATATATTGTTATTGATAAAGTTAATAATCAAAATTGTGTGAAAATCCTAGGAACAAGCCGAGGCACAGAATTAAATCCTGAACATGCAGTCACAAGACAATAAATTCTCTTTAATTATTTGCATCAAGCAGTTAATCAGTAAATAAGTTTGTTTACTGCATTCTTTCTCTTATCTAAGCAGTTCATTCTCCTGGTTTAGGCTGAGAACTTGTATAAAACTCTAACTGGAACCTCTAAGTCAGTTGTGTTAAAGCAGGGACATTGTCATTTGTTTCTGTTTTTTAGCTGCTGTCATTCTTTACATCTTTTGTAAGGACATGCATATCTATGTGATGTTATCTGAGAAATTAGTTTTATTTTTATGATTTATTAGACTCATTTTTATAAATCTGTAGTGCTAATACGGTTAATAGATGTGATTGAGTTTGCAAAATCATGAAAAGGGTACTTTATGTCAGTTTCATGTTCAAATTTCTATGAGTGGCAGAAGTCCCAGGTAATTCAGTAAATCCTTCCCTCGAAATACTCTCAGGGTCAAAATGAGTGTAGTCTCTCCAGAAGTGTTATAGCACTAAAATCCCTGAACATAGTAATGAATGTTATTTTAGAACTAAAATTAAACAGTGTTTCATCTCCATCAGTCTAAAAATAATTATTTGGAAAACTAAATTTAGATTTGCTGTGACAAAGGGTATATTAGCCAGTGGAGGAACTATAGTCTATGGTTTAAAAGAAAACATTTTTTTTCTCTGATTTCTGCCATGGTGTTGAAAGCTGAGCAAAAATTAAAATTTTATGCTAATGAAAATTTCAGTATAAAAGAGTCTTGAAGTCAAAATGCACAACAGTTTTTGCAAGCAAAACACACCTGTCTTAAAGGGGGGTTTATGATGTCTGTGTAAACTGGTCACAAAGTATGATGTATTTGAATGGCTCGCAGGAGGCAACAATCCATTAGAAGGAAATGTAATTCAATGTTGAACTGAGAAAGCTGAACAATTTTAGTTAGTCCAGTATTAAGATACTATAAATGAGTGTATTACCAACCTGCCTGCTCTACATTTAATTCTTTAGATCCTGCCCTTACATAAATGGGTCAATTCTGTCCCCATGTATTCCTGTTCACTGTTTGAAAAAAACAGTGAAAAAAGCTTTGAAAAAAGCTTACCAGCACTTGCACATACATGCAAGAATTGTTTTAAAACATTATGTTCGAGTTATTTTGAGAAAATAGGTGCCTTCAAGAATTAGCACACTGGGAAAATAATTTATCCTTGTTACATAACTATGGCAGAGGTGTGTGTTAAAACAAGCACTTTGTGTAAATCTATTTAAGTCATTTACTTTGGTGAAATTAGTGGAATCCTTTTTATGAGGTCCAGCATGCCCTGGGACAGAAAGCCTTTGTCCGGGTGGCCTGTATGATTTCCATATTCCATTATGCAAATATGAGAATTCATCAGGTACTTTGCCTCATTCCTGCTACCCTCATTCCAGTTTACTGTACAGTTTATCTACTTCAGACAAATCTACATACCATGCACAGTCTCTCAAAACCAGCAGCTTCTGCCCACAAAAACATCAGCTTGTTTTACTATGACTCGCATGTCAGCAGCATTGCTTTGGTCGTATCATGCGCAAAGAGAATTCCCATCCCAGTGAGTTAAGAGTATGAAAGTATCAGGCCTGCTGCTCAGTTCACACAAAACAATATAATCCCTTTAAGCCAGTGAACTCTGCATTACACAAGCAAAGGGTTTGCTCATTGTTTTGAACAGGTGAAGATTTTTTTTTTTAAAAGCAAGACTAGGAACAGGCAAGCAGTGTTTTGTATCAAGCTCTGCCATAGTACAAGAAGAGACAAAGGACTGGTCAGAAAACAAAGAAAATAATCCTATTTAATAGAACAAAAAACAAAGTCATACCCACAGGTAGTTCAGAGTCATGTCAAGGTACATGTCTGCTTCTGATGTGAACTCTTCAGACACCGTTTTCCCCATTCCCACCCCCACACACTGCAATTTGGGCACAAACAAAAAAGCCTCCCTGTGCAGTCATCCCTGTGATATCAGATGTCCCTCCCCTGCAGCCCTAGATGACAGCCCAGTTCATTCACCCTGCATGTTTTTCATGTTGCTCGCATGGGGTTGGGATCATGCTTATTGCTTATCTACCTTGTCCAGGTCAGATGTTATTTGTTCTGTGTAATTCTGCTTCCTGTGGCAGATTCAGCCTCATTTGTTTTTCTCACTTTCTGTTTCATACTGCTGACTTCTCTCTGCAGACATTGGCACAGCTTAGTGCAAACACATCTTTTATCTGCATGATCTCTGAGAGTTTTTTATCTTTAGTGGTTAGCTAACTTCCCACAATCTTCTTTCTGTAGAGTAGATTTTAAATGTAGCACATCCACAGTTAAAAATTCTTCCTCCTTCTCCTCTTCTTCATGTCTTTCTTCTTCATGTCTTTCTTCTTCATGTCTTTCTGTACTAGCTTATGAGAAATTTAGGACAAAAACCATAGTACTGATATGTTTAAAAAATTCAAAATTTTGCCCAAGTAACACATAAGCTGATCCTTGTTAAAGTATAATCATACTGAGAGTATGTATTATTCTCCATTCTTTCAAAGTTACAGCACAAGTTCACATGGTATGTTTTGGTTACCCAGCAGATGTTCTTGTAAAGTTCAGAATCTCACCTGAATGCAGATCTGAATGTTCCCAAAGTTTGGAATGAAAAGATCACATCTGTAATATTTCTTTACAAGTGTTTAATTTTCATATTTGATGCTGTCCTTTGCTAATTGGAGTTCCTTCCCTGTTTATGTTACTGGCATTTTGAATTCCCAGGTACCCTTCTGTCTGCAAAGTACAGCTACTGAATTGGATGTCCAAACCCAGCCCCTGCCAACAGCAGCCAACTTCATCCTCATTTCAGACTGCCTGTTTGGCTTATCTAGCTGTTCAGTTTACATGACATTACTAATATCAAGCTCATCATGAAAGCTTGATCCTCAATTTTTTGAAGCTGACATACTTTCCTACATCTGCCAGATCCAACTGAGAGGCTGCCAGGCTCTGCCAACCAGCTCCCACACTGAGGTGCTACAGGCAAGTCTCCACAGGCTCCTGGATCAGAAAGGTTCCTCTGGAAACCATAGAGAATATCCTACACTGCACTGTGTGGGCTGTCTGGAACCCCCAGAGTGGGATTTACATGAGACAGCAGTGTAGCTATGCTAACATTGCCTCCACCCAGGCTAATACATCTGTGAAGCCTACGCAGGGCTGTACAGTGGCTCCAAAAGCTCAGATGAGCGAATGTGATTGCATGGCTCTGCTTGGTGCTGGGTAGAAATGCTGTGGACTTACCTGTGATTTCAAACACGTCAGCCTCTAAATACTCTGCCCCACCATCACTGTAAGGGTAGGTCACTCTGAGGAATAGAGTCCAGAGTCACTTAGAAAATCATCAGGTTGTTCCCTGGGTCTGCCTCTTTGCCTCCTCCACCAATCATTCAGCAGTGGCAGTTCTATAATTGGTGTGGGAAGTGCTGTTCTCCCCCTCTCATTCCTTCTCCTGAGTGGTTCTTCTGTCAATCCATGGCTGTGTCCCGAGACCACCACCTCACAGGTGTGCTCTCTGCCTTCCAGGAGAGCAGCAGCAGGGATGTCTGGGCATGTTTTCCCTGGCTTGGGACATGTCTTGCATCTCACATTTGCCACAGGTTTTCTCACTCTGTGCTTATCTCCCAGGTCAAGTGCCAAATTTCCAAATTTTTATGCTGTTTCCATCCTTATCCTGCTAGTACTGGCCCATATGAGGGCCACCAGTTTCACAGAGCCACCCAGACTTTCACAAGAATAATAATACCACATTATAGTGGTGACATACAGTAACACAGTGTCCAAAGAGTGACACTTGGACATGCTGGACTGGGTACCAGGAGGTGGGCAAGAATTAACCACTCCTCATCCTGCTTTACCAAAGAGCACTGGGCTTCAAGCTGGGCCTGCCCTAAGGCACTGGAGTTAAAAAGCAAATGAACAATTAAATTCCTACATTTAGATTGCGTGTCCAGACATTTCGAATCCAACCAGGATCTTTCATCAACGGAATCTGAAAGAAACAAAATATAATGAGAAATAATGCAGTTAATTAATCATACACAGAAATTAATATATACAGGCCTCAATCATGGTCCTTGAAACCCAGCTTCAATGAATACCTCTCCTGAGATTCCTTTGTAAGCCACATTGCCTTTGTGTCATCCTCACTTTTTATCTGGACTGAGAAATATTCTCAGTTCTCTCTTTCCACCACCTCAGTTTTCAGGTGTTTTGCAGAAGGATTTAGTCCTCTGCTAGTAGGATCTCTATCATCAGCTGGAGAGAAATTGGAAGCAGGTGACCCCTGTGAGCTCTGAAGAAGTATAGACCACACCAGTCTGTTGTTTTGCAGGATGAGGATGCCAAAGATCTTTTCATATGGCATCATCCCTAGATGTGTTCATGGTACAGGAAAACCTCTAGTACCCAGTAGGACAGGAAAAGCAATTCTGTAGGACAAGAAGAACACATTTCAGCCCCTTTGAGGCAACCTGTGCTCAGGGTCTGCATAGCAGAGGCATGAGTTTATTCCATGAGTAGTGCTCTGCAGACAGGTAGCACAGGAGCCTCAGCAGAGTGACGGTACTTCCAGAGACAGAGCCCCACAGATGAGGTGACAATTACTGTGACAACTTCTTCATGAACGCACAGAAGTAGGAGTGAATGGTGATTTCATTTTTAAAGAAGCCACAGTTGCAAGACACTTTGACATTAATTAATACCCACTAAGTACGGTAAGCTTTCAGTGTTGCTGGAGATGAAGGGACACATACAAATAGAAGGAAAAGTTATTGAAGGGAAATTCTGAACTGCATTTTATAATACTTCTTATTCCATAGTGAAATTTCTTACTCAAAGGACTAATACTACAGTATCAATAAATATGATAGTGATGATATGAACAAATAACTTGAAAGATTTCCCTTTCTTGCCTAGAAAACTAACTTTCAAATATGGCCAGATTTGCTGGTGGTATGATCTCAAAACACCCATATTCCATCATATTCAAATCTCAACATTTTTCAAGCACAAATGTTCACCAGGAAAAAAACCCCAGCATTCTGCTCCCTATCATTCTCAAGTTATATGACACCCAGAATACTCCGTGGAATTTTACTGAGCAATTAGAAAAGGCATGAAATTATCCTTTTTCTGAACTTTCTTCCATTTGAATAAAGACAATGAAACCATTTCAAATAAGGAGCAATCAGAAATAGCAAAACAAGCACTACAGAAATAAATTCACCTAGTTCTGGTAGGTCCAGTTCTTAAGGGTTCCATTACTGATAATTACACCGGTGATTACACACACACACTCTGGTACATGTATAATTAGAATATCATTTTGTGTGGGGGATGTGACAAGTAAGTTTGAGGTGGCACTATCAGAGGAAGACAGAGAGGTCTGGCACATAGGCCTTCTCTGTTCATGATAGTATCTTACACTTGGAACATTCCATTAAGGACTCCACTACAGTATTCAAACAAAATTTACCAAGTCTCTCAACAACCTTATGGACCAGAAGTTATTATAAATTCCATTTATCAAATTAAGAAACTGAGATACATCCTGATTAAATGACTTATTCTGCATTACAAAGGAATTCTAGCATCTGAATTACGAACAGACCTCTTTCCACATGGCCCATTGTTTTAACAAGTGGTCTATCTTTTCTCAGACGCAGAATAAAAATACTGGCACTGTTACACCAATAATTGAATGAACAGAAATACTCTTGCAGGCTAAATTAATAATTGAAATACAGTGGCATGTTGTATGCAAATGCTGAATTCAATATTGTCGGCGATTGAATCATGGACTCAGACTGGCAGGGAATCTGAATCGTTTATTCAAAGGAATGAGCTGGTTTTATACACTTTTCTAAGGCACAGTATTTCCTTATAAGGTAATCCTCACTATGTGACCTATCCCATGTTGCCACATCAGTAACACACTTCCTAAATGTCCTTTTGCGGGGTGGTCACTCGCTGTTCACCCGTCCATCAGCTCCCAGCAGGCTCCTCTCTGTAGGGGTCTGCCCTGTGACACCTCCTCCCCCCAGGGCCCGGTGGAGACAAGCTTCTCTGTGCTGCCATGTGCTCCTTTGTGCTGCCATGTGCCTCTGCAGGCCGGTTTTACAGCTCACAACCCAATTCTGTCTTATAATTCCCTATAAATAAAATTACATTTTCCTGTTGCATATGCCTGTTTGTGTTTAAGAGGTATCATAGAGTGGTTTGGGTTGGAAAGAACCTGAAAGACCATCTAGTTCCAAACCCCCTGCCATGGTCAGACACGTCTTTAATGAGACCAAAGTGCTCAAAGCCCCATCCAACCTGGCCTTGAACACTCCCAGGGATGGACCATCCACAACTTTTCTGGGCAACCTGTTCAGTGCCTCACCATGCCCACGGTAAAGAATTTCTTCCTAAAATCTAATCTAAGCCTACCTTCTTTCAGTTTAAAGATGTTCCTCCTTGTCCTGCCACTACAAGCCCTTGTAAAGTTCTCTTGTTGCCCCTTTCAGTACTGGAAGGTGCCATAAGGTCTCCCCAAGAGCCTTCTCTTCTC
Source organism: Corvus cornix cornix (assembly GCF_000738735.6). Classification (NCBI taxonomy): domain Eukaryota; kingdom Metazoa; phylum Chordata; class Aves; order Passeriformes; family Corvidae; genus Corvus; species Corvus cornix. Next base: position 101,173,936 of record NC_047056.1, on the reverse strand, counting down.
CAAGCTGAACAACCCCAATTCCCTCAGCCTGTCTGCAGAGGAGAGGTGCTTCAGCCCTCTGATCATCTTCGTGGCCTCCTCTGCACTCGCTCCAACAGACCCACGTCTTTCCTGTGCTGGGGACCCCAGAGCTGGATGCAGCACTCCACGTGAGGTCTCACAAGAGCAGAGCAGAGGGGCAGAATCACCTCCCTTGCCCTGCTGCCCGTGCTGCTTTTGATGCAGCCCAGGACACAGTTGGCTTTCAGGGCTGCAAGCACACAAGCTTTCTTTTTTCTTCTTTCTTAAAAACAATCAGGATTCCATGCTCCAAAAAATAAATCTCAGAAACATCGTAATAGGAATTGCCGCAGGAAAACAGTACATTTCATCAGCAGAAAAGTCAACAGTGTGTTGCCACAGAGTTGGTAATTTTACAAAACAGCTGCTGCCTGTGCATTCAGCTCCTCTGAAAAACAGTGATCAGAGACAGTCCTGTAAAACATTCTTTGTGTACTGGTGCAACAACCACGCGACTCTCCAGGATCCCTGCCAACATTTGGAAAGTACGGTTAATGTTGCAGTAAAGTATTTGATCTTTAGAGTTGTCTAACCTCTGTTCCTGCTCACATTTGGAAAACAACCCTAAGGAGCTTTCATTCAGACCTGCAATTAATGGAAAAATTTAGTTTTTAATGAGTTGTATTTTGTCCATTTTTTAGAGTGACTGTTGTAAATCAACTGTCTGCCTTTCCTATTTAGTAGGCTTGGAAATGCAAACTAACATGAGTAAAAATTATTTTAAAGCAGACACAATGCATTAAATCTTTCCTTCAGCTGTGCCAGCCTCAGCAGGCACCCTGCTGACCTTAGAGAATGAGCTAATGTGGGGAAAAGATGACCTTGCACTTAAGCTAGTGAAATAGGACTCAAGTGCTATTCCTGTACAGGACAATCAGAGTCAAGGCACAGGCGGAGGCGCTGGGACACTCTGGCCTGTGCCCTGACGCTGGAAAAACAGCACTTGGCACAGGTGCTGCCACAGTCATCTGGCAGCTCCCAGCTTGGGAATGAGCACAGAGCATTTCCAACAGGCCTCTCAAGGAGGCCAACTGGTTTGGAGTGCTGATGGAGCTTAATAGGATCACAGCAGGTAGCATCAAAGCCAGAGAATGGGCACTGTCACTGTTTAGTTTACTACCACCAGTGTCAGCAAGAGATCCAGATCTCCTCTGGAGCTACCTGAGCTTTTTTCCTTCCAGGAGTGAGGGCATATCACAAACAATATTGCACAGTTCTCCTGATGTCTAAAATAATTAATGTACTCCTAAACTGTCTGGGAAAATTCAATAATATTTACAAGAAAACTGTAATCCATAGTGCAAAGCAATATTTGCCCTTTGACCCCTAAAGAGAGTCTTTATGACCCTATATTGCCAAGTCTGGCAGCATTAAGCCAAACTGTACTTTTCCCAACTAGGCATGGAGCATTTGAGAATTAAGATATTTCTTACAGCTGATAGAAGTTGAAGTAAAACAGAAGACTCAGAGATATGGCCTGGTATCTGCAGAAGAACAGATTAGTTTATATTTCATATTCTCATTTATAGGAAAAAATATATCTTATATAAAAATATTGCAAGGAAAAAATGAAAAGATAGTAACTGTAATCCATGCCTCCTTGGGAGAGATATGGAAATGCAGTGAGCATGAAATGAAACAGGAAATATTTAGGCATTAGGAAAACTTTATAATAGTAGGAGCACCCAAGCTCTGGTATGGCTTGCTGGAGGAGGCTGAGATCTTTCAGAGCAGGCTGAACGCACATTTGACAGAAATGTTTTAATTATGGTTGAATTCGCCTCTAGGCATAGAGATGGACCAGATGATCTCTGAGTCTCTTCCAACCTTATATTCTAGTAGTCTGTGATAAAGTGACATGGCAGAATGAGGGTCTGTTTTCAGGAGTTCTTTCCTAGCAATGAAATCTCACAGTGGAAAAAAATTCAGAAACCAGTGACAAAAACCCTTATATGTGAAATGTTTTGAATTTAGGAAAACAATGCAGAAACAAGTTGCAGGGAATCATGGCAGAGTAGCCAAGGGATGGGCAGGGTAACCTAAACAGCTCTTCTGTCTCAAACTTCTGACTCAGTCCCACGATATCACCTGACTGGTGTTTACCTCATCACACTGATGCAACAGGTGTTGTAAACAAAGTTATTCATTTGTGAATTACCCAAGTAATTTAAATCATGTTCCTACTGTAATCATGCCTCTAAATGTAGTTAAGTACACACTGAGTCTTTCATTTCTGCTAATACCAGATAAAGAGATCCTTTTACTTCCCTTGAGGATCATCTGATGCCCAGAGTGAGTTATATTTTCCCTGTAGTGTGGGTGCCAAGTGCAAAACAGCTGGTCTGTTCTTTCACAGAGAACCAGAGTAGGCACCTTTTGTGAGGAGATGCTATCTCCCCTACAGTGTAATTTTAAGCAACAAAGAGGAAGGAGAGCCAGCTTCTTTCAAGATGACAATCCAGTTGCCACAAGACCATATGACCTTTCTAGGTGACCTAAAGTAAGAAAACCATTTCCTAGCTTCTCAAATAAATCAGGTTTGAGTGACAACTTTAATTTTCCTGGAGAGGTTGTAACTAGAGTCAGACAAAGCTTGGGACATGAGTAAATAATGTGGAAAAAATGTAACTACCAAGAGTTCTGTCAGAAACTGCGGTAGTGAATACCTAGTTAAATGGCTTGATGTTGTAACCCTCCAAACAAAAAAATCCTTTTTTATATTTATCTTTTATAAGAAGGCTACCAAAATAAAGCCACTGGTCTGTAGGAGGCCACACGGGGGCTGCAGCCCATGAGATGACCACAGAACAGTTTTAAGTATTTTGCAACATGGAAGCCAGAGTCAAGTTTTATCATATGAAGCAGAGGAAGCACAACAAGAAACCAGTTCTGCTTTATCACCTCACTCAAACCTGGCCCATGTTGGTGCTTCCAAGTCAAAGAAGCCATTATGCTCAAGCACTCCTGTAGCTCCAGGGTCCCAAGGCATCACATGGAGACAGAGGAACAGGTGTAGGGTGGGAAGATCACAGCAGCTTGGAGTCTCCTTGCTTGCCCAGCCCTCCCAGCCTCTATTGCTCTGGAGACAGCATGGGTGCCAGGGCAGCTCTTGCAACATGAGCAGTTTTCTCCCTGCCCCTTCCCTGCTGAAAACTTGGATACCTGCATTGGAATAATAGAATGGCTTGGGTAGGAAGGGACCTTAAAGACCATCTAGTTCTAACCCCCCACCACCATGGGGAGGGCTGCCACACACTACACCAGGCTGGTCAAATTCCCATCCAACCTGGCCTTGTACACTTCCAAGGATAGAGCATCCACATCTTCTCTGGGAACCTGTGCCAGCGCCTCACTCCTCACAGTACATATTTTTTTCCTAAAATACAATATAAATCTCTCCTCTTTTAGTTTAAAACTGTTCCCTCTTATCTGATCACTACCTGCTCATGTAAAAAGTTGTTCTCCCTCTTTTTTTATAGTCCCTTTCAAGTACTAGAAGGCAAATCTAAGGTCTCCTCAGAACCTCCTCTCCTCCAGGCTGAACAACCCCAACCGTCTCAGCCTGTCTTCACAGGAGAGCTGTTCCAGCATTTTTGTGTCCCTCCTCTGGACTTGCTCCAACAGGTCCATGTCTTTCCTGCACTGAGAACCCCAGAGCTGGATGCAGCACTGCAGGCAGGCAGCTCACCGGAGCTCCTTTTGATGGAGCCCAGGATACATTTGGCTTTCTGGGCTGAGAGTGCACATTGCCAGTTCCTGTCCAACTCTTCATCCACCAGAGCCCCCAGGTCCTTATCTGCAGGGCTGCTCTCAATAAATTCATCTCCCAGTCTGTACTACATCAAGTTCCTAAATGATTTTGAAATCCAGATGTAAACCGAATGCTTTGTAATAATCCAGCCTATAAACAAAAAAAAAAAAACAAAACAAACAAAACAAAAAAAAAAAAAAAAAAAAGAGAGAGAGAGAGAGACTATCCTTGGCATTTCTGTCCTGGAACTGCTGCAAACTGCAGCAGGGCTCAGGCATGGTGGTTTGATAACCACACTTTAGAGTTTGAAGTAAAGATAAAACTAGAACTGAAGGTAACACACTGTGAAGCTGTTCATTTAGCCAGAAACCTCACTGAGTACATCCCAGCACTGGGTTAACACAGGGTACTCTGGTCTTTGAAATACACCCTGAGCGAGCCTCATGCAAGGTCTGGATTCTTCCTGCTGAGCTCCTCCCATTTCTTAACCTCACCCTAGTCACTCACAGAGAGAATTATCAGATGTTTATCTAACATCTTTCCACACATGCTGATAAAGGCTGTTTTGTCATGTCCCACAGGCCATTCAGCTGGGCGGAGCGTGTTTGGCTGCCACCACTATTGGCAGAGGTGGTGGCCCCACCACCACACCTACACTTGCTTTTGTCGGATGTTTTAAAGGCTGCAGTTAACACTGCACCTTGGAATGTTTCTCTTAGGAACTACCCCAGGCTACAAAAGGTGTTTCATGAGGTGATGTATCCAAATCACCTGATGTTCACCCCACCCTCCCCCATGGCATCAGCCTTTCCGCACCCAGAGGCCTCCCTGGGCAGCTTCACCATCAGCCCTGGACATGGGAGCAGCTACCCACAGCTTTCCCCAGACCACAGAAGAGGGCAATACATGCCTTTTAACAGAGAAGGGTGAAAATGGCTGTTCCTCCTCACAGCCAGGGGCAGAAAGCTGAAGGGTAGTGGAGCTTCACGACCGCAGTATTGACACTGCCCATGGCCTTGCAAATTCAGCTTAGCCTTGGTGAGGCTTTGGGTCATCCAGACTCTCATTGTTAAGTACAAGGCAGAGGAATTCAGAGCTAGATCTGGCAGACTGTAGGATCTGCAACCACGAAGAATCTGTAAATTCAGGGTTTTCATGATGTAGAGCAAACAAAACTGATCTGCCCCACTGATGTTCAGTCTGAGACACAACATAGGTGCTCAATCGTGTAAACAGAGGACCCTCAGAAGGGAAAAAAGGCAGGAACTATTAAGAAGTTCTTGACTTAATTCAGAGGGATTCTGGTCAAACAGGTATGGCAGCAGAGCTGAACTGGCAGCAGGCTTGTTTGAAGACTTGAGGAACTGGGTTTGTGCCACACGCAGGATCGCCAGGCTCCCCAGCACCCAGCAGTACATAGAGCAAAGCTGCTACTGCTGCTGTGCTGCACCTGCTCTTCATATAATACTGGGCACAGACTGTGTTTTCACTTGCTAGCTAACTTTGCCATGGGTCACATACAAATACCTTGTACAAATACCTTGAAGAATCTTGTGGAGAACCTTTGAAAAAGGGCATTTCCCTGATCCCATTTTCTTCTGTGCAAATTTAGACATGCGTTTCAGGAGTGGGGATGGGGTTAAGAAGATGACAGCACAAAACTGGGTACTGTACGCTGAAAAGCTGCACAAGCTTTTCATGTTATGAATTGAACCCTTTGTCCAGTTGCCTACTGCAGCTGCCTCCATAGAGGCATAAAGGTCATGGCAAGTGGGAGGTAATGGCCATGTCTGGGGCTGACCTCTAAAATCTAGCTGGGCTTTTTATTCTCTCTATTTACTTTGTTTGCTTGTAGACTTTTACTCAGAGGTCTTCCCTATGGGTCTCATAGCTATTTTAGGCTGCCAGTGGTGCTTCCCATCCCCCTGTCCATCAATTTGTGGTTAGCCTCCCATCAGAATGCAATTTATTCAAAGAATACTAAATTTTGCCACAGAGAGAAGTTTCATCAAGTCAGTACTGATATGTAAGTACTTGCATATAAGTCACTGTCCAGAGTCAGCAAGGGCACCAACAGGGATGGGCACAACACATTTTAGCCTATAGCTTCATGACAGGCTATATAGAGTCATAACAAGCCTCCATTAAAGTGTCAGTGAATTAAAATACACATGTGAGTTTTTCCCCCTTGATCCATCTAGGAAAAGAAAAACAGATAGGTTTGCTGTTCTTTGAAACCCTTCAAGCATTTAACTCTTAAAGCCCCATATGCACATTCCTAACAGCAGAAAAAAATTGTATTGTGTGTAATTTTATAGGGTTTTTTAAAGGGATTGATAGCCACAGCTTTTTAGGGAGTAAGTTTAGGTCATTTTGTGGAACATAGGTATGTTTGTAATATGAAGAGTCCTTGTGTCCCAAGATCAGATTTCTGAAGTGGAACAACAGAAAAGGAAAAACAATCCTACCTCTGAGGGGTAGGTCAGGAAGTTTGGAAACTTCCATTGAGGCTGGCACTATTGCAGGCTGTCTGTGCTCTGCTGCACAACCCAGCTAACCTCACTCTGCTTCTGTTTTTCTAATATAGAATATAGAAACATTATCAACCTCAGACTACTGTTATGAAAGTCAATTTCTCAATTTTCGTAAGTTTTTGACTTCATTGTGTCAGTACACATGGCTCACACGTAGTAAAGACTGAGTATATGCAAAAGTAAACACATGTTCATAAATAGACTTTGGAAGCAGCTCCCTACTGGCTCTTGTCCAGAAGGGCAAGAAAATAAGGAGGAGGGGAAAGCTAAGCATGTCTCTTCATTCGTTGCAAGCGATTTGTTTTTCTCACTGGTGCTACACATTGTTCAGGACTATTTCTAGGAAGAAGGCAGTCATAAAATCCAATCAATATATGCTGCAACATTGCTGACTAGAAGAAAAACAGCATGTACAGAACAAGAGGAAGTCTTTGAATCAAATTCTTGGAAAGAAGCATCTCAGAATGCAGTGGGCCAGGAACATATTTTTTCTATGGTACACATTTAGTATTTGTTTACACAGAAAGCTTTGAAAGTATTTAGAAACATTTTTTAAATGTTAATAATCCTTTGGGCTTAACTGGGCTTTAATTAATACTAACTTAATGGCATTAGCTTTGAAATTCTTTCACCATGTCACAATACCACACTTCTAGAAGTTCTCTGCCTCTCCTCCTTCTTCCTTCAGTATTTTGCCTAAACAAGGTTCAGTGGCCCAGGAGCCATCAGTCTCTTTGTTAAATGTCATATAGCTTTTCTCCAGGCAGGGCAGTGCTATGGGTGAAGCTTTACAGATCCCAAGCTGTAGAGAATGAAGTTTGTCATCAGTGGATGCTCCACAAAGGACTGGCTGACTTGAGTAGAGCAACTCCAGGTGTTTATTTTACACTCATGAAGACCCCACTGCAGCTAGGCTGGTGGTGAAGCAGTGCTGGATTCATAGGGCACAACCAGTTGCCCTCAGGAATGCATTGTGACTGTGTTTTCTGCATTTATTGTTTAAGAACAATATGGAGAGACCAGTTACAAGACCTCCACCACAAACCTCCCCCAGTATCCACCAACATAGCCAAGGCCATCAGAGATCCACCCATGTCAGTGGAGGATTCAAGTGCTGTTTCTGTTACCTACACCGGAATGATTTTCCCAGAAGTAAAATCAAGGGAACATTCAAAGCTCCATTTTGTGAATAGTATTTTATTGACTACTTTGGACTTTAAAGGTACTCCTGACTTCAGTGGATGAAGGATTGTTGACAGTTCTGTAAGAAATTAACACCTCCTGATACTCCAGACTGGTGGGATTAATTTTTAAACTAACTTCACAGCTTAAGTAGTCAAGAAATAATCTGTTTACTGTAGCAGGCTCTTGCATATTTCCTTGTTTTCACTTCATTATGCAATGCCCATAATGTAATTATTCCTATGTGAAGGGATTCCTGTGGAGGGCGAGCACCTAGGTCCAGCTGTTCTTATTTCGCTTAAGGTGGCAACACAAGGCTTTATATTTTCAGAGCCTTTTTCACCCAGGTCACAGTCTTCATTACATGGCATTAGTTGAGTAGAAAGATATCCTTCCTCTGGTCTGGATAGTGCTTGTGTTAGTGAGATTTGTTAGTGGATTTGGAGTCTCCATGGTATCCAATCCAAAGATATTTAATGTAAGAATATGTACTAGTTTGAAAACAAACTAGTGGGAGACACCAAGTCAGAATAACAATTTAATGGAAATTAAAGAAAAGGAAAAAAAAAAAAAAAGGCAGAAAACACTGGGTTAAACTGACAGAGTCAGGATACAACCTGACACCCTGTTAGTCAGGGTGGTGGTAGCAGTCTGGTAGAATGGTGGCTGCAGTCCTCTGAAGCAGTGATCCTGTAGAAAGGGTCTGCTCTTCCTCAGAAGGTCCAGTGGTGGCTGTGTAGCTCCAGTCCTCTGGAAATCCAGTGGAAAGGCGTTGTCTCTGCTGTTCAGAATCTCAGATTATATCCAGGGTGGAATGCTTGGTTCCTCCCTCTGGGTGGAACATCTCACAATGGGATGATGAGTCATGAGGCCAGGTGTTGATTAGGCTCATTAACAGAAGATAGTATGGAGGGAGTTATCTCTGAGTCATGCAGCAGGACAATGATGGGCCATTAACAGAAAGATAGTCCGAGGTAGGGGGGGAGAGGCAAGGAAACACTGCCGCTCCTGGTTTCAACAGCTCATGAGGATGGTAATAGAATATACTGCAACCCAGGACAGAATCCCGCTATACTCAGCCCAGATGTACCTGTCTGACTTTAAGAAGAGAAAATAGTTCCCCTTAACTTCAAGGTGACCTTTTTTAAGTGGGATCAGATCCTGGGGCTTCTCCTTTTCCCTTAGATATTCTTAACAAAGATGGTTATGCGCCTGGATTCCCTTTCTAATCAACAGGGACTGTAGCACTGTTAGGGCACGATCCATTTAAGCTTCTTTAGCATGGCATGACATAGAGCATTTAAATACAGCCTTTTTTCTCTAAATGTACCTCTGACCTGTCTTGGAAAGATGATTTTTGTAACTGCCTGCTATTCTTTTTCCATTACATTTTCCACCCTTTTTTCCCACAGGATATATCTGCTTTTTTACCTCACCTAGAGCATACTGCTTCCATCAAAGTCAATTTCTCTTCAGCAAAACTCTCATGGCCAGTGGAAAAAGTGGAAACAAGTGCATATACACACTGAAAATCAGTTTAGAAGTCAAAAGAGCTTCCTTTGTTGCAATATTAAATTATCCCAGAGTTTATAAAGTTTTAAATTTTCCTAGAGTTTATAAAGAAAAAGAAGATGCACTAAGAATCACATTCTATACTGCTGTTTGCTGGCCTTCAGCAGTGCTTTGAAGCTTCAGTTGGGGCTCACTGTCACATGCTGTACAGGGACAAAATGAAAAGGTTGTGACAAGATGCCTCTTTTGTGAAATCCTCCCTAATTTAAGTGAAATTTCCCCAAATCTTAGCATTCAAAAGTCTGGGCAGACATTCACTCTCTGCTACTTGCCACCAACTTTATTAATATAGTGAGGAACAAGTCATCATTCGCATAGGTAGTGTAGGATGAGCTGAAGAGTTTGTTTGACATGTATGGCAGGGTCAGGAACATGCTGCACATCTACCACGAGGCCAGCAAGTAGTCAGGAGGTATGTCTGCTCCAGCCTGGTTTCTGGAATGCTTGTCTGAGGATTTACAAAGTAGAAAATAAACTACTGGCATTACCAAGCAAATAAGACCACTGTTCAATAGCTGTGAACTAAGACAAGCCAGTTAAATTGAGGAACTGCCTCTCCCATGTGTAAATGTTGTGCAGATTCCTAGTGAGTAGCATCTTCCCAAACTTTAGAGGAAGCCTAAGCGAGCTCACAGTTCCCTGTGTAGACAGTGGAGAGATAGAGACAATTCCAAGGACTGAGCTACTCCAACAGGATTGTTGCCTTTAGACTGTAGAAACAAATCTTTCAGGGGATTCAAACAAACCCTCTCTTTTCACTGAAATGAGGTAACAAACCTGCAGCATCCTATTTTTTCTCCACTGTGGGTGGAGATCAAATGAATCCACAGGAAAACAGGAGGTGGGAGCCCCATGGAACCTGTGGGAATCCCTGGAGTGGCTGAGATTAAGGTTTCTTCCCCAAGCACTATGTGAGGAAGGGCTAGAGTCTGATGCCTCTGGCTTTTGGCAGCCCTCCTCAGTGGAGGGCAAAGGCTCCTTCCAGCTCCTGCCAAAAGCTAAGGAAAAGCATTACTGGGCTGGAAGCAGCCCAGCTCTTGCCTACAGCTTACATGGGTGCTGTGTGGAAGGGAAACCTTTTCCCCATCAGCCGGCATCCCCATCTCCCTGGATCTGTTGTCCCTCACTCTAGGAGAAGTGTCTACGAAGGATGTCTGGACTTCAGGCGGCTCTCTTGAAAGCTGTTTATTGCATAGGCGAAGTTACAGCATTTCAGGGAGTGGGTATCCAGAGCCAGCCCTACAGCTGCCAGCTCCAGCTGTAGGCATACCTGAAGCCACTTTCTGTTCAAGTTACAAAGCATTTTATACTTTTCTTTGCAGAGTATCTTAACACATAACAACCAATAAGCACCATACACAATACCTTTACATTTGCCTATAGCCTATCATAACTACTACCATTACCATATTATTGTTATCCAATCACAAGAGTAGGTAAGTTACAATTTAACCTTCAGTGGAAAATGCTCAGACTTCTTTTCTTCTTGCTACATCGACATTTCTTGTTTGCCTGCAATAGCTCTCTATTTGGTAAAAACATGTTTTCTATTTACTTATGCTCTTCTTGAGACTTATTTACTTGGTGAAAAACATGTCTTTGTTTGTAGTCACATATCTTCGTCCTATTCATAAAAATCTCCTTCCAACTCATCTCCAACCTTTGCCTTCTCAGTTATTCGGTGATCATTGGTTCAGCAAAACATCTTTTACTCTACATCAAAACTTGCTTTCATTTCTATCTCATTCTCAGTTTCTACATTCAGAGATCTTTCTGCCAAGCCTACGCATCTGTGAAACTTTCTTACCAAACTTTCATCCTCCCCAACACCTCACCCTCCAACTCTGCTTCACTCTTGCCATTAACCCCCATCTCTTCCCAGCCTTTCTGCCAAACATGGATCTATCCCCACAGGCTGCTTACTTGTCCTTTCCTGCCTACAGGCTACAAGAAAAGCACCCAGCCCATGCAAAAGCGAAGTATCTGGATCCTGCAGTAAGCACTGGGTTAATTCTTAGTCCAGAACATTTTCGTAGTTCCACATCCATTGCAGAAACTTCCTTCTCCTACCCAGCTGCCCAGAGCTGCCAAGAAAACTGAGGAAACTTGACCATTGCCTCTCCTGGTGCAATAACCTGCCACCTCTCAGGCAGCCTGCATGAAATTAGACACCTGCTTTGGTCTTCTTGCAGTCATGAAGTGTTGGTATAGTATATCTGCCAAACCACTATTAATAAACCACCTTTTTGTCTGTCGCAGAGGTATGCCAAGATAAAATGCCGCTCCTTCTACCATCCATCTTCTTTTTGTTTCACAGGTCCTGGCAGACCTCTGTTTTCTGTAGTATTTCCTGATCTATTGAGATTTATGCAGTACTTACCAGGGGAGGAAGAATATAAAATTAGTGAACTAGTCAAATAAATAAGAGTTAAAGGAAACTACTTGTTCTCAGCTATACCATTAGGGCCAGACTATCCACAACCTGCTCCCCTGCAGGGAAAAAGAGAGAAAGTGTACTGATTTGGAGCAAAACAAACTTTCTAGCATGGTTTATATCCACATGTGTTGCTGCAAAAATGGTCCGTGCCCATCTTCACAGGCTCGTCCTTTACAAGTCTAATACAGGTGCTGGAGGGAAGCAGGAGAGAAATGAGATGAAAAATAGGGCTAACATCTTCTTTCATTTAAACTCCTTTCACTTATTGTTACTTTTTTACACAGAAGAGGAAGAAAAGTATTATTGTGTTTGTACTCTGTTTATTAACTGTGTTACCCTGCTCACAGACAGCACAGCCCGATGAATGTCACAGTACATTGCAAAAGGTGTTATTAACATAATCCCCTTTCAACAGATGGAGCAGCTGAGAAAGTTGCAGAGGGTTATTGAAACTCATCCAACAGTGTGAGGGAAAATAGCTTTGTCATCCTGTCTCGGGCCAGCACTGCATTGACCAGGCCAAGAGCCACAGCTCATTTCTCAGTCTTAGCTGAGAGTCAAGTCTTCCCTGACTTATATTCAAGTTTTGGCCTCTGTTGCACGCACAACATTAAATTTCCAGGAGAAGGGATTTAGGAGAACCCAATTTTTTTTTATCAAAGGTCATGTCTGTTAATTGCTTTAAGTTAGCTCAGTTGCAATGACTGTTCCATTTCCACTGACCTTACAAAAGCACCAGGATTTGGACAGTGAATCCAATTTAGCTAAGGAAATAAAGATGAAGGACATTTAAATACCTATTGGGGAAACTCAAGTTTAATCTGGTTTTTTGTTGTTGTTTTTTGGGGTTTTTTTAATAAGGCTAAAACAGATTAAGGGAACTGTTGTTTTGCAGAAGTTTTCAAATAAAATATTTGTTTCAAATTATTTAATTATTAAAGAGTATATTTCCACTGAATTTCCAAAGTGTCTCTCTGAAACAATGCTGCCCCTCAGATGCCTTTGACTCTTAAAAACCTCTAAGCAAAACTGGCAGAGTGGAGAGGCTCAGAAATTTATAATGAAAGAAAATCCTTGAATTCTAGGGATTGCTCAGAGATATTTACTGAGATGGAAATCCCACAAAGCCTAGATTTATACCTCTCCCTGATGTTTCTCTGCCTTAAAATATCCAAGAAGTTATGAGTCCATCCATGGGATTCTAAAATACTTAGAAAAGGGTAGGGTAATCCATCATAATTTCCAGATTTTAAAGGAAAATTAATGATTTTATTAGCAAAGTTATGCAGAATTCCTAATTGCCTGTGTAAGTAAAAATTACCCTTGAGTTGCCTGAACATATATCATTTGCTTTTAAAAGGTCATCTCCATCCTGTAGCAGATTGCAATATGGATGGTGTTAGAGCCAAAGCCGTGCCATGTGCAGAGGGTGAGCAGAGAGAATGCTGCCTTATACCCCAGCACAATGCAGGAAAAAACACTCCTGAGATGAAAAAAATTAAAAGTGAATAAATTAAAAGCTTTCAAACTGGTTAGCAGGTATACAAAATATCTCAGTATAAGGATACATCCAGAGTAACTGACCTTTTTTTTAAAGGGTACATCCAAATTTAATTGGTTGTACTGGCTACAAGCTGTTAAATATCACATGGCCTCATTTCTAAGAAGGGGAAGATAAATATCAGGTGTCAGCCAAAAATAATATGTGGGACCACTGGAGGGCACTTCTGATTTAAAAATCCCTCACTTCAAAAGCCTTTTGGTAGCAATATAACTTCTGCAAAAGCAGGAGGGAGCACAACTGGGGCTTGCCACTTTTTCCATGAAAATTCATTGGAAAATATTTATTTCATTTTAGGATTTTTTGTAGCCCAGAAGGACTTGAGGATATTTTAGCAAACAACCTTTATGAAACACTTTATTCTCACTAATTTTTTTCCTTATTACAAAGTTTTGCGATGTGACTGTTTTGGCCTGGAACACAATAACATTAATGAATCAATTAATTGAAACGACAGCTATAGGATTGGGTTAGAATGAAAAAGACCATATTTTCTCTCTGTGTTGCTAAGCAAATACATTACTGGCTCTGCATTTAAAAGAAGAATATGCACAAACTATTCACCTGATCCATGGATCAGATGCCTGCCACTTGGTTCAAAGGCTCCAAGTTCCTGGATTTACTACTGAAGGAGTAAAGAAGGAGAAAAGAAAAGTAGCAATACTCTGTGCACTGGATTCATTTCTAGACTAATTCTGCAACCTTACTCCTCTGAGCAGTCTTCCTTAGATGATTGATACAATTCACCTCAGAGGGAGAATGAGCCTGAATAAAAAAAATATTTTTTAGACTAGCTGCCAGTGTTTAGTCACTCCTTTTGCAGTCTTTTTCCATGTTGACTCAGGCCTTCATGAAAGGGGGCTGCTTCCTAGCCTCCCTTGCTTGGGAGCAGCCACACAATTCCTTGGTCCCCATCTCTGTTGGGCAAAGTACAATTTGCTCATCCATTATAGCAGAGCATTTCTCTGCAAAGCCACAAAACCAGCATTTCTACAAGATCAGACCAATGCTTTTGTGAAATTCAGAAGACAGAAGGGAAAAAAGGAAAAGAGGGCAAGACAAAATGGAAAACACATAAATACCTCCATCAGGTATTTTCTTTTTGGCTTTTCTGAATGGAGGATGAAGAATTTATTGTGAATGGGCATGTCTCCACTGCCTGGTAAGAGTGCTGGTAATACAGTACCTGCTGTGTTTGAGTAAATGATTGCCTGTTTGTGCTGTGGTCTGTGGTTTTGATGATGAACTTCCTGAGGGACTGTAAAGATAAAAATCATAGCTTGGTACTTGTTGAAGATTTAAAGAGCTGTAACTTCTAAATGGTACCTACTGAGGGATAAACAGGCTTTTGCCTCCTGTCCCTGAGCACCATGGCAAGGTCCCAGGAAGCTTAACCTGAACGAAACTCCCATTGAAGCCCACAAAATTCATCCCTACCAGACAGAACACAAAGAGGCTCTGTAAAGCTGAGCAGAGGTTCTCCTTTGCTGTCAGCTTTGCAGGGAAACCACCCCAGTACAGCACCAGCAGGCAGCAGCACAGGTGTAAAGAACTCAGGGATGGTGGTGAAGGTCCAGCAGAAGATACTAGCTTCATTTGGAACAATACAGATCATAGGTTAAAGGGGAAACAGTTCCAGGAGCTTCTTTTTCTCTCTGCATTGATATATATGATATTATACAGGTAAATTCTCATAAAGTTAGTGTCTGATTTTCCTGTGAGTGTGGCTACTGTACCAAAAGAGACAAAATTGATTCTGAGGGTGGTATGGGATCACTTCCATTCCTGATTTCAGGAACTGCAGTCCCAGGTGGCATTCACCTCAGGTCTAATACACAGTGCATTTGAACTGGGACTGTGGAGCAGCTGGAGGCAGTGTGCCCTGACAGGATGGCCACACACAAGGCTTTGAGTAAAACATGTCCTTCTCTTCTCATTGCTCCTTCACTCCACAGGCAAGCACAGCTTTGCTTTCTGCTCCCATGATCATTCTCACACCTGTCTCTAGCCCTCTAGCCATATGCAGCTCCATTTGCAATTTCTAAATTATTTCTAACTCTGTAAAAGCAATGAGATCCACAAGATCATTTGGTCCCATTTCCTCAACACGCTCCCCACCCCCAAATACATAATTTCAAGCAAAGTAGAAGACAGTTCTTCATTTCCTGAACCATTTTGCCATGCAGGCTTTTCAATAATCTCCCCAGCTTGTGCACATTAAAAACAGAGGGGACACATTCTGAGGTGCCAACACAATGGTCCCTTTTTTTGCACACCCTGGTATGGAACCCATAGCCTCATGGCTCCCTGGGTGATGTCAGTAGGAAATGTTCAGTTGATGACAGGCCAGCCCTTGCCTGCTCATTGATTTGGAACAGAAGCTCTTTGGGAAGATGCAGTGGAAGTGTCAGACTTTTGCTGCTTTTCAGGAAGCTTTTTCTGAAAAGTCCCCCAGAGATGGGGGACTTTAAATTGAAAGGAGTTTTAACCTTTGCCATGACTGGTAAGAGCTTGATAAATTTTTAAATGTAGACATCTAAAAGCCAGTAGCAGGAAACAAATATGTATCACTGCTTTCAAAGATCTCAGGTTTTAGACAGCTCTGGTTCTTGGAGATGTGTTTGTGCTTTCTGCCTGTTTGGATTGGGTTTTTCTTACGTGTTCCACTTTTCAGAGTGTTTTACACTTGCAGTCCAGACCTCAGTAGGTTTCGTCTAGCTGCTCGGTTGGAGCTGCTGAATCTCATCCCTGGGCTGACCAGTCTTTGGACTGTGGCCTTGACAAGGTGCAAACTCCTGCTCCAGGTGAGACTGAGTTGTCACAGACCACTTCAAAGAGTAGGAGAAACAGAGAGGTTAAGACTCTGCTTGCATTGATGCAGCATAAGATAAATAAGTGTTATTAAAGCAATACTCATTGTGCAAATTAAGGTTATGGTGCAAAGGCAGTGGAGGTGACAGGAGCTGGGGGATGAAGCAGCTGACAGCCACTCTCATGGCCCTCAATGCCTTTCGTCCCCATGGACCAAGCTGAACATTCAGATCTAAATTAAGACAGGGCAGGCTCTCTGAGACATGATCTCCAGATACAGAATGATCACTGACCTCCCACAACCTGCCCTAAATAAAATGCAAAAGGACTTGGCCTGCAGTCAGCTCCCCAAAGAGTGAACCACAAGCAAGGGTCAGGTCTGGGTTCAACTTACTGTTTGTTTTTCAGTAGGTGAGAAGGCAGCACAGGTGCTTGGTGCTGGAGGAAAGCAGATCTGTGGTGATAAGTCTCTGCTGAGACTTATTTACCCTTGCAAAAATGCATCCTCCACTCTCTGAAGGTGCCCTCCAAAATGGGAGCAAGGAGCTGCAAGGAGGCAGCACCTGCTCCCCCAGCTGCCGCTGCCAGCCTGCCGGACACAGCAGGGTAAGGCCACTGCGGGGGAAAGATGCTCCTGCCCCTGAAAAGTCTGGAGTCTGCTCAGGAGATGGCTGCAAAAAAGCCGCCAAAATAAAACAGAAGGAAAGCCCACAGCGGCCCCTGTGCATAGGGCGATAGTTGATCCCTGTGCGCCAAGGGGTACAGATCAGCCGCAGGTCAGACAGCAGGGGCGGAATCAGGCCCCGTGGGAGAGATCCTTCCCCGGCAAAGGTCCCTGGGATGGAGCAGTCCCGGAGCCCAGAGCATTGACATCTGCAGGGACAGCTGGGAACAGCCCTGCTGTCAAAGCAGCTGTGGGTGTCCTTGCTGTGAAGTGCTGGACTGCAGTCCCCGGGCAAATGGGCTCTGCCTCTGCTGCTCTGAGCCAGCACAGCTTTGGTGGGGTGAGAGCAGCCTCTGGCCCTCCTTGCTCTTTCTGGCTTATGCAGGACAGCTGTTTAGTGCAGTACAAGTCTCACAGTGAGAGACATACAGTTCTTAGCTTTCCAAAGGGATTGATGCTATTTAAATTGTTACCCCCACTGGAATTTGGTAAATCCAGGACTGCCTGCAGCCCCAGAGAAATGCCAGTGCTTTATCAATGACCAGTGGTTTGGGCTGGGACTGGAAAGAGAATAGTAGAAACTTGCCCTGAGGAGCCAACCAATCCCTCTCCCATGGCAGCATCAACTGCAGCAGCAGCACTGGCAGCAGATGGCAACTGCAGCAAGGTGTTGTATTTCTGGAAGGCTTCTCCCAAAGGATCTCAAAACACAACAAAAGATTCAGGTTAAATGAACCTAAAAATGATATGTGCAGGAGGAAAGTGAAGGTTACAATTTTCAAGTGTGCCTGTTCAATTTGCCTGTGCAAGTGGCTCAGGGAATATTTTTACAGATGCTCCTTGTGGTATGGGTAAAAGCTGTAGAAATTCTTCTGAACATGAAGGTCTCAAGCAGAGATCTTAGAGCACACCTACCTAATAATTTGAAACACTAGCAAATAAAACCTGAATTTTGCCTAGGGCAGTATAGGAAGTTTGTATTTGATGCAGGAATTTGCACAGTTGTCCTTGATGTCTGCTTTGTTTTGACAGGCCCAGTGGTGCTCTAAGATTTGGTAATGAGGAGGGTGGCTGAGCCCTTTTAATGTCCCTCCTGGATATTTCTGTAATTAAATGTGACCAGCATTGACAGCATCTGTGAGCTAAGCTACACAGCCCGCAGTATTTTATTAGTTACCAGGTTAAAAACCAAAACCAACAAACTTTATGAGGCCAAATTGAAAGAAACACCACCATGTGGAGAGTTCGGGGATATTTTAAATAATATTCTTAATATTCCCTGTTCTCCATTGTGGGGGGGGGAGGAGTTTTGGCGGGGGGGGAGTGCTAGGGACTTTTTATTAAATATGTGAGTGGTTTTCAATGCCCACAGCAAAGCGTAATTCAGAAAATCCCTCCATGGCTCAGCTGCTGTGGCTGCTGGGGGAACACAGCAGGAGGGCAGCCATGCCCAGGGATGCCAGGGACAGGTCAGGCCAAGCACCGTGTCTCCATCTGAGATGATCCGTCACCCTGCTGAATCTGACTGCTCTTTGCCCCAGGCTGGAGTAGCAGAAACGTATCTCACACGTGACCCACCAGTGGCTGTTTTGGGCAATATTGAGTTGAAAGAGAAGCTCCACAGCCCTCAAATCTGGCTGCCACCAGCAGCCTGTAACACAAGCCCAGCTGCCACCACATCCCGCATTTGTGCCTGTCCTGGTCACAAAATGGGAAATCGGATTTCTGTGCCCAGCACATGGCTACCATGACCACAGCACCCCTTTGCTGCTGTTGGTATTTATGTCCTGTCTGGGCTGTCTGGTGTTTTGAGGGCATAAGCAGCAGTGGCTCCAGCACCTTGCTGTGTCACCCCAGCAGAGCAGAGCAAACAGGGCCACCCCACAGTGCAGCAGTGTCCGACACGGGGACCAGGGCGAGCGTGGTTTCAGGGAGGCACAGGTGACTGCAGGAATGGTGCTGCTCTCTCCAGCTCCCCCAGCCCATCTCATTTGGCAAACAGGCTCAAATGTGGTTCCCAGTGCCAGCCCTGTGCCAGTGGTGAGGCTGGTACAAGTTCCTCACCAGTAGTGCATGGCCCGGCTTGTCAGGTGCTTGCAGACACTGTCACTGTTTTCAGGTTGGTAGAATCTGTCACTGAGGGGTTTGCAGCAGTGGGAGGAGGGAAGGAGGAAAGAACCAATCTTGTCAAAAACCGTGGCACTACCCTGACACATTTGGTGCCTCCCTCACAGCCAGACCGTTCCCCCAAGCTTGTCTTCTACCCCTCTTTCATAAACAAGAAGAACATCATGAACTTCTCAGCACCTCAGATGTCACCTCGTTCCACCTTTGCAAGGTGCAGTGTGGGGACATTGCCAGCACAGTGCTTTCAGTGAGGAGATGCATTACCCTGTCCTTCCCAAAGCTATTCAGAGTGGTGAAATGGGGTCTCCCCTACATGAGGGAACCTGAGGGAGCACTGGCACACTCAGAAGCCTCTCCCCAGTTTAGATATAGGCTAAACTAGTGCAAGAGATATCCATTCTTGCAGTATCCGGGCAAAATTATATCAGTGCACTGTAACAACTGTAGAGGATTTATCCTGCTTTCACAGGAGATTTAGAAAGGCAAATACTTAAGGATAGCATAACTGAAATAGTCTGGCAGCAACCTAGGCTTCAGGTCACAGAAGGTTAGGGCAGAGTCCTCCCTTCCAAACAGCCCCATTCCCAAAAAAACAGGTGAGTCACAGTTTTCTATTGAAACCTCACGTCATCATATTGACAATCACAATTTCTGTTTCAAGTTTAAGTGTACTTGTGTTTAAATTAAAGTACCACCATCCCCCCATGTTATATCAGCTTCTCTCAGTGATGATTAATTTATTTGTTATTTTTTATTTATTCTTCTTCTGGAAAGAACATAAGTGCACAATCTCATTCATAAGCCTATGGAAAGCAAATGTCTGTATGACATCATATTTGTCTGTTCCTCTTGCAACATCATGATAAATCAGAGGAAGTTTGAAGTCTAAATGCTTACAAAAACAAATTTTTGCTTCTGGAAGCATGTAAGTTTTTAATCACACGCTACATTTCAAAGTCTGGGGCTCATATGTTTTTATTTTCATACCTAGGGAATCTTCTTATCAAGGAGCTTGCTATGATGAACTTTTAATATTCTCAAATATATATATTCTGCGATCCTCTCCAAGGAGCAAAATTTTCTCAGTAGTCCACAACATAGTGATAAGCAGAACCACTTCAGTAAATCTACAGAGGTAAATGGTTCTTCTTTTCTGATGTTGTCAGCAGAAGCTCAGAGTCAGCAGCTCCTAAAGGCTAATAGCAACAGTTTCAAATTATCTTTAGCACATCTATTTCTAGAAATCTGATATTCTTTATATGCCAAATAACACTGTTTATTTAACTTGTAATGAAACTTACACATTCACTGCAAAACAGATTGTTCAAAGGAGCAGTGGGATCTGTGACTTCCCTTGGCAATTTAAGAGACTTATATGTGAAGGAAATTTCTAGAAGGAAACTAAAGCTTAAGTGCACATCATACAAAAGCAATAGTTAAAATGTTGTGTAGGATATCTTAACTTTTAATAAAGCTGATAGCCAGGAATTCACTGACATTTGAAGTTTAAAGAAAAAAAAATCCCTGACTTCTTGTTCCTACTTGTTTTGGTTTATATTGACTGTAGTTTAGATGTTCCTTAGTACTCCAACCATCAGTGAGCTAATCAGTCTCATCTCTCCCCACCCAGCCTCCGTTCTGCTCAGTCTGTAGGGAATTTTCAGTGGAAATAGAAAGTTGCCACCTATGTTTCATTTAGAAATCAACACCTATAAACTCTCTTCCTATCCATCAAAAATAGACATCTACCAACACACAAATACCAGGAAAGCTGTGTCTTGATAGTGAGAACAACTGGTGCTCATTTTCACCCTCCCTGCATGTTCCTCTAATGATGAGACTTCTTTAAATCAATGTTCCCATCATCAGCTAAACCAATTTATTCTATGCATTCTACCTTCAAAAAGCAAAAGTCTCAGATACCTTGGGTACCTGCAGGACATATCAGTTCTTGACATATCACACACATTCATGCCTGACCACAAACATTTAGAAACCATTTCAAATACTGTCATTTCCTGAAAAATCATAGATGTGCGTGTCTATAAAAAGATATGAAAGCCATAAATGAAACCATAAATATTAATTTCAAAGCATATAATTGTTTTTTTAACCACTTTAATGCTTTTTAAAAAGTACTTGAAAGCCTTGGTTGTAACCCATCCTGCCATTCCCTGAAACTTAACAAATTGCCAGACGATTCAGTAGAGCTGTTCCTATTTCCACCCAAAGCCCCTTCAGAGGGAATTCATCCTCTATCTTTCTGCCAGAAACCTGTGCTGACCCACATCCTCTCCAGTGGCATTAGGCATCAGCCCAGACCTTAAAACACAGGACCATGTAGCCACTACTAGGGGGGCATCAGTGCAGATTTTAGTTCATTAAGGCATCTTCAGTCTTACTGAGAAAAAATGGCAAGACATTTCTGTATTTCACTGGATCTTTTTTTAATGCAGACCTCCAGAGCAAATGTTAACACTGTTCTTTACATCCTTTTCCCTCTGTTATACCTAAAAGCTACCTTTCAACAGGGTAGCTTTGCCCAGCCAGTAAGACAGCACAGCAGACAGTACAGAATCAGTCAGGTTTCCTTATAGAACCTGACATACACAGGAGAAGCAAAAGAAGCTTCCCCGTTCAATTCTTTTTTTAAAAGTCCCCAGGCTGAACAAGAAGAGGCAACCTAACCATTGATGAAACACAGACTTCATCAGGAGATGAAAAATGCTGCTGGATAGTCAGTACTATTGAGGGTCACACAGCACAGTTTGTTACGTTTTTCTAAAGCTTTAAGTGTTCTTTATGCCACCTTAGGGCACAGTCTCTTACCCAAGACCAAGGGGAGCCTGTGGGGGTCTCTGGATGGTCTTCCTCCTCAGACGACATCCTGAGCTGGTAGTTTTCCCCTGTTCTTCACATACACCACTAAAGCCACTCTTGGTTTCTGCCATATACAAAAAAGCTGCCTTCAGATTTTAGCTGTAGACAACAAAGCTCCAGAGAATATAATTTCCCAGCGATCATGTTCTTGCTAATTTTACCTGCCGAAGTTCTTGGAAGCACAGTCAGAGCAAGAAATCTGAGCTCAGTAAACCAGATCACAGTTTCCTTGCAACTGACTCCTCAAGTGCTCTAGTTCAGTCAAAAGGTTCAGTGAAAAATTTGACTCTGAAAAACACAAATTCACTTCCAAACAGCTGATATCCTTACATTCATATAAGATTTTATGGTCAGACAGTTTACTGAGTTATAAGTTCCAGGAACAGAATACAAGGAATTTTTACTTCCAACATTTTATTACCATCATTAATCATTTTTGTATGGATTTTAATAGATTAGGTTTTTTTTCAAGATGGTTTCCTAATGCCAAAATCTAATTCTGCCTTTCTGCACAGCTGCACAACTCCACAACCATAACTGTATGAGTGAGAAGGCAGCACATCTTTCCTGTTCCTCTGTGCAATAACATTTGAAAGAGGACCATTTTCATTTCCATCTGTTCCTTTTGGTCTTCTGTTTGTGCCTAGTTTGGTAGAATCCACACAGATCCATACAGATCACTCACTATGTAACACCAGATAAACTTGTCCTGAATGCTATGAGACTTCTGTCTCTGTCTGAGGGGACAGCTGAGTCCAGCATCTTGAAATCACTTCTGGCAGCTGGCAGGAATGGCAGCCTTGCCACCAAGATCCAGCCTGAGATTTTGTGTTCAAACTGACCACTAACTCACAGCTATGATACACTTTCAAATTCAAAACCTGTGGCTTGAATTTTATTATTTATCATTCCTCTGCTTATAAGGCATCTGGCTGCAGTAGCTGGTGAAATAAAGTTGCTATCAAAACCCCTGAACGCTTCTGTTGCATGTCTGACTATGGGCAAAGGCTTCTAAATCTTTCCACTGTTACATAATGAAATGGGCTATTTGTAGCACCCCACTGCAGGAGAGTCCTCGCATTACCTATGAGCTGATAACAGTTACCAGATGAACCAATATGCCCAGCTATGCTTTATGTTTAACCTTAGGCTATATGCAAATTCAGCAAGTAGGAAAATAATCAATTGATGGAAAAAGAAAACTCTGGAAATACGGCATTGAGTAGAGCATGTGGTCTCTCACCACTGTGAGTGTCACTAAGTAGGCAGCATGTAAAGATAGAGAGGACTAGAAAGTGACAGCCCTCTGTGACAGCTGGCAGCCCACCAGGCATTGTCAGCTGGAGGATTAGGGTATCACAGGCCATGGCTGGACAGTGTGTTGTTTTCAACAGCAGCATCAGCATCAGCTGTGCTTGCCTCTGTCACCCTCCTTATCCCAAAATATAACATGTAGGACTTTTTAAAGTCTGAAATACGTTCCTAGAACAATTTATTTTGGGGTCTCAGGAAGAGCTATGGCATTCCAGCTGAGAGTTAAGTTCAGTGCTGCATGGCGTTGCCTTTAAGCTTTGGGAGTATTGGGAACGAGTGTTATTCCCATGTATCAACCAAAACTAACACAGCTGCCAAACTGCTCTGAATGCCTGACATGGCAAAGGAAATGCCAGTTTGTATCACAGGACAAGCACTGGATGCAGGCAACCCACTCTCAGCTCATTCCAGTTACTCACTGGGCCTATGGGATTCTGCTGGGCTCCCTCAATATTGCTCTGGCACTGTCACACAGCCTCCTGCTGCTGGCTCTGACCTGCTCCTGCTCCTGAAACCCTGGCACTCTGGCCCACTGCAGCCAGTCCCTGATGGACTGACTTTCCACCTGATGGGTGTCTTAGGATCACAGGACACTGATGTGGAAGGCATCTGGAAGAGATCTAATAATCAAAAGAACCACGCTTACTTAGACTCTTTCATGGTTCACATTTGAAACTCTGAATCTGAAGTGGCTCAATATCCAAGTCACCCTCAAGCTGTTGGGAAACTCTTCCAAGAGAAAATAGTGCAGCACTTAAGTTATGAAGATGCTCAAGTTACTTGTTTCTGTTGTACACCAAGTGTTAAGACTGAAACCCATTTATTAGCTATCTGACAGATCACATTTTCTTTCTGGAACAATTTTGGGGAAGGAAATCCAATACAATTCTTCTCATTTCAGATAAACAGGGAAATGCCACTCCTAATGAATTTCAATGGCATTCCTGCCCCTGCTGAAAGGTCTATTCACCAAATTTAAAAGATAGGAACCACTGTTGTTGGAGTAATTTTCCACTGTCCCACCCATTTCTTCTGATAAATTTTCTTTCAAGCTGTGATGGGTAAGCATAACAATCTATCAGAAATAGTATTTGAATCATCTTAATATGCTGCATAATGTTTATTTTTCAAATTCTTCAAGAAGTGGGTGTGCATCTTTCCCAGCACACTGTATTCCTGAAGCCTTTGTCATTTTCTATGCCATCCGATTTCAGGATCTTTCTGCTTTCACCAGGAGGCACTAATAAGTGTGGTCATTTCTCCTGTGCAACATCAATGTATCCAGTGGCTGCTGTTTCTAGATCAATGCATCCAGTATCCATGTCCAAGGGTGACCATCACCAAACACTTCTGATCAATATACCCATAAATGGAATAATAACTAGATGTCAAAGGACCTTTCTCTATAACTTTCATAAATTATGACAATGTTTCCCAGACTTTTCCCAAGGTTCCCATCCCCACAACCTGCTTCCCACCCCACCTCCTTGCTGTCACACCCACACAGCCAGGCCACAGTTTCTTTGCCTTCTTCCCAGTGTTCCCCAACAACCCCAGCAGCTGCTTCTCCCTCACTCCCTTCCCATTTTCACACTCTCAGGACTTCACAACTTTGTTGCTACTTCCCCAGTTGGTGTTTTCAACCAAAGACAAATGTGGAACAGTAGCTGATACAGCATTCACAGAGAATGTTGTCGGACTCACAGTTCATGTAGGCTTCACATCAGTTTTTAGATTCCTGCTCAGTCCATACCCTCTGTGAGATCCTCTAGCAACAAGTTTCACTGGATAATTATTAAGTATAAACAGAAGTTATGATGCCAGTTTTAAACAGTGTCCTGTGATTTCAATACATGACACAGGTTAAAGAGGAGCCAATTTCTTTTTATAAACAGCATTTTCAAGTGCTGTATCATGAGAAGGAAAAAAAATTGTAATCACTCCAAAATATTTAAATGCAGAAATATTAGCTCATGGTAGCCTCTATGTGAACTTTATTTTGCTGAACTGATAACAGTCATCTTATTTTTAATATAGTAATTTTTCAACTGAAAGATTAATTTAAGATATTTTTAAATACAATCACAACTCTACTGTACTGAGACAGCATCACTCTCCTAAAATAGTTTAACTTTCTCCAGTCTTTTCACATTACAGTAGTTTCCATGGACAAAGCTTATGGAGCTGCTCTCTCTATTTTCTTTCTGTAAAGGTTTTTGTCTCATAAACAATTTATGGCACCCTGTATATTAAGAAAGCTATATTGAGAAAGTAAAAATAAAATCTACCTAACAGAGATGCTAAGTCATAACTCTCCTGTTTTGCAACTCCTGCAGAGGTAAAGTTCAAGATGCTGCATATTCAGACCAAACATGATTCTAGTGGGGGACTTCAGAAGGGTACACAGAGCTGGCAGCCTGCCTCAGTACAGGTGCTATCTTGTCTGGGAGAGAACTTTGAGATTTATGGCTGATAAATTAACAGTATTTACAAGAATAATTTAAGGTCTAGTAGAGAGAAATCACACTATCAACATAAAAGAAAAGGTTCTGTGTGTTTGCAAAAGCCTACATATGAAAATGTATCTTATGATGCAGAATCAACCCCGTGATTACTGCAATAACCTCTGAGGTGCTATCTGCTCTCCAAGCTGTTCATTGTCCTGATAGGTAGTAACAAGTAAAAACCCACTTTCCTGTCAGTCCTGTTGTCTCTGAGTATAAAGAATTTTGGTTAGGTACTGTTAATGGTGCCAGTCATTATTTTCCACAGCACCACAGCTCACACAGACAGAATTATGCTCCATAGTATGTTCAGGGTTTAAGTGCATAATCAACACATTGGTCATGTAACAAGTGTGGAGAAATTTCCTTCTGTTTATATTACTATGTAAATCTAAATCAAAAATTTCTGTTTCCTTGAGGATTTTAATCAAAACCACATTTATGTATGAAACTGCTTTATGAGTTCTTTCTTAAAATCATGGCAGTTGATTCCCAATGTCTTTTTCTCACATCACAGTCTCACTGTTATATCACTGACACCCCATCACTTCCTTGCCAAATAATAAGTCAGCAGT
Organism: Corvus cornix cornix; assembly: GCF_000738735.6. Classification (NCBI taxonomy): domain Eukaryota; kingdom Metazoa; phylum Chordata; class Aves; order Passeriformes; family Corvidae; genus Corvus; species Corvus cornix. Next base: position 101,147,964 of record NC_047056.1, on the reverse strand, counting down.
GGGCAATGTCAGCATTTGGACTATTACCTCAAAACTGCCAGAATTGTGTCCTCACAATTATCACTGGTTATTTTGGGAGCTGTCAAAACAAGACTGGAAATGTTATAAAAACATTTTTAAACTACCAAAACCACTGAGTATTTATTCAGGTATAGACTGGAGCAAGGATAAGGGACAGAAGACAGTCAACAGGCAGAGAGGATGTATGGGACTAGTTTTACTTTTCATTGAAGAGCTGTACCCTTAAGGAAGTAGGAAAAAGGGAAGAATATGGATTTTTTCCACACCAATATATCCACCATATTTCAGTGGTAGCTGATGAAATATTAAGACTGGTTGCTGAGGGGACGATGTGGGAGAGGAGGACTGTGGTGGGAGGGTGGAAAGGCAGCATGGCAGCTGGGTGTGGTGTGTGGTGTAGTGTGGTGAGGGGCTGTGCCTGGGGCTATGGTTGCCCAGCAGTGTGCAGGGCTGTGCTCTCTGGGCAAGCCATGCATGGCAGAAGGATGCAAGCAGAGGTTGGGGTTACAATAATTGCAATTCTTTACCACCCTGAGAAACAGCTCTGGCACAGTCATTTCTGCCACAGGCACTGTGGTAGTGGCTGGGGAATGGATCCCAGGAAGGAGTGATGTCTCGCAATCCTCACTCACCCCCACAGCCAGACCAGACCAGCAGCCCGTGGCAGATGGGGGGTCCTGTTGAGCTGGGTGCTCATGACACCCACATGAATTGCAACTGCCATGGAAATCCAGATTCTTTCACACTGTACACAGTCCCTGCCCAGGGTCCTTGTGCCCCTGCAAACACCTCCTAATCAGCCAGGAGCTCTACTTGCCCTCGGCTTCTTCCATGCTGCTGGCTCTGTTCATAGCCCTCATTTCACTTGCTCTTCATTTTCTACCCTGTAGAGCTCACCCTCCTTTGGGTTTATCATACCTCTTTGTGTGAGTGACACCTTTCACCACAGAGTGTCACAGAAAAAGCCTTTGAGAAGCAACCCCCTCACAAGCAATGTTTAGCAACTGCTTTTAGATGCAGAGTGGGAGCTGAGATCAGTACATTCCCTACCACCACAACAGGAGGCACTTGCTAGGGAGGGATGAAATCCCTTATATCCTCTAGTGATTAGATACCAGACATTAGTGCTTAAATGCTTGTGAAGAGTGCTTTAATAGAGAAGAGAGGATGGTAGGAAGGAAAATAATGTCACCTTTCCAATAACTTTCTCTATATTTGGACTCTGTCTTTTGCAGAAGCTGAATCATAAACTACTTCAGTCTCTGACACACGATTCAGAACATGCTAATAATACTATCTGCAGGTGATAATGGTGGATGACTAAACCAGAAAGCATGGAAGGTGCTAGAGAAGAAGGCAGAGGCTATAAAAAGTTTGTTTGCTATCACATTATCAAGTGAATCCATGGGATGGAGAGCTCTGCTTTCTTGCCACATCCAAAGACAGAAAGGAAATAAAAGATTTGTGTGCATAATGGGCATGGGCCAAGCTTTCTCACAAAGATCACTAAGACTGAAAGCCAGTAATTCCTTGTCACAAAAAAAAGACAAGAGAAGTGTGGAGCTGGGACCTGGGTTCCTAGCCCTACATATGCATGTATGGTAAAGAACTACAGTACCAAGAGTTGCAGCACAGGATGCCAGTCCCACCCAAACAGATTTGCTTTAATTTATCATTGTTATTTATCTGTATTGCTTTATCACCTCAGAGTCCCAGGTGGACACAAATCCTACATTGACCGCTCCATAAGCACTTACTCTCTAGGGGGCCTTAGCTTGTAAGCTAGGTCAGGGATGAAGAAACTTCTGGATGGAGCTCTGGAGGATGTCTCTCCCCGAGTCATCCACCATCATTTTCTGGCATCCTGTGAGCAAAATGCTGTGTTTTTCTACCATGTGGGTGCATAGTTGCACCCACAGCATGACAGGAAGTACCTGCATTTTGGTCACAGAGTAAGGGCATATCTGGTCTTATTACAGGATGCGCTCCAGACAATGGCCTGTGCATGCAAGTTTCATCACATACAATTGCTCATATATATAGTCCATGATAGAGAATGGTTGCACTTGGTCACACAGTACACACAGGTCTGCTGAGGCCAGGCCCTGGGACTCCTATCCTGCAGACAGGACACAGTGTGTAGGTAACTCATGGAGAAAAAGGTTAACCTGGAACAACACTCAGGAGTATGATGGCTTCAGGTGACTACCGGCTGTATTTTGTCAAAGTTTTGAAGACTTTGTGGCAAAAGAGGATGTTAAGAAAGGATGTGATTTTTTTTTTTTTTTTAATTTTTTTTTTTTTTTTTATTTTGTACTTTAGGCCTTTTTTAGTTTCTTGGAGAAAATGGATGTCTAAAGACTGACAAAGCAAATCTCAGATCTAAAACACAGAAAAAATTAATGGACACTCGGTATAAATTGTTTAAATATTTGGTTACAGAAAAGGAAATTTCACCCACTGTCTTTAGATCTGAGTTCTCTCAAAACTCTTATACCTTTGAGGCTGTGTTGTGTCATAGGCCATTAAGTAGTACTGTATTTTCTCTTGATCAGTTCAGGTCATTCCTTAATTATATTAACTCCTTTCAGTCAACACTTCTCCTTTGTTTTTTTCCACTACAAAGATGTGTGTACTTGTTGGTCAAGTACATCACCAAGACACATGTTCATGCAGCATGAACTTTATTTATAAAGGATGGATTAGATATAAATGTCACACTTCCTTAAAAAAAGTTTAAATTAACTAATCAACTGGTGAAAACTGAACAGTTAATATTATTTACATAGGACAATGCTCACCTTCCTTCACAAAACTTAAAGTGAATTCTCACTCTGAAACAAGAACAATGAAATATAGAAGCACATTGACTGCTAGCAGTTGCCTTGTAGATAGCAATCCACATCTCTTACAGAATTCACAACTCACAGAACTTACATTTTCTCTGTAAAATAACATAAATTAGCTCTTTGGCATAGTCTTACCAATGTCTGTGTTTCAAGGCCAGTACTGTAACAGACTCAGCCACCCAAAAGCATTTCATCTGTATAAAGACAATGATCCCCCCCATTGGTGTATCCATCAAGAAAGGTCTGCCCAAATATTAGATGGCCTCTGACAATGTCTATACTCATCTTTCCTACACCTTGACTGAGTGATGTTAGCACTGATTCTAAAAACACAAACAGGAAGTTTGCAACTTAGACAGCATTTCCAAACACCAAGACAAGGACAGTGACCACTGATTCCACATTTAGAGCATATGAAATATCACAATGCCCGGTGCCATTTTAGAACATGGTTTTAGATTTTCACCTGAATTTCTCAGCAATGTAATCTCCATTTTCTCACTCCTTTGAAGCACCTTGGCAAGAAAATATCCCCAGAAAGTGTATTGGGAGTGTTTTAGAACCATCTCATCTGCTTTCCTGAGTGCACTTGGCTCAGCTTGAGTCTACAGCCAGTCTATAATTCAGTCACAAAACATCACTGTTCTAAATGAAATAAATCACTTGCAGGTCAGTCCCACCATTTGATGCCTTCAGTTATTCAAGTTAATATCAGTTTCAGGTTTAAATGTTTAGATCTCATTTTACCATCATTGTTAACTCTCCTCCTTACGCTAATAAAACTGGACATAAAATTATGCTTTTACTCCAACAGTCCTGCATGGTAAAACTACCCAGTGTGGCACTTATTCCAAAAATTGAAGCTCCAACTGAGTTCCTACTATTAAAGAACTATACTTTACAAATCTTCATAAAAGCCTACCTGGCTCAATCAGTAGCAGTATGCTACAGAACTGTAACAACTCCTGTTGCCCTATGCCAACTTTGATACATTAGACTTGTAAACCAAAACCTGCTCCTAAATTTACATTTCCTATTTTTGGAATGTACAAAAAGTTTACTAAAACTTTTCATTATGAACTTGCATGTGGTCTTCTTTGTCACAGAAGAAGTGCACTCATTGACCCCTCTTCTGACACAAAATGCTTTCCACCCTCTGTGTCTCTATCAGGAATTAGGGATGACTTCCATCAGAACATTAAATTAGAAAAGTCACTTCAATGTAGATATGATGTTAAACTTCCTGATTAGATATCATTCTAATAAACAGCAGAAAACAGTCCTGTTTCTGTTCAGAAAGCAAAACCTCTCAAAAGTAATTTCATGAGATAGTGGCAATTCGTGCCTTGTGTCATTCAGGAAATGTGTCTCTTTTCAATTAAATATGTCGTCCAGTCAGGAAGAAAAGTGGTCTGTCCTCTTTGGAATTGGCAGTCTGGAATTCATCCCGCAGCCGGAACTGCCATTCGTCTTCCAGCTCCAGCCGGACAACAGTTTGGCGGAGAGAATTGCGATCCTGGCAAATCACACACAGGGTGGCACCTAAGCAAACAGTTCAAAAGAAACTCACGTGAGTATCCCCTTTGTTCTCAGATCATCCACCTCCCACCGCCCTTTGGCACGGAGAACTCCACCACTTTCACATCAGGAGTAACAAATGGGCTTAGGAGAAAATTAGGCCATGGAGATAGGACTTGAGGACAGCTATGTTCAGCTACCTATTTGTCAAGGTCTTCTTCTGTAACTTGAGGTACCTCATAAGCATCTAGTAGACAGGAATAGCAGCACTTTCTGTGCTACTTAGGGTAGGAAAGGTAAAATTGGCAGGTCTAAGGAGGTGGTAATGGGTACGGGCAGCAAGCCAGATAAAGCCCTACATCCATTCCTATTGTAGCCGTTCTGATCATTACCTTCGTTGGGTGAAACCCTCACTCAGCAAAACCCACAAGTCAATCACTGTGATGGCTGACTAAGCTCTTTGTGCTTTGCTGCTCAGAAATAGTCTAAACATGTCTTTAAAACTAATCACAAATTTTAGTGGGTTTTGGATTGGTAAACTCATGTGCTGGCAACAAAGAATCTGGTCTATGTGGCTACAGACACAGGCAAACCCAGAATGCCAAAGTAAAAAAAAAATCATACTTCAGTAACCCATGCCAACTGTCCTGACTGGCATGCTGATAACCACTGTAACTTGCATGCATGGCTTCCTGGCTTCTGAGAAAAGTCCTCCTTTAAGAGGAAATAATTACCTCACCAGCATTCAGTAATCTAAATGAGAGATGGTGAGGTAAGAGGTAATGCCCAAGACAAAAAAATCCTGTGAATATAATAAAAAGAAACAAGACAGACAGTCACATGCTGTTTAATTCTCATGTCACAGGTTAGAAAATCAAGTAGACTGCCAGGGGAGACAGAGAAATCCCAAAGCAAACACAGTTTGTACTACACGATATAAAAATTGACTGGTTTATGCAAAACAAGACTGACTGGTAGCCTCTGTTTTAGATGCAACGAAGAACTCAGCAGTTTATAACAACTCTGCCAGTTTCAAGAGGCACTAACCACAGTGCTCTTCTCCCAGTGACAGTTATAGCTGAGTGAAACAGATCCCCAGAGCACCAAATGCCTAAGGTAGTAGCAGAAGGATCCAAAAGAAGCTTGCAATGTGACTGTCTGCAACATAAGTGGAAGTTAGTTGTCTTCACTGCTATCCACCATCATAAGGATTACATGGAGAAACTGGGTATTAGGAACAAATTTTAAATGAGCCAGTTTCTCTTTCTAAAAACAGAAAATAGATTTTGATAGAGGCTTGTCCATCACCCATTTTCTATTGAAATTTAGAAAACCTCCTAGAACACAGCAGATAAATGCTTCATGCATAAATCTTCAATATTCAGTTTTCAAATACAGAGTAAGGAGTTGTGCACATACTCTAGGCATGATGATATGGATCCAACATTCCTTCCCACTTATAAATCTGCAGAATTTATAGCACTGCTATATACCAGTTTACTACAATGCAGAGCCAGCATGATCAAGCATCAGATTTGGGTGGGATATATAAAGACAAATAAGAATACATGCATATACATATACGTGCATATAGATTTCATATAAAATAGATTTTCCCCATGTTCCCAGAGACCATGTCATCCAATTCTTTGTAATAAAATTATTGCAGCTCACCTTTAAGAAAATGAAACTTCTTCAAAAAGCTAGCTACAACAAAGGAGTCACAGAGGTACAGCAGGAGACCACTGAATGTCAAACCAGAGGGACTGATATTCAGAGAATGAGGCCGAGAACTCACATAGCAAACTGCAATCTGATTGGGAGAGGGTGGAAAAAAAATTAACATCTTTCGAGCTTCCATATAAAGCTAAGAATTTTTATGAAGCTTCCAGTATTTGCACCTGATTCAAATTCAGACTTTCTTTCCAACTACAAATATTGTGAGCCTTATAGTTCCTTCCAAAACATCCCACTACTTATCAACAATATACATAAAGCACAATTCATAACTATGTATTGTTACTATTAATCACAAGGCTTAGATGTGATAGAGTTTGAAAGCTGCAGTAAAAATAGCTCCCCACAACCATAATGCTGTGACCTGCCCAGCACATTTTAATTATATGTGAGTAAATACAGTAACTGTGCAGTCAGACATGAAAATGACCCTTAGAAATTCTAAATTTCATTTACATTATGATAGGATTACTCAAGTCAGTAGAATTGTCCATATACATGAATGTATGAGCTTTCCTCTTGCCTGGTTTGTTTTTATGGCTACTCTTGATATCCACTCTTGATATATAACTGGGAATATTTACAGCCCTCTTTCAGGATTTATAAATTCAGATTAAGGAATCTTCCACATAAGACTTTGTTTCCAAAGTGCCACTGTATTACTTAATTGGGGCAGATCCTCATCTGGCATAGGTCAGCATAATTCAGTGGAGGAAGGCTGAACCACAGCAACTGAGACACTGTACCAGTATGCCTATTCCATATTCCTTCAATCCTATTGTATTCCAGCTCAGGCATTGAATTCATTTCATGTGCTGAATGGGCTAGAGCTGAAAGGATGCAATGGATGAAGACAGTAACAGTACAACACCCTCCCACAGAGTTTGTTTTTCCAAACATGGTGGGAACAAAAGCACAAGTACTCAAAATGATCTGGGAGCAGCATACATGGGAAGGTTATTACACAGCTCTTTGGGAGAGAAGCTCAGTAAATCCAGCAAGACTGCATTTCATTTAGTATTCAAGTGAAGAGGTATAAACAGTCCCTCTCTCCTGAGCCACACCACCCTAATACCAAATTTCTATCTACATATTTGAGTTGAAGTACAACCTCGGCTTTAGATCCAAGCTCATCAGAGAGAGCCAACAGCTCCTGAGACCTAATGTCAGCTTCTCCCATTCCAACTGGTTGTCTAGTATTTGATTCTTAGCCTCAGCTTACCAGTCTAAAGTGAACTGAAACATCTGAATATATTTGAAGTGCTTTCTAAGGGTTATCTAGTATTTGTAACATCCTCTTGTGGAAGACATTTTCTGTAGGAAGAGCCAAATTATAGCAGATTGAGAAAACACTTCACAGACTATATTAGTAATTGGGACAATTCTGGGATTGCTCTCCATATACTTTAGTTGAAGCCTCTATGGGACTAAAAATTTGATTTTAACGTTGTAGAGATGTACCTCATTCTTCAAAGGCTGTGTAAATATTATAAGGAATAAATCAACTAACCCATCACAAACAGAGCCTACAAATTTCTAGAGCTACTTGGAGATTGTTTTGTTCAGTACCTGTGGTCCTAAGTTAAGGTAAGAGTCCACAGATAGCACTGGATGGCTGTAATTCTTCAGTGAGAGAGGGAAGAAGCGATGGCTGTGATACTGCAGATACTTTTCAAGGAGCAACTGAGCAGGTGCTGCCAGGAAGGTGTGCTTGCTGTCAGGAGCACAAATGTACTGAGCAGGGGAGATTGAAACCGGAGTGTCAGATACCTATGAGGAAAAAATATTTCTCATACAGATCAATCTTAATCAACCAAGTTGTACTTATGTGAATTCTGGTTGGTATAAAACATAGGTTTATCCTAAAAATCTAAGTTTTACATAAGAAGAAAATTTATTCAGCCAAAAATATCTGCTACCAAAAAAGTTTCAGTTTCGTAGAACTATATTTGTGTTTATAGTCTTTGAGGTTTCTTCTTTGAACTCAAAATACTCCTACCTATGAAGTCACATGAAGATGAGCAATTCTATAGCTGTAGATAAAGTCCACATAGTGAATGGTTACTTGGATTGCAAAGAGACACTGTACGTGTTTTCCGAAGTTTTAAAGGAAAATTATTAAGGAAGGGTGTATTTATGACAAGAATCTTGTGGATTTCAGAAATAAATAACTAAAGAAAGCCCCATGTGGCAGACATTACTGGCAATAGATGGTGCATCAAAATACCTCAGGTCTCCTGGTTAAAAGGTACAAAAAAGGAAAACAGAATTTTAACAACAGTGCAACAGAGGTCTCAGTCCCCACCTTAGACTTTATGTGGAAGGATCGTTGTCCTCCTAGTGCAATTTGCTTTTTCATGACATTGAAGTGGTTGAACCGACAGATGAGAAGGCCAGCACTGTGGACACGCAAGTTGAAGTCAACATCATCACATGTAAATCTGGAAAGAATAAAATCATAGCAGGTCAGAGGAATGTTTCTCATCACACACTGACAAATACAAGGACTCAGAGCCTTTGATCAGCACCATTGGAAGGACAGGTATCAAACATACTGACCCTCCACCAGTGCCTATCAGTCAGGGAAAGGGGCTTCAGCTTCCTAATTATAAACTATGCTGGAATCAGTTTGAGAAGATCAGAATGAGGGAGGAAAGTATTTAGGGAGGGAAAGGATCAAAAGCATAAAGTGCAAAGGCAGTAAATTGCCAAGGAAAATACCCAGGAATTAAAATATTTTCTTTGCCTTTTACTAAAATAATGTAGTCATAAGAAATTGCTACATACATTATTACCCCAAATATGGTCAAGGAAATTAATTCCTTTGACTTCCAAGGAAATGGATGAGGCCCTATATTTGATTTATCAAATGCAAAGAAGTACCTGACTACTTATTTTCCCCTCAGAATATGAATATCTAGCAATTTTTTTCAATATTCCTCTACAGAACTAATGTCATTTTGTTTTAGAAATGAAAACTATTTGAAGGCAATGAGTCTTAATACAAGAAAACTGCTGGGACACAGGAATAGATGAAGCAGAATGAAGCCAAACATCCCTGAACTAAATTTGACCCATATAAAAAATATGATGGAACAGAATAAAAGGTAAGCTCCTAAAGCTGACTAAATTCAAATACTCCGATCTCTGGAAAATTCAGACTCAGTTCTCCATTTTGAACACATTTATTACAAAGGAAACAGGATGATGTGCAGAACCACTGCATTGACATTTAGGGCTTGAGTTTAAGCAAACTGAGCAATCAGTGCAACAGTTGGCATCAGTGAGGAACATGGCATTCAATTAGAGGTTTTTAAAGTTTTGTCTGTGATCTTAGCAATCCCTGACTGACACTGTCTCTGTGGTTTAAAACATACTTTTTCCTTGCCCAGGCTTGGAATGTCATACAATATTTCACACTCAGCAGTACCCACACACAGGATTACTGTGGGCTTTGCATGGTTCAAAGACAGAGGCAGGAAATGGGTGCTGTGATGTGGCATTCCTGACACTTTAACATTGTTGCTTGCACTCATATAATTTTGCTTTATTGTCATTGCCTCCATTTGCCCTTCATACATAATGCTTCATATAGTAACACAGTTAGGCAGCCCAGGAGCACAGTTCTGTACCAGGAGGTGAACAGGGGCAAATTTAAAGTGCTCTTTTATAGTGTCAGGCTGGTGACAATAGAAATATACATCATCTGTTTATTCACAAAATAATGAAAGCAGAATGCTTCCCTGCAGTTATAAGTAAGCTTGGACTTCAAAAGGTACCTTCTTGGGTTAGGAGAGTTCTTCTGAAAAGCAGTGACTTGCGGGGATTGAAGAGTTCAGTTACCTGAGTGTAGTTGTGTAGAGCCATTTAAATTACCTGGGCTATCCCACCTGGCGTACAGAAAACCACACAGATTTCATGTCATACCTGCCAGCCCCATATGGATGTCTTCTATATTCTAAGGTGCTGAAAGACCAGTTTTAGACAAGTGAATCCCACCTCTAGTGATATGTCCCTCAGAAATCGGGGGAAACCCACCATTTATTTCACTCAGATCAGTGAAATTCTGTGAGATTATGAACCTAGTGAAAACAGTTCTTGTAACTGTGGTAATACTGTATATGACAAAATTATAATCTGATATATCCTAAGTGTCACAATAAATGAAAAAGTGTGATTTCTGCAACAGCTGAATGTGAGAAACAACCACCAAGAACAAGACTTATTTATTATTTTCTTCTGATTGTCCTGATGAGCACACATGTAGTATGCTGCAGTGTTGTGCTACTCAGGGTAAAAAGTCCAGATATATATCAGAACAAGATTTGGCTATGCACCATTCATCCATACATCCCTGTTTCCTTTGGAAGGCAGAGCAGGTAAGCAGACAAGAGGGGAAGCACAGTATTTACCAAAGGCCACTTGGAGTAGACCAATACTGCATGGCACACTGCTGAGTGTGTCTACCCTGTCATACAAATATGACTGTTTTAGTGGAACTATAGAAATTAATGTCTTTTTCCAACTTCCGGCAGCTTGGGAAGGATTTGAATCACCAGTAAGAAAACAAAATCTGTCTGCATGCCATTCACAACCTCCCTAAAAAAAACAACAGGAGCTTTTGTAAAACTTCCTTTATTTGGTTCATTATCCCTATTGAAAGGTGCTAGTGATTCACATACCTGTTCTGATTGTACTGTACATTCTGTGTCAGGTCCACATTCAGCATAATGAAGTCATGCACATGGCAGCAGGAGAATGGTTCCTTGATCTCAGCACTGTTTGTTTTACTGGACCATTTCCTCATCCCAATTAGGGCATAATGAGTGACATTGGGAGTTGCTTCAATATGTTGCAGAATTTGCTTCAGGGAAACATTCCTTTCAGTCCATGTATAGTCACTACAATAATTATGAAAATGTGTTAATTTAAAATATATAGAGAACACTGAGAATCTCTTTCAGGTGAAGAGCAATTCTTAACAGCTGGAAGTTGTTATAACTTTCAGGTAGATAACTCCAGTGTTGTCTTTACTGTATTTTTTTGTCTCTCATTCTAGTTAAAACTTAAGATTAACTGGTGCTTATGTGGTGGGGACTGGTATGACAGATCTGAAACTTAATCTAGATCTCTCCAAACATTCACTCAGATACATAAATCTTTAAAGTTACCTAGATAATATTCCAATGAATCTCGGAGGGTTGCTGACTTGTGCCATAACTTAAGCACAAAGTATTAAGATCCTTCTAGCCCACCCCTAGAGTCCATAAATCTCAGTTTTCATTGAGTTTCATTCTCTAAAAATTTGCTGTAAATTCTGCATGGCACTGTGACACTGAACTGTGCCATAAATCAAATCTCTCCTGATGGGAGAGGATATTTTAGAAGTTCTTGCAAGGAGTTCGCAAGAACAAACAGAGACTCTTCCTGCAGTTTCACTGCTGCCAGATAGTTCTTTATTAAGTCTTATCAGAGGAGCAGAGCCACTAGCGTGACCCAGGCATAACATAGAGCAGTGAAAGAAGGAGAGAAGTGTGTGTTTATCAAAATTTACACAGCCTTTTAAAGATAATTTAACCAATGGTTACTAAAAACGTACATTATTTTCACTTTTCTACCAATTATTCAGTAACACAGCCAGGAACTGCAGAATTTTTTGTCCAATCATCCCAAATTACTTTTACTGCAGAATATGGAGTAGTAGAAGAAGAAGAAGAAGGTTTGGAGAACAACAACAGTCCTCCATATTGATGGTTTTTGCTCTTATCTATTTACTGCAAAGAGAAGCCTAAAACCTCTAAATTTTTCACCCTGTGACAATCTTACATAGTAGTCTATCACCAATTCACACCATTGTATTTTCTAGTTCTTGTCTGATCGTAGGCAGTTTTTTCCAAGGTTGGAGGTTAAAACAGTGTTGTTCAGGGGGGTAAAAACCCTTCAAAACAGGTAGAGAAATATTCTCAGCACTCAGGGTTCCTACAGCACTGTTCATGGAATAGATAAAAATATCTAGCACAAAAAATATTCTAAAGTAATGAGAACAAAAATACTAGTTCAGGGCTTTGGGGAACTTAGAGCCACACAGACTGGGACTGACGAAAGAGCCAAAGGAAATCAGTTGCACCACTTGAACAGAATTGTCATTTAGCTTCCCTAGAAAAATCTGATGAAAAATGTACATGTAAGTGTCCATGTTGTCCAGTGTATCAGGGAGCATTTACAGAGCTTGAAATCTGCAGTCCAAGTAACTCTAGCTTGGACAGCGATGGCTGCAGGGCACATAAATCCTTAGGGGACAGGAATGGAAGACAGGCACTACATGGTGCTATGCAAAGACAGATGCCTAGGAAAGTACTCTCCTTAGGCAAATAGAATTCTCTGCTTGTACAGGGTAGAAGCTGTAGCATAGCAAACATAATTTCAAAATTACACACAGAGAAAGGTTAAAAGAAATCAGATGAAAAAGCATATATTACACTATTTACCTTTTCCTGTCTCCTGAACAATCAACTTCTACTGCATTCCACATAACACAGGAGTCATCCGAAATGACAATGAAAGGCCAAATATCCTGGGGTTTTATCCCCAGCTCTTCCTGCCGATTCCGTTCAAGCTCCAGGTTATGATAAGACAACTCTTTTATCAGGAAGTGTGCAGCACCTGAAACCATGGGCATAAACCATCAGATTAAAAGTAGGAGCAGAAATAGTTTGCTTTTAACTCAGAAGCCTTTTGAAGTGACTGTTTCTGCAGACAAGGGCATGAATCACTCTGGAGGTTTTAACACCCCAACATCACCCAGAGCCCAAAGCCTTGGCTTTGTCACTTGCCAAGCAAGTGACTTAAAGAACCACATTGGGAAGGATGCAAAATGAATTTTGACTTCTGTGGTAAAGATTTGCTAGTGTCTTAAGGATTTAGTAACTACTTCTTTTAACCTAACAAATATTTGTGTCCACTAGCATCTCGTAGTGCAAAGAGTTAGAGATGTTGACTGACCAGCTTAATGACATGGGAAATTGTCCCTGATGATCTGCTTTGAATGTTTGTCACTACTGCTGTATATAAGTTGTTCCAGCAGCACAAGCAAAGAGCCGAATATTTCACAGGTGTTACATTAGCAGAACCTACCTCAGGGATGTACCCAACCAGAGCATCACTGCTCATGCAAACGATACGCAAGTTATTTCCACAAGGAAGCAGAGTCAGTAAGTCCATCTGATTTAAAAACCTCAGCTTCTTTCAAAGACAATAGAAGAGAGTTAAGTATTTCTAGGGTGCAACACATTTAGCTTGTTTTAGGCGTCCTGAATTAAGAGAACTGTATCTTCAGCTGTGACACATTGTCTTCAGGAGGAGTCCAGATCACCAGATCAGACATCCTAGCTGCAAGGTGTGTGTCTGCATTTCACTGCTGAGTAACAACACCTCAGGGGCCCAAGTTGCATGTCTACATTTTTTAGAACTTTTTGTTACACTTACCTACTCCAGCACTGTTGAAAATGCTTGGAAGAACAAGCATGATGTGGTTGGGCCAATACTTCTTATATATGGCCATTTCATACTCCTTGACAACTAAAACATGCAAATGACTGGCTCCATCCATTGCATGATATAAATTGAAAAGCCCATGTTCATGACGACCAGTGGTGGGAGTAAAAGTGGGGCTTTTTATGTAATCTTCACTCTGTAGGTAAGAAGAAGTGTGAGCTTCTGTTTTAATCCAGAGAGAGAAAGCAGAAGAAGATTCTTCAGGAGAATAAACCAGATCCACTGACACTAGACAGACAGACACATTTTAGATTTCCTTGATAGGAAAATAAACAAATTTTGTAAGAGTTGGAAAAAAGAAAACTCTATCACTTGGCTTGTTTGTGTCGAATTTCCTGTGTGTTCACTCATTGGAGGAAATAACTTTCAGGGATGGGACTACACGATTACACGAATTTATTGTATTAAAATAACAAAACGCATCAGTCAGGGTGTGAGGCTTTACAATACCTCCGAATAATGGTGAAAGTCACAAGATTTAGAATTAATTTATAACTTTCTAATCCAATAGGCACTTAAAACAACACTTTGTTTTGGATTTGTGACCTATCACCTGTGGCACTTCTCACTGCAGTGCAGCTGCGTTTTGACCAATAAATTCTCTTGTCACGTACACACAGACGTCTCTCTTATACCATTATATAAAATCACACTATTATATTTAAAACTCTCCACCAGAACACCCAGCGTACATTTTACTTATAACTATAGGAACACAGGCTTGTAATCCTTTTGCTTAAGATCTATAAATCTCTATCAATTAAGCCAGACCTAGTCTCTTCCAGGGTTGTAAATCAAAGCCTCCTTTAACTGCAGGAGTTTCTACTCCTCTGTCTCCCACAGTTTGACTGATGAGAGTGTGGCAGAATGGACAGGACTGCTAACCTTGACCTGCCAAGTGCACAGGTACCTTGAGGCTAGACATAGAAAAGGATTTAGGTCCATATAAGACAGTAAGAAACACCTTATGCCAAAACTAAAGTACAAATCTTCTGACTGGAGCAAGCGAATAGAAAAAGAACCAAAGGATCAACCTTGATAATGAGCAAAAGAAAGAGCTTATTGGTGGCTCGAAAATTTTTTTTCATGTATCCCATTCTGGGAGAAAATACAAACTTAGTATGAGGACATCTTCATTGTCTCTTGACAGTAGGAGTAGCACTGTAGAGAATACTAATTCAACAAATTTTGAAATTGGTGGTGTCTCTCTCCCATATATGGCCATAAATATAAATAAAAATATCCATTTACCTTATCTGTGACAAGTGGTAGCCTCATGCTTTCCAATTGTCTTCCTGGTTGGCTAAAGACAAAATGATGCTCCTTTGATTTTGGAATGATAAAATGCAGCTGGATCTCTTCTCCCAGCATAGAATAGGAAAAGGCAAATGCATGCAGAGTGGACTCATAAATCTAAGGATGGGAAAAATAGGATCATTCCAGTTAAAGTCAAACTACAAGGTCTCAGTGTAGTTTATATACATTTACAAAATTTCTAAACAGATTACAGTCACTTGTTGTATGGCATTAGATTTTACTTCATTATTCGTAAGTGTTAAGCAACATTCCCTAGGCTACATCTTACACTAAAAAAAAATACACATTAAAGTGTTCCCTCTTTTGAAACAGTTGTTTCAGCTTCATCTTGCAGATTGTACCAACATAGGCTACTCTTGGCTTTCAGAAATACTGACACATAAAAGCCAGTATTTGCATTGCCAACACCTTCTTCCTCACATTATAATAGGCAGGAAATTGGAGAGTTACTCTCAGTAAGAGCAAGTTGTACACCACACATAGACTGCTCTGTACTGGACTACTCCTGTATCAGAAGTAGCACCTGTTGCAGTTACTCAGGTGCAAAGTTTACTGGGAAAGTAGTTTTAACTTGTAGTACACATGCAGATCACAGCACTGAATAAACTAGTGTAAATGACACAAGGATCAGTCCTCTGATTTCCCCAAACCTGCAGCCTGGTCAAAGCAGGCAAACCTCAAGAAATAACAATATCTGTAAATCAGCTGTAAGTGTACACATATACAACTTCTAAGCCAATTTAAATACAGTGAATGTACACAAACTATGTTTGCATTGTGTCTGCTTCAGCTTCTGATCTGCGGAGCAGCATCTGGAAATCTTTACCTGGTACCTGGGATTGAAACCCATATACTGATGACACTGTTCACAGTGATGGTAGGTGTTATATGCTGCATATTTGGACAATCTCATCCTAGTTGTCTGGTGGCACGTGTACATATCTTCCTGTCTCCTGCTCATTGATCTGTCTATTAAGAAATGAAACAAATTAAATGTAACATATATTCAAGGCTAGAATGCACTCTCATGATAGACTGTTTCTGTCACTGAAATCAGATTCTAGGGAAAATGGCAATAATGAAACATGTACAAAACAAACTGTGAATTCATTCTGAGCACAGTATATTTTACAAATTCCAATGTACAGCAAAGGGAACTACAAAGAAGTATCTACAAATTCATGATTATGATAATTCTGTACAGATTTCACATAAAGCTGAGATGTAAGCAATGCCTGATCATTATAATTTTCATTGTTGCTATTATTGGTTGAATGCTTACAAAAGCAATAAATAGTAAAAAAGAGCCTTATGGCATTTGCCATTCTGTGACAGACATCGCAGTAGATTATGTGAAATGAATTTGGCAATTTAGTGATGTTGCTCCTTAGTGTATATCCATATTTTTCAAAGGGTCTCCCTTTGTGAGAGACTGAGGGAAGATGAGGTGTATTTTCTGCTGAAAAGGACTTCGTTATTTCATCTTTCACTCAGATTTTCAGCATTAGATTGGATTGCTCAAAGCTGTTCCTTGTCTTGTTAAGTTTTAAAAATCACCAAGAATAGAGTTTCCGTGATCTCTCTGGGCAACCTGCTCCATGGTTTGACCACTTTTATTCTGAAAATATTTTTCATTATAATTGTCATTTCCTATATTGCAACTTGTGTCTGTTGTCTCTTGTCCTTATGCTGTGTATCTATAATAGTTTGTGTCTATAAATTCCCATTAGGAAGTTGAAGACAGCATTCAGATGCACCTGCTAGACTTCCCCAGATGAAACAAACCCAATTCACTCCAATTTTCTTCTTATCTTGGTGGCTGCTCACAAGCCTCGCTTCTCTACGTCAACATCTTTCTCATATTGGGAAGCCAAGAACTTGACAGAATACCCAGACGTGGCCTTAGAGTTGCCATCACTGAAGAATCACCACTTCTCTTGACCTGTTGCCAGATTATTAGTAAGCCATTAACCCAGTGGAGAACTGGTGACTCATGTTCAAATTGTTGTTGACCAGGACCATCAAGACACCTTGATCAAAGTTCCTGTCTATAGAGCTGGCCCCAAACTTGTACAGTTGAAAAAAATTATTCTATCTCAAGTGCAAGGGGCACGTTTGGTGAAATGTTCAACAGGATCCTGTTCCTGAGGTTTCTTCCTGGAGGTTCCACTTCTCCAGCTTGCCAAGGTCTTTGTGAATGGCAGTGTTACCTCCCTGCTACCCCGTCCCATGGGCTTGTGTATGTCCAGCTGGCTAATTCAGAGGACTAATTCACACATCAACACTCCAGGAATCTAAATCTGGATGTGGTCATCTCATGCTAACCTAAAACCTAAAAAATATACCTATAGACACTTTTAAGTACATAACTAACTTTACCCATATAAACCATTTCTACAGAGCAGGACAATCCCACTTTATAAAACCTTCAAATACACAAACTTATTGTGGAATTAGAGCTTTTTTAATGGAAGACTACCCATATAATATTCCATAAGTCATTTATAAAGGTCATACTCTGGTACTTCATCTGGAAAACTTGAAATCCTTTTTCACTATTGCTTAGTCAAAAGCAATTCTGATATTTTAACTCTGCTTAAAAGTTTAACAGGATTCTTACACTGAAAGCAAATACATACATATATGTGTACCAATATAGATTTTTAAAATTCTAACCTTCACTGTTTATGGTCTGAAGCTTTGAACAAATCAGACTTGCATCTTCGTATTTTGGATCATGGATAGTGTAGTCAAAAGGCATCTTCTTAAATATCTCCAAATCTGGCCACATATCTCCAGGCTGATGGTAGTATTGATCAGATTCTTCTTTTATGTCTATGATATTATTGAAAAATAAGAATTCAGGACTTTTTTAAGCTCTTAATATTGCTGTAGATGGTTTTGCTGCACCTATTATTCCTGCTTCATTTTTTCTTTCATTAATCTGATGACTCAGTATCAGTTGAAGATCACAGAAAATTTTTCTTACAGTATTTAAATAATGTAAAGTAATTGCAAGTGTGAATAGCATAGAATAAACATAGAATATATAGACAACTATATTTCAATTTAGCATAACAACTTTCTATTGTCTCCAGAGTATCTTTATATCAGGAACTTACTAATGTTGATTTCTTCCTCATCATAAACATCCACTTCTGTCAGTCTAATCAGCATTCGGGACAAAATACTGAGGAACTGCAGATAGGCACCTGTTTTCCCTATCTGTAAACATATAAATCAGAAAAAAACAAAAGTAAACTTTTGCTTTTCACCAGGTTAATTTTCCACATATCTGGACATTGTAGCTGTGGTGAAACTGAATATTAATATTCAGTGCTTGACTATCCTTGTATTTGTATATTCCTTGACACAAATGAAATGTTTAATGCTCAACAATTTTTTTCTCTCTATGCAGGAGCCTAGCTGGAAAATGCATTTTATATCACAGGTCTAATTACAGGTTCACAGACAAGAATTTTATCTCCTCATGCTATAGCTTCTACACAGGCAATGAATGATTTAAAAATCCATACAAGCTCATAAATTGTACAAAAAAACCCTCCTTGAATTACAAGATAACTAAAGAATTACCCCAACCCTTTCATTTCCATATGATTTACGAGTACACTGCCTGCTGCTGAAGTACAGTGACTATCCTGAGGAGTAAAAATGGCAACATATCCCTGGGAGAGCTTGTGCTGGGCACTTCCACTCCTGAAGGACACAGTACGTGCAACAATGTGCTGTTCCACCTCTCTTGCTGCAAATACATTATCTCCCTTCCAATCTTTTAAAATTACCTTTTTAAAATTTTAAAATTATCTTAAGAATATAACTTTCTCTTTCATTTTTTTCCCCATCAACACACTGTATAAATTTTCTCTTCATTACACCAAATAGTATTGCTGCAAGGTATAAGCCACAGCCAATGATTTTCTCAACGGATTTTTCTGTCTTTCACATGTAGTTTGCTGATGATAACATCAAGTAAATAAGGCCATATATAAGCAGGCAGCTTTACAAACCATGATTGTGTGTGTGTGGCCTGTACAGGGGAGGTTAACATGTAGATCAGTTCCAACACATTGTGCAGCAACTGATTTCACAAAGTGGCATCAGATTTTGGATTAAGTCTGTATCACTACTGAACTGAAAACCCAGCTTCACTTCCATTACTGCTAGGACATGTCAGAAGCCTAGCATGTTGAATTGCTACACAGAGTATTAAAGTTACTATTTTCCATCTATGTCAAGAAAAAATTTCATTTTCTCTCAACACGTGAGGAAGGGAGGCTTTAAATTTGAAGCAAGAGATCAGACATTTGTTTTGGTCAAAGCTCATTGTCTGATGTTTTTAACGTATCAGATTGCAGTTTGAACAGTTGCTTGCAAAGGGTGTATAAGGGTATCATTATCCCTGTTGATAATCAAATGTCAGTACACAATTATCTGTCATCCTGGAACAACACATTAAAAAAAGTGACTTTGAATCGAGGAAATGACAGCATGGACTATAACCAGCCCGTGGACCAGATGTTTCTAACTCACAGTTTTGTTTTCTATGCAAAATCCATTGAAACTAATGAGAATTTTTCCTCTGACCCTGGAACAAGGTTTTAAACTTGGCTGCAATGGCTACTGATTGATGAGCTAAAATAAAACCATCTTATTTTCCCACATTTGAACAAGAAAGAAAATACAAAGAAAATACTTCCATTTGTTTTCCTCATGTCTAAGATTACCTTTTTATTCTCTTATGAACATACTCTTTTAAAGTGCCTCTGATCATCTTTTCATTAAACACAGGGTAGCTCGGCAGTGGATTAACAGTTCCCTAATTTCAAAGAAGAGATCATTTATCAAAAGAACGTCTGTTGGGGTTCCTCCCCCTGGCGTGGGGCCCAGGGGGAGGGGACCCTGGGGTAGAGGCACGGCCTACGGGGTTTCCCTACTCCCTGGTCAGTCTTGTTCCCCATTGATTGTTTTGTGTTCCCTGGAGGAGGACCCTGGTTGTCCCGTAATTGCTCAGTTCTTCAGCAGTCCCCGGCCATGTGGCTGGAGAATAAAGATCTCTGAAACATCTACCAAGAATCGCTCCCTATTTCTTTCCACGGGCCTCGCTGTCTAATGCATGTTGCAGGAGACCCCACTGCAACACGTGTCTCCTTGATATCAGATATCTATATAAAAATTGATTCTTAATCTGTTTGAAGTATATCCTTAGAATTGTCAACAGAACAACAGGCTGAAAACCTTACTTTTTCCTTTTGATATGCATGAAAATTTTATTCTATTCAACTCATCTTTTTTTCTTTCCTTGGGGACCAGTCTTTGCCAATGGTTTTCCACAATGTTGGAATGATGAGGATACTGCTACGCGGTGCTGAGATGAAAAGCATCAGTCAACTGGCTCAAGTGTACACAAAGCTGTAGGGTCATGAGTCAAAAATGCTGGAAACCACAGGATGACAAGTGCTACACCACTAAACTGAAACACATGTACTTACATTACTGCATGCATCAGACCTTACCCAATCTCATTATCTGGCACATTAAAAGTTTCCAATTCAGTACTGTGAGCTTTAGGAACTGCTAGATATGAGCAATGCTGTATGTAAAAAGCTGTTGGGAACTTTCAGCAATCTCTCTCTCCGTGTTTTCAGAATGTTTCCCTGCCAGGACAGAGATTGGGCTGAGCACATGTAGCATTCATATTTGGACTCCACTAGCAGATTTGCTTGTGTTTGCTGCTCACGAAATGAATTGGTGAAAGAGAGAACACCTTTTCCAGGTAATTTTGAGAAGATTTTTTTTTTTTTAATTGAGAAAAGAATGACTTCTCTTTTACAATCAGCATTTACTCCAGAAGGGAAGAATCTTGAACAAGTGAATTTGTAGCATGCCCAGATAGCGAAATGCACCTTCAAAATTAATCACACTGCTTTTTATGTGTACCATCTCTAGGCAAAACAGAATAGTGATGCCTTTTCCTGTTCTTAAAATCAAGAGTCAAACACGGTTAGAAGGGAAAAAGGGATTTTACCTTGGTATTTATTTTAAGGATCCTTAGGTGCACACATCCAGGTTGAATGCACTGAAATGCACACTACAATGCCCACTCCCAAAAGATCTGGTATATCATTATAGGTCTTACTAATTAGCATATCTATCAAAGATTCCCCAGTGAGAGGCTCAAGTGAGCCCCCCTCCCCAAGGAACCTTCCCCTGGATGGTTCTATCTTGGTTTACAGAATGTGGTCTGGAGAGGACCTTGGGGTCTGGGGCACACTGATCCCTAGCTACAAAGCTTCTAAAATGTTTAGTCTCCTAGCTGAACAAACAAGTCCAAGAATGTAGGCAAAAAGCACTGTCCTGGGTTGCAGTGTATTCTATTACCATCCTCGGGAGCTGTTGAAATCAGGTGGGGCAGTGTTTCCTTGCCTCCTCCCCCCAGACTATCTTTCTGTTAATTGCCCATCATTGTCCTGCCGCCTGACTCAGAGATAACTCCCTCCAGACTATCTTCTGTTAATGAGCCTAATCAACACTTGGCCTCATGACTCATTACCCCATTGTGAGATGCTCCACCCACAGGGAGGAACCAAGCATCCCATCGTGGATATAATCTGAGGCTGAACACCAGAGACACTGGCTTCCCACTGGATTTCCAGAGGACAGGAGCTACACAGCCACCATTGGACTTCCTGAGGAAGAGCAGACTGTTTTACTACAGGATCACTGCTTCAGAGGACTGCAGCCACCATTCTACCAGACTGCTACCACCACCCTGCCTAACAGGGTGTCAGGTTGTACCTTGACTCTGTCAGTTTGACAGTGTTTTCTTTTACCTTTTTTTTCCCCCCTTTTCTTTAATTTCCATTAAATTGTTATTCTGACTTGGTGCCTCCCACTGGTTTGTTTTCAAACTAGTACAAGCACTAAGAATACAGAAGTTGTAAAAAGGTATAACAGGGGTATAAAATAAAAGGCGAAAAATCATCATGGCATCAGTAGCACAGAGAGTCTTTCTTTGTTTGAAAATACTGAATAGCTGTCAATAAACACAACTTCCACATCTCTCCAAAGAGCCCCTGTCCCATCTGTCATTAACCCTTTTTCCAGAAGTTTGTGCACTGGAAGTAGCTGCAAAGAGATCCTGCAAGCAGGATATGCACACCTTTAAGCATAAAGCCCCGCATCTGCCCATCCTCTATCTCCCAACTGCAACAAATAGGAGATCTGAAAAGAAATTTTAAGGTGGATACCTGAGTGGTCTGCAGTTTTATATGGCTTTAGGGAAGCCAAGCACAATGCTGTGCTGATCCTAACTAGTGACTCTGGGCTAAGCATGATATACTAACAGTGACAACAACTGGTAAGGAAGTACTCTGAGCAAGGTGCTTTTCCCCATATCCTGTCTTTGCTCTGGATGCCAAAGTTGCAAACAGATTAAAAGACTGAAGGAACCTAAAACTGGGCTGCATTTTTACAATTCCTGAAACAAAATGTACATGAGACGTGCTGCTATGACAAACAGCTCTACTTTCCAGAAAAAGGTTCCTCAAATATGTGGCAGTGCTCAGTGCTTTGTAAGATAAGGCACTTGGGGGGCAATATTCCCAAATAATGGAAGTATTACTCTAATTTGTTCCTGTCTACCTGACACTGGAAGACAGAAGTCTGAAGAATCGGACTTGGAAGAAGAAAATCCCAGAAGACTAAGAAACGAAAATCTCAAATCTTGTAAAAACTGATGATAACCAAGGAATTTGGGGCCTGCAGAGATTTAGGGGTTTTGTTTGTATTTTCATCCTTAGTGCCAGAGATTATTTGACCCATAAAATACTAAGAATATGCATACCCTGCAGCTCTTCATTCATGAAGAGTGTAGCTGTAGTAAGAGGAAGGAATATGAATTCAAATTCTCTGCAGAAAATTCGAGGTATAAAGGTCTAGTTTTTGCAGCAAAGACATATATTACCACAGAGGAGGGGAAAACTCTCCAAAGATTTTGACCTCTGAACTCTGCTTGCTATAGATATCATGGATAGAGTGCAAACCAACTAAGAATCTGAGAGAGAACATTCCAGTCAGATAAATTGCATGTGTGCTTCTATGCATTCATGGAATGACATCCAAAAGTGCTGTTGTAGAAGGTGTAGCAGTAATGAGCTTCCCTTTTTAACTTGTTCCATATGCTGGACACCAGGACTAGAAGCACTTTATTATTCTTACATGTTGGTATAAAGTATCATCCAATTTCAGGCTTCACTTTTGGAGAAATACGGCAAAAGGGGAAATAATTCCATGAGGCTTTTCTGTTTTAATTTCCAGGTGAGACAGTT
The DNA here is from genome assembly GCF_000738735.6 of Corvus cornix cornix. Classification (NCBI taxonomy): domain Eukaryota; kingdom Metazoa; phylum Chordata; class Aves; order Passeriformes; family Corvidae; genus Corvus; species Corvus cornix. The sequence goes on along the minus strand of NC_047056.1, from coordinate 101,124,620 downwards.
CTTCACATACCATGATAGTGGTTTTCAAACTGTGGCCTGTGAATCAATGCTGATTTGCAGAAAACATGCTGATGATCCACAGGCAGTTGGTCAAATGTTGATGGCTCTTCTCCTTGTTTCCACATGCTACATTCTTCTAAAACACAGCTAGTAATAGATGTATTAAGTATTTCCCTAATATTTTTATTACATAAGCTGAATGGTATATACACCCATTGTAATAAGATTTTAATAAAAGTAGAGTAATAATATGGGCAGCAGTTTTCTTCTTCAGGAAGTGTCTCAAGACGTGCTTGCTTCATTCCCTGGATGTGGTGCCACAGGACTGAGCTGTGCTCACCAACAGGTTCCACGCTTCAGGAAAATGCTAGCTCTAAATTATAAAATCCAGTTAAAAAACAAACATATGAAACCTTGATTTGCAGTTTGGGGAACTTCAAGATGAATGTTCTGAAGAAAAAATATTTGAGTGAATTTAGAATTCTGTATAGGCATTTGCTTGGGTGCACCAGGGACTAGACATCAAGTCATAGATATGATGCATATTGCTCATTGTGATGCATATTAAATTATACTCACTAACCAATGGCTTCACTTCCATGACATGAGCTAATTTACAGATAAATTATTCTATACCTATCCAGTTTTTCCTGCATTTTCTAAAGTCTATTGTAAAAATAATGCATTTATTGCCTTCTAATGTACGTAACTGTCCTTGTAAAACATATCAAGTCTTCCAACAAAACATTTTGACCAGTGCGTAGGGTAAAATGTCTCTGTGAGAGAAGGGTGAGCATATTTTATTACTAATAACCCTGATAGTGAGAATTATAATTTTGATTCACTAATGTGCCCAGTTTTCTTCCTCTGTTGAATTAGTATTTTTAATTTTAACCAGAAAATTGCTTCCTGATTTAAATTTTAGTACAGGAATTGCTTCCAGATAAAGAAAACAAGTACTTCCTAATTCTTTTGAAGATACTACTCTGGCAGTCTTATACTTTGTCTGACATGTTACCAACATTCATCCATGAGCTGTTTAATAATTGTTTTCATTTCTGCCTATGCTTCTTGATGCAGGAAGTGTTAAGTCCATGTGGAAGGTTAATATTATTCTTTGGGTTGATGTTACAATACTGGAAATATCTTTGTCTTGGTTTGCACTTATCCCGTTTGACTTCTGAGGTTCACAAGAAATGTATCTGCTCTCAGTAGGCACAGGGCCTCTTCCTATCTTGTTGCTTCATACATCAGTAAAACATGAGAGGCACAATACTACCTTTAGCCTGCAATGTGCACTTAACTAGGAGATACCTTGCTCAGGATAAGTGCTAAACATTCCTAGAGAATTAAGATGAGAATTAACTTCTTAGAACTAGACCCATTTCCATATATCTTTTCAAAGTAATTTAAAAACTCCTGGATCAGCTACTCATCTTGTTAATATGGTTCTGCTACTTTGAACTGGCCTTCTTGCATGTATTATTTACAACAGCTTCTATTTCTGTCTGCTGTGCAAAGGGAACAAAATAACTTAATTATAAAGTCCCAGTTGCTTTCAGATTGATCATAAGAAAGTGGCTTGGTTAAGATCTTTGATCTTTATTTAAAATGTAAATGCATATTCAACTTTAACCAACTGAAATTATAAATTAAATCTATCTCTTGAGCAAACTATCTTTAAAACATTTTAATGGAGAGAGACTGACAGAAAATGAACATTGCTGCAGCTTCTCTGTATTGGAACTCAGGCTAACAGTAAAGAAAGGAAGATATTTCTTATTAGAAGGGATTAGGAAATAAAATACAAGTAATTTACGCTCCACAAAAAAACACCCCTTCAAGTATGAATAATAATAACTAAATTTTTTTTCTGAGATTATGATAAAATCAAACAAAATAAATCAATGATAATACCTTGTTCTTTTTACACACCTGTGGTGGCCCACTGAGCAGCAGCCTCCTTGGGTGAAAGGTGTCCATTCTGCCCTCATTTCTGTTGTTGTAGTCCATATGGATTGGCTTGGGAACTGTCCATTGGCGGTAGTATAGAGACTGCTCTGTGCACGTCATCATCTTACTCATAAGAGGACGAAAAGAACTTGCCCACATGACAGAATGGTAAGGCAAGAGGGAAGAGGATTTGGGAAGTCCACTGCTGTCTGTAGAAGTAATAATGTCATAAACCAGTTTGGGCAGGAAAACTATGGGAGGCTGTTTTGATGCTTTGGTCATGGAGCATTGAGAAGTCTGTAGGATGAAGGAGTTATGAGTAGGTGCAGAGGAGGAAGAAGAGGAGGAGAAAGGTGAGGAGGATGATGAGGTGATGGAGACTTGGGCACTTTTTATGTTTTGTTTCATATCCATCTGTTCAGTTACTGGTGGCAAGTGTTTGCTGATTGTTGTTTGTGCCCCCTTGTCTACTTTCTGCTTCTGCCTTTCATAGTTGTTTGTAGTTTCTTCCGTGCTGTTGCTTAGGGCCTGGGGAGAAGATGACTCAGTGCAGAATGCTGTAACTAAAACAAAATTTATATTTCAACACAGTGCAAATATCTCTGCTAGTCAAGGCCGCAGTTAAACAAAACACAGCAAATAATTATCTCGATACATCGTCCAGCAAACACTGCAATCTTGCTCCTCTTCTTGCTTTGACCTTCCTCATACAGGAAGCCATAATGGAACTAGTTTGGAGTATTCATTTCAATGCAGAAAGTGGCTTTTAAAGTACTGAAATGCATAGGAAAGATGTCAGTGATTGTCCTATCCTCTGTTTCCTTCATACATTCCTTGCTTAAAGTGTTCACCAGATAATTTAATCACTCAAGACAAATACAAAATTGCTGAAACCATTGTTAAAATGAATTAAAGAAAATAAGTATTTCAAGGCTATTACCCCATCACACCACAAAAGTCTACACAGACTGACATCTAAAAATAGTACTCTGAGTCAGCTCTGCTGTGCCACCCATGTGTGTGTCACTGCAGCACTTAGGCTGATCTAATAAAACCTGGCAGCTATCAAGTCCCTGGTGCTACATAATGCATTAGTGCATTCATACAGCTTTGGGTCAGCTCAGAGAACATATTGAACTCATGAATGTTGGCCGTGAATATGTGATGTAAATACACCTCACAGACAATTGCTGATTTTCTGAAAGCTGTATATTTTTACCCTATATATTTTAACTATAAAGATTTCTTGAAAGTTTAATACATGTTAAGTGGTTCTGAGCATCTTTAATGCTTAGTGAAAGAGGATACACAACTAGTTCACAGTCTTCAAAGTAGACTGAGAACTGCTTGTGGAATCAGACTAGACAAGGTATTAGAAATATCTCCCTAAGACTGACCATAGATTAAACCAGATTTCCTCTCATGGTGAAAACAACTGTCCTGGCTCACAAAAAAACCCCCACATTTTGAACAAACAAAAGTCAGTAATTTCTCTTGATTTCAAGAAATAGTAAGATATCCTCTAACTGTCTATTAATCTAAAGTAGTCAGTAAAAACCATTAGCAATAAATACAAAAGTATCACCAGCACCATGACTGGTGTAACCATGCAAGTAACAACACTGTGACATCCCTCAAAATACCAGTATCCAAGGTCATGGAAAAAAAAAGAAAGGAAAAAGATTTCTTTAACCACAGATAAACTGAGGGCACAGAGCCATGGGCAGGCCACACGGACACTGTAAGAATTATGAGCAGCCCAACTTCAAGGAAGAAAAAACATTTTGAAAATAAAAGTGATGAAGCTTATCCAAAGTTTTCAAGATGTTTTTCCTTTTTGTAACCACCACTGTGCCTGTAGAAATCACAGCCCAATTATGCATGTCACCATGTTGCAAACAACAAGATCAAAAAGAATTTACTGTCACTGACAAAAAACCAGTATGTTTTAAAAAGCTTCATGACATTGCAACTTTTAGGAAGTTATGGCACAATTTATATTCCTTATTTTTCAAGTTTCCTCTTAATATTATCTACATTAAAAGCAAATAAAGTTATCAGACAAAAGAGTTGTAGTAGTTCTCAACATTCCCTCATGCTTTCTACGTCAGTGTGCAGATTAAAAAGAAACTGTTTAAAAAGTTATCCACCTCAAAAAGAGCTTCCAAACAGTGTAAAATTAATGAGCGAACATTTTAGAGCAAAACCAAAAAGTTAAAAATACCAATGAGAAGGAGCATGCTTTTTCTTCCCTTTATTAAAAAAAAAAATTAAATGTGAAGCATGTTTCTTTTTTCATAAATTGTCATAGCTTCAGTGAACACACACAGCCATCACAGTACTAACCGAGGATTTATACCTCAGTGTCACATAATAAAGAAGCACCTAGTTTATGCACCCCATCACATGATAATTTTTCAAGCAAGAAAATATCCAATTTTCTATATTTCAGAAGTCTAATTCTTACTTTTTTTAGTCATCTAAAGTGATCCCATTAAAATCGGCCTTATCAAAACCTTAGGGATTTATGCCTTTTATTATTTATCTAATAAGCTAAGGTCTCTCTTATGTCCTAAACTTAAATTAACAGAGATGATCTTATGGTCTTACTGGAAGCTTTTGAAGAGAGAGATGAAGATGCAGAGTCATGGGAACATGATCTTTCTCTTTTCATAGGACTTCTCTTTTCTGAAGTAGAACCTGTTTCATGAATGATAGTAAGGGAAAACAAAATCAAAATATAATTTAGGTAAGCCCGCAAGTCACAGCTATATTGTCAAAGTAAGGAAATGTACACAAGGGTTTGTGTGGGGTTTGTCCTCATCCTGACACTGTTTTCAGCATGGAGAGTATCTGTTCCTACCACACAATATTGGATCAGCCTACGGTCTAATTTACACACACTGAGCTGCAATAGCTTCACAAAAATCAGTGCTGCAACCAGGAGCTGGTAATATCTAGGCCTGTCTCAACCACAATTTCTCTTCTGACCCATGTCTTACATTCCTCACTAAGCCAGTGTCAGGGAAAGCAGCAGGCAACAAGCTCTATTTTTGTCAATATGTTATGAAATTACCTCCCACCCCACACAGCTTTATGGCCAGATTATATCTCAGCTTTTGGTAATGAAAATCCATATTTGGATGGCCATCAAGGCCATTCACTTGAGATTCCTAGCCCAGGCTTCTAAGTTAAAATGTTTGTTTCTGTACAATTTTAACATGATAAACTGAGACATAAGCACTGCCATCAGAAAACATAGACTGTAAGTCTATCTTACATAGATAGACTCTCACATAGAATTGGACTCTGGATGATCATACCATACTTCATGGACTAGGAGAGCAGCATTAGACAACTTAGGAGCCCATTTGACTCAGATCACATATAATCTCAGCATACTTCAACTAAATTGACAGAATTACTCATCACAAGAAGTACTCATCACATCTGAAGCAGGCATCTGTTGAACACAGTTTGAATATGACCTCAGGTATTTCATTCCTCTATGAAGAGTACATATTGGATTAAAGAAAGTATTTTTGTTCGGCTTGTTCTGCTATCATTTTCAGTGAGTAAGAACTTCTTAGGTGAACAGTAATTGGCTTTCTTCCTCCTCAAAGTATAGAAAAGGAAATGAAGGCAAGTTGTTTGAGATTTAAATAGTTTACAGGGATAAAAATCCCTTGTTTTCCTCAGGGACAATAGACAGTAAAGAAAAGTGTAAAGAACTAATAAATAAATGATAATGCCCATCAATTATAACTCAAAAAAAACCCACTCAAAAAGCAATTGTTCCTGGGTGAAGTATTTTTGTTGGTTTTTTACACATTTGTATGTTCTTAATTGCTTTCTTAAGAAATGATGAATTCACCAACTCTACACTGTCAATTTGAAGTCATGGGCATTTTCAAGGAGAACTCAGAAGTTTCTATGTTGAGATAGATTTTCTATCCATCCTATTTAACACCTGACAAACTAGAGACTACTCAGCTGCAGTATATACAGTTTCCTTGGAAGGAATCTTTATCACCGACATCACTGTAAGCACAGGTTTGATAGCATCAGTCAGGGACAGTTTAGTTGGAGCTGCCACAGCCCTGAGGGTGGGGATTCACTTGCTGCTTCTCAGACAGCAAATCACACCCTTCCCTGCTGGGCAGGGAGAGTGCAGAGGGTCCTCTGAACAGTGAGTGTCACCGGGTGTTCCTACTCGAGCTCTACTTTGTGGCTGCTAGAATATACAGGGAAAAGGAGGAACACAGGAGGGAGCCAGAAAACAGAGAGAGGTAACAAATGCAGCAGTAAAACTGCAAGAAGTTAAAATGCATCAGCAGCAGCAGTCCCAGGCAGGCAGGGCGAGAGAACACAGGTTCTATGAGATGAAACAGAACTAAGGAGCAGAGCTCACTCAGTAAGACTAAAGTGAGAAACCCTCACCCATACATTTGTGCTTTTGCTAATCATTTTCAATCATTTTACAGCTTCTTTTATTACCAGTAATAAATAATACCTTCTGTCGCTATTTCTTCATCTTCATTGTCAGTACTGCTTAGTTTCTCTGGGTCACTTTCTAACACATCATTCACAACTGCTTTCTCTGTGTGAATTTCTGAGCTCACAAAGTATGCTGCCAAACCAAGTTCCTGCTCCAGGGTTGTCCTTACCAAAGAAGATGAATTTATTAAACGTAGGTCACAGTATCTCAGTGATCTGGAGAGAAACAGGAGGAGCTAGGATGAAAACTTACTGTAATCTACTGCCTTATCTCTTTTAGAAACACAGCCAATGGGGAATTTCAACAACAGACAAGATAAACCACAGTATTTTGTGCTTAATAAGATTACCACCCTGGTGCATACACTTTTCCTACTGCACTGAACATTAGCATCAGCATAAGAAAAAGAATAATCATTTGGATTCTAAACCTAACACACAGAACACGATTCAGTTGAACATACAAAAGCATTTAGTGCTCCAGGGCATCCTGTCTGGCTTCCAGCTGCCATTCCAGAAGGCACTGATCTCTCCACACATCCTGGATTCATCCACACATGCAGATTTCTCAGCTACCCTAAGAAACCTAAGCAGCTATACTTCTTTTTTTAACATACCCATTCTTTCCTCTAAACTGGGATAACTCTCATAATATTTTTGGAGCTATTTACACCTTGCTATAAACAGAAATTTATTATCAATAATATGGAGTTTGTATTTATGATATAAAAATCGCCCCCAAAATGGCAAAGAAATGCCTCGACACTGAAATCTGTTTTCCTCTCACACAAGTAATCACACAGTTAATCTTTAGCTATTTGATAAGCAATGGATAAAAAAATGCCACTGAGAAAAGAGTGAATCTTCTTACCGTGGCAAAGACTCCCCTTGTGGATCCATCCCACTAAATATTAATATGCAAGGCAAACCTTCCAATTCCAAATAGGTCTGTGGCCTCCAATCTACATCTTCAATTTTCTGCCAGATCTGTATAAGGTAGAGAAACCCTGTTGGATATATGTTGGACATATATATATCCATTTGAGATATATCTATATCAAATAAAAAGACAGAAAGACATACTTTTATCACCCATTATAATAATCCACTTGTACAGTGGAAGAGAAGCCCCACAGCAGAGCCAAATTCAACACAGATAGATCTCACAGTTCCTAGAGCCTTACAGGCAGCAATCTGCCTGCTGTTAGTCTGAGGACATTGGGACAGTATGTTCCAGCCTGAAAAGGCTCCCAGCTTCCAAGCTGCATAGGCAGCACTGAGATCAGGGCATATGGCAAATATGGCACAACAGAGAGTAAAGCTGAGCAGGAGTTTTGGGGGAGAGAAGAGAGTACAGAGACTTCTTGAGGCAGATAATATATGGATGTCTGAGTCCAAGGAAGAAAATAATCTAGAAATGAGACTTTTTCACCTTAGAGGAACAGGAGAAAGTTGGAAGTGTTCAACACACAGCACTGTCCCCATTTACAACCCTATGGAGTCTCCCACTCTCCCCATAAGCTATCGGTTTTCCTGGTAACTTTATGAGAAATCTGACAACTCTATCTATTGTTTGACTGTTTTGCATCAGGCTATATTGCTTTACTCACACCAGTCAGTCCTTTTTGCTGTAAGACTGACCTACAGATAAGGAGTATCTATGGTAGGATCAACAGTCCAACAACTTGGCCTCTGACAGCTGTACATGTTCCCCTACTATACATGTCAGACAACATAATCAGGATGTGATTCAGAACTAATACTGATTTTTCAGAGTAAGCTATGCCTAATTAATAGCAGAATAAGATCAGCATTAGGCCTGGGATCTCAAATTACTTCACCTAACATGTATACTCAAACAGAATAAACAGGGTACCATATATATCTATTACAACATTCTAGAATGGAAACATCTTTGCTTTGGCAACCAGATAATGGTAATTCTATGAAGAGCAAAGGAGGCTTTTTTTAAACAGGTGACCCATGACTCTGGACTTAAAGGACATATATTAATCCATAAACCAAAACATGGTTCAGAAAGCATAAAATCCTGAGCTGTGAACACCAGGGTGCTTTAGGATCCATAACTACCATCACTGATCAGTAGGTAAATCGGTCTTCTTGCCACTTTCTGGTGACAAGAATAATGTAACTCTGAACTGGTCACTGATTAAAATCTCTTTTTTGCATTGTGATGTTTTTGTGAGAAAATTCAGCTAAAACTGAATGTTTTATTTGGCTTTTTAATGTATTTCTCATAGTCTCTTTAGATAAAAGCATTTCAACTGTTTCTGAGGGTTGCTACTGGAAGTCAAGTGCTAACCATATTAGTTAATACTTCATTGACCACAGGCAGGAGAGGAGAGGTGTCACAGGCAGCATACCTGAAACGTAAAAGTCATGTTCCTCATGGCAGTTTTTGTTTTTACTATAAGACTCCACGCTTCAGCTCATGACCATAACTCTCACCAGTAAAGTCTCCCCACCTACCCATCTAATGAAGCTTCCCAGCATATGCCATTCCACAATTTACCTTTAGTTGCTCCACAAAGTGCTTCCCGATTGTGATCCCGGAATTAGGATTTCCCAAGATTATTTCAAAGTTATCTTCAAGGGCTAGTCTTTCCCTTACATTATACAGACGCTCATATGCCACTGCAGCCAGCGGGATACATGGAATTCTCAACACTACCATGAGGCCATGGCCACTAGGACATTGTCTTGAAGAGTTTATTAGATTTTGGGTAATTTCCAGAGTTTCAACTGAGGTGTAGTTCTTCATCTGAGAAAGACCACACACTGCCATCATAGCTGCAGAGTAGTGTTGGATGAGGACAAAAGTCCTTATCACTGCACTGTGTAATCTGGGGAACCTGAAATAAACAGTGAATTAAAGAGTGAAGTTTTAAAGGCTGAAGTAAAAAAGCTATTTTTTACAAAATATAGTAACCTCAGGATTTTCTCCTGTAAAGAATCTTTCATATCTACTATACAACAGAATCTCACCAATTGCAATTGTACAGTATTTGCAAGGCATCATTTCACAATCAGAACTGATGTTGTCTCTCCATTTTTCTTAGTAAAGATTTACTAAGCAAGTAGTCCAGTAAGGTTACATCACTTTAGGTTATCCATACCTTACTGCTGTTACAAAATTCATCACAGAATACTAGCTGAGGCACTCAGTAATAACATCAATCAAAATAATATTCTCTTATCAGTAAGAATAGAATTCTTCACTGTGTGTTATTCTTAAGGGGCAGAGAGAGATGGGGTGTTTCCTTGTTTTCCTACTGAAGCCCTGAACTAACTTACTCTTGTGTTCAAGAGGACTGAATATGTAGGCAGCAACCAATAAGCACTCCAACTTCCCAAGCCCAGCTACACCTGTCTCCATTCCCAGTCTATGGAAAGGAGATCCATGGATATCCAATAGCTTCCTGTTTTCTGATTTTCACAGAAATGAAAACCAGGTGCACAGTAAAAAGAGTGCTTGCTATGGCTTGCTCAAAAAAATGACTATGGATTGCTCAGAATTTTTTTTTTTTTATTTATGTGTACCTACCACAGTGGTATGTTTAACTTCTCATTGTGTTCCAAGTGCAGTATACACAAACTCTATACATCAAAATCAGCCAGGGTCAGCAAGTGATAATATTGGACAAAAGTAATAACACAGTTAAAATTATGTGATGATGCAATGTTAGATTATTATAATATAGAGGTAGTTACAGGTTACAAGAGCACACTGTAAATTGGCCTAAGCAGTGTGCATGCTCATAGTAAAAGACAGCCTTGACTGATGCCACTGCAGGCCCCGTATATATTAAATAGATAGGAGAAAATACGAACAGGTGGTATGCCTTGCATATGTAAATGATGTGTAGGACAGTGAGAACCAAAACAAAAAAACCAAAAAAACTGGGCTTCTAGCTAACAACGCAAGGCCCTAAAAAGGACTTCCTAAGTTTCCCATGTTAAACAAAGGAGGGCCCCATACCTCTTTCCCAAAGCCATGACCATTGCTTCAAAAGAGCTGTCGTACCGAAGCAGTGGAATACTATGGCCAGAGAGGGTGGATTCAATGAATTCTGACAGTCCAAAGTATTTCTTGTTTTCATGGTATAAATCTACACCCTAAAGCAAATGAAGCAATAAAAATAGAAGGGTAAAGTCTATCAATAACTGATCTACAAGTGATTAACTGTTGGTATCTTGATATACATACAATCACATTCTCTAATAAACATACATCTACTCAGACATATTAGAAAAAGAAGAGAAAGAAATAGAATTAGTTTTTTTGAGAGAATGAAAGTTTGACCCAATTTTCCCCATTCCTTTCTCTCTCCCCACATATACATATACACAGACAGACCAGCTCTATGGAATAAATATGCACACATATGATGAAAATCCATGTATGTACATATATTTATGCAGTAATGCACTAGAGACAGAACTGAAGACGATTTCCATTTATGTAGCCCACAGATTTTTAGCAGAGCTACTAAGGTTTATGGGATATATAAAAGGAATAAAGAAAAAAAGCTCAAAAGGATAAGCAAAGGAAAAATGAACTTGCCACAGACTGAACAAGATGTTATTCAAACTTCATTCTTGTTTACAAAAATCATGGGGACTTCACAGTTTTATCGACTACATAAATGGAAAATAACTTATGAAAAGTTCACAAAAGCACCTCAAAGCATCCATCTTACATTGCTGTATGAAGAAGGCCAGTGGATCTCATTGTAAGGGCTGATATGAGTATGCTGTGTCTGCAGTGCATAGGGGAAGGAAGTCACATGGAGGGTCACAATATTGGGTGCCTCTTTCACCTCCCTGCAGTTCAACAATCTATCAACAAGTCCTGTCGACAGCTCTGTTTGAGGATAAAGACTATGCATGGCACTGCAAAAAAAGAAACCCAAAACTCTCCAAAGTGATCGGCAAAAGGGAACATTTGTGTCAGTGAAATAGCTTAAACCTGCATGTGAAATCAAAGTTAAAGGAACTTAGGACTCTTCTTTTACCCTGAAATTGTTGCACAGAAGGATGGGAAAAGAAATGCAAATTATTTCACTGCAAGTAAAAATTTCTGTGAGCCTAATAAGCTCTCTAGCTAGCAAATTACCAATCCCTTGCAGCTACCAGAGTATGAGAGATAAAGGATGAAAGGAACTTGATGTGACAGTTACCAATAGACACATAGTCCTGTAGTAACTCTGGTCAAATTGTTAGATCATCTTAACAAAACATGATTCTAACCTACAAAAATCAAGCTAGAAAAGTACAGATGGCAAGTCAGTATGACAGAAAAAGAGAGAAAAAGAAAATAGTTATTCTTAGGGCAAATCCCAGTATCACAGAATACTGACAGTCAGTTCCTTGCTCCTGTGCAAAATTTCAGTCCAAATTCATGCTATTTAATTTTGGGCATTTACCTGCCTATGTATCTTTATTAGATATAAAACATAGCTTATTAGGGTTAAGCAGCAATACAGGTACTTCCCTACCACTCAAGGATGTTATATGAATAAATGCCTCAAAGGCTGGGACAGCTGTAAAAGACCATGTAAGTTCCTAAGACAGGGGAGTTGAACAGGAAACCCTCAGGTGCAAAGTTTCATTGAACGTCATCATTCTCAACCAGTGTAAAAGACAAGACCTTCTCACTTCATTCACAAGCAAGATTCCACAGTTTTTGGTTTCAGAAACACTACCATGATCCCAAAGTTGGAATATGTTGGTGTTTTTGGAATTCAGAATGTTTTCCAACCTCCCCAAGAGCCTCAGAACCAGACAGCAAAAGCAGCCCCACTTCTCAGCAGGTGGGTTGTTGAGAAGCTATGGAAACAGAGCTCTGTGAGGGAAGCAATGAGTTATGCAAGTGAGCTGATGGGGAACTTGGTAAACACCGGACAGAAACTTCTCTCTTTTCCTCAGAACTCTACCTGGCATCACGATGAATCTACAGAAGCTTTCAATTCTTACAAATCAGTGATTTTGGATAGAAAAAAGCTAGAAAATTTCCAGTCAGTAAAAAAAAATAGGCAGCATGGTTGGCCACTCATTGTCTACTCCCTGGGTCAGGGTTTTGCAAGTTTTACAGCCCAGAGGACACTAACAGAGGATGATGAGCTCTGTGTACTTTCACAGGAAGCTTTCCCCTGAACAAATGACAAACAGCCAAAAAAACCAATAGCTGTGGCTGAAAGTAGATAAGAATAGGGATCAAAAAAAGCTGCAATGTTCCACTGCAGCACAATATAATAAGCAGGGTAAGAATAAGTCATGAAGGACCTTAAAATATGCTTATTAAATGCATGGGGAGACAGAGTTAGCAGAAAGATGCAAACAAAGATGAAGGAAGGGATAAATCTGAAATCCTGAGAGATAATCCAGATAATAATAATTTCTCTAAAAACAAGTTACAGCTTTCTTACCTCATTAGATCCCAGTGTGCATGATCATGGATTAGGACAAACAGTGTGTGTGGATTCTGCATAGAGTTCTGTAAAAAGACTTTGAATTTAATTTGGGCTTCTGCATCTAGTTTCATAACATACTGTTCCACTCTCTGCTTTGTAAGATGTTCCTTTTCTAATCCAAGTTCTAATAAAATACCTAAAAGAATGGAACAAGTGTCAGTACTTTTGGACATGAATACATCTAAGAATGTCCTGTAAATCTAAAATAAAGCTAACTAATGAGCACCTGAGTGCCAGAGATGAAACAAAGTCTGTTGATAAGTCACTTCGGAGGGTGGAACACAAATCAAGAAATCAATTTTCTCGAAGGAACCCAAATCAAGATTTTGAGTGCTGGAGTCAGCAATTGAGCAAATATGAGACAGCAATTTCTGAGCCACCGCTAGCTGGAATGGACGAATTTGGTGTCGTTCAATCTCGTAACCTGAAAAAGGCAAAATTCTGTTTAGATACATGCCCAAAGTCTAATCTAATGCAAAATGTTAAGAGTCTGGCAAAGAATGACTGATTAACCCTTTAAGGTATTTTGCTTATTTACAGGAGTTCATTTATGAAAATCCATATAGAATATGCAAAGAAATCTTTCTGTATTTGGACTTTTTGGTCCTATAAGTATCTGAGACCTGAAAGTGAATTTGAACAATAGCATTCTGCTACCACAGAAGTAAGACTTAAAGCTTCAAAAACTGTAATACCCAGTGGAATGAAGCAGAACATTCATCAGTGCAAATTTGAATATCCCAAGATGTGAGTTGTTGCTTGCCTCAGGATCTTTGCCTTCAGGAGCCTAGGACTCTGCCCACAGGAATCTAACTGTGTACCCAGCACTTGGTCTCCAGTATTCTATTCTGTTACCTCTTTAGAACATCTTCCTTACTTACTTGTACACACAGCTGTTCCAGTTCCGTTCACTGCTGTTGGTTTATTCACTGAAGCAGAAAGTGATGAAGAGATGTGTCCTTGGTTTTCTTGATAAAATTTCTCCAGCAAAAGATCAATGTCACCCTCTATCAAATTGCGGAGAGACAGGAATAAACATCCATGTTAGTAAGAGCTGCATTTCAAACTGACTTTGTTTTGTAGATCTTTAAAACTTTTTATGTGTTTGCTAGCTATCCTGCCCTTGGCTTATTGATTGTTCTATACAGGAACCTTCTTGTTATTTTCTATTTTTAGAAATCTTTTTTTACAGAGTATCACTAATAAAATGAAGACCAGACCAGGGAATGATAAACCATCTCTGCAGACCAGCTAGGACATTTATGGAACGTGGTAGAAAACTAGCCTCAAGGCCCTGATGCAAACCAGCAACAATAAAGACATAAAACTGACTTAGTTTATGTTCAGACCATGGATCCATACTGTTCACTAACAAGGATTACAAGAAAGTTGAGAAAAATCTGATAAATTTTTTTAAAACTCTAACATTTTTGAGAGACAGAAAAATAATTTCTAATACAGCCAAAAGAAAAATGTGAGTTTTGTAGCTATACACAATGCTGAAGCAAGCAAGGTATACTTTACTAAAGTATTGCATATCTGCAAACAGATCCATTTCTATAGAGCATGGGCCCTACTTAACAGATGAAAGCTATGCAGAGAGTACAATATGCCAGACCCAGGCATTAGTATTTTCTCAGCACTTGAAAAGATGTTTGAGCATGTCTGCAGTGAGCTCAGAAAGCCAGGGACTGCCCTGTGAAGTGCAGTCCAGTGGATATAGGTGGCAGCTATTTTTAGGATGCTCATTTACTTGTTCTGCTCAAACAATAGCAACAGCAGAGAACTCTATGATTCTCTATGGTTCTCTTTAATTTTGAGAACTGTGCTTTGAAGATACTAAGATAAACACTACATAACTACAAGATGATTTAAGGAAATTGAGATTCCCTTAAGCTACCACTCAAAATATCATGACACAGAGAGCTTCTTGTGATCTATTTACCAACATGATGCGAATGGCAAAGAAGACTGTGACATCCCATTAACAGTGACAAATATGCTGCATTTGTCCTAGTTGTGAGATACAGTTTAACTTTCCATGTGGCTTGATCTATCCCCAGATAATCCTGCCAGTAGTAATCCTCAGTACACTCAGTTACAAAACGATCCAGTAATTGTGTCCCTCTGCAATTTTCCTCTCTGTCCCAGGCATCACAATCAAGTTCAAAGTGGGGTAAGTAGAAGGGGAAAATCCTACCTTTCATAAAATAGCTCTGATCTATCCTGCTCTAAATGAATTCTGTGCTCACGGCAAAAGAATTTATACATTCATATGGATATGGACTTATATAACATAAGGATGGATTTGCATAGCTAAGAATAATATGCTCAGCTATTTGCTGGCCTATTTTTATGAAACCAATGGATTTTAGAAACTGACACTTTTAGGAGGAATCTCAATTCAAGTGTACTTTCACAACTCTGTCCTGCATTTTTCATATATTTCTTAGAGTGTCTTGCTTCTGGAAAGGAAATGAGCACGACTATTTTCTCAGACTTAAAAGTTTCAGGGATTTAGAAACATGCCTCTTTACAACCTGTTAGGTACCTGGGCAGAGTGTGCTAAAGAAGGACCCCAGAGTTTCCACCTTCCCTGTGACCAGCTGATAGTTAACTTCTTTTTGGTAGTCTGAAGGACTGAGCATGCTCTCAGACAGAACTCTTGCCTGATACTTTCCTAAAAGACAAAAAAAGAGGAATTTTGAAAACACTTTAAACTAAAGTTAAAAATGTTCTAAGGCATAACAAAAATACTTTACAACTAAATAAATACCACACATACAGAAATGGCAGAGATGAGTCTTTTATGTCTTTGACACATATATGCACCATGTAAAACAGATTCATGTTTTGTAATTCTTTGTATTTCATTCCCAGTTTGGAAAATATTTGTTGATACAGTATATAAAAAGACCATATAATATTGAAAGGAATTGCCAATTATCTTACAATCATAATGAATCTTTGAATGGCCATCCAGATAATTTAATTGTGAGCATAACCCTCAACAGGTTGTTGAAGGGAATGACATTGAAAGATCATCTTTTAGAAGCTAATGAAAGGTTCTCTGCAGTAATGTCCCAGTTGCACAGAGGAGGAGAGCTTTATGCACTGTGTGTGCTGTAACTCACTATTTGTAGCCTTGTTGGCTGAGAGGCTTTGGTGAGAAAATGGGCAACGCAGGCAGAATGTGGTTTGCTGGGGAGAGACCCAGTGGTGCAGTGTCAGCTTGGGTTCACCAAACCCAATCATTACTAGTTGCTCTGTTTTGTGAGGCAATTTACTGGAATTCCAACCAAATCCCTCACAGCATTGAATTACTCTGGTTTGCATAGAGATACTTTCTTGGGTTATTACCTGTTATCACAATGCAGGAATCAATGGCTCGGTTTCTACTGGCACATATGATCACCACATAGTTTGTCTTTACTAATTTTCCTTCAATGAGTAGCTTAAACATTTCTGAAAGCCCTTCTGCCAGGGAGTAGCTGCACTCAATGATATGGACACTGTCATTACAGGAGCTGGCTGCCAGCCCCGCCAGCCAGGGCAGCTGGGCTGAAGTCACCGGGGTGATCTGGCTGGGCACGTGGGGAAAGGCCTGGGGAACAGCCTGCTGGTACTGACGGATTTCAGACAGGTGTGATTCCCGCCAGGAACGCATGAATATTTGCTCCAAATCCTCAATCAAAGGGACCTGGTCTGCAGCTAAAAAAAAATAAGAGGGAAATATTATGAAACAATTTAAAAAACTGTTGAGTTAAAAGCATGTATTTTTTAAACCATGCTTCAGATTTCTGCATGCATGACTCTATTGCCTATAGCAGACGTAAAGCAAACTTTTCATTTTGAAATGCCTTTGTGATACTCATATAAAGCTGCCCTAATTTGAACCTGAGTACCAGTAATTAGAAATGTTTAAGAGGTTGAGTGCTGCCTGTCTCAGCATAATGCTACTTCTAAACCACAGATTGTCTGCAAGAACAGTGAATGACAGCTCTTTTCCTTTAATTTTCATCGCTGAGGTCCCAGATGATAGCAGAAAATAAACCTTGTATGTTTATAATTCAATCTGTCTGGTCTTCAAGACCTAGTTATTTCATTTTTTTCCATAATCATGAATGAAATAGTTTAATATCACATTATCAAAGACTCATATTTACTACTGTCCTGCCCTAATATTCCCTTTCTCATTTGCCTGCATGTAATATATTCAACGTAGTCTCTCTGGATGTAGAACAATCTTACCTAGTTGAACAAGGTAGTAAACAGTCAGTAAGAGCTGCATTTCCTCAGAAATAGGCTGTATTGTAGATGCACCGTATTGTTCATATGCTCTAGATAAAGACTGTGAATTTCTGTAACAGGTGTACAACAAAGGACTCACTATCACATCATTAATGTTCCCGCAAAGATATGGGAAGTTTCCATGACCTACAAAATAAATGTATGTAAACATCACATTAATTTAGTCATTTTCCATATACGCATTAAACAGTTTTAATAGTCAACCTCTTAAAATGGATAGTGTTAGCAGTGTTTAGAGGTAGAATATATCTTTACATCTCTTGGAAAAAAAAGAGGCCTTGTTGTGGGGTTGGGGGGTTTACCTTTAAAAATAACTGGTTTTGCTTTACAGATTTTCAGCAAGTTGTCCGGAACTGAGACTGGTTCTCCTGAGCCTACCATTGGAGAGGAGGCTGGTCCCACCAAAGCAGAATGTGGTACAGATGACAGGCTTCCTCCATCTAAGATTTTAGACATATTATTACTGGAGTCAGGTCTAGTAATGATTTCCTCAAAGAAAAGTTATTCAGCGTCTTCTCATACCCGCATTTGCTATCAGTATTAACTGCTTTTTATGGCTCCATCACACAGCTCTTGACCTGTTACTACAACCCACACTATTATGCTAACAGTCTTGGAGGACTAATTATGTCACTGCAACATTGGACATCCCACATGCATCTAAAGATTTTGAAATGTTTATAAACAGTTCCAGGTATGAATGCAAGAATACAGACTCTTATGTGATATCAATGCACATGTAGTTATGATTTGTGAGTTCTGGGTGATACATTTCGTTTCACTCATTAGAATGTTTTTATTGCTATAAGAAGAAAGAAAAATGTAAGATTCAGTGTTTGCTCAGCCATAGCTTCTTTATGGTAATTTTAATGTAAACAATAGTACATTAAAAGAAAATATTTTGGAGGAACTGTATTTATTTCACTGCATGTCACTCCTGTCTGTCTCTAGACTATAAAATCCAACTGCCAAGAACATTATGACAAATGATTGAAACAATGGATGGTACTGTTATTATGGACCTGAGTTATGATACTAATCTTAATATTCCAAAGGTGTTTTGGTGTCTAAAGATGGACCCAGGCATCTGTTGGGATTTGTTAATGACTTGATGACTCGAACCTACGGAGACTTAGGCTCAGAGCCTCAAAAAGCATCTCGGAAATAAAGCATCTAGGTGAGCACAGAGAAATCCCTCATATGAATCTGCATGTGTCTTTAAAATAATACTTCCTTCTCCCCTATAATTTTCATGTTCTAATGAAACAAACAAAATCATTACCTTGCGTATAGCTTACCATTTTTAATTCTGTTTGGAGCCTGTGGATTGAGCTGCAAGTTCCAAGTTTCAGTGGACGATGGAGATTCTGGTGACCAACCTTTATGGCGCTTTTTTGGAGGGCCTGAATTTGTTAATGTGCCTGAATAAGAATAATGTTCCAGAGAAATATCAGAATAAAATTTATTCAGGTTTGTGCATGGTAATTCAGTATGTTTTGACAGACTGAATGTATTCATCAGTATGGTAGTAGAAAAGGTCAAGTCTATGAATATAATAATTTTGTGTGGTTTATTTTACTTTGTTGTGTCCTGCTTAAATTATTGGGAAATTTTTGGTGCAGAGAACTCTTAATTATCTACGTAAACTTCACTCATCTAACACCAATGCTTTCTCTCTACTAAGAATAATACAGTAAGTAATGAGACATAATAAGAATCCTTTACAGTATAAATATTTTGAAGTCAACACGGTGGGCATTTTGCTCCTTTTATTTCTGAACACATGACACAGTGTTACATGGAACTTACTGAAAAATAATATCGCTGAGGGTTTCTTGTCAAAAATTTCCCCATTTACAGGATTTTTGCCACTTCTTGCTGATTCCGTCTTTGGTTTTATGTTTTTCCATATTAACTCCTATCAAACTACTGCTACACCTTCCTCCTACCCATGTATAGCTTCAACATTTTCTTCTGTAAAAACAACTTTCTTACGGTTTTTTCAGGAGCTCCTGATGACTAATTTCTTTAAATTTTTTTCATCATTTTCTTGAGTCTTCTTGTGCACTCCTGCAAACTCCTAGGAAGATGAGCTTCCACTAACATCAAGTATTTCTAATTATTGAGAGTCAACGGTCCTCCTGGAATTGCTCAGAAACTTGCAGGATTGAGCTATTTCTGTTTCTGGACATGACTACACAGAGGTCGTAACACTGCTTAACCCTGTCAAGGTGATATCTCCAGGTGAAAAGTCCCACATAAATTTCGAAACAAAATAAGAATTTTATATAAAAAGGTGTGGGTTTAATTTTGAAAAATTCATTAAAATTAAAGATAAACCCGAGGTCTTCAGATCTAGAAGGAGATTGCTCACTTGCAGACCCTCACACACGGGGGTTTCCAATGACTTTGTCCCTTACCCTTTTACCACGCGAGGGCAGACTTTGGCCATTTGTGCTGCTCATCCTTCCACTTGGTTTCCTGGCATAACGTTGTGACAAAGTCACAAGATACTTAGAGCAACACAAAGGACTTTTTTATTTGACAGTGCTGTGCTCTTTTCTGCAGATATGTTGATATGTGAAATTAATCCTTCTGAAATGAATTAGCAATAATGTGCTGCTGCATGAAAAAAAGAGATTAAGAGCCTGAATGGGCAGAGAAGGTGTATTTGTCTGTGATGCCAGCAGGGAAACTTGGGAAGACTTATCCTAAAACCGAGCTACAGTTTGTTGCTAGCCATAGTGAAAACTAATTTTCTTCCTTAAACAAACCAGTGACACAGTCTGTGACAGAAAACAATTAACAAAAATCATTATAATAATGCTATAGCGAGGGCAGTTTCTTGAATTTGGAGCCAGTTCACAAAGTCTATTTCTCCATCTCAAGGTGACCTGCAACACAGGAATCATCCTATGAGTTATTCCTTATAAATATTTCTTAATTCCCTTCACAAAATCTGTTTGGGAAATTGATGCAAACTGACACATTCTTTAAGAACCTGGATTCAGAATCTGGCCTGTATCTCTATTAAATAAATGAACTGTAAATATAAGGAAAAACATCTAGTTAATATGAACTGTAACAAAACTGTGGCTGAAAACATATAAAGAATTTTTTTTCCCTGGAAATTAACACAGAAAACAGTACTGTAGTCAGAAAAGACTTGGAAGAAATTTGTAATTTCTATTCATTCAGGAAATTACAAACATTATATAATTTGTTCAATGGTTCTATTATACTCATGGAATACAGAGTTTAGGGTTATTAAACAACAAATCCATACAAATACCTAACACCGAAGGTCTTGTCAGAGCAGACAGGTTATTTTTCATCAATTGTTGTTTAGGTGACTCCTTGCCATTATAAACTGCTGAGCTGAATGCTGCTGTTGAAGGGATGTGATCTGTGGCTGCAGCTGGCAAGAAAAAAAACCCAAAGTATTTACATTAAACATTTCTAGGTCGAGAGCCTCAGCTGATATAACAAACCAATCATTTCATCATTTCATTTAATAGAGCCATCGGGATCTGCTCAAGAGTGAATAAAATGCTGAATAAAACAAACTACTTCTGACCTCCTACTCCCAATTAAGTGCCTGGGCAAAATCTGATTCTTCAATTAAATGCGTATGTCAGAAGCTGTAGCTTCTTTGCATGACCCTGGCTCTTACATAAAGTTTACTCAAGAACCAGCCAAAAGAGAGAGGTTGTTTAAAATTTACTAAGCCTCCATCCCAATCTTTCTCTTTCTAAGATTTTTTTAACTATACTGCATTTTAAAAAGCCAAAAAATGGAGGTGTTCTCAAGCCTAATATACTTGTAATTAATGTAGCTTTTTTGTAACATCTGGGGGCGAAAAAAAAAAAGGCAATCTGCTATTATAAAGAGATTGATGATTTGCTCTGGAAGTGCACCAGTATTCCAGATCACGACTATTTAACAGGCTTCTATCTTACACAGAGAACAGAATATAACCACCAACAGATGTGCTTCAGCTCTCCTCTGTAAAAACTCAGGAAAAACCTGTAATAGTCACAAGACACTAAAGAGCTGTTTTCATTATAAAGAAGCTCAGAGAGATCACTCTAGCCTCTATCATTTATCACCTTTCATTTATGTCAAGTTAATGGAAAAGTAAAGGTCTCAGAAAGAATTTTTAATGCGAAGAAAGTTACAGATACCAATTGTTTGGTTTTTAATTTTAAAGTCACTTTTCTCAGCAGAAAAATTCACAAGCTTTTAAACTGATGCCCATATAATATCTGTATTGAATAGGATTCTGGTCATAGCATAAAATAGACTGGATCAGACGAAAAAGCTAAAATTACACTGGATGCTGTAACAGTTGTCATCTGTGACCAGACAAGCGACAGCTGGAAAGACACTTTAGAAATAAGGGCTTTTTAAAACATTTTGGTTTGGTTTAGCTGTGAGCAAGCTGCAGAACACCTGTTTACTATTTGTTAACCTTTTATACATAAACCTGACAGGAGAGAAGGGACAGCAAGAAGCCTTCAAAGTATAATTCTTTCTTTATTTGTAATAGATCTCTAATTCTATTCAACTTGTTTTATTAGGCAGTGTGCCTACTTGTTTGTTTGCCTTTGCTTTCACATGAGTACACCCAAATACACAAGAACAGAGGAGTTAAGTGGAAGTGCAACCCTGGCATGTTTTCCTTCTAAGCAGTACCTGTTTGCTGAGTCCCAGCCGGAGCACTGGGATTTGCAGCTGGGAGCGGCTCACTGGAGGTGCTTCCTGAGAGGCCCGAACTCTCTGGCAGTTGGAACAAGGTGCTTGAGCAGGTACTGGTTGAAGACTGACGGCCTCTGAACTCTTAACAAAAAAAAAAAAAAAAAAAACAAAAAAAAAAAAAAAAAAAAGCTTCTTTATCTTTCTGATAATTTCACACATTAATTCTTAGAGGCTACAGCACTTGAATGAAGGAACCAATGTCTTCAGACAGGCCAGGCTTATATTAGGTCAGACAATGGCTTTTTACAGCTGCTCTAGCAGTCACCTGGCTTTAAAGAGTCTTTCAAATGATCTCATTCAGGCTTTACACAGACGCCAGCCCTCATGATAGCTAAGCTTGGATGATAAAAACCAGAGCTCAAGGAAGACAGCTTCATTATCTTACCTGCCCCTTTCCAGCAGATTACAGATCCTTTGGTCAGAGCTCCCTGTGCATTCCTGACCAGATAATACTTCAAGTGTTTCTGTTTCTTGGGCTGAGTGGTCAGTTTAAGATTAATGTGATTTGAGAATTCTGTAAAGTAGCAGAAACCCTTCTTGCCACAGCCAACACAATTGCCAGAGAAGCCTGATAAAATAAACAATACACATAATCCAATGAGATAGGTGGGTCACTATTAATAACATTCAAACATGACTCTTTCCAGAGGAAAGACTGTATTTATTTATGTTTGAGGTTTTTGGTTTGTTTTTCTTTTCTCACAGAGTGAGATTTCTATTAACGCTTTCCTTAAAAAAGGTATTTTCACTTTGTGCAAAAAGCATATTGCACTTTGGATAACAGACTGTAAAAACATAGCCCCACGTTTAAAAAACAAATAAAATGGGCCATATTTTCCATTTTCTCCTACCAGAAAAAGGTCACAATTCCTATTTATTACCTACCAGTGAAAAGTTTCTGGTTGAAGAGCACTGAGTCAATTGCTTAACCCCAGCCATATTCAGCACCACAGCATGTACATGCTTCATTTCTCTTTCAATTTTCATTGAAATATCATTCAATTTCATTGAATTTCATTTCACCCAATTCAATGAAACATGCAATTAAGTCTCAAGAAATTAAGTATATTTAACCTACTATATTTAAATAGATCTGAACATATTTAAGTATCAAGTGCCTCCTATAGATGCTATTTTAGACAGGAAAAAGTACTAAGCCATTCCTGAGCTATTAATTTAAAATAGCTTTGTCAAATTATGGCTAGACTCTGTCAGCACTTCACAGCAGTTGAAACTATTTATGATTACAGGAACAAAGTGTCTGCAACTCTATAGACACAACAGAGACATAGTCCTTCCCCGTAAAGCTTTTTGTACTCAGGCTTGATGGGGCATTTCCAGGGATACTGCCATTTCCTCTCATTCTGAGATACACAGCTTGTGCCTCAACAAGGGGCTCATGGTGCTGATGTCATTATCATCGTAAATAAAGGGCACTGCTCACACAGCTGCCTTAAGATTCTTCTTTTTTTTGTCCATTCTACAAAGTATTTCCTAAGACATTTTCATCTTCCATCAGACTAATGCAACTGTCTGAAAATACTTATGATCTACAGGGGAATTAAAAGATAATTTTGCCCTTGGAAATTTTCTCTCTGTTCCCTACACATGACCTGAAGTATGATGCTTTCTTTCATTTTAATCATATGTAATGAACATTTTTATGTGTAATAACAGGAATTGAAATGAAAAGAGTATATTCAGTGAATTGAAACATGGCAAAAATAAAGGAAATGTATTTCACATAACGTGGACAATAACATTGAAAAGAAAAAATTGGAATAAAGGATCAATAATATTGTAAATGAAATTAAGATCCACTTAGGAAAATTCTTTCAATCACATATCTCAAACAAATTATACTTAAAAACTAATGGCCAATATTTTTTTCTTTCTGTAAAGTACAAGCACTGAAACATAATGCTTGGTAAACACTTGTTGCTTGGTTTTCAACCTAAACACTTTAGTTAGTTTTCAAAAGGTTCAGAAGAATTTATTAAAAACTAAAGTTGATGTGGATTTTGGTCTGGTATCCATGGGAACAAGGGGCGAACAACCATTGAAAGCTGCCTATTATCTCTCTGATCCTAGTCAGTAGGATGATAAAAGTCATTATGACTCATAAAATCAGGACAAGTCATGACTCTGCAGAATATATCTGCAGACTGTTATATCAGTCAGCACAAAAGCATCTGTCTAACATCACAGAGCCTTGAGTAGCTGCAATAAAAGCAACAACAAAAGGAAACAATTAGAACGGATGTGGCAAAAGCTGTAGAGTTTGCATGCATTTTATGCTGATTAAGCAATCATGAAAAATGCTTTTGCTAGTAAATGAAAACTTCTCATATATTTGGCAGCACACAGAGCATCACAAGAGTAGCACTGCAATTTTTGCCTGGTTGCCACTCACAAGACCACACCTGTTTTCAAATTTCCTCTTTCTTTTTTCCAAATGTACACTTTTTAGGTTTTATCATTTTTCTGGGAGTGTCTGGCAACTTGACAAAGCCAAATGTTGAAGTATTTGTTAAATCCAAGTTGGACAGTGGACATGAAAACTTATCATTTGGACTCCAGATTTTCAGATCACTTTTGTAAATTTACTTTTGTAAATTACATCTGTCCATTTAGCAATAACTTCTACCTGAAGAGACCTTTTGCCCCAATCACCTATTTTTAACTCTGTGGCGTCTACTGGAAAATTAGTTTACACCCTATATAGCATACAGGTGAGGCATAGTAAGGATTAAACAGATCTAAATTGTCCACTTGTTTTGAAAAGCCCTTGGATGACATTTTATAAGTTTATTTTTCAATTTTCCTTTAAGTCAAATTATCATCTTTCACCTCAAGTTGCTCCAGCCTCTCTGAGACCCGGTGCTTTCTTGGAAGCTGCCAACACCCTTTTCCATCCCATTCCCTCTGACTGACACTCTTTGGTGACAGCCATTGCTTCATTAATGCAGTTCGGCCCTGACACCACAGATAGAACACAGCATGCTCATAGTTCCAGCGCAATAAAATGCTCTTCGATCATTTCTCATTGCAGGGGTCTGCCACCCCTGCTCAGAGCACTTTATGTGGCAGATTGAGTAAAACTGAGAACCCAAACATTTCATCATCCTCCTCTGAAGGCCCTGTTCATGCCACGGCCCAAGGCAGCAGCTGATAGAGGGGACAGCTTGTTTCATAAACAAGCTGCATTAAATATTCTTCCATACATTATAGAGAGGACAAAGGTTAGGGGAGTTGGGGCAGCCATAAGGTGACTCAATATATCTATGTCATGGGATTGATTTCACAAGAGAATTAGAAATCAATGCCTGGAGTTTAGGGGCTAAAAGCCTTTCACCTTTAGGTCACTGGTTCATATCCAGCTCAGTTCAGTTGTGACTGAAGGCTGTTCCCCTCTGAAGATTGTTTAATCAGAAGATGTTTGTATCTGTGATTTATCATATGCATTTGCTTGAATTTGCTCACATCACAATGATCAATTGTCCATAATTTAAAAAGCTATTCCACAGCAGGGACCTTGTGCTCTGAAGAAGGACCTTGGACCAAAAGGTTATGAAATCTGACCTACCTTCTCACTGATAAAATGGTTCCTTTGGATCAACAGTGAGCTTGTGGTAGGGATAAAGAGAGTACTTCAGAGTGGAAGGTCATGCACTCAATATTTCATAATCAAATCTCTCATAAACTAGCAGAAAATTTTTTTCTTGTTTCTCTTTTAAATGTGTAACAGGCTTTTAATTAACATTAATATTTTGGTGGAAAGTTGGCAGCTTGCTTAAACAAAGAACGCTTATATTTTCAACTTTTCACCACAAGTATTTCCTCTTTTCAGTTCTACTCACAGGAAAAGGCACACAAACACTGACAATGCCCCATGGCTTTCCCACCTACTCAGTACCACTCCATTTGAAGACTGAAGTCCTAAGTTTAAAAAATGAATAAAATAAATATGGTCAAGTTGGAGAGCTCCATTGTACAGCAACTCAGTACTGTTACAAAAGCCCAACAGATCATTGCATATTTATAAGAAGCAGCCACAGTATTTTATACTACAATGTTTTCATCTTACATACAGCTTGCAATGCAAGCAAACTAATCTTTTCCTCTGTCATTCTGACCTCAGGGACCCACTAGAAAAAAAAAGGATTTCTTGTTCCCCACTAGGAAAGTAGGCAGCTCTTTGGTCTTTTGGAAAATGATGGGTGAATAGCTGCTTTGTTTATCATGAGAGACTCTCCTGAAGAGTGAGGACTAGAAAAAAAAACAAAACAAGAAGAGAAAAAAAACCTCAGGAAAGGTTCGTGTTAGCTGCTTTAATTAGGAAACAATAAATATCTCACTATCACAGATCACTTCCTCCAGCTAAGCATTCCTTTAGGTTGCATAAAACCCAATAAACAGCTTCCTAAAGGCAAAAAGCTGAATCTGTTTTGCAAAGCAGTTAAACCTGTGATCAAACATGATTAACAGAATCATATGAGGAACAAGCCTAGAGACAGAAAACGTTTTGCTTGTCAAAAATATAGTCTTTTCCAGAAACTATTGAGGTTTCCTTCCTATGGAATAATACATCAATTGTAAAAACAAAGAAACCAAACAACCTCCAACAGAAATTACTTTCAAATCACAAGCACATCTGCCTTGATGGTGGGACAACTTAGTAGCATAATCAATAAAATGGCTCATGCCCCAGAGGCATATAAACAGCCCCTAATGGGAACAAGATCATAAGTTAAAACCTGGCCCTGAAACTACTGAGATATTTCCTGCTTTCTTCTGGTCTTTTTGTACAATCCACAGGTATCATCAAAAACACATGCAGCAGACCATAAGAAGTCAGGAAACTATTGGGTGAGTAATGAGTGTCTTCTCTCATCAAATCAAACTGTTTTGAAAAAAATCTACAGTACTGGGTAACAGCTGCCTTACAAAAATACAGTATATTAGAAAAAGCATGAAATTAGGCGAAAAACCAGTGGGGTTGAAGGGTCACAAATGATGTGTCTGTATCACCAGTAAGCCTTACCAAAAGTGTGGGATATACTCTGACTCATGACAGCTAATTTCAATTCAGAATTAATCCAATTCTATTTCCCTCTAAACTTACAAAGGCTTGAAGGGACCACTTTCCATGCTGTTTCAAAAGGCCAACATGTTTGACGGAGCAGTGCCTAAACTCAGAATACCAAAAATAAGGCTTCTATGCTGTCTTGAAAAGCAAGACACTAAATAGTTTCCTTTCTTCATACGACATGTTTTCAATTTAAATCTACCACCAGAGAGAGGACACTGTGCTACATTAATAGATTATTTAAAGTGAAAATGGTTCTCTCTTTTATCCCACAATGTGTCTGAAACCACGAGACTACTCCTGTCTGCTTCTAAGTTTACTTCCCCTGATTCGATTTGCACTGGTGTATGAAAACCTGAATCAAACAATCATTTCTATCTACAGTATGATCTATTGTACAAATAGTATGCTATCCTCATGTTAGTAAGATACATAATTTTTTTCATTAGATAGGGGACCAGGAACATTCTTTTATGTCCAGCATCCAGATGAAGACTTTGGATCTTAAAGTATACAAGTTCTTTTCCATTTAAGCTTGTTGTAGAATACATAAAAGTTATACTACGGAGTTTCTAGAATTCTCTCCAAAAGAATGTGGTTCACTGGGGGTTGAAGTGTATAACAACAGTCAAAAATAAGCATTTAAATGGTTTCAGGAAACTAAAATGTATTAAAAAAGCAAACTGAGGATGCAAGTAGCATAAAACCCTCCCAATTATGTTCCTGTTCTTGTTTAGCATGCAATTAACAAATACACGACTTCCTCTCTGCTAACAGCCTAAGGAGCCTAAGCTGTTAATAGTGCTAGGACTGAATGACTTGAGTGGTACAACATCCCTGTCTTTATCTTTAAAATGACAACACGTGGGTGATTTACACCACTCCTAATTCTTTTACAATCACTGGTCAAATGCACTGTGACCAATACAACTCCACAAGATCACATAGGAAAAGAAATTACTGTACATAGAATCACATTATGCACCTTCACACTCCACTGTCAGCCCAAATGCCTTGAAGAGTTGCTCAAACTGAGATAACAACCGAGTTCATGTCATACCCCATCTTTCACATGTTTGTGAAAGAAACATCTTAAAAGTCTTGGTAAATATTTCCTTTTGCTATTCAAAGCTCAGACTGGTGCACAAATATAAGATGCATCATTTTTTTGGTTAACTATGAAAACAATATGTACGAACCTGAGAGTGTCTGATTGCAAACTGAGTTCCCCCTCCAATCATGCACCGCCTTTCCCAATATAAAAGCTATTCCATTTTAATAACATTAATATTCAGTTAATTAAGTCACATGGCTGCAGATCTTCCCCATTTGGCTTGATTTGGATGATGTTAATGGCAATCAGAAAGACTAATAAAAATAGATAGAAGGACCTATTTTTATGTCGGAAGTTAAACTTTTAAGTAGATTAAATGCAATAAATTGAAGTATCCTCCTAACAATATTTTTCAAACACGCAGTATTAACTGATTCCACATATAGGAAAAATTTCAACTTATAATCACTCATATTTATTTATATTGTGATGATAGCAAAAAGCCATAGGTTAGAATCCAGAACCCAGGCTATTGTTGAAACACAGTGGAGAATATTATCCCTATCTCAAAGAGGTAAACTGAAATGGTCATCTTTTTTTTGTAGTCCAAACTATCATTAAACTGTTTACATGTAAACAAGAGCCTGAAATTTCCACTTGAAAGCCCTACAGTCTGTACACATCTGTATTTGGAAAGCTAAATTAGAGACAGGCAGCAGTTCAACCAGTCCAGTTACCAGATGTGCAGGTCCAGCAACTAGGACATGAACCAGCCAAATAATGACTTCAGCCTTGGACTAATGGACAGAAAGTGATGAAGCATCTCTAATGAAGTGGCTCACTCTGCATTTTTCCAAAGCAAACACAGCCAGCTCTGAGTTGTTATCTTCTTGTGCATCACCTGTGAGCATTACTGTAAATGTGGAATAGAAACAAGATCTGCTGAACTCAAAAAACAATTAGCTATTAATTGAAGCCACAGAAGAATCCACTTACTGCAATCACTTACCTAACAGGGCATTGCGTCCATTATCATCTGGCAGGAATCTTTTATCCACGGCACACACTAACAGGTGATCAGGTAAATTTGGTGACTTTGCACCAACAAGTAAAAATCCCGATGGCACCTCAATATGATCATTGGAAATTGAAACCAGTCTCAAATCTTTACCAGCCTGGCAGAAACCTAGAAAAAAATCAATTCAACTTATTTTAAGTTGACAAGGTGTTTTTGTTTCCTGCTCACAATTGTCTTCATTAAAGGACTTCCTATCTTTTTAATGAAAAACAAAGTCTTACCCTCTAAGATCAAGGGCATACTAAAAGATTATTTTCTCCCCTGCCTTTTGGTCAGCTATAAACAAATTTGAAAATGTACAATGAAGTTTCTCTTGATGGTAGTTTGTAACCTACTTATTTATGAGACTCATCACCAACATCATCCTAACTTAGGTCAGACACTGGAAAATGGAGAAAATAGTTCTCAAAATCTGGTGAACTTCACCAGCTTTTCCCAGGTTTTCAAGTATTTTTACAGCTTCATAGAATGAGGTACACTTTAAGCAGAAAAGAGTCATGATAAAGCAATAAGAATTATCACATTCATTTTAGCAAATTCCATGCCTACAAACTCAACATTTTAAAGGTTGTGCTGCCTAAGAGAACAGAAGTTCTGTCCTTGTACCAGACATTCCAGCACAAATGCTTATCTGACACTGAACAAAGACCCTGTCAAATAGAAGAGCAACTGAGAGCAGTCCAGCTTTATCTGGAAGGTAATGAACACTGACATTTTTAGGATTTCTATATCATATAGATTATCTCATTCTGATAAATTATAGGGGAAATAGCCCAAATCATACCCTTTTCAGTAGGGCAAGTGCTTCTGACAGCATGGTTTGTACTCTTACCATCAGTAGTGCAACATCCTTCTGGGGGAGGCTTCATCTGGTACGAAACAGGAGGACTACTTGATTCTGAGCCTTCCTCCTCCTCCTCTTCTTCTTCTTCGTCCTCATTTTCTGCTCTGCTGCCAGCTGCAAATTATCATAGCATAAATGACTTAGACAACAGAAAATGCTGGCAACAAACCAGTGAGTGGACAGGGTGACCCAGTTACAGAAAGTATTACAGCAAACTGGGTTCTCTCCTCTTGACAATGACTTTACTCTTGCCAACTCTTGATAGTTGTTGTTCCTTAAAGCTCCAACTTCCAGTCATGCTTATGATAAAATGTATATCACCAAGAAAACAAAGATGTTAGTTCCTGTGCAAAAGAAGTTCAAAAGCATGACTCAACTGCACCTGAGAAAGTAAAACACACTAAAGGACAAATAAAAAGAAGTCTCAACTTATTAATTTTAAAAATCACATTATTTTAAGATAAGTGCACAATTTTTAGAGGACTAGTTTCTAATGTTTGAACTCTTGCTGATCAACAGTGTAACTGTATCATTTGTTTACAATATTAACAGCCAATAAAACCCAAAGTCTTTACTTCTTGGCACTTTAGAATGTCCTGGCTACAGTGTCCAAGTACAGAATTTGTTAATTAGGTGTTGACCGTGTCCTTGATTTTGTACAGGACACTGAAAAAACAGTTCCTGCTTGAAACTAGTTTCACTACAGGTGATGCCATGACAAGAACACCTAATTCTCAGCCCGTCTGTCTCCTACCAGAATCCAGAGCTCCAAGTAATGCACTGACACTCCTTTGCAGTGTCAAGGAAAGGCAGATGTTCAAGATGATTCACACCAGCCTGGGCATGGACTGTGCTAGTCCAGGAGGCACTATGGAAGCAGTACTGAATGCTGGAGAGGAATATAGGCTGTAAGGTTCAATTTTTAGAAGGCTTTACGTGTGTTTAGACAGCTTTATTGCTGTATGTTTCACCCCTTCAACTAGAGACTGCCTCTTTCCTTTCATGCAGGATGCAACAGCTCCAGCAAAACATTCTGACCAATGACTCCATCCCCTCTTATGGCTCAGATATACTCATGACAAATGGGACAAATGTGGCAAGCAGAGGAGAGCAATTAACTGGTACATGGGGAAAGCTTCTACAGACAGGACTGAGGAACATTTTACACCAGAGACAGTGCACGAGTACTAAGGGAACCCAGTGGAGTTCGTGTCTTAGGTTTCTAGGTGTCTGTACAGACACACCTTCATCAAACACAACACAAAGAGCTTCCACTGGCAATGTTGGGTGGTGAAGGGCTGCAGGTACTTGAGGATCAGCAGAAAGCTGAATAGCTGCTTGTACTTGGGCAAGTAAAAGACCAGTTAGGCACTGACATTACTCTGCTGATCCAGGTTTTAATCTTGAAACAGAAAAACAATGAAGCAGTGCAGTCATCCTCCAAAGCCCACTGTCAACTGGACATAACTTCTTTGCTTCAATTGACTTTGGATCAGGTACTCAGAATCCTGTAAGATATTATCAAGGATTTCTCTTTTCTTTCC
This sequence comes from Corvus cornix cornix, assembly GCF_000738735.6. Lineage (NCBI taxonomy): Eukaryota > Metazoa > Chordata > Aves > Passeriformes > Corvidae > Corvus > Corvus cornix. The sequence continues at coordinate 101,092,998 of NC_047056.1, read as the reverse complement.
TATGACCCTCCTCAGAATATCCTTTTATTTTATTGACAAATTACTGTACAATCAGCTAGACAAATACTACAGGACAAATGAGAACTAGGGAGGAGAAAGTAAATCTGGAGTTTGAAGATCTTTCTGTTAAGTTCATTAAGATTTAGACCCCAGTCTGGAAGAGGATTTGAAGGGTATATTTACATTTAAACTCTGAACATCAAGCTCCAGTCCTGATGCACACAACTAAGGACCGAACACTAAACACAAGTGTTTTAAGGGCATGGTCTAAAGACAAAAAAGCTGCAATTGAATGAAGGGAAAAGTGAATCTTTTCATCTATGCTATTTAGGTAAAGGGTAAACTATGTGTTATGACATAACCTTGACTAATATATCCGTATGCAATGTAAAAGGGCTGAGTATGTCTTTCCTCTCATTCCTCTTGCTCCCAGACATGAAATTCCTCTCCTCCTTCCTCTTTGTGCCAGCTCTGACACTTACTAACTACAGAAAAAAAGTGACCAATTTCCTTTTTTCTTTTTGCTGGGTTTATGTATTAAATTAGCACAGTGGAAGAGCCAAAAGATGGCAAAACTGATGAAAAGGGAGAAAATGGGAATGTATGGACAGACAAAGTGAACAGAACAGAATATGTTTATTTCCCTTTTGGACAGAGGTAAACTGTGAGGTTTGTTCAACCATAATAGGTGGTTTAAGAAAGAAACAAAAAATGGAAGTGGAGACTAAGAAATATGAGAGCTACAGCATTTTCAATTTGAAAATGAAAAGAGTAGAAGAGAAAGTACTCAAGCATGAGCAGCTGCCACCTGTAAAGGGTTTCATTAGCATTGCACAAGCCCCCAAGGATGTCTCTCTGCTTCAGGTGCCTCCTGGACCTCAGAGCATAGGGATTCATGTAGCCAGAAGTCAAAGATTCAATTTATGACAAGGCTGCAGTACGTAAGAGAAGCTTGAAGACCTCTTCCACCTGAGGATCAGCCTAGGAGGCACTCTATTATAGGTCCCTTCAGAGTTCCCCTTGTCTGAAACTTTCATGAACAAAATGCTCTCTGCCAGGCTGTTACGAGACTTTTAATTACACTTCAATTTTGTTTCCATTAACTACAAGGAACACAGAATCAGCCCCTCAAGGTTTGGAAAGTTATTTGAAAGTGTTGAAAGAAAGAAAGAAACTACAGAAGTGTGAAATCGCACTTTTGTTCCTGAATCGTAGATCTGCTCCTGTGGCATCTTTCCCAAGTGATGTCATAATCAATTTTGTGACATCACAGCTGCAATGGAAAGTTTATAAAATCTTTATGGAATGTTTGATAGAATGTCATGGTTTAGCATAGTGTGGGTTTTTAGTTAAAGAGGGCTCCATCAGCTACAGAAGTGATTCTCTTGCAAAGAGGTGCTTACAGCTTCCTCTATGACCTCACAGAACCAATCAACTGGCTAGTTTGAATATTGGCAACCTTTTAAAGCCACTTAAGAAGCTTCACACGCCTCTGTGATCCCCATTTAAGAACGAACAAAGCCGGGGAAAGCTCTCTTGCTTCCAGCTTTTGGACAGGTAACTGGGAGCCTGCAGCGCGGCCCAGCGGGGCCAGGCCGGGCCCTGCTCAGCATGGCCCGGCCGGGTCAGCTGCGGTGGGGCTTGGCTGAGATCTCAGCCGCTCCTGCTCTCTGGACACCCAGCGCAGCCCCCTCAGTGCGGGCTGGGCCAGCCAGGAGACAGCCACCCCGGAGCCGTGCGGCCCTGTTCCATCCATGGCCCTGCTCCGTGCAGGCAGCCCCGCGGCTCGGCCAGCCCCCCCCAGTGCAGCCGCTGAAATAAAATGCTACACCGAAACAAGCTCCGGCTGCCGCCCGGCAGAAATTAGGGAACCAACAGCAGAAGGCAAAGGTAAGATTAACTCTCTTAGTGCTGTAAGATTCTCCAGAACAGATGAAGCCTGCAGACATCAATCCTCTCCCGAGTGAGAGGAAAGGTGAAGGCACGTGAAGAAAGTACCATAAAGAAACCAAAGTTAGTGAAGAAGGAAGAGCTAAAACCCCGAGAGAGGAGAAAGAGGAGATGCTTCAAGCCTAGAAGCTGAAATTCTGTTGCAATGCTATGGAGGTGAACTATGATATGTCAGAATACCCGTTGTAATTTCATGAAAGCATGGCGGGGGGGGGTAGAGCGTTCAAACTGCAATCATGAGCAAAAGTACCTGTGCTGAAATATGCAAATGTTGAAGTAGCTGTGATTTGATGAGAAGCTTGAACAGAGAGAGATTAAAGTGATGAAGACCCTTGCTCCCAGGGAAGAAGAAGACCTCTATTCCTAGAGATGAAGATGCTCCCAGAGATAGGTGAAGAGAACCTTTGCTTCTGAAAAGCTCATCCTTAAAATGGTACCCCAATAGCTCGAGATTGGACCCTCGAAAGCTGTTGTGGGGAAAGCTGTAAGATGAGGGAAGGAACTTTCACACGTGAGCAGAGAACCAACCCGGGCGGCTGTCTCGCTGTGACATTGAAGCGATGAGAGAACTGTTTCTTGTGGAGATGTCTCCCTAGCATGAGTAAGAGAGACTCCTCTCCCTAAGTGAACTGAAAAAGATTATTATAGAGGTGGTAAACTGTCTGAAAAAATCTCAAGGGTTGTCTTTTTGCGTTGTCAGTGGGAGAAGGGAGAAAGGTGGGGGGAAGAGAAGTGTTCTGAAGGTTTAGTCTGACTTTTTTCCTTTCTTTTAGGTCTGTTAATAAACTTCTTTATATTCTTTTAAGTTTTGTGCCTGCTTTGCTTTCTCCTAATTCTTATCTCACAGAAGGAAAATAAGTAAGTAATGGATATTTCGAACCAAGCCACTACATAGAAGGATCACTTTGTGCAGGGAATAAGCAGCATATATATTTAAACAATTAATGTATATTCATTGTTATGTCCTATATTAGGGAAAAAAAAAAGAGGAAATTACTACTGATGAGCAGATTTTTTTTCAAGAAATATTCACAGCTGCCACTGTGAGGCAATAGCAGAGTTTAATCTGTGAAAAACACTTTTATTTGTTACTACTCCTCGGCCTGCTTTCATGCGCGTGTGTGTGTTACTGTGGACTGCTAACCTTTATGCATTTCTCACTATAACTGTGGCAAAGTATGACAGGAAAAATAGACGTGGACAAAAGACATGAAACTCCACCCTCTTGACAGAAATGACTAAATAATCAAGTTACTAAACATAACCTTACATGACCATGCCAATGTTATGCACGCACCAGTAAACCATGCCCTTAAAACACAAACAAACACGAGACAACAAATAACAGCACACCAAACACCAAACTCCTTCATGAGTTTGCTTATCTGATCCATACAGTTCATTTAAAATATATTACTTCCAAGAAAAAAAAAAAGAGCAAATGAAACTGAGAAAGCAGGCTTCTGTAAACACACATACAAATTCAGTGAGAAATCCTGTGTGTCAAATACCAACTTCTGCAGGGTTTGTGAGAGTACACATCCTAAATTTTTACCTTTGCAACCACAGAACAACTACAAATATTGTGCCTGAAGTAATTATAAACCATCTCAAAAGCTAAGAAATATTTCTGCTGTACTTATGCACTTTGAAAATCAGTCTTAGCATATATGTTTTATAAATCTATTATGCATTTTCTACCATTTACTGCGTGACTTTCAGCAGTATATAATAAATTATAGGATAACAGATTTATGTTCCAAACATCCACTTCTCCACAAATGTAATATAACAATTCCTAGAACTTCAGTTTATGTGTATAGATGAATCTGAGCAAGTGGCTTAATTTTGTCAAAATTAAAGACAATGCGATTTGTATTTTTAATCCAATTCTAATACATATATATTTACAGATCATTAAAAAAATCCAAATAAAAACGTATGATTTAAAATGTGTGTGCTGAGCTGTGGCTGAGCAAACAGCAGAACTGTCTTTGACAGAAATAGAAATTCCATTATTTCCTACCTTCCAGTGATGATAGTTGCTGTTCAGCTTCCAAATACAACTGAGAAAAGATTGGCCTGGGAACTAAGTTGTTTGAACGGAGAGAGGCCTCAATAGAATTATGCAACACTTCTTCAAACCGTGTTGTCTTGAAATGACCAGCATAAGAATTTCCCATCTTCTCAAAAAAAAAAAAAAAAAAAAAAAAAAAAAAAAAAAAAAAAGAAAGAAAGATATTACAATTTAAGCACTCAGAACTCAATCACTGCATGCTGATGTCAGGCTCAACATTTCTCATGAAAGAGAAATGCTTCATTGTCCACAAAGAAAGGCAAAGGAAAAGAACATTGACTGCAGCAGTCACTGAGCAGATCCTGCTGGTAAATTACAGGAAGTTATCTAAAAGTAACAGCTTTCTGTAATTCAGCAGAAAGGCAGCAAGCTTTGGCACCTTCTTGAAAAAGTGATTAGAAATCTGATTGAAGTAATTCCTTGGTTTATATAGCCATTGAGGAGATGCATTTTCAATAGTCATCAATCTATTGTTAAACAGCCTTTCTGTTTTAAATGATTTGAACAGAATAAATGATCTGGGCAATAGCACAGTTTTGTGTCCTTATCTTTGCATCGTCCTTCATGGCTGAACACTGGCTAAAGTAGTTCAATATATCTTTTAGAGGTGTTGTCTCATAAATAATGTAGCATTGCTGTAACCCAGAGATGGTGAAATATAACTTTTAATTTTCACCCTGAACAGTATTTTTCTTTGTAAAACATGGCTTTTTTTTTTTTTTTTTTTTTTTTTTAGTTAGAATGAAACAGTACCCATCCACACACAATGATATTGCATTTATTTATTTATTTATTAGGACTTTAGTTTTAGTGAAACCATGTAATTTATTCATTCTGTCACTGACCAAGCAGTCTATTTCAGCTGAATATTCCATGGACTTAACTGATGCCTACTTTCCACAGGGAACACAATGAACTGGTGTAACCAAAAGCCATGTCAGCTTTCTTTTCTTATTACAAAGTAGCTCTTGCCCTGGGCCCCATGTCCTTTCCCTCCCCAAGTAACTGTGAATAGAAAGCATGAAACGCTTCCTGTTTGTGGCAGTAATTCCTAAACACTGAACAGCCCCTCCTCAGCAATGGCTACTGCTTGGGAAATTAGCCTGTTGGGAAGCATCCTGTAGGAATCAGTAAAGCAAAAGGAAAACCACTGTGAAACCACATACTGCTTGTCATGGAAAAAGGAGTTTGAAAGGAACAACCTACAAATTTGTTGATTTGGATATCTTTTTATGACTTTGTAAAGCATATTTTACATATATAATCATATTTTAGCATATACTTGTTTGTATCGTGTTAATACTGTACAGAGAGTGTAGCTAATACTACATAACATTGCTATAATATATATACACAAAATAATAGAACCATTATGAGAACTATAAAACAATGCAGGCAGTATTTAAGAAAATTTGGACTAAAAGAAGGCACTGCTGACGAAATACTCATGTATATACACAAAATCAAACAGAAGTTGCACTGAATACTACTGATGTACCCATTTGGTAAAGGGTAAATGGGAAGCTGCAAAGCCTCTTAGAGATGTTCAGTGCTAATATGGAAGTCAGGATACATCTTCTCTTCCAACATAGAAAGCAAACTACAGTTCCCACACTGATAGGAATCCTCCGGCTCCTTTTAAGTCCTGCTTCCCCCTACACCAAAGGCAGCTGAAGAGAATGAGGAAAGACTAACATCAGTAGTGTCCTTAACCAGCTTTATCAAAGGTATATGCAGGAAACCCCAGGTCAGCTCTGAAATGAATTATATTAAATGCTGTTTCTACACAAAAGCACTAGAAGATGTTTAGTTTTAATTCTAATCCATCCTTCAACCATTATATGACTTGTCTTTGTTACATTGATGTTTTAGAGTTAATGTGACAAGGACAAATTATTACCAAGATACCTGACAGATGCCTGCTTAATTCTTTTCTCTTTTAAATTCTCTCCCATACTATGAACTCTTATTTTCTCCTGTTAGCTTGCAGGCATCTACAGGCTCAGGTACCCATCTCTATCAGGGGCAGGTAAAATGTGGTGCTATATGACTGATCATGGAAATCTTGAAAGTCCAGACTAAAGACAAATAAAAATGCATGAATATGCTCTCAACATGTTAACATTCAAAGTTACACCTTCAGGAATGGAGAAAGCATTCAGCTATCATCCATTCCATACTCTTTTATATATTGGCTGTTTTATATAAATATAGAACCAAAACTTGAAATATTAAAATAACAGCCAAAAGACTTTTTGTACCTAAAAAATACTCCTGATATAACACAAGGAGAATATCCAAAAGTTTGCCTGCAGTGGCAGAGGGAGGCTGGATTCTATCTGTTCTGAACATGACCATGCAAAGCAGACTCATATACCTGATTTTCAAATTTATTTACTTCTTTCAATGCTTTATTAAAGCAGTGAAAAATATGAAGTTTTTTAATTAATCCAGAGTAAGACAAAGTATTCCAAGACAACTCAAAAGCAGACAAATAGGCACATGGACTGCTTTATGCAATGAAGGCTTAGTTGCTCTACTGATCACTATCTGGATCTGTGATGAATCAGAAAACACTACAATATTTGTTTATAAACTCTTTTCCAGAGACACAGTCAACTATTGTTCTGTACAGTTTATTAGGAAAACAAATAGAGATACCATTACAGGGATTAAACATGCTTGCTCGGGATTCATAGAGCCCACGAGTGGTCAGAAGAGAAACCCTGTATTTAATCCTGAGGATGTCAGAAACACAGCATCTTGTAAATGTGATTTTACAGATAAATAATCAGTTAAGATTATATGATTTGTGCAAGAGGTAGGTGTTTGAAGCCTTTGCAACACAAGCATGTTTGTTTGTCTATTAGGCTGCAAATTTAATTTTGTGAATGGGTTGGTAGAATGAAACAAAAATATGCTTTCTGGATTTGTAAGCTCTCATGTACTAGTGTGATCATACAATCAGACTGTAAACACAATCATAAACCTGGGAACCTATTTTGGAAGATATGATACATATTTTTTACTCACTTTTCATCATCAAACACACACCACTGGAACCAGAAAATGGGCATTAGGTTAGCTTTTTTGCCAGCACCAGTCTCTGCTGTTCAGAGTCCCACTGACTCTCAATTGCAAGAGAAATTACTTCTCCAAAGCAAGCAAGGGACAAACCATTTCCCACTAACTACACAACAGCTGTCATCCACTCTTTTCTTTAGAGCTGCTCAGACTGTGGTACCTGAATTGTCAGTTGCTGATTCCATGGCTTCAGGAAGCAAAAACTGAGTCCTATGTTCACACTTCAATGAACTCAGCATTCCCAGCCCTGATTTATGTTTCTCTTGGATACAACTGGGTGCCACAGGCTGAACTTTCAAATGGTTGTGAAATTCCAAGCCATGCACATAGGCAGTGACCAGATCTACTAAAAAAACCCCATACACTGACACAGAAGGTTGGCCCTCGATCCCATGTACTGATAAATCAAAGGGCACCTCCCTATCACATGGTCAGTTTCCATGGAGAGCATGCAGAGCAAAATACTTGCTCATATAAAGAGGAGAAAACAGGCAAAGATCTGGACCTGGAAGAGCTTCATAAAAGCATGATAAAAAGATAAAAACCACTCTGAGCAACTTGGGAGCCTAAGGAAAAATTGCAGATAAAAATGAAGTGGATCAGGCCAATGTTTTAGAAGCCTATGGATAATGATGGCATAGAGAGATGCTTAGTCGAGGCATCTGAAAATATGACTAAAAGTCAGTGTTAGTCACTGAAGGGAGCATCTTTGAAATTCCAAACAAGGAACTGTCAGCATTTCAGTGGTAAACAGGGACTATGTGATTAAGAAAAACAGGGATCTTTTACAGGGTTTATGTCTGCCATGTATAGAGTCAACTTTAAGTTCAATTGCAGTTGAACTAGCCAGGGTTTAAGAAAACCTGTGATGAACCTGCCCTCCAGTGTTGTGATTCAGATCCCTACCATGAGAGCCATGACAGAAACTGGTCATAGTAAGAGAGGGCGATGGCCAGCAGCAGGAGGACATTCAGTCCCAGCACCCAGATCACAGAGGGAGATCTTGTGCATAGCGGAACAAAGACAGGAACACAGTAGTGACTTTTTAGTTGCAGTGAGGAGCACTAGGGTTTTGTGAAGACTGCAGACGCAGCACAGCAATTCTGGATGAAATTAATCCTACACCTAGGACAGACTGGATATACTAAGGACTTCAGAGCATAGAAAGTAACCCAGGGCTTTTAAGAATTCCCACTGAAATAGACTGATAAAGAAAGTCTGCCCTCAGCAGAAACTGAGGAAACTAAAGAGTATATGTGGGCTGTTTATTGACTTAAAAAAATAATCAAGGTAATTAAGTGGGAAATTAGGAAGATCTGGTTGATCTCTAAGAAATTCAGCCTTAGATACAGGTGGGAATGTTTCATATTAAGTTGCAAGTTTTTTGCATTGCAAAATATAATCAACACTGCTACTTTACTACATTAATCCTTTCATCATTGCTGTACAGCAATGGGTTTTTTCCGGGTTTGAGCAGCCAGCTTTCATATTTTTGAAATAGTTTAACAGAGTAATTTCTATTGTATCATTTCTAAGAGGAGAATAGTTAGATGTTCTCATGCTCTCCAAAAGACTTTGCTATCACTATGACAAAAGGCAGTTTTTTGCTTGCATAGAAAGGATTTGTTTGCAAGGACTATGGATTTAGGTATCTAAAATGCTATCTATTAAAATTTTTCTGTGAGGAGGGAGAAAGCATTTTTTCTTTTTTTTTTTTTTAATTGCAGGTTAACAATTTGTTAACAGAATAGTACCAGAAGAGTTGTGTGATCTTTTTGCCCTTTGAACATAAGTTATATTCATCCAGTAGCACCCAAAATCCATCAATATTTGTAAAGTTCTGTAAAGTCTCTAGTCATTCTTTAAAACTGTATTAAAACCATTAGTCTAAGAAGAAAGAAATCTTAGGGCAGTGACTTGTATGAAAATATAACTGTAAGAAGAAAAATAAATTTGATTCTCTTCAATGGCAGTGACACATCCTGCAAAATCCTCCCCGTTGATTCAGTCCAGCCATGAAATATCACAATTTACTCTTTTATTCCCACTAAGCTATCTGTAATTACAGTGTTTTCTCTAGTTTTGGATTTGGAAGAATAAATTATTTTTAATCTCCTACATTAATGTGTATCATGTGTAAAAGTGATACTGTGTGGTATCTATTTCCCACAGGTTACAAAAAATCTATTCCTACAAGTTATATAAAATTCTTGATTCAGGAGAACTAAAGACACTGTGATATTAAACCCCTGCAAGAGCCAGTATAGTATTATATGTTATGTATTTACTACTAGCCTCAAAATAAGGTTACTCCATCCAAAGTGACCTTTGGGAACAGTCACTGGTTCATCATGACTCCTGGGAACTACTGCTGAGAGTAAGTATAAGCACCAGAGCTATGCCAAGACATTACAACAGAAAATTGATTTCTGGCACACAGAAATTTTTCCTTCAATTGTTTCATTTACTAATACAGCTGTAGCCCATATGGGCAAAGACAAATTAAAAATTATTCTTCCAGAAATCAACCTAGTTGTCCATGTACCATAAAATTATCACTTGTAGAAGTAATTTACAAAGCCTTTTCTCTCGGTACAAAACCACCTAAAGGCATTGGAAAGAGGTGGATTATTGCCAATTTCTGAGAAAAATATTAATTTCTGGGAGTCAAATCTGTTTCTTCACACTATTCTGCCAGAATGACTTGGAGTAAGAGAGGAAAAAAAGGGCTCAGATGTTTATGATATATGATATAAACTGATGTTTATGATATAATACTGGAGCGTGCAAAACATTGCCTCATTTGAGATCATTTCCAGACCAACATTTTACCAAAATGATTTTCACCAAAATCTTCAAGAAGGGTTTGGCTGTCTTCTGTTGTTAGTCTTACCCCAAAAGAGAAATTTTCAAGCTTCAAAAGATGCTGAGAAATGAAATTGCAATCCTCTGCTGAGCTTAACTCTACCATATCAACAAGAATAAAATCAGTAGTCACTTATGATTTGCTGATTGAAATCCACTTCTTTAGGGAAGTAATTTATTCCTCAGCAGTAAAGTTGACAGATGAATGACAAGTCTCTAGTCACTCTGTGTTTCATAAATGACTAAAGTTCGACAGTTCAGTAGACCCCATTTGGCCCATTACACTTTAAATGCAACATAAAACCTTTAAATAAAACCACAGTTAACCTTTGCCAGAAATTCTAGCTCATTCTCTGTTACCAGATCTTAGAACTTCTATATATCTTGTAGACCTATATGAGAACTGTTGTCTAAATACCAGTCCAGATTCAACTTAATGGTTTCCAAAAAATTTGGGAAGTAGCTCATGATGAAACATAGAGACTCTGATTAAGGTTGATGGCAGGTCACAGAGAACTTAATCCTTCCACCTTTACACAGCCAAGAACAATTGTGCTGCTGTTTCCACAAAATGAATATACTGTAAGAAAACTACTTAGATCTCTCTATCACTTCTTTTTATCTTCTGTTTGCTTTTAATTTTTATTTGAGGTCTTCTTTTGATTTTGAAAATCAGGCTGACTGTAAGCAGGGATTTTCTCCTGCATCAACAGTGAGATAATTTCCTCCCCTGACTCATGTTTCCAACACGATGTTGGAAAAAGAGTGCAGATCGGAAGGTGTTGAGCTTTATTTTTTGGTAACTGTAGATTTCAAGTCAAATTCCTTATATTAATCACTGAAATCAGTTCTCTCACTCACTGCAGAAGTAAATAACTGGGAAATGTCTTTATTCTAAGGAGATTGCTGCAGAGATTAATATGGACACTTTTGCAATGAAATTCAATATAGGAAAATTCCCCCACCTACTGAAAAATCAAGCCCATTTCTTAACTGATAAATATAAAAAGGGATGAAAACAAACTTAAACAAATCAATGTTAAACCACCTCAATAAAAACACTGTTAAAACGCTTTTGCTTTCTTTTTTTCTCAAGCAGAAAATAAATCAAAATTTTTAATGGATCATTCTTATTATGGATTTATTTCACATCCATTTTGGCCACATTAAAGACAATTTCATCTAAAAACAAGTGTTTTCTTATTTTTTGCTGAAATTTTTCAACTGCAAAATCAATAAGCAACACTTCTGAGTGTTCATTTTTCCAATTAAAATGCTACAATTCATGCATAGAACAATAGCAAAAATAGCAAATGAATATTTTCTACATAAAAAGCAAAAATAATTTCCCGATATGTCTGCAAAGAAAAAAAAAAATTAAACTTCTCATACAAATTCAACTTCACATTGAACCAAAAAAAAAGAAAAAAGCTTGATGAAATCCAGAGCAATCTAAGTTGTCATAAACACATTAAAATATATAGCTATGCTGAGAGATCTGGACTAAGGCATGTTGGCAACTTAGTGAGAAGGAATCTAAGCTGTGACAGCCTACACTGTAGTTTTCTGGGGAAACAGAAAACTCCTATTGCAATCAGATTCATTTAATTAATTATGGATGAAAGATTGTTTTGGTTTTAAGACACAGTTTGGTCTTCCTTTATGACTACAGAAAATATAAGCTTCTTTCACCCTTGTAACTTGTATGCCTACTCTCAAACAGGAGCTGAATTTTTCTGAGACATTTAAAGCACTGTTTTGTGTTAAAATGACACTATATTTTAATTTATTATAATATAGAAAAAAAAAGCCAAAGTTCAAATGGCTCAGAGCAGAAAATCTTTTGTTAAAAGCCATATATTGGATTACTATTCAAGTTTTAAAAAATCATAATCATAAGCACTGTTGGGACTGATGCCTGATAAAAATCTGTATCTGCAAAAAAAAATTCAGAAGAAATCTTTACTTAAGACTTTTTCAAGGTGACTTAGAATCTATTATTAACCTATTTTAATTTTCACTGGAAATCTATTTTAGACATAATGATGACATTGATTTTCATTTATTTGCTTTTTGTTTTAGCATGAACCTTCCTTTCAACCACTTGTCATTCCTTAATATCCAGACAACTGGGCCAAGGAGCCACTTGATAAAAATAAATGTGAGCTGGGTGATAGTCCAGTGTTGCACTAATAGTGCAGACTGAGCCTAATATATGATATGTCAATAAATACATTAGACAATGGCACTTCAACCTGTAAATGCTTTCACATTCCTCTCCACAGGAAACAATGTACTCTGATGCAGATTTCCTTGATTTTCCTGCAGGATCTCATAAACTTTGCAGGTTTTACTGAAGAGAAAATCCCTTATCAGCAGCTTCCAGCATAGAGCAGCTGATATGCTTTACTATTTCTCCAGCACAGAACCCTGACCCTATGGCTGGTGAGGCAGCACTGCCTTGGCTCCCATTTGGCTTTTGTGTGTCGCTTTGATCAGCTCCTGGCTTTGGATGAAAGCAATTCTTTCAGTGGCCACCTTCAAACTCTCTTAAAAAAAAAAAAGAATTGCATACATAAAACCAATTGAACTTGTTAAGGGGCAGGAAAAAGCCAAGTAGAGGGAGGAGAAAGGGAGGGAAGGAGGTGCCACAAATCAGGGCTAGGAAGCAATGATCAAAGTGGTGACTGGAAAACTAGTAAAAAATATCCCCAAGTTGTACATGTCTGGGGCATTCCCATAAGTACAAAGACTCTCTCACTATTACCTACGAAGGAGACACAACTCTCTTTCCAAGAATTGTCTCAGACATCTCCTCTGTACCTTTGCGTACAGCCACTCAAGATGTCAGAATAAAGCAGTAGGGAGCAGATTGGCACGTTGGGAGAGAAATGATCTTGAAATGCATGTTTGCTAAAGAAAGTTCTAAGAAATCAGAACTTGGGGCACAGTACTCTTTCTTCTGGGGACCCATGCTAGAGAGTGTTTCCAAGAATCTTTTCTGAATCCAAAAGGAGTATACAAAGAGTAATGCTGTACTGATGGTACAGGTTAGCTTTTAGAGCCATCCTCAGAACCAGACTTCTGTTTTTTTACACCAAATCTCCAGACTCATTCCTACCCCTACCCCTCCAGGCTCACCCCTGGAAGCAGTGCAGCAGAGGTCTGTGGGGCAGACACATGCACACACAGAGACCAGGATATACAGCTTAAACACACTTTGGAGCGGTCTGTCAAGGCAGCAGAGGCAGAGCCAGTGCCTGTGGCAGTTCTCCAAGGATACACACAGAGTGCATAGGTTCAGAGGCTTCGCCTCATTCACAGCAAACGGCCTCACTGCTTGAAAGACAGCTTCACTGATTTCTACTAGCAGAGCACACTCCACTGTTACCTGGGTCATATTTTCCATCTAATGAACAAAGAGTGGACACAAATACAATGGGAGAAGTCTAAAATGTCCCTCACCATCTGTGGATAGCAAATACAGCTGTAGATGAGTGTATCACATTACAAAATAGATCTGAACCTCAGGGTTTACTCAATCAGGTGATCAACTGCACATGTATTATATGTTGAAAATACATTAAATAAGAAACATTCACAAACACAAATATGCCATCCAAAGCATTAATCAAATATCTATTTAATTCATTTAAGAAACTGAACTTAGCAGTTTTAGATCTGAATTGTCTATTTTGAGAGTTTAAAAATTCAACTTGTCTGAATTTTTAGTATTTCGAATTTTTCCTAAGAGGAGATCACTTGACCCAAGGGCAGAAAACAAGAGACAGAAAATGCAGACAAATTAATATATTTAAAACATGAATATTAGCTGTAAAATGTCTCACAAATATTAGACTTGAACAGGAACGAATATAAGACAGTGTATGTTATGATATATTAATATTTTTTATTAAACATAAACAGTATTTTTCAGCATGGAAATATGCAATAAAAAATATACTGTACCGTACTGAAAGCATGCGCTCCTCAGTGACTTCCAGTAAACGACTCCTGAAGTTTCATATCCTGATTGCAGTGCTGAATACCTCACACCTGTGGTAACTGCCAGTGATTATGTCTTTGTGGAGGTTTCTTTTTGTTTCATTTAGAAGAGTCTGCTGCTTGGCAAATTGGTGAGCACACTTAAGGCTCCTGAGTCAGCACTGTGCGCAACTGAACAACTCAGTCGGGTCACCATGACATGAACGCTTTCCTGTCACAGTAAAGCACAAGAAGGTTTCAAAGCTATTTATTCTGCAGCTATGGCAAAAACAATGAGACCACAATATACCCTGGCAAGCTGTTTTCTAATTTGTGTGCTGGCTATAGTAAATGATAAATGGTCTGACTTTATGTCTTATTAATACAAAAGTGCGATGCTGGGTCATGATGCTCCCAGCCAGGCACACAAGAATCTATCAGTCTGAAACATTATTAAGATCAACAGTTTTGTTGGAGGTTTTTGCAAGGACTGAAAGGGTTTGGTTTTTTTAAGAAACAAGGGTGATATCAAAATCACTAAAGAAAGCATAAAGTGTGTACTGTGAGTACTTTGTTTTGCTAACAGAATAAAAGATTAACAGGAGAACAAAATCAGGTATGTAGCAATATTATTTTTGTGTTGGTACTATGCCTGTATCTTCTGAACAAAAGGATAGGAAACCAAAACAATATATGAGAGAACATGTTCAATATAACACTGTGATATACCAAGAAGCAGCTGTTACATCATATTTAAACTTCAGAAGATAAAAGTAATAATTCTGATAATTGAATTTTCTTTTTCTTGTGTCTCCAAGTCATGCAACGTTCAGATATGTGCTTGATTTTAAACTCAGTTAAATACTACTGAAATGAGTAGAATCAAGCACTTGTCTAGGCTCCCAGTTGAACTAAGGTTCTGTATAACCCTTATATGCAGCATTATAAAGTTTATATGCAGCGTATTTTTGGTACAGCTTGTGAAACTTCATTTTCACCCTTCACTCCCAGGATATGGTTTCATGACTGGCTCAAGCTACTCTAAACTCAGGTTACTGCTGAAAAAGCAACATCTCTCACTCTTGATCATATATTCCCCTTCTGTTGTTCAGTGGCATTGATGTCAGCTGATACAACTGAAGACTAGCAGTTTTTGTAGGGTCATGTTTTGCTAGATCAGATCCCTCATCTAGCTATGCATAAAGTATATGTCCATTAATATATAAAAAAGAAAAGTACCAGTACATGGCTAGGGAGGGTGGTGAGAGCAGTCTCTTTTTCTACAAAAATGCTTTAAATAACACTTTTAAATTTTAAAGATACACCTTCTGATTCTTCTGTAACGTAAGAGGGAAAACTCTGAATTTTAAAGCCTGTTGGAGAATTGTTGGGAACTTCTGTGATTTAGTGCTTTCACTGAAAACAATTTTCATATTAATTGAAAGTTTTCATTGTTTATTTGGTAATTTTTTTAAATGTATGTTCTCTATATATACTCAACATGCTTTAATTTTTGATTGGTCCTGAACTGGTCAGGCAGTTGTACTGGATGATCACTGTGGGTCTCTTTCAACTGACAGGCTCTACTTTAGTCTAGTCAATTTTATTCTTAGATTTTAGATTAAAGTACTCTATTAAAGAATGTGAAAAAGACACTGTACAGAAAGTAGTAAATAATGATTTAGGAGACTGGTGTCTTTTTCTCTTACTATGGAAGTGAACCAGAAGCTTTATAAATGTTCTATACTTAACACCAAATACAGGGGACCTCAGCCATGCATTTTCAAGTAGGGTACAAAATCATTCAGCTAGGAAAAGCAGGAATGACTGTTTGGTTTCCTGTCAGCACTGTACAGCCCTCACAACACTGTACAACATATTAACCTGACCAGACTGGCACTTGAAAGATCATACTGACAGCCAAAGTTGAGAGAAACCCAAAAGGAAAACAAACACTGCAAGAAATAAATATGCACATGTGTGAGAGGTGATTTTTGAAAGAGTCACTTTTAATAATTTACCAGGTCAACAAAAACACCAGCCAGGAAATTTATGTTTTAAAGAAATATAACTTGACTGATGCCAGCCAAACATATTTGCCCCATAAGTGTAGTGCATTCATGAACAAAATTTCTCTAGGATGCACTGCCCAGGATGTTTTCTAGAACAAAGTCTAGGATGCTGCAGTGTCTGTCTCTGACTTTGCTTTATGGCTAGAAACACCACATCAGTGTTAAAGAATATTAGCATAGGGTAGATGTTAAAGAAGGATATGTTAACCTGATATTCAGTAATGGAATGCAGAAAGTAAAAGAAGCCTGCCTGCTTTGGATATAAGCATGGAGCAGAAGTTCCAGAGGAGGAGAAAGGGCAAGACAGCACAAAGGGCCCTATTGTGTTTGATTAGTAGCCAGAGCAGGAATTCCAGGAATGGGGAATGAGCATAGAGTTTGTGTATAAGAGGTCTTGTATACAGAAGCAGTGAGAGTTGGTCATTATGCAGCTGGTGATACATCATCGACCAGAAAAGAGGGGCTCTGCCTGCTGAAATGAGCTGCTGAATCTGTGTGAAATGAGTCAGTAATGTAAGTGATGAATTGACAGAACAACTGTATGGGGAAAGCTGATCATGTAATTATCCCAGCAAAAGGTATGTAAAATACATACATTGTACCCTAGGCATTGAAGAAGAGTATCTTATTTTGTATTTCACAGATTGTGTACACTGGAATAAAAGTGAAACATGGCATATAACTTGAGGTTATAACCTCAGGGTTACAAGATTTTCAAAAGTCTAAAGCACAGGTTCAAATACCAGCACAAAAATCATAAATGGCATAATAAAAAAAATTTACCAGTACATGCATTTATAAGGCAGAATGAGGAAAGAGTTGGTCCCCTGTGCAATCAGAAAGGAAAATTAAGATATGAATGTAAAGTGTAATGCTTTTTTTTCCCAAGAAGATGAGAGAAGGTTATTTGTGATCAAATGACTGATTTGTCCAGCAGCTTTAGCAGGTAGAAGTGGAGACTGTTACTTGAAAACACCCCAAGAACTCAGTATTTGAAGCATTCTATATGCAGACTGCGTATGAAAGAACTAAAACCGGGTCCTGCCACTCAGAATGACTGGTTTAATTGCAAGACAACTATTTTTCTTCTCAAAATGTTTTTAAAATGGTTGTTGGCATACCTGCCTTTTGTGTTTATATAGAAATAATACTGAAATGTGTATAAAATCTTCCATAAAATATCATCTATATAAGCTAAAAATATATACCACACTGGTATGGAGGGTACTTATGTGGAGCCCAGATTGTCTCCTCCATGAGAAACACGCTCTGTCTTGTACTATGAACACGTACGAAAGGAGACATTTAAGATCATCTAGAAACACAGACTGCAATTAAGCTGCCTAACCACAGGTATTGTCTAACTTTGAGATGTTCTGGGTCATCCTGTCTGGATTCTGACTGCTGCTCCAAAGAAGCAGAGTTCTGAGGAAAGGCCTCTGTCATATGTGCCAGTCCTTTATGGACACCTCAGGTAAATCAATGAACTGAGTAAACCATGAAACCAGGCACCTGTATTTAGGCAACTGAATTAAACTCCAGGTATCAACTGTTTCACTAGGCAGAAATTTCCATTATAATCGATAAAACCAAGGGATCTGAGAGAGATCTGAGACATGATTCAGCTGACCAGCTGCCAGTGTTTATTTAGCTCAACATGAGCTGACTCCCTCCTCTGGCTCCATTGACCACACTTGGCTTCACTGACCACAAGGAGCTGCAGCTGTAGCTGCATGAGGACGTCTGTATTTAGGAGTCTTGGGGCTCAATTCAGTTGTGTAGACAGAGATGTTTAGTGGTCTTTGATATGCTCCAGGGTATCTGAGGCAGTGACACAGGTACCACAAACACCTCTAGGAGATCATGCCAGGCAGAATACCTGAGGACATCTCAAATGGCAAAAGAAGCACATAAACAAGACACAGAAACACATCCTCCATCTGAAACTAAATTTGACTCTCAAAGTCAAAAACTGGCATGTCAAGTGACTCTACATTGTCAAGTGACTCGGCTTCCAGTTTGCTTCTAGCTGCCCATCACCTAACTACCTACACTGCATACACATTAGTTTACATCCAGGCACTGTGCACTCAGCTTTAGTTCTGCAAGAGTTGAATAAAGCCCTCCTTTCTCTAGAGACTGAAAAATTAAAATAAACAGGGTCATGCTGACCTCAAGACAAGCAACAGACTTAATTACTGCAACAGACAACAATGAATTATACCTAAGCAAACCTCCCATTCTTTTTCAATAGAATGCACTACTAATCAGACACATTGTTTTACAACTGGCACAACCTCCACCAGAAAAATCCTTCCTTTCTTCAGGGCACAACAGGAATATTTCAGAATGTCACATCTGTTTCTTCATCGCTCTTAACAGTCACAAACTCTTGCTGATTTTGTGTCTTACCCACATTTAATTTTTATTCACACACTGCACAAAAGCATCCACCACATATTCAGTCATGCTGTACCTGTGTAAAAATCTTAAATGCATGTTCACAGACCATTTTTTAAAAACTTAAAAGCCACAGCCTGACTGATACTTCTGTAGCTATTAAAGACTCCAGCTGTTCAAAACACTTCCTTAAGAGTGTTCCTGCATCTCTAGTAATTGTCGTATGGGCAAAAAAGCCTCTGAACCTCCAGGCTGAGTAACATCCCTTTGAGTGCTTAGAAAAACAGCTCTTAAGAACTCTCAACTTTCTGCGTTCCCTTTGTGAAAGAGCTCGTATGCCAAGCCATGTGATGGAGGATGCTGTACAGTACATTGGGTCAGGAGACAAGATGTGGCACCATCTTATACCCAGGGAACAGGGGTATACATCACATTCTGCTGCGAATGTGAACTGAAACTAACTGAACAAATCCTGTGCTCAGTGTGTGTGATTTGATATGCCTGTGTTAACCACTGCCTATCTCCAGCTACTGAGACAGCGAGGATGCTATTCCACTGCAAACTGTTACTCATACCATTCCCACTCATTCCATGTTTTGCACCTATTTCCCAATTTGCCATTTAGGTATATTTCCAAGCCCCACATATTCTTTGGAAGGAGTCATGTCTATGTGTAGCCATGGATGGCTTTTTTCATATTCAATGCATCAAGAGAGGAACACATATCCCTGTTTGCAAGCCAAACAAATATAACACAGTACAATTACACACACAGCTGTTGTACTACAGCACACCTTTCTATTCAAAAATCTTACTCTAATTACTATGAATCATTAGAGTTTTAATCTCTTTAGTTCACCTTGAATTTAGATATATTTTTCTTAAGAATTCTATCATCTGGTGACTTATAATACTAAAGAGCTTAGTGCTGTATATTGGATGTATTAATTGAGAATGCTCACAACAGTATAGTTTTCAATCTCACTTAAAAAGTGTATCACCTTACTTTTGAGAGCCACCACAATCTCCAGCTTCTCTTCTTTCAGATCAGGAATTATACATCACAATTCCTGAACACTTCAGTGATTATTTAATATCACCTTCAGAGAAACACAGGGAAGTAAGTGTATCTTCTTCCTCCATTTTACTGACTTACATTCAGATTTACAGTCTGATGTGAAATTAGCATAGCTTCTGTGAGCATCTGAATCTCTAATTATAAATGAAATCCATGCCAGGTAATGTTATCTAAATACTTTTAAGAGTCTGAGTTCAAAAATTTCAATCGATGTTGAACTGTGGAAAAGCCCAGATCTGAATGCATCTTGTTTAATATTTACTATTTAGTTTAAATGTTCGAAGATTTATGGAGTTTAGAGAAATTAAAATTAATCTTTCTACTTCTGTAATTCTAGTTGGAAAGCCTAACTCTATGGCCACATAAAAACAATCTTCAAAGTAAGTTTTCTGATAAAAAGTAGATTTTTTTTCTTTATTTCAGTAAATAGTGCTAGAAATTCCCTGTCACTTTTGAATAATTATAAGCTGTAGATGAGGAAAAATAAAGCATAAAGTTTTCACATCTCCTGTTGTCTTCCTCTGCTGCTCCTTAACTGATCTGCAATAAGAGTAGAGACCAAAATCAACATGAACCAGACATTTGTCCTTGCAGCCCAAAAAGCCAACTGTGTCCTGGGCTGCATCCAAAGCTCTATGGGCAGCAGGTGAGGGAGGGGATTCTGCCCCTCTGCTCTGCTCTGGTGAGACCCCACCTGCAGTGCTGCATTAGCTCTGGGGTCCCCAGCACAGGAAGGACACTGTTGGAGCGAGTCCAGAGGAGGCCACAAAGATGCTCAGAGGGATGGAACTCTCCTGCTATGGAGACAGGCTGGGAGAGTTTGGGTTCTTCAACCCAGGAGAAGAGAAGGCTCTGGGGAAACCCTAGAACACCTTCCAGTGCCTAAAGGGGCATTACAAGAAAGCTGGAAGAGGGACTTATACATACAGTTTTTTCTAACCAAAAAAAAAAAAAAAAAAAAAAAAAAAAAAAAAAAAGAAAAAATCAAAACATGTCTAGTATTTGCAAATAGAATAAATAGTATTGAAGACAGGGAATTCAGCTGCCTCTGTTTTTCCATTACATAAAAACAACAGGCAGTTATTTGAAGGAGCTATAGACACTATTTTGCAAACTTTGGATCCTTTTTCTCATTCTGTTCTTGAGAATCAATTCATCATTACGCTAAGTTTTATTATACCTAATTCAAAACAGCACAGGCGTTTAAACAAGTTTAGTCTATCAACTCACCCCAGGCAAAAAATACAAAGGGATGAATCCTTCATCATTTTCTCATATATTAACATAATTGCGCTTAAAATACTTTCATTATGCTACCACCGTATTAAATTTAGTGCAGTTTCCAAGGTCTCAAATCTTCACTTTAAAGAGAATACTGAGTGTCAAATTGCAAAGGCAAAGGTCCTACAAAATCTACTTTAGTTTAGCATTCTGAACAACCAAAATGTGGTGCTGCAATAGCATAGTGACTAAATATGCTGCTGCTGAGCTTTGAAAAAAATAGTAAAAATTTTTTAAAATAAAGTATTTATTATAAAATTACATAATTAAGTACAATGTTTGCTCTTTTATCCTCAGTATTTATCAAAAAGCCATTCTGGACCCAAGTCTGCCAGAATAATAATAAATTCATCAACAAAATTAGGACTCAATTTGACAGATGTGTGATTTCTGATGTTATGCTGAAAGCAATGTTAAAATCTTTACCATTTTTGACACCTCATACTACAGAAAAGAAGCTGGAGGGAAACACTGTCATTATGACATTTTGACCTAGTTTGGCATTTTGTCTTGTTCTTTTTTGAAATCATGATTGCATGTTCTGCAGCACATACACAAGTAGTATTAGTAGGAAAGGCAATCCAGAGCAATGGAGCTATTGAAAAAAGCAGTACAAATTGCACATAGTATTATTTCAGTTGGTTGCTGGTGTCCCACGCTTTTCAAACGCGCTGGGCATTGCTCTCGCATTTGAGTATTACCCATTGTACAATGTCCCTGCAGCAGAGAACAGTCTCTCATGATCGAGAGAGACTTAAAGAACAGAGCTCATGCGACTGGATGAAAGAATGGAACAGCACTCTAAACAGCCAGCAGGAACAGTACAGAATGGTGTGTCTGAAACACCACAGCCGGACAGATTGCACCAATTGGCAAGTTAGGAGCAAGCTTTTATGTAACAGCAAATTTCTTCCCTTTAACAGGTGGCTCGTACACAACTGCCAGCATCTATTTTCCCCTGTAATTATGCATCCAGTATAGTTTACATACACATGTCATTTGTCCAATAGCAGTAATAATTTCATATCAAAGACAGTCTTTTTTCTAGACATTTGATAAAGGCTCTTTCAGAAAAATATCGCAACTTATGAAGCATTACCTCTATGACAGAATAGGGGATGAACTATAAATGAAGAATGCTCGAGGATTTATCCTATGCAAGGAAACGTGAAAAATTACTGAGTAATAATCATTACTGTTGCTTGTCTGCAAGCTGCCTTAGACTCAGGAACATCATCTCTGCCTAAA
Source organism: Corvus cornix cornix (assembly GCF_000738735.6). Taxonomy (NCBI): domain Eukaryota; kingdom Metazoa; phylum Chordata; class Aves; order Passeriformes; family Corvidae; genus Corvus; species Corvus cornix. The sequence goes on along the minus strand of NC_047056.1, from coordinate 101,070,959 downwards.
GAAAAGTATGAATCAAGACCATAGGAGGGCCCAGATCACTTTCAGGTAGAAATATTACCCTTCTTCATTGTCTCCTGTGCCAAAAACTCTGAAGAAGAAAAGGCAGGAATAATTGGTTCACAGAAAATAACCCTACCTCTTCTAGAATTCTGTTATCTAATTCGCTCTTTCTAACATTCTGACTGATGACTTCTTTCAGTGCTTGACATTATGGACTTAGAAATTGTACATTATTATCTTGGCATTCAATTACTAGTCTATAAACTACATGAACAGCATCTTCCCATTAAGGTGATATCCTTTACCAAAGCAGAGCTTTATAGAACTTTCTCTGATTGAATAGGTTTTTACTTTATAAGCAGTTTTGAAGCTTTGCTTCCTTCAGATAAATTTTATGTATCACTTAATTATTTTTTTTCACACGACAGTGTCCCAGTATGCTATTAAGAAGTCCTTTTTAAGCAACAGCTATATTCCAGTGATGGATAAAAATAAATCAGGTGGGCAGGTACTACCTGTGCATACATACCTACTAATACCTACACACACACACAGAGTCTTATGTGTTCTTAGGCTGAGGCTCAGTTATCAATGCATAATAAAACTTGCTTATTTATAGTTTTCTTCATCAATTGACATTCATCACTCTACTTGCATGACCTCCCAAGAATTTTGCATAAAAGGCAAAGACAAAATATGTCCCTTACGCAGTAATATAACTTCTAGTTATTGCTATTCGTCACTTCTCTGTATGTCACATTCAACAGTCCTTAGTGATAGACTCCAGAGAAATGAGTTTATTGGAAGGCACATGCAGATGAAGCCCCTGCCATTAGCACTACTCCACAAGGCAGGGACTCTCACTCAAGTGAGGTTGCAGCTTCTCAGGAACCCCACCTATTTATCAGCTACATATAAACTGGGAATGTTGCTCCTTTGCCATGTCTATATTGCTAAATAAAACCAGGCCACTGGTGGCTCTGTGGCACAATCATGCCCACTCCCTTGAATACATGTAGTGCCCTATGGCTTTGTGAGCATATGAAGTGTGGTTTGAGTCAGAATTTTGATCAGTGACAGGGCTGTATTGCAAGTCATCATAGTGATGCTTTCACAGCACGGAACTGAACGGCTGTGGAAAGCTTTAGTGGGGAAAAGCTGCTGGGACAGTATGTGAGGTCCGTGTGCTCTGGGAACAGTCTCTGGTGCATGCCATTCCCAGCCCAAGCACTGCCTGGAAGACTTAATGACTGCCACAGGCCAAAACTGTACCAGGAATCACTCTGGCTGGAAGTTCCAACTCAGGCTCACCACAAACTGCCTTACTTAGCTTTTGAGGTTCTGCCTTCAAATTCATGTGCACCCTGGTCAGAGTTTTCCCTTCTTTGCCCTACTTTCTCTGATCTCTTTTTTACTCACTGTCTTTTTAAAACTTGTTGCTCTCAATGCCCTCCCCAAAAGTGATACACATACTCCACTTCCACCTACCTCCCCTTTCCAAGAACTGGAATATTCAACAATGAAACAACTAATACTGACACTTGGAAACCACTAGGCTTTAAAATTATCATTGTTTAAAAGATTAAGAGGTTGCATTTTGAGACTGTTGCAAACCTGTAGATACTATAATGGTATTGCAGCTGAACATATACCCATGTAATAAGACACATCATTTTCTTTACCTTTAAACTTCATAGATTAAGTAAATACAGGAGCAAGTTGAATATCTGATTCATTATAATACTAAAGCTTCTACATCAACTCCTGATTTTCTGTGGGTAGATTGTCCAAACTATGATTTAAGCCTTGCGTTTCCTCCCTGCCTTTGGTTACATACAACACTATTGACACTGCTCATGCCACTCAGCAACAAATTTCTTTAGGCTATTCCCATTCTCTTCACAAAGAGGTTCACATTTTTTATGTGTATCCTTATCTGTTTGTATTTTTTAAATTGTTTTTACTTCCTCTCTCTTACTCTGTCCCATCTGTGTGCAGTATCAATGAGCACTGACTGTACAATGCTTGCTCTTCATTTTCTGAGGCAGGTCAGACTAGACATGAGATTCAGCACATGATAAAGAGAAGAGCTAAATAGTTACAAGCCTTAATTTAATATATAGAAATTAGAGGTAGGAACCTCATTTTGTAGGGGAGCAGATACATTTTGTTGCAGCATCATATGAACTTAGGCTGCAGCTTCTCTGCACATGAAACCTGTGTTACCCAGCAGCATTTCCTTTTCACTTTTTTCCGTATTACTCAAATTCCTGTGTGGTCTCCCATGGTATGTAACAGGTTTCCCATGTAATTCTTTCTGATAAATTTGTGACAGAATCTAAAGATATTGGTAATCAATACATCTCTAGATATCCATGATCAAAACTCTTTTCTGAAAGACTATTAGATCAAAAACTGGCTAAACACCATAGGAGAACACTTCTTCAGAAATTACTGTTAAATTCGTATTTAACTATTTAATCTAATTGTACCATATAAATACATATATATTTTTTTTTTTTAAAGCCAGAAGAGAAGCAATAGTAACAGCAAGCCATTTCTTCATTTCAGTTCTGTTGCATGATAATTCCAGTGGCTACCTTGCTTCTTTTATGAGGAAGAACATTGAATCGTGGAATCACTGAATGTTTTGGGTTGGAAGCAACCCTTAAAGGTCATCTAGTCCAACCTCCTGAGCAGGGACATCTTCAACTTGACCATGTCACTTACAGTACCATCCAACCTGACCTTGAATGTTTCCAGGGACAGGCACCTACCATCTCTCTGGGCAACTTATGACAGTGTTTCACCACTTCCATCAAAAAAACCCCTTCCTTATATCTAATCTTAATCTAACCTCTTTTTTTAAAAAACCATTACCCCTTATCCTATCACAACAGACCCTGCTAAAGTCTCATGCGTTGAACATTCCATCCATCAAATCCATATCTCTCCAATTAATAGAGAAGGATGTTCTTCACTCATTGAAAATATTCTCTTCTGAAAAGTTAGGGACAGGGAAGTTTGCAAAATCAGGATGCAGCTATGACAAGAAAAAACACAGATGTAGTAAGAAAAAGATTAAAATGCTATAGGAGGTGCAATACTTTGTTTTCCATGTTTTTTCCAGAAGTAGCATTATATGGTCTATTATAAAATATATTAACTATGGAGTGCATAGTATCAGTGTTCAAGATCCATACTCTGAAAGTGAAAAGCATTTGGACTCTCAGAGTAGCAAGGAAAATGAATATGACCATGAAGCCTCTCTGCGGTCACTCAAGCACGCAAGCAAACCTGTAGCTCTTCATCTTCTTTACTAGATGTGGGCATAGGAAGGTAGTAATGATGAATCATCTAGCAGCCCCAGTTTTCAAGTGCAATATCCATCCAAACAAATAACAATTATCCCAGCACATCTGTTACTTGTTATAAACTTTCGTGTAGCAAGTGATATTACTATCCATGTTCTCCCAGTTAAACTTAACTCATAGATTTATATCAAAGTTTTCTCTTTAGTCCTAAATTACAGTAAAATGAAATATGGTAGAGAAACGCAAGGTCCTTAAACAGTTTCATTTCAGACTTTCAAAAACACATTGCACTTACACTTTTAGCTATATGAAAAGATGTCTCATAACCACCTGCTAAAAAATCCCAGCTCCTATTTCCTCTGTTTAAGAGAGTTGTCGATTCGACCACAGGTTTATTTTTAATACTTACATTACCATTTGGTTTAAGCATCTTCATATTGAATTAATGTTGTTTCCTTATGACAATAATGCAATTATGTGTATTCATGTGGTCTAATTTTAGTAAAGATTTCAAGTATATTCTAATTAATTATATACTCTTAGCAAAATGTGTGCAGCAGTGAATTCTAAAAATTGGGTTTATCAAATATTCCTAGAGACTGATCCATAGCCAGAAATTGTACTGAGCCCTCAGTCCCGCAAAGAATGTTTTTTACATTGTGTCTTCTTAGTTTAAAAAGGGCAGCAGCATTGCACAATGACACAGGCACTATCATTGGCTCTGAATCAGCTAAAAACCCCCAGAGTTTGCTTCACAGGAATTACCAGCACAGGCCCATTTCTAGGCTGCCTTCCTCTCTGTTGGTCCCTATTTTAGGCTTAAGAGGCTCTTATTTTGCTCGGGCCCAGTTGATTACGCCAGCTGTTCACCATGAGAATTTGCAATGTCTCTGCAAAACTGAGGGTTTAAAGAGCTCTGATCTCTAAAAAGAAATCCAAAATAACAAGAAGCAAATAGTATTTCTTTTTCTCATAACATTTTATTGCATTTAGCACAAACAGCTCACAATAGCTGTTCCTCCACCAGTGTACTAAAAGGACAAATGGATTTGAAATATATTATCTTGAAAATGATGGCATAACACTTCCAGGCTTCAAAGTCAGTATTTCAAGCATGAATTGCATAAAATATCATCTCCCTCTTGTCTTTAAAAATACCTCAGGGTACATATAATACATTAATAAAACCAACCAAACAAAAACAATCAACAAACCAAACTTCTTAGCAACTGTTAAAGAAAGGTAGGGGGTTTGTTTTGTTTCGTTTTCTCAGATCAGTTCTCCATAAAATGTCCATGAAGGCAAAAAGGAATTCTTTGAAACGAAGGCCTCATTACTTATACATTATGAAAAAAACATTAAAATTGATTTTTGGATGTGCAGTGTCTAATTTATAGGCTTGACTAATCTGCATTTTTAAAAACTAACAGATTTTTTTACTGGTTAGTGCAAATGTTATTGATCCGCTTTCTTGCTGAATTAATAGCACTATGATAGGACAACTCGCTTTCTCAGCTTTCCCAATGTTTTCCTGAAAAAGAGGCCTATTACATGGCAGGGGGCAAAGGACAGGCCTTGATAACACTGTTTAGACATTTCTTTGATGTCCACAGGCATCATCCTGGACAACTGACCACCAGAGACAAAAGAGTACTCTTAGGCTGCTGGAAATCCCAGCCATTCTTCTCACCACCTTTTGATATCCCAAGGCTTCTCTACCCTGACCTCTGCACTCTGACATCCCTATTTGAAGGACGGTCAGAAATGTCAAAAAATTCTTTCCAAATTTAGCCAATGAACTAAGGATTTATTTTGTTTTATCACAATTGCTTCATGTCCTAAGGTACTTGTGGGAATACCAAGAAGATTTTACAAAGAGAGTAGAAGGAAAAGTGTCAACAAGAAAAAAAACTTTTGAGTTTTTGGTTTTGATACCACTCTCAAACATCTGCCTTCTAAAAGCCAACTGCTCTGTCTAAAATGCCTTGACAGTGCCATCATGATGCTTTGATTGTGCACATGTACCCACAGTATTTCTACCTAATCAGTGTCATAGAGAATTCTACTTCTAACACGCAGATGTTGCTTGCTGACATAACTTCACTCAATAAACATACACATTTTAAATGGTGTGCATGTTGTATGCTAAGGACTGATACAGATTTTTATACATTCGTATTTTATAACATTTTTCAAACAGTGTTTCTCTCTAGACACCTGTGTTATTGATAACTGGAGCAGTTTTCCCATTTTCCAGAATATTTAGAGAATAATTTTCCACAAAACTACCAGAGATTACCATGGGTGCTTTTGAACAGTTTCATTTCCCACCTTTCTGAGGGATTGAAATTGAACAAAATGGTCAAACAGAAATAATACACATCCAGACAAAACCCTGGAAGTCAGGCAAACACCTAGAGAAGCACCCTTCTCCCCTTCATTATTATGGGAGGTCCTACTGAAAACCCACTCTAAATATGTAAGTGAACTCACATGTACAAGTAAAAACTCTTAACAAGACCAACCTACTGAGGATCCACACATATGCACAAATTTGGAGTTTAGCCAAACTAGTGACTATATTCGGTCTCTTGTGCTTTGACAACAATTTTTGTAGCACACTGCTAAAATATCATCCTGCCATGAAGTCCTATTGCTCGAAATGAGGACAAAGTCTGCTCCAAAATTTGATGGATTTCACAGTATACAATCTTCTAAACTAACTTTGGTTTAATAAACTATGCCCAAGTGGTAAATTGTTTGGCTTTGATTTTTTTTTTAAACTGGCATTGATACTATTTTTTCCTACACTGACAATATTCCTCCTAATTTAAAAGTCAGTGATGTACCAGTGTTAATGCAACAGATAAAGGGTAACAGATAAATGTCAACATTTTAAAAATAAAACTATTCATCATTTATAATGCAAACACTGGGATTTATAATGCTTGTTTTAAAGCCAGTTCTAAATCACCTTATATTATCTGCTCAGCTTAGCCAATGTTTATTTACTTTAATGTCTGTCAGAAAAGAGTGAAACTGAATTCACAAAAGGAATGGTGTGGGATTCAAGCAGCCAAGAATCTTGACATCTTTAAAAACTCTCTTCTCCTCTATATTAGTTTACTACCATAAAAAAAATAAGGCATAAACCAGCAAGAAAAAAAGTAGCAAAGAGGGGGAAAAGATGTGTTTTTTTAGAAGTTTTAGAATTCATAAAGTTCTCAGACAAAATGCTGATGATAGCCATATAAGGGCTGTTCAAATTGATCTTTCTGGTTTTGGTGAGTTTTGAATTAAACCAGACCCCAAGGATTTCTGTTCAGTGATAGATCCTGAGGATTTATGTTCAATGTTTAATCTTGTTTGTTATTTTTAAAATAAATTGCATGTGCTTAAACAGAACAGGGGGCCTGATTCTGAATCAGAGCCCTCAGAGCAGCTCCAGCAAGAATGTAAATTAGATAAAGTTAAAACAGGGGGAAAAAACTTAATGAACCCCAAGTCTACAAATATTTTCATTTAACTGAATCCTGACCATGGATCATTCAAACTACTTGTGAACAGGCAACATACGTACAAACCTAAGGTCATACCTATATAGCAAGAAGAAAATACTGAAAAATCAGTGGCACTAATTAAATGCACACAAGGCCATCAACAAATCTTCCACTTCTGGCAGTGCCCACTGAAAGATTCCAATCTATTTTATAGAGGCTCATTACTGCTCTGCTGTTGGAAATTATTGCCCTGCCAGTTTTACACACATTGTTTTCCTTGTGAGCAATCTCTGACCCTCTTTGGTAAAAAAAGTTAACACTGTTATAGTAATAAATCTTCACCAGCCCTATTAATTTCAAACAGAATGGATTAGGAGCCATGCACAGGAGCAGCTCAACTGGCACAGTCACCTCTCTGGCAGAAGTGCAGTAAGGAGTTATTAGGGGCAGGAACCATCTCAGCCAGCACAGTTGCAGTCAGAAGAGGATGTGTGAATAAAGCCTTAGTAAAACACACTAGCTTTTCATGTGCATGCATTTATACACAGCCCTGAGTGTTGGCAAATTCTTTGGCTGCAGTTACACTTAATTCTGATGCAGGTAGAAGATACAAGGAACAGATTATTCCTTTGCAGTCCTGCTGTTTGTCAGACTATTTCTCATGCATTGTGACAGCGTCTTTAGGAGTTTCCAGACTCTCATCACATAAACTAACAAATACAACTGTGAAAGCAATTTCTAATTGGATATATCAAAAATTGCACCTTAAAAAGAAAAGTTTATTTCATCCTGGACCCACAGAAGCACACAATGGAAAAAAAAACCAACCAAACCTCAGAAAGCTTTCCCTGTAGATTAAGATCTATTTGCAAATTTAAAGGGATCATTCTTACTGAGTAAAATTTAGCTTGAATTCAATATAGCCTTTTTTCTTTAGAAAGTGAACACAGTGCCAAAGAAACAAAATTACACGCAAAAGCACTGCCACCTAGGAGTGAACGGACAGCGAAGCAGCAGAGCTAATTTGAAATGGCAATAGCACCATCCATAAAGCTTTGTTTTCTTGCTGCCATCCTAGACACCATTACTTCACACCCAGACTGACCTGTCAGCACGACCATACACCTCTACTGTTACGAGCATCTGGCTCAGGAAGAGATACCAGGACTTTATGCCCAGGACTGGAGAATTGCCTGAATTCACACTGCAAGACCGTGTTCACATCACCTGATGCCAGGCCAAAGTGTCTCTGGGCCTCAGCTGGGCCTCCATGGCTGTAACTATTTGTGTGTGGTCTTTTCCCCAGTCAGTTTCATTTCATTATTATGCAGGCTGTATTGAAGCTTTTATCAGAGCAGCTTTTTTTGGCATGGAACTAAAAGCATGCAATACATGAACGGGGATGTTGCATCACATTACACACAGAGTAGGAGACCTACTTCAAGAGTATTAGAGAATCGTGTGGGATTAGGAGAGTCGTAAGTAATTGTGTCATACACTTTGCCTAGTGGGAGCACTCTTTGAAATAAATTAGCTCCAGAACAATGCTTAAGTTTTTCCTTGGAGAAAAATCATTGAATTTCTGTAAAAGAGAACCCAAGAGAGAATACGTTACACAGTGAACATTGTCAGTGGGCTGAAACCTGGGAATGAACTCAAGCCAAGTCACCTGCCCCACTTGCTGCACTCTTTTTCACACCAACTGATACTCCCAATTGGATCCCTCAGCTGACTTTGCCTTTCCCTTGTGCATATGAAATGCTGGCTGCATAACAGAAAGAAAAAAAATAAAGTAAGCATCAGAATATATTGGGAAACTTCACTGGATAAAAGAAAAGAAGACACACACACAAGGAAAGACATAGTAACATCTATAGAAGACTATCCACAATCACTGCCTGAAATTTCCAAATGTTAGTATTTTAACTGAAAAATGTAACCTGACCTTTTAAGATTGTAGGGATCCTTTAAGGCACAGTAATAACTAAATGCCAGAAATGCATAGGTATAATAAAGCATTTGCTTTTTTTAGGTACTTTAAAGTCATTATCTAGACCTTTATTAGGCACATCTATTTTATAACATATGCAGTGAGAAATTCAGTAGAAGACCTGAATTATAGCTGAAGAATATTACAATTTTCTAAGCTCTCTACTAATCAGCCAAACTGCAAATAAAGACATGTATCTACTCTGATATGAACAGTACCTGGGATCATTGGCTTCCCTGTATGGGAAGGCAGCCCATTAGATAGATTTAGCCGCCATACAAAAACATCCATATGCGTATTGATGTTATGGCTTGATGACTCAGATGGATGGGAGCACAAAATTATTCAGATTAAGCAATCTTCTAGATCATACTAAACATATGTGAATTAAGCTATAGAAATATATGGCAGGATCATATCAGAAAAAAGGAATACTCAGTGGTGGAGCAAAGACAGGTCCATTAAGGACTAGCAGGTCCATTAACCAAAGAAACTCATTAACACAGCTATCTGAACTGGTATGAATAAGACCAGTTTTTGCATCAGCAAACCCAATATCTGCTTAATATTCCCAAGGAAAATACTGTATTTCCCTTTTATTCTGTCACCAGTTCTAAGCACATCTTCCCAGAAAATGGCAACACTACCTGATTTCCTAGTTGTTCCTCCTATTATTCCTCTGAACAGGAGCCCTTCTCCCTTCTGTATTAAAGCTCCATGTCACAGTTAAACTGGAAGAGGTAGGATTGTCAGTGTAGAGCAGACAATTAGAATAGATGGTCAGTCTACTGCTTGTAGACCAGTACATGAAATTAACAGCTTGCCAAAAATCCCTACTTCCATCTTCCCAGTCCACTAAAAGAAAATAAGATTATGATTAGGTTTGATGGAAGAGGAAGTAAATGGCAGAAGAATTAAAGATATGTAGAGCATGAAGCTGGAAATGCAGTTTACAAGATAGAAGTGGTTTAGTGCAAAGTAACCAAAAGTCGCCTTCTTTATGAAGGCCTCAAAGACAAAAGCTTTTAGCCATGAGTAGCTATGACAGAGCAGCTGAAGAAGCATGCATGCAGTTAGGCGAGGGTAATTTACATAATTTAAAACATATGTAGTCTGTCTAGGCTTTAAACTGTTGTTTATGTACAAATTGTAAAAGAGCGTATAGTTCAAGCTGAGGCCACATGAACATATTGGTACTAATGTTCATCAGTGGGCTGATGTAGGCAAATAGGAGATACTCTAAAAATAGAAGCTGTTATAATTCTGTTCTTTCATCTCTTCCTTAATTTCCTTGCTGCCTTAGGCATGGAGAAAAATGGCAGGTTGTCTTTTCTAAGTTAAAATACTGTGAAATTCACAGCTGACACTTCAAAGATGCTCAAGATAGTTACATAAATTCTATTTCATACAGAACAAAAGTCACTGTTATTTTGGAGACAAACTTCCCAAGATTCTTAAAAGATGACATCTTTTTGTAAGATGACAAGATGAGGGCTCAGAGTTATAGTACATGGGGTGTCATCAGACTAGCAGCCAGTCACCCATGGGGTTCAACAGGGCTCAGTTTTAGGGCCAGTGTTATTTAATATTTTTATAAATTATCTGGACAGAGAAGTAGTTTGCTGAAAAACCTAGGTAGGAGGAGCTGTGGAGTCAATCGAGGGTCAAGAGGCCTTATAGAGAGAGACACCTACAGAGATTAGAGAGCAGCAACAACCAAAGGAAATTTAACAAGAGCAAGTGCTGGATTCTCCATCTCGGATGGAGCAATCCTGGTTACACGTACAAACTGGGGTGGAGAGAAGCTCCATGGAAAGAGATCTGAGGGTTTGGATTAATGGAAATGTGAGTCTGTGCCCTGGCCAGCCAAAAGGGCCAACCATGTCATGCGAGGCACAGCATCACAGCCATAGCAAGCCTGTCGAGGGCAGGGATTGTCCCTCCTTGCACTGCATTAGTGCGGCCTCACCTCAAATGCTGTGTGCAATTCTGGGTGCCTCAACTTAGGAAGGACATCAAACTACTAGAGTCTGTCCAGAGGAGGGTGACAAGATGTTCTCAAAGGCAAGACTTGAGGAGTGGCTGAGGTCACTTGGTTTGTTCAGCCTGGAGAAGACCAAGGGGGACCTCATGGTAGTACACAGCCCCCTCAGGGTGGACAGCAAAGGCAGAGGTGCCAACCTCCTCTCTGGTGAGCAGTGAGAGGTCAAGAGGGAATGGAATGAATCTGAATCAGGGGAAGACAGCATTATGTCGGACATTAGGAAAAAGTTCTTTACTGAGATGATGGTTGGACACTGGCACAGGGTCAGAGCACCAAGCCTAAGAGAGTTCAAGGAATGTCTGGATGCTCTCAGTCATATGATTTAGTTTAGGCTCTCCTGTGAGGAGCAGGGACCAGATGATCTATCTGTATGGGTGCCTTCCCAATCGAGATATCCTATGATTCTATGCTTTTACTATATATCTTCTTTCCTGTGGTGTTAATAAACTTTCTACAAATAATTTTTCATTTTTAGCTACTGCATAATTATATAAATATGCCATCAACATAATTACAGATTGCTTCTAGTACATGAAGTACTGCTGTAGTGTTTAACTAGAAGAAAGTTATTTTCTTCATATAACACTCAATCAGCATATTTCACAGCATATTTCCTACAGTATACACTGTCTAAATGGCAATTTTCTTTTACTGTTTCTTCAGAGATATACCAATGCCAATGTTACTTCTTAGACTTCCTTTATTCCTCACATAAACATTTAAGCATGAAAGGTAACATATGGATAATGGCAACTGAAGGCAGACTGAAAACAAACCAATGATCTTTGGAATCCTTAGGTGTAACTATAGAGGTACAGATACAAATACCTATAAAATGAGCGTAAGTTTCTCATAAGAAGAAAAGAAAATAATATACTACAATATATACTAAGAAATACTACAATATGCTAAGAAAATAAGAATTTCATTAGTATAATGTAGTATTTCCTGCCACAGTCTGTGTAAAAGAAGTTTTGAAGTTTTAGTCAGATTTCCCAACTGACTGAATCATTAACCATCGTCTATGTGGGAAAAAAGCAAAGAAATATTCAGCTGTAGTTCAAGAAGCAATGCTTTCCCTGTGCACAGGTAGAATACATGAACACAGGCATGTTTTTGTGAAAGTAGGGATGTTTACACATAGATTTTGGTTTGTTTTCGTTCCACTAGCCTTTTATGCCCCTCATGTAGCTTTTATTCACATGAAATAAATCCCTGGCTGTGCCTGATCTCAGCTGAGAGTAAGTAGATGCTTTATTTTGTATGAAGGTGAAAAAAAGGAGTGACAGATCACTTATCATTCACTGTGCAGGCTTTGTATTCATTAGAAAAACCACAATCAATAAGAACCAAAGGCAATTTTCCCCTAAAGATAACTATGCCCAGCATCACTAGAGGGTCTTGGAGTCTCACAAGCTTTCATTTATTAATAAGAACCACCTTTGAAAGTTTACAACTTCCTAATCCAAATTTTGCTTTACTTAACTCTGCTACGTAAAATGCCTTTTTTTTTTTTTTGTTATATAAAACTATACTGTTTTTCTCATGGTTACTTTTACAGTGTGCAAGTTCCATAAGCTTCAAATGCAGAAAAATTGCAAATGTCTGACTTTGCCACTTTTCACATTTTATACAGCAATCACTTCTGGGTTCTGGGGACAGGTGTTGTTTTATTAAAAGAGAATGGAAGCCAGTAATTTCTTATACAGAGTATATTCTTACGGTTTAACAAGGAAAAACAGAATTCAAACCATTGTTTTTAACTTGCTATTTCACATTAGAAAACTCTTTCCTTAACTTTGTGCATATTATGCATAGTTTTATTGAATAACATGAAATCTCATCTGAGAGATTCGGAACTATTGTATCCAAAGACAGACTACCCTAACAAGGTATTTAAAGACAGACACAAATAGACAGTAGACTCGAGGCATAAGTGAGAAGAAAAACCGTATATTCCCAATACCAAGGAATGCACACGTTTTTAACAGAAAATAAAAACATTGTGCCTAATTGATATTCACAAAGCAAAGATGATCAGAGCCTAAGTGAAATTCCATTCCTAAATCATTCCTTTCTGGGCTTGTGCTTATTACATCTTCTGTCAGGAGCTAATCTCACGTGACAGGCCTGATCCAAAGCCATTTGAAGTCTATGGAATGTCTCTTCCTGACTTCAGGGAGCTTTGCATCCAGCCCTTATAAACTTCAAGAACAATACAATTCATGGAAAAGTTGTTTTAAGAGAACAATAGCTAACTATTGTCTCAATAGAAAAGAATGTTAGCGTCAAATGAAATTTACCTGCAATGGTAGATTTGTGTTAGGCTTCTTTTGTTAATGTTTCTTTATACATCTAACACAGCTAAAACTTTCCAAAGTGAGAACATGTCATTTCTTTAACAGAAGCCACAGAAAATCAAAACTGTAGTAAAAACAAAAACAAGCAAACAAACAAAAAAAAGAAAAATAAAAAGATCATTTTGTACTAAGGAAACAAAAGATCACTTTTAGGCCTCAATTAATTCAATGTTTACTTAAATAGCTGTACATTAAGGACAAAGCAGAACAAGAGGTTTCAAAAATATATCCACTGTTCCTGAAGTCAGCAAATCAAAAGATAGATTAAAGAGAAAAAAACAACCAAACAAACCCAAACTAGTATAAGCAAGGGGGTGGGCTGACAGGAAAGCAAGTTATTTTGTGTTTTCTGTTCTAATAAAAATCCTGATTGTCTACTAACTTAAGTAAATTTCAAAGCTAGAGCTGACAACTACCACACCAGACGTGGTAACCAGTGTCAGACTGTTACTTATATTCTGAAAATAATAATATAACTGAAATAAGCCCAGAAAGAGCAATTAAGATCATTGTAAAAGCTGGTGGAAGAGAAGTCCCATTGCTGGGATGTGGCTTTTCTCTCATTTGTAAGAAAAATGAGGCAATGTAGACCAGTACAGAACCTGATGTTGATCCACTTGTACCAGTAAATTTACACTGATGAAAAAGCAAATCAAACTGAAGTCTACCACCTCCAAGTTCCCAATGCACCAGAGAGGTGGTTCCAGCTTCCTCCCTCACACATCAAATCAACTCACTACAGCTATTTTAGTTAGCTAATGTTGAGATGAAAACATAAAAACTTCCAATTAAGCACAAATATTCCAGAATGTCCAGCTTTGGAAAATGATTCTATATTTCATTGAAAACAAAACAAAACAAAACAAAAAGTCATTAGGTCCTAAAGACTCTCATTCATAAGACATACAAACCACTGCTAATTTTCTCTGCAGGTGGTTCAACATGTTTAACAACAAACACTGGCACTATAACTTTTATTAGTTAATAGTTTTCAGAAGAGTCTATGAAGTATTAGATCTAAACAAATGTAGCCCATACCTCAAAAAGTAAAGTAAATGAGACAAAGCACAAGCAAAAGGCATACATCAGTTTCTGCAATGTAGAGATGCTATAGTTTGTCTCCTTCATTTAAGCTCCCAGTATCCACAACTGAAAATAAGCATTTCACTTTATAAATACACTTAATCAAATTGCTGATTTTTTAGTCTAAGTGGATGAATTACACAAAAGTAGAAATTCCATTTCAGGCCAGTACAAAATTGTGGTTTGGTTTTTTTCCCTAAATGAAATGAAACTGTATTTCTCACGTCAAATACCATACCTTGTTTTGGTATCACAAATATTTTCTTCAAATAATTGTCAGCCCATTTTGTTCGACTTTTTAAATCACATTATTTTGGGAATTTTGCCCTTTTTTCTTGTTGTTTGCTACTAACTGCATTTTTGAACTGAAACACTGTCCTAAAATGAAAAATAAAACTTTCAAGTAAAAACAAGTCAAAACAATATGCAGACTTTAGCTTTTCTTTTCTTTTTTTTCTTCTGGCATGCACAAAGTAATGAATTGTTTTGTTCACTCCAAAACTATATTTTGGGTAAATAAACCATTTGTATCCTTTGTTAAGTCTCATTTATCCATGTATCAGTTTTGCTCCTACACGATTCTCTCCTCTTCCTACACAGGCAGTTGGGACACAAACTGCCCGCACCTAAAATATTGCTGGCTGGTGTCCCGATCCCCTCGGACCTGCTCTGCTCCCCTCTTACTCCGTTCCTGTTGCTGCTGGGACCAACACTTCCCTAACCTTCGGGAGACCTGGGCTTCCACTTACCCCCCTGCCGTCTCTGAGCATTCCCAGGTGCTGATAATCTTTTCTATTGTTGCTGCTGCTTCCCCTTATTTTGGCAGAAGCTTCAGCTTTGCAAGTTGCATGGATCTTACCTCTGAGACCCTCTTTGTTGCTCTGTCTGCGACCACGCTGGAAGCAGGGAGTGATGGATATTAGGAAAGCATGAGGCTCCCCTCGCTGTTTAGCAAGCGTGGTCTGCAAAGAAAGATAGAGATGCTGCTCTCTCCTCCTCCTCCCCCCTCGCTGTCCCAGCTTCCTCCTCCCTCCTCCTTGCTCCCTCCTTCCTATCCACGAGCTCTAGCTCTGTCTGTGTTCCCACACAATGCGCTACCTCTCAGCACCAGCTACCTAAGGTCAAGAATACAACCCCTCACCCTTCCCCCGCCTTTTCCTCTCCGCCCAGGCATCCTCACCCCTGCTTCCCACGGAATATGGTATCTTCCCAACCAGACGTGCCTTATTCGGCTCTGGGGTCTAAAGAGCAGACAATTTCAGCAGCCCCGGGGAAAACAGAGTTATAAAACAGAAGATGCATGGGGAAGACCAGGGATATAAAGGGAAAGTGGAAGACGTTTGAAGAAATTGGAAACTTTGGGAGTTTATATGTGTCTTTAAAAAAAAAAAAAATCAACTCCCAGTAGCCAAAGCCTGACACTTGGAGATTAGTTTAAGAGATCTATACAGATAAAGAAAAGTGCCCTGGATAGCTAGTTATCTCCCAAATCCAGCTTACCTATTGTTTATGCTCTTTGTTTCTCAAGCTTTATTCTAAATAGCTTTTTTGTAAAGAAGCTTCCAAACTTTTCCCCTGCAAAGCCATACTTAAATACCAGCACACTCTGATGATGCAATAGCAAATGAAAGGGAAAAAGGAGCCAGTAACAATTTTTAAGATTATAAACTATCAAATAACCCCTTTAAGGTCACAGAAAACACAAGCATAAGTCCTCTGATTTTTCAGCTTGAATGACAAATGGTCTTTTTTCACTTTGAGCAGTTATGGTGACCAGAAGCACTTTCGGGCAACCAGTATGTGGCTCCCAAAAATCACATATAATTACAGCTGACCAGCATGCTTTTCTTAATTTTAGACACATGATAAAGCAGTCCTTCTAAAGTGTTTATGTTTGTTACAGAGACTCTGGAGAGAGGTAGGTGATGCTAAAGACTTCTAAAAAATCTTGATTGCTAAAGGTTACACACCTTATTTAGGTGGACAGGATCTCCCTCTGGAGGCCTTGAGGGGCTCCTGGCTCTCTCCAGTGATGTATGGTTACCAAACCATACAGATAACAGTACCACTCCTAAGCTGTACCAAGGACTAAGCCAGAGTTTTTGTTTTAAGAACAGGTAAACTTCAGAAATAAAGAAGATTTAAATGAGGAGAGAGAATCAGATTTCTATGTATTTTGGTGCTAAAATACCTTATAATATCATCTGGATGCTTTTATAGAACACTCCAGAGATGTCACATTATCAGCACAATTTCTGAAGGTCAGAACTTCTTTCTGGTCAGCAAAGGAAGCTTCAGAATGGACAGGTCATTTGGAAGTAACATATCACCAGGACTGGAGGTTTTTTTACACAAAATACAAAGCTGCCGAACCACTGGCTATAAGATTAAGACATATATATAGCTTAAACCAACTTCAATACTACAAGAGTAAGTGGATCACCAATGGCTGACTGATGAGGTGAACACTGCTGTAATGAAGCTTGATGCCTTGTACAGCACAGAACAGAGAAGTGACAGAAAACTATTCAGGATACACAAATGTAGACTGTGAAATGTTGCAGGTGTATCTCATAGTAGGGGATGATTGAAAAGGCAGGTTCAATTAAGTACTAATAAATGAAAAACAGTGGATGTGTATTACTGCAGGCCTAGGCCCTAGGGTGCCTAGGGTGTATCACCGTGTCCCGCAGCCGTAGAGAGGAAGAGGAGAGAAGATCCAGCAGGCAGGAATTGTGCAGCAAGATTGGTTTATTTAATTATTTTACAAACTCTTTTATAGACTTTTTTCTTCATGGTCTAATTGGACAAGGATCAGCCACCCCTTGGGGGTGATTGGCTAAAATCCTAAAACATCCATTGTCAAAATATTTTTCTACTATACCATAAACAAGACTTTTCAAGGTTGCAGGTGGCTTGGTTGTTTACATAACTCTGCTGCCTCTTCTGTGAGAGAGAAAAGTCTCTCACGGACTTAGAAAATAGCAAGAAAACCCTTGCTAGCAGCATTTTTGTATCTACAGATGTGCAAGAAAATATCTGCCCTGTGGCTCTAACAAGCCATAGTGGCACTCAGAGCCAAGATGCTGACAGTATGGGTACTCTACAGAGATTTGGAGATCAGTGGGAGAACAAAAGCAGCTAGCCAGAAGAGTCATCTGTCCAGAGAGCGGGAGAAGAATGGTCAGGGAACTAAAGCTGGGTCCAGCTCTCCTCAGTCTCTCCAGTGCAGGAGCACACCAGAGGCAATGGGCATGCCAGTGGCACGAAGTGCAGTCCTTTCTCCTTGCAGCAGACAACTCTTTCTCTTTGAATCAATGTTTTTGCCACTGCTTCAGCCAACAGCAGCAGCCACAGAACCAGGCAATCCCAAACACACTTCCTCCTTACTATCTGCTTTTGTCCAGGTTCAGGGAAGTAACCTGGCACAGAGAGAACGGAGGGATGTTGCTCCCAAAGCCACACTTCACAACACCACCCTTTGATGCTTTTTTCCCTGCTCTTGCTGCAGCTGCCAACTGTATGTGCATAATGATGGACTCCTACCCACTTAGTAAAGAGTGGGTTTGAGCACCATAGACAGTTTTCTGAAAACAGCTCAATGCTCCCTAGTTGCCCAAAAGGCACACACAATGTTTTAAGAAAAGAATAGAGAATAAAGAAGAAAATACCAGTTTGACATTGCATTAAGTCTACACTTTAGACTTCTTGTACCCTGACTGGATATCTGATCATGGGATCATAGTTAGCATCTTTGAAGGGACCACTGGAGGTGTCTAGCCCAATCTCGCAAAGACAGGTCAGCTATGCAGTGAGTTCACTTAGGGCTTTATCCAGTTGTGTCTTGGAAACTTCCAAGGATGAAGACTACACAACCTCTCTGGACAATCTGTTCCACGATTTTATTGCTCTCATGTTGGGGAAAAACTTTCCTTTTCCCCTTTCTTTTTTATTTCCCCTTCAGATTACAATGTTATTCCTTTCAAATGTCACATTTGAAAAGGCTACAGCAGAACAGAAAAGCAACATACAAGAGTGACTAGACATTTGAAATAACTTCCACACAAACAGGTTACATAGGTTAGGAGTCTTCAGATTGGAAAATTGGTAACTGAGCTGATAAATATCTATGAAATTGAGAATAATATGGAAAAAGTGAACTTAAAAGAAATTCTTCCAGTTTCCCATAAAACAGGAATTACAGAGCACCAAATGGCATGATTAGGGAACATATTTGAAACAAAAACGTTATGTTTTTTCTAACAAGTTGAAATTATAGAACTCACTGCTGTAGAATGTAAAAACTGATCATTTTTACTTTCCTATAATTATATAAATTATCATTTAAAAATAATAATTTATTATTATTTATTAGAATTTGCCTTCTGATCAGAACCAACTCAAGGTGAAGAAAAGGAAGCTCAAGAAGACCTTATCACTCTGTACAACTACCTGTAAGGAGGCTGTAGTGAGGGGGGTGTTCATCTCTTTTTCCAAGTAATAAGAGATAGGATGAGAGGAAACAGTCTCAAGTGGCACCAGAGGAGGTTTAGATTGGCTATTAGGGGAAACTTCTTCACCAAAAGGGTTGTCAAGCATTGGAGCAGGCTGCCCAGAGAAGTGGTTAAGTCGCCATTCCTGGATGTATTTAGAAGATGTGCCAGTGTGACACACAGTGACATGGTATAGTGGTGTACTTGGCAGTGCTGGGTTAATGGTTGGACTTGATGATCATAGAGCTCTTTTCCAACCTAAATGCATCTCTGATTCCAAGGTTCCTCAGTACTGCAGGCAAAACTGCATTTTGCCATTCCTCAATGGTAAAACAATGAGTAATGGTAAAACAATGGTATTACCATTCTATTTTGTTGTGGTGGAAATGTGAGAGGATGGGAAGGACAAGAAAAGAGGCAGAAAAGTCTGCTTAGCTTTAATCCTCTGGGGCTGGAGGTGATCTCATCTTGCTGGAGGCCTGGGACCTGTTTACAAGGGGTGTTACTCCCTGCTGGTAAGACATGGAAGCACTGGGGCTGGACTAGCAGAGCATGGAAGAATGCAGATGCCTCAAAAATGGAAACAAGTGCTTGAGTTTTTCCAGTGGTTTCTGCTTTTCCAGCATCTGCCTACAGCTTGCCCCTTAGTGGCAGGTAACCCACTTTCCCAGAATCTCTTTCTCCTCCATCTTCCCTCAGCACAAGCAGGTGCCCCAACATTTCTCATCCATTTCAAGTTCTCACTGCTATGAGATAGTGAGAAACTGGAGGAAAGGATGGCAGTGGTCAACCAACTTCCCTGATAGGTTTGAATGACTTTTATGCATCTAGACACAATCCCACCATCAGTGAATGTGCTAAATCATAAATCTCAGTGTACACATAACAGCGAGCTACTCTGATTTCACGCAAGCACTGTAGAACACTTTCTCATAAGACAAAATTAAATAATAAAATAAATTTTAAATAAAAACCCACCAAAACCAACAAAAATATTAACTTCAAGGATACTTTGAAATTCAAGATATAAAGATAACCACTTTATGAGGACACACTTCAACTTTTCCACACATTTAAAGCTAACAAAATTAAATAAATCAGTGAATTTTACACCACCTCTGCCACAGAAAAGATACAAACAAAAAATATAATAATGCCCTTTTGCAACAGGAGTCTTCTTCTGTTGATAAACTCCTTAGTATGGATGAAAACTTCCACCAGGTTCTGTAAAGACCTTTCCCTAGAAACCCTGAGGCTCTGTCAGATGATGGCAAATGGCTTGCTGCCAAACTTCCAAACCTTCCTAAGAACACAATATTCACTGAACCTTTTCAGTAGGACACTGGTGTTCATATACAGCAAGCACTTGCTATTTACACAACCCTAATGTCACCTTAAGGGTCCTTTCTCCATCTATATAATTTATTTTCTGAATTACACATAGAAGAAGCAGGAGGTTCAGTTTCTGTCATGAGCTAAGCCCTACATCTCCAATGTGATACCACATCCATGATTTTTAAGTGTCATTCAAGATATGACAAAAAGGAATGCTGTTTAGCACTGTGCTGCTCCAGTCCGATTAACTGACTCAATCTTCCTCATACTCACACAAAAAAAGGGAAGAAATAAGAGATCTGCCTTCTTAGATTAAAGGATGACTACTTGCCATGTATACAAGAAGAATTTTTTTCCAGGCAGATTAAGCTGAGCACATCAAGAAAATTCTACTATTGCTGGAAACAGATTTAAGTCATTACATTTTACAGCATAAAAATGTATACCTTTATGCAGCAGTTAGGACCTTAGGGAGGCTTGGAAGCTTATACAGACTGACATACTAATATACAAAAATATGGATAACTCTATAAGCCCAAGTAGTTTGAATAGGTATTTACAGCTATTGCTGTCTTTCATCGTTTTGTACTTTTGCACTTTTGCAGGAAGTTATTTCCTCTGGCTCATCTTTTCAGCATGTGCACCTAATGCAAGATCCAGTCACAAGATTATTAACATGAAAGGGAAGATTGCATTTGATACAGAATTGTAGAGTTTTACAGAAGGTGGCCTTGGCTTTAACTGCAGAATGTTGCAACCACTATGTACATAAAGAAAAAAAAAGGTATCATAAAAGGTTATAAAGGTACCTGATAGGGTATATATTTCCAATTTCAGGATCATATACATAGTCTAATAAATATTAATAGGATATTCGTGTAACAAAAACAATGGGAAAATAATGTGATTAAAACAAATTTTTGAGTATCACAATGGCAATATAAAAACCACCAAAAAAATCCCATACTGCATGAAATTCAAACCTTTCACCATTTCAGTGCTGCATGAGGTTCACCAGTAAAAACTTTTACAAAGCAGTCAAATTTCAGTTGCTCAAAATAAAAGTAAAACCTACATGCCTAAGTAGTTCAGGGTAAAATACTAAGTTACGCAAGTAACATAAGAAGCATTTTCAAGAAAATTATGTTTTGACTTTCACATCCAGTCATTAAAAAAAGTTAGTGAATCCACTATTCTGGGAGGTTTTGATGGTAAAAGATCAGATTTAGGAAATGAATTATTGCCCCCTGGTGGGCAATAGAATCAATGTAATGAAAAAGAAACCAATTTCAGATAAAGAAGCAAATCTTTTATTTTAAGAACCATGTTTTGTACAATTAATGTCTGGAGGTATTAAAAGAATGCACAGTCATTTCAATATGCATTAAGATAACAGTAAATGAGGAATAATTTACATTTTCATCTACAGGAGTAAGAAAGAATGTGTGATGTTTAATTATCAGCTTTATAAAGCGTAAATAATAACACACTAGAATAAAACTCTTTATCAGCAGAAGGCTACAGCAAAAACTCCTGATAGTCGAGTCAGTTACTTCAAAATCTAATTTTCATTTAAAAGAGTAGTAAGGCTTTTTAATTTTCACATAAATATAGAAAACTCTTCCTGAATCTGAATCTGTGTGGGGCTCTTCTCTGCTCCATTAGATAGGTCATCAGGCAAGGACAGAGAGGCACGGGAACAACAGGATTTGATCTTATGACTGGCTAGAACAACAGCATAGTTAAAAGTTGAAGCAATGTTTTCCACATGGGTTAATACAGGAATTCATGTATCCTAATCCTCAAATTATGAGTTGTTAGCCTCCTCCTAATATCTGACCAGCCAACAGCCACCAATTCCTATTCAACAACTTTAATACTGCATGGCACATTCTTGCATCACCTGAAACTAAAATATCTACTAAAATATCTACTAAAATATCTATCCTAGATATCTACTCCAAACCATTTTGCTGTTCCAGGCGGAAAAAAACCTGCTTTATCACAGTGGGTTTATACAATCTGTAATTGCAATGATAAAATACATCTTCCAGAATACAAAAAAGAGAGAAATGTTAATTCCTTATGGAACTATGTACATCCCCACAGAGAAGTTAGCAATCAGATTATGTTGCCCATACAAAAATGAGCATTTTTACATTTCCATGTAATCATGTGTCCCTTCCAAGACAGGAAAACATGCACCTGCAGCAGTCCAACCTTGCCTTGCAATACTGACAACCAGCATTTGCATGACATCTTTAGATGCACAACTCCAAATCTCCTGAAACACAGACATCTTGCCTTTGAAGAGCTGTAACACATTTTTTTCTTTTATTCTTTTTAATTCATTAGAGCACAAGAACAACTCACCTTAGTTCTGTGCTTCTCTACAAGGACAATTATTACCGCAAGTACTTGACTGAAAATTGGTTGTTATGAAGAAAACTCCATCCTCTATCAAGGCATCTGATATATCATTGGTGATACCATAAGCTGCTCTAAATGAATGGCTAACTGGAAGGGCTATGAAACACATAGCAAATGAAAATTAATTCAGTATTTTTTCAAGATAATAGTGTTAGTTGACATGTTAGGTCTGACATATTAGAATATGAACAAAGTTCTTTATGGTTTTGAATTCCTCATACCAGACTGGCAGTTTTATACATCCAATGAAATCAGGGAAGTGACTGGAAATTTCACCTGAAGTATGGGTGGGAGAAGCAAAATAGTTCATAATTCTTTAAGCAAAAGAACTCCATGACAGACTTACCTGCTGTAGAAGAGAGTTAATTGCCATAAAGAGCAATCAAGCAACAAATGGGCTGTCTAACAAGGAGCAGTATTTTAAAGAAATGTTTTTGTCTGACAAACAGAAGTTATCTACGCAATTGGACATTTTGAGACTACTGCTGAGGTTGGCAAATGAGCGAGGCATCAGTGCTTGGAAAACGTTACCAGAAGTATGGAGGAAAAGGCAGGAGCAATGGAGCTGGAATTTGGGAAAGGATGTTGCTGCGAAGTAAATGGACAGGCTTAGTTAGGACACGCCACATTTGATGGCTCCTGTCAGGCCCTAGAGGAATACACCTTGCCCTTCACTCACAAACCTCTTGTAATTAATTTATTTCTGATATGGGCATTCTCTCTGTGTCTCTGCTGTGAGCAACACACACAGTTTTGGCTGCCTCATACTAGCAAGTAATGACAAAAGCAGGTAATTAGGCAGGAAATCAATACTAATTATTCTCACACCTACTTGCATGGCAATGCTCAGAATGCTTTCTCCTTGCTCATGCTGTTACCTGGAGGAAAGAGAAACCTCCCTCCTTGCAGTAACCAGTGAGGACCTTCTTCTTGAGGGCAAGCCGTATGAGAAGCAGCTGAGGCCACTTGGACTGCTCAGCCTGGATGAGACTGAGGGGAGGCCTCACTGCAGATACGGCTTCCTGCTGAGGAGGAGGGGCAGACCCTGATGTCTTCTCTCTGGTGACCAGGGACAGGACCTGAGGGAATGGCCTGAAATTGTGTCAGGGGAAGTTTAGGCTGGACATTACAAAATGGTTCTTCACCCAGAGGGTGGCTGGACACTGGAAGATGCTCCCCAGGGAAGTGGTCACAGCACCAGCCTGACGGAACTCAAGAAGCATTAGGTAGGACAATGCTCTCGGGCACCTGGTGTGATTCTTGTGGTGTCCTGTGCAGACCCAGGAGCTGGACTCGACGATCCTTATGGGTCCCTTACAACTCAGCATATTTTGTGATTCCTCCCCTTAACCCACGCTGGCCGCTGCAGTGCTCAGTGCACTCCCGCTGCCGGCAAAGACGAGGACGGGGGCGAGCACACCCGTTCCTCCGCCAGCCTGGCAGGCTGATGACAGGGGAGGAAACGAGTTAATTCAGCGCGTTCCTGCCGGCGCTAGGTGAGGCGGGGGATGCCCGGGGGGGCGGGAAAAGCCGGGAAAAGCCAGCACAAGCCAGGCAGGGCGGGAAGCTGCCGCGGGGGCCGATGGGTAACAGGGGGAAGGCGGTGGCTTCGCGCGCGCCCCGGCGGCAGAGGGGAGGGCGCGTGCGCGGGCCCTGCCCGTTCCCGCCCCAGCGGTCGCCTCAGGCGCGCGCGGGAGCGGCGGCCATGACGGGCCGCGGCGAGGGCGGGAGCGGCTCCGCGGCGCCCCGCGCCTGGCGGCGGCTCGGGGCCTCGGCGTGAGGGCGGCTGTGCGCCCTCCCTCCTCCAGCGCCTCGCCTCGGGGCCGGCCGGGGCAAGGAGGAGGGACCGGGCGGACATGGCCAGCCCCGACAAGTGGGAGCGCCTGAGGCCGCTGCAGCTGGACACGCTGCGTGTGAGTGAGGTACATGGCGGGCGGCACTGGGAGGCGCTGCCTGTGCATGGGGAGAGGGCGGGACGGCGGTGCAGCTGTGCTTCTGCTGCCGGAGCTCGTCAGGAGGCGGCCGAAAGCCCGTCCTACATCCCTGGGCGGGAAAGATGCGGCGGGCCTGGCAGCGTGGTACCCCGGAAAGAGCTGTGGGATGCTCCCCTCCGTCGTGGCGTTGGAGCGGGCTTCCCGGGAAAGGTGATACAATGCGAAGGGATGTTTTTTCTTGCCAGTGTTACCTATAGCCTCTTAATTGAGCTAAGTATGTTGTAGCTAAGTATGAGAAAAAGGGATTACAACTGTGTTTTCTCCTCTAAACGTCTGTGATGTTGAGGTAGTCATCTTACATGCAGCTGCCACCACTACTTCTAGCAATGCTATGAAGTAGCTAACAAAAAAGCCTATTTCGTAAAACTTTTAAAAATCTGCTACTTTTTTTGGTTTATCCTGATGGTGTGTACATTTAATTTTGTGAAACTTCTTCAAATTTATTACTGCTTTTTTTAATTAATCTTGACAGTTGGGCTAAATGTTACTTGGTAGTACTTTCTTAAAGCTATGAAAGAGTTCACATAAGTTTTTGGGTGGGTAATTGAAGTGATGATTGTAAGAAGCAAATCGTGTTTGGCGCAGCTTCTTTATGTAGATATTTAGATGAGTTTTCAATGGGTGATACTTTCCTGAATCAGCTGCTCATAGACAGGGAAGTCAAAGATGTAGTAATTATTAACAGCCTTGGCTGTAATGGGCATGGAATAGTGGGTGTTGAGGAATATATCTAGTATGGGTAGCTCAGTTTGCAGGCAGCTGATGGGTGGGATCCCAGGACAAGAGGCCATGGACTGCCAATCCTTTGGATAACAAAAGGGCACAGAGATGGTGGCACTGCCGAGGTGGATGGAGAGACACAGCAGGAGCAGAGGACTCAGGGGGAAGAGGAAGATTCACCTGGGCAAACTGTGAGAGTATAAAAATGCAGAAGTTCCTTTATTGTGGATCTGTCTTTGGAGGTACCTGCTTGAGCTGTTTCTGTGTTGCTGCACCATGAATAAATTGTTTTATGGAGAGACACCTGAGACTCTGCAGTGGAAAACCTGGGGTTGAACCAGTGGGGAAACATGGCCTGATGGTGTGAGTGTGGTGTGTAGGGAGCCAAGTGGGCCTCCCAGTAGCTCACTGAAGCTGCCCACCATGAAGGGGCTTCAGTCCCAGCAGTGATAGCCTCTGTCACTGGGAGTGTGACTGCCAGAGAGTCTCATGAATGGTCAGACAGGGAAATGTTCTTAACAGTGGGATATTCAAGGCCCTGAGTATAGTAAGGAAGGCTAGTAGCACAGTGCAGAACCTGGCTTCCAGCTTATTCAGTCTTCAAGACTTCAGTTTATTCTGTCAAGAGGTAGTTGAGATATTTGAGAAGGCAACTTCAGAAGCCAGAGGAGCTGAAGAGATGGAGGTCAGTATGGAGAAATACATTTCATCATGACACTCCCGGCAAAAAGAACATACGCTGGATAGTCTAAAAGGACAGACTAAAGAACAAGGATAAAAACTGTCTGGACATGGACATGATGATTGGAAAGCCAGAGTTGTTGTGTTGAAATTAGCAAGGAATGTCAAAGGTCACAGTATTAAAGAAATTTTCCTGTCTGACCATGCAGGAGCCACTCTTGTCAGTCACTCTCACACCACCTGAGCTGGGATTGAGGCCCTTTTGCAGCTGCACCCCCACACTCACACAGTCAGACAAGGTCCCCTCACCAGCTCGACCCCAGGTTTCCCATAGCAGACTCTAAGACATCTGGATCCTTAAAATAACTTGGTACAACAGCTCAAGCAGGGATCCCAAACAAAGGAAACCTTGGGCTTGTATATCCTGTTAGGTTTTTGTGGTCAGGTTTTGATAGCGGGGGGAGGCTACAGGGTGGCTTCTGTGAGAAGCTGCCAGAAGTTTCCCTCATGTCCTTCAGACCCAATGCCAGGCAGCTCCAGGATGGATCTGTCACTGGCCAAGGCAGAGTTAATCAGAGATGGTAGTAGTGCCTCTGTGATAACATACATAAGAAGGGAAAAAAAGTTACTGCACAGTTGTAATTGCAGCCAGAGAAGAATGGAGTGAGAATATGTGAGAGGAACAACTCTGCAGACACCAAGGTGAGTGGAGGAAGAGGAGGAGGCGGTGCTCCAGGTGCTGGAGCAGAGACTCCCTACAGCCTGTGGTGCAGCCTGTGGTGAAGCAGCTGCACCCCTGCAGCCCATGGAGGACCATGGGGATGCAGAGATCCATCTGCAGCCTGTGGAGGAGAGCTAGGCTGGCACAGGTGGATGCCTGAAAGGAGGCTGGGAACTTGTGGGAAGTCCACACTGGAGCAGGCTCCTAGCAAGGACTCATGGAGAGTGGAGCCCATTCTGGAGTAGGTTGTCTGGTAGGACTTGTGACCCTTGACCCTCGCTGGAGCAGGCTGTGCCCTGCACCCAGGACTGCACCCTCAGGAAAAGTGATCCACATTGATGCAGCTGGTGGAGGAAGAGCTGCTGCTGTGAGATAGACCCATATTGGAGAAGTTCATGGGAGGCTGTCTCCTGTGGGAGGGAACTGCACACTGAAGCAGAGGAGGGACTGCCCTCCCTGAGCAGCAGCAGGAACAACATTTGATGAACTGACCATAACCCCCATTCCTGTCTCGGTGCACTGCTGGTGTGGAGGAGGTAGAGCTTGGGAAGGAGGGAGGGGTGGGGGGAAGGTGTTTTTTTAAGACACGTTTTACTTCTCATTATTATGCTCTGGTTTTATTGGTTATAAGTTCAAATTAATATTCCCCAGTTGAGTCTGTTTTGCCCATGATGGTATTTGGTGAGTGATTGCTCCTGGTCCTTAGGTCAACTCATGAACTTCTTGTTACATCTCTCCCCTGACCACTTATGCAGGGCAGTGATAAAGCAGCTAAAACACTACATACCCTCACAGTGTTAAGCGTGCCAAAGCCTGGGGATGCTCAGCTCCTTCTGTCTCTGAATGTCCTGTCACCTGGCTGGCAGCACAGTTCACGGCGTCTTGCCTGGGGCTCCCACCGTCCAGAGCTCAGCGTACAGCTCGCACTGCAGCTGCACCCCGAGCTACCTGTACTGAATGTATTCTTCAAGAGTTACATCAGCAGTAAAGGGGGGGAGGATGGGATGAGGAACCTGCTGCTAAATGGGGCCGGTGATTTAGGAGGAGTAAAGGCGTGTGAGGCTGCCGTACTCGGACACTTTCCATGGCTTTTCAGATCGGATGTCCATTAGGCTTTGTGTCTTAAGGAATGACCAGCGACAGAAAAGTGGCAAGTTAGGAATCTTCTTGTGAAAGCTGAACCCAAACAAATCTGTAAGATCCTCTTGGGGTACATCCTGAGAGAGCTGGCTGATGTCATTGTGAGGTTGCTCACATGACTTTTGAGAGGTTGTGGAAATCAGCTACAGCTTAAGACAGTCTCACTTCAGTCCCTTTGAAAGCCATGAAGCAAATTTCCTTGGAAACTATTTCTAGGCACATAAAGGAGAATGTGGTTGAATAACCAGCATAACTGTACTTGCAGCCTGATTACCCTTGCTGGTGAAATGACCAAATTTGTAGATCAAAGCCATGGATGTCAACTACGTTAGCTTTATCAGGACTTACTGAAAGTCTTACCTTCCTCTTGAAGTTGGGAAATTACAGATGGTAAAATACCACACAAGTAAAAAGTCCTTGGCTGGACCACCAGGAACAAAGAGGAGTGGTTAGTAATTCATACTTCACTCAGAAACATTATTCTTTTCCTCAGGGGTCTGTCCTAGGGCCTGTCCTGTTGATAGGTGGAGGATGTGAGGTGCCCCCTCATGATGTTTATGGGCTGGAGGAAGGGGTCATCTATGACCTCATAAACTTCAACCCAGGAAGTTGAAAATCAAGTGTCAAAGTCTACCTGGGCCTTTACCCTGCAGTGGTGCAGGCTGGGGGACCACCCTGTTGAAAGGACCTGGCTGTCCTGATGGACAGTGGGTTAAATGTGCACCTGCACTGTGCCCTGACATTGAGGCAGATGAGGCTGTCTTAGCCGGAGACTAAACAATAAATTGAGGGAAGTGATTCACCTTCCTTACTTGGCATGTATTAGGTTGCCCTTGGAATGCTGTTCCAGATTTAGGCCCACTAGTGTAGGAAGGCTGTTAATATCCTGAGGGTGCTTGTTAAGCCACAGCAGCCCTTCAGTAGAATCATACAATATCCTGAGTTGGAAAGGACCCATAATTGTCAAGTCCAGCTCCTGTCCAAGCACAGGACAACCCCAAAAGTCACACCATGTTCCTGAGAGCGTGTCCAGAGCTTGTTGAATTCTGTCAGGCTTGGTGCTGTGACCACTTGCTTGCAGAGCCTCTCCCAGTGCCTGACCACCCTCTGGGGGAAGAACCTTTTCCAAGTGTCCAACCCAAACTTCCCCTGACACAGCTTCATGCTGTACTTGCAAGGAAGTTAACAACTTTAAAAGCTGGCCAGATACTTCACAGTAGTACATGATGGGAGACTGAAAGGAAATGGCCATGAATTGGAAAAAAAAGAAGCAAGAGAGGTTGCAGTTTGCCTGAGCATCAGCGTGTTCAATAGTGTTTCCTAATTTCAAAAACAGAGTGAGTTGTGCTGAGATTAAGGGCTGAAAATTCTGGCAGGAATTAAAGAGCATGTATTCCTTCTATCTGGTGACACTTTTTCACAGTGATAGCTGTTGAATTGTCAGACCTGTGATGGCTTAACATCTAAAGTAGATTTGAGGATTTCTTCTGAAGAAGCTCCCCCTGTAGATAGCATTTTATGACAGATTGTTTTTTCCTTTTTTAATTTCCTCAGGCACCAATGATCGACCTGAATGTGTACAATGATGCACGGCATGTGAAAAGTAAGTTTCTACGTTTCATGTGTGAAAATTAATCTTGCAGTATTTCGTGCCTTTCTACAATGTCAGTACATGCTGTAGACAAATGAAATATTGTAATGTATTTAATATCAGCAGAGCAGGAGAAATGCTGAACACTGACTGAAATAACAGATGTGAAGCAAAACATTCTTTATAGTTTCTCTTCTTCAGATCTGCTGCAAGTATACTTTCCCACTGCTGTAAAGAAAATAATGCACAGGAAAAGTGAGTTAGAGAAAACTGGAACAACATACTGGCAAATGTTGGTTTTCAACTGGTGTTAATAAATGCGAAAATAAACTTGAGTGAATTTCTGGGTGTTGGGGATTTGTTTATTTTCTCACCAGTTGAATTGTTTCACACATTTCACAGTAGCACAGTCCAAAACTGAGTTGTTGGACCTGTCACTTCGTGTTAGAGTGCACAAACTTGCAGCCATGGAATGAGTGTGATACATTAGGAGTAAAAGTACGTGTCTTATTCATTGTGGGAAAAATACTGATGTTTGAAGAGTGTTTTCTAGGGAACTTTGTTTACACACAC
Source organism: Corvus cornix cornix (assembly GCF_000738735.6). Classification (NCBI taxonomy): domain Eukaryota; kingdom Metazoa; phylum Chordata; class Aves; order Passeriformes; family Corvidae; genus Corvus; species Corvus cornix. The sequence continues at coordinate 101,040,990 of NC_047056.1, read as the reverse complement.
ACTCACCTTTTCTTGAAGCATTAGACTGGAATATTGCTCAGGGACACAGGTTGATCAGATGAAATACCTGGTTTGCTTTACAGGAGAAAAGACAAGTAACAGCAGAATTTGACAGTCTTTCATTGACTGGCATCAAATGAGTGTGTGCATACCATGAGCTTTTTGTGCCTCAAAAATAGGTGCTTTTTTGTGCTTTTTGCATACGTAAATAACAATTTCTAGTTACTCATCAGTGACTTCTGCTGTTTCTGCAAATATGTTGGTAATGGATACACACAGCACAGGGATCTCTTTTAAACCAGGGTGTCAGGGTATGTGTAGATCTTTGTTGTGTTAGTAAATCAAACAATGGAATGACCAGTTCTTTTGCCCTGAGACCAAACATTACAAGCAGAGTTTGTCTACATACTAAGTTCTTCAATTCCTGAAGAGATTGGTCATGTCCAGGCTGAAACAGTCCTGAAGCCAAGCTGACTCCTGAACCATACCTGATGGTTACATGGGAGGTCTGCTGGTTAAAATGGACCAAAAGGTTTTCTCTGGCAGCACTTCAACACTATCTATAGTTAACCAGAGGTTTCGTTGGTATTTGTTCAGTGATCCGATCTCAAAGTCCTATAGAACATAAAGTTACTCAGCTGTTAATATCCATACTAGCAGTGTGGAGTCATGAATGTTGAAAGCATAAAAATGCATGCTTGCTGTTTAGATGAAGTCATTGCAAACAAATGAAGGTATGTGTAGTTAATAGGCTTTATATAATGCCATTGCAAAGTTAGCATTAAAAACTGCGGTGCTTCCAGACTTTTATCTTCATTGTTACTTCATCACCATCACTTTTTTAAAGTAATACTTCATGCTTGTGTAGTAGCTTACCCTAAATATTCTACCAAAACTTTACAGCAACTGTAGAGGCCAAAAGGCCTCGATTTGATGCATCCTTGGGGCTTTTGACACGAAGATTTATGGCTCTTCTCAAAAAAGCTCCAGATGGTGTCCTTGATTTAAATGAAGTAGCAGCAACGCTTGGAGTACGAAAACGAAGAGTGTATGACATCACCAATGTGTTGGATGGAATCCACTTGATTCAGAAAAGATCTAAGAATCTTATCCAGTGGATGTGAGTAGGCTTTGAAACTTCTCGTTACTGAAACAGTAAATCCCAATAATGTTGAGTAATGTTAATAACTTTGAGAGTATTTTTAAGCATATTGAATTACTTCTCACAGATATTTTAAGTTCTTCTGGATCCTTAGGCTGTGTGAATTACCTAATATGTTAACACGTATCAAGTGCAGAAGTACATGGAAGCATATTTCAGCAGAGTAAAGGATGCCAGAGTTCCTTACTCCTTTCTGTTAGTATACTTGATGTTTAATAAACAGGCTTTTATTTATACAAACTACTAGACAACTTTCGTATTCTTCTAGAGGTAATAATCTTGACCAAGTTGTTGGAAAAGCAGCAGAGCAGCAAAACCTTAAAGATGAACTTTCTGACTTATCAGACATGGAAGAAGCTCTGGATGAATTAATCAAGGATTGTGCTCATCAGATATTTGAACTAACAGATGACAAAGAAAATGCAAAATATCCTTTTAACTCTTGCATTACTTTAACACATCATTTTGGTTGCACATACGTATCTAGTAAGAAGTGTAGGCTGATAGCACAGGTATGCAGTACTGCTTGGTAATGAGTTTTATAATAGCAGACTTTTTGATTATTTTGTATTTGGGAATGCCACTCGTGTGCCTTGCTTTGCAGTATTCTGGACAGTCTGGCGTGTCCTCAGGGGAGTGCTGCTTGTGTGACCTTTCCACTCCAGAAGAAAGAAGTGGGGCAATAGTCTTAGTACCCTGACCATCACCTTGTTCTCTCTGAGTTGTCTCAGGGGCAGGTGAGATCCAAGCTGCTTAGTGAGATGACAAAGAGGACTCAAAGTGGAGTCCGAGAGGCCTGTTGCCAAGGAGATATAATGGTATGTTGGTTGTGTCCTAATACTGTTCTCTGTTGAAAGAGGTTCTGGTGCAGTTTTGATTTTCAGATGGGTTTTGACAATAGAAAAGAGATTTTAATGTATCACACAAAGATTGAGTTTTGGCTTCGGGTTACAGTAAAATATTATTAGCTCCCTTGTTTGGCAAGATGTCAGGGTATGTGCTCAAATGGAATGTGCCCATTTTCTTTACACCTTACTGGTTAAGAAAATAGTTTTATAGTGTGCCAAGAAATTAGTTTCATGCTATTACAAAATAGAATGTAGTTTCTGAAGGACAGAATTCCCTCTGCTTTGTGGACTTATGACAGCATCTGTGAAAACTGTTTGGGGATTTTTTAACATTGAATATATTTTTAAAAGTTTTTTTCCTTCCAAAAAATACAGAAAAGTATTTTTCCACTTGTTAGCTGATACTTCATTTTATAAAGCTAATATTAACCTCAGCTGAATTGTTGATCAATTTTCTTAAGTTGGTATTCTGCCTCAACATATCTTGACATCACACTCTTTGCTTCTGTCCATTAGCAAATTACTTTACAGAATCCTTGACCAATGTATACACTAGCTTATGTGACATACCAAGATATCCGAAGCATTCAGGCATTTCAGGAACAGATTGTGATCGCAATCAAAGCTCCAGAGGAAACCAAATTGGAAATACCAGTTCCTAAAGAAGTAAGACTTAAACATTTCTCCTAAGGGAACAAAAGTTCTCAAATTTGATTTTTTGCAGCAGCAGTCAGTAATTGACTTCCAGTTTCTTTGTCATGCAGATATCAGTAGTTCATTGTTCTTGTGTTCCACTAAACAATGCTGTAGGGATAATAGTCCTAGAAACTTACTTGCAGTATTTTTCTTTTTACCTAAATTATTAAGCCATAAATGTATCTGAGCTTTAGTTACCTGGTTTTGCTAGAGAGAATGGAACAGCTGTAATAAAGTATGCAATGTACAGTATGGTTGGAAAAAGAAAACATTTTGTCACTCTGGTAGTTCATATCTAGAGGGATATTTCATGGAGTGGGGCTGTGCCCTGTCCTCACCCCACGGTGCAGTACACAGGCTCCATTCTGGTCTCACAGAGGAGCCGGACCTTTGCCCACTGCACCCAGCAGTGCTGCACCTGCTTAGTGGGGCCTGTGTACTGGGAACCCACTGTTGGTAGTGCTCTAAGAGGACAAATCCTGGAAGTCAAGATAACAAATAGAATTTTAATTCTACTTTCTTTTTTGCGTGAGCATTTTTGATAATCTTCTTAATTGCGTAGTCATTGAAGTTGCCTTGCTGTGTGCGCAGAAAGGTAGGGATATCTTAGGAAAAGGAGATGAATCAGTAGAACCAAAAGAGTTAGATCCACTGCATAGATCTCCAGTACTTCCCCTGGTCAAAGCAGCTGTCTCTTATCCAGTGGAGATGAAAAAGAGACAATTTCAAAGGCCTCCTGAAGCAATAAAAAGACAGGATTGAAAAAGTTGTATATTAGAACAGAGTATTTTCTCCATTGTGCTTAATTCTGCACAATAATTGTCCTACAAATGTATGTAATAGTCATAATTTATGTGGAAGTAGTAACACAATTTTAAATAGTTACGTCATTCCTGTATTTGTTCTGTTCTTAACCTATTGTCTTTAAAATATGTGCAAAAATAGATAAGGATGTGCAAGATTTGTTATTTGGATTATATGCAAGTTGCTGTTTTATAGGATCACATAGAAGTACATGTGAAGAGCACAAAAGGACCCATTGACGTGTATCTGTGTGAGGTGGAAAAAGAGAAGCCAGGTGCCAACACTTGTGAAGATATGGATACTTTCACTAATGAAACTGTTCATTCTGATGAAGGTAACATCCTCGTTTTACAATTTATCCACATGTAGTAGGTTTTTTTTAAGATGGTTGTACCGTTCTGATTAAGTTGTAAGCTGAACTGTTGAACAAGTATAATTTTCTGAGCATAGTTTGTGGGCCAAGATGTATGGGGGTGAGTATAGGAAATGCCTACAAGAGAAGTCTCTGCTGTTGTGTTACCTCACAGCAGCAGGAGGTCAGAGAGTCAAGCACATGCATATACAGCAAGGCACTCTTGTTCCCTGACCTTTTCCTTCCTTTGCTCTTTGCTGGTTTCCTGTCGGAGCTGCGCTCTGGATGGAGCGCTGTGTGTCAGTTCTCAGCTGCTGCGGTACAGAGCCCAGCTCAGCTGAGATTGTTGCCATGAGAGTTACAATGCTGTTTTGAACGAGGCTGTGCTGCTGCTCATTCCCTGCCCTAAGGGAGGGCAGACAGAAGAGGGGATGTAGTATTTTAATCTCCTAAACCAAGATTGGATGGAATATAGAGTCTGAAGAACCTTAGTGCTACAGGATGTTGTGGCTTAAAAATAAATGTGGCAGGAATTGCAGTAGCTCAGAACACAAAGGAAAAATTATTTTTAGCCAGTGCTGCTTTATAGTTGAAGGGAAGAGTTTTTCATCCTAGGCATTTTTTATTTTGCTTGTGAAATAACTCAGAATTGTATTTTCTACAATGACAGTAATCATATTCCTTTTTTACTTTCCTTTCAAAGTGAGATCTCCGATGGCAGAGAAAAAACCATTTGAGATGCTAGATTAATTACAACACAAAAATCTAATACAGAATGTAAATATCTGTATTATAGGGCTTTTCCAAAGCTGCTTGGATCTGCAAACTTCGTAACCTGAAATGTTCTAAAGTGTTTTAAAAAACCAGCAGCGAATTGGTTGAGTGCTTTCACAGGATTGCTTATCTTCCCAAGTCAAAAGACAAGAGTTTCTGGAGTTGCTTTTAGGATCTTTGTTTTCTTAATTGCATGTGATCTAGAGAACTTTGGGGAAATGGTCTTTTTACCTTATAATTTTAATCAGAAAACATAGATAATAAATTACTTCCAAGAAGGAGGGTTGGAAAACTATTTCTGGAACAGTCCACAATCTGTGTGAGAATGTATAAAATGAAGAAATGCACTTTTCAGTTCTGAGGCTGCACTGCTAAGCAGGATTGTCAAATACGAGTGTAACAAAGAACTGGTGTATTGGAAGCCTTTGTTAAAAAGAACAAGATGTAAATATCCTGAGAGTTATGCCTTACACTGTGTAGGTGCTGTTTGCATCCAGCTCTACGTGAACTGTGGTATCAGCACTGAAGTGAAACAGTTGGGCTTTGTGTACATACTTGTATCATTTCTAGGTAGTTACTTATGTAGATTTATTGAGATGGTTTGCATTTCTGCCTTTGTACAGCAAAGAAATAAAATAAGCTTACAAAAATATTAAATAGTCTAATGAAACATGTTGGGTTGCCTTTGCTGCAATTCACTGGGTGACTACAAACATTTTAAGCTATGTGAAAATTTAAAATCTGTTTTACATGGTGCTGTCAGATAACACTTAGATCTGGATCTTGTGATACCACGGTACTGTAGCAGTTTTCAGAAGAATGATCAATAACTACTTAAATTCGTCCCTTCCAGTTTCTAGAGTTTGCATACAGCAGAGCTTTAGCTGAGTATTGTGATGTCTTTGTGGCTCAGCTTGCAAAAATGTGTAAAATACTTAATGAATGTGACTATATTCATCCATGTTTTGTGTCCATAAAACAAAGCTGTGGAATTTGGATACTGGATTTTCTAAGGGAGTGAACTGTCACTGTACAAATGCCATGCTTGGGCTCACTTCATCCCAGTATCAGAAAATGTGCACCAGATGTTTCTGTAGGGGTGAGGTGGATGGGGGGTGGGTTGGCAGGTTTGATTTTAAATGGGAAGTCCAGGTCCTTGTTTTCCTGATCACACAGTATTGACAACTATACATCTACTCACAAGTGAGAACAACAAAGCTAATAAAGCCCTGAATGTTTTAGCCAGCAACTCCACAGCTATTTTAGACAGATGCAGTGAAATTAAATGCTCTATGTTCTACAACACAAATAATGTGGGGCAGGTGGCACTGATGAGCTTAAATATACCTAAATACAGATTGAGAGTTAATTCAGTTTCCCACAAGGTTCACTGATTCTGTAAAATGCATTGTAGTATACTATGCAAATCGGGGAAAAACACCAAGTGCAAGCTTGTGTCAGAAAGTAATTTTGACTTTTTTTTTTAGTGTCCTACCAACTTCCAGCTCCAGAATACAGGACTTCAGTATAGGATACTATTTTTTGTTGTTATGAAATTCAAACTACAGGCTGTTCTGTTATAATAATAAATAAAAGCAAAGTGACAGCACAGTTAATACATAGAAGACAGTAAAAATGAGGAGGTGAAGCTGGGAGTGAGGATTAAAACTAAGAAAGCATTTTTTTTGCACAGGACAATTGTCCTTTTCCTTCAATGACTGGTTTCTTTTCAAATGCCAGACTCTCTATTTGATGTTTCTGTTTTGGTGGGTGGGGAGGTCTGTGCTGAAGAGAAGTATTGATTCCCCCCTACACTAGTTCAGCAACTCAGGACAATGTTTGCCATGAAACGTGTAAAAATTTCCAGCACTAACAACTAATTACGAATGCTGTATGTTGGGATGGGTTTTTGTTATGTGATCATAAAATCCTCAAATAGTTTGGGTTGGAAGGGACCTTAAAGATCATATAGTGCCAGTCCCTCTGCTTTCGGGCAGGGATGCCTTCCCCTACATCACGGAATTATTTAAGTTGGGAAGAACTCCAAGACCATCAACTCCAACCTTTGACAAAACACCGCAACATCAACTAGGATCATAGCACTGAGCATCAGATCCAGTTGTTCCTTGAACTCCTCCAGGGATGGTGACTCCACCACCTTCCTGGGCAGCCTGTTCTAGTACTTCTCAATGCTTTCAGTGAAGAAATTCTTCCTGGTCTCCAACCTGAACCTTCCCTGGTGCAGCTTGGGGCCATTTCCCCTCATCCTGGTTGCTCAAAGCCCCATCCAACCTGGCCTTGAACACTTCCAGAGATGATAATGCATCCACAGCTTCTCTTGGCAACCTGTTACAGTGCCTCACCACCCTCATGGTAAAGAATTTCTTCCTAATATTTAGTCTAAACCTACCCTCTCATTCCTACCCATTACTTAGACCTTATCTGTAGAGTAAGGAAGTATATTTTTACAAAATAACCATCTTAAAAATGTTAAGGAAGTCTCTTCAACATCAGAACAGTTCATTTAAATGAAACATTAGGATTTTTCTGATTTTTCTAGCTGTGTAATTAATTTTTTAACCACACAATTGTCACAGTGAAACAGGAGAAGCTGTAATATGACAATTATTAAGTACATCTGTTGTTTTAATAGTGCACCTTCAGTGGAACGAATGGACTTTTGAAGATTAAACCACTGTTGTTACTACTTGGTTACGTACAGTGTTACCCATTGGTGATGCTGGAAAACAATGTACTGTATAAGCTCAGTGCGCTAACTAGCTGAAAAGATTCAACCTGGACTTGAAAAATTCCTGAGTGATGCTGAACTTACATGCAAGTTACAAGCTCACTTGTAAATGTGACCGGACCTAACTCTGAATTTGTATAATAATGCTTGATTTTTTTCTGAGAGATTATTATTTTTGTTGAGTCCATATCTGTCCATTTTCAGTATATTTGTATGTGTAAGAAGCTCTCTTGGCTATTTGAGGACTCTAATAAATTAAAAGGCTCTAATAATCTTTTTGTCTTCCCTTCAATAAGAATGGCTTAGCATCTAAATGCATTAATCAGCAATAGCAACAACCAGGATCCATAATTATGAAATGCCTGGTTTTGCTGACTCTGCAATTGAAACAAGTGCTGCAGGTTGCCAGTTCAGCCCTTATTTCGTGTGGGAAATCACGGAGTTTTCAGATGTGAACGGCAGTTTTCAATAATGTGATTTTTAAAGAAGAGAGAAGATCCTGCAAAGAATGTCTGTTGGAAAGCACTTGAAAGCCAGCAGATTTCTTCATTTTGAATAATCTTTTTAGTGTGCGTGAAGAGCCTTATTTATAAGCATAATTGAACATTGATTGCAAAAGTCACTTTAGCTGATCCTTGTCAGTGGCAAAGTTCACCTGCTGGCCAGGCCATGGGCTGCTCCCAAGTGCTGAGGCTGGCTGCAAGCTCTAAACCCTTGTGTTCTGTGATCCTGGTGCATGGGCTGGCCCTGGCGCCCTGCTGAGACCTCAGTAACTGCTGAAGAGTTTATCTGGAACACGCATCTGCTGTTTTTGGGTCCACTTCTGATCTGCCAGGGGTAACTTTTGAGAAGTGTGTTGAGGCTAAAATCACATAAACTACACTTGATTGTATAGGCTATATACATCTACACGAGGTTCTCACATAGATGTTTACTGAAGGATTGCCATACTCGTTTGTCAGAAAGCATGATCTATGTTCCGAAGGAAATCTTAATGATGTTTGCAGAGAAAGGGCAGCCTGGTTCTGTCCATGTAAGGCATCTGTGGTTCCTTCCCTCCCTGCCACCCCGCTGCAGGCAGACAGCGGGCGATCTGAGGGCCTGGAGCACCATGTGGACATGGGCTGATGGAAGCTTCTCACCATGTGATCCATGAATGAGGTGGTGTTTGCAATTGCCTCTGGATGGGGTTATAGAAGACAATCCTAGAAGCTGTAACAGCAAATTCAAAGATCAAAGGTCAGGACATCACAACTCTTACTCTTTTATTGACTTGTATTAGGCCACACTGTGGTGATGCATTCCCCCCACCCCGGCCACACTGTGATCTCAGAAATGCTCATTAGGCCTCAGCCTTGACAAACAGCAGGTGGCTGAGCTCCTCTTGAGCTTATCAGAAACACTCTCCCAGGAACTTGTGCTGTCTAACAAGCTCCTGTGTTTTAACGAACAGCCTTGGAAACTTATTTTTGTTGCCTGAATAACAACCTAAGTGGAATACTATTTTTGTTATCAAACTTTCAAAGAAAGTTACCGACCTGAATTGCTGCAAGGATGGAAAATTACTATGACTAAAGCCAACTCTCTTGCAACCCTATAAACAGCAGTCCAAAGTGAGACCCTTGGAGCTCTCTTGGACCACAGTGTGCTGTGACCAACATCTCCCTCTCGGGGCCAGTGAACTCTCAAGTTTGCTGTACTCGGAGGATCGCCAAACTGATGGATCCTGGACTGATACACCGATTCCTCAAGGCTCAACCATAGAGAAGATGCAAAGGCATCCGACGTGAGTACTTCCCTGAACTTGACGGGAATTTTTCACAGGCATATACCTACTACAGACTCTTCATGTTTGTGTGCATGCTGTGAGAGACTGAACTTTTAATGGATAATGACTCAAGATACTCTCCATTTGTGGAGACACCAGGGTGCATTGTTGAAGCCTGGTTTGGAGGTGGAGGAGGTGAGGTTTTGGATGTGCAGTGGTTAACCTCTGCTCTGATAAGACTGAGGGTGAATGATGTGCTATGAGTGAGAGAGAAGACAGGTCCTGTGGAGATGGGATGGTGCCTCCTGTCATGCTAAGGTGCTCTCCCTTGTGCATACCACGGGGTTGTAGGGTTCACTCAGTGGGGCTCCCTCCTCCTTCCCTCAGGAAAGTACCAGGACATTCATGTTGGGCTGAGGGTGTTCGTCTCTGCTGATGGGCCATAATTGACTCAACTGCTGGTGTGATGGGCAGCAGTGTTGTCTTAGATGATGCCAAGGACATAATTCCGTGATCTGCAACATTACACCATCCAGTGTGACGCTCCCCACCCTGTGGGAGGTACCTGGGCATTCCCACCTGAACCTGAGTGACATAAACCTAATAGATGTGTTCTGCAGATTATCCTGGGGGTTTTTCCCCACCCTTTCTTTCGGACTTCCCTAACCACCCGAAGGATCCAACCTGCAATCACCATTTCAGCCAAGACTGTGGAACAACAAAGTCTCATCACAGGGCCTATGGGTGGTGAGATCTTCACAGTCTTGCCCTCTCTCCTTTCTTTTCCCCTGCACATGTCCTTGGGTGAGGTGGTTGTGCTTTCATATTGCAACACTTTCATGTTATGTTACTACAGATAATAACAACCAAAATTGTTATTATACACACCTGTTTTCCTCTGCAACCGAATTGTTCTATAATGAGCCCTACATGTGTATATTTACAAACACTGATAATTCAGTGTCATTTCACTCTAATCCATCCCAGGGGATCTATTAGCAGGAGCCTGGGCTACCTTCACCTTCTGCAACGGGTCATATCACATGTGAGTGTGAATATGACATAGCAAATGTACTAGGAATGTTCTAGATTCTTAAGTACTTTCAATTTGTAGTAAGTCAGGCCTGTAGGTAAGTTGTTATATATTAAATTCTGCATGAATCTATTGCTAAATTGTTTAGCTTCAGTTATCTATTAAGTACTGTTAAGTTTAAGTGTTCTTAAGATTAAGTGCTGTTAGGTTTTGTTAAGTGTTGTTAGGCCTTTAGGGATAAACTCTTGCTGAAGTCCTGGCTCAGTTTAGCGCAAGGGTTCACTATGAACCAGCAGGAGGGTCTTCTGTATTCCTTTTTATCCTTATCTTTTCCTATCCTTTTCTCTTTCCCCTTGTCCCCCCAGACTACATGTAGATACTTTTGGGTTTATTTTTGTTTGGATTGGTTGATTTTGGATTTTTGTTTGCTTTTCCTCCATCTGTTTTAACCATCTAGTAAATAGTAGAGTGAACCTTGCCAGCAAACTTTGTTGTGTTGTCACTTTTATATTAAACCTGGTTTTGCTGAATCACTTTGCCAATGATTCTTTAAGCAACCTTAAAACACTCATTTGTGACATATTTCAGAGCATCCTTCAAAAAGAAAACTTGACACTTCAAGAGAAAACTTCATTAATATAAAACTTGCAAGAAGCTATTCAGTTAAACAGTTAGCTATTTAGCTATTCAGCTAAACAGTTTTGTTCTCAGTCTCTTGTAGATCCTGATGCAAATCCTGCACAGAACTGCCTTTAGACAATGCAATATTCTTTTTCAGACAGATGAGCAATTTCGATGTTGCAGCTGTCATTTTCTAAGCAATTCTTTCCCCCCCAGCCCCCCATTCATAACCATTAAAATGTCCCAAGCAGGTTACAGGCATAGTTATTGCTTCTCTAACATGCAGCCTAGGCACATGAGAAATGAAACAAGAACTGATAAAATTCTTGCAAATTAGGAAGGTGTCAGATCAGATACAAAGTTTCATAAAGCTCAGAAAGGGAAAGGTTGTTCTTATATATATTTTAATAACAAGACACACTAATTTTTAAAAGGCTTGCTGGCTCCTAAATCTAGGATAACATTTGTGTGCACAAACTGTGACCTTGACATTAGAAGAGTTCAATTCCAAATCTGAAAAAAAAGTTACCTGTCAGAAGAAAAGTTCAAAATGCAGTAAAAACATTTCAGAATTTATTTGGATAATAAAGTTTTAAAGGGGATTCTACCAAATATTGCAAGTGGTAAAATTTTAGTGTGGCATCTGGAATAAGGGAAGGCATTAATGCCACTTTGAAAAGGACACATGGTCGGTATGTCTCATGTTGTTATTGGTAAGATCCATCCTTGCAAACTATGATGAGACTGTCTTCTGCCATTCTCATCTGCTAAGCTATACTCTGCCTCTGCTCTTGTTCTGGAGTGTCCAGAAAATAAATTGTATGTAGAATGAATGAATGAACCAATGAATGAATGAACCAACAAATGAAGTTACTCCCATTTTCCCAAGATGAGAATCATGAACCTTTAGACCATTTCTTCCTGACCATACTGCAGCTGCTTGAGTGCTGTGAGTGACACCAGACACTCTGCTGCTAGCTGGGCACTCAAGGATCAAACCAAGCTTCCCAGAAGTCAGTTGTGATCTTTTCACAATCCCTAAAACACCTACAAAAACTGGACAATATCCACACACAGCCTCCATCCCATACACTAAAGCAAGTTGCACAGAATTCAGTCAGGAGGTGAGAACTGTGATTTACTTGATAATGCACTCCCCACAGATCGTCGGAGAACCTTTTTACCAAGCAATGTTCTCACTATCAATGCCAGTAATACTTTGTGTAAGAAACAATTCCTCACAAAAAAATAATCTTCCTGGTCTTAGAAACAGCTTCAACCTCAAATGCCCAGCAATGTGTGTGAGCCTTCAGGCTGACAAGAAGCTATTGGAGGTGATGATTTCTGTATTTATTCAGCTGAAGAGAAAACAAACACATTTGAAATGATGCAAAATTATCCTGTCCTGGAAGAATATTTATGAGGGAAATACAGAGATATAGGATTAATTCTTCCTGTGATTAGAGGTTAAAATAAAGCAAAGTAAAAGCTAAATACTGTGAAAACGTTAGCATTCGTCTCTTTTGAGATAAAAAAAAGACTTAATTGCAGATTTATCTTGAAGAACTGAATAAAGTGATTAAAACAAATGCCAGTCTTTCAAACTGCCAAAGTTGACATATTGATTGTCAGTCTTCATGCAGAGATTAGTAGTTTTGATTTGTTTGGAAAGTATCAAAAACATTGATAACCCTGGGCCACTGAGAAACACAAAAGGCAAATGTGGATTAGTGTGTATTTATTTATTAATTATATGTTTCTCCCAGTCTGAAATACTCTAGACTGTATTAAAAACTTACTGCAGATTGAAGCTCAAGAATCCTACTTCTTTTCAAAAAGGTATTAAATTTGTGACATTAGATGATGATTAAATTCTTTAAAACAAGTATCTTCCAATCAAGATATACTTTATTCTCCATCTGTAAAATGCTGTTCCTTTATACATGGAGAAAGTATAAACTGCTTGGAAAGAAGGGGTTGGAAGGTTGTCCAGATATTGTCTGTATTCTGTGTATGTGTCTCTGAGGATCAGTTGCCTGGAAATGAAAACAAGGCAACAGTAATTGTTTACATAGATGTTGCCTAAAGACTTCTCAGGCATTTATGCTCTCTCTGCTGACTTTATGCCAATTGTCCATCTCTTAAATTGACACATAGAGCTATGTTTGGGGCATAAGGAGGGAAGTCTGCAAAACAGCCTTTATGATTTGGAGGGAAAATGACACAGAACTACAGGGGGGAAAAAAATCTCCCTAATGCAATTTAAAAAGCTTTTTACCACCTTTGAAATCAAAACCTGATCAGGATGGTGTGTGTTCACTTGATTGCTTCCAATCAGTTTAACAAAATCAAGGTTCAACTAGAAACAGTCATTCAGCCATGTGCTTTACTGGCAGCAAATGGTGGCTTTGAAATGGGCCTGAGTTCAGCTCTAAGTATAATTTACTCAATTGTTGCACTTTGATATTTTTGTACAGATAATTCTTAGTTTAAAAGTAATAATGGATTCACAATGGTAATACTGGTAGTACAGGTGAATTACTGAGATACAGAGCTACCATTATCAGATGGATGAGATATGTAGTTTCTCTTTCCATACACAGAAAATCTCAGTGTGGCCTGTCCTTTAGGACAGTTTTACTTACATATAAACCCATATCTCCTTTCAACACCACATCCTGCTGCTATCAGGCAGCTTGCTGCCTCTGTGCTGTGTCAATTTGCAAAAAGGGGGGACTGTCTTGATCTCCTTTGCAAACTCTGGTCAGTTCTGCTCTGCAGTGATTCCTAAGAGTGTACCAGCTTCCCCAGGACCCTCCATAGGATGATTGTCCAGCCCCAACAAAGGCAATCCCCGGACTTGCTGTGCTCCAGGAAGTAATCATGGAGGGTGCCCTGGGACAGCATCCTTTCTGAAGACAGCACTGGAGACCTCTCCACCATCTTTAAAAATGTTATCCCAGGGCTCTCATTTTTACTGCATGTCTTTTAACAAATTAAAAAGCAAAATAAATTCAATGTTCCAAACACATAAACATAATTAGCATCTTAGTGACAATTTCAGTTGAGAAGCCTAAGTGTACAGATGTACAAATAAGTGTTCCTTATGTTTATTTTACATATACTTTTTTGTTTGGTTTTTTCTTCCTTTGGTATTCTATCAGTCTTGTACTAAAGAGACAAGAAATCTGAAACATTTGATTAATCTTCAAGTATAACTTGTCTTTTTTTCAATGATGACAAAATTGTTCTCTCTCTAGGTTAAATAAACTGATATTTAAAAAAGCTTAGAGACAGGATTAACCCTTTCCTCATATCACGTCCCAGTACATTTGTTTTTTACAGTGGCCAGTGAAATGGGTTCATCCTTCCAGTATTTAGGCTTGTGTGAAACAAACACTCTATAAACACCCTGAGCTGGTGTGGAGTTTCCAGGGAAACTGGTGAAACGGAAAAAGGAAGAAATTATCTGCCATTTCTTATCTGTGTATGTCAGTTCCCCAGCCCCGCAGAGGACCCAGCTCCACAGAGAAGCACATCTACCCCTGCTGAGCCCGGGGATGCCAGAGCTGGTCCCGGCTTCCCGGAGGCTGCGGGGCCACTAGAGGGATGTCTACAACCATCCTTCCACGGCTTCTGAAGCGCCAAACCAGCACTTCACATTCCCGAGCAGCTGCAAATCACACACGGCATCAAACAGCCCTTAGAAATGCTGCAACGAATGTATCAGAGGGCTGCTCGCCGTGGTCTAGGCAGAGTATTTGGACACTACCAGTTGGAAAGATGAGATGCAATGCTGGAGTGCTACAAGGTCCAAGAGAGCTGATCAAATATCATACAGTCATGGATTCACAGAATCATTTAGGTTAGAAAGGACCTTGATAATAATCTAGATCCAACCCCACCTTGTTCTGGTTGAATAGTTTTAACACTATTAAGATCACTCTTTAATGACTACATCTAGTTACATCCTTTTTTTCCTTTATTTGTTTCCAATAGTTTAGCTTGTATCTAGTGGAATGGTGCAATCTATTTAAACTGTCAACAAGTTAGCACTAGGCTCAGTGCAAAAAGTATTTTATTTTTTTATTAGTTTATATTAGTTGACTAGAAAAGCATGAAAATGTCATAGAGAAGAGTTCCCTCTCCTACAGGGATCAACTGTTGGAACTGATAGGATGAAAGGGGCTGCAAAAAAAGGAAAATATGGGTATACTGAAGAAATAAGCATTAGTTCTAAGTGCTACCTTGTGCACTCCAGAACAGCATATGTAAGGAACCCTTATTTACTACCCTGGGTAGATGAGTCGAACCATTATATTTAATTACGTTTATTAATTTTAAAAAATTAATTCATGTGGAAAAGAAGCATCATGGATTTTAAAAGAGGTAGTAGTTAGAATTGGATTATTTATTTATTTATTTTAATAGTTAATTCCCTGGAAAATGTGTTTTCGGTCATGTCTAAACTATTTGCTTCAAATTTGCTGAATAGTTTTGGCTGGAAAAAAAACAAAGGGGATAAACTGTTGGAGGAAAGTCCCCAGTTACCCAACAGCTCAACGATCAGAGCATTCAGTCAGGTAGCAGACACCCATTAACAGAGGCTCTGCTGAGGCAGGCCACGCTCAGCCCTTCCTGTGACCACCTTCCTTTTGTCACAACTTCGAGGGATGGGGACACACCTTCCAAGGGAGCAGGCTGGTTCCCAGGGTAGGAAGCCGTGCTTCTCATGCTCCCCCTTGCTGACCCAACAAACTTGGTGCCTTTGTGCAGGTCAGCAGCTTCAATTGAGGAAGAATTTCCTCTTTCTCCTGCTTCATGGATACCGAATCCTTGGACAGCTTTCTAAGAAGTAGAATTCTGCTTTGAATTCCCTTGGACAAAAGTAGGATTTCCTTATTCTAAGTATATCCATGCTATGACATTCTTTCAAGCATCCAAAACAAATATTCTACATCAGATTAAAACATAACATTTAATGGTTCATGCAAAGAAATAACCTTCAGGTTATTTTCTTTCAGCAAGGACACATAGTCAGTTTAGTTATGTTCAAACTGTGCTGATTTTTATTACATTCACTGCAGTTCTTGAACAAAAATGCAATTTCCACCAAGTCTTTAAGTGATCATGAAATAGTTTGAGCACCTTCATGAAGGCTACCCTATGCTCCTTACAAACCCTTATGTCTGCAGCCACATAAAGAACTGAAAATGACATTGAGAGCCCCTGACTGCAGTCCCTGAGGTACCAGACACCACATCTAACAGCCCTTTCAAAGTGCACTGATACACTGCAGGTATTTTCTTGCTGCCTTTACTTGCATGAAGGTTGTACCAACCCCCCCCATCGTAAATAGCTAGAAACAGTCTTATTTCCCACCTAAGCTTGTTCATGGCCTTGCATACTTGCATATGCTCTTCTGCCAGCATTGTTCTGTAATGTACAGAGCTCTTAAACTCCTTGGTTGCTGTCTTTGGTGTATCTGTAGACACCACCATACACTCATTCACCTCTGCTGGATCTAGAAAACGGAGTTATTCATGCCACTTCACATAAAACAGGCTGCTTTGTTCCTTTATCTCTGCCAAATTCCCATTTTCAGTTCCTCTTCTCCAAAACAGATAAATTGAACTATTTATGCCCCGGTGTTTTCACTTGATCGTGCCCTACCCTATCTCGCTTGAGAGAGGGATGGTATACAATACCATTTATACTTCTTAATTCCACTTTTTTGTTGGCTAACGTAAGCCTGAAGTACTTCTCCTCAGCTATTTCCAAATGGTAAGTTCCCACATTACATCAGAATTTCTTACTAGTCCCCAAGGGCACATCTCTCTATAGACTGTACCATTCAATAATGTCCTGTTTCTATCATTCCCATCATTCAGCTGATCCAGATCTTCCAAGTAATATCCCAACCCTCAACTCTCTATTGATGTTATCTTCTGCAAACAGCCACCATCAGCAGCACACTCCTGGATTTCACGCTGGTAAACAAACAGGTTCCAATTTCAAAAAGTTAAACAAGATGGACCAGGACTGGTCCTTGTAATTCCTACCAGTCCAAATCTTCAAGGATTCAACTAATACCTACCCCCCTGTTTCACCCCATAAGGCACTGCTGTCCTACATGAAGTGAGCTTGTAGTTTGGGAATAGCATGATACCCTTCAGAATGTTTTATTCTCCTACAAAGAATGTACATGGAAAGGTCCTCTAATAATTCCCACTAACTTCAGCCTTCTCTTATCAAAATCTTCCAAGTTTTCTTCCAATTTGGTTGCAACTACCTCTTCTAATACCTTAATTTTTCTTGTCCATGTAGTGTTTCATTTTAATATTGTCCCCCATCACCAAAGATTGGAGCAAAACTGACATCACCTCTATGCCAGATTCTTCACACAGTCATCCCATTTACTATTTGACAGTCAAGTCAAGTCTAGTAATAACAGTAGTTAAACATACTGTCCTTGTTGGACAAATGAACAGATAGAAAAGTCGTATTTTTTCCAAGCAGGAAAAAATCCATTCAGCCTGCCTTCCTTCCTTCCTTCCCTGCTGCTTGACTCTGATGCTGTTTAAATACAAAATGTCATTTCTCCAAGACTCTAAACCCTTATATACAAAGCTGTGTCTTCACTTGCGCACTCACAACTTTTCTTATTCATATCTTACAGCCCCTGCAAGATCCCTGAGAGCAGGCACAGCAGCTGTAGTTGTTTACACCCCAGTATCAGCTGGCTTGATTTCCCCACAATTAACAGTAGCTAAGACTTGAAGAAAAGCAGATCGTAGGAATGACAGTGGTAATGCAGAGACACATAATGTGGGTATTCAGAGATGCACACAGAACCGCTGCACTAATCATCTTTTTTTAGCTTGTTCTATCCAAGTCATCTTCTACTGGCATTTCTCCCTAATGGCAGGGAGCATTCAGTGCCCAGGGTTTTACTGTCACTTTCCAAGCCAGTTCCTGCATACTTATGGCAAAAGGCCAGACCAAAAGAAGGATTGATTAGGTCCCTACAGTGGTCCTTACACCAAAATCCAAGATCACAATCCAAAAAATACTCAATAGCTGTCTAACTGTGAAGGTCACTAAGTTTGCTACCTACCTCTGCCTCCATCCTGCTGAGTGCTCTCATCAAAAGGCTACAGAGCCTTTTCTTCCTGGCATCCCATTTCTTATTAACGCAATTTTCTGCAGGAAGACTTGTTCAGCAGAACGCATCCTTAAAGAGGCAAAACCACACACCAACCCCAACCTGCAAGATAGCGTCTAGGAACTTTATTTGGAGGTGTACTGTGCAACAGGAATTGCCACAGGATGGAGAAAGGAGAACATGTACATGGGTTCTTGCTCTGCTAAAGAATTCTACTTCAGCTCAGGATGGACATGCTGGTTCAGATTATGTCTCATCTAGGAAAACATGGGGCTTTGGCCACATTTCTTATAAGTCCCATTCGGTACCCAGTTGGGACCCCTTCCCGATTCTCCTCAGACTTTCTATATGGAACCTATTTCCCCAATTCTGGATTTTGGGTTCCAT
Organism: Corvus cornix cornix; assembly: GCF_000738735.6. Classification (NCBI taxonomy): domain Eukaryota; kingdom Metazoa; phylum Chordata; class Aves; order Passeriformes; family Corvidae; genus Corvus; species Corvus cornix. The sequence goes on along the minus strand of NC_047056.1, from coordinate 101,022,631 downwards.
TTTGAATAGCTAAATGTTTGATCTTAAATACATAATAAACTATCAGAAATGCTTTTGTTCTTACAGGTATGTTTTCACTGGAAGAGATGGTCACAGGCATGCAAGTGACAGGTCTGAATCAATCCCTAGTCCCCTTGCCTAATTAAAAGGAGGCAGAGATAGCTTTGAGACGCTCTGGCCAGCATTTCCAAGGGACCAGCAGCCTTGTACTCCTGCATGTTTCTGATTTTTCAACCTTTACAATGTTTCATGTAAAGGAATTGTTAGAGATAATGCTCACAGCAGAAAGAAGAGTGGCAGAAGCCCTCCTCTGCTCCAAGGTACTGTGAGGCATAAACAGCCTACTAATAGCAAACCAGCAAGAATTTCATAAATCACAGCAGCCTCTCAAACTGCTGTGACTTACACCTATGAGCCACAGAGCCCTAAGCTTCACCTAAATGCACAAAGCAGCAAAGGAAAACTCGAGGTCACTTTGTCCTTACTCACTTTGTCCAAGCTACACTTACTGCAAGTTTCCTCCTGAGACTTACAGCAGAGAATCTGGCACATCACCATCACGTAAGCATTTCAATTAACCTAGATTCACAGCTTCACTTCTGTCTTCCCAATGCATCCAAGAAACTATGAAACTACCTCATTAACAAAAGCAATGCTATTTAGCTGGGGAGGATTATGTAAGCAATTAAGAGCCAGGCAGAGACCAAGTCCTGTGTTATCAGGACACACCCAGGCATTGTGCAGCCACTTTTGATTCACACCTCCTTTTCTTGATTCTCTGGTATTTGTGCTTAAGATACTGAATTTAACACACCAACAGACAGTACCAACTAATATTTCTGTATTTATCAGCTATATATGCTGTTTGAAAAAGTGGGAAGCAGCTACCTGGCACAGCCTCAGAGACAAAAGTATATCCCTTCCCAAGCAGAACAGTAGATATAGGCCTTTACCTACAAAGCTTACCAGATGAAGACATTTTCTTTAATATTTGCTTGATTACTTTGGTTTGCATTTAATTATACAGATGGCTGAGTGGTTTTGTAATTTTATAGCTGGCCTGTGCTAGTAATTGATGTGGTAGTGTCAATCTTACTGAGGGCTGGTTTGGAAATGCATGGGGTTTGAAAAGCTGCTTGTATTTAAAGCATCTAGTTACGATGCAAAAGATGCTATACTATGAATTAAATGAAAGAATGTTAAACAATGCTGGGAGGTTTTTTTGTCCCAAGACAACACTGGAATCAGTATATCAACAATTAAGTGTGTGGCTGACTTTGCAAGTCCTTCAAAAGCATAACATAGATACACAAGTTGTGTACCTTTCTTCCTGTCCATTTTCAATAACCTAAAATGAAGAAAAAGTTTATTTTTAATCCAGAAAAAAAATAGTTTATTAACCTTCAGGCTGATGGAACACTAGCATGGGAGAAACGAAAATTAAAACAAACAAACAAACAAACAAAACCCACATTCCTTTCCACCCCTATTTCATATTTATGAATCTAAAAGTAAAGAAATCCCTGTACTAATGACATAAATCTACATTATTTTCTGGAGGTAGAATGATGATCTTTAGCTACACCCTCCAAAGTCTCAAGACCTCATTACCTAAAATATGACTTCTTGTCCTATTTCCATCACAACAACACTGATCGACATCAGTGCAGCATCCCAGGCAAGTGACAATAGTTATGCACCTTTGCCTGTAGCAGTCTGATATGGTTTGATTTTGGCAGCTTTCAAAGACTGTATTTGCTTGGACTATTGATGGGTGTTTGGTCCTTCCCACTCTGTTGTCACAATTTGGTTCTCATTTGGGATAGAGCTGATTCATGTCACTAGACAGAGGTAGTCCATGGTATCACTGGCAACTCATTTAACTCTTCTATATATCTGTTCTCCCACATGCAAAACACAAAAATGGACTAGATCCACATGAGATGCTAAACCTAAATTTTAGAGACACCAGCTATTAGTAGAATCAACTCCCCTGTCAGTAGTGCTCTTATGTTCTTCAAATACCTGCAGAGTGGGAGCCTAAAAAGAGGATTTTCAAAAGCCTTACTTAGCCAGCATCAAGTGCTAAAGCACAGCCCCTTCTCCTAAGACAGATATACACATGGGTAGTTTGTCTCCTGTTGCTTCTTTTGCAATAGTACTGAAAGCATCCATGAGGTCCAAAGCCAAATCCCTCTTCTCCCTGCACAGGCTTGAGCCCTATGGAATACCCTAAAGGAACAACCTGAAGCTGATGGCTTTTAACCAATAAGGCTCATTTCCCAAGTTCTTACAAATCTGTTCCTATAAATGTAGCCAGTTCTGAAAACGGTCAATAGCAAATTCCCTACTGCCTTGGGACACCTAAAACATATTTGGACTGTAGATATCTAAAGAGTTCAACAGCATTTCAGGGAGCAGACAGAGAGAAGAAAGATCCAACTGTGGACTCACAGGCTTAAAGCTGCAGCAGGCATGCTGGAAGGCTTGGACTTTGCCTTACAAAACATGGTAAATAGCATTTGACAATTCATTGCATGGGACTTCAAAACTGGCATACACAGAGCGAGTAGGAACAGTTCTTCCTTAGATGGTCATTGTAGGAATAGGTGATACCCTGAGAGATTTACACTACTGAAGGCAGAAAAGGTAGAATTGTAAAAAGACCACAGAAGGTGGTGTTATTTTTCCTTTAGGGCATGTTAAAACAGGTTTTTTTTGCAAACACTGAGAGAGGAATCTGACTTTCTAAGTACTTTTTTTGTCACTTAGTCACTTATAACCAGCAATAAATCTTCTGCTGAGGATTTTGTTGAGGATTCATGTCATACAAAGGAATTCAGCTGACTGCCGCTGTCAGTTCGTCCCTGTAAGAGAGTAAAACTTGTTTAGTCAGTAAACAGATATCTCCTGAGGGGTGGAAGAATAGATCTATGGGGCAAGAATTTCAAGAAGGCACTGTTTCTACACATTTGCTTTTGAAGTCACAATCACACTTTTTTTTTCTATGTAAAAATGGGTGTTATGCTTATTTAAGAATTTCTTTGCTACCTTTGTTTAGATAGTACCCTGAACAATGTCACTTAATCACATAAGCTAAGGATCAGTTTTTATGAAGCTTGTAGATAGATAAGAAAAACTGAAGAAAAGATAAGCACCTTGCCTATAGCCAAGAGGAAACCAAGACCTTAGATCACCACATCACCTGGTGCCCAACTCCAAGTGCATTGAAATCACCCCCAAAATCAATGTTGACAGTAACAGAACTTAGCACAAGCTCCTTATTGATCACTGGAGACACACTCCTCGTATTGGTCTGTTGTCCAAACCTATTTTAAATCCCTTAAAAAATATTCTTAAAAAAGAATGTTTCTGTTTTGCCACTTATAAAAATTAGCCAATGAATAGGCTGTAAGTGAAGAAATCATGTTCATCTTAGGTAATTCAGAGCTTTGATCTGTTGTTTTGCTAGACTCTGTAGCTTCATGACCCATCTAGTACCCACATATAATCCTAGTAGCAACCCTACTCGTTGTCACACTTACTTCTTTTATCTCCTAGCAAAGTAAACTGCTCAAAGAGACTATGTGATTTTTTTTGGTGGTGTTGCAGTTAAGCAGATTCTAATCTGTTTTGAAGATGAAGTAGTCCTAAGACATAAATAACCAGTGCCTCTCCCAAACAGATTTCACCAATTCCTTCAGAAAACGCACAAACTCAATGCGGTTCACTGCAAAGCGTGAGTCATAATGCCCAATTTGACTTCAAAATGTTCATGCGTGTGAGTGTTTCTGTCAGGCTTGAGGATTTTGACTCAGTGGACTGTAAAAACAGAATCCAGTTATGGGGTTTGGGTCGATATTCAGACCAGACCTTCCCTAAAATTGGGAATTGTTCAGCACCAGGGCCCTGACTCAGAATATCACTGAGAGTGATCTCGTTCAAAGCCATGCAAGTGACTCACATATTTACTTCTCTGACTCTCTCTCCTCTTCCTTTAAAGTTAAAATATTGGGCCACTTTTCTGACATCAGCTCACTGACGTCCAGCTATCAGCTGAAAGTCAACACAGTAAAACGTTAACCTTTCCTCCCTGAGGTCCCTCCACCTCAGCAAATGACATTTTCACAGTCTCTGTTGTTCTGCCCCATAACATCTGCCCAGCAGCCACATCTCAGGTCTGCTGGAATCATAGTTTGGCCAAAACTTCACATGCCATTCCATGGAGCATCCCTACCATCCAACTCCTCACCTCCATCCCTGCAGCCACAACTCAGGCATCAGTGACACCCTCCCTGCTACAGCCTCTCTTGCCTGGGTCTGATAAACAGCACCCTGTCTCCTCAAAGTGCCCACTGAGTGTGGCAAGGTGGCTGTACCCACCTCCAGCACAGTGTGGAGGCTCATTTTCCTCTGGGTGCATGAGGGTGGCCTGCACCTTCCCCAGCACAGCTCCTCACTGCCTAGTTCCATCCTCCTTCTCATACATGTAGGATATACGCATAGGAGAGGGATGGAGTACCTCTCCTGTGATCAAAGTCTGAGAGAATCTGGGTTGTTCAGCCTGGAAAAGAGAAGGCTTTGGGGTGACCTTAGTGTGGCCTTTCAATACCTGAAGAGAATTTATAGAAAAGATGGGGCAAGACTGTTTACAAGAGCACATAGCAACAAGGGGAAATGGTTTCAAATTCAAGGAGTGTAGGCTTAGATTACATACTGGGGGAAAAATTCTTTACCATGAGGGTGGTGAGGCACTAGAATACGTTTCCCACGGAAGTTGTGGATGCCCCATCCCTGACGTGGTACGGACAGGTTGGATAGAGCTCTAAGCAATCTGACCTAGATGATCTTTAAGGTCCTTTCCAACCCAAACCATTCCACGATTCTGTGATTCACGCCGTGAGCACTGCTGCTCTATCTGAAACGCTGCTCGCCCACCTTCTCAAATATTTCTGGCTTCTTTTCCTGTGCGCTTTACGCCACGCGGGCAGGGTGAGGTCTCATGAGCCAGAACGCACACAGCCCGGTCTCTGAGGGGCTGCCCTGCCCAGGCCCGGCCCGGCCCCGCCGAGCCCAGCGCTGAAGCCGGGCACTGAGCGAGCGCCGCGCACAGCGCCGCTCGCAGCGGGGCCTTGTGGGTAGGGGAGGCGGCCCGCGCGCGGTCGGGGAGCGGGAGGCCGGGCCGGGCCGGGGGTGGGCGGAACGCGGAGAGAGCGGCGGGGCCGAGCCTGAGCGGCGAGGGAGAGCGAGGCCGGCATCGCCAGCGGGATCGCGGCTCCCGCCCCAGCAGCCGGCGAGCGCTGCAGAGAGAGCCGCACTCTGAGCCCGACCCCGCGGCAGCCGCTTCCCCTTAGCTCCCCGCCTCCACCCGCCCTCGGAGCGATGTCCCGGCGGAGCGGGCAGTGAGGCGGCGGCCGCCGAGGGACGCCCCTGAGCAGGGAGAGGCGGGGGCACGGCGGGAAGCGCTCCGTCCCTCCCTTCCAGCTCTCTCCCCTCCCTCTCCCCGCGCCCGGGCGCAACAGCGGCCGTTTTCCCCTCGCCCTTCATGCCCGGGCGGCGGCCACCGGCGGCGCTGCCCTCCGCTCCCGCCTCGCCGCCCCCGCCCTTCCCGGGCTCGCCGCCGCGCTAGGCCCGCCGGGCGGCCCCGCGCAGTGCCCTCCGCGGGCCCGGCACTAGGCGGGCCGGAGGATGAGCCAGCAGCCGGCGGGGAAGATGTCGGCGGCTCCCCTGGCGGCCGAGGCGCTGGAGCCGGCGGCGGGGATGCTCGAGGGCCGCCAGAGGAAGCTGGAGTCCATGATTCGCGACCCGCGCTCTCCCGGTCAACGTGGAGAGCCTACTGGTGAGGGGCGACCGCGCCCGGGGGAAGCGCTGGGCGGGGGAACAAAGGGAGCGCTGCCCTCGCCTCAGGCGGGCGGGAGGGAACGGAAAGGAAGGAAAGGGCTCCCGCGTCCTGAAAGAGCTTTCCTGGGGGAGGACGAAGGATCCTCTCCACGCCCCCGGCCGGGCCACCGGTAGCGGGGAGGTGGCGGGAGCGGCCCTCGCCCCCAGGGCTGTGTTGAGCGAGGGGACGGGCACGGCGCTGTGAGAGGAGAGCGAACGCTCCCCGATTAGGTACATCTTACTTGGGGGAAAGTGAGAAACGTCCCTGGCAAGATCTGATCCGGGGAGAGGAAAGCGCCTTGTTTTCCCTCCCAGCATCGTTCGCACCGTTGGCTTTCGCGCCTCGTAATCACAGCGTGTCCGTCCTCAAAGTACCTGCCTTTGTGTGCGCTGCCGGGCACCCATCGCTCACCCCCTGTGGAACGTCCTCTGGTGAAGCTGAGGTTGCTGTGTGATGTGGAAATAATTCAGGAAAAGGGGACACGCCTAAGGGAGAAATGTAACTGGGGGGTCCAGTAGGGTCACGTTTGTTTTTCATTGGGGCAAATTGATTCGTCTGTCTCCTGTTTCAGATTTTTTTTTTTTCCGTGTGAGTGTATGAAATACAATTTACTTTAGTGAGAAATCTATGCCCTCGGGAAGAAGTGTGAAAGGAGTTAGATTTCCCCATTTAAAACATCTGAACTCTACAAAGGCAGCAAAAGACAGTTTATTATCATTATTGTTATTACTATTTGTTATCATTGTCGTTATTTTCACTATTAGTATTACAACTATTAGTATTTTAACTAGTATTTTAACTGAACTTTAGCGTCTTCAAATCTTGTATTTCCAGTCTGCCCCAAGATTTCCAATGTGCCCCAGTTATGAGGAGCTGAAAAAGGGGGAATAAATCCCAGTCCTTCCAAGAGCTGCTCAAGGCACTTACACTGTGTCCTTTTTTGTGCTTTCAAATGACTCAGTTCTGTTTGGCCAAAAATACAGGAACTGACTGAACAGAATGTATGTCTGTGCTGTGTGGAGAATATAGGAATTTCCTATAACATCTGAAAAATGTTCTTCCCGAGGCTGGAGTGCTGTGTTACTCTTCTCATAGATGTTCAGAGGCATAATGACAGCCACAGTCAGTGGAGGGGAGTGGGAAACAGTGCTCCATATCTGACTGGATTCAGATAAGTTTTTGCCTAGGCCAAAGCAAAGAGAGCTGCCTCTGGGCTTCGCTCCCAGCATTTTCACTTTGGTATTTTGCTAGGAAAACTTTGACCTGTGGCCAAAAAAGAACAGTTAAAAATAGTACAGTCGTTCTGAAAAATGCATCAGGTTAATACTTAACCCCAGTAGACTTTTTCACACTCTGCTTTTATACTCAACAGCGTGATTCTTTTATTCTCTCACCTCCCATGCCTTGGACATAGATTGAATACACTAAAATATATTTCTGAAGAGTAATCCTAGCTACAAAATTTAGACTGGGCTGCTTAGAACTTGATTTTTTTTGTTTGTTTGTTTTATATGCTACCAGTGTAGACTGCTTCATGTAATATATTGAGAAAGCAAACCATGGGAGAGTGTTAGCTGGATTATAAATGGATTTTTTTTATGGTAAAGGTCATCACTGTTCTCTGCACTCTGTCTGTAAGTATTGTTTAAAAAACTAGCAGCAAGTAAAATATAATGCTAATCAACCAAATTTCCTAGCTTGTGCATTCTACATATCTGTGTATGAAATAATAAACTATTTATTATTCTTGTTTAGGAAATTTGCAACAGATTTCCTGTAAAAGCTTTTTCTTTTGGTCTCTGGTATTGTTGCTTTATGCAATTTGACATTAATTTTGCATTGGTGTGCTGCTAAGTAGTCTGAGTATGAAAACATCGTATTCATATTGAAAAATTTACTTGTGTACTTAACAGCTTACAATTCAGTGTAAATTATCAAAAGGGGAAATGTGTTTTCAGTTAAAAGTAGAAATACAGCAACACAAACTAAGAGTCAGGGAAAGCATCTTAAAAAGGCTAGCTGGAATGCCACTGTTTCGTACTCCAAAAATAACATAACCAAAATTAAAAATGTGGAATGGAATTCAAAATGGAATTCATTTCCTTACAGTGTAAAAAGTCATAAACAGCTGCTATTCTGTATTTTGTGTGCATGCTTTATTTTTGGGAAGCCGTAAAAAGCAAAAAAGTAGCTGTTAATCTATAACACATGGCGTAATTTGAAAGATGTGAGAAGCTGAGGTAATAAACTGTCCTTCTCTAGATAGCAATTCCACTGTCATCAAGAGATGTTTTATTCAGTGGCTCTAAATGAAGAGACTTTCTTTGCGTACCTTCCTGACCACAGGATGGCTGACCACATCCATCTGTTAATTCAGCAGGAGAATCTATGAAGCCAAATACATTGATTGATTATGCTCCTCCCACCCCCTTTGGGGCTCAAGAAAAACTGTTAGATTTTCTAATGTGATTTTTGCTGTCTTGTGTGCCTTAACACTTGTTATGAATGCCTGTGTTGAGCATAATTATTTGTTTGATTAAAGCATATCTTCAAAAAGGACATGATACATTCTCAATTCAGAGGCATTAAGAGATGGAGAACTTTGCATTTAGTTTGTTCTCACAGGCAGTTATGAAGGCAAAATAAAAAAATGCAAAAAACAAGCAACCAGCTGAAATATCTGGCATGGTTATTACCATCCTTTTTCTGCTAAATAAAAAAAAATCATGGAGGACTTTCTACCCATTAGCACAGGTGAGATGCGCAGCCAGCACTTGCTGGGGTTCTTCCAGTTTTGGTCTGATACCTGTCAGCAAAGACGTGCACAAAGGGAACTGGTTATTGCAACCTCTTTGAGGCGTCGGCTGAGCGCTCCTTCTCTCACTGTGTCTTGTTGAAAGCCTGTTGTTAGGTTGCCTATGCTAAAATAAATAATTTTGTCATTGTCACAGCTTTCTGTGGTATACTCTTTCTCTTTTTGGGCATGTAACAGTGCATTAGTGGTTATGAAAACCTGTTTTCTGTATTATATTTAGATCATGCAGATTACTTTGTAAAGCTACCATATTCTTATTATTTGTTTTTCTGCTAGTTGTGTCATCCACTAATTTAATGAAGTGACATTTTTATGCGTACTGCATGAACACATGGATGATAGCACTTAATGGTATTTGGCCTTGAGTGATCCATAAGAAACCCTTCTATAAATACGTTCCTACCAAATAGTTCCGAGTTGATAACTAAATTTAAGGAGAGCTTAATGGTACTCAAATACATTTGGGCATTTATGATTTCACTTATGACCTCTAACTACAGTTTGAACTGAGTTATTTTTGTTAGTATTTAATACACATTATCTAGGGGTGTGTTGGCAGGTGTTACTTGCTCTAGTTCTAGAGCAGATAGGTCACTGTAGGCTGTGTAAAACTAATCCAGACCTCCGCTTCCTTGCCGTGTGTAATTGTATCACTTCAGCACATGCTGAACTGAACTTTTGAGTTGTGTGGTGGTGATGAACAGCTCTGGTAAATCTTACCATCCTCCTCCCTGCAGTGCTCTGCCTGGGCTGGAGCTGCTTGAGTGCACTTGTCCAGAGAAAGGCTCTGGTGTCTGCCCTTGGACTCACTCGTTCAGTGCAAGCCTCAGGATTTTAGCATAAAGCTTGAAGTTTGACGTTGCACTGGAGGTGTAAAACGTTGGGTATATTCTGCCTGCTCTGCTATGGTTGTGTCAGCCTTTGAAAGAAGGAGCTCTTAAAACCGTTAATTAGGCAATGCAGCACTGAAATTGTGAGCACTGTGCTGGGCTATGCTGGAATGCAAGCATGGTGGACTGAGAAATGGACAGATAATTGGCAGGAGAGTGCTCAAGTGTCTCAGAATACACATGCCTTAGAACCTGAAAAACCCAAACCCACAAACCAAAACTGAACTAATTTGCCATTTATTTCTTTGTTAAATAAAGCTGACAGGTAAACTGTGTATTTACACTAGTTTGAACATGAATAGATGTTCATCTATGTGGATCGTTGCCATCAAGACCCTGGAATTTTACTCTTCTTGAAAAGTGGGTTGCAGATAGGCTGTGACTCTCATGCTTTCAATAGGTGCATCTGTCCATAGCGATCTCATCAATTGAGTAGATGCCAGCCTTATACCAAGAGTGCTAATTGATGCAGATCACTAGGCTGAGCTCTGTTAATTCAGGGTCTCCAGGTCATCATGGCTGATACAATGTATCCCTTTGCAGGATTTTAGCCTTAGGAACTTTCTAAGTATTTAATATTTAATATGAAACTTGTTTCACTTTCCTGAATTTATTGCCACACATAATTTTGAATCAGCAAGAACAATCTGTTGTGTTAATTTGAGCCAGCAAGTACAGGGAAGAGATGCAAGTGTAGCAGTTAGCAAGATCTGATCTAAAATTCATTGCCCACTAAGAAAGGCCAGATGATTCTCTATTCTTGAAGAAATAATCTTTTCTTGTTTGTTACATTTCCTGTGCTGTTATTTCTCTCGTAGTTTCTAACTCTTTCTATAAATGTTCTATTTTTGAGCTGTAATTTTAGAGCATCTACTGTAGAGCTGAAAAAGATGATCTTTAAGGAAACAGAATTGTCTTTTGTTCATTGTTCCCCTTTGATGGATTTGTGGATAGCAGTATAGTTAGCTGGAAAAAGATAGTTCTATTTTTCTGAGAGTTTTACCTTTACCAGTTTTTTTAGTTCTGGTTTTTTGACAGTTTTTTTTTTATATTCTGTCGTATTCCACACTAGGGTTAAAGTGTTTCACTTCTGGTTTAAGAAAGCAAAAAGAACATTTTGCTCAGCTTCACTCCTTTTACTGCCACACTAAATGCATGCAGATTTCATGTGTGTGTATTCACAATAGGAATGTTCACTCCCAGTATTTAATCTTATATTGGTCAGATTGCAGAGTGTGTCATTAGTATCCTTTAATTTTTCCATCTTTGTAACAAGAGAAACAAAATTACACCTACACTATAAAATTAGCAGAGTTTTTTTCTGCTTTATATGTACAGGAATAAAAATTCAGGAACTGTTCACTTTTCCGAATATTACTAGTCTCAGTTTTGCTTGGAATGTGTGCAAATGCTCATCAGAACCTGTTTTTTAAAGTACATTTTCAATTCTAACAAATGACAGAGCAGTGTCAAAGCATTTGGCTCCTTGTCTAGTAATGCAATCCATAACAAAAGCTGCCTAATTTAAAAAGAAAGAAAAGTGCTCCCTCAGTAGCCAATCTCCACAGCTATCAGTTGATGATTTCTTGCCAGTGTTTGATCTACAAAATATGACTTGAATTTTATCAGTGTTACAGAGGAGCTGATTTTGGATTTTAAAGATGAAAGTGATTGAAATTTGGTAGTAGAGTTTTACATAATGAAAGATATAAAAAAATTTTGTGTATTTTTATAACCCATAAGCATGGGGAGTTTGGGGGGAAGAATGCTATATTGTGTCCAAGGATTCTTCTAAACTGTTACACTGAACAGCAGCGAATGTTTCTGGTAGCAAATTTATTTAAAATACTTTTTTCTTGGTACATCCCATTGGTTAAGAACAAGAATACTATGTTTATATTGGCAGACTCAGCTAGTAATAAACTTATTTTAATGAGCTGTTGGCAATGTAAACACAAGGTTGAATGTAGTGCTCAGTTCCCAAGGCATACCTGCCTTGTGTGAAGCTCCTGCTGCTGCAGCAGTGCAGTGTCCGAACAGCCCCGCGTGTCCAGGAGAGCGCCCGTGTGCCCCGGCACGCGCCAGCTGCCTTAGTGCAGGTGAAGCGTCACGTGCATCCTTCATTGGCAGCGTTGTATTCATTACCTGCTAATTTTAAGACTGTACGCTTAAACCGGTGACTGGGCCCCTAATGTGCAGAGGGGTTGGAATATTTGGAAGAATGTGATTCTGTACATTTTGTCCAGGTTTCACTAGGTTGGATAGTTTCAGTCTGTAACGGGTGCTTTATGTGGTATGGACTTAGCTTTTTCTCTGTGTTCATCTGCTACAGTTACAGCTATTGAGAGAGGGGCCTTTTTTCGTCTGTGAAGTATCATGAAGTTTAATTGTTGGATGGACACAGATTTCTTCATTGTCATGTGAAACATGCCTCCTGTGCAGTCTCTGCTTCATTTGTTGTAGGGTGCAGAAGGTGATAGACATGAGAAGAAAAACAATCTGGGTGCCACATACAGTGGGATTTTGATTATGCTTGTCTTCCATTAATTTTATTTCATGTAGAATGACTTACCTAAGTCAAATCTTTTGCAAAAAGTAACCAATCACATACTTTGTGTTTTCTGTGTGCCCAGATAGAGACGAATGAGTTATGATGTTAGTGTGCAGCATTGTTACTTTAATTCCATAGTCATTTCATCATTCATTTTTGTTAGGATAGTGTTGTTCAGATGGTACAGGCAGAGAATAGAAAGAATGGTGTGCAGGAGGGTCTGAACCCTAATCTGCTGTCACTTTATGGCTTCAGACAAATCTTTCTTTATTTCCAACAATATTAAATGGAGATGATGAAGTTTTATTTTTAACACGTACTGGAGAATAATTTAATATTTAGAATGGATTTACGTGATTAAAAAAGATGATCACAAGTAAGCTGTGCCAAAGTGTTTAATTCTGAATATTGAGGACTCAGGTAACCAAGTGATTGCTTTATTACCTTTTGACTTTTCTAAATCATGGGTACTGATTTTATTAGTCTGTATTTAAAGTACAGAATTACAGTATCCTACATAAAGCAAGATAAAGTTTGGGTGACTCATCCAGACACAAGAATTTTCTTGTACTTTTCTTCAGGAGGAAATGAAGAGGTCACATACAAGCACGAAAGTAGGTTTGAACAACAATGAAAGAAGAAAAGTTAAGCTTTAGCAAATACTCTAACTTTTTTTAATCTCAAAACACATAATGTTGACTGTTACTGTTGCCAAATAAATAAATAACTAGAAGAAAGAATGCTGGAATTCCACACTTTCTTCCAAATGCTATTTAAAGTTTAACTAAAATCTTGATTATTATTTAAAGGCTGTAACACTTCATTGTTCTTTGTCTGTGTGACTGCTGTTATAGGTACTTGTCCAAAGTCTATACCTTAATTGTTGATTAAATATCAAACACTGCTATCTAAACAGCATAGATTTACTCTAGTATGGAATATATAGAGAGAAGGATCTTTGGGTGTTCCTTGGAAATTACTTTTTATTGAATGAGCTGTGAATTTGGAAATCTGCTTGTGTTTGTTGCTGCTGTACAACTTGATTGACCCTCTTTATTTTTCCTTTGTTTGAAATGAAAAGTGCTGCAGTGATAAACTCACGGTAGTGTGCATGTGCATACTTTCAAAGAGATTATGCTCTAAAAACAATAGCACAGGTTTTGATTGAGGAGTATATGAACGTTTGGCATGTCTGTGCTATGAAAATGTTCTATTTCGTACAGAAAATAATTTTAAACTGGTTTTCCTTGTGGTTTCTGAAACTCGTTTATTCTAGTATCTGTTTTCAGTTTAGTGCTGATTATGTTAAGTGCAAGATTAGGGAAACAAACCTTGTCATTTGTTGCATGTTTAGGACATAGATTTTTGTAGGTTACTTTTAGTACCCTCTGCTATATACGGAAGACTATATTATGATAGACTTCTAGAATGTGCAGCTAAAGCCATTGGAAGCAAGCTGCAGTAAATAGATAAAAGATCTTATGGGGTTACTTAATATTGGTTCCACCCCTTCTTACACAATCATATAATTATGCTTGACTTCTGAATCATGAGTTTTTATGTGGAGTTTTAAACTTCTATGATAGAATAACCATGAAGTCTGTCATTTAGGTAGAATCATTCCTTCTAATAGTTCAGGAAAATGGAGAAGAGCAGGAAATAATACCGTATTGGAAGCTGTTGGTTTAGTGAGTGATGAAAACCTTTCTAATGCCAGGGGTATGCATGCACAATCTGTTTCCTTTAGTGAACATCTCAGGACTTCCTACTCCAACAGTAAAAGTTAGCCCACTTAGGCATTAAGGCATAGTTTTTATTTCTTGGCCTGTTCAATTTAATGACCTCAATTTAATGATTAAAAACCTGGATTATAAAATACCCTCCCTCTTTTTTTTTTATATGCTTTTATATGAAAAGTGACTGAGAAAAACTACTTGAATTACTCATCTGGCAAGGAGGTACTGACAGTTTATTATTGTATTGCAGCTGCTGCTATTAATTTAAGCCTTATTCTACGTTAAATTTTTTTCTCTGTGAGCACAAAATAGTAATTCCGTTAAACTTAAGACTTGCATCCATGCTGGTATTACAGACTCCTGAACCGAGCTATAGATCTGATAGGGAAAGCTAAAAATAGCTGCATTTTCAAAAAAAAAAAATCCTGTTACTAAATTATGTTTTGTAAAGTCATTGTTTTTTAATCACTTTCAAGTTCATTTTTCAGTATTGGTTTAGTTACATGGAATGAGCTTCTTTTTAATTGTATTTTGAAGTTATTTTCCTTATTCCCCACTCGTCATCTTCCCAGAACTGAAGGATTTTTCTTGAATCTGCAAATGTGGCATTATTGCCAGCGAGGGTAGGAAGCAGCAGAACTCCGTTGTCAGAATTCTGCTGGTAAAACCTGAATGTAACAGCAAATGAAGCAGCATGAACCCTGTTTTGTATGCATGTAGTGTTCTGTGTCAGGAATATTTTAAGCTTAAATTAGAAGATAAATAATAAATACACCTAATATAAGCTACATCTCCTGAAAAAATACTATGTTGGCAATTCCTTTTAATCATAGACATCCAGCTAGTTCTCTGTTTTAGAAATGATTTCTGTTAGTGTTATGAAGAAAACCTCTAAATATGGATGCCATGATGAAGAATGGTTCATCTGCGTAGAAGCCTGAAACAGTAGCACCATGAGGTGTGAATCACTTCATCTATTTTAACGGTTGGCTGCCTCTGAAGAAAGGCAATTTAAGTGTCAAAATAAACTATTTCAGTGCTCTCATTTTTTTAGAAGAAATACCAGTATTTGTTCCCACATGTGCCTTGCAGTGTTTCTTAAGTGCCAGAAGTCCCCAGTGTCCCCTCTCTACCTGGGAAAACATCTTAGGCAAATTTTGATAGATATAAAATGGAAAATGTAACTTTAAAAAATTTGTAAGGTATGACATTGTTCATTATAAAAAAGCTCCTGGATTTATTTTATATGACTCTACTGCAGGACTTGACTGAATCAGAAAATCAGAGACAGCACTGAGCCCAGCTGTAGAGTTTATTTTATGTTTTCTACATTGAATGGACTGTTTTGCTTATGCCGTATTGCTGAAAGTGTGTTTGGTATAGCCTGGATAACAGTAAATATGGTAATATGGTATTCATGTTTTGAAATCACAATGTCTAAATTTATGAGGGAAGATGTGCAGTATGTCTTACAGACAGATGGGAATTAATAAAATTGCAGTATACTTGCAATCCAAATACTTTTTTATTAAATCAAAACCAAGTAAATATACACTGCAGTTATTTCTATTTATCAATGTGCTTCATCAAATGGATGCTGAATGTTACAGGGGAGAAGAATGGCTGTTTTGCCTTTTTGGAGTATGCAGGAAGCATGACTGAAGAAAATTCTTTGACATATTCTATTCCAAGGCAGAACTTTTTAGTTCCATTTTGGTTTCAAGCTTAATTTTTAGAGCATAACTATCAAAAGAGGCTGCCGTGTAATTGGACTCCTTTCTTGGCACACAGGAATTGTTCTTGGGTTTATACACAGACTAAATTTCTGAATTGTGGAACTTGTATTGTTTTTACTGCCATCATGCGTTGCTTTTTTTCTCATGTGTGAAATCTTAGCACTGTTGGGTCAGTTGTCCTCTAAAATGGAAGTGAGGGAGCAACAAATGTGCTTGAAGCTGTAATATCATAGGGTTGCTGATGCTGAAAGCACATGGATCAGGAGAGAAGCATAACATTTTTTTTTCTTTGTGTTTGAGTGCATGTAAAAAAGTAATGAAAAAGTCATTATTGTGGTAAAATATCACTGTAGTCTATAAGTTTGTATCTAATAACAGTAACTCAGACTGTGTCAGGGTTCTGCTCTGTAGCTGGTGTGGTATTGCCCTGTCTCTAGAGGGAAGTTCCTGGCCCAAGGCTGTCCAAAAGCATCGCTGTGGTCACCGCGAGGGGACTGGAGGTCTCACACAGAGGTTCAGGTGCTGCCGTTGTTTCACAGGATTCACAGGATACCCTTTGAACTCAGAATATTCTGTGAATCCTTCTGTGAATCTCTGATTGAAGTCAAAACCAGCAGAATAATCAGCAGTTTAGGCTTAATATGAATCTTGCCATGGGTGAATCTTGCTTGGGGTGAATGATGGTTTCCAAGGCCACATCTATAGCAGCAAGTGAAACAACAGCAGCACCAATTATCTCATATTGTTCCTGAGTTATTTCTGAAAATGCTGATCTTTAATGAATGTATCCCTATTCAATAACCAATTTTTTTGTATGTCTGAACTCCCTTTGACAGTGAGGTATGTGTAGCTAGTTGTATGCACATTTTCCATGTAATCAGGAATGACAAGAAACTCAAATCAGTTAGGGACACAATTTTGTCTAGAATGGCCTGAAACGCCAGGGTCACGCTCTTAACCTACTCAATGTTCAGTAAAGCTGTTAAACTGTTTTTTGTTGATACAAGGACTTTGTATCTCCAGATTTAAATTCTCCTTTAGTAGAGGGCTAGTCGTGATCTCTGCTTGCTGTTGGGTAGTGCCATGCTGTTGTGGCTGTCCTGTTTCTGGTTAGGTCATGGTTGTGTGCTCTCCACCTGTGTATATTCATGTAGGATGTGTGCAAAAATACTCTTACAAGAGACCTATGTAAATTTTTTTCTTCCCCACAACCTTTAGCCAAGTGCACAAACTTCTTCTGACCTTAATGGTCTTGATGCACCAAGTTTTTCCTTCAAATGTAAAAAATGTGATCCCTTGAGGAAGCAGCTGGCTTCCACAAGATGGCTCTTGTGGGGATTAATCTGCTCAAGTCTTAGGCAAGTATTTTCTTGCCTTTCCATATAAGAATCACCTGGTGCCAAAGCTGAAGGAAAATTTAGGAAACATTGGGTTACTGTCTGTGGGAAAACCATTTTCCACTTATAAAACCATGAGGAATTTGAAATCTATTTTCTGTTTCGCTTTGTTTTCCCAAGTAATTTAGGATATTCACCTAGCCCTGAATTTCTTGACATATTTTTATTTAACAGTTGTGGGTTTTTTAATTCTTTGTATTCCAAAGTTATATTTGCTCAAAAAAAGGAAAGTCATCAGGGTGGAATAAACACAAGCTAAATAAACTGAAAAAAGTTCTTCTATTTTAAAATTTCTTTTTTGCTACCATTTATTCTCAGCTGATATTTTTAGTATCAGTTTGTAAACAAATTCTGATAGAATTTTAATTTAGCTGTCTCAATGAAGGCAGTCCTGGAGGTCTTCTGTTAAATTACAAGGTGAAAAGGCAGGATTTCATTGCCTGGATATATGAAGATAATACCACTACCGTGCACAGCTATTATCAATTTGAAAGAATATTTTTTATCTGGTTCAAGTTTTACAGTGCCCAGGAGCCTTTGCTGGTAATAACTTTACCTTGAAAAGGCTGTGAACTAGTCCTACCATTCTGAAGATACAAGATACTTCATCGTCAGATGGAGACCAAACTTCCTGAGGGTGTCGGTTCCTTTGTGAAGACCTTTATCAGCCATAGACAAAGATGTTAGAATGTCCATGGGGGATGAGGGAGGCCTAAAAATGCTGTAGGATGCTGTACCTGTTTCTGAATTACTTACAGAAGTAGAAAGAAATGAGATTTTGCAGGCATGAACTTAGTAAATAGGCAAGTGCCATGCTTGGGTCAGACAACTCTGGTCTGCAATGTGGATGTAAATGCAGCAGTAATTAAGACAAGCTTAAGTATTTTCAGGTAGTCTGTAGTGCTCTGAAGGACGATACAACAGAGAGGGTAACCCTTTTATTTTGGAGAAGGTGGGCACAGTAGAGGACACGTGTTTTCAGATATATGTGCAATAATCATTATCAATGGCAGCTACTTAACTTCTCTGCCTTGGGACTAGCACACTTAGAAGAGGAATGGACATGGTCTGTTCTTTTGGTGATCTTGATAATTGGAATAAGGCTTTCTGGATTATTCTTTAATAGTCTAGATTTTGATTTTTTTTTTTATAAGGTATGTATATTTGTGTATTTAAGGGCTTCAGTCATTAAGGGTAGTACCAATCAAATTTTTATGTATTTAACAAAAATACATCTGTCTCAGAGGAATTTGTAAATGAACCAATAAAATTGTAGTGTTGGATGAAGATACCAAGCAGCTTTTAATATTAGAACAAGAAATGTTCAGAAATCTGAAGAACAGAGAAGTTTTTCAATATGAGAAACAGCCTCTGTGATCTCAGAAACTTTTTAACCCATGTCTTTCTCCCTCAGTAGTTATATTAATCCATTTAAAAACAAATGGCTAACAGAAATAGTTTCACTATCAGTTAAAGCAGTAACTCCACCTGCTTCCCTGGGGCACCACCTTGGTGGTAACACAGTATTTGTGCTGGTGTATTGTGAATTGCCTTGAGTACCTAACCTGGATTAAAACTAGCCTGAATCATTTTCTCCGTTAATCTTCGCAGATTTGCAGAACAATCACCAACTGTATTAAGTTTAACAAGGACGAGTGCTGGATTCTGTACCTGGGATGGGGCAATCCTAGTTGTGTGTATAGACTGGGGAATGAGAGGCTGGAGAGCAGTGCCGGTGAAAGGGACTTGGTGGTCCTGGTCGATGGCAAGTTGAACATCGGTCAGCAGTGCCCTGGGCAGCCAGGAGGGCCAACCCTGTCCTGGGGGCATCAGGCACAGCATCGCCAGCTGGGGGGAGGGGATTGTCCCGCTCTGCTCTGCCCTGCCTTGGGGCGGCCTCACTTTGAGTGCTGGGGGCAGTTTTGGGTGCCACAATATAAGAAGGATATTAAACAGTAAGTGTGTCCAAAGGAAGGCCACGAGGATGGTGAAGGGTGTTGAGGGGAGGCCATATGAGGAGCTGCTGAGGTCACTTGGTCTGTTCAACCTGGAGAACAGGAGACTGAGGGGAGACCTCATTGCAGTTACAACTTCCTCATGAGGGAAAGAGGAAGGACAGACACTGCTCTTTTCACTCTCATGGCCACTGAAAGGACTTTAGGAAACAGCATGAAACGGAGTCAGGGGAGGTTTAAGTTGGTATCAGGAAGTTTTTCATCCAGAGGGTGGTTGGGCACTGGAATGGGCTCCGCAGGGAAGTGGTGGCAGCACTGGCCTGACAGCGCTCAAGAAGCATTTGAACAATGCTCTCAGGCACATGGTGGGTTTCTTAGGGTGCCCTGTGCAGGGCCCACAGTTGAACTCAGTATCTTTCTGGGTCCCTTCCAACTCAGCATATTCTCTGAGCATATGAACTATCACAATAACATAAAAAAAACTCCAAACAGCCCACAATCCTGAACCTGTCCAAAGCAAACTAAAAAACCCACAGCATATCTCCTTCCTTCAAAGAACTAGGTTCCAAGTGGATGGTGTGTTTATTGATTAAAATATGCAGCCTACTTTTTCTGAATGCAGGCCATCATCTACATGTCCTACCACAGTGTCGGTGATGAAACTTTGAAGAGCGCATGAGGCCAAGAAAACAATTTCATGTACTGCTCTGGTAATACTGTAGCTACTTTCAGATTGCAAAGAACTTCAGATGGAATATGCTAATATAAGCTTAGGAGAAAAGAGAATTCAGATAAAAGAATGAAATAAATTCTGCTATCACATTCGCGGGTAATATCACACTGTTTTACTAGTCTCTGTACAGAGAAAATTGTAGACACTGAAAAGGTTTTCTTTTCCAAAAAAACTAGTAAAAAATCAATTCCCATTAGTACTTGCCTGTGTTTGCATTTAGGTAACTTAAACGGGTTTTTTTGTGTTTTAGTCTATTGCTTCAGTCTGTTCTTTTAGGGAAAAGCAGGATTCTGTGAGTAAACATATTTGTTTTAAAGATAAATACTGGCTCATATTTTCTTCTGGAAGTAGTGTAATCCATCAACATAAGAAATGCCAAAATGACTAATTTCAGTTGTTAGCTCCCAGTGATTAGCTAAAAGTTGTTCTTAGTGCCATGTTATTATTGCTCCATCTCCAATGTGTAGGTCCTGTTACACCAGCGCAAAGCACAGTGATACCACTGCAGCCTGCTTTGATACCTGACTGAACTAAATTATATAAATAGTAATTTGACCTTACATTTATGTAATGTTTTCTGATTTCATACTCTTACATCAGGGCAACATCATCAACTACATCAGTAGTGTTAGCATTGAGAAAAGGTTGTTAAAAGAAAAAGGGTTTACCTTCTAGGTTTTTGATGGAGAGATGGGTATATGTATAATAGATAAAATTATTCTGAAGGTTCCAAAGAAAATAAATGTTTAATTTTACAGTTGGTAAAAGAAAAAAAGTATTTTTAATGATAGGTACCATTTACAAATTAAGAAAATAGCTGATTATTGATGTATCATTTTCAGTACTGATTACAAAATCTTTCAGAATTACAGGACGGTTTGACTTGTAAGGGGCTTTTAAAATCATATAGTTCCAAGCCCCCTGCCAGGGGTGGGGATGTTGTCCACTAAACCAGATTGATCAAAGCCCATCCAAATTGACCTTTAACTTTTCTAGAGATGGGGCATTCACAACCTCTCTGGACAACCAGTGTCTCAACACCCTCACTGGAAAGAATTTCTCCTTATGTCCATTATAAATCTACCATCTTTGAGTTTTAAAATGTTACCCATTGTCCTGTCACTACAGGCATTGCTAAAAGTTCTCTTAGTTTTTCAGTTATCTCCCTTTAAGTAAGTTTTTCAGTTATTCCCTTTAAGTATTAAAAGGTCGCACAGTAAGGTCTCCCTGAAGTCTCTTCTTCAGGCTGAACAAAACCAATTCTCAGTCTTTCCTCATGGGAGAAGTGCTCCATCCCTCTGACCATCTTGGTGCCCTTCCTCTGGACTTACTCCAACAGGTCCATGTCCTTCCTGTGCTGGGGACCCCAGAGCTGATGCAGCACTGCACGTGGGGTCTCACCAGAGCGGAGCAGAGGGGCAGAATTGCTTCCCTCACCTGCTGCCCTCACTGCTTTGGATGCAGCCTAGGACACATTTGGCCTTCTGGGCTGCAAAGGAACATGGCCGGGTCACGTCCAGCCGCTCATCCACCAGCGCCCCAAAGTTCTTCCGCTCTCAATTCCTTCATCCCCCAGCCTGTCTTGATAGTGGGGATTGCTCCAGCCCACATCCGTGACTTGGCACTTGGCCTTGTTGAACTTTATAAGGTTCACATGAAGCACCAGGCCAATAGTTTACTGCAGTAACTGGAATCAGTATTCTTGATTTTTTTGCCTGAAAATGTTAGAAAACTATGTCAAATACAATTTATGGAGAGAATAGCCACTTGTGCTGTCACCACAGTCAGTTTTACATTTGTTTCCTATTTGTAGCCCGATACTAAGCAATTCAGAGCTCTATTTTGGTAATGAAACAGATCGAGGGTGGTACAAAATAATATTTTTTCACCATTAGAGTGCAGGAACCATGACAGGATGAATTTCTGTAGATACTGGATCTCCTGGTTAGACATGCCAAAGGAAATTTTCTTTCAGAGAAGTGAGGGTCCCAGGGAATAGCCAGTTATTTTCATACAATTTCTTTTTTTTGACAACACTAATATGAAAAATCAAATACAGCTAATCAAAAATCTATATTGTTACACTTGTTCAGATGTTGTGAAAATGTGAATATATCATCTGTTCACAAAAAAAAAAAAATTACAAATTTCTCTGTCATAGCGGGAAGCTTCTTCAGCTGTTTGAGTTCTTTTCCCCTTGATAAACAGATTCAATAGCCAGACATGGATTTTTAAAATTATTACTTAATAAATCATGAAAGTGAAATGGATCCTAGAGGGATGGATTCCTGAAAGTCTTTTGAATGATTCTTGGGGGCAGGGGGACTGTTTTTCAGAAATATTGTTAGACTGCAGTTTTGCAAGCCCTTACATGCATGTTTAGCTTAAAACATTTTTGTAAATACAATTAAGTGGGTAGGACTACTTAGAGGCGCAGAATTAGACATAAGGTTGTTTCAGTCCACAGGGCCATGGATTGGGTGGTTGTTGCCAGGACTGTGTAATTTTTCCTTGTCATCTCCTTGATATGTAAGATACTTGTTGCACCCACTTGGTTCTAATCTCTCTACTCATCTTAGAGCAACATGGAGCCATTTCAGTTGAGGCTAACAAATGAAATCTGTTTCCTAATAAAAATATGCTCTGTGTAAGTGGATTCCTGACATCTGAGAGCTAATGTTGGAATGTGTGTTCTGTTAGCGTGTAGTTCTGTGAGCTTAGTCATTACTGCTTTGAAGCCAAACAGTTTACTTTATGTGAAATTTAGTAATGCATTCAGTTATTCAGTAATACATTCAACATATTTCCATGGAATTCTGCCCCTTCTTTCTCAGGTATTTCATTGTGTTTTTGGAGTGAGTTTTGTATGCTTTATGGAGGAATAATTGGAGGAAGAGGAAAGTGCAGATGTCCCGGCTCCAGTGATGATTTTATTTTATTTTTCTCAGACTCCAGATGTTTTTTTCTGCTACTAGAATATCCAGGTGAAATTAGGAGCATAACTGGAATATTTGCAACTGTGCCACTGTGATAAAAACACAGAATTAAAATTACTGATTTATCACATCTTTAAATATGAATGGATTGAAAGAACCTTTTTATTATTTTTCTAAAAGACAACATCTGTAAAACATCAAATGTTTTCCATGGTGCTGTCAGCTTTTCTTTGAGATCAGTGATTGGAGTCTACAATATTTCTTGTTGCATATATATATATATATATATATATATATATAATATATATAATATATATATGTGTGTGTACTTGGAAGACAGTATTTCTTTACATTACTGAAAGTGAGTTTTGGCCAGGGATTTGTTTCATGTGCCTTACTTGAGTAGTTACAAAAGTGTGTTACTCTTCATTTCTGCTATGATTATCTAAGTGTTTATTTTCTGAGTTTTCAACCTTTTTGACAAACATGAATATGTTACACTGGAAATAATAATAAGTATTTTTCAATATTTTTAGTAAGGAAATATATATAGTACCTGTCTTTTCTTTCCCCTGAGTGTTTCAGTAAGTTTAATCAGGTGATATTGGGTGACAGATGTTTTCTCATGTTCAGCTTATTTTGACAAGTGTTTAGTGAAATTGACATCGATTTTATACACACTTTGCTCATCTTGGTCCAAGCTGCACTACCTTTACTAGGCTAGTCTTTGAAAAGCAGTTTTGACCCAAACTGTCAAAAAATAACCAGCTGTCATCTTTTTCTCTCCTTTTTCTCCAAATGCAGATAGATCATCTTAAAAAGAATAAATATATTTCAAAATTTTGGGATAAACGGTAGTATTTCTTAACCACTAATTTTGTAAGTGATTGTGGTAACTGCTAACCTCTTTACTATTTGTACGAGAAATTTTCTGCAGCAAACTTCAAATGTTGTTGAAAGAACACACTTCAGTGTTATGAAATGCATTTAAAAAATGAGTTTGATAGAAGTGAAGAAAATTGCCGTCTGTCTCAGACCTGTGGCACTGGCTTCCCCCAGAGCTGCTCTTTGTGTTTAGAGTTCGGGGAATTATATTTGCTTTTCCCTAAGTTGTTATGCCAGCTTCCTCAACTGTGGTGGTTGGAGACAAATCCTAGGAAAAATGTGACACCTGACTAGGAAAGGCAGCTTGTGCTGGAAAAGATAGTGAGCTTTTCTGTGGTCCTTAGATCTGTGGAATTTCATGGCTTAATTTTGGACCAGTCTCTCAAAATCTTAGGCTTCCAAACAGAGATGTTAAAACTCACCTCTGTTTTGCAAAGCTTCTTTGCTCAAGAGGAACATAATTATACACCTCAGTCTTCAGGTGAGAGATTTCAGTGGTGTGGGGACACTGTAAGGGCCAGTCAATGAACTCTGTGTTCCTCAAGGAATGCTGAGATCGATTTGCAAAGTCTAAATCTACTCCAGGAGCCAAAGGCAAATGTTTTGAGACAGCTGCTCTGGCTGTGGAGTAACACTGCAGTGTTTGGTACAGCAGGACTAGGCTCCAGAAATCTTCATGTCCATAAAATTGTATGGCAGCACTCCAGCAAGATTTAAGATAAGTGAATAAGTAAGGCTTATCTGCAGTATGGGATAGGAAGTCGAGGAGGAAAAACGTTCCAGATTTTTGCAGGGTGGTTTGTTGTTTTGGTATTTTTTTAAGGGTAGGGAGGGAAGAGATTTTCAAGTTGACAGTACAGATACATGAAACTTGGGATAAACATTCTTTCAAACTACTTGATATAAATCCAAACAACACTTTTATGAGCGAGGTCATGACCATTGTCTTAAATAGAATGAGAAAGGAAAATTACTTGAAGAGGTGAAGTGATGTTACTGTTTCTCTGTAGAGGACAATAGTTTGTATTAATCTTTTCCCAAAATACATCCTTACTGATATATCTCTGTGTGTTTGCAGCTGAAGGGGACCCTTGCGCAGTATGTCATTGTGATTTTCTAAAAAATGACCTTCCACTTTTTCATTCTCTCTAAATTTATGGCTCTGTTTCCTAAGCAAAAAAAAGTACTATTTGCATGTGTGAAGAGTTTTTTTAATATAATTACATAAATATTCACTGTTTTGACATTTTGACTTTTTTTTTATGTTTGGCAGAAAGTGAAAAATGAACTTACTGGATTACTCTAAAATATGTAGGGAGTGTTTTGTTCTTGAGACATCTATCTGTCCTTTTGGATGTGAACCATAACTTAGTGAAATAGAAAACATTTTCTGTGGATAAACTAATTGCTGTTGATAGTATGCTTAGCATATTTTTCTTACAGAATTATGGAAGTATTATCTAGTCTTAAAGTAGACTGATTAGTATGCCAAGAAACAGTCAGTTGTAAAGATTTGATACAGCTTTTTTTCAAGTGAAGTTATATTGGTAGACTAAAAGAAGCAAGTTACTCACAGTTTTTTGTTGTTTTGTTTGTGTTTTTCCCTCTCTCTGTTTTTCAGGTTTGAATGAAATGATATTTTCTCAGGAATAATTCCCCATGCATGGGACTGATCTGCCTTGGTTTTTATATTCTTTCCGCTGCCTTTTCACTGATAATTTTACTTCTCTGACCCTGCAGTGAGCAGGTTTAAGGAGCTACATGGCCAAAAATGAAAACAGCAGAAGACCTGTCCAGTTTAGCTCCTTAAACTGGCTTGCTCAGGGTGAGAAAGACATCAGTGCTGAGGCAAAGGAGGGGTGGGGATTTTTTGTTTAGGGGATAGGGAGACTGGTTTAGACTGTCCTGGAACTTCATCCTCAGACCTTGAATAGATCATTTCTGTATGCAAACATATGCTGCTTGACTGGTTAATCTGCAGCTCTGAAAATTACTGTGGCTTGCTGTAATTTATTTACTCATTGTTAGGTGCCTGCAGCACACACAGCTTTGGAAGCAAATGTTAGTGTTAACCTGCTTTCAAAGTTTGTTTTGAGAAGAGTTGGGTGGAGTAAGTTCTTGAGACATCCATCCTGACTGCTGTGGATATCACCAAGAGCATAGGCTTGAGCTTCCAATTTCTCTGTGGTTTTTATTCAACTGTTTCTTAATAGGGTCAACAATGTAATGACTGTCTTTTTGCAGTCTGGGGCAAATGAAAAGAAACAAGCTTCAAAAGGTTCTTTTACACTTGTCCTTGATACAGCATCTGTATTAGAATGCCATATAATGATAATTATTTTATATAAAAATTATCAGTATTGGTCACTCTTAATGAAAAGTACAAGCTATTCAGTAATTCTGTCTCGGAACCCCTCCCAAAGAGCTATTTTTGATTGCTTTTCTTCAGTGAATTGAAACAGAGCAATTACCGACATGTCCTACAATTTCAACATTTCAACACTTGTTATTTGTGGAAGTCCTTCAGGCTTTGTTAGCAAATGTAGCAAAAGATGTAGCAAATAACTACTTCATCCTTTATTCCAAGGGTCATTCACTACCGCTAGGCTTTTTCTCATTTTACCTTTAAGACAATCCTGTTTAAATTATTTTAATTGACTATAGTATGTTTAGGCATGAGTTTCAGACTTATTAACTTTACTTTTTAAAACTGTCATTATGAAATACTTTTATACATTCTGTATAGTTAATGTTTGCAATACCTGGGACAATTTGTTTTGTATAAGCCAGATATTTTGAGATGTTGAGACATGGAGATAGGCAATGTAGGAGGCATAGAGTGCATAGAGTTTATTTATAAATCTAGTAGGTGCATTATTGTTAATGTCATGGAAGGAATGTATTAATGCTCTCATTTACATAACCTTTCTAATGAAGGGCTTAATTGTCTGAAAATTATGTTGTTAAAGAGAAGAAATGACATCACAGAGCTAAAACTAAAAGATTGGGCAGATTTCTGTGTTAAACTATGAACTGCATTCCAAGAAATTACGTAAAATAAATACTATGAATGTAAAGCTCCAACTTCATATGGCCACCCAGGTGCTCTGTTGATGAAACCCCAGTCCTTTATGCAGTGGTGTGTGCCTCCTTAGGAGGTAGTGCCAGGCTAGATCCTCTTCTGCTCCCCAGCCAAGTTTTTGAAGTGCTGTTAAATATTATTAATTATTAATATATAAACATTTGATAATTTACTGACAGCATTTGTCAGTATATTGGGTACTTCTGTCAAATTCCACTATGCAGTTGTGCTCACTCAAAAATTCTCTTTGAAGCATATGGAAGTTAATTGTTTATAACAGAGCTACAACTTGACTGAAATTGTGTGGTAAATGTAATACTTTCACAGAAAATGCTGAGATATTATCATTTCATGTGACAGATCTACGGAAGTTCTTTCTAAATGGTTATTGATAGTAGTTATTTGAATTTCTCTGTTTTTGTGAAGTTGTTGGAGTGCCATTGTTTAGCTGTGAAGTAGAACCGGAGTATTACTTTTTGCCAGAGTAGACTGAAAACCAACAAACCTTCAGAGAGCAATGTAAAGAAGGCACTAAGTTCAAGGAAAAACTCCTGGTGTCCTCCCAAGGCCTGTAGGTGCATCTAGAGGAAAAATTGAACAGCTGAACTGTTGTAATCTAAAGGATTCTGAGAAGTATTATTTAAAAGCTTGACTTTGCTGGGAAAACGTCCATAATACTGAAAAGTTTGTGTTGTTTTCAATCTGAAGGTTTGAAAAGGTTTTTCACTGCGTGATCTGATGAAAAAAGCAGCAAGCATTGTTGCAGATCTCTTCACATGTAAGGAAGAAAAATATATTAATTGTATGAAAAAATGACATGGCAACCTGGACTGTATAGGTAAGATGAGTTTAAAGAGCTGCAAATGTGCTGGCTGAGTAAGACACTGCAGCTCTGAAGAAGAGATATGACTGTGGTCAAACTCTCATATTGAGAGCAGTTAATGACAAATCATGGAAATAATGCAAGATCAGTTTTTAGACCATGAAATTCTCTCTGGGAATCCAGCTGATATGGAGCTATAGCAAGGAAAGAAACCCAAAGAAGAAAAAATCAGGAGATGAGAAGAACAGAGGAGCATGGCTTTGTTAAAAATCTACTTCTGACTTTGTATTACTGGCTCAGCTAAAGCACCACTTTTTAAAAAGCCTTAAAACAAGACAGTTCTGCTGACTTCTGTAGAAACAAAATGATTCTAGACTGAAGTGCTGTATTGCAGCAGAAAGTAGTAAGGAGCTTTAGCTTTCCTCCTTATTTCTGTAGCATAAAGAGTTGGTGCAGCTTGGTTTGCAGTGGAAGTTGTGAAATCACTTACCTCCTGCCTGCTGCTACGAATGACTTACCTCTGCCTTTACAGAGGCAGGACTTCATGTTCCTCTGAGCTGCCCAAAAAATCACAGCATAAATTTCCATTGATCTTGATTCCTCTGTCATGCTTTAAAATGTTCATTCAGTCCATTTCTGTCCAGGCAAGGACCTAGATCTTTCAGTGGAACATGATGTGTCAGTGGGAAGGTTGAGCAGCTGGAAGGCAGCTGTGTCATAGGACTTTTGGAGGGGTTGGTGAAGGTCTCTGAATGCTTCCTCCTTTTTGACTTGATGAGAAAATTTAAAAGGAGGGAGTTGGCTTACTAAGATCATGACTGGCTGGAAGAAAGTGCATAATTACAGCATGCCTTAGTTATGCAGTCAGTCAGAACGTGGGTTTTCATAGAGTGTCATGATTTACGTTGTCACAGCTGCACTGAGTGTTGCTTTAGATTTTTCTATTGCAAATGTCAGTTTAGCAAAATATGGTAGCACACGTGGAGTTTTGAGTTTGCCATACGTGTTGTTTGGATAAATTTCAAATCTTAATATTGTTAAAAATTAATGCTTTTCACAGAAACATTTACATGGTAGCTCATGCAGATGGTTCTGTGTTATGTAGCACCTTAAATTTGAGGCTGATCAGGAAATTAAATAACTTCCCATCTAATCACGTACTTACTAGAGGATAGTATTTGAGCAGCTGTTCCTAGGGGTGGGCAGGTGCCCTATCCTGCTTTCATTCAGCTACTTCCTGTGGTGAGTGAAAGATTTTTAAAATGAAGCAAAGTATGATGATAATTTCTTAAACATTTTTGAAGATGAAAATGTCATACTGTAAACTTTGCACATACAATCTTAATTGAGGTAACTGAGGGGGTTGGAATCAATATATAGCAAACGTGGTTGCAAGTGGCTTCAGAACTTGGGAGACTTTTGGAAATGTCAGCTCAGAATGATTTCTGATTACTTATTGCTAATTTTCCCACAGTAGATTTTTTCCTAGCACTTTTTTTAAATACAGAAAATCTAAAATTGTGCTAGTAAGAGGTTTCATATTTAAAATATTCCTGCTTGACAAAGGGAGTGAGTTAATATTTTCATTAGCATTCTTGTAAAATGAATATTACAACTGTAAATGTAAAATTGATCTCCACAACAGTACATCCTGGCAAACAACCCTGATTTCTGGTAAACTTCATTTTGGTTAAGAAGGGTAATGTTTGTACAGCTAGAATAGAATTCCATGTCTGAAATAAGGATAAGGCTGTTGCTCTGAGGGCAGCATTGGCTTTCATATGTAGCTGAAGGACAGTCTCCTAGTTTTGAGAATGTGGTATTGTCTTGGGGATGTAGTTTTTTTTTCTTCCCCTTTATATTTTTGAGACAAAGAGAGGTTGCTGTGATGTAGCAGGGAAGAGCCAGCAAATACTGGTGGGGAAGCAACTCTGAAGGCTTCTTGGTGCAGGGGGGGAATTCTGGTTCTTATTCCTGAATGTGTAAAGGGACATAAAGCTCCTGCTCTCGACCATAGCTGTAAGTGTGGAGGACAGGACCAGAGTGGCTGTGTCCTGCCCTGGCCACCATTACTGCTCTGCTCTCAGCAGTGCACTGTGGGCTGCATGGCCCTGGCTGCGGGGGACAGGGTGCCTAGTAGAGGGATGGTAAGGCAGCATTTTTGTTAAACTGATCCTATTTCCCAACAAAGCATGTTAGTTGCTTAGCTGAGTGTTGTGTTTGCAGAGTGGATGAGATACGAGCTCTGATGTTGGTATAGAGTGAAAATTCATAAGCAGGAGGAGCAAGGAATTGCATCACTAATCTGGTGTGGTTGTACACCAGAAGTCTCTGCCTAGAAATGTGTCTGTGTTTCAAGTTACAATGGGAAGTGCAAGTAACAGTTGTTGAGATCATCCGCCTTTTGATTTTCAGTACAGGGGTAAGGCTGAGCTGGACTCTGGGCATGGTCTTCACTGGCTGTTCAGAAACAGCCACAGCTATAAAATACCGCTCTGTAGTCTGCATGGGGCTCAGCCACTGCTTTGGGTATCTGCACAGGGAAGACTTCATTGGTTTGTTGTAGAATACCTTTCTCTGGGAACTCAGGGCACTTGTGATTTTGAAATCAGGGCTGTCCTCTTGGCAGAAGACTGTACTCTTAGAGTTGGGGATTTTTCTTTCACCTGTACCCATTTTTTTTGTTGTTATTGTTTGACCTGTACCCCACTCAGCCTGTGCTGTCTGAAAGACTCCCCATTTGTCTGTGCTGTCGCATTGGAGGTGCTGGCATCCCCCACTCTTGCTTTGTAAGCCTACTGGATTGCTTTTCATAGAATCAATAAGGCTGGAAAAGACCCTTAAGATCATCAAGTCCAACCACTAACCTAACATTAAAAAAAAAATAAACTTCCATTTTCAGGTTATTTTCCCCCACGTTATTCCCATGGACATAATGTGGGGAATTCTGGAAACAATTTACAAATCATGAATCGTATTCTGTGTTGATGTACATGTACTGGTGAATGACCTGAAATTCATCTATCTTGCTGGCTCAACAAGCAACTTCAAGGCACATAGTTTTTTCACTGGTTGATATTGGGAAGGACTCAGATAAGAGGTCATCAAATCTGATTAGATTTATGATGCTTTCGGGACTTTTTTTTTTACGTGTGCATGTAGGAGTACCTGCAAAAAACCTGCTTGGTCCTTTTGCCAAAGAAATTTATGAACAAAGATTGTAAAAGTCTAGAACTAGTTCTAGAATTTTAATGCCAGTTCTAGAATTCTAGCACTAGTTTGTGTTAGTAGGATTTTAGAATTTTACAGGAAAAATATTTTTTGAAATAAGTGGCTTCAGTTTCTCCAATATTATCAATCAGTGGTGTAGCTAGGGACTTAAATTGCCATTTAATGAATTTGTTTTCTTTTTAAAGGAGTTTAATACCTAATTTATCATATAGTTTAGTATTAATGGAAGTTAAAGTCAATGCAGAAACATTGGTTTATAATTGGAATTAAGCCATTCAGATTGAAAAAGCCATAATAATTTTAGCTGCTCCTTTCTTCCTTTTGCCCAAGTCCAAGTGATAATATTTAGAATTCCTTTCAAAATGTGTTTGGAATGATCTTTGGCATTTCCCTCTGTAATCCTTTTCTGTCCTTTCATCTTTTTAACTGTTGACCACCTTTCTTGTTTGCATTATGTCTGCTAAAACTCTGGTCTGTTTTTTCTGGTCATTTTACTGCTAACTTGGATTTTCAGTATCATGATTTACTGTAGAAACCTGTCTGTGGATTTTCATTCTTCCAAATCCTTTGCATGAGCAAATGTGACTTTGTTTTTGTGCCAAACTTTCATCAATATTTCATGATTAAAGTTCAGGTCTTAAATACCTTCGAATTTGATGACCGCAGTACTTAGCCTAACACTTCTTTGCTGATCCTTTGTAGAAGAAGCTTTATGTTGCTGTTATTAGGCAAATACAATCATATGTACTTTTCAAACAGGTTTCCATGACAGGTTTGCTATTCAGATGTAATAAAGTCACGTGGGATCAGACAAAATAGTAGGGATTAGCTGCACGTTAATGAATTTTCAGACATAATTGTTGTTGTGGTAACTGTAATTCACTGTTTCTGAAAAGTACACATAAACATGGGTGATTTGAGCGCATAATGAAGTTAGGTATATGCTTTCGAAGAACTGAAATTGTATTTTCAGATTAATGAGTCAGCATAAAGTATTACTGCTTCTAGGAGTTCTATTTTGGTATGTAACTGAAGTATTTCCACTAAGAGTGATGGCATTCTGAGTGAAGAGATGGATTAAATATAGAATTGCATAGTGTGTAGTATAGGGTGATATCAAATTTAGAAATAAGTATTAGAAGGTAAGCTGCATGGTGGGTCATTACACCTGTACGTGATGAAAATTAAAATGGGGATCTTCTTATCTCTCACCTGTGTACCTTCATCTTCCTGATTTGTGTACAGGAAGTTAGGAACCAGGAACTCTCTTGAAGAGTAAAAGACAGTGAAGGTGCATATTGACTTCAAAATGTGGTGGGTTTGGATGAGATTTTTTTCTTGAGAGCTTGGAAACTTGTATGTCCATCTGCAAATTACATTACTCATGGGTAAAAGGACAAGTGTGCATATGTAGAGCAAAACCTTTGATTTTACTTCATCCATAATGAACAGAAGAGTGAGTTTACAATAGCTCAGGAATATCATCTTTACTGTGAAAGGAAGTATATTTGCTCTAATTTCAGAATTTAAAAATAGTGCTTGTGTTAGTAGAGAGAAGTCTTTTTTTGAATTGGATTTGAAAATTATGATTTCCTAGGTTGGAAAAATTGTGCAAGTAACACTAAATTCAGATACTAAGAATTGAGGTATCTGGGAAAAAAAAGACACTAGAGTTCTCTTAAAGATAAGTATATATAAAGTATGGCTATAACTTGAAATTATTTTCACTCTTAGCAGTAAAAGTCTAAGGAACTTCATTATGATTTTGAGTCTCTTCTAAAAGGACTACAGTTTCCTATGCCAATTTGATGTGATTCCTTTTCAGAAATGCAAACAAAAAGATCTTGTATACATAAGCACACCCAGTTGTTTGACTTGCACCTACAGCTGGAACATTGGGTAGAGGAATGTTCTGGGAGCTCGTTATGCAAGTGCTAGACCAAGTGTCCCACTTTATTTCAGAGTTACCATCTAGAGTATTACCACAACAAATGGCCTTTTTTAACTAGAATGAGGTTTAACCAGCTGTAAAATTGATAATCAGTCATGGTATTTCAGAAACTGCAGTGTGAGTGGTTTTTACATTGTCTGTGCAGTAATGAAAATCAAGTTACTAGAACATTGAATGTACCTGAAAGTAGTTTTTAAACTACCAAGAGAAATTTTATACACTGAATTATGTTTGTTTTGTTTTCACTGAGCAAGAGGTGAAGTTGCATCCAGGAAAGAGTACATAATGTAGTATTGCACAGCCACCCATTCCATGCTGGATTATCATGTCAAAGAGGAAGTGAAATAAGGTTGGGCAGTCAACCTTCGTTCTGTTTTATCTTCTAAGTTTTGAATTTTTTTTTCCTTCTAATATGTCTGTATGTGTATGCAGTTGTACTGCCACTCCCAAGATGTAAAAGTTACCTTAAAATAGATGCACTATGACTTTAAAATGTCACTAAATGGTAAATCGTTTTCTTGTTGTATCTTGCAAAGATTAGAAAAATTGTTTTATTGCACAGGGCTGATGCTAAGTCCTTTCAAATGTTTTCTGCAAGCTCATAGCCTGCTTTGTAACAGTAGCACTTGATTTGGCTGTCGCAGAGCTGGCATTTGAATCCAGCCTCTGTTTTCTCACGTTTCACAGAATTATTTAGATTGGAAAGGACCTCCAAGATCATCGGAGTCCAACCTTTGACCAATCACCACCTCATGAACAAATTACTCCTCCAGCCCCAAATTTCAAGACTCCTCTTTCAGGTTGGGAGGATGACAGGCAAGATACAATGTACTGCTGATTTCAGAATGGTTTATCTTAGTCTCTGCTGTTGAAGCTCTTTTCTTTTTCTAGGTATACTTTTCAGTTTGGCACTTGATGTTCCCTTTTGTCCAGAGCATGTAATACTGAGGCTGAAAGAAACTTGTCTTATTTCCATGTAATTATTTGTTGGGATTAAAGCATCTTGTGTGAGCATGAAAAGACAGTTTTCCAAAGTAATAACATGAAAGTGGATCACTAGATAGAATTAGGAGTTTTTCTAGCCTAGCTATGCTGTTCCCAGCAATAGTCAATAGCTCAGAAGTGCTTGGGACAGAGTGCAGAAGAACAACTCTGCCTATTCAATTCCACTCTCCCAGCCTGGGGAAGAGAGGGCAGCTCAGGGAGTCTCCAAGGTAGATGTGGTGGTTTTCAGTCTCACAGCCCTTGACAGCTTTATCTCCCTTGAATCGAATAGCCTTCAGCCCAATGTAAACTCCTTGGCAGCAGAAACATCCCGTGGCAATAAGTTCTATGATGTGAATAAAGCCTTCCTTTCTGTTTTAAGCGTCTTGCATGCTGCCTTCATTTGCCTTCCATCTTCCTATTAATGGGGATACAGCTAGCCAGGAAGTCTGAGTCACCACATATGTAGGAGGCCAGGTTCCAGTTGAATGCCTGTGATACTGTCTGATGTTGTCTCGGCTTATTTCAATTTGTGCTTATCCATCAGGCGTCTCTTATCTTAGATTTGACTGCAATACAAAACAAAACAGAGTCATGATCTTCCACAGACAGGCCCCGGTCCATGATCGATGACACTGTGATAATACAATTCACGATGAAATATTGTTTCACAAAATATCCTGTCAGCTCTTCTAACAGCAATGTCTAGCCAAATAATCTGTGGTATTTCTGGAGATGTACATGGCACCCTGTCAGTAATTGAGCTCTGGTTGAAGCTATTTTCAGAATTGAATACAAATACCCATCATAGAATAATTTAGGATGCAAGGGACCTGTGGAGGTCTTCTGGTCCAAACTGCTGATGTACTCATAATCAGCTTCAATTAGATGACATTTTAGAATTTAATTTGGAAAATGTCTAAATGTGGAGATGCCACATTTTGGCATCCTATTCCACCCGTTTGTTTGACAGTGGTGGAGAAAATGTTTCCATATAGCCAATTTCAGTTTCCCAAATGGCAACCTGTTTCTCTTGCCTCTCGTCATACTCATCTGCCACAGGGCTTACTGCTGATCCGTGACCAGCTTTTTGTTCACTAGGACCCTTGGATCCTTTTCCTCAAAAGCACTGTGTAGCCAGCAAGTGCCAGCTTCTCCTGGTGTGTGGTGGTATTCCATCTCACATGTGGGAGTCTGTGTGTGTCACTGAACTGCATGAGGCTTCTCTCAGCCCATTTTCCCCAGCCCTTCCAGATCCCTCTGAATAGCTGCTCTGCCCTCCAGTGTATCAGCCTCTGCCCTGGTTGTGTTATCCGTGAGGTTGCTGAAGGTACACTGTGTCCTAGCTTTTGGGTCATTAGTAAAAACAAGCAGTGTTGGTCCTAGTATCGGTCCCATTACTAGTCCCTGGGGAATGCCAGTGGTCACCAGCTGCCAAGTTGGACTTGATTCTGCTGATCACAATGATTCTTTGAGTCAGATAGTCCAGCCAGGTTTTCACCCAGCCTATTATTTGCCTACGCAACTGGCCCATACAATTACTGTAGGAAACTGTGTTGAATACCTTGCTGAAGTCTAGATAAAAACACTGCTCACTCCTTGGTCACTGAAACAGTCATCTCATTAGAGAAGACAGGTTATGTACAATTTACTTCTGATCACTTTATTCAGTTATCTTATTCTCCATTTATTTGATAATGGTATCCAGGGGCCTGAACTTAACTGGAATTTTGGCCTGTTTTTCTGCAGGTTCTCCTTGTTGATCATGGGCAGAACACTTGCCTTTTTCCATTTAACAGGAGACTCCCCCAGTTGCTGTGACCTCTCAGAGGAGGTAGAGAGCAGCCTGGTAATGGTTTTGACTGGCCCCTTCACGCCCCTCAGATGGATGCCAGGAGGATGCCTGGGGTGGAGCTCTGTCCCAGCCCCAATCCCAGGGGACAACAGCAAAAAAGGCATGAAGTGCCTGTCTTCTGTCCTCAGGTCTCCCGCTCCACCAAGATAGTGTGCCCCCATTTACTTTCTTTTGCTGCTGATTTATTCATAGAAGCCTTTGTTCTTGTCCTTCATACCCTTTCAGTGCTGGGACCTGAGTCTGTCATTGTGTGTGAGGGTGCACATGTATGTGTCTATATTCTGGTTTTCTAGGGACAGAAATATTAAATACTTCCCAGTTTAAGAGAAAGATTTAATCACAGTCATTCTGTGTCATGCTCTAAGTCATGCTCTTTTATGCATGGCATAGGATGTAGGATGTCTTACACTATCCGAAGTGACATAATATGTCTATTTTATTATGGTCTTACATGACATTTGAATATGTCACAGACACTGATAAGGTGATGTTTTTCCTGACTGAGGCAAACTGAAGTGCTGTGTACAGACACAAGTATTTATTGCTTATGTTTGTCTCTTCAAGCTGCAATAGTGTGGAGTTTTTTCTGAGGTGTCTTAATATTATGTAATGTTTATTTTTAAATATAGTTCCTTCTGATATAACTTGCAATTGGCATTAAAAGCTTCTACAAACTGATTCATAAAGCAGAGGATATAACAACACCCACTGAGTGGAATTTATGGTTAGATAAACAGATCAGAAATCAAGAGCTGTTATTTTCCCTGGTTTGTGGTCAACTGTGATAGGAATTTTAAATTTTGTAATGAATTCACATGCTAGCAGCTTCTAAAACAAGGTTCTGCAGTTGCCTTGATGTCTTTTAAACTTTGCATTAACTGGATTTTAGTGACTAAAGAAATAGAAGTTCTTCCATGACTAAACTAATTTATTGATGAAGTAGTTGAAAAAATCCTTCAGAAGACATTTTCTGCTCTCTTCTCTGGCTCTTTGGAACACCTCCTCTTCAATGAAAGAAGGCCAAAGATCTTGTTAAAGGCTACCCACAGCTTCGGGTAGCAGTTGTTTGCAATGTGAAGGTCCTAACTAATCCTGTAGGAGAAATAGCTAATTCATATAGATTTGTGCCCAGAACAAACTTCTTGCTCAGAGACTTGGAAAAGCAGTAGTTACAGCAGCAGTTTGCAATAGGCATTCACTTCACCAGAGTTGCTGAAGTAGGTCTTGCAAAATCTGCAGATAGCAAGTTCCTGTAAACACTTATTTTCTACTGCTTTGCTTCATACTTTTTTACAGTAAAGAAATTCCTTATTGAAGGACTGTCTTTATCTTCACAAGAACAGAAGTTTTTGGACTCGTTGATACAAAACCTGATTTTAATGTTGCTGACCTGCCATATGCTCAGGTCAGAAGTAATTGTAGCATCGCAGAATAACTCAGCTTTGAAGATCTCCAGAGGTCATCTAGGTTCAACCCCTACTAAAAGTGGCTGCTTAATGTCTGTCCCGAGTGTGACTCTGGTCTCTTTTACACTGGACAAAAGTATTTTAGCCGGTTATGTGGCGGGACAGGGTTAGTTTTTCTCCCTATTTTGGGGGCGAGTTTTCAAACACTTTTAGTTGGGCTTGTCAGGAGAGACAAGCTCTGTTCCAGTCCTAGAGGCCAAGGCTATTGACCTCTTAAATATCTGCTTGTTACTGAAGTTGATGAGAAAACTTCAGGTTTTGATATTACCTCATCATCATGGATTTCACAAGTGATGGAACTATTACTTTAGTCAGTCCCTAGTGGAACATATATTGAGTTCCAGAGAAAACATCCAGAAAAATTCCTGTAATGCTTAAAATCTAGAATGTTCCATCAGGAGTCCTGACAGGAATTGGAACTGAAGTCTTATTTCTGTTATTTTATATGTTTAAACATTTTAAATGTTTATGTATTTTAATATATTTATATGTAGATTTTTCCATAGTGCATCCAAATTTTGTACTGCATAGTTAGATGTGATTTTGATTACTGCAGTTTTATTCATCACTTTAACTGGAAATCTGGACTCATGGAACTATGGTGGAGTACAGCACTTGAATTTCAAGAAATATGTGGTGCAGCTGATCAGAATATGCTGCTGACATCAGATTTGAAGTTAGGCAGGAGATAACATGATCAGCAGGCCATTATTTATTTGACTAGAAGTGTTTTAAAGAGTGATTTTAAACAATTGCTGGTATTTTTAGTACAGGGAAATTTTATAATCATTTGTTCTGAATCAGTGACTACAAAAAAAAATAAGTTCTTTTATAACCTCTAATTAATCATGCTTTTAGGGGAGGAGGGTGCTAGGTTTTTGCTTAATTTTCTTTTCAAGTCATGTTATTTGCAGCTCCAGTTACTGTATTAGAGATAGTTAAAATTTTTGTTATTTACCCTAATAAACATCCTTTTTTAGTTATTAGATTGTGTACTTGCATCTTATTTTTCCATAACTGTTAAATAGATTAGTAAAAATAAATAATATAATACAACCATTTGCATTACATGAAGGAATATATAGGAAATACATTTATCCAAAAACAAGTTTGCAATGGTATTGAAGGGTGAGTGAGTCTGATGGTGTAACATGCAATGGATAGTTGCTGACAGTAGCTTCACGGACTGAACTATCTGAGGTTACAAAAAAATAAATAGAATAATTTTCATGATGGAGGAGTAGGATTCGTAGTTAATATGGAACAAGGATGACCTTGTGGTCAAAACACAATTTTAAGAATAGGCTGTACATCTCTCTCCTTCCTGAAGCACAGATGAGCCCCCTGACCTTTTATCTGTGTTCCTGATGTTACTTCTTAGTCCGGCAGCTGTAGCCTTTGGAAACCCTGTGTGGGAAAAGAGGAATGTATAAAAGGCATTTGTATGTATATGTATGTATACATATACAATGTATAAATGTTGCATTTGGATTTTCTTGAAACAGTAGGTTATTCCATTTTTTCAGGGTGGCAGAGAGACAATTCCAGGCATGGGTTTATTTTTTGTGCATTTTTAGATAGTCTTTTTGCAGTTCTAGTACTTATACTGTTCTGCTTGATTGCTTGGGCAAACTCCATCTGAGCTGGTGCATAAATGGCTGTGGGAAAGTGACAGTCAAAATTACTAGCCTGTTCTTGCTCTCTTGTCAAGGAGCAAAGATTGCTAATAAAGGCCTTGGAAGTTTCCAATGAATAGGAAATGATCTCTAGTGTCATTTTAACAGGTTTGCTGTTCTCGAGCTTTGGTGCACATTAATGTTTTGAAAGCAGTGTGAATTCTAAAATCAAAAGTAGCTAAAGAACCTGCAAATGTACAGTGACTTCAGATGAAAGCAGATTATGCTGAACTAGTGAATTTTCCATGGCTACCGTGATAGTCAGCAACACATGCAAGACCAGTTTTATTTTATTAAAGCTTGAAGAGAAAATAGCAACAACGAATTTGGAGGAAAAAATGTGCATTTTTGTAATGGTTAAGTTTTGGGTTTTTTTTTTGAAGTGAGTAATGTTAAGCTGTATCTTCAGAGCTTCCGGTTTACTCCTGTTTTCAGTCCTCTTTTCTTTGGCTTAATTTACTGCCTTTGTTGTATTTCTTCCAGTAATTTGTGAAGAGATTTTAGGTAGGCTTGGAAGGAATTTTAGAGATCAGTGGTAAAGGATCCACAACTGGATCTACTGTAATAAATATTTCTCTAGCTTGTGAATCTCTTGTGAAGGTGATTTCTCAACTTCATTGAGGAGCTGTATTATGTCAGTTTATCACTACTGCTATTTAGACCTTCTTTTCCTAATCTGCCACCTAACCTTCATGCCTAATTCAGCTAATTTTTTATGCTGTTTTAGGAAATATGAGGAATTGTCTATCATCAGCATCGCTCATAACAGCTTTTTATGTTCTGAGAGAACTTGTCCTGTCTCCTTAGGCTGACCTGTTTAAAGGCTAATGTTTCTGGTCCTGACAGCCTATTTTCGCACAAATTGCTTATCATATCCCTGCTCTTGTTAACTTCTCTCCAGTTCCTTTCTGTCTTTTGCAGTCCTCTATATAGAGATTCACAAAACTGGACACAATATTCTGTCTTAGGCTGTACCAATATCAGCAAATGATCTCTGATCTTCATTTACAAAAGAGTCTTAGTTCTCTGTGAGGTCTTACACAGTGCACCTCCTGCTTGTGCATCCTAGACTGGACTTCTCGTTGGCCATAACCCCACATAATTTTCCATTATCTTCCCACTTGGTCATTATTCCAGTTTTTTATGTTCTGTGCATTTAACTTCTTTCAAAAGCACGTTAGTGAGGATTTCCCCCCTCTTTTTGTACTTGTCTTTGAGTTTCATCTGATTGGGTTTTTTTCCTTTTTTTTTGAGGTAATTTTGAATGCAGTAAAAAGCCTGTGCTCAAAACTCCCAAGCTTGGTAGCATTTGCTGAATTTATTGATTTTATTTTTACTTCTTAATAGGTCTGTTTCTAAGTCTGTTGCTTTATTGTGGCAATGAATATATTCTTTTTGACACACTTTTCCAAGTCCTGATGATTACCAAACTCCTAATAATTACCTTTTGGACCTTTTCTCCATGATTTCGTATACCATATTTTTTACCTTGCCAGTGCGAATGGCGAGTCTTGCATTTTATTCTTATGTTAAGATGCTTTGCTTTATTGATTACGCCCTATAATCTGCCAGAAATCTTTTACATGGCACTGTTTTATCTTTGAGAAGAATACAAAAAACCTTAAACCCTGGATCTCACATGTTAATCTTCTAGGTCTTTACAAAATGATTAATGTCTTGTTCTAACTCCCCATCCCCAAATATTCTGATCTGTAGTTTGGAAAACCCTATGCCTTTTAATAGGAGTGCTTTGATTTACCCTTTTCAGTCCTGCTGACCTCTTCTGTTCTCCTGAGTTTTCAATGTAAATTGATTAAGACAGTCTCCTTAAATACTGTGAGTGAATTTCAGTGGGTCTTGCTGTCCTCAGCACATTTCTTCATGTATATAATGACTTTCTTTAGGATTTGTTTTCATTTTTATCCCAGAAAGTATGGAAAATTTAAACCTGTGTATTCTTTGTTTTCTGTAACTCTTAATAGATTTTTTTTGATCATTCTTAATACAAAGTATCTTCCATTATTTTCTCGTCTCTTGTAAACTACAACTCATTATACCGCTTTGCCTTCCTGATCATTACTTACATGCTTTTACTGTTCCATAGTGGTGTTCCTTAACATCCTTCTTGTTGTATCTTGAACAGTTTTGTGAATATACTTTTGTAAATATTTAGGGGAAAGCTATTTTTGGGCTGTTACCATCCTATTGTTATCATTACACTTTCACACTGTGCCTTTCAAATAGCAGGGGAAAATGTATAAAACCATTAAAATACGCATGTAGGATGCAGCACATAAGAGGACATGTCTTGAGGAGTATTGCTTGTATGATGAAGAAAAACTTGCCTCTATTCAATAGTAGACAGCATTAAAACCATTTCAGTATTTGTTTACCTTCATGTACAGAAATCAGATTGTAAGTAAAGCCTGTTGTTAAGTATTTACATGCTCATTTGTGGACAGTAGCTGCTTTTAGGTTTCTAAACTGTACATACTCAATACTGTTAAGAAAAAGATCTGTTAATTAATGTAAAACTGTTAAGGAACTAGAA
This sequence comes from Corvus cornix cornix, assembly GCF_000738735.6. Lineage (NCBI taxonomy): Eukaryota > Metazoa > Chordata > Aves > Passeriformes > Corvidae > Corvus > Corvus cornix. Next base: position 100,981,497 of record NC_047056.1, on the reverse strand, counting down.
TAGCAAGACCTCCCAACAGTAAATGTCGGCTCCATTATCATGGCCCAGATTATTCCTTCACACACTAATTACTAATGCTTAAATAAGAGAAAAGTGAATTGCAACATATCCTAGCGATCACTGAGTAGGACGGGCTTGGGAAAAGGCTGTATTTTCCTTGGATATTACCTTTCAGTTGTTTTTTGTGTTGTATGCTGTTACTGAGCTGTTTACCTTGCATCCAAACATAGCTTTCGTGGTATGGGAAGAGGTAATCGCTCAGGAAAAGACCAGAATTATTTAAGGGTCCCATTAATGTATGGAAGAACATAGTGGAGGTTTAATCCTGGTGAAGAGTTGTTACAGTACGGATACTGCAACACGTGTATCAAACAAGGAGGCCGTGGAAAAGAAATATATATGGACCTATTCTTGCTAGCTGTTTCAGAGATGTTTATTTCTCCAGCCGCATGGCCGGTGCTCTGCCGAGGAACTGTTCAATCACAGGACCCGAGGGTCCTTCTGCCCGCGCAGGGAACACAAACCAACCCATGGGAACGAGGCTGAGCAGGGACAGGGAAGCCCCGTGTCTGTGCCCTCAGGGCTACACGGCAGGGGGGAAGGGACCCCGACAAAGAGTCATTAGATGCTCACTTCCTGTGTTCATAGATTTGGGAAGTTCTGCTTTTAAAAGCATTTAGGCCCAGTTAGAAAAGTGTAATGTGATATTACAAGACTTTTCTATCCTTACTTTTTGCTGCAGCATATTTTATTAAATTTTATTTGAGAATTTGGAAGACAGGAGTATTGTTTTGATTTTCTTGTAAGTAACGGTTTAGTGAAATTTTCATAAGATCTCATGGGTGTAGGTTGGAAGGGAACTTTCAAGGATCATCTAGTCCAACCCCTTGTCCGTGGGTAGGGACATCTTGCACTAGATCAGGCTTTTTATGTTTTCCCGTTATTGCAGGATTATGAATTGTTTTCTGAAGTAACTGAAGAACCTTTTCTGTTCAATCGTCTTACTTTTTGGCCTTGAGTTTTATTTTTTTCACACCATGAAAGTGAGGAATAAATCAAAATAGCCAAAGCTGCTTTTGACAGCCAGTGGAGTTTACATGTACATATCAATGTTAGACAGGTTCAAACAGTAACTTTAACATCAGAATCTCTTATCAGGACAGCCTGGTTTAATTTGGTGAGGGCTTCTATGGGATTCCCTGGAATTGATATTAAGCTCATTATTGAGAAGCTACTAGTATTTTTCCATCATACTGACCTTTTTGTCAGAGAAGAACATAAACATTTAGTTCCTGTATCTTGTGAACTTTTCTTGCCTGTTTTTTCCTTTGGTTCATTCAGGTTGATAAACAGTGCAAACTACTTGCAGGGAAAGCCAAGCTCCATGTTGTCCACAGAGGGTGACTCTCTCTGCTCCTCTTGTAGTAGGAGGGTATTGCAAAATTTATCAAGTTTGGTCTTTTCTCTTGGAAAACATTTTAGCATGTTTGCCATGAGGAAAAGGCTTTTGATGGAGGCAGATCTGTCTTTGCCAGTGATGCATTTGTTTGGAAGCTGCTATTTTTGGCCTGCTAGCTTCTGAGTCTTTTGTAATAGCAGAAAGAGGAAGTGAACAGTGAAATCTCTTTAATAGCATATTTCCTGGTTGAAGTGACTTATCTGTGAGGCCTAGACAGAGGAGATGTCATTTCCTGGATTGCTTCTCTTCAGTCTCAACTGTCTGTTTTACTGTGTAATCTTTTGACCCAGCTTCTTAATTGTAGTGAATTTTTCTGTTAAGTGATAGAAACTAGGTCTTTCAATGAAAATGTTAAGCTTTAAGGAAACCACTTCTGACAAAATGCTAGTGTGCAAGGCAAGTCTTTTATAAACTACATGTTGATATGAACTTGAAATCTCTTACATTAAAATTTTGTTTAAAAGCTTAAAATTTTGTCTTTGAAAGAGTATCATAATGGGGTTTGTTCACAGGGATAAAAGAAATTTTATACATTTTCTGTTCCTTGTGATGATGATACTGATCACCTGTTTGACACCAGCTGTATCTGGCTGTGTTCTAGAGTTAGGACACTTTCAAAGAGCTAAAATAGTCAGTTGTGCTGTTCTCAAATTTTCATTCATTAATAACTACTTGTGAAAATTGTTACCAGGAGTCCATGAAAAAGAGGCAGAAGAAGCTAATTAAAAATTAGCTCAAATATGCTTTTCAGTTTGTATAGCCCACAAAAAAAGCCATGGAATCAGAATGACATGGGGGGAAAAAAGTGACATCTAAAATTATAATATACAGTTCAGTTTAAATTGGAACTTATGGTTGGTTTGGACCTTATAATCCAACTTTACTAAAATTTTTGTTGGGGTGATAACTTTATTCTTTCCCCTGATGTTTTGTGTAAGATAGAAGTCAAGCACACTATATATGAGTTTCTTAGTCAACCACTAAAATAACTTCACATGAAAAGCATTAAGACATCAGGTGACCTCACCTTTCTTCCCCTCCATAATAGGAAGAACAAAAATAACACCTTTCCCCTCCATAATAGGAAGAGCAAAAATAACACCTTGCTGATTTTTGTTAGCACAGACTGCTTTTACATCTCCCTTAAAATGCCTACCCAGTTGTTAGTGATCATGAGAATATTTTCTCAGTAGCAGTGAAAGAAGAATGTTGGGAGTTTGGTGGTGTGTGTAGACTGCCATCTGATTGAAATTGATACTTCATTGAGCTAGGTAAATTCTAAAAGGTGACTCAGCTGTTCCCATCAGGACATTCAGCATGGTCCTTCTCTACATGTTGCAGGGTAAGGATCCATATTTCTGCTGACACACTGTGCTGCAGAATGAGATACCCTTTTTTGAAGGTGGTGTTTGCCAAATAAAAAGTAGTATAGATTCTATTACATTATTTTGCAGGAAGTAATCTCAAATTAGTACTTTCTGTTGTCCAGATTATTGGGCAATACCTGTGCAATTCATGTAGTGACTAATCCATAAGTATATAACAACTTTGTTACTTTGGTTTGGTTTTATAGTATCTTCTGTAAAAGTGTCATATAAATTAACAATAGGTAGTAAGTCTTCTGTCCCTCTGAAAGATGAGTAGGATGTCCTGGTGCATCATTCCTTTATCCTTAATGTCTTGCAGGAGCTGTTGTGGTCAAGGCTAAAATAATCCCTATATATACTGTTATTAAAGCAACTACTGTGCCTTCTTGACTGACTTCCCATTTATTTATTTATGCTTGTCCTATGCTGCTTTGTGTTAGGGAGTTCTAAAACTTGATGTGTAAGACCTTCATAGCAGTTCAGGTTACGTAGAGTCAAGAGTAAAAGTGCAGCAGTGGAAATATTATTGGTTGTACATCACAGAATGTTAGAGGTTGGCAAGGACCTCTTGATCCCGTCTAGTCCAACACCCTGCTCATTGCAGGATCAGCCAAAGTAGGTTGCCCAGGACCATGTCCTGTTGGGTTTTGAGTATCTGCACTGGTGGAGACTCCACAACCTCTCTGGGCCATTTGTTCCAGTACTTGACCACTGTCACAGGAAAAAAAACGTGGTGTTCAAATAGAATTTTGTGTGTTTTACCTTGTGTCCATTATCTCTTGTCCTGTCAATGAGCACTGCCTTTTCTTCAGTCCTTCCCACCAGGTACTTACAGACATTGATGAGCTCCCCTGCCCTGAGTCTTCTCCTCTCAGGCTGCAGAGTCTCAGTTCTTTGAGCCTTTCCTCCTTTGAAAAATGCGTTAGTGCATTAGTCTTACTGGCCCTTTGCTGGACTCACTCCAGTAGGTCCCTGCCTTTGGTGGTTTGGGACCCCAGGAGTGATCACTGCACTACAAGTGTGACCTCATCAGTGCAGAGTAGAGAGGAACCTGTTGTTCACCAGGACCTTCAGGTGCTTCTTTGCAAAGCTTCTCCCCTGCTTGTCAGGCCACAGCCTATACCTGGTGCCTGGGGTTTTTCCTCTCCAGCAGCAGGACTTGGCTTTTCCCCTCCTTGAACTTTGTGAAAACTGTCTCTGTCCAGAGAAGTGCCAGTGCAGGGGTACACTGTTGGTGACTGGCTCCAACTGGACTTTGTGCCACTGATCAGTCTTCTGGGCCAAGTCTTTCAGCCAGCTTTTAATCATTTGTCTAACCTGTACTCCATCAGCATGTCTGTGACGCTTCCCAAGACACTTTCATTTGTTAGGAGGTAAAAATAAATAAATAAAATACCTTCATTTTGAAAATGGTCTTAACCATTAATTTGTTTTGTGGTGAAAAGTGACATCTCCACAGATGAGGTGGTCTTACTTTTGTATGTGCTTATTTAGGACAAAGTGGCATTCAAAATACATTTAATAATCTTAGGCCTTGCCTTTGAATCTCTCCAGATATGTTATTAAAATTACTATAATAATTTTAGTAATATTTGCAATAAATTATACCTTCCCAGATATATTAATAAAAAAATATAAAATCAGCAGGTTGTTAGCTATAGCCTTGGTTATTAAGAAGATTGAAAAGCTGTCTACTTCTGTCGGCTGCCTATTAATAAACATGATGTGGTCTCTGACTTAAATCTCTTGTCATGCCCTGTCAAGGCTCAAAAACCTGAAAAAGCAGTCTCAGGATTTTGTTCTTAGGGCAATGAATAAAGCTGCCAGTTCAGGCTGAACACTGGAGTTGCTGACAATGAATGGTGTCTCTGACTCCTCTTAGTATCTGAAACTAATTCTTAGTTTTATTTGTCCCTGTGTAACTGGAAAGGTCTCTGTGTTTGAAGAGTAATTTCTAAAGTTTTTCCAGGTTGCAGAAAGGTAGAACTGAGTTAAGTCTTGTAACAGGCATTTAAAATACTATTTTTAGTTTGGTTTTGGTGATCTCATCCCTTGCCATTTTAAGAGTCTCAATTGTTTTCTGCTGAGGCACTGATAATGGGTAGCAGAATGGCATGTAGGGTTCTGGCTTGTCTTCTGTAGAGTCACTTAGAAAAATTATTCTAGTCTTGTGAGCCTGAATTACATGGTGGATTGTCTTCTTAAGTTTAGGTCATGTCTTGCTTCCAAGGAAAATGTGTGGTTGGTTTTTGAATGTCCAGAATGAGAAGGTAGAGAGACTTTGATCAAAGCAATTATACAGATACACAAACATAAAGTCTTTGCAGGAAAGTGTAACAGAAGAAAAATGGATTGACTGAACTCGGTATCTTAAATCAATGTTTAATGAGTAAGATTACTTACTGATTAAGATTAAAACTACTACTCCAGTTTAAGTCCCAGTGCCACTAATCAGTGGTAATATAGCTGTACTGTTTATAGAACTTGGAGCCAGTCAGTGTGTGTTGGCTCCTCTGCTGGTTTATAAACATACTTGAGAGCTTGTTTGATTTGCCTACTAGGAATGTAATGCATGCTTGAATAATATATAATCAGTCTCAATGCAGTAATTTTAGGAAAGTTGTTTATTAAGATTTGAACTCAATTAACTTTTTTTTTTTTTTTTTTTTTCAGGATGGCTTGAATTCTTTGGTCCTTGATCTGGATTATCCAGCACTGAGGAAGAACAAGAACATTGATAATTTTTTAAATAGATGTAAGTTGCAAGTGGCCCTTAAACTATGACATTGTTGTGATATCAATCATAAAAAGTTGAGTGGTCAGAAATGCATTGCCCATGGTTATTGTACTAATTTTTATAACTCTGAGCTTCAGAAGGCTTTGGAGGACCATTTATTACAGAGAGAAATTTCATTTTAGGGAGTTGTTATATTGTGAAAATGTTGGAAAATACCAGCTGTAGATTTTTATTTTCCTAAATACCTTTGGAAGAATCCTTTTATGTTATTTTCTTACCTTACGTATGTGTAGCTACATAACTTGCTAAGCATATCCTAGTTACTATTCTTCAGGAATTCATGACACTGAATGTCAACATTGTTTATATAGTCATATTTAATCTAAAAGAGAAGCCTTCTGTGGGTTTTTAAAACTGAATTGTTGTACCTTAAAATCTGTTGGTTCATTTTTGAACCTTTGCATAAATGTTTGTGATTCTCCTCAAATTAATTGTAGACAGGATCTTGGAGTTTATTAAGCATATGATTCTACATCAGAGTTAGCTGTATTTTGTGGTTTTGAAGTGTTTTCTATCCATGTATATAAGCAGAATCTTTTTTCGTATAAGAATAGAAGATTACTTGTTTTAAAATGTAGTTTGGAGTGAGTAAGCCTTCCTGGAATAACTATGCTTTGTAGTGAGCTTATTTTGAGATATATGTTTTTTCAGAAAAACTTTTTCTGTTGCATATGTCGAGGTTATTGCAGATGCAGTCTTATCAGTAACTCCTTTTTAAATTCTTTACTGGTAAGAGCTGTGTGTGTCTGTCCTCTGTTTCCGTTGGACTCCTTGGAATATCCACTCACACTCCTCACTTAAATGGTGGCTAGTGTAGTAATTTGTGGTGAGTTCTTTGTTTGGAATTCAGTGCTTCTCCATGGGGTTTAGCAGAGCTGCTTAGATGGACATACAGCTTTTACAGTTGCCAGTAAAGTCTCATTTGGAGAAATCGCTTAAAATACAGTAAATAAGGAACAGCAGATTAGGATGTAGAGGCATACCTTGGGATTATTTTCAGTTTGAGTTCAAAGGAATTCAAGCAGATATTTGTGAAAGAAAGGGTCTGTAACAGCATTTCAAGTATCTCTTTTACTTGCAACTGAGCATTGTATGTGTAGAGTGAGGGGAAAGCCCTACGAAAATGACATAAACAACATCTATCAGCAACTTCTATGAGCTGTTCATACTTGCTTTTACATTACTGTTTTTGCAGTAGAACAAAATTAGAAGCCTTTCTCTGATCAGAAGACCAGTTTCTTTTGACTATTAGAAATAGCAACTGTGGGAAAACAATTTAACCTCAGGAACAGGTTGGGGTTTTGTTTGCTATTTGATTGGTTGGTTTTTGTTTGTTTGCTTGTTTGTTTTCTGCAGCCCCTGAACATTCTTGCTGTCTGTCTTCCCTTTTTTGAAGGCTGTTGCTTCTTCTCCTCCTTTACATTCTCTCTCATGGTTGTAGTAAATATTTTTAAGTATCTGATGTGACCTGGAGGCTACCAGCAATGTCAGAAACATGAAAACGTACTTTTGTTCACAATTTTATTACTGCCTTTTTATTGTTAAAACAACTGACAGTATACAGTTGAAATAGCTAGGTACTAGTTAAAAAATTTTTGAGATGTGTTACAAAAACATTCACAGTAGTTAATAAAGAGTTCAAGGGTGCTCTTCATCCTTACCTGTTGAACTTTAAAAAAAGCATGCAAGACCTGACTGTTTCGGCCAAGGTATTGTGTGACAGTGCATCTCTCTTAAGGATCATGCATGTAACTTCTCTCCTGTTTCTGTACTGACTGGGAGAGAACGAAAAATAGTGCTGCATATCTTCTGTGATTTACACTTTGGGAAAAAATAAATTGTGAAATGAGAATTTCGAAAACATTTGAGGCTGGTAATATTTTGATATTGCAAAGGAAAGAATCAGTCCTGCCACAGCAATTCATTTCAAAGTCCTTTCCACCACAGGTGTTGGTATGGTTTGTTATGTATCGCACAGAAGAACTGAGCAGAATTAATGCAAAGAGTGGGGAGCAGAACTAATGCAAAGAGTTTTTTCTTTTTGTTAAAACTAGTCAGGCAAAAGAAAAGCAAAGACCAGCTTCTGATTTTCATTTCACTTCACTGATACTTAGCTAGCACAAAATGAGCCACTCAGGTACCGGAAAAAAACAAGACAACAACTGCATTCTTATTGGCATTGCCATTTTATGCAGTTTAAAATTGCTGAACCCATAGCTCAGGTCTTCTTTGAAACTGTTCTGAGGGTAGCAAGTATCAGTGGAAAGAGTGTGGCATGTGCTTGCTGAAGCCTCTTGCCACCTTGGGCTTGGAAGAAAAGTTGGGAACTGTACTGAGAATTTATGGAGCTGTAAGTTGTTGCTTTCTTAGGGTGAGGAACGGGGAGTTCTTGTCTCTTGTGATTTTGCTCAGCATCTGAAGAGCTGTCGCAAATGCCTAGCTGAGAACTACTGTCAAAAGATTCTGACAGACTCTGATGAGCAGTCTATGCCGGGGGCCTGGAGCCTGCATCCCTCCTCAAGGCTTCCTGAGGCCACCACGGAGAGGTGGCAGGGGCCTCCTGTGAGTTACACTGTGCTGCACATTGAGGCAGCTGAGGCAGAGTCACTGCGATTGTTTTAATCTATATTACATGAGTCTTCAGAAATTGTGGAGAACCCTAAATAATCATCACACTTTCAGTCAGTTTAATCACTTAATTCTTCCACAATAACACTTTGAGAAAGGAATTTTTTTTCCCACCACATTCCCAGGGGTTTGCATACACCCTACTTGCAAACTACATCAAGCCATTACTATTCAGGTTAATATTTTATTAATAGCTTATTTTAATTTAACAATGAAATAGTTTGCACTTCAGCTGAGACATTAATTTATGGTCAGCTCAACTCTCAGTTGCAAGCTGAAACTCAAATGTTTCAACTAATTTCACAAAGGCAATTTATTAATTGTCTATACTATAGCAGTTTGGTGTATTCTGTTTCTGTGACCACTTTGCAGGAGCGCCTCTTCACTTGTTTAATATGCAAGAAATTCTTTAATTGCCTGCTCTCCCTTACTATTCTGATTTCTTAACACTTTCTCTGAGGTAGTGAACCAAAGTAGAGCCCGTGTTTGTTATAAGAGGCACATTAAATATCTCATATAATACAACCATTTCTTTTCAGGGATTCTGATTTAAATTGCTGTGTTTATTAGAATATTCATGGAACAGGAAAGCGTAGTGCAATATTTAATTCCCAAAACAATGAGAGGAATCTCATAGTCCTCTGAGAGCAAAAACTAATTTGCTTATTTTAGAAAAGAAGGCTGAGTTTTTCAGCATGGGCTTGGTATAACAAATCTTTCTTGGTCTTTTCCTCTTCTGTCATCTAGGCAAAGACAATAGGTTGAGTAAATTCTTTCAAGTCAATTTTTCTGCCATCTGAGATTTGCCAAGTGTTGAATCATGTCTTAGTGGCTTGTGCCTTTTTTGGTGGTCTCCCATTCAGATGCAACTTAGTCTTAAATAGTTAAAGAACACATTTAAGCAACAGTTGAAAACATTTAATAATTTTTAATCTTATCATCATGAATAAAAGGGCACAAGGAATGGATTTTGAGTAAGTCCAAACAGCAGCACAGACAGTGGTGCCATCTTGGCTTCCTAAATGGATCTATGATTTTTTGTGCATTATTCAGCATCACTCAAGAGTTGGAAACTTGTGTTGTTAAAATGATTTGCTGATATTATGTAGGTTGGCAGACTTGTAGAGTGTAGTGACAATGGGCGTACTTACAGTGGAAGGGACTTCTAGTACAGATGTGGCACCTGTGCACCAGTTTTTCTAGACTCCAGGAATAAACCCCCTGAAAAGTTCCTTTGGCTGTTTTCTTCTCCAAGCAGACACTGCTTACTTGGAAGATTTATCTGTTAAGATAATTTCTTGCAAAATTAACAGTTCTGGTTCCTTCCCTTGCATTTTGTTATGTCATTTGAAGTTGCTGAATCCTGCCCAGCCATATGGTTACCAGCAGGAATGCGTTATCCGGTGTGGTGTGAGTGCCTCCCGGGGCTGCAGCTTTGTGTGCTCTGGGCTTCCTGTCAGCAGCACTGATGAAATGTCAGAGGCTAAGAAGAATCTTAGAAATTTAGTGCACTGTAGAACTTCCACTGAGTTAAGAGCTAATTGCTCCTCTGGTTTTCTCTTGGCTTCTCTAAAGCAGCTCCCTGCCAGGTCTTTGCAGTTGCCTCAGCAGGTTGGGCTCCAGTTCCATTCTTAATGATATTGTTCTGGTAAGAGTAGGGATGGAAGAGGTATCAAATAACCAACTTTCCTAAGCAGAGTGTGTAAGACAGTGTCTTAGATGTATAAACAAGTTATATGTCAGTGTCATTAACCACATTGCCTTTTGGGTACTTAGTAGATACAAAGCAATTCAGTCCTGCCATCAGGCTTATTTTGATTATGTTAGGGATGTGTTCTCTGCAAGCCACAGGGCTGCTGCTTTCTGTTTCCCTGTGTTCTGCTCTTTTCCATCTGTGCAAGAGAACATACTTCTCATGTCCCCCTTTTGTTTCTCTGAGGGAGGAAGCATTACCCTGTCTGGAGCTGTACCTTCCAGTTCCGCCTGATTCTGCAAGGTCTCCAGAAGCTTCTTCTGCACACCTTCTTCTTTGACCAGACACTATGGATGCATCCCTAATTACTTTGGTCTTTCTGTTGTGCTTTCTGTTTGGTTTTGTTCAGCTGAGGGATTGCAGCACTTCCTGGCTGTACTTCAGTTTAACTTCTGGCTGGACTTCTGCCTAGGGCAGCAACTTTTGACTTAATGTACTCCGTAGCAGCACTCATTGACTGTGTCTGATCTATGGGGGTAAAATTGCACTCCCTTGCGATTTTATTCCTCATATATACACTCCCCAGAACTGCTTGATACACATTCTTTTTTTTAAAGAAAATAGCCTGCATATGAATTTTTTTTTACTTTAAAAGGCAGAAAAGTTTGGGGTTTTTTCCCTCCCCCCCATCCCCCTTTACTGTCCTAGACAGGTATTTTTTCCTTTCTCACAAGCATTTGCAACCTTCAGCCACATTCTTACTCAGAATGTGGATCAGCCAGCCGTCACTGACTGATCCAAACACTGCCCTTTCAGAAAGTGAAACTTCATTTGTTTAAAGGTTATAGTGCCATTTTCAAATAAAAAATCAAAAGCTGTCTTTAAACACTCTTTGTATCTAGCATTCCTAAGAAAACTTAGTAATAAATGATGGTATTGTCATGTCTTAGGACTTTCACTCAAATGTCACAATATTTCTATAAGATTCCGTTGCATCCTGGGCTGGGGAGTCCATTAATGCCTTCCTTTAAACATAATATTTTTCTTCTGCTGGGCTTTGTGCTGTGCAAATTCATGAGATGTGTGCATACACATACCAAAATTTGCAAACTCATCTGTGTAAAATCTGAAAATTTAGACCACTACTAGAACACTACTGTTGGAAAGATCTCCTGCACCCTGAATTAGATCACATTATGTGATACATGAACTAAATCTTACAATCCACTATGTTGCAATTATGCTGTGGCTTCAGGGTCATAAACTTGGCTTCTTGCATCCCAGATTTTTGTTTCAGATTAGTTCCATGCACTGATTATCTGTTCCATATCTGTAAGATATTATGCCAAAATAGACAATCCATCTGTGTAACTGATACCTTCACAACACTTGCATCCCTTTGTGGTATTATTATTAACTGAGATTATTAAATTTTAGTTAAAGGAGTTAGGAGGGGTGGCCTCATTGCTCTTTAAAGAGGGGGAAAATGGAAGTGCTGAGCTCTTCTTCCTGGGATTCAGTGATGGGACATATGGGAATGGTCCAAAGCTGCACCAGGGGAGGTTCAGACTAGACATCATGAAGCATTTCTTCACTGTGAGAGTGGTCAAACACTGGAACAGGCTTCCTTGAGAGACAGTCAATGGCCAGAGCCTGTCAGTGTTTAAGAGGCATTTGGACACCACCCTTAACAACTTTTAACTGGCAGTCAGGCAGTTGGAGCAATGGTCACCGTGGGTCCCTTCCAGCTGAAAGGGCTCTGTTCTGTTCTGTTCTATTCTTCTATTCTATTCTATCTTTTAGCAAAGCAAGTAGGATTTCTCCATTCTCAGCGTGGTTGTTTCATATGTTTTTGGGTTTTTCATCACTTATTTGCACTATTTAATGCTTGAAGAGTTTCGCTGGAGCTGTAGTAACTTTGTTTAGAGTTTCTACCTTCTACAGAAGTATTCCTGTGAGTTTCTGCTCAGAAATTGAGCCGTGTAAAACTACACACTACTTTTTAATGTGTTTAAATCCCTGCTGTCTCATTTCACTTATCTGAAAACATTGAAACATCTCAGAAACATTTAAAATAAACTCATGTCACTCCTATGTCTCATGAGATGTAACACTGTATTCAAACATGTACCTGAACCTTCTCTGTGACTTGAAGTTTGCTGATGTTCTTTCTCTACTGCTGCCTGTGAATTTGTATTTATCCTCCTTGTCTAGTGCCAGGGCTTCTTATCTGCAGTTAACTTTCAAACACAGTATTCCCTTCTCAGTCTGCAAAATTAATTCACATTATTAACAAAAATAATAAAGTTGGTGTGGGTGAAGCACTGTTGCTTTCCTATGCTTTTGGTCTAGGCTTTCATGATTCAGTATAGAAACAACATCACAATTCTTTCAACTCCTTTTCCTGTTGACACACTGAATTACTTTGGTCTTACTAGTACACTAAATGTAGCAAATTTGTTTACTTTTGGAGGTTTTAATTGCCTCTGTCCTTACAACTTTACTAGCAGACCATTCCCTCATTGTTAGCATTAATTTCTCCCCTTCCCTGTCACATCCAGTCTTTTCCTCAGAAGAAACTTACAGTTGCATTTTTGTGTTCCACAGATTAAGAAGGGTCTCTGGAGGCCAGCTGGTCCAATTCTCTGCTAAAACTCAAACCAATTTTGATGTTGTATCAGATTGTTCAGTACTTGCGCAGTTGAATTTTGAGAATTTCCAAAGATGGAGGTTTTGCAGCTCCAGTTGACAGTCTGCACCTTTCCCCAATTCTTACTATTTCTTTCCTACAAAATAGGTTTTCTTGTATCTCGTCTGTTGACTCATGTCCTTTCACTTTGTACACCTTAGAAGTAAAGCCTCACTTCAACTTCTGTTGAAGCCAACCATTTATCCATCCTGAAGAATTCCTGTTCTCGCAGCTTCTCTTGAGCACCATGTGAAGCATCTTGGTGGCCTTCCATGAAGCTAAGGAATGTTTCGGTATTTTTTGTGCACTGAGGACCCCAAAGTTAGTCATAACATTTCACATATGGTTTCCCAAATGACAAATAGAGGAGGAAATCTAGTTCCCTCAACCTACTGGCTGTGCATTTACCAACACATACTTGCATGGTCAGTGCGAAGGCTGGCTCCTCATTCCTTTCTGCTTGGCTTGTTATCCACCAGGGATGTCAGGTCCTCTTTGTCATGGTGCCTTCTAGCTGGTGAGTGCATCCTGTTCTGTCATGTGGTGCTGTTCCATCCCAGCTACAGGACTCCTCACTTGCAATTGTTGAACTCTGAGTTTCCTCTCAGCTCATTACTCATCCTGTCTGGGTCACTTGTAGAAGCCACCCTGCCCTCCAGTGTATCAGCTTTGAACTTAAAACCAGTAGCTGTGACTCCAGCAACTTTTTCACTCACCTGGTAATTCCTCTGTGCAATCCATGTCAGCCTGGTTTGGCTACAAAGATACTTTGAGATGCTCAAAGTTGGAAGTCATGCTACAGTCAAGGAAATGTATTGCTTTCCCTTTGTCCACCAAGACAGACATCTCATCATTGGAGGAAATCAGGTTTGTCAAACAGTTTGTCCTTTTTAGATCCATTCTGGCTGTCCTTATCGTTCCATGTGCATCATGTACTTGGAAGTGGATTCCAGAAGGATTTTGTTTCATGATCATCTTGGGCAGTGTGGTCAGGCTGCTGTTCCACCCTGTAGCTTTCTTGTTGCCCTTTTAGAACATGGACATGACATTTGCCCTTTGCCAGTCATCACCTTCCCAAGTTACCATGACCTTTCAAAGCTGATAGAGAACAGCCTGGTAATGGTCTTGACTGGTTTCTTCAGCACACTTGGATGCATCCTGTGTTGTCTCATGACCTGGTGTATGCTTCACTAGTCTTTAACTCTTAACTTCTCTAGTGTGATACTGTGCTGCCCCACACTCTGCTGTTGGCTTCGAGGAGCTGGGAGGCCTCTGAGCAGGGCTTGAGAGTGAAGTGAAGCAAAAAAGACATTAACTGCCTTGATCTTCTCCATGTCCCTAGTACTAGATCACCTACCTCGCTGAGAGCAGTGGGACCATATTTCCCTCATTCTTTTATTGCCAATGTATTTATAGAAGCTCTTGTTTCCCTTCATAATCCTGGCTAGTTTCAGTCCAGCTGAGCTTGGCTTTCCTAATTTCATCTTTGTCTGGTAACCCATCTCAGCTTCCATGTTCCAAACCTTTACCTTTTGTGCTAGAGTTGAGGCAGAGGTTGCCCATTTATCCAGACTGGCTCTATGCCATTCCTGCTCAATTTCTAGCTAACTAGAACAGACTTTTCTTGCGCTATGAACATGTCTTCTTTGAAGATCAACCCACTCCTCTGCCCTTCAATGCAGCTTTTCACAGGATCCTGCCGGTGAGTTTTCTAAACAAGCCATAGTCTGTTCTCCTGAAGTCCAAGGTCTGCTATTTTCCTTCTTCAGGTCTGTTTCAGCCTTAAATTCCACCATCTCACAGTTGCTTCTGCCAAGTCTGCCACAGACTTTGTCTTGCTGAGCCAGTTTCTTCTTGTTTGTGAGTAATAAATCAGAGTGCTTCCCTGATTTGGCTTGTTGCTTGTTTGGAAGAAATGTTCCTGATGGTCAGGCATCTCCTGGATTGCTTGTAGGCTGCCAAGCTGCTCTTCGTGAATGTGTAGGAATGGTTAAGCTATTTACTAGATGTTCTTATCATTAACTCCCTTAGACCATGTCGTCTTTAATGTCATACTGGATTAACTATCTCTGATCATTTTTTTCCCCTGCATTCAGATCTGAGATCCTGTTTAATGCCTTTCTAGGGATAAAATTCCATGGTATTTGACCCTAAACAGGGATCTCACAATATACACCTCTACCCCTTTCTGAGTATAAGCATCCAGAGCTTTTCATACAATTTCATGCTCTTCCCTGGTAGTTCTTGCTCCAGCCACCTGTTTTGCTTTGTTTTGTTCTTCCTCTAAGCATGTGCAGGGGCTTGTCATGCCTAAGATTACCTCCAGTATTATGGATTCCATTAATTGGTTCCATTATCTTTTGTCCTCATAATAAGAATAGATTTTATTTAGGAATAAATTCTATTCATAAATTCTATTCATTCACCAGGAATGCATTCATAACATGCTTCATTTACAAAATTAAAGTGTCTAGGACCTCGTGTGCTTTTCAAACTTGTCAGAGATCAGATTTTCACTGTTTTCCCTTTTACAGATTCTCGTAACTACTGATAAGACACATACTGACAGGTAGAGCTTATCTGCAGAGTGCTGAACAGAGCATTGTAGACTTAATTTTAAGCAGTGTAGAACTACACATGCGCTGAACACCAAAAAAGCACTTTGAGATGGCCAGCAGTTACATACGCATATGTAAACTTGAATCAATGTTTCGTATAGAATGGATGAGTGGATGTGCAGCCAGATCTTTGCGTGATCTGCAGTTGTATGTGAAGGTTTACTGAGTTACATTCCTTGCCACTTGGCTGCTGTTGAACCCTCCAGGTGTGTAGGAGCAGGTTGCACCTTCAGTGTTTTTTGCGTACCACGTACTTCACCTCAGCATTATCAGTGGAGTGTCAGTGGATCCTGAGAGCACAGCGGGTAGCGAGGAATGATTGCAAATTCCAGATAGGCATCTCTGGCTCTCTTGAAGAGCAGAGTCTTCCCATAAGCTCATGAGTGATTATTAGAGGTGTGAAATGAGAGTCGGCAAAATGTGAAAGACATTTCGGTTGTTACAGCTAAAGGTAGAGGGTTAATGGTTTCCAAAGAATAATGAAAGAGGATATTAATAGTTACTGCAGATTTCAAGAATTACCAAAAAGACTCTAAACATTTGAATAAAATTAGCTTACTTTTACTCTAAGTGAATAGCTAAAATTCTTGTGTTAATACAAGCATTATCACAACTTCTGTTTTATTTGTTTTAGATGAGAAGATTGTGGAAAAAATCCGAGCTTTACAAATGAAAGCTGAAGACTATGACGTTGTTAAGGTGATTGGAAGAGGGGCTTTTGGAGAAGTACAGCTGGTAAGAATGTAATTATTTAATGTTTAGACAGATTAACAGCATTAGCCAAAACCTTCCTCAATCTTCATGTTTTATCTTTTAAAATTCATACTTAAAAAGAACAAGTGTAATTTTCATTGTATTGTGAGATCGTTTCTGTACGTAGTAAACAGTAAATCTGAGTTTAAAACATGATGGATAGGAAGGGAAGAACTCAGGAATCAGTTTGCTATCCTTTGATCAAAATAAAAAAGGCAGTTCATGGCAATTCTAAATCTTTTTGGCCAAAAATATCACTGTATAATAATATCTGAAACCTACAAAAGAGCAAGCAAACACTGCGACAAAAGATTTTTGTTTTGTTCTTATCATTGTGGTGCTTTGTATTGTATTTAAGTGATTTAACTCACAGGATTTGTAAAAGATTCTTTTCTTGACATCGTCCCCTCAACATTGTATGAACTATAATATCGAAAGTATGAATGGGATTACTTTTAAAATTTCTATTGCAGAGAAATTCTGTTATTAAAAAAAGGTAATCAAACTACACAAAGTAACTTGGTGTATCACACATAGTCTAATTTTCATTTAATTTTGGTTTTTCCAGGACTTCCAAGTACTACTATGTGATAAATGGCACAAAAATGTGACCGTATGTATAAGATGGATTGATATATCAGTTTTGAAATAAGCATTGGATGTAAGTGCCAGATAGAATCTAGAATGCAAACATTAGGGACAAGTTATTATGAGCTAACAGATAACTGTGCACCAGTTACCTGATTTTCTGTGTGAGCATTTTTAGAGAAAGAGAGGTGTGGAGCAAGTAATGGAAAGGGGAGCAAGTAATTTCCTGCAATTGAGGCTTGTTGTCTTGTTACCACAAGGTAACAAAAATTACCCTTTTGCTTCTACTTGTTGACGTGGAACACGCATTTTACTGTTCTGTGGTAATTTTGCACTAGGAAGCTGGGAAAATCATATTGTCTTGTAGTGTATAACCATTTTGGGAAATAAAAAGATGTGTTGCAGTTTTGTTGAGGAATGTGGTAAAAGCTAAGCTGTGAAGGGCTTATAGGAGGTACACAGTGTGTATAATTTATAAAATTCTTGGTATTTTCCATATTAGTGTTGGTGAAATTTGTTGGAACAATAAAAAAACCCCTGTGACTAGCCTAATATTATTTGCATGACTCATGGGTAATTTGCAAATTTAGATATGATTATTGTGGCAGATAACAACATCTAATCAGCAATTTTTATTCATCTTTGTCATTTTTTAAGACACCTTCATCCAAGTCTGGTAACATGAGAATGTAGCACCCTCTTTCCTGTTACTATCACGGTCATTTACGTTTTGTTTTCATCCAGAAGAGTGAATGAAGTATGGAGTGGAGTATTTCCAAAAATCCTCATTTTCTAACAAGACTTTAAAGAATCATTATGTATCCTTATATGATTTGATGTCCCTGTTGGCAAGAAATTAAAAACAAAACCAAAAACTTCATCAGAACCTGACTTTTGTTGTGAAGGGGCTGCTGCAGGGTGTTTGTAAGAAAGCAGTCTACTCTATGTCTTTTCAATGACAGTCACGTCAAATGGTTTATTTTAAAGTCTTCTGTTAGATATTTGTATCTTTCCAGTAATCCACATGTAGCAGTGAATAGAGACATTCCTTGTGCACTTGCATGTGAAGTCAGTGAAAAATCAAGTTGTAAGGAGCAGAGTTCCTCATCCATTTGTTGAGGGGGTGGGAGATGAAAAAGAGTTCTGTCCCAATAACAGAAGTCATGTGCCATTTTTAGATGTCACACTCACATACTTGCTGGAAGCATCCAGGAGGATTATATTTTTGATGTGCTTCAAAAATGAAAATACATTGTCTTCATATGTGTATTTCTTAAGAACAGAAGGGGTTTTCTAAATTATTTTATATTTTCTTTTTAACATTTCATTTCAAATAGAAGTTCCTGATGTGTTCTGGAAACTCTTTTTCTTAACTGACCGTGTCATTCACAATTGAAATTTTTAAGAAGAGATGATTTTTTTGTAGTATACATATTGCATTTGGACACTTTGAGGGATCTGAAGACAAACTTCATTTTTCATTTGCCTGACCATTCAAATGTAATGACAAAATGCTTAGTAACCTGGTCATACAATGATGGGGTTTGGGTTTCATTGTTGTCATGGGTTTGGTTTTTTTTTTTTTTTTTTGAATAAGCACTTCAAAAAAAGCAAGAATTCTTGGTATTGTAAGGGAACTTCTATGTGTTCATATAGAGCTCTTCTGTACTTCATATCAATTTAAAAGAACGCTTTTTCTGAAATGTAAAAATACAAGTAGAAATCATCATGTTATGCAGTCTTACAGCTGAAAAGCAGTGGGCTAGTAAATACAACTGCAGATCTGAACTAATATTAGCTGGTGATGTGGACATACATACCTCGATTTTTTGCCTCACAAGGTATGGTACAAGTTTAAACTATTGAGCTAAGCTATATCTATTTCTACTCCATTCAAAATGTTAACACCACTGTTGCAGATGATGGATTTGCAGTAATGAAAATATTTTGCAACACTTTCTGTTATCAAAATAGAAATTTGCTTCAGTGGGGATTAAATACAGAAAGAACCATAAATAACCTGTGATTAAGTACGTGAGTTAAATTAATGACTGTTGTGTTATCAGTATGTGTTGTTATGCATAGGTATTGTAGCGCAAATATTTATTATATGCTTGTAATGGTTATATTAGTATGCTCATTTCTTGGCTTGTAATCTACATTTGCAGCATAAAATAGTCAGCTATGACCTCCTTCATTTAATTTTGTTTTCCCTGAGTCTTCTGCTGCAGTATAGCATTTTCTTGTTAAAGAAGTGGTGTGAAGCAATCAGCTTTCCAGATCCTGTCAAGAAAGTGAAACTCATTCTCTACTGTTGTCTTACAGCTAGTTTTTTTTTCTAAAAAGATTTTTCCTCTTCCTCTCCCCTCCAAAAAATTTAAAAAATAGTCCAGTAAAGAGAGATCAGATGACTCTGGTCTGAGCATCTGACTTCGGTGGAGAAACAATTTCTTTATAAATCCAGAAGTATTAAACTCTACACTTGAGCTCTGGTTTTGCTGGGTCTGTAATGATGGGAAAAGCTAAGAAAACAATTGCCAGCTGCCAGATCACTTCTTCTCTTATGCAGTGCTGTGAATAAATGTGTTGGTGTCTAGGGCAGACAGAAAAATTGAATTATGATGCTTAATATGTTACTTCTGGTTTATGCAGAAATAGTAATTTATGAAAAGCACATCCTGAGTACCTCTTGTTTGTTTTCACTTGTGGAAAAATCCTCTTGATTTGAAATTGAAACTTATCCATAGTTCCTTCTCCCAGGTTGTCTTGGTTTGAAAGACAGGTGTCTGCCAAGGAAGGCAGGAGTGTCCCTTGAAATGAAAAACAAAATGCAACCCCCTTCCCTCCGAATTATTATAATTTTGAAATTAAGGGGCTTTTAGGCAAAGATATGAGGAATAAGAATAACAGTTCTTTACTGTTATATATCTATATGTGTATAACCAGTCAAACAAACAACAATAACTACAGCAGTAACAGCAGACAGAACCACAAACCCAGTCCCAGCCTTCTCGGCTGTCAGGCCCTTTCCCCTCGGGTGCAGTTCCGCTCGCAGCCGGCAGGGGCGCTGGCGGCTCCCGGTGAGCAGGGCAGGTGCGATGGTTCCCCCGCGGCTGCAGGGGGCGCTCCGGAGCGAGCTCGGGGAGCACGCGGCACCGGTGCCCTGGGATCCCGGGAAGGGATGGGACAAAGGAGCTTCACAAAGCCCTGGGCAGCTGATCCCGGTGTCCGGCCGGACCCTCAGGAACAGCAGGCTGGAACGGCAGGGACGAGCACAAATCCCAGGTGGCAGACGAGATGTATCGAACTGCGGAGCTGCAGCGGGAACCCCGGAGGTCTGGGCAGGCAGGGCGTGCGGGGCTACAGAGTAGCGAGGGCTCAAAGCAATGGCGGGGGCAGGGCAAGGCGGGCTTGGGAATCCCAGGGTTTCTCTGGTAGAAGGCAGGAAGCTGGAAAAAGAAAACCCAGAAACCTGCAGTGTTGACGAATTCCTTCCAGCCTCTCTCTCTGTCCAAACGCAGGGAACTAACAGCCCACAAGCCCAGGTGAAAGAGAGTACTACGGTTGGACCCCTCCCCCTGTGGCCAGGTCTTTTGTTTTTCTAAAGCACCCAGTAATTTGTCCCCCTGGCAACGTGTATGGGGAAAATTCTTTAAGAGAAAAAGAAAACAAAAGGAGAACTCCTAAAACCCCAACACAGGTCTAACCACGAAGGACTATAACGTTGCAGTGACACAGCAGACTGACCTGGTCATGTACTGGAAGACAAAACTAAAGCAGAGTTAACGCTTTCTTGTGTTTGGGTACTACAGGATGGTCTGGGTGACAGTCTTTACTGTCTGATTTCATAGTGTAGCAAACCAGTGGTTGTCATGGCCTGCCTAAACAGATGCTAGTTTATTTTTCTTCATTAAGTGCTTTGTTTATTAGGTTTAGTTCCCCACCCACTGCTGATGTACAGTTCTGTAGTAAAGCAGATAAAGCAGTTACGTTTTATTACCTGAAAATTTGTCAGGCCATGAGCTTTGATACCCTATCTGTAGTCATTCCTTATGGCTTTATTAAGTATTTTAGGGTACCTGTAATTACTTAAAGTCTTAGAGTTTGTTTCAAAACTCCATTCTAGGATATTAATTTTTTTTCTGAATCATAAAAGAGACAGTACCATTACCAACACTACGTACTCAATCTGATAACTTCAAATGGATGTGTTATTTTCTGTGCCTACTGATTGTCTTGCCATGTGAATGCTGTGGAAATTATGCATGCCTTTTGTGTGTACTTGTTTATTGAAAGTATTAGATTGTTGAAGCAGAGGGAAATTATTTTTTCTAAATGCATTTTCGTGAGTTAAACGAGGCCATGTTACTCAGTGTAATGGCATGAAGGGATTTTCCTACCTATTTTGAGAGTTACTCTGGTGAGCTGCAGTTTAAATTTGGCAGTTCATTTTAACAGTTGGAAGAAATTGAAACATCATGACAGTTTAATACATGAATAATCTGCTGTATGAGCCAATATCTGTATGTACAAATATAGCTCTGGGTAAAGAGCACAGTGACTAGCAGCTAAAAAGGCCGACTCCAGGGGCCATGGTGCTTATAGAAGGAGGACTGTCAGCGGTAGGTCTGCTCACCTGCAAGGTGTGCCAAATCACACTCACTCTCTGGATGTGCCAGTATATTTGTTATTGCTTTGCTTCTGGGATTTTTGTACAGAGAAAGAACCTACCTTGAAATTTTCTCAAGAAATCATTTAGCCAATAACCTATTGGCACTATTTCAAGAGGTGTACAGACTGTGATTTTGTGCCCCCCACTCCTCTTTACTTTGCCTGTCCTGTACATGAGCTTCCTTCAGGCTGTGCTGATTTCCAAGAATTTTTTTCCCCAAGTAGTGGGAGACAGTGGTTCTTTTAAATGAAGGCAGCTACTCTAACTGCACCTAGGCAAGAGTGCACAGTGACTTTAGGAATTGTAAACTACTAAATACACTACAAAGCTTCAATGAGAACTTTCACAGAAAATGCATCTTCAATTAAACAGTAGCTTTTTGAGGTTTCTGGTCTTTGTGATTCTTCTGGTTTTGGGCAGGATTACAAAAGCTCTGCTTAGGGGAGTATAGTTTGTGGTGTACCACCAAGTCTTTGTAAATAATCCCACGTGGGATTTTTAAGTGGGAAGAAGTTAGTTTTCAAAATACTTCTTTAGGACACCTTCACTAGCTGACTAATTAACGTCCTAAAACATGCTTATAGAGTTGTTAGTGCGCATAGATACCATGTTTCTGTTCTGGTGTTATGTTGGAGGTTTTTTGATCTAACTGTAAAGAAGGTTGTTTGTTAGTGTTAAACTATGCAAGATACTAATAATAAAACCTTTGCACCTATATCTTGAAGGCAAAAAGCCCCAGTTTCAAGAACAGCAAGTCCTTAAATAATCCTGTTTCTGTTCATGTTCTTGCTCTTTCCAAGGTTATCCCTTCCACCTGATGCTTCTTCTATTCCTTCAGCAATATTAATTTTTGCAGCTCCTCAGGAGCAGGAGACTGATGCTCCCAGATCTATAGACCACACAGGTGCCTCTCTGAAGCTTTGCACTGCAGATGTCATGAAACTGCATCTACAGCTGTTCAGAAAAGCCTATTAAACATTCTTTCAAGTAACATAATTAAAATCAGATACTGTGCAAAACTAAGTAGTTAGGAGATCTGCTTTGTTTACTAGATGTGAGGGGTTTTAAATGCACCAGAAAATCATAACTTCAAGTTTCTGGTGCATTTCACAATTTTCACAAATCAATTTCACAAACTAGTCCACTGAATTTTTAATTTTAACAGGAAAAAATATGCAGAAACTTAAGGTCCTGATGACTCAGACTTCTTACAGCTGAATACTTCTCACCTTGATTTCTTTAAAAAACACTCAAGAATGTTAAAAACCTGTTCCTTTAATAGTTTTTCATAAAATAGGATGTCTCATGATTAATTAGCTGAGTAATGACTTCAGTGTGCAATTTAAGGATTTGGTTTCGTGTCTGCATTCAGATGAAGTTTTCAAAAACATTTTCATATTTTGTAATAAAAGCTTTAATTCCAGTTTTCCAACAAGATCTATTGTATTAATTTTGCACAATTTAAAGTGAATTTAAGAACTTTTTAGGAAAATAAATAGGAGCAATTGTTTTGGTGTAAAATAAAAATTGACAGAGGCTGAAGCAGACCTCTTGCCCAGTTTCTAACGTGAATTAATTCAATGGCTAGACAGTGTTCAGAATAAGAAAATAAAAGCAGAGTTAGACTTTATTTCCTGCTATGGTGGGGTTTTTTGAGCAGCTGTTAGGCTTTTCTTTTTAGGTTTGGAAGTTCTCAAATCCTTACTGTGTAGAAAACAGAGCGTATGAGGACCTGGAGGCATTGCATCCCAGAAAGCAGTTTGCACGTAGCAGAAACATACTGTGCTGGTACTCAGGTTTTTAACAAGGGGTTTTAAAAAGGTTGCTTCTCTTCTTTCTCAACCAACAGGTTCGCCATAAAATGACACAGAAGGTTTATGCAATGAAGCTACTTAGTAAATTTGAAATGATCAAGAGATCAGATTCAGCCTTTTTCTGGGAAGAAAGAGATATCATGGCCTTCGCCAACAGCCCGTGGGTGGTTCAGGTAAGGAAGATGTGTAAAAGTAAAATAATAATAATAGCAACAACAGCAATAGTAATGATGCTGATGCCATAAGTACTTCCCAGGTTTGAGGTGGTTTTGAATTTTCACTGAAACTTAAATCAAGATTTAGGTTCAGATTTTTACTTCTAAAAAATACATTTTTACAGCAATTTCACTAAGTTTTGTGTATTTGGCTATGTTAGAAAGTAGATTAATTTACATTTTAGTCACTGCAAATGCATCATAAAACAGAACTAAGCAGAATTTTGTAATACTTACATAATTGTTTGGAATAATAGGGAAGTTATCTTTCCACTACGAAAAATTCTGTATAAGAATGTAGAAACAAATGTGACTGGTATTTCCAGTCTTTTGTCATAATACAGTCAGTTGATCACAGGCAGTTGGTATGAAGAGTCCTTTAAATAGTCACTGTCTTTTCAGCTGCAGTTTGAAATATGGATGAGTGTGCAGCTCTGGTCTGCGAGACAGCAGGCTGTAGCAGTGGTTTCCTTGAAACCATCTTCTCTTAGTGGTCAGTTACAGACCAGCACTCGGAATATCCAAGTAATGGAGAGTAGACTTCTTCAGATGGTCTTGAACACCGTCACTCGTAGCTGTCTCGTGACGTGTGTCATCAAGATGCTGTAATGTGAATTATGCCTTTGGGAACAATCAGTACTGATTATTGCCATTTGTTGTAACTGGTAAATTGCACTAGTCAACAAAAGGAGTAGTGAAAGCGTGTGTTTGGAGAAATTGTTAGTCCTTAATTTTGTTAAATAATTAATTTAAATGCTCTCATATATATTGCCATGCTTCTGTATATTTAATAAGACTGGCTTTAGGTGTTCCATATATTTTTCATAACAATTTACCTCAGGTAAACAAAGATTTTTATTTAGATGTTTTGCTCTTTGAGCATGTTCTTTGCTCTTGCCTATATTTAGCAGAAATACTTAAACAAATAGATAATTTTTTTATTTAGTTCTTTGTTCTAGTAACAGTAATTGTCAGGAACTATTTTTCACATGCAGTTGAAAGTAACGAGAAATGCATGACGTGGATTTTCAAAGGAAACTGTCACAAGCAGGATATAAATGTGTGTCTGTATTTGTAAATAGCAGATGAACTAAAGTGTAGTTGCAATTGTGCCTTCTATGATTACGTGTATTAGTGTGATATATTTAGGTGATGTTGTCTAGAGGGGTAGGACACTGAGCTGGTTTGAAGAAAATGTAGGTCCTGTTCTGATCTAGAAACTGGGACAGATAACAGTGCTTCTCTGTGTCTAGTTTTCAATGTGAAAACAAATGAAACAAGAGCCCTAGATAGTTTTAAATTTTTTTTAATGAAATCCCTTGAGGGCAGTAACAAAAGTGCTGTATAAAGACATAGTGCTTTTATTTATTATTATGTTATATTAATAACTCTATGTGTGAGGATATAGAGATTATTTTGAATCTTCACTTAGATTTTAATGACCCAATGCATTATTGTACTCTATATTGTATATATTATCCATTTGTGCAAACACAGTGCAATATATGTGTATTAAAATATGTATTTCTAATCTAGGTCTTCTGTCACAAGTTACACAGTTCATTTTAATCTGAATGTCAAATATCCATAATAACATACCCACCTTTCATGGTTCCTCATCCTCCACAGTCTACCTGATTCTGACTTCGTCCTTACCACACATCCTATTTTTCAATTGCCTTTTAATTTTGTGTGTGTAATTTAAAGATGTGAATGATTTTCATTTTTAAGGTAAGGCAGTATTCCCTGAGAAATAAGGTGAGACTTTCAGAGACTTTCACACCAGTCATTGAACAGTTGATAGTAATGTTTTTTGCTGGACTGAGCTATTTTCAGACCTGGTGATGACAGAGTGGAGTCTCTAAAACTTCAGCACTCTAGGTCTGAAATACATTTTAAAGAGACTGAACTGAACTTTCACTATCATGCCAGTAGGAAACATACTGACCGCAACTTAGACCAGACCAGTATTTTATTGTTAAGTACAGTATCTTTGAATTGTGTTATAGCTGTCTTCAGGAACATTTTGTTTTTATTTCTTATTTCAATATGTGTTGATTTAGGACAAAGTCAGCAGTGCAGTGACTTTTCAAACATGTACCGAGATAAGGAATTTATAATATAGAATATTTAGAAACAGTTTAAGATGCTGCTCACTGTTCGGCTATTTTCAGATCAGAACATGATGCTCCCTTTTGCAGATTTGATACTTTGCGTTTTGACTCATTGATACTTCTTAATACCAAGAAACATGGAGATTATAGATAGACAGATAGATAGATAGATGCCTATAGTATTAAAATAACGAGGAAATATTTTTCACTTTCTCAAAAATTATAATGAGGGGGTTTTGAAGTTCAGTAAATTTCAAGGTACTGTCATAATTAAGAGAAAAATGTATATTCGATGCATATTAAAAATAATCTTGAAAACATATTCTCAGGTCTAATGAAACTTCAAGATAAAGGGCTTTATTCTTTTCCCTAGGTGTCTGAAAAGTAATTGCATTTTTTTCCTTTCCTTTTTTTAACGTTGCAGCTATTTTGTGCCTTTCAAGATGACAAATATTTGTACATGGTAATGGAATACATGCCAGGTGGAGATCTTGTAAACCTTATGAGCAATTACGATGTGCCTGAGAAATGGGCCAAGTTCTACACAGCTGAAGTTGTTCTTGCTCTTGATGCAATTCACTCCATGGGCTTGATACACAGAGATGTGAAGCCTGACAATATGCTTTTAGATAAACATGGGCATCTGAAGCTGGCAGATTTTGGCACTTGCATGAAAATGGATGAAGTAAGTATGCAACTAAATGATTTACCATCTATAAAACTGTAATTCTAAATTACATCTAAATTTAAGGTTATTGTCCTATGAAGTATAATACCCAAAGGAACACTCATCAAATTATCTACTTGGTTATAAAGTTGTTTGTTGCTTCCTACTTTTAAATATAAGAGTATTTTAAGTAGTGTAACTTTTTCTGTTATAAACTGTTCTCTCACACGGAAGAAGGACATAAACTTACTCTTCGCTGTTTTTGAAAGCATGTGTATTTATGAATTTCTGAGGTACATTTTTTTTGCCAAATGTCTTAAAAGCTTGCAAGATAACTCTTAGTTTCAACTTTAATAACCTTGGAACAGTTTATAAGGTGACATTTTTTTGTAAATGAAATTATTTTATAGGCAAGATACATTCCGTGTGATTTATTCCTGTATCTAATTGTTCTCATAGCATCCTCTAGTGGTCATTCAAATGAGGTCACAGTACGGCAGCAGTGGTATGTGATATATTGATCACAATCTGTTAGTTACTTGTCAAGATGCCAAGATGTCAATTTAAATGATGTAATTGTCCAGATTTTACCATGTACAGCCAAATACAGTTTTCTAATGAGACTGCATAGGAATATTTTTAACAGGATATTATCAAAAAAACTTGAAAATAAAACTACCTTTTGCAGTTCGCAGTCTTAGAATCTTGCCTAACACACGGTGTTATGCTGTAATTTACAGAATATGAAAAATCCTAACAGATTCTAAAAGAATTGTATATGAATGTGTGTTATGATTTACCTGGTCTTTGAAAGTGTTCTGTAGTAGTGTTGGCTAGAGTGATCCTTTTAAGCTTATTTGCTTTTATGCTTTGGGTTTTTTTCTGTATTGTTTAGGCAGTGCTTGATATAATTTCTGCAATCTACTTAATTTGCATTTGCATCATTAAGTTAATGTCTCTTCAGCAGTATCTAGAAGTACTGTGTCTGGTTAGGGTGGGTTTTTTTTCACATGATGTTATATTAACTTCATCATTGTCCAACTGCAGCTGTTTATTGAAGTTCAGTCTGTTTAGTTCTGTTGATGTTGTTTGTAGTTGTTACTCTAAAGGCAAAGATAATATTTACCTCCATTTTGTTGATTTACTTGCCTATATTTTGGAGGACAGCATTTACTTTAATTGAAAAGAACCAAAGTAGTACATGGTTTCTTAATTTAGTCAAAAATATTAATATTTGTTTTGAGTTTGTAGATCATAATGTCTTAAGGGAATCTGTTGTTCAGTGGAAGTGACAACAAAAAAGCATCAAAAAGCTCATACTATAAATCCTCTGTGCTGTTTTAGGGACCCCAGAAATGGTGGACCTACACCTTTTACTTTTTTCTTCTTCACTTCTATTGTTAAAAGAATTGAATATTAAAATGTGGATGATGATACTATAAATGTGAGAAATGCATCCGAGTTTCTCGTAAAAAGTTACAGTGAGCTCTGCTTTAGACTGGGCATCATCAGCAGACCAGTGATCTCCTAGAGAAGTTAATTTTTTAAAAGATTACATTTTAAGTTCTTTGTATTTCTCAGATTCAGTGGAATGGCAAACATTTTTTCTACAGGAAGCTTTAGAAGTTGAGAGGTTCTGGATTGTCTCCAAATCTCATGCTACTTCTTAGAAAACATGAACACATCCCAGCTGTGTAAACATAATATTGGTGTTGGCAGACTGATTTGTAGAAAATATATGCTTACCCAATACATATTTATTTTTCTGGATTTGGATCTCTTTTAGCAGTTGTGAGCATTAGCATCTTCCTTATGCTGTTGAGACCCCAGGAAAATTTGTTGAGAGATTTTTCTGACCTTTGCTGTGGAATTGTGTTCAGTGTCTGCTTAAGTCAGCCAGGCCAGAACAGACACTTGCAGCAGAGTTTCTCCTTATAATTTTGTGGAAAGAGTTGCTAAGTGTTTTAGAAATCTTTTCCAGCATAAAAGGAACTGTTCTGTTTATGTAACTCAGTTGTAATAACTGGGGGGTTGCGGTGTTGTTTTTCATTGTTTGGTTGTTTTTTTTAAATTAGTTGTCTTTTTAAAAATCTACAACAAAGTGAGTATTTCTATTGTTGAATAAAGAATGGAGTTAGACTCAAAAATTGAGTAGGAATTGTGGTTCCCTTTTTTTGCTATTTAGGTATGATAAGGTAGACCAGGGCAGGGCTCACCAGGCTCTGTCTAATCCTCAGGTGTTGTGTAAGAAACTAGACAGCTGCTGGCTTTGGTAGGCGTCGTAGGGCCAGGAGCTCCCAGGTTGCCATGCATAGCACTGTCCTGTGCTAACTGAGCTTTCAGCAGAGCACAGATTCAGAGTATATCTGTTGAAAAATATATGACCAAAAGAAGGGATGTTTGCCACTTGGGATTATTGCCTCAGCCCAGGCAGTTCAGCTGAAAGAAGCAGTGTGTTCTTCTTTATGGAACCCAGCTTCTTTCTCATTGAAGCTTGTGCAGTGAAGAGGACTCTGCTGGATCCTTCCTGCCTCAGTCCCTTGTCTGCAGGACAGTGCACAAGCTGCCTGCAGCATTAACACCTGATATGTGCAATCCTCTCATGTTTCCACACAAACACCCTCCAGCTCTGGAAGGAACTTCCTGAGGGAGAGCCTGATTGTCAGCCTTGGTTCAAGACAGCAAGTCCTTCAGGTCTGATGGAGATCTTCCTGAAGATGAAACCTGAATTGCTTAGTCTTCAGCAATATAATAATGTTGAATGATGCCGGGAAACAGCAGTCTCACCACCAAGTTGTCAGGAGCAGCAAGAACATTGCTGTGTCTCCTGGACAGCCTATTTTTTTAAACTGTGCACTGTACATCTCTCACATAGCTGCAGGAGATGAGTTCCAAGGTCCATCATGATCTTTTGAGGTGATGAGAAAAGTTTCAGGTAAAACACTGGCCTGAGACTCCTGACATGATAACTGTTAGAGTAAGTGTGCTACTCAGGCATAAATAGAGGCTTGGTGTTTGAAACACAGGAGTAACACATCGCCCAGAGAATACAGCGCCATTTAAGTCTCTTCAGAATGCAGGGACTGCCAAGGTGTTATGTACTGGACAGAGGGCTTGTCCCTGTTTACTCAGCTTTGATGCCAGAGATCACAGAAGTGAGTCTGACTGTGGTATTTAAGGTGCCCAGTACTTAAAAATATGTACAGAACAACACCCAAGTTCTTGGAAAGAAGAAATGTGTAAATGAGTGGAACAGAAATCTGGGAATTTTATATTGAGGTGATAATGGTCCAGCCTCCCCAGGGATATGGTAGAATCCCCATTGCTGGAGGTTTTGTGATGCACTCGGACAGGGTGCTAGATAATCTTATATAAGCTCCTTTTCCTATGACAGTTTGGGACAGATGATCTTTCAAGTTCTCTTCCAAGCCAGGCTGTTCTGTAAATGCATTTCTAGGTAAATTCCTGAGACAGAAGGTAGAGAGTGGTATGGGGAATAAGTACAACCAGCTCCACGTGCTTCAGAGAGCTATGGTCCATTGCAACTGGTGTTAGCATGCAAGGCCTTTTTTTACTGTGGAAATATTTTTTGTTTTACTGTTCAATTCTTTGGCATCTTCTCTGAAAACTTAAGGTGTTATTACATGGAGTTCTCTAGCATCCGTAACATTGTTGAAAAGACTTTCCTTTTGCTTCATACTAGCCATCAGACTTGGGTAGGTCTGGCTGGTTTTTGGCACAGCCTTTTGTTTGTTTAAGACTTCAGAAAATATCAACCTGTGTAACATATTAAAAAGTATTCTTGCTTTGGTGTGTTAATTATAGAGGGATGGGAAATGGGGTGTTATTAAATGCTTAGGTGTCAAGGTGGTGAGGCTGTGACTGAAGCTGCAGACTTCAGAGAACTCTTTCAGAACTGTTTTGGTGACTTTGTTTTTAAAGAATCTCATTAGCCAGGGAGGGATTCAGGTGGCTTCAACCCGACTTGACTGAGCAAAAACTCAGACTTTCCTTTGTTGTAATTTTGTGTTTGGATAGGGAAGAGATAGACACATACCAGTGTTGGAGACCTCGTTAAGTTGCCTCAGTCCTACTGGATGAGCAGAATCACATAACCCTAGAGCAATTCCTCCTGTGCTCAAAGTAAAGAGAGGCTTAGGCTTCAGAGAAGACATGTAGGTTAGTGCCCACAGTGCTGTGACAAGCTGGACATTCAGACAGTGGTCCCTGCCATGTGCTAGAACAGTTTCAAATGCTGTCAGCTTTAGATTTCTGTAGTCTTTGAGCTTTAGTTTATTTTGCAGTGTTAAAGTGTGTTTGCCTGTATTTTTCTTTTCCCAGTGAATGCATTAGATCTTCTGGAAAGAGTTAACTTCATTTTCTTATCCCAGTATGAACAAGCTATGTGCTATCTCATCCAGTATAGAATGCAAAAGTTTACCTGCTCTTCATTCTGGAACTGAGCAGTTAAAATTTCTTTAGGTTTCAATTTTAGCATGGAATCATAGAAGATAATAGGCATTTGCCAGGAGTGCTTGAACTATTCCATAGGTCTCTACGGTATTTGGTCATCCCTTTAGTTTTTGCCTGCTGGTTCATGACTTTCTGTATTCTGTTTTAGTACAGAAATAAAAGTTTTTCACAGTTCATATTGTGTATGAGAAAGAATATTGTAATGTGGTGTCTAAGTTTTGCATATCAGTACAATTCCCGAGAAGGAATGTTTCTCTTATTTTCTTTAAATATGTATTTTGACCTTAGTTGTTGCTACTAATATTCTGTATTAATATTCAGAATTAATACATATTGCCATTCATGCTGATGGCAAAATGCATGAAGAACCTTTGTAAGATGACTTAGATAAAAATTCAGATTGAGAAACAGAATAAAAGATGAGTGTCTTTTTGGACTTCTGTAACTTCATCCAGGATTTCATTTCATTCATCCATCTGATCTCTCAGGAGTGAATTCAGTGAATTTGATTAAAGGAAACAAGACTTATAACTCTGAACCAGAATGCTGGCAGATCTGATTGATGCTTCTGCGCCACTTAACCTGTACATTTTTAGTTTCTCAGTGTGAAGCAGAGGATGAGGAATCATTCCATTGATACAACTGTGGTAATATGTTAATAAAAAAAAAAATTAAAAAAAAAAAAAGCTTTGCTGTTCCTTAAAAATATCTTCTCCTTTTATTCTTCTTCCTAGCTTTAAACAAAAAACAAGCTGTGTCTATAAAAATTTACCTATAACTTGATTTATTGCCTGAATAAATTGTTATGTATCTGCTTTGTAGGGCCTAGAATTCATAACTTGTCAAAATTATTCCAAAGTTTGTCCCTGAATTCAATCAGAAAAGGAGCGGTCTGGTATGGTGCGTAGCTTCATACTGAAACCAATGGTAAAAATAAAATTGTTGAATTTTGGGAAGATGAAGTTAAGAGAAATCATTATGGAGTAGGCAGGGGTAAGCACATTACCAAGAAATGGCATTTCAATCCACATTGCTTCTTGAATAAAAAAATAGTCTTTAAAACACACTCCTCAAACCAAGTATTTTAGGCTATATTTTTTATGCTTTTCTGTCCTACTAACAGAGGAATTGGTTAAAGAGGTGCTCAGAAGCCCCTCGAACTGAGCTGTTTGTATTGTTACTGTTGCACAGACAGGAATGGTGCGCTGCGACACAGCCGTGGGGACCCCCGACTACATCTCGCCCGAAGTCCTGAAATCGCAGGGGGGTGATGGTTATTATGGACGGGAATGTGACTGGTGGTCTGTAGGGGTTTTCCTTTTTGAGATGTTAGTTGGTAAGTAGTGATTTCTTCTGCTAATGAGATTATCATTGAGTCTTTCCTGTGCCTTTAGCTGTATCTTGCTGCATGGAGGCTGCTCCTACCTCCCTAACAGCTTCTTTTGGCTGATGCTGCAGCTTAATTCCCGTTCTCTTTGCTCTCTGTCACTCTTGCACTGTGACAGCTGTTTACGTGCTTGCTCAGTGATTAGTTCCCTGACTCAGTTCAGCTTAAAACTAATTCTTAGAATAGTTTTAACTAGGGTCAGCTACCTCACCATGTTTGTGCCACCTCAGGCAGGACTGAGTTTGCAGGGGCACAAGAGATGAGAAAGGAATGGAAAGGGCAGGACTGTCCTTTTCTCCTTTTCCACAGCACATCAGTGTCTTCTATTAGGTCAAGATGAGGAAGTATGGCTTGATTCTTTCTTTTGTGCTTGAGTCAGGATTTTCTAGTAGAATACACTGGACTGCTATGGCATCAAACGTACAATATAATCTGTTAAGGAGATGAGTCATCTGCATCTTAAAATACAGTGAGGATCAGTATGATAGTCTGGTAGCAAAACACTCATTATGGAAGGATGGAATTGAGCATACAATTATTAAAAATCCAAATCAGCATTTTCTGGGAATACTGCAGATTTGATGTTTCTGGTATCCTGAGCCAGGAAAGACACTTGAACATATGATGCTATTACTATTTCCAACTCTTTCAGAATTACAGCATTTTGACTTTACGAATGTGTGGTTTATAGTTAATAGTCTCTCATGAACAATTTTAGCAGTAAATAAAATTATTCAGTTCTTAAAATATTGGGCATAGCTGTCTGGAATGTTTTCTCACCATTTCAGAGCCTCTTTTTTCCCCCCCTTGTATTTAGGAGGAAAATATTGCTTAATTTCTCCATATCCCACACACTGGGAGAAAGTATCTATTTTTGTCTGTGGTTATGTATCAGATTCTGGCTATGGTCTTCTAAAACTTTGCACTTCAAATAAAGCACAGAAACTGTTTTGTTATTCTGGTTTTGATAAGCTGCAGAACTAATGAAAATGGTAATTTTATTATGAAATGAAAATTTTATTGTGTGCTTAAGTAAAAGGTTAAATGTTGGTCACATGATGAATCCTAACATTGGTTCAGTGACTTAAGATAGTTTTGAGGTGTGGCCAAAATCAGAGCTTCCAAGACAGAAGACCATTGAGAATAGGAAGGTTGGGAAAGAGGGAGGCAGCAGCAGTATCAGTGATCCCCACCTGCAATGCACTGGTATGGCAACCTAATGAATTTACTAAAAGTCTAGAAGTGGTGTGTACCAATTTCTTATTTTGCTATAAAATGACAGAAAGAGACAAAAGTTAGGATTGTCGTATTTATATTCTTTTGAAAGCAGAAAAGTTGTTGTCCGTTGGTCTGTTTGTACATTTTTTCATGTTCGTGGCTTTTGAAATGCTCAGTTCCTTGTTGGAAAGCTGCAGCCTGCCATGCCAGATGATTCCTGCCTGCACACAGCACACCACAACAGAGGAAAGAGCCTAGCTCATGTGACTGATTGTTCACCTTCTCTATTAAACCTATGGATTAGCTGGGAGATAGGATTTCTGTAAAAGTTGCAGCTTCTTGGTTACACACCCAAACCATTTGTATGTTGAGAATGTTGCCCATTAATTTGACTGTCAGTTGCCTTGTCGCAGCCTATTCTTTTCACTTGCCCCAGTTTTACCTTTCTTAAGTCTAGTTCCTTTGGAAATATCTTTAACTACAGCCTCAGCTGGAAACCTCTTGATGAAAAAGGTCTATGATTTTAAAAGCCACCTGCCATGTTTATATGGGCACTCAAGCTGATGTAATTTGTCAGTCAACAAGATTTATTAATATGGGTTTAACAGTGTGGTAACACACTGGGAAGGCTCCTGCTCAGAGCTGACATCCCTTAGGGAGGATGCCTCTCAAATGGTCTTTAGAGAGCTTTGGTGGATTCCTTCCAACAAATGTGCATTAGCAAGTCTTTAATGAGTTTTGGTCCATTTTAGCATTGGAGTATTTAAGGATTGATTCATATGGGTGTCAGCCATTATGTAAACTAGAAAATATATTGGGAGTCTTAAGGCAGAACAAAACATGTATATCACCATAAAAAATTCTGGTAGTGATAGGCAGGATGGGAAATGGTGTAGTTTGTAACACAGATGTTTTAGGGAAGGAATATTTGTAGTAGTATACATTATTTTGTACCCTGCATGTCCAATTCTTTTCTTTTTCTTAATAAAAGACTCTTCTAGGTAAACTGCTTGTAGACTTTTCATTATATCTTTTGTCTTATTCAACTCACATAACTTAAACATGATGTAAAATCACAGCCAGTTTACTATTTTATTTTCAGGTGATACTCCTTTTTATGCAGACTCGCTAGTAGGAACATACAGTAAAATTATGGATCATAAGAACTCATTGCATTTCCCGGATGATGTGGAAATCTCTAAGCATGCAAAGAACCTTATCTGTGCCTTTTTAACTGATAGGTAAGTGCATATGTTGTTCTGGCACTGTTTTTTATTTTGGATGGTATTGGCTGTATTTATTTTGGATGGTATATTGTGAAAATTAATTCCTTCTACTACTTCTCCTGATCTCTGTTCAGATCTCTTCTGCCAAACCTCCCATTCTCTAGTTTTTCTTTGAGGTGTGTTTTTCCAGGTATTGTATTTTATTTCTATGAGCACTTCAGACAGCTCTTGTTAACAACACAGTTTGTGCTGGACAAATCCTTCCAATTGCAATAACAAACGTGTAAGGCTGAAAGTAATTCGTAACCTCCAGGGCAGTGACAAAATTGTTTTGCTCAATGTCTATGTGGGTGTTACATAAAAAAACTGGAAGCAAAAACTTTTCTGAAAGTAAGCATGTTCTTACTGAATTTGTTTAAGGTTTCTTAGAGTGTTAGAAATTTTTTTTTCATTTGCTTTGTTGCATTAATTGGTAAATACAGCTAACAAACCTGCAAGGTTATTGTTATCCTAGAAGTTTCCCTTTATGGGACTAAGTCACTAACTGAAATTAAGCTGTGGAAGCTTGTTTTTGACCTGAACACTTACATTTTGTTTAGTTTCAGAAAGCAGAGAGAATCTTTGATTTCACTGATTTAAAAGACCAACAGTGTAGGTCCACAGTTAACTCTGGAATGATGATGACTTCTTATGCTTTCCTGTCATCATCTGAACTCGGCTGGAGCAGGGCATCTGGCCACTATAGAAGGAGGAATTGGGAAAACAAAATGCATTATAATGGGTTTTGCATTCAGAGAGAGACTGTTTGCTGTACTGAGCAAGACTGTGATTGGTCAGGAAGGATGTGCTTTATTTAACAGTATTTTTCACCGTTAGTAGCTGAAGGGTAGAGAGAAAGTATGATTAGAATTTAATAGTGTAAATGTGGTAAGGTGGACTTCCACTACGTGTGTCCCTCTTCCTGTTTATATTTAACACAGGGCTTGAGCAATTTATTTGAAACAGATGCTGCGTGATCGCTGCTGAAGCACTTGAAGAAGGACTAAGCATCGACCCTGTGATTTATTGCTTCTTTTCCATGCATTGTTTTTATGTCCTTTTCTTGTACATAGTTTCAAGAGAGACTCCTCTGTTCAAACGAAAAGTTTCTTGTTGCACTTAAGATTTACTTCGTGGCAAATACCAGCAAGAGACGTGTCAGGGTTAGTTGTGGGGCAGAGGATGGAATTCTTAGAATATTTATTTTAGTCCAGCTTTGAATAACTGTTCTGTGCAGCAAGTTAGACCTTCCTTCACTTGCGTCTTACGGTCTGTCATGTGGTTTGGCTCACACGAAAGTTCTGCAGTATTATTTCCCCCAAGGGTGTTGAGTTTTTGTTTGTGTTTTTAGTTTTTTTTTTAGTTTTTGCCTCAGTGCTCTCTTTCTTGCTTTACTCCCCACGTGGCAGACTCCAGATTCTGGATATTTTAGCAGTTACAGGGAGAGCGCATGCTAAGAATCAGTACATTTTATATAAGAAACTACAGATCAGTGGTTGGTGGGTTTTAAATTTTGGTTTTGTTTGACCATTAATGTGGTTAACACAGACAATCTTTACTGAAAGTTTCATTGCTGCTTATGGACAAGTCAGAATTTAAATTTAAAAAAAAACAAGAAAAAGCTGTTTTTCCTAATGTGACTTTGGATTAATTGCTGTTTAGGGATGTGCGACTTGGGCGAAATGGGGTAGAAGAAATAAAGCATCACCCTTTCTTCAGAAGTGATCAGTGGAACTGGGACAACATTCGAGAGAGTAAGTAAATTAGGTTAAAAGTTCTATTTTATTCAGTATTTGCAACAGTAGAAATGAAAAAAAGAACTTTCAGCTGTATAAATTAAGTATTTTCTATCTATCAAGAATGTTGTTCAAATATTCATATTTATCACTTGTATTATAAAACCTCATACGAGTAAGGGTTAGTAAATACACATTTTTCCTACTGGAATTACCTCACCTTTATCATGTTTTTAACGTATACCTTTCCATTTTCAACAATGGAATTGGGTGTTTCAGAATTTTAACTAAAAGGAATGCACGTTAGGTTTTGTTTCTCTGGTCTTTTGTTCTTTTGAAGTGGGTTCTTTTGTTTTGTTTCATTTTTCTTTTAATCTACAGGTAGTTAAGGCAGTAGTTTGACAGTGGTCTTGTCAGTTTTATTGCTTTTCATGTAAGGTATTGAAAACGTGATAGCTTTAGGTAAAAAAGGAAAGTATGTCAGTTCAGCTCTTAAGTTTGTCATAACTTCTAAAGTTATATATTTACTAAGATTTTTTAAAATGATGGTTGTATTTAAAGTTCTATTCTCAAGTGTGATTACCTGAGCAAATATGTCTTGCATAATGGATGGTCTATGCATTAGGCAACTAATACAAAAATAGATTGGTCTAGAAAAAATTGTTCACAGTAGTATGTCCAGATCTGCTGTCTGGTTAATATATATTTTACTCCAAGTTATTTAAGGACAACTTAAAATTACAGTCTTTTAATACTAGAGAGATACCAGTATATAGCAAGTATATAGCAAGACTGAATCTTGGAGTGAAATGCATCTTTTTTCCCCTTTTTTATAGCTGCTGCTCCCGTTGTTCCTGAGCTTAGCAGTGATATAGATAGCAGTAACTTTGATGACATTGAGGACGACAAGGGAGACGTGGAAACCTTTCCAATCCCCAAAGCCTTCGTGGGAAACCAGCTGCCTTTCATAGGATTTACCTACTACAGAGACAATTTGTATGCGATACTTTGAGATGCATTTTTAA
Source organism: Corvus cornix cornix (assembly GCF_000738735.6). Classification (NCBI taxonomy): domain Eukaryota; kingdom Metazoa; phylum Chordata; class Aves; order Passeriformes; family Corvidae; genus Corvus; species Corvus cornix. Next base: position 100,944,319 of record NC_047056.1, on the reverse strand, counting down.
AAACATACCTGCACATTTCTCTTCTATTCTTTCATTTTTTTCACTCAAAATACATAATTTATTCCTTATATTCTATTAATTTATATCCAGTTGTGAAGATACAAAATGCAAACTTTGAGTAAAATAATTAATTACTATTTCAGTTATTTCGATAACTCTGATTAAACAGTGTATTTTTATATGCACAAAATCATACAATATCTTAAAAAAATCAATTAAGGTTAAAATTCTGATAGATTCATAATTTTTTTTCTAAAATGGTTTTTATTAGTTACTTTAGAAGTTTACACAGCACAATAACTTTCTAGAATTCATTTTGAATAATTAAATAATTATATTAATTAAAAAATTACAAGCAGCTGTAGTTTCATAAACATTCTGTTAAGAAAAGATTAAAATCAGAAAGATGCACTAACACCAAAATAAAACAAGCTCCATTTTGAGAGCAGCATAGGACAAATTGAGACTTGAGAGAATTGATTAAAATGGCAAAGTTGCCAGAGTTGTTGAAAACTTGAGTAAGAGCTGGAGGGATTTGTTTTTGTTTTTGACAGGTTGCTAAGTGACTCCTCTCAGTCTTGCAGAGAAAATGAATCTGTGCAATCTAGTAAAAATGAGGTTAGTGCCTTTTTTCCTTAGTATTAATGGTATGATTAACTAATTCTGTGAAGTCTGTTAAGAAAAGATGAAGTGTAAAATAAGTTTTTAAGCAGTTTTGTCAGGGGCTTTTTGTCTTTTTAATGATCCTCAATAAAAATGATATTTTCTATTTACAGGACAGCAAAGAGGTAAGTATAGTATCTGAATTATGAAAGGAATAAAAAAATTCCTACATAATTTTATGTGGATGTGAAGTATCTTAAATGTTCACCAAATTGTTAGCAGTAAACCAGTTGTATTTTGAAGCAGATGTAGTCAGTGTTAAGGTGCTACAGTATGAAGGTAAATGAATACTGATTTTTCTCAAATTCTTTTGCAACCAGAATTTCTTTGGAAAGCCAATGTGTGAGACTGTTTGCTACAGACAGCATTACTCTTGGGAAGGTCCCACACTTACATTAATGATTCATGACTGATTTATTCAGAATTTGAAAAAGTAAATTGTCACCTTCAGGGATAAAGGAATGTTTAACTCATACTCCAGTTGGAGCATATGAAGCATGTTTATCCAGCTTTTGAAGATTGACAAATGAATTTAAATTTGCATTATAGGAAAGCTATGGTTTTTTCATATACTTACTTCATTATGTTGCTTAAACATTTGTATTATTCAAGTGTAGATAGTATATTGTTAACATTTCTTAAAACTTACAATTCCTTTTCAAAGTTTAAAAAATATGTAAAGGAAATGCATTATGTATTGATCAGATAAATTTAAATGCAAATGTTTATTAGAGTCCGCTTCCTTCCTGTCATTGATGAATAGATGAATGGTTTTAGACTTCACCTTTTAAAGAGAAATGGTACTGCTGTTTAAAATACATATGGTCACATTCATGATGTTTGCTTTATGTTGTGATAGTAAATGCAGATGGTAAAATCTTGCATTTCACTTCTGACATCTTATTTAGTTTGTATTTTCTCAAGCAATGAATCTCTGGTTTTGATGTCCTTTTCAGTGTCCCTGTTCTGGATATTTTCTAATTTTAACAATTATAAAGCATTTTACAAAACCACATTTTTACATTTCGTGTTTGGGGGTAGAGGAAGAGGAGGAAGGGAGGAAAATAAATGCATTTGAAAGCGTGAAGTCATGAGATGAATAAAAAATTTATTATTTATAATTTATTTAATGAATATTTGGGTCCTGGACTCACAAATTTTTAAAAAAATATTTTAGTAAGCAAAACAAAGCATTTCCAAACCTGAAAAGTGTTCATTAGCTTCCAAGATGTAAGATGAAGAAATTCTTCTTTATGTGAGGTCACTGAACATGTTTAGTCATATTACCTGAATGTTGTCCAATTTGGTCATGTACACCCCTTTTTTATTTTTTCATTTCATTTAGAAAATGCTATCCAAAAACATCTGCTGCAGTGGAAAGTCTCTGGCTGCAGAGCACAGCAAAGGGCCGGTAACAATGTTTTTTGCCCATATAAATTTAATGACTCACAATCTGTGGCACATAATTGTGTTCAATTCAACTCATCATGCAACAAATTTTGTTGCTATAAATCCATATACTTAAAATCATCAGAATTAATACCTTGTAAAGATGTAACCTTCTAGCGATGGTTTTAAAATAATATACTGGAAGATGGAATTAATTTTCCTCGCTTTCCCTTGTTTTGTTATTTAATTGAATTACATTTGTTTTCTGTGAAAACATTTTTATATGTGGGCCATGCTTTTTTGATATTTTACACAGTTTCAGAAAAAACTAAGCAAGCTAGAAGAACAGCTCAGTAATGAATTGCAAGCCAAAGATGAACTAGAACAGAAGTACAGGTGAGAATGTTTCAACATGTTTGGTATGTTTATAAAGAAGTTTTATTAGACCTTTTGGTTTTGAATACTTATAAAAGCCTTTTAATCCACTTCGGGGATTCCCAACCCTGCAAGCAGACCTCACTCACTGTAAGTTGCTGGCTTAGTTCTTGCTACTCCTGTGACTACTGGGGTGGTTTTATTGGGGTTTGTTGAGGTTTTTTTTTGCTTTAACTCCCTATAAGAATTCTCACTGTTATTTCAGTGATTTCTCCAGTCCTTGAGGTTTCATGCTATTGCTGAAAATAGAATATCTTGCATAAAGTTAATGAGACAAAAGTACCTTACATAAAATTAGTGAGACGCATCCAAATATTCTAATTTCTATATTATCAGCAGGGTTTAAAGTTACTTTTCAAATTTGTTCAGGTCTACAAGTGTTCGTTTAGAGAAGATAGCAAAAGAGCTCGATGAAGAGGTAAGGCCATAGATTTCTTACTGGAATTAGAACTTTAAACACTTGTGCATGGCTTTTTTCTTTCGATAACAGGAAATTGCTTTTGAGGAGCTGTATATTTTGTAGAAAATAACACCAGTTGATTCCTTGGTATTCGTAAGCATGACCTTGTTGTCACTGCTAAAATATTTTCATTATGATTTCTGTACTGTAACTGCACATTTCTTTCCAGAACTTGTTTTTACCATATTCCTAAGTTGGCAGACAGCATGATACAAATATCCCATATAGATTTTAAAAATTGGAGGTGTGAGAGCAGTGTTTCCAGAGGAGGAAAGCCATGCTTTGCATTGTTTAGTATTAGTAAAAGGACCCTATTTCTTGCCCAGCTTTGCACTTTACTGCTTCTACAAATTTGGATGTGGCTGTGTACCACTTAATGTATTGCTCATGCAGGTGTATGTCAAGACCTTACCATACATGTATGTTTCTGTGCTCCCAGAGTGACTGCTTAGGCAGGTCTACCAGGTTTGTCAAATCCAGATGATCAAACAGTATTTAAATTGCAAAGCTCCTAGCCATAGACATCCTGGACTGGATTTGACCACGTGTTCTGATACATTGTGTTTGCAGCAGGCAGATAGACTGGCTTCCTCCATTACAGACTACACTGAGTGCATGAGCTGTGTTTTACCGTGTAAGAATACCACTCGTGTGTGTGTAATTAGTGGTGTATTTTTTTAAATGTATCCAGATAACTTCAAGGAAGAATGTAGAGTCTGCAGTCAGGCAGTTAGAGAGAGAGAAGGCTCTTCTTCAGCATAAGAATACAGAATACCAGAGAAAAGCAGAACATGAAGCAGATAAGAAACGCAATTTGGAAAATGAGGGTATGTTGAACCATGCTTGAAGGTTCCATTTTGATGTGGGTTTTTAATACTTAAAATAAATGAATTATAGTTCCAGTTGAAGCGTTTTCGTGACAGTGATTAACAATGTTGAATTGTTTTTGTTGCAGTTAATAGTTTGAAAGATCAACTTGAAGATTTAAAAAAGAGGAATCAGAACTCTCAAATATCCAATGAAAAAATCAATCAACTACAAAGACAAGTATGCCAACTTTATATTTTTTTCTTTTAAAATAATCACTGTTTGAAGTACTGATTTTGGTAACAGTGGAGGGATTTGAAATGTGTAATTGCATTTTAAAAGCTGTTCTTTCTCAACAGGTTTTGGTGTTCAAAAGTAATCTTAAAATATACTCCTTCATATTTCTTTAATCCATAAAACCTAGTATTCTGTAGTAGAAATAGTGGGTTTTATATTGTAATTGTTTCTGAAATATGTTTTAATCAATCTTAGTTGGATGAAGCCAATTCCTTGCTGCGGTCAGAGTCTGATACTGCAGCCAGGTTAAGGAAGAACCAGACAGAAAGCACAAAGCAAATCCAGCAGCTGGAAATTAATAATAGAGAACTACAAGATAAGAACTGCCTGCTAGAGAATGCAAAACTCAAACTGGAGAAGGAGTATCTCAATCTTCAGTCAGCTCTAGAATCAGAAAGGAGAGATCGAAGTCATGGATCAGAGATTATCAGTGATTTACAAGGTATTCCTGCAAATCTTTTGAAATTAAGATTGCTTCTTGTTTCTGGTTTGGGTGGTGTCATTTGAGTTTCAGACTGTGACTAGATAAATGTGCTGTTTTATAAAATGTTACGAAATTGTGAAGAGCATTTAAGAGAAGATGTGTGATAACATCTATAAAACATTATTGATAACTTTTAAAATCACCCCAAAGGAGAAGTTCTTAATAGTCAGAATTAGAAGCTGTTGCATTTCAAAAATGTTATCTCTAAATAGCTAAAGTACAGTCTTGTTTTCACACACTGGCCAGCCTCACTGATGTTTTGATAACTTTTAGGTCGAATATCTAGCCTTGAAGAAGAAGTGAAAAATGGAAAGAGTGCTTTAGCCAAACTGGAAATGGAGAAGAGACAATTGCAGGAAAAGCTCACAGATTTAGAAAAGGTAACAGCAGTGTTAAATGAACATTGGTATTACATTCTCACGAAATTTTTGAATTTGTGCTTTTATTACTTGAGACATTGAGACCAAACCTATACAAAAAGTAAACCTTATTTTCTGCTTTTTTTGTTTTTTTTTCAATTTGAGAAGTGGGGGAAAAAAGACCTAATTTCCCACAAAATCATGATACATTGTATTTCTAAAGTACATAAGTACCTAATAATGTACTCTGGTGTGTAGCTTAACAGCACAGTAACAACATTTCATTTCATGTGTGGAGTTCTTTAGACTCTCATTATTGCTAAAAATAAAAGAGCCTCTGCTAATAGGATTTTTTTAACAAATTTGTTACTGAAACAAAAGTCTTGAAAAATTTCTTCAATAAACTTAATCTTTGAGCTGCTCTTATTACATAATGTTGGTTGTTAAGGCAGTAATTCTGTAATTGTTTGTAACTGGGGATGTCACCGTACATTTTTAGAGTGCTTTGGCATTCACAAAAAAACAGTTGTAGAAATGAGTTGTCAGTTAGTTCGTTAGCCTGAACACTTTCTTCTACTCTGTGGATCCTTCCAAGAAGCATGTTGCTGTTGTTCAAAATTCTGCCACTAACCTGATATATTTAATATTTTATTTCAAGTTTATTTTTTCTTTAACAGGAAAAGAGCAACATGGAAATAGATATGACATATAAATTTAAAGTTATGCAGCAGAACCTTGAACAAGAAGAAGCTGAACATAAAGCCACAAAAGCACGATTAGCAGACAAAAACAAGATCTATGAGTCTATAGAGGAAGCAAAATCTGAAGCCATGAAAGGTATGTATTTGACATCACAGTTGGACTTAGGCGTGAATTACACGAAGTAGATAATAAAATCTTTCACTGTGCATATTCTGGTACATCTCATGACAACTGAAATACCATGAAGAGAGGGATAATCACCAAAAAATTCCAGAAGATGGCTCTTACTTTTGAATTAAATGGCTTATGTTTATTGCAGCTAATTAAAAAGCTACCTACAGATCCTGTCCATCCAATTGCAGAGCATTCACAAAAATTTTGAGCGTGCAGGTCTTGTTAAGCAAAAATGATTCAGTAGTAATGGCTGAGTGACTTGGCATATCAGGTTTCCAAACAGCTTCAGCTTTTTGATTTTATAGTATCGCAGAGCACAGTAGATTTAAATGTTTTATTTTTAAAATTCCACCCTTTTTGTTCATCTCAGAGGTGTTGCAGATAAACTGGAAGTTATCTAGAAACTCAAAAGTAGGAAATAGCTCTGTCAGAAATGCTTGCAAAATCATCCTGTGTGTGTGTGTTTACTGTGAAAATTTTAATTAATCACTTTCAAGTAGTCTTTCTTTTCAGTTTTAAAAGGAGAAACATCTGGCTTATTGTTAGTACAGAGCAGACATCCTCTTCCCTTCGGCCTCCAAAATCCGCCGTTTTACACTTCACTGATGCCTTATATCTTTTACTTCACAGAAATGGAGAAGAAACTTTTGGAAGAGAGAGCTTTAAAGCAGAAAGTAGAAAATCGGTTGTTGGAAGCTGAAAAGCAGCGCTCCATGTTGGACTGTGATCTCAAACAATCGCAACAGAAAATAAATGAGCTCCTTCGGCAAAAGGATATACTAAGTGAAGATGTAAGGAACATTGACAGAAGGAGTCTTAAGTCAAATCTTGTTTTCAATGTCCTAATATTTTTCCTGTTATGGTACTTAGAAATATTTGTGAATGAAAATGGCAACAAAGTTTTCCTTCTCTGTCTCTGGAACTTTAAAAAATCTACTTCATGGAATGTGGTGCTATTTTCCTGAAATATTTCAGCATTATTCATCTTAAAAGGTTTTTCTTCTGTAGTAAGGTAAATCCTGTGAGATTGACGTGGAAAAACTAGGTAATTTAATGTGGGCTACTGCCTTTATTCAGGAAGCACCTTTGATTTACCAAAAGATGTAAAGGAAGTCAATTAGAGACTGTTTAAATCTTGCTTTCCTGTGTAGATCTGTAAAATTCACAGGTGTCTGTTTCTTTTTCAGGTAAAAAACTTGACATTAAAAATAGAGCAAGAAACACAAAAGCGCTGTCTCACTCAAAATGACCTCAAGATGCAAACGCAGCAGGTCAACACCTTGAAAATGTCAGAGAAGCAGTTAAAACAGGAGAATAACCACCTTCAGGAAATCAAATTAAGCCTGGAAAAACAAAACAATGAACTCCGCAAGTATGCAAGCTGCTCTATATGCTTTACTCATGTTACTGATTTTTGAAATATTTTTGGAACAAAAGTTGGGAGCAAAATTAATTTTAAAAAATTGCTGCAAAGAATATGCTGTTCTACAGTGCAAAACTTAATTGTTGTTTGGAACAATTTACAGTGACTCTAACTGAGACTTGCCCTAGTGATTCAGCAATGTATAGGTTTGTATTAAAAGATGTTTGTTATCCTGAAAATCTTAAAACACACAGCTTAAATATGAGTCTGAAGACTTTAGAGAAACACTTAATTAACTGAAGGTCTAGGTATTTTTTTTAATGATGTAGGACCTCAGTGAAGAGGAAAGTTACTGGAATTTTTAGACTAGGAGAGCTTATCAGAGTTGGAAATTATTACTACTGCAGAGCTACAAAGCATAACCATTGGAAATATCTAGTACTACTATCTAGATCTTTAAACACATCTGTAGGACCTTCTGATAGAAGTGTCAGCAGTTCTTCAAGGTCTTAAAAGTAGTATTTGCACCTGATAGTAAGTAAGGAAATAAATAATTTTTTTTTTTTTTACATGAAGTGCTTTCATGTGAATGAAAAGATGAGATTTCCACACATATCAGATGAATCTCAGTCCTAGTGCCTTTATGACTTCTAATATTTTATCTCCCTGTGCTTTGTCTTTTCTGTCAGCAAGATGCACTTAGTCATGTAGAAGGTGGCCATAATGTGGAACACTGGCAGAAGTCTTTTCTGCTACATTTCTGTTGTTATGGAATTGACTTTGTTTTAATAACAAATGAATTCAAGAAAATACGTGTGTCAAGGAATACAGTCATTCACAGACTGTGCTCTAGCAAACGACAGACCCAAAACAACCAGTCAGATCAGTGACATTTTACATGGAAATAAGATTCTGTTGGTGGCTGATTACTTTATCAGTGTCTCTTACGGGTTAAACTTCGTGACACTGTTGTAGTTGGTGTGTTAACAGTATTATTAGTGCAGTATTCTCAGCTGTCCAAGTGAAAAAGAGAGCTGGTACCCAGAGGAAGCTTCAGATTTAATAGCTGATGTTACTTAGGACAGGAAATCATTGGAGATCTCAAGAGTATGAATGCTTTTTTGTTTACTGCTTTAGAATATCTTCATATCTCTTAAGCATGTTCTTCCTTTCCAGGGAACGTCAAGATGCAGATGGGCAAATGAAAGAGCTTCAAGACCAGCTCGAAGCCGAACAATATTTCTCAGTATGTTTTATGCTGCTTTATTTTTATATTAATCTGTTTACTGAGTGTTGGATTTTCTTCTTCCCCCTCAGCCATCAGATGTTTCACATCTCTAACCCAAACCTACTTGTTTCTCGTGCCTCTCTTCAGTGTTGTCTGCAGCCTTGGTCTTGATTACTGAGCAGTTTGAAAGAGCTCATGTTGAGAAATGTCCCAGCTTTGTGGGGAGTTCAGAGGGAGGGAGTCAAGCAGCTCATTTTTCCACAGTGTGAATAATTTTCTGCTGGTTTCAGGCCTTTTGCATTCAGCATCTCTTCCATGCTGTATGGTAGAGAAGAGTTGTATTCTCACGTAGTGTGACAAAACACGTACACTTACGGCTCAGAAGGAAATTTTGCATTACAACCGAACTTGGTAGTGATCTCTTGGGAGTTTTTGATTCATTGTGGTAAGGTGCACCAGAATAAATAGGTATTGTACTTAAAAATCATCACTGGTATGTGGAGGTTAATTTTAATTAACAGTGCACAGCCAGTCGCACTGCAGGAGATGCCAAAAGGCTTGTTTCAGTATTAACAGAAAATTAAGATTTTCTTATCGATATAGGTCAGTGAGGAAAAGGCCTCGCTAAAGTTTTATAGATGAAAACATTACGCACATTAAAGGAGAGAAAGGGAGAATTGAGGTCAGTTGACTGCTGTAGATGGGCCAGAGACAATCTGTCTTGAAATCCCTGCAGTAAGTACACTTTGAGTTGTTTGTCACTTGACCTGTAGTCAGCCATTTGAGTGGACAGAGCAATATAATGTTTCTTCCATTTTCTTCAGAGTTCTAGATTTGTATTAATTAGATGAAATTTTGAACTTCAAATTATTTTCTAATTGGTTTTTCCCTTATTCCTCTATTTCTTTTTGTTCTTTAACTGTCATGTTGGTTTCGTGGATTTGTATTATTAGAATCTAAACTCCACATGCCTAATTACATCAGACAACGATTTAAAATAGTAGAGAAAAATAAATTAATTCTTTTCCCTGCTTCTGATACTTCTGATTTTGCACGAAATAGTGATTTATCTTGTCATTTAGAGTATCTTTAGAGTATACAAACATAAAAAATGTGTATCGTACATCTACCTATTCACAAATACACGAGTTAAAAAAGGAACAACAACAAAGTAAAATAACCAAAACACATTTGTGAATGATGATGACATTTAGATAAGTTTAGAGAAGGCATTGCACACTTACACTCATAGTAAGTGTGATTAAGGAACTGCATACCATGTCAACTTGTATAATTCTTGTGGACCTTCAAGAATATAGAAATCATGTAATTTTCTTTCTAACTTTAAATTCTAGACTCTGTATAAGACGCAAGTTCGAGAACTTAAAGAAGAATGTGAGGAAAAGACCAAAATTTGTAAAGAAATGCAGCAAAAGATACAAGAGTTACAGGATGAGAGGTAGGTTTTGCTAGTTGGACTACTAATACATAAAAGATCAGGATTGTTTTTTGTAGTCTTCTTTCCCCTGCCTTCCTAACCTACCCATTTTAAAGTTAAAAGTATATGTCAATAATTTGCAGAGATTCCTTGGCTGCTCAGCTAGAGATTACTTTGACAAAAGCAGATTCAGAACAACTTGCCCGTTCCATTGCTGAAGAACAGTACTCTGATTTGGAAAAAGAAAAGATTATGAAAGAGCTGGAGATTAAAGAGATGATGGCGAGGCATAAACAGGAACTTACTGAGAAAGATGCCACCATAGCCTCGGTGAGTTACATGATGTTTTGGTAGAGGTTGGAGAGCTTGAACTATCCATTGCTATTTAGCAGCTTTAGAGATATACAAGTATATGTAACATTTTAAAAATATTTATTTCTTATGATTGAAATTCAAAAACCTCTTACCATGTTTCTTCCATGCATTTCTCTGACCATTCTTTCTTCTGTGCCCCTACCCCTCTTACAGGAAGTGCTCTTATCCTTATCTTGGTTCCACTCTGCAGCATTTCCTTCTGTCCTGTAATGCTTCATATGCCAAATGAGTTTTGTTACGTGGGAACATGTAACATGTCCTTTTTTTTTTTTCTAGTTGGAGGAAGCAAATAGGACACTAACTAGTGATGTGGCTAACCTTGCTAATGAGAAAGAAGAGCTAAACAATAAACTGAAGGAAGCACAAGAACGTATGTATTGTCAGAACCAAATGTGATCTAAATTGAAACCAGGTTTGTTCTTCAGTAGTACTGTATTCTTTTGTAATGAGTTTTCATAGATTTTTTTTTTTTAATTACCTTGCTGCAGAAATTACAAAGCTAAAAGAAGAAGAAGCAAATGTAGGAAATATTAAAGCACAATTCGAGAAACAGTTGTTGAATGAAAGAACATTAAAAACCCAGGTAAGCAAATAAATTTAAATGAATGTAAAGATAGTGTTCATGAATCAAATAATTTTTAATTAAAAACTTTCCATAGTAAACTGTTGATATGTACTAGTAATGCTTTATTTGTTTCTGCTCTGAAAGAAAATATATTGGGTTTTTTCTTTCTTCTACTAAGTAGACTTTCAGTGTAGTGAAACTGGATCCTTATGATTTGTAATAGAGGGACTGCTAATCCAGATGTATTCTGTGGATACAAAAATGCTGTTAGCAAGGAATTTTCCTGCTGCTTTCTAAGCCCATGGGATACTTTTCTCTCTCACAAGGAGATTAGCAGAAGTTCTATAAACTATGAACACCTGCGACCTTGTAGAACTATATTTATGGTACAGTAGAAAAATATTTTGACAATGGATGTTTTAGGATTTTAGCCAATCCACCCAGGGGGTGGATGATCCTTTGTCCAATTAGACTATGAAGAAACAGTCTATAAAAGAGTTTGTAAAATAATTAAATAAGTCAATCTTGCTCCACAATTCCTGCCTGTTGGATTTCTCTCCTCCTCCCTATGGCTGCAGGATACGGTAATATTTACTGCCTTAATAGTATTCCACCAGCAAAAGTCTTCATTTCTGTCAAATGATTTGATATGTTACTGGTTTCAGTCTTGATTTATATTCCTCTATAAGTTCTAGAAAGAGGTACATTTCTGATTTTAATCCAGATTGTTTTTTAGAACAAGTGGCATTTTAATACAAAGATACATTTTAGGTCTAGGTAGTGAAAATGGAAGAGTTTATTTAAATGAGTGAAAGTGCTCACACAGCTAATGCTTGCTTCAAGTAAAAATGGCATCATTACCTTCTTTTGTATTTTGTGTAATACATTGAATTAAAACAGCCTTGTGGTACTGGATGGCAGAGGTCTTAGTTTATAGTTAAAAGTGCCTACTTATAGACAGGAGAGAAGACTATTTCTTCACGGCATAATTCTTTGCATTTATTAGTGTGGTTTTTGTCACCTTTTTCTTTCCCATGGGAAGGCTGTGAATAAATTGGCTGAAATCATGAATCGGAAGGGTCCAGTCAAACGTGGAGCTGACACTGATGTACGGCGGAAGGAAAAGGAAAATAGGAAGCTGCATATGGAACTGAAGTCTGAACGAGAAAAGTTAACCCAGATGATGATCAAATATCAGAAGGAAATAAATGAAATGCAGGCAGTAAGATCTTTTTCAAATAAAAAAATTGCAGTATTGTCTGTAAAATCATAGTCTTGATACAGACTTTAAGGTAGCATATCCATTCTCTATTCCTGAATTTCCCCATCCAAAAGAAGTACACAGAATATATATTGAGATTGGCTACAAATTTTGCATAATTTTCTACTTATATTTTCTCCAAGTAACCAAATATTGTGATAGGAAATCTTGCCATTTATCCCTGCAGCAAATAGCTGAAGAGAGTCAGATACGGATTGAACTGCAGATGACTCTGGACAGCAAAGACAGTGACATTGAACAGCTTCGTTCCCAGCTGCAGTCACTGCACATTGGGCTGGACAACAGTAGCATAGGCAGTGGACCTGGAGAGGCTGAGGCAGATGATGGATTCCCTGGTATGTTAACTTTATTAATATTTCTGCATTAACTGGGTTTATACTAGTATTGATGATCTGATGAATCTGTGACTTTTCATCTATTTCTACTGTCTTACCAATCCTTTGATAGCTATCACTTGTCCCCCTGCTAACTAAATCTGTTGTAATACTTCACCTTACATTTATTTAAAGATTTTTTTTTAAATTCTGTTGTGCTCCATTAGAACTAAGTATGTTCACTTTATTTTGGTGGTTACTTTGCAATTACTGTGGGTATGTGATGAAATGTAAAACTAATACTCTCTTCTTAGAGATTCTATTTTGACTGCTTTTCTACTTTTCCTCCTTTATGCTTTGTGTTTAGTCCATATCACTCAATCCCACATGGAATCCATGTCCTTTACCTATCAGCACTCTTCTACCTCTGTCAGTATTGCCACTAAGCCTTCCAGTTCTCGCATGCTTCTTGATTCCGATTCTGACTCAGAGGAAGAACCTTTGTCTTGTTCCCACAGCCCTACAGAAGTTGATAGCACAGGTGACATCCCTGAGAACTGTTTGGTTTTGTTCTTATTGTGTCCTTTTCTCTGTTTCAAAACTAACATTATTAATACATAATTAGAGAAACAAACCAAATCTGGCAGCTAACATGCTGCAGTGGCAGTAGACATTGCCATCAAAAACATGAGAAAGTTCGCATGAACAAGTAACTGATCTGGTTTCTCTAAATGTTTGCAAATGCTTGCTGACAGTTATAAACCCACTATTTTTAATGAAGCATTGAGTAAATGAGCCTTATGGCCTGTTTTCAAGGTAGCTTCTACACGGTATCTGCAGCTCTCTGTATGACCCTAAGGTACTGGATACCAAAAATTCAAATCTTTGTGTTTAAGTGAAACATCTAACTTCTCACATCTAAATATACATTATTTTTTGGTAGAAGTTCAGTCTCCTGAGTATTACATTTTTTGCCTTAAAAGTATATTATGAGTGATAACGCCCTGGTAAAACAGAGTTGTTTTCCTAATTCTATATTCATATTATATGACTACACATACACCCTTTTAACACGGCTTCTGTTTAGTGTTAATGTTTGAGGTGGGTTTTTAGTTGCATTCAAATTTCTATATTTCACTTGAGTTTCCTTTAAAGTGTGAATACCTTGCCACTGAAGGTAGAACCTCTTTTGGGATTTTGACATTACTTCATCAAACTAGAGTAAAGAATAAGGCATTTCTTCTATTTTCCTCAGTCTCTGGTTTTTGCTTTGAAGCTTCTAATAAAAGAAAAGCTATGTACATATATGTTTTTTCCTTGTTAGCTGCTGTTGTGGTATGTGCATGCATTTGCTTTGTTCTAAAGTAAAAATCATAGCTAAGCTGGGACTTTTGCTGACATAATTACAAAAGATTTGAGGTAGGATGGTGTCTTCTGTTATTATTTCCCTCTTAGTGTTTATAAGCATATATTGTGAGAAATTTGGAATATTCTGCCCTTTTTCTGATCTGTTAGTATTGAATGGACACCAGAAGTGAAGTATAATCAGAAAGGTCTCATTTTGTCCAATTTCATGCAATAGTATTGGATTACAGAGAAAAATAGGAAAAACATAATATTTTAGGAAATAGGAGAAACATGCATATTTTTTTGCCCTACATGTGCTTCCTGGATATGGGGTAGAACATATTTTTGCATCAGCATTACGCTTGCTACACTTTCTATGAGGTGTGTAGTTGAAAGAAACAATATAAGGTGGCAAGTATGAGGCAAAACACGTTACTGAACTGCTTCATGTACTTGATATGTGTATTGAAATAGGTCATCAGCAGCACTGCTGGTAGGGCAATAAACATTGAGGACAGTGTGTATCTGTGTATCTTGGTTTAAGTCTCTCTAGACGCAAAAAGAATTCTATGAATATCTAGTAATTTTTTGTTACACTATGTTAAACATGGGCAGGAACCTGCAAATGCTCTCTGATGAGAAGGAAAATAGTTTTTGTAATTTTGGAATATGTTTCTGCTTGTTCCATGGTTTTGTGTTTGTTAATGCTTAACACTTCAGTATTTTTGACTTGGAGGTTCCTCAGCAGTAGTAGAGGTTATCTGCTAGGGTAGGAAACTCACTAGAAAAATATTATTTCAATTGAGTAGTTCCTCTTAATAAAGCATAGGGGGAAGAAATGCTTGTGTTAAGTGCAGCTATAAATATAGGGTCAAAGGGTATGTGATCCTGTGTATTACCAAGCACTGGGAAAGCGTGATCCTGTTGAGCTTCTGGTGACTACTGAAATGTGTATGTCAAGCAACAGCTGAGCTCTTAATACTCTTGATAAATCAAATCTGACAAATGTGCCACTGTAATATAAAATACTGCAAGTGTATGAAAGGGCTGTTGAACTCGGGCAAGGCATAAGGATTAGCCAAAAATTACTTATTTTTGGATTAGAAAGCCTAGGTGATACAGGCAGAATTAGGAAAAGAAAAATTTACAGACCAAAAAGTATGAATTAGAATACTAAACCGACTTTTTCCCCAGCATATAGGGTATATAGGTTATTTGTGGTGGTAATTTGCCTTTTTATTTGGTCTCGGATCAGATGTTGTGTGGTCTGTGCTAATATCTTTAGGTGCTGTTGTAAAAGGTAAATGTCGATAGACATAAGGCTTTTAAGACTTGAAAAAGTTACTAAAGGGAATGTGTGTGCTATAATTGCAAGTTTGTTCTTCCCCTTCCTCCTCGTGCCTACTACTTTTTTTTGATTGCATTGCTGGTTATTGGCTGTATTCAGGGGCACATTATTTAATGTATTCCTGAACATTTACCGTGATAAACTTCGCAAGACCCTGTACTGTTAAATAGTTCATCCTCTTATGTTTGCTCTCTTGCTTTATTATTGATCTTCAGTAACTTTTAAAATGCACAGTAGTCTCAAAAATAATGTTTTGTCTGTTCTTTAATACATACCTCTTTTTCAGAATCAAGATTGGAAGGCTGGCTATCAATGCCCGTTAGAAATAACACCAAAAAATTTGGATGGGTTAAAAAGGTAAGAAAACCAGATTTATGATCTTGTTTCATGGATAGTCTCAATTTTAAACTTACTGTAGGTTTCCAACACTTCAGTTTTTCTTTGATACGTGTTCTCTCATTACCTAAATGGATAAAATATGTTAGCTGGTATAGCTACATCTAGAAGAGCAGCTTAAGACAATTGCAATAGTTCAAAACACCTCTTTGTTTAGCCAGAGGTGAGAACACTCATTCATGATCTTCAAATGTTTATACATGCCATAAGTATTTCCAGCAGCATTACATAGCTGGAATTAGGCAGAGTGTGGAAACAGGTGCTCTTGACAATTTCTTTATTTAGGAGATAAGACTAAAAACTACTCCTCCTGCCTTGTGCAACCTTCATTTGTTTACCGCTTCTCAGTAGCCTCTTTGATGAGTCTTTGTCCAAAATGTAACATACACATTTTCATACCAGTTTCCTTACTGCTGAGTCATACAGTTAATTCTAGGCAAAATTCTGGAAGTAGGACATCTTCTAGGTAATTAGCTTCTTAATGAACACTGCTAGCTATTCTGGTAAGTATAATAGTGATCTTTTTAAGTATGATCCCTATTAGTTGTGACCTGCACACATGAAACAGGCAGAGGATGACAGTTACTCTCTCTACCAGTCCAAGTGAAAATTAAATCAGTAAAATAGAAAGGAAGAGCTTATATCCTACTTTCATCCAGACTTTCATTTTTGTTTCTTCATA
The DNA here is from genome assembly GCF_000738735.6 of Corvus cornix cornix. Lineage (NCBI taxonomy): Eukaryota > Metazoa > Chordata > Aves > Passeriformes > Corvidae > Corvus > Corvus cornix. The sequence continues at coordinate 100,928,211 of NC_047056.1, read as the reverse complement.
GATATTTAAATTACATTTAAATATCAGTTAATCTGATAACATAACTTGATTTATCAGGTAATCAGAACTTCATTTGTTATGCAATGAATTCCTTGGCATGGACTTAGTACTACTGTTGTCCATTTAGGTACCATTTAATCGAATTGTAGAAAGATATTGCTGCAACATATGTGATAGATAATTGCTGTGATATATTTGACATCTGTGATGAGCTGGATTAAAACATATTTTATCCTTTTGTCTCCTAACAGTATGTAATTGTAAGCAGCAAGAAGATCCTGTTCTATGACAGCGAACAAGATAAAGAACAATCTAATCCCCATATGGTATTGGATATAGAGTAAGTGTTGCCATGTGCGATTCCGTCTTCCGATTTGTAGGTGAACTCTGTTGGAAAGACCTGTGACCAAAGGCCTTTTGAGGTCCAGTCTGGGAGCACAACATCACATGGGACATGACTTTTTTTAATCTGAACTATAGAGCTGGACCCTTGGGTACCCCCTGTGGTGAAGAGTTGGGTTTGCTGTTGGCACTGGTGCAGGAGGAGCAGTGTGGTGCTCAGACTGATCCGGGGAGCTGCACTGAGCCCTGATGTAACCGAACGGCTCCCACTAGCTCAGCTAGACCTTCCTCGTATACACTTGGGAGCAAAGCATGTAAAGAAAACTGTAGCAGAGCAGCTATAATTTTCAATGTTTGTATATTTTCTCTTACAACATGGCCTTAGGGGTGGGTTGTATAGTTAATTTATTTTCTTAATAAATGCAGAATGTGGCTATTCAGAGGTTGGAGCATGGGGACAGGATTGTGTTAGAAAGCTGCTAGCATCCATTAAAGTCACATGATCATGACTTTTCAGTGCTTTCGCAAATATTGCTGGATGCTTGTGACTTCTTTTTATTTAGGGTTTTTGTGAGTTAATGTGCAGGGTTGAAAGATAGGACTTTACCAAGTGATTAGAAATCTGTACAAATTTGACAAATTTTTAATGCCTCTTAAGTTTTAATGTGGTATGTTGTATCCTAACTTAATCTGTCAAATTTATCATTTTGGTAACATTAATTTTTGTCCTTATTGAAACAATTTCCTATAGCAAACTCTTCCATGTCCGACCAGTTACACAGACTGATGTGTACAGAGCGGATTCCAAGGAAATTCCTAGGATATTCCAGGTATTCATCAATAAACCAATGTTTCTGGTGTGACAGACACAGTATTTCAGACATTGTCAAAAATACTGTCTAATGAAATATTTACTAAAAAATAATTGAAAAATAGATTCTAGTGTAATTCTTCAATCTTTGTACTTAGATAATGACTCTGAATTTATATTTGCCATCTAGGAGTACTTGAGATTATTTTGTTTTCATTCTAGATCCTATATGCTAATGAAGGAGAGAGCAAAAAGGAACAGGAATTTCCTGTGGAGCCCATGGGAGAGAAGTCAAATTACATTTGTCACAAAGGACATGAGTTTATACCTACTCTTTACCACTTCCCAACCAATTGTGAAGCTTGTATGAAGCCACTGTGGCACATGTTTAAACCTCCTCCTGCTCTGGAATGTCGCCGCTGCCATATCAAATGTCACAAAGATCACATGGATAAAAAAGAAGAGATTATAGCACCTTGCAAAGGTAAATAGCAAGTATTTGAATATGCAGATAGTGCTGGAGTCACGAGGCATTCTAAGAGATCAGAGGATTCTAGTAGTGGTCTGACACCAACTAAACCATAAAGGTTGATTTGTCTTTTATTAGTACATGGCCATCAGCCCCTTTCTGAGGGTGTCTCCATGAGGGTTGCTCTCTGCTGTGAGTTCATGGCACGTGGCTGTGGTATGCACATACCTTTTGTGTTGTCATCCTCATGCAGTAGAGCATGGTGATTTTAAGGTGCTCACACTGTGTGTTGTGCTCTTTGCTGTGGGAAACAACAGTGCTATGGAAGGGGTTACATACGGTGAAGGTTGCTCCTTGTGAGTCAACGTTACAGAATTTCTTGGTCTCGGTCACACCTCTTTGTGTTACCCATTTTTTTCCATGTGAATGTGTATCTTCCACAGTACTAAGTTGTTACTCTCTAAATACAAGGAGGAGGCACTGTCAGCAGCCAGGAAACCTACTGGTTCATTTTGCTTTTGACTCCTCTGCTGATTGCTCTATGCTGACTATGAGAGTATAGTAATCTGACAGCTAATTTTTGATGTGGGGCCATGTTTAGAATAGTAACAATATTCATTTTTATTTTTTAATTCTTATTACAGTGTACTATGATATTTCTACGGCAAAGAATCTACTACTGTTAGCTAATTCTACGGAAGAACAGCAAAAATGGGTGAGCCGACTGGTGAAAAAAATACCCAAGAAGCCTCCAGCACCAGACCCCTTTGCTCGATCGTCTCCCAGAACTTCCATGAAGGTACAGCCAAACCAGTCTATCAGACGACCAAGTCGACAGCTTCCTCCAAACAAACCAAGGTGACATAAGAGCTGCTATTTCATTTATTGTGTTTAATGTTTTACTACAATTTGTTTCAATTCCTTATTCAGTGTAGAAGGACTCATGCTAATGTCTCATGATTTCTAAAGGGTAGTCTTATCAGATTCTTCTGATTCGGTAAAAAAGGTCCATACAAAAATGATTAATTTACTACTGGATCATTTTTAAGGAGCAGAATCCTATACTGTGCTGTGGAAGTGATAGCATTCTGCAGGTAGCATTGATACAACTGCACAGTGCAGAGTTTCTGGGTTTTTTCCAGTTTGCTTTTTTCATCACCTGCAGTGCTAGCTTCTATCTGCTTCTATCAGTTCCCAGTACTGGCAGCCTGTGAAAAGGTTGGTCTGACTTATTTTGTTCATTGCAGTATTGTAGTTTAGCAAAGGCTTAACATTTTTCCCCAGAGAGGTAAGCCTAGGATTGCTGTCCTTGTTTCTGTGACCAAAATAGCACCAGTATCTCAGCTGGCTGGGTGAGCTCTGGACTGGGTGAGTGGCCAGAGTTAGTGGGGAATGCAGGGAAGCACACTCTTGCTGTGATGCTGCTGTTACCACAAAACATGCTTATGCTATGAAGGGTAAGATCTTAAACACATGCTGGTATTTTAGTGGGTGGAAATGCATAGTGAAAGAACTTAAAATAATTTAGTTTCACTTCCTTCCTAACCTTCATACAGTCTAATTTTTCGTGATTTAATTTACATATTTAAAAGAGAATCAGACCTCATAATACAGATTTTAAATTAATAGATTTTTTTTTTTTATTATAATCATGAAGGAAAAAAGGGGACCAATTTTTAGGGACCAATTATTGAAGAGTTTCTTTGTGCAAAACTAACCAAAATATCAGTGATAGGATTGAAGCATGAATTGAGAAAACATTAATGACAACTTGGGGGACCAGTAGATTACTTTTCTTCTGCATAGTGTTTAAAGTCTAACTTAGTAGTGTTACTCTGTTTCTTGCTGTTAACATATAAAGTTATATTATAAATTCTGATTCTTTCTCAATAGCTATTCTTAGGTGTTCTGAAAATAATTCTCCTTCCAACACCCTTTTTTCAATCTTCACAAACTTTTGTACAAAATGCTTTTGCAGCACAGTATTTGCCATTCTATATGGGTGGAAAAAGGAGGAGGATGAATATTTTTGTGTGTAAAGCATTTAATTTTTCAGTTTAAGTTTTTAAGTTAGCCTTGCAAAGGTACCTAACAGATGAAAAGTATAGTTCCATGAGGTCATGTCACCTATCACCCTACTAACACAGGTCTGTCAAACCAGTGGAAATTTGTATGGACTTGAACACCTTTAATTAGAAACCACATACTCATAAATTACTGTAATTGCTATGGCAAATTTATATCTCAGTGTTGCTTCTGTGAGGCTTTTTTGCAAGGGCTTACCATATGGAATAATTAATTTTCCCTTATGAACTTCATTAAGAATGAAGATGTAGTTGCCAGTTCAATCTAGGGACTGAGTAGCTGGGGACAAGCAGTGGGCCCTGGCAGCCAGGCAGGCTCTTGGACTGCACCAAGAGGAGCACAGCTGGATGATTGAGGGAAGACATTATCCCCCTCTGTTTACTCCAGAGTCTGCAGCATGACACTGCCTCCATGTTTAAACTCCTGGATTCCAGTCAGACAGCAAGACATTGGGGAAGGACCAAACAGAGTCCAGCAGGATGGTCAGAGCAGATGCCTGAGGGAGCTGGGCTTGTTCAGCCCAGATGATAGACATCTCCAGGGGCTCCCAGAGCAGCCTGGCCCAGCCTATGGGGAGGGTATCCACGAGACAGAGCCAGGCTTGTCAGTGCTACATGGTGGGAGGGTGAGAAACAAGGGGCTCCCTTGAACCAGGAGACACTCCAGCTGGGTAGAAGGAAAAGCCAATGCAGAGAGGGAAGCCAGTGAGGCTGGACGGGTTCCATCCCTGGGGGCTCTTAACACCTGACAGGACAAGACCTTGAGCATCCTGGGCTGGCATTGCAGCTGACCCTGGTTTGAGCAGGAGGTTGGGCTAGAAACCTCCTGAGGTCCCTTCCAAGCTGCGTGGTCCTAAAAATGCTGTTCCTGCTAGGAATTTCACACAATGATTGTTTCTTCAAGGTTTTCATGGCTGTTGTTCTTAGTGAGGATTTAAGAAAGGGCAGACCAGTTTTTCATACAGACCATATAATTTCTGTTTAGCCATTCAGTTGGATCGTGCGAAAAGGATAATTCCAAATTGAAAAAAAGCCAACTTTAATGTATTTTACTTCCTAATAAATTGTTTAAGTGTTGTAGCCATAGTTCATGTAACAAATGAATATTGAGCCTTTTCAGGGCTATATCACATTTAAAGGTTTAAATAGTTTGAAGCCTGAAAATCCAAATTTCCCTGAAACCCATTTTGTTTAAACCATGTGATTAACTGTGTTAAACAATGTAACATGTTTATATTGATGTGTTAGGGTAAGGTTTCAATGCCTGCATCTTATGCTCAGCATATAACCCTGATTAGGATGCTTTCATCTCACTGGAGAGATGACTGGGCTGGGTTTCATTTGTTGTAGCTAAAGCAGTTGAAAAGTTAGTACTTAAGATATTTGTCTAAAATTCTTCAATTACAACAGAAAGAGATGAGTGCTTCTAGACAATGATTCACCCCATCCCAAAAGAAATGCCTCAGATAAGTAAAATGACTCATTTGCTTGACAGGGTTTGCCTCTCTTGCCTTCTTTGTTCTGTAGTGACCATACAAGGAGCACAGACAGGGAGGCCTGAACAACAAGACAATATATCCTCTTTTCTGGCATTGCCTAACTTTAAATAATGAGCTACAGAATAGCTGTATAGTGTAATCACCCTGTATTTGGGATGTAGTAAAATCCTGCTGTATTTGTTTTTACATTCAGATGAAGCTATCATATTCAATGTTCTTTTCAGCACTCAAAATTACTTGATTTTATTGGAAAAATTGTTAGCTTTTCATTATTGTCTGGAAGGGGATAGCAGGAGAGCATAAAACCACATCAGTCAGCAAGAACGGCAACAAAACAGAAAGCAGATGATTTTATAAAATGTACATGTTGGTCTTTCCTACTGAAATTTTAGGGGAAAAAAAATCAATATGGTAAGTAGTCTATTTTGAATTGAATGATTTTTGAGGTGAATTTGCAATGAATGCAATATTCTTAGCTTACATGAACACTAACTGAACCTTCATACTTGTGATAGGCAAAGGAACAAACACCCTACCTCAAACAGTCTTTCAGTTAAAAAGGTTTAGTGGTAGTAAAAGGAATTTTGAAGTCTTTTATAGAAGTGTGACACTCATAAAACATCAAACCCTCCTGTTGCAGATTACTTGATCTGGCATTTAAGGACTGGGATTGGTCATTTGATGATGTTGATGATATTGATGGTGATGATGATGATGACGATGTTTTTGATTTCTGAAGAAGTATAAGGGGTAAATCTACATAGAGAGGAATGGATTTGTTTGCCTTTGAATACAGCATGCTATGTTGGATTTTGTTTCTCAAAGCAGAGAAAATACGAGATCTCATTTTAATATTTTAAACAGAAAAATGAGATTCTGTTCATGATATTGAACTTTTTGGAGGAGTCATTTTCATTAAAACAAAGTTTTTGCCTTTGTCAGTGTTTTTATTTTTCTAATTTTAGATTTTTTTTCAAAATTCATGTCTGCCTGCCTGAAAAAAAACCCACAACTGCTGTTGTCAGTTGTTGCTCATCTCTAATGCTAATACTGCTAACCTCAGCAGAGAATATTTGAAGGAGAAAAGAGAGATAGTAGCAGTTGGATGTTTAGCTTGTTAGCCAATAGACTTGGCATTTACAAACACTTTTGATTTTTAAGCTTTTAATATAAACTGACTGGTCTATGGCTAGCAGACATGAAATCACTGGAGTTCTGCAGTTTGCTTCTCTACTTGTGTTCTGAAGTGAATTTGACTTGGCTTTCCTTTGCAGTGCTGTGCTTTCTTGGTACCTAACCACACATTTAGAACTATGTAAACAAACGGGCGTTGCAGCTTTTGTGATGGGGTTTCCTTGGCTGCTTTAGAAAGATCTGGCCGTTGCAGTGATCTGATTTGTCCCATGGCTTAATTCTGGATGTACTGCAAATAGTGTTACTTATTTTATAGACCTCAGTATCTGATCATTTCATACGTTGATGCAATCTTATGTTTACACAGAAAAGACCCTCCAAATGTTAAATGCCTAAGAATTGTTTTAAACAGCATGTGAGATGTGTCTCAGCTGTACAACAGCGGCACTGGGGCTGCTCCTCAGGTGTGTCCTTAGGGAACTGAGGAACCAGCTCCTGCAGAAGTTAAAACAGCTTAGTGTCCACAGTAATGAGCATTGCATTAATTAAATATACTGCATCTTTGTGTATTAAAAGCTTACAGATCATTAATCCTTTAGAAGCAACTATTAAACTGTGCATATTGTACTTTACCCTCATGTACTGCAAGGGGGTTTAAGTGATTTGGGATTACAATGTGTAAGGATGTGCTATACTGAAGTAATGATGCTGTTGGGTGCAGAGGAAAGGTGTTTCTCCCAAGTACGATGATGAGCCCGTCTCAAATGAAGACTTTGAAGAAGTATATTTTTGTCAAATTTACATTTGTTGCATTTACTGACCAAACTTCCTGCTTCTTTTTCAGCTAACTGCTTTCCGTGAATGCAGACACAGTCAAGGTGATAATTTTCTTCCCATTACAGCAAGACTGAAACATATCCCAAAATATATTAAAAATATATATTTTCCTGACAGATTGTGCTATATATCAGAGGTTTACATTTTTGCTGCAATATAAATTACTAATCTCTGAGGGTTTTCCTGTATTCTCCCAAGTGACTGATCAATTGAGGAATGGTTGGTAATTAGTAAAAGGATATGTTAGGTAACCTTTTAAACTCCGTTCCACAAAGGCTTTCTTGGCAAGACACATACACTACATTTCATAAAAGGATCGAGAGGAATGAGTATTGAAATGGAAGAAACTGACTTTTCAGCTTTTGTAAAGATGCCACCAGCACGTCTGCAAGTAGAAGTGGAGGAAGATCCACCATAGTGATATAGACTGCATCTGTAAGAAGTGACCATTATACTGTGTATATATATTGTACTGTAATACTGCAAGAGGGTTTTAAAAATCTTTCCACTTTATTTTTTTATGCTTATTAATCAGATACCGTTACTTATTGCAGTTGCAACTATGCACTTGTATAAAGCCATAATGTTGAAGTTCATATCATTCATACTTGTCTATCAGAAGCTGCATGTCAGTGTTCAGCAGCTAGTATAGGTTTGAAGTATATACTAGTTTCAGCTACATCACCATGGGCAGTCCTGTTGTACCTGTCTAATTGCCTTAATTTAAATTTTTTTCAAGTTTTTTTTGCCCATTCTTTCTATTTAAGGAAAAAGAAAGTTTACCAGCTCTTAGGATGCAATTTTGCTTTGTGGCAGAAAAAATAGTGCACTATTTTTACACCTAGTAAGTATATCAGTGTCAGCCTATTTTGAATGTATATGACTGGTTTTAAGGGTGGAGAAGTGTTGGTTACAGAAACAATGAGAGCATGGGATTTACCAGACCATTTGCTTGTACGTGTAACTGCTCGTTCAGCCCTTTTTACAAACCTCAATACTAGTTATTGACTTATATTAACCCTCATTAAGTGCTATGAAACTTCATTTTGCCTTGTTTTTGCATACTCTCCTAGATGTGTTTTTTTGTTTTGGTTTTTTTTTTTTTTTTAATTTCTGGAAAATAAAAGGATCTGTGACTATTTTTACATTTCACAACACAATATCTGAGGACTGTCACAAACTTTAAGAAAAGTAAAACATACTGTAGATGTATTTTAAAGTTTTAATATGGTTCTCTAGCACATAGCTGTAGGCATAGATAAATATTTCAGTAGTGTGTTTTGAGAACTGTTAGCTGGGAAGAAAGGGCCTCAGAGGCACTTAATCTGACTCTTTTTTTTAACTTGGAGTTGTACAAAAAATATAATTTATGTGGGCTCATTCATGATGTGTTCCTAATTATCCCAGAAAATGCATGTTTTATACAACTACAGTATGCATTGTTAAACATATTGACAGTAAAAAATGTAGTCTCCTATTTGGTCTCTTTATATATATATAAATATATATATATATTTAGAATATATATATATATAAAATATTGTGTGGGAGTGCAGTAATTTAAAATATGATCTAACACTTCAATGAAGGAGGACATTTCACTTTAAATTTTTGTTTGTTTGTTTTTGTTTTTAAAAGAGTGTTGAAATGTTTGGAAGGATAGGACCATGTTTTATTTAACACTATCATGAAAAGTGGACTTGGAAACACTGAAATACTGAAAATTAATAAATATATTTACATTTTGTAACCTTTACTACAGTTCAGCTTAACAAAGCAAGAATGTATTCAGTCTCCTGTTTATGCACTCACAAAGTAAAATGTTGTTTGTGAGTTCTTAAATTCAAAACTAAAACTTCCATATAATCTCTGTTAGGTATTATAACCCAGAGCACAGCAACAGTGGTTTTTCCCTGCTTGTTTTGATTTACAGAAGTACGGTATATTTTTAGATAATGCAGATTTGCATAGAGTACAACATTAAAAATGTATACAGTAAAACTGTTTCCATTCACTGAATGCATAAATATTTTATATATATATATATATATAAAAAAATGTTACATTGTGGGAAGTTCTATCCTTTTCTGAGTTGGAGAATATTATATATATATATTTTTAAATAAACTATTTGAGTAAGGTAAAATAGTTCCTGAACTTGAGAAGCTGGTAATTAATTGAAATATTTAAATACAGAGATAGCTACTGCAGGAGATATGGGAAAGGCAAGGGCTGCTCCACAGGCAGCCGAGCAAAGCTTGTGTGTGGAGGAAATGCAGACTCCACGGGAGCTGTTTGGCAGCGCCTCCGCTGCCGGGGCTGGATCCTTTGCACTTTCTCTCCCTGGCTTGCCCTCATTTACTGTGAATCTGTGGGGCCCTGCTAAGCCTGACATTTAAGGAAATGTACTATATTACAGTATTTGCTAGCCACAGTTTATAAATTCTATGCTTGTACAATGGTCATTAGCTGTACATGCAGCAGGCTCCACTGAGATAGTGTCATGGAGAAATACAGGCTAAGGGGGAGCACTGGGGGTCCTGTGCTCTGACCTCTACCTCAGAGCAGAGCCAACTTAGTACAGGTTCCTCAAGGCCCGTGGTCTGAGGTGCACGAACCTCACTTTGTACCCAGGACACAAAAGGCAGAGCTGCTCTTCTGTTCTTCTCCCTTATCCTGCTGTGAAATGCAAACAACTCTTTAATGCTAGTTCCTGGAGATTGTGTTGTTTCCTTATTGTCCAGTGGTGACCTTTCAACGTTTTTGAGAGGAGAGCATATTCATGAACGAATGAATATTTTTCTTGAAAGCCACTGATATTTTAACACTTTCTTTTTGTTACAGGGTTGTCCCAAGCAAACAGGACATTTTTATGGCCTGAATTACTTATCTATAGAAAATTCTCTCATTGCAACTCCTTTTGTCTCACAAGAATAAACAAGTAGCATAGCCAAGCTGCAGATTAATCTTCTGGAAAAATCAGGGGTCAAACTTGGAGCCAGAAGCTCAAGGCACTTGTAGGGAAGTTGCTCCTTAGTCCCCAGTCCAAGAGCTCACCAGCACAGGACAGGCAGACCGCATCAGAGTTACCTTGTCAGGTGTCAGAAAGACCTTTCTGCAATGAGATTTCCACTTCTGTCCTAGTTGTGTGCTGCAATTCCCTACCTCTTGTGGTTCCTGCCAAAGTGCAGCCCCTCCCAGCACTGTCAGCAATCCAGCACCAGTCTGCTTCTAACTAGAGGAAGGCTCTGGTGGTTCATGTGCTTCTGAGCACAGCTGATGCTGTAACCAAAAACATGACATAGAATTACAGTACAATGTAGGACTTGAGAACATGCAAAAGGCTCAAGGATCTTGGCAGTGACAGGGGCCAAATTTAAAACATGACTGAAATTCCACTGCAAGTGTCTAAAGCTCCTACTGCCTCGTGAAAATACTGAACCTCCTAGATTTTGCAGGCCATCAGTGGCTCTCTGAAGGCACCAAGGCCAGGAAAGCTGGCACTGAAATTATGTGCTTTTTCTCTTTAGTTTCTTTTTAGTTTCTCATGTCAAGTGATCATTAGAAATTTGAGCATTTCTGTTTGTAATCTTACAATGTATGAGTTTCCCATCTAGTTTTGAGAGAATCATCCTTGGAGAGGATTATCTATTTTGGTCTCAAGTGCCTTTACCTGTCCTGTGCTTGTGAGGTTGTATTTGGGATGCTGCTGTGTAAAGGGGGAACTTACATGAAAGCAAACTTCTTACCTGGATTGCTCCTAAAAACCCTTAATCACCTCCTTATTCTATTCTTGAGGCAGAAGAACGTAACAGTACAAGGTCCAGTTCAGTGAACTGGAGTATTTCAGTCTCCTCCACGTTCCTGGAGAGTTTGCCTTGACATTCATGTTAAAATAATCATAAATTTATTTTTTCATGTAATCATAGAATATATCAAGTTGGAAGAGACCTATAAGGAACATCGAGTCCAACTTCCCTGCTCTGTACATAAGTACCTAAAACTAAACCATATGGCTAAAAGCATCATGCAGACACTCCATGACCTCTGACAGGCTTGGTGCCTTTTCAGTGCATTACAGTTTTTTACGAACGATCATCTCTGCACATAGTGCACTTTAAATTGAAAACATTATGTCTTATTTTTTAAGATGATCTTCTGAATCATTTAGGGTTCTATAAAAATCCCCAGGATCATAGGGCTTGCCTGCTGCTTTGAAGCATCCCTCATGAGGGTGGGAAGGAGTCTTCTGGATCTTCATAAAAGATGTTGGTGGAGTGGTTCAGAAACTACAATTTGTGTTCTTTGTTGGAGTTGCCAAAAAAGTGGACAGGTGTATATACTCAGACATTCTCATCTGAGAAGTAGGTCTACTGACTTGAGATGTATGTGGCAGAGAACAACACTCAAAACACATCCAGCCTAGTTCCCTCAGAAACTACTGCAATGAATGGAAAAGCTGTAACTGTAAAAACATAGCTCCAAGAAGTGAGGACGTAGAGAAAACAATTTATTGGCACAGGGATGCTAATTACCAGGTCTTATTCATGCAAATTGGGGTTTGGAATCTTTGCCACTTTGTAGGCATGAAGCATTGTTCTCTAAAGGTAAGAAAGCCACATTACTACTTGATATTGCAAGGGTGAAGCCTTGGATTTGACTGCAGCTGTGTCGTGGTTTGATGCTGGTTACATGCCAGGCACCCACAAAAAAACCATCTACTTATTTTCCTCTGCTAGCTGAGCAGAGGAGGGGGAATTGAAAACTTCATGAGTTAAGGATTATTAAAAAAACCACTTTTTGAAAAATTAGGTTCAAATCTTAAATAGTATAAAGAAGATTTATTAGTAACAGAATTAAAAGTAAAAAGGGTAATGAGAACTAAAGCGAACTTTCAGACCACCTTTCTTTCCCCGTCCCTCCCTCTTTCCACCGTCCGCGCAAGGAAACAAAGCATGGGGGTTTTGGTCAGTATTTCACTTCTTAAAAATCTTTCCTCACCATGCTTAAGGAAAGGAGTTTCTTCTGCTGTGCTGTGGGATCCTTCCCATGGGATATAGTTCTCTGCAAACTTTTCTAGTGTGGTTTTAACTTCCACAAGCAGCAGTCCTGCCTGAACCTGCTGCAATGTGAGTCCCTCCCATGGGCCAAGCAGTCTTCCCACAACTGCCTAGCGTGGGCTATTTTAGTTCATGGGGTTTAGTCTTTTAAGGATGAGCTGTTCTAGCTGGGAAGCGAAGGCTCTCTAACAGCAAGGGTCATCTCTCTCTGTCCAAGTTCCTCAGCTTTTCAGTGTCCACACACTCCAGCGCGAGTCTTCTTCACAGGCTGTGCATGGGTATCTGCATCCCCCCATGCACCTCATGAATTACAGGCAAACAGTTTGTTGTATTATAGTCCTTGCCACGGCTTGCAGGAGAATCTCAGCTCCGGTGCTTGGAGCACCTCCTCCCTCTCCTTTTTTTCACTGACCTTGGTGCCGCCATGTTGGTTTTCCTCATGTGTCCTCACTTTTCTTTTTTTTCTGACTTGGAAGAAAGTTGGTGTCTGTAAGTTGCAGTTGAGAGGTTGATCTCGTCGGGGCTCCACATTGGGGAATTGCTCACCATGTCTCTCGCTGCTGGCCACGTGGTCCCTGCCGGCACCACATGGCCGGCCCCGGCCGCGTGGTCCTCATGGGCACTGCATGGGTGGCTCTGGCCTCGGGAGGGCCCCGGCTGCGTGGTCCTGGCCTCGGGAGGGCTCTGGCCACATGGCCCCACTGGGATGGGCCCCAGCAGCCGCCTCACCACCCCTCAGGAGAAGGAAAAAAAATAGCTTCCCATGCTTCTTCCTTTCTTAAATATGTCATCACAGAGGCATTACTAGTCTAATTGGGCTAGTAACCTGCCCATCGTCAGAGCCTTCAGCGATTGGCTCTGTGCCGAACATAGAAGTTTCAAGCAGCTTCTCTCCTGTCCCCACAAAAAACCAGGCTGTGTTAAACCAACACAAGCTGCTTTTGCTCCAATAATCTTGTAGAAGCTGCAGGATTAAAGTGATTTTTCAAAATGAAAGTCAACGAAATGAAAGGTAACGAAGTTTCAGGTAACGAGTGTATGTAGTCCTGAAACCTTAAAGAAATCTGGAAAGACACATTGTCACCCTGAAAAGAAAGGGCAGAGAGTGCAGTAGTTTCATGTCCCTGCAACCCCTACCTGGTTGTTGGAGGAGCTGCATAGAAATGCTTTCACAGCCAAAACAGGTGCATGGGATGCTTGAGTTCTACCACCCCATATTGAGGTCTAGGCCTTCAGTGTTCAGAGACTCTGCTTCTATGCATAGTCTTATATTGTCCCTGTGGGCCTTATAGGTCATCCAGTTCTTGTCATTTGTCATTACTGTTTGGGGTGGTTTTTTGCCCAGGACACTCTTGCACCACTTGGTAAGCATGGCTATACAGCGATAAGTACATCAGGCTTGTGATACCACTGCCAATCCTCTTTTCCTTTGGATCACCAACTGCTTAGACTTGAGGCACTGAATTGCCTCAGATATGTGCTACTTTTTATTAGCAAGTGGTCTGGTAGAAACTTTTTTGGAGCTACCTGAGGTATTAAATCCCACATTATTTTTAAGACTGAAGGAGCTGGGCACCCCACCATCTGAGCCCTGTTTCATATCTGCTCGCCCTGCATTGTCTTTGACCTCAGAAGTTCCATTTTCCAGTAGGCTCTTGGAGCAGGTCTTGCAGCTGGGTGCAGGTCTGGCTGCAGCTTCAGGACTTGCATCTGCTTGGTGGATCCCATGGTCTCACATGTCTGCATGATGTTTTCCAGCATATTACAACCCCTGCTTCCTGGGGGCCACTGCGATTCAGTAGGATCTGTGTAGCCTTCAGTCCACTCTGGAGCTGTGGGAGGGAGGCTCCCCTGCATGCTCTGTATGCTGTTCTGAGCTACAGCAATGGGAGTTATATTACTGGAAGGTGGGCATTTGTGGAAACTTAAAAAAACCAACAAAGCTAAGAGAGAAAAATACCCTCGAGCTCAGCGGGTCCATGAGGACTGTAAGTTGTGCTGACAGTGCATTTCATGGAAAAAAAATTAAAATCTCACAAGATAAGTGACACTCTTGAAAGTCAGACCAGTCTGTATACAGGAATCTCTATACAATCAGCTGTTTGAAGGTGAAAGAATGTCTTCACAGTAATTAAGTGTTTAAAATATGCTTTACAGAAGCTCAATTTGTGCTTCGTTAGAGTCATGATCTACATGTCAGAGACAACACTGAGGCACAGGGTGTGTGTTCTTCCATTCATGATTTTCATATAGTATGAGTCTTGGTACTGCTGGCCAAAGCTGCCACATTGCAAAGCAGAAATCTTGTACATCCCAGAGCAGGCGTATGCACAGATGACTTGCAGTTATAATAAGGTGGTAAGTAGAACTGATTTTCAGCATGGAGCCAATGTTACTACTCAGTTTGAATCAGAATCATCATTAGCTAACTTACCTTGTCACGTTTTAGGCTGGTGCAGGTTGCATCATTTACCAGGATACTTGACAGATGTGATACCACATCTGATAATGTGCAGAATTAGCTGTTTAGGCTTCTGACAATTTAAGACAGTTCTAAGATTGTTTAGGCTTCTGACAATTTAAGACAGTTCTAAGATTAAATGATGAAACAAAACAGGGTATGAACAAAATTGTGGCAATTATTTAAACTGTCCTTCGGGTATCCCCAGTTAAATTTCATCAAAACTATCATGTAAAAAGTCTCTTATTTTACCCCAGCCCAAAGATAGGATTTTTTTGCAATACAGAGGTGGTTGCCCCAAACCACTTCCAATGTAGAATGGAATAGCTGACACCTTTAACTTGAAAATGTCTGTATGTCCTTCTTGCCATTAGGCAGGAAACACCTCAGGTCATATCACCTCAGGTCTGTGAGGCTGGCGAGGTCTTGCAATTGGCTCCATCACAAGTGATAATCTGTCAGATTCTTACGGTGATGTTCACTGTGGCTCCCAGGCACCTGTTTGACCTCAACAGCTGTCATTGTTGAGAATTCTGAAGTGTCCTGGAGAACTCTGGCTCAAAATCAAGCAAATTAAATTCAGTACAAACCGAGAACTGTATAACATCCTATTTTAAGATCTTTTTTTTCAGCTTTCTCACCTTCCAAACTGAGACGTCCTTAGACCATTATTAGTGATGAAGGCAACATTTCATGTTCTGCTTCATACATAAATATGAATGTCAAATATGGAAGAATTTGGAAGAGAGTGGAACAAACCAGGCTGAAGAAAATTTGAAGGGAAGTAATTACTATTTATCATCAGGGAAAATACAGGGCTGGGAAACTACCTCATTTCAGTTATCTCCACATCTGTGGAGCTTTTCATTTCTAATAGTTCCTCATGTGGACTCAGCTGTTATTCCCTTTTTTTATTTTCCCCCTATTACATATGTCACTAAATGGATAATGATTGTTTGGTGGAGGAAGAGTAATTTTACCTCATTTAAAGAACTGAATGAAGGCGTTCTATAAGACTGGGACCAGATAGTTGTGAATTACTTTGTCCAGAGTCAAACTACACTAAAATCCATCTCTGGATCTGCAGCAGTTGGGGGGTGTCGCTGCCTCCCCACCACTCCTTTGTCTCCTGTTTCAGTAGATCAGATGAGCAGAGCCAGGATCGGGAGCAGCCACGTGTACAGTGTAAGGCAGCGACAGAAGCTCCTGAGCAGGCCAAGCAATAGCATCCCTTGCTGGATTGGAGCAGCACAAGGAAAGACATCTGTGTCCACTTCACACAGAATGCCCAGTGTTAGGGAGGCCCATAGAGTGGGGAGAGGATGGTTTTGCATTTGTGTTTAGTGTTCTGTTCACTGAGGACAGTCTAGAAAAAATAAACTATACGTATCTTCTACTGTCCACATCCTCACTGTCAGACCTGCAGCCTGCTGTCTCTGGACTCACATCCTCATTCTTTCGATAGTAAATCTCACGGTAAATGTTTTTCTCTCAAGCTGAAGTGAGCTTGTAGCTTACCTCTTGCCAAATCCAGTCACAGTTCATCATCTCCACTGCTGGAGTATTTGGGGTTATTCAGTGGACTGTACTGGAATTCAGATCTTGTCTTTTCACCGGCAAGGAAACTCAAAGTTTCTGAAAGACCTGACAGGACCCACACTTTGTCAGCCAGGGCAGGACAGGCTGTGTTGCCTCATGAGCGTGTTGTGAACTGGTGCCATTAGACACCGAGTGTGTAATTCCACACTTGTACAGCATCTGTGAATGGAGTTGTATTACTTCCAGCCCTGTGGGTAAGAGTTGCTTACTGGCTTACACCCACTGCCATAAATCCAAGATGCCTTCTCTGCCTGCTTTTGCCCAGCTGCAGCATTATGCAGCAAACACCCTCCTTGTGTCTGCCCCCCTACTGGTGAATGACAAGTTTAACAAGATTTATCCTGCCTATGTATTTGTCTAAAGCTGTTGCCTTTAATCCAGCCACTGAGAAGATTATTCTTTACCTACTGGAAAGCACAGGGTCTGCGCTTTCGTGGGGCTTGTCTGGAACTTGAGTGTGCATCTGTTTATGAAAGTGAAAGAAGTTACTCTCTGATCGGGGAAAAAGTGTGTAAAACTATTTACTGCTGCTTTCTGATTTGTTCCATATCTCTTGCAGATTGAATGAGAACTCATGGTCCAGCTTTCCAAGTCCACAAAATTACTTTACCTTAAGCTCATGAATTACCCAGCTTTGTTTGTTTTCCTCAATCTTTTTTTCCCCCTAGGTTTCTAAGGTGATTTATTCAAAATATGTTAAGTAACCTATTAAGAACTGTTCTTAAATGCATTTTCAGTATTTTATGATAAAAAAACAATTTGAGGTGCTGATTCTCAAACCAGAAATGGAGCAGCTTCACTTTGCTACAGCATCACTCAGGAGTATGAAAGATGTCAATGACAGAACAGGTTTGGACTCCATACAAATCTTTCCCTATCAAGAAAAAGCTTTAGTTAAAAAGCAAGTGTGGCTTTTTTCATTTTAAGATGCTGAAGCTCTTTAGCATTTGGCAGGTCAATATTCAACCTATGCTTCAAGTGTTAAGGTGAAAGCTGCCCATTTATGACCTGTAATGAATATTTAATTTTCTCTCCATATATGGAAACAGAATAAAAACTCAAATGCAATGAAAATTAACTGTAAGAATGACACTATCAGTCTTGAAGAATAGCATTTATTAATATCACCTGGAAAATGTATCACATGCCACCTGCCACCATTTAGACCACTTGAGATACTTTACATAGCTTTAGTAAAATCAGAATGTTTACAATTAATCTTTCAACCAACATAGAAAGATTTATCCATTTTATTGGAGCAGTAAAAAATGCTCATCTTTGACTTGTTCTCAATAATGTGGGATACTTGAAATCAGTGCCCACAGACAACATCTCTTCCCAGCCCTTCCCACTAAAATTTAGAGTGCACGAAGCAGCTGTTTTCTGATGGTGAAGGCCCCACTCCAGTTGCTGCGTGTTCCCTGCCAGAAACATCTCCTTCTGCAGATCTCTTTGCTCCACAGCCGTCACACAATTTAGAATGTTTCAAAGAAAACCTGCTTCAAATGTAGTCAATGCAGTCCTCCCATAGTTTTCAAGGGTGTTGGGTTCAAGGGTGCCTTGGTTTTTAAATGCTAATCAACAGAGTACTGTAAGAACTCTTTTGAAATGTATCTTTTAATTTTGGAGAATGTAATGAGAAATTAAGGCAAGCTATATGATTACTAATGTAACTTTTGGCTGTGAAGGCAGTACCTCCAAAACCAAAATCCCCTGTTAATAGTTGTCAAGAGTATCCTTTCCCCTTTTTTAGTGTAAGTACTACAAATGGATCAGAATTTCTGAAGTAAAAGTTTAAGTGAAATCTATGTTCTTCAACACACTTAGCACTGACAGGTTAAAAATTCATGAACCACAGAACAGTATCACCAAAACCTGACAGCTATGGGAGATGAGTCTGCTGAGATGCATCAAGGTGCACATGTCACTGTCAGTATGGATGGTGTCTGGGAACTCTGGGTATTGTTCCAGGAACTTTTGCTTGAACAACATTTTTAACTGTTGGTCACAGTTTCATTAAATTCCCATACATTCTAGTCCCTGCTGTTCCCAAAACAGTATGTTCAGTGAATGAGAGCTCAGGTTGAAAAAGAAGAATTCATAGTTGAGTTTTTGCTCTTATCTGATAAAAAACTGGGTATACTGAAGAAAGTGACTATGGGTATCCTGTATCAGCTGTATAAATTGTACTATTTAAGTGTTGCATGTAAGTGCTACAATCCCAACTGGACTTGTGACTTAGTAAAAGACATTTAGAACCTTATTCTGGATTGGGCGTTGATTCAGATTTTCTTCATCCTAAAATACAGACAGTTAATGTTGAACTGAGTTGCTTGCAAGAAGACGACAAACATCTGTTGTGGTTTTTCAGTCTTGCAGCAGAAGGATGAGTCAGTATGTTGGTGAAAAATTGATCATGTATAATTGAAGAAAATTGCTTATATGTAACCAGAAAGTACTGAAGTGATACCAGAATATATATACATCTAATTATGAAATACCTTGTAGTAAAAAAATCCAGAGAAAATGTGGCATCAGTGAAACTTGTCTGAAATGACCAATAAAAATATGCTGCTTAAATTATCTTATCAGAATTATTTCTAAGAGAAAGTAAGCATGAATGTACTATACTGCAAGCCTGTAAGTCCTGTAAATAGCAAATAAGTATGCTAAAGAGTAAATATTAGAGAAAGCTTCCTCAATCTTTGAGGAATTCTTAAATTCTTTAAGCTTAAGTGTATTTTATTTCATGGTAATGATATGTGTGCTGATGAGTGTCTTCTAATCAGTCTTTTTAGTCTTGCTGTACTGCAGGATTGTGGCTGTGACCCAAATATTGAGAATGAGCATGATTATGAAACGGATGAGAACTAAAAGGGAAAAAAAATACTGTAAGCATAAATAAAAAAAATCAACTGCTGTTACAACACTGGTTTGTAAACTTGCTGGTATACAGACAGGCTGGTTCACATTCTGAAACTCTTTTCAGCCAATTAGTTTCAATTACCATATTCAGGAACCCACACATTCTGAGCATGAATCCAAGAGGAAAGAGCAGTTAGCACTTGATCACTTTCAGCGATTGCTCAAATTTATACACTGCAGTACCTTTAATTCTTTTGTAACCAGAATAGTACAAGCATGACTAGCCTCGTATAAATTTATATTTACACCAAAAGTTAAATTCAGAGTCACAGCTCACATGTCTTTTATAGCTGCACGTGTTGTTTATAATAAAGGAACTACTCTCTACTGCCATCTCTTAAGTTTAGACTTTGAGAGACAGGAAATACTTGTATCTGTTAGATTTTAGTGACAGAAAATCTGACAACTTACAAAAAAGCAGTTTTTCAGTACCTGGGTTAACTCAGCTTCTTTAAAAACCATAACAGCATAGTACCTCAGCCTGTGAGAAGGTATTTGAAGTGCAGGTATGTCTCATGTCCATTTGGTACATGGCATGTTCACAGAAATGTACACAAAACTTTGTTTCAGAATTATGTGATATCTGACAGTTTCATAGGTGTGGATGTGTTCAGTGTTGCAACTGGAAACATTTTCCATTAGAGCAGCACAGCATCAATGTTTGCTGCTGGCCCTTCCATCTTCCAGAGTGGATGGTGCTGTATTTTAAACAGCAGCTTTACCCAGCGCCAGCTTTGCTTTCCTGGTGTTTCCTCCCTCCCCACAGAGACCTCTCCCTCCCCCTCACTGTAAATGTGCAGTTGTGGGTGACGTGGGCTCAATACCTGATCCTGACTAAATCCCTGCCTGTGCATTTTGCCAAATTTTTGGTGACCCAGTTAACTGCACAGCCCCACGAACTCCTTACTTTGGCAAAGGAAAAGCAGCAAGCACTGGGGTGGAAATGTAGGCCTGAAATGGGACTTCCTTTTCCAGTGAAAGAGACATTTGAAATGCTTGTAAAGCTACAGCTTTACTGGGCTGCTTAAAAAGTACAAAATCCATTCAAATGATGCTTCTGATGAAATAGCAGTTTTGAACAAGAACAAGGAACCACCAGATAAAGTACAAAGGGATTTTGTTACTGTTCTTGCATCTACCAAGTCTTGATTTTGAACTATGTATTGAAAAATCTGTGACACTTCCTAGCTCTTGCAGTTTTCTCAGGATGGTAAGAAGCTGTTAAATAAATTTGCCTTATAATTTGCTGCAAACTATATATTTTAAGTCAGGTTTTTTGAGTTTCTTATCAGCCTACCATTTCATTTTTAGCCTGCCATAAACTTTCTGAATGTTGGACCTAAAACTATTCACATACTAAGCTGAACTTTAGTTTTCTAGAAGAATTCTTTCATTTACAAAGTTGTCAATAAGAAACAGAAATACTTATTATTTGAAAATCTCATTCAATTACTACAGATTTTTAAAGTAGCATTTTACTACATTTATTTATTAAAATAGTAAATATTTTAATGATTTATTCTGCTATTTTTAGAATTAATTTTGTAGTGCTTTTGCCTTTTGAGAAAAAAAAAAAAAAGACTTTTGGACCAGTTGTACCATGTGACAAGCGTAAGCAGTTTTTTGGTTTTATTTTTTTTCTTGATGTCTTTGCCTGATTTGTAATCCTGTTTAACTCCTGCCCTCACCATGCTAACCTACCACATTCATGGTTTGTTCTTCTGAGACCTTCTAGCTGTTTTACAAAACAACTAAAAACTACTGTGACAACTGTTCCCTTGGAAAGGCCGAGAATTCCACACTTCACTCACCTGCGAGATCATTCGTAGTCATTACAGTTGTAATAATCCTTGCTGTAAATTGAATGAATTCTGATTAGTGGAACACATTTGTACTTTAAAAAAAATTATGAAATACCTATTTTTCAACAGAGGATATTCTTGCATGAAAATATACACTGCACACATTCCCACTTTTAGTGCATCCACTCTTTACCACTCTGTAGCTTCAGAGATCAAGCTCTCAAACTGACCAACAATGTATTAAGGGTCTTTTTAAATGAGAAAATCACAGATACAATTTTTTTATATCTATCACGCTAGATTGGATGTGGTCAGTTTACTGCTTTTCTTTCTGTTCAGCCCCTCCTTCAGTACTACACCCACAGATGAGATAGCATGACTTAACCATTGTGAATGTTACATGTGCCTTCAGGCTTTGCAAATACATGGAATTCAGCTTCCCCTCTCACCATGAACCTAAATGTTAATTATTTCACACTTGTAGCAGACTAAAAGCACTTACAAAGTTTGCTGCCATTACTCAGAAAACATACCATATTGACTTTTTTTCATGTAGAAATAGATCCAGCATCACTGTGTTTTATAGTGAGAATATTTTAAGCAAGTTTTGTGAAGATGAGAAAGGCACTTCTGACAAACAGCTGTAGAACTGTTCATGCAGACCACTGGGGAATTGCCACAGGAACTCCACAAATGACTGTTCATAAATTCTCTGTCAATAAATCTAATTACAAGTAGCCATATTTAAAGGTATTTAGCATTAAGTGTGTATTTATTTGTAGACAGCTTTTCAAAAGTAGCATTGTCTGATTGTATACCTGAAATTTTAGCACCTTTTCATGCTGGATCATTAGTAACTTCATTAAATCATAGAACATGGAAATCTTTTCCTCATAAAGACAGCCTTTCATTTATTTCTACTCAGCTTCCCTTGGCCATATTCACACTTTAAGTCATCGTTTTTTATCATTGGTGTCAAAGATAAAACTTGTTTTCAAGAGACTGTGGTATCTGAGTCCCAGGAGTTGGCACTGAGGGAAACTAAGGCAAGATCTTTACCTACTATGATTGAGTAAAGACCTAAGAAAAGAGGCATTAGGAGAACTCAGTACTTCACACCAAGTTGTCTGTAGCTTACTTGCACAGGTGTATGCAGACATGCCCCAGGTCAGGGCGCTCGCTTGTCCAGAGTCTTTGGTCTGCCAGAGATGCTGCAGCTGAACAAGCTTACTGGCTGCACTGACAAATGTGCACAGATTCTGAAAAGCAGGTTAAAAAGAGAGAGAATCTCTACCTCTGCCACTGTATTATCTGAATAGGAGCAGCTTTTTCATTTAGAATTAAAAAGAATCAACACTTTTCCAGTATTTGGCAACTCAAGTGCTTCGGCTTAGTAAGAACAGTGAAGCAAACACTGGAAGTTGCCAGAAACGAGGGACTCATTTATGAGGTACTGCCCAGCAAGAAGGTCAAAGAGCACAGTTGCTACTGTTGGCAAATGCTTGATAGAGGCAAATACAACAAGAAGCAAAGAAACAAAAAAGCTTCTCAACCTGCTCCATAAAAATGTTTATAGCAGTCAGCTAAAATGAGACTGACCTAGTCTAAACAGCAAGTTGATTCAGACCATCTGTTACCATTATGTCTGGCAAACCAAACCATAATGGAATGAGAACGTTGACAAGAATGTGTGGAAAATTAGTCCAGTTGGAGGGAAAAAATAGTAACAGGAATGCACTATTCACTCTGTCACCCTTTTAAAGGGGATTTTGCAAAGGCAGCAGGTAGAGAGGACTCCAAACACGCCTTTGTGCCATGCCTGGATTTCTGCTGCAAGTAAGGATCAGCGTAAGGCTTAGAAGCTTTTTTCCCCATTTGTATCATCTTTGGCACTAGCAGATCCAGTTCATCTCAACTGCATTTTTACTCTCTCCTGCTAAGAAAAGACCATCTTTAACCTATGTAGGCACTATCAAATTATACTTTTCTTGCAAAATTGTATGACTAAAGGAGAAAAAATAAATACTTCACAATCCCTGTTTCAAATGCTTTGACTCATGCTTTATTCTCTTCCTCTTGTGTTAAAGGTTATTGGTTGGGATTACGACATTAGGACTAAAGTGGTAATAGAATTTCAACATTTTAAGTATTTGCTAGTTTTAATTAAGACACCACCAAGTAACAACTTGTCTCAGAACATACCTTTCCCCCCTCCCCCCCCGAGTCTCTCTTTCCAGTGTTGTTCTCCAGCTACTCACAGAAGAACCACCTGTATCTGAGAACTGGTTGGTTATTCTGAAAGCTAACCTAAATGATGAATTCTTCCAAGGACATATATATGTATATGAGAGAGTCCACTAATAAGGACTTCCAGAAAAAAAAAAAATTTCATATGAAGATCTAATTTCAAATAATCATGCAGCACTTACCATGGCCAGGTCTATTATCCACTTCTGCAGTGTTAGCATGTACCAGCCCACCCAAAATCTTATATTACGTTAAGTTTCATAGCACTGAAAATTATAGGATACAAAGTTCTCAAAACTGCCTGAGGAGTAAGATTTTTTTAAACATCTGGAAAAAATCTTATTGGAACTTTTTAACAGACTATACAATCCAGATAAAACATATTAAGAACTCGTTGAAACATTTAAGTGTTCTATTTTGCACACTGTCTTTGGTCAAATAGTGTCTGGAGTTTCTCAAAACCTGCTCCAAAGCAAAGACTTGAGATTTAAACCCAAGTCCTATTAAAAAAAACACCAAACACTGCTATCTTCATTGTAGTAAGTACAACCTGCATGGGTAGGAATCAAAGAAAAAAAATCTGTCGTTTCTACTCTGCATCCCTGTAGAAAAGATGTAAAATTAGGAATTGAGTTTACTCTTTATCAGTTGGGAGCCTTCTAAAGCAGAGCAACATATAAAGCTTACTTCCTGTAGAGATTTTACTGTGATCCCAGATATCAGCACAGGAATGTGGAATACATGTTGAGGGGTGCCTGAGAATGATTTTCAGTAGTCGCACACAAGAAATGATGACATAGCTGCTATGCAAAGAACTACCAAACAAGCCACATAAACCAAACCTCCCAGATTTCAAAGGATACACAACTGCATAGAACAAAGCTCGTTTTGCTTTTCCACTGAAATGCATAATGCAGAAAAGGAGAATGACATCTGCAATAAACAAAAGATGGCTCGTCACATAAGGGACTGAAGGGACCCAAACACAATCCTAGACAGTTCCACTGGGCACGAGGTCAGTGGAAACTCCTTTACAGCTTTTGTCTCTCAAATGTGACTGATGACCAAAATGCAAGCTCCAAAACGAAGCTTTTCTCAGAGTCTGGAGTGTTTAATATGTTTCTCTCCCATGTCGAGGCACCGGATAAAGGATGAGTTTACACTGCAATTCTGTGTAATAATTAGGTCCTTCTCCTCTACCTGACTATCTCTTTTAATGAAATTTATAAGAATTCAGTTTTATGTGAGATGTTCATTCCCTCTTCCCCCCAACTCCAGCGTCACTGCAGTGGAGCACTGTACCTACATGCAGAGCCTTGGAGTGCTGAATGAGCCCCATTTCGTTTCCAAAACAGGGCTTGCAAAAATTACCTTGTGCAATGATGATGGGATACTCCAGGTACGTCTCCAGGGGGTAACCATAATAGATCTGGTACCTCAGAAACACAAGGAAGCTGAACAGAGAGATACAAAACAATGTGACTGCACAGAGGGACACAAAAACGCCTTCACAACTTTTATACTGTTTTGGTGGTGCCGAAAGGCTCCATGTAAGTGTAGCCCTTGCTGTCAAACTGATCAAACAACTGATCAAACACAGAGCAAGCCTGATCATTCTGTATTCTACTTCTGTTACCCTCAGATAGAAGAGAGCTGCCCACACTTCTTGTCGAGGTCTGTATGTCACAGTTTGTAAGGCATAATTTTATTAATTATAACTGATGCGAAAGAAATAAAGGCTTCCAGACCTAGGAGATACCTTCTCTCTGCAAGAGCCTTGGCACCTCTAGGATAACTCTGATTTCTTTATTTATGTCTGTAGTTCAATTTATACATTAAGCAAGTTTTACAGGGGTAGAAAATGTCTTCCAAGCTGTCTAGACTATACTGCTATGAGATTGCCCCGTGTAGCTCTACTGGTCAGACTGAGAGTCTGTTTCCAAGTACACCAAACAATGGCAATTTTCCTTCCTGACATTCCACAATATAGTACCTAAAAGGAACTGAACTTTTATTATGTTTTCTGTACTTCCAACCCCCCTGCAAGTCCATGGGGGTAGATAGAAAATTCAAAGCTGTATAGAAAACAGAAAAGACTCTTAGGGCAGTTTTACGTAAGAAAAAAATTATGGTTTCTGGTGTAGAAAAATGGCAAAAGGAACTGCCTGCCTTGTAAGAAACTGGCTTTTACAGTATTCAGAATTTAAATATCTGAACTTCCTAGAAGTGCTATTTGATATAGAGTCAAATTAGACTCCTGGCCATCAGCACCATGTTTCTGTGTCACTCCTCTCCTGGTCATCCATGTTGATTTCACAGAGCCAGCCCAGCTTGTACTGTTAGTCACACTGCTCACACTGCTCCCTGCAACTGGATTCAAAGTCTTTAAAGGTAGAAGGATAAATAGTCTACTAAATATACAAACAGTCACAATAAATGTTTCAAAGTAGATCAGAACCTGCAGTGGTGTGGGCACCGTGGTTCTCACACAGGTGCTGAGGAGACATTTCCAGTTTCTCCAATGCTCATCTCGAACATTACTTACAAAGCCTTTTTAATGCATACCAATGCACACGAACGATAAAGTGCTGCCACCGCTTTTTGTCTGGGGCTGTGGGCTCAGTTTTCTCTGCTGGAACTCCAATTTGCTTAATTTACTCTGAGGTGTGTTAAGGGTAAACAGCAACAACAGGGGTTCAGTGCTGTAGAGAGAGGCGGGCGGGGAGCGGCCACAGCGGAGGCTGAGGGGATTCTGCACAGGTCCACTGGAGAGGTGTCTGTACACCTGAGCTGCGGCCCTGCCAGGACACACGGCACAGGCACCTTCAGAAACACCACGCCGGTTCTGTGAGGGGATTTTTCTGAATAAAACCCCCTTTCCTAGCTTGGTGCAGGGAGCTGGCAGCCATCCGGCTGGATGTTCTGCCCACCTCCATCCCTCACTTCGGACAACGCAGGGCTCTTCAAGGTATTTTCTCTCACTTGTACCCACGCCTGACCGTGCACACACGGAGTTTATTTATTTCTCGTTTCAAACAATCCTCTTTAAGCAAGATTTAATAAGCCTAGCCCATTTAAGCTTATTACAGGCTCACAAGTCCTTGGAGTTTGACACGGCTTGTAATTTTCTTAAGGAATTATTTAAGTCTTACTGATTCGGGCGAGGGAAGCCTGTCTGACGAGTACAACTACCTGCACAACAGGGCACACGAGCCACGGAATGACCTAAACACGCGGCTTACACCCTCTGCAGCTGCTATATCCACCGACATGGGTGGCCCGGGATTGTTTCGGGCAAGTTAAAAAAGCCGAGTTTCCCTTTAAACGGCAACGCGGAATTACTGAAACAGGAAGTTCCTGCCCGAAAGGCTCTGTGGGTTCAGCTGGCGGGGCTGGTCCTGAGCTCCAGGGTGGGCGATGTGACACCGAGGGAGCGGGGTCTGCTCGCCGCCCTTCAGCTTACCCTGATGCCTGACCTGAGCCACGGACGAAGGAATTAATCCCTGGCTGCCGCAGCAGCCCCAGAGTCCCGCACCCCCGGCCGAGGGGACCCGCGGCTACAGCGGCCGGTCCCGCCGCAGTCCCCGTGTGCCCCCGCCACCTTACCCGGCCAGCTCCAGGAGGAGGCTGCCCACGCTGAGTCCCCACGCCGAGCCCGCCTGCAACACCGCCACCAGCTGCGGCAGCTTGATCACGGCACAGACGGCCCAGGTTGTCAAGTTCACCAGGTCCAGCAGCCCCGGCGCCATCCCGCTGCGGCGGCCCGGGACGGGAAACCCACGGAGCGGCGGGCGGGGTGTGGGGGAGCCCGCCCGGAACGGTGGCGCCGGCGCCGGGGCGGCCCTCACGGAGCGCTCGGGGCACCCGCACTGCCCGGGGCACGGGGAGGGGAGGGCCGGGCCCGGCGGGGCATCTGCGGCCCCGTCGGGAGGGGAAGTGCCACGGTCACCCCTGGCCCGTGGGACCGAATACCGCGGTGACCGGGGGGACACTCGGGCCGGCTCCGGGCCGCTGGTTGAGGCCTCTCCGCATGTGACTCCCTCGGTGACCGGTCCGAGAAACGCTCTGCTCCGGGTTCAGAGTGTTGGTCCTGGAATGATTCTGTTAGCCTAAACATCCCCAGAGCAGGGATGATGTGATGCTCTGCCGGCCATGGGCCGTGTTCACCCCGGAGCAGTGCAGGTCAGCTCCGGCTTTGGAGCTGCAGGCTGGAGCTCAGTTTTCTCCCCCAAAGTGGAGTCCCGAGTGCTCCAGCGCCCCTCGTTTTCAGGCCACTCTCTCTGGATGGCTGTGGAACGAATTCCTGCAGCAGGGATCGCACGGGTCTGACAGCAGCACTTTATTTTTACAGGAAAAATGTGCAGCAAAATTAAAAGTTGCTAAATGCTGGGTTTGTCAGATGATAGCGAAGTTGGCTGAAATAAACTTTCTAACACAATTTGAAGTCTTAGAAAGCAGGCATTCTTTATTTGTGCAGGACACAGTGGATCTTTATTTATTCTGTGTGTGGAGCGAGACTTTACAACGGGGTTTTTATTCATTAAAACTATACATATTCATTAAAACGTGTTTCTTATTTAATATATAAATCTCATTTTTCTAGAACTAATTTGCATGCATCCACCTCTTACTGGAAGTTTATGGTGCTGGAGGTTTATTAAGAGGGGTCTCTGGTGGTTGTGTTCACAGAATGCTTCGATATTAAAAGTGACTTTTCCTTGAGCTTTTCTTTGTGTATGCACTGTTGTTTCTTGTTATATGATTTCCTAAAGAATCACTGTAGGCCTCCTTATCCATTGGTTCCAGTTACATTTATCATCCTGTGTGCATACCTTTACATTCTTTTATCTTTTTTTTGCCAGTTAGTCTTTCAGCAATTTCAGGGGAGCTGAAAATTTTTATTCTTTAGGTTATTTATCACAGGTTATTGGAGATGGAGCAGCTTCTCCAGAGCATACACCTACCCACCATACACAGTTATACACAAAAATAGTAAAGCTTTTGTACTTCTCAGCTTGTCAGAACTAAATAAAGGTTATCCAAGGAGTACACATTTGTACTGATTACACATGGACAGAATCTTGACTCTTTTGTGCCTACATATGGCCAGGACTGCTCAGACTATCAAATCCACACCATTAATTCAGAGTTTTACCTAGAACATAATTGCTTTAACATGAGAGGTCATTCGCAGGCATAGCATTTCGTCTTTTTCATTTTAATTTTAACAACAGTTGTATTTCACTATGACCAATAGTTCTTAAAATGGCTTAAAACAGGTATATTACATTAATTCCACAAACCCTTAGTGGTATTTTAAAACAGCATTACTAATTCTTAATTTGTAAATCGTGTTGGCCTTTGTGTAATTCAGTCATAAAATGAAGCAGGTATGTAGAAATACATAAAATCCCCAAACTCAGAAATAAATAGCCCCCCAATACAAAATTCTAATGTAGAAACTTTGTTTCTGTTAATACAATTCAAAATAATCAAGATTTTCGAAGACCATAAGCTAAAAGAAACAAAGAAAAATTGAGTTCACTTTAAATAATAACTGTTCCAAGATTTTCTTGATAAACTGAGTTCTTGACATTGTGGGAGCATTATGTACTTGAAAATGAGTTGAAAAATTATACAAGATGAAGTTACCTCGTTTAAAGTTAGGTCTGAGGTGTAGATGTGTCTGTCATTTCAGATAATCTGAGAATAATAGAGAAATACCTAAGGTCGAAGTTGCATATCTGCACTACTGTGTGGATGCTGATCCAAAAAACCTATAAAATTGTCAGCATTGTGTACTGCCTTCTACCTTTCTAGAGTAATCAAGAAGCTGAGCTGACTTCAAACTATTGAGCATGTCTGTGACCCCATTTTATTCAACTGATTTTATATTTAAGATGACATTAAGTATTTAGCTTTAGTCAGCATTTTACCTTTTTAAAGAATACATCTTGCTTTGCATTGCAAGCAGTCAGATAAACAGAATGATTCACCATCCTTCCCCTGCCCTGTCTGCGTAATGGTCCCGCGCTGCATCTGTTCACTTGCCCACGTGAGCTGCAGCTTAGGGAAGGAACAGACGTCAGTACTGGGCAGCCTTGTCCAAGGTTATGACAAAAAAATTTAATCTGTGAGCAATATAAGAAATTCTTCCTAGTCTAAATGTTTAGAGTATTTAGTTCTACGTCAAATTTCAGATTTGTTAAGTTGCAGCAGAATGCAGAACCACTTCAAATTACAGTTAGGGAATGAATTCGTAGCATTTGAATCTCCAGTGCAGATTGACAGTTCTGCAGCAGATGGGCAGTGGTTTAGCACTGGTGCACCTCAAACGGGAATGCACATGTTGATTCCTATTGAAAATAACACAGAGAAGGAAAATAATCTTCCTGTAGTAACCAAGGACAAAAAGCCAAACCAGATTTTTTCCCCATAATGATGCTGGCTTATCACAGTTGAGTTTTTGAACAGAATAATGCCTTAAATTTTGTGGGTTTGCAAGGAATGCAGAGAGTGCTCTTTTGCTGGTTATTTCCACAGCCTGCCATGCTAACAGGGAATAGTTAATTTTATAGAAAATTTTTGGTTTAAGCTCTAGGTTAAAATAAAGGAGATTCCACAGCTGAGGAACCTGTGTGGATGGGGACAATCCCTGGGAGATGTGTGGAGGAAGGCTGCGGGTGGACAGAGTTGGCCAAGGACAACAGGTTGCAGGAGGCTCGGTTGTTTGCCCAGGGAGTGTGAACACGGTGTGTCAACACATAGAGCCTGGGAAAGAAACCAGAGGAATTGGACATACCAGCACAGTTGCAGCACTGTGACCTCTTTGGGATCACAGGGACAGTATGGCACAGCACACTATCAGTGGGAGGATTCAAGCTTTTTTGGAAAAGCAGACAGGGAAATGAGTGGAAGTTGTGTTCTACACAAAAGTTTCTCTTTGCCTGGAGCTTTCCCATGCTTGTTGGAATAAGCACTGAGCCAGCTGAGAGCTGAGGGGTCAAAACTGGTGGGGAGACTGGCATGGGGAACACTTGGAAGCACCTGCTCTAAATTGTCTGATGAGGAAGAGGAAGCAGATGAAGCTTTAAAAAACAAGAAGGAACTCAAAATTGTAGGCACAGGCTGCTTTGGAATACAAAATTGCTCTGCTATCCGGAGGAGCACCCAGTGGGGTAAAAGCAGCCCAACCAATTTTTGTGGGGCATCAAGAACATTCTTTTTTGATGCAGATGCTGGATTTGTTACTCAAAAACAAAGAAGGGAGGTAGAAAAAATAGGCAATGTGCAGGTAAAGGGCCGCCTTGGCATCAGTGTGTCTCCAGGACCTTGGAATTAAGACCCCAAGAGAAGTAAGGAAGACAAATAGTGGAATAAAGATTCTGGGCTTCAGAAGAACAGAATTTGTCTAGTTCAGGAATTGGTTTGTCAGGACATCTCAGGAACGTGCCATGGGGGCAATGGAGACTACGAGTGTGCGTTGAAACTCGAAGAGAACATGCTCACAGAACAAAAACTGTCTCGTCTGGTGAGTTGGAACTCAAGCAGGCGGAGGAACCGCTTGGCTGATCCAGCAGTGCTTCTCTGAACTCAAACACCAAAAAGGGACGGCTGGGAAGATGGAAACAGGTATGAGCTACTGAGGCATGAGGGAATGGAGTTGAACACTGAACACTGGAACAGTGGCCCAGAGAGGCTCTGGCATCTCTATGGAGATTTTCACAACTGAGCAGGACAAGGTCCTGAGCAACCTGGCGTAATGTCAGCGTTGGCCTTGCTTTGAGCAGGGGCTTGGTCTAGAGGCCTCCAGAGGTCCCTTTGGGCCACTTGGCTGTGATTTCATGTACTTTAGTCCTTAGGCAAGCTGCGTATTTGAGGCCCCATTCTGCCACTAGAGACATCAAGATAAAGACAAGGTAAAAATGATCAAGACTTTAAAACAAAATTAAAGAAGGATGGCTATGATTTTAGGTGCTCTTTGCATTTGGTTGTCTTTGCTGAACACCTGTAGTGCCCAAGGACTGTGAGCTTTACTGATGAGTAGTAGACTGATGCAAAGTTGTCACAAAAACTCACCATGAGGAGGAGGTTATCTCTATACTGAGGCTCCTTGGTGGCATAGTGACACTGCTTTAACTCTTATTTGAAGATCCTTCTCTTACTAAAGAAGTCCAACGGATCCCTGTGTGCTTCGTGTTTGAGTTTACGTTGTACAAATGTGCACGACATGAGTATAAAAGAAACAGTGGAGGTTGCATGTAGTTTGTTGGTTCTCTCTGCAGTATGTTGTATATATTTGTGGCAACTGAAAACATGACCTTATTTATATGAGGTTTACTTGATGTTAGGCTGAACAGAAGCATAACAAATTGAATGAAAGTACTGTAAGCAAAAAACACCCCAAACCCTCTTGACTCAGTGTTTTGTCTGTGAAATGTTTTTTTGAGTTAACAGAAGGCCTTAAGGGCATTCTGGGTAATGGCATATTATCTAAAATAATATTGCTATCTAAAAAGTAGTACTGAAAGAGCCTAGAATGCCAAACACAGATTTTTAAAACCTAACCCAAAAGCCTAACAAAGCTGAGGATCTGTGAGGAGCATAAGAGAAGGAAAATATACTAACTAGTATCCCTTTTAGAAAATCTACGTCAAGCTTTTAGCTCAGAGAGGAGGTTGAGCTGCAGCTTTTGGATCTGGAACTGGTGTTGTTCTAGATCCATACTTACATCTGACTTACCCAAATAAGAGGCTCCAGAAAGAGTTGAGAGTGCAAGTACATGAGGGCAGCAGCCCTTGCTAAGGTCATGGTGTATGATGCCTCCTGCACTCTT
Organism: Corvus cornix cornix; assembly: GCF_000738735.6. NCBI lineage: Eukaryota > Metazoa > Chordata > Aves > Passeriformes > Corvidae > Corvus > Corvus cornix. The sequence goes on along the minus strand of NC_047056.1, from coordinate 100,896,105 downwards.
GCTAAATGTCTTAAGAGTCTCCCAGAGTGTGCAAATGGATCTGCCAGCACTGAGGAGCAACCACAGTTACAATCATGCTTATTCCAGCACAGAAGATGGTCATCTCACCAGGTCTGAAGCACGACTGGGTGCAGGTTTCACTCTGGCTTTTAGAGGGTTTTTTATGTATCCCAGTGGCAACACAGTGCTAGCAATGTGCCAGCATTCTGTTAAGTTTCGTGGTAGAGAGCTGATGTAAACACTGTATTTTCAGTCCATTTGGCTTTAAAGAAACATAATGGTGTAACAGCTAAGTAGGCATTATGATAGCTGCAGGTGGTTCTAGGCTACATCTGTGGTTTGTTCCTCTTTCTCAGCAACACCTGCAGCTGACATAAGAGTCACTGCATGAATAAATTTGTTAATTCACAGATCATATAAAATATGTTGAGTGATGATGTTTGGTTATTAGTAACTGGGCAAAGCGAACCCACAGTTTAAAGTGAACCCAAATGACATTATTTTTATATTTATTGTGCCAGTATATTTGCACATTACTTCTTAATGCCAGCTGAGACTTTCCTCTGGTCATACTCTGGGTTAAGAGACATTTAATAGAAATTTGCAGTGGTTTTGCTCCATCAGCCTGGCATAAAGGCCTTGTGCTGACGTGAAGCTGCAACCCCAGATACTTGGAAATTCCATTTCTAAGGGCTGGCACTTTTGTAGATACGTAAGTTAATATGGCTTCTCAGAGAAGCTCTGGAAAGGTCACAAGCTGAAGTCAATCTGTGGGATCTATGCCCTGTGACAGAAGAGGGCTGTGGACAGGGCTGTGCCAGCACCTCTTCAGCATTCAGCAGAATTCCTGAGTCACTTGGAAACCCATCTGTGTTTCAAGGAATTTATTGATGCAAACATGAAGTTTTTTGAAGAAGGAAAATATACCTGACATGGATTCAGAGTAGCAAGTAGAGTTTTTAAGAGAGGCATCCTGCTTTAGGAAAGATTTAGTGGTTTCTATCTGTGCAGCATTTAGGAAATGGAACTTGAGGCCCTGACAGATTATTTTTGGTTTCTAAAACCAACAAACCAAAATATACCCCACTTCAGAAAACTGTTGTCTGATTTAAGAGGAACTTTAGTTCAGAAATTTCTTTCTTTGTAGGAGCTGAGCAACACGAATGGGGAAAATTCCTTTAACAGAAAAAAAACCCCAAGAGAGCTCCTAAAACCCCAACAGATATGCACATAATACATACAAACAGATGATGCCCTGACTGGCAGTATTGCCCATCTAATGTTCATACGTAATCATCCTCGCCGTTCCCAGTTCTAGGAATCTTACTGTTCATGTTTAGTAGTTTTCACAGCATAATGAGACCTCTTTGCAGGAAAACCTGTTTAGTTATTTTGTTTACTTTAGAGTAATCTAAAGGTCAAAAAACAGTTTTAAATAGAGTTTCTAAGAAACACAACTGGATTTACAGTCATCACTGATCTTATTAAACAAAACTTTATACTTAAGGTACCATGTGGGAAGTATATACAAAGACTGTTCTAAATGCACAAGGAACACAGATTTATATGAACTTACGTCTTTAAAAAAATATGTATTTCACACTTTTTAAATTTAAATGGAACTAAAAATGAGAACACACAAAATCTGGATGCACTGGAAACACCTGTTCACCAAGGTACAATTAACATTAACTATACTCAAAAATATTGAAGAGAAAGCAATATATATAACTAAAGGAAGAATTCAATCAATATAGCCACCCACTTGTGCTCTTTAACTGAAAGAAATACAGAAAATGAATTCTCTAAGCATGTATAATCCCTTGTTTGAAATCTGGCAACAAAAGGGGAAAAAGCTTATAAAACTGAAGCCTAAGTGATACACCATAAGAATGCTTTACAAGTAACTTACCACACAGTTTAATATTTACACAATCTCTTTGATAAATGGAATTTCCACTGATTATTTACTGATTTCACTACTGTTATAATCTCATGCAATCTTTCTAAGACACTCTGCTTATATAAATAAGGATTAGTTGACAAAGTTAATTATTGTAAAAGAAAAATGACTGCTAAACTTGGGATGAAATTGGAGTCTAGAGATTGTCTCTTTGCTGCCTTGTACTTGCAGGTGCTGAGGCAGTTTTGATTAGGGCCCTGGATATTCCCGGAAGGTCTTTTCTGGAGGTTGCTGTACATGGTAGAGAGACCCAAACTAACTTTGGAAATTTAATGCTGGAGAGCTAATGCAGCAGGATAAAATAATTTGCATTTCCAGGGAAAGGGTAATAATTTAACAAAATCAGATGTCCAGTTCTAGACAATGTTCCCATATCACACAGATTATCTCATCTATTCCGCACAGGAAACTTTGGTTCTCAAGACATTCCCCCTTAATCATCAGGATGTCAAAGTGCCTAAGAGCTAGCATTGATTTCAGCAGGAGATAATAATGAATTGGAGTTCTGTGGTGAACAGAGCTGGTCCTATCCAGTTGTTACCCACTCATATTTTAGCATAATTTCAATTATCTTGAACTCAGACTCAGAAAGTCAAGATAGCTTAACTGCACATCAAAAGAGGCAGCACAGTTGTGGGTTGCTGTGATGTTGCAACACAGCACAGAGCTACATTTTCTAAGGTTGAACTCTGACAAGCCAAAAATTGCTGCATACTTTGGCTCCTTTTCAGATATTCCTACAGACTTTCCAGTTGTCATCTGTTGGCCTGAAGTGACCCGTGCAAGGGAGTACAGCAGAGGGGAGTGCAGGGCTTTTCCTGTGCTGTAAAAACGTCACCACTGCACGTCCCCACTTCAGGAACTGGCACCTCAGTGGCTGCTTTATCTGATTAAGGACACAGAACTACACATTTTTACTAAAGACTTCCTCAAATTTTTGGAAGAAAATTGGTTTTTGCCATTCACATGACATAATATGCTCTTTGAGAAGTGTCCTTACATGGCTGTCAAGAGGGCACTAAACAAGCCTCTCAGACGTGTGATTAAAAGACACATCTGGACTTCGTGAAAAGTATCCTTATACTTAAATGTATATGATTAGTTAGAAGAATTAGAAATATATTTCCATTTTTAAAAAGTGATTAATCTGTATTTTAGAGCTGAAATCTTTTTAAACCTGTTATAATTAAAATAAGAATTTTTAAAAAATTCTTTGTCAATATGTTTGAAAAATCATGTTTGCAAAATTTGTTCTGAACCCAACAGCTCTGGTGTAGTCAGAGAATGGGTGAAAAACTCTTCGGACAGTCATTCAATTTATACAGTAAAAGACAAAGCCTATTAAATACATCCCTCTTGATGGAAGTATGTTTAACATCCAAAGATGGAGATTCCTCAGGGAATCGATTCCAGTGCTGTATTATCCTCACTACTAGCTTTCCCAAAAATTAACATGATTCTTCCTTGCTGTAACTTAAGCTTGTTATTTTTGCTGTTGCCTGACACTCCCTCAAAGTGCAAATTATTCCTTTTCTCATTCCAGAGCTATACATGTATCTAAAGACTGCTATCCTCTTACAAGACTGCTTTTTTTCCTTCATGTTAAACTTTTAACAGTCTTTTTAACCTTTCCTTATATGACATGTCTTCCCATACTCCAGTTGCCATCGCTGCTTTTCTAGACTCTGATTAGTAGCCCACATCTTTAGGGTAAGATGTGGAAGGTCTTGTCCAAAACTAGAAGTGCTTCAGTTGAAACAATGCCAGTTCTAAGTGAAGTGGGAGGATTAAATCATGCACTGCTTAGACCAGACTGTAAGACTGCTCTTACCCTCCAGTTTGCGGGAACTCTCTGGGAGAAGGATTCTCTGGGTTCACACACAGTAAACAGAGTCAGGAATCTGGAATTATTTAATGTAATTAAAAAGGACTTATATAGCACTGCCTTAGTGTCCTTTCTGGTGGATTACTTGATGTGGAGTGAGTGCCATCTGGAGGTTAGGAAACATGGAGCTCTGTATGCTTTTGTGCTGAAAAACAAAATTGTGCTTTACAAATGAAATGTTCTTACATGAATAGGAGCTTGAGCCTGACAGATACTGGGCATACACCACCCAGTGTAAAATTTGTGACCCAGAGTAAGGCATGCAAGTGCACTGTCTCTTGGTGTTATGCAATCACCAATAAATGTGTAACCTCTGAGTAGCCTGTGAAGTTTTTGCAAAAAGCTCTGGACAGCACAGGGACAAGGAAAGTCTTGATCTGCTCTCTCCTCTCCTGCTTTCAGGTGTGTGAAGAAAATGAGTTCCTGGATAAATGAGTTCTCACAGGACAGAGCAGAAAGCATTTTAGCTGAACAAGAAGAAGTGTGTTTTAAAAAGAATGTTCCGTTTTGGTGTGTCTGAACTCAGTTCTCCATCATAATTCATGTCTGCACAGAGGAATCAGCCCTCCTCACCTCGGCTGGTTGCATGATGTGGTCTTCCTCCTTTAGGTCACTTAGTGGTCATCTTGAAAGCCCTGATCCTCCAGTTCTTGCTGTGGTGAGGAAGCCAGGAGAACCACTTGGAGTCGTGACTTCAGGGTGTGGTACTTAGCTCTTCTTTCTACAGTGCCTTTTTTTTGCCGGAGACCACTTGGATCAGTGATCACACTGGTCACAGTGGTCACCTGGTGTGCTTCTGAGCTGCCTTCTGCCACTGAAGTCTAATCATATAAACAAATAGCTTTAATTGCAAAGTGTGAGTGCACCCATCTCCATCTCAGTCTGGTGAGAGACTGCAGCCTGTTGTGCCAAGGCAGGACTAATGGCTTCTGTGTTGAGTTCCACTTAGGACTGAGCATGATCCTGTGGAAGGTACATACAGTTCAAAGGACAGGTACTGTGTACACACTCTCCATGCTCTGCTGCTTGCTGATTTTTCCCTACAGAACAACAGGCCATAAAATTTCAACCTCTGTAATGAAGATGCACTAGCTGAACAGGCTTTTGGTATTATGTTGATTTAGCTTGAGGATGGTTTCCCTGGGCAACCACAGATTTTAGGAACTATGAACCCTTTAAATTCAAGGTTGACAATTCTGAGGGTGTAAGACAGGTTGCTGAGCCAGCACGCCTTCAGAACAAAATGTGAAAGCCTGCTTCCTTGTCAATGAGTTTCCATCAGCTGAACCAGAAGAAAAAAAGCATAAGAGAAGGGAATTTGAGAGCAGCAAATCTACAGAAACAAAAATGAAAACTAGTGTGAAAAATATTTGGTCTCCCTCCCTCAGCAGGGAGTGGTGAAAAGCACAGAGAATGGCTCACATGCCTTAAGTATTATTCTTTAGAGCAAGTTTAAACATGCAGATGAGAGAACCTGATGAATCCTTGTCTAACTACATGAAATGCAACAAGCTGCTGCATTTTTGTTGTGCTGGCTTTCAGAGCTGAAAGTGCGTTGTTTATGTTATGACTCATCTGAGCAGATTTATATTAATTGTTTGTTTTCAGGAGATAAAATTCAGGCAAAAATGGTCTTTTGTCTGTAATCTTGTTCTTTCAGATGTTAGTGGCATCCTTACTGTAGATTTGCATGGGAAGATTGATATGATCTGTAGTGCTGTCTGTATATGGCCTAGTCACCTGAAATATGAAGAGGATCATCTATTATGGCATTGTTGGACAACATCCATTTTTACCCTTGAAAGAACTTGCTTTGTTGCTGTTATATTGTTACTGAAGCACTAAGAAAGCTGGAGCTCACTCTCAAGTTTCCTCTTCTGTGCTCCACTGCTGAAGAAGTAATTAATATTTACCAGAGCCCTGCCAAGCTCAGTATTCATTTGATTGCCAATAATTTGGTTGGTCGAGTTGGGAACTTTGCTTGAGAGCACAGACATACAGCTTGGCAGTAGCTTCTGCTCCTTTCTCTTACCCTGAATAAAACGAAGACCATTAATAAGTTTTCAAAATTACATCCATTGCTTCCTACAAAAATACAAGTTACTGAAATTATTTATAATATCAGCACTTTAACTTATAACCTCAGCACTTCTGCTTTCAAAATTAGAATTTAAATGTACTTAAAAATATCATATTGAGCATACATCAAAGTGTTGTAGAAATAAAGCAAAACAATTGGGACTTTTTTCCTGTTGTCTTAGGATAACAGAGGGAAATGAATGATTTTAAAATGTGTTGCATAAAATGTTATCTGGGACGGAAGTTACCCTGCTCTAGAATGGTTGTGATGTGGGAGGTTTTTTCTTTCATTTTTAGTAAGTGCCTTAGGTTTCAGCAGGATGACATTATCTTACAAATTTTCTCGTAGGAAGTAGGTTCTTCCAACACTTGTGTTTCTGTCGAGTTGTTAACATTGAAACAGATTGAACACACATAGGTAGCAGATGAAGACACTTCAGCTCTTTCAGTTTTCCTGAAGATTTTAGTTATAAAGCATTTGCCAATAATGCCTAAATATGCTTCAATTTGAAATATTAGCCTAGCTCAAATTGACAAAAACTAAAAAGAGCATGGGTACAGTTGAATGTTCAAAACTCACTATTTGGTCATGGTCCTTTAGGAAACTCCAGTTTGGTTACCTTGGAATAGAAGTAAAAAAATGCAGTGTCAAATGTTCTGTCTTTAAATAAATTAGTTAATGTTGATCATAATTGAATGCCTGTTCAACTGCTCAATTTGACACTTACAACCCAGCTCTTATGCCTGCAGATTCCTTGTACTAAAACCTGTCTTTTCTGTGATGGAGCCCAGGGTACTATATGAGGAGTGGGTGTTATTTTTGCGAAGGGAAGTTAGGGATACCATGTCCACAATGTATTCCTTGTGCAAATGCAAATAAATTACTCATGTCTTAAGTCAGTCTAGAAAACATTTGTCCAATACCTTGAGCAAGACACAGCAGCTTATTTTTTAAGTGACCAGTACTTTGCTGGCAGAAATATTCTGTGCAGGTAGGCAGCTGTACTAGGAGCGCATGGAGTCAGAAGACCTGAGTTTTTCTCTTCAACTCTCTTCTATACCTGGTGTGGGACTGTAGGGCAAGTCCTTTGCTTTTCTTGGCCTGAAATGGAGAAAACATCAGTTCACCCACTATTGTAAGAGTACTGTGAGTCAAGAGAGGAAACAGTTCCGTACAGCAGTATCTGCAGCAGGGCTCAAGGGACACCTGGGCTGACTGAGCTGCTTACCTGTGCTGCATCTAAGCTCATTGAACTAGTGCTGAAGCTGTACATCCTTCCAAGCTGAGCGTGTCTGTACAGCACAGACATGTACCATGTGCAGCCAGGAATGCTGGATTTCTGTGCTGCACTCCCCTGTCCAGTCCAGATATGCCCCAAGTGCAAATAAAATTGAATTTGTGACTATTCTGTTTATCACTATATGTCTTGCTATACCAGCACAGCATTGAGGTCCTAGAATTTTTTATCTTGATATGCAGCCATTATTTGAACATTATCAGACTTGGGTGTTACTGGATGGTGCTAATTAGTGAGAAATGTCACTGTCTCAGGCATTGCCCTGCACCTACTTCAAGTCAGACCATTTAATGCATACCATTCTCCATCATTGTTTTTGGGACGGGAATGTGGAACTGAAGAACAGCCCCCTGCAGGCTGTAGGGTATATAGTTTGATGAATCTGGTTTTAGGCATCTTGTTCTTCACAAGTCTATCATACCCTTTTGCAAGAGTTTCTGTTTTCCTAGCTAAAACTGGAAAGCAGAACATGCATCAGCTGTATGATGTGTTACATTACTCATGAAAGTGAGTTTGCACCAATATCCATGACTGAACCCCAAGGACAGGTGCAGAGTCCTTCCTGCTGCCTTAGCTAGGGAATGAGTATGGAACAGGCTGAGCCTGTTGAGCAAGAGCCTGAGTCTCCCAGCACTGGAGAGAGTGACATTGCCCTGGCTTTGCATGCATCAGAGTCCTGGCATCAGCTTGTCCATCCAGTAAATGGAGCCAGACAAGAGTGCAAATGCATCTCTGGGGAAATCAGGACTGTGATCTGTATCTCCTCCAGAAGGCTGAAGAAGGCGAAGCTTTTCAGATGGTTTCTTTTCCCATTTTAAAAAATCCTGAGAGTGATGCTCTTTTTCTTCCTTTTCCTTTAGCTTGGGCAGTGCATTGGAAATAGAGCTGATTTTTATTTTACCAAGGATATTCTTCTAATAGGCATACTGATGTTGTATACTTAAGTATGAACATAAACACTTACTCAAGATATGTGGCAGAGACAGGATCTTAATTTCGGGTTCTTTTGAGTCATGGTGTATGCACAGCCAAAGCTTAGGTCGTATGTGTGCAGCTCAGTCTGCTGAAACACCATAACAATGGTGCAAGTTCAGGAGATTTACAGACTGGGAATACAAACTCATATTTTGGCAGAACACTCTGTTCAGCTTCCATTTCAGCCATTTCCAAGAGTATGAGAAGAGGTGATAATATCAGTGTGTCTGCAATAAATTATAAAGCTTGGCACTTTTATGTCTTCATTGTGGAAATCTCTAAAAGCTAAAAGATACTTAGTGTGCAGTTCTTTGCATCTCTTTTCAGCTTAAGCCCAGCATGCTGGGAGATATTAGCACAGATTTTGTCCAGTGAAGGAGAACAGACATAATGTAACCCTAGAAAGGAAGGTATTAGGATTTGATCCAAAGCCCCTGCAGCAGCAAATTTTGTTTGATAGTGTTGGCTTTGGGTCAAGCCCTAATGCTGTCAGGGAGTATCAGGACCATTGTCAAGACAAGCAGAAGAGGCATGAACTGGGACAAGTGACTTACCAGGTTTTCCTTCCTCTCTGTTCAGCCTCCACAGACTCTCCAGATCTTATCCTGTTGGACCTGGTCTGCCTGCTCGTCTGCCCAGGCTCAAGTAGCCAGTTCTGCAGTGGTTGTCAGCTCTGCTTGGTTGGATGCTGTTGGGACACAGAAGGAGCTGGGGCTGGTTGCCCTGGAGGTGTGGTTGCTCTTTGCTGAGACCTAACCAAGGTATTTCTCCTGAATCCAAAACCCCTTTCCAACTTGTCCGTTTTGAGACTCACCATATATCCAGCCTTTTTAGGTATATTGTGACTTCTCAGAAAGTGAAGCCAATTCTTGTTTGCACTTTCAAAGCTCCTCCTCTCCTAACATTTTCTTTCAGCTGCTGTTAGGAGTGCTTTCAGAAAAGAACATGCACAGCTGCACTGATAGGCAGTGCTCAGCACTGGTTTACTTTCCTCTTAATGCTCCTTTTCTACTGCTTTATGTTGCATCTTTTCTCGAGCACTGAGGGGGTTTTCAAGGTAACAGGAATTTCATGAGAAGTGACTGTAATTGGAAACAATGGGATCTCCAGATGTAACCAGCAAACTCTTAGATTACAAGGTGATTACAGCAACTGCAGCTGAGATCAGCCTCTATTCAAAATCCTCAGAACAATAAAGTCTGGTTTAATAGCAAAGGGTGCTGTGGAGATTGCTGCTGAGTAGTCAGGAGGACTTTTGTTGTGGTTATGTAGCAGAAGGAAAAGCTCCTGAAAGCTGCTGGTTTCCCTGGCATGTTTACTGTCTCTATTGGAAATGTCTGACTTGTGAATATATTCCAGAAAAGGAGCAGAGACCCAGTGTGACAGCTGCTGGGACCTTGAACTCTGTTCAGGGCAGAAATGTTTGGTAAAAATTGTTTCAAGGAATCTGTTCTGAAAGCTTCTTATTTTCAAATTAAAAAATGAGCAGTCAGATCATCAGAAGTCTTTTCTAAGCACTTAGTTCTGTAGAAGGTATTAGGCAACTATGAGAAGTTTTAAAGTAACTTTAAGGGGTCATTAGTATACAAAGTGAGACTTTTCAAAACAGTGTCCAAAATGTCAGTGTTTGTCTTTACAGTCAGCCTGTTGGGCTTCTGTGGTATGAACTCACTTCCTCAAGTATTAGTGACCTTGCAGGAAAACAGAGTATTTCAAGTATAAATTTCCTCTGAAATTCTTCACTGACTTGTTTTTGAGTAGTGTGGATTAGTTCCAGATGAATTCTAGCCTCTTGTTTCCTGTTTTTGGTAAATGCTAATGAACTTTGAATCTACTTTTTCAGGGGGCTTTTGGCAAAATTATTTGCTTGCAGTATTGGGAAACACATACTGAATTTGGCAAATAATTTCTTTAAAAATAGTTACAACTGTAGAAAAATCCAAACAGTTTAGACAAGTTTGAGCAAGAAATACTTCTATAATTCTACAATAATTTTGGAAAAATTATTCTGAATTTGAAGATTGTGATAGCATAACTTAAGAAAAGGTAAATTCCACCTCAAACCCCAATGTTTGCTTTGGTTTTGAATTAAATTTTAGTAGACTTTTTGTTTCTTTGCTATTTTTGCTGAGATAATTGAAACCTGAATAGTGTTTTTTATCTCTTTCAGCCAAAAAGCAAAAGAGTCATGTACCCACGTAGCATTATCATGAAGTGAAGAAATTAGGTGTTTTCCAGCCTGGACTAATAGTTGTCCCTGTTCCTCTTTTGGAATCTGTTTATCTTGTTGCATTTGTTCCAGGGTCCTCTCCAAGCTGGAGTGTGTGCAGCTGCTTGGAGAATAGTGTTTTAGTGGCACCTGATTGTTTTAAAAGGAATCTGAGGCACGTTTGGATGACCCAATGCATTAATCACAGTGCATGGGATTTTAGCTCCTGATCAGGTTGGGAAAGGATCCTGGTGGAAAGTCTGTTACTCTTAATTTTTGTGTACAAGGTTCCTGTATCAGATCAGAATTTTAATTCTGATCCTTCCTTCAAGTCAATTTCTGCAAATTAAACAGTAATAAGCTAAAAGTAGTTGTTGTACTGAGGACAGCCTCCAAATGACTTGCAGCCACCGAATCAACTGGACAGAAAGATTACAAGCAGATGTTTTAAGTCTGTGCCATGGAGTGGTCTCAGCTGACCTGGTGCAGATACTGCACTGTTTCCCCTCATTTTTCCCATTTGCCAGTTTAGCATTTTATTTGCTCATTTGAATTGGTACAACTGATTTACTGTGTACATCTTTTCATCCCATAGGTTGATGTTTATTGTGGCTTCATGCCACATGTATCTATGTCAATTGATTATAGCATCTTGATTTTTTCTGGTTGGGGACATGAAACTTAAAAAATAATTATGAGTGTGTCACTGTTGAAGATGGCCTTTGCTTAGGAGTTTGTTTTGTGATTAATTAATTTGACAAGCAGTGTCCGTGCCTGTCATTTTGAGGAAGAACTTCACTGAGGTTAGTCTTTTGCTTTTACCAGACAAGTGATGATATGCACTACAAATTAATCTGGGAAAAATATGGCAGTTATTTCCCTTGAGTTAAAGGAAAAGACGCCTAGGGAGGCTTTTTATAGAGGAAAAAAGTTCAGGTATTGAGACAAAACCTTTTCATTTGACCACAAGAGGGTATTGCAGTATCAGTTATGCAAGACTTTGACTTATGTTTGCCTTTATTTGCTTTGACTTATTTTTAAAATACCTATTTCTCAAAACTGATCATTTATATTAAGTAGTAGTTAAGAAAAACAGGTTTTGTATGCCAGTATTTGATGTCTTTGTCCAAGGGCAATTTCTGAGCTGGTTTTCCCCAAAATTTATAGTAACAAGTTTCTTAAAGCTTAAGAGGTTCCCTTCACTGGACAACAGAGACTTAGACAGGTACTCTGAAACACTGAAAAACTTAATGGAAATGGCTTGCAAGAGTACATCAGTCACAGAAGGGAAATAATAACAGGAGATGAATGTGTTGCTGCTTTGTCTGGAAGTGCCTGTTGCTCCAGGATGGGAGCTGGCATGGTCAGTGAGACTCTGATCTGATTTTTCCATGTGGTTTTACTTGCAGGAGTAAGTTTGGAAATATTTTTTAGCTCACTTGTGTTTCCCAATTTTCTCATTTACACCCAATTCTTCTATAGTATGAATCCAATGTCAGTTTGCATTTTTTTTTATCAGTCAACACTGTGTTGCAATACTTTCCTACAAAAGTTGTATATTCTAAACTTTAAGGGCTGTGTTGCCAAATGTTCGTGCCATGTTTTGTACAGCTCAGACCATGGGAGAGGGACCTAGAAGGATTTTTGGATTCACCCACTCCTAGATCTATTGTTGAATTTTGGAGAACATGCATGGGATGCCTGCACGTCTCTCAAAAAGCCCACCTGTAAAAGAAGAAGAGCAGCCATATCACATTATCTGTGAGGAACACATTTCTGAGGGTTCTGATAGTGGTTTGATAGACAACAAAGCAATTTTCATACAGGAAAGTTTGTGAGATACTGCAGTGATTTAAGTAGCACACACGTTTAGAAACCCGGGTGCAGTGCATATGTCGTACGCAAATAAGAGGCAGGAGCAAAAGCTGGAGGAGAGGGCAGCCCTCTGGAGACCAGCTTCTCAGAGCAGGTCACAATTCGGAAGATCTCTGTCACTTCATGAGGAGTGAAGAGATCCCCATGGAAATCTTTCAGTACAAGCAGTGTTTCCTGCCTGCCTCAAATAGTGGCATTTGACTTGTCATCATCATCTTCCTCGTGGAATAAAGATCAGTCAAGTCAGTCAGGGTTGCAGGCTGGGAGGTGGGCCATGGCGATGGCTGGCAGAGCAGGGTGTTAGGTGGTCAGTCAGAGGACGCTGAGCACCCAGCAGAGAAGTTACATTTGTCAGGACACTAACACAGTGCTTTTTCATCAGCCCTGGCCATTAAGCACCAAGGCTCTGGAAAGCCTGGAGGTGGCAGGTCCTGCCGGTGAGCCATGCCTTGGTCTGGGAAGGCAGAGTGCCTTGGGTTGCTGTATGCAGGCAAAATGAAAACAAATCCAGCCAGCTACTACTTCGGAGTCAAACTCCTTTTAAGCAATTTATGTAGCTGATTGATTAAAAGCATCATGCATTAAGTTTTGCTGTGGGTTTTTTAAAGAATATACTTATTTCTTGTCTTAGTGGAATTCTGCTGATAGAGCCTGGCAAGTGGAGTGTCTGTTGCGTCGGCAGCATACAAATACCATGGGGGGAATGTCTGCTTCCAGTGACACAGAGTCTGACACTTCAAAGTAAAACCAAAGCTGTAGTACAGACTGTAAGAAATCTGTTGTGATTTTTTTTTATCCCCTTATAAAGGTTGCAAAATATGTTAATTACTGATGTGCAGTTTTCCTTACTTGAAGCAAAAATTATGTATTTGAAAAAGTATTATTAACTTGAAAAAAATATTAAACACCAGCTATTTCACAGAATATGCAGGCCTGTTACATTAGAATCTTCTACTTAAACCTGCCACCTGAGCAAGGTGATGGGATTTCAGGGAAGGAGCATTGTAGGGCTGGTGATGAGTAGGGATTTGAAAGTATCTGGTTTTAGGAGAAAGAAATGTAAGTATGTGTAGTGTTCCTCACTGGCTGAGGAATGTTTTCAGTTGCTATTTCACATAATTTCAGTCTTAGAGGCCAGATCCTGTAAAGAAGTGCAATATTGTATGGACAAAGTAGTTTTTTTAGTCAGAGTTGAGTTCAAGTCACATCCTCACCACAGCAGGGAGCTCTGGTAACTGCACAGTGGAGCTTGGCTTTATTCTGTTCATCCTCACTGTTGGCTCGCACAGTTTGTTAACAGGTCCAGGAGAATTCCAGGATATAAAGTGGTTGAGTACTTCTGCAGAGGCTGTGCTTTGTGCTGCCTAAGCACCCACGGCAGTGGTTTGGCCTCTGAATGTGGCGTGGCCCTGATTCCTGCACTCCTGGGGTCTGCAGCTGCTCACAGTGCCAGCTTACAGGGTAGGGAAACTGCTTTGCAAATACTACAGAGGCTCGGTTTTCTCTCTCTGCTACCTGTAGCACTGTAGTACTTATAGAAGTATTTTGTCCTGTGAATTACAACATTCCAGCTGTGTATCATTTCAATGCTCAAGATGCTGCTCAGGTTTTGGGGTTTTTTGCATTATTCTCTGGCTTTTAACCTGTCTCCTCTGGCAGATAAGAGTATATTTGTTGATCTGCATTTTGGTACACTGAATGTTTCATTTGCCATCTGCTCACCATATTCATAAAGGACATTAATTTTCTGTTTTGGTGTGAGAGACCAAAAATTCTCTGCTGTAAGTTATGCAAAGTTTTCAAAGCAGGATACTTAAAATTTATTTTAAATTGTGTGTCACTTTCATTCTCACTAAATGAAAGATTGCACCTGGCTTTTGAAATGTCCTTCACCTTTGCAAGTTTTGTTGGCTGAGAATTGAGCTACTTCCTCTTACTGTTTTTCAAGGTAACTGTCAGAGTCTAAAATTGGGAAGCCTTGTCTGAATGTGTCAGTCACAAGCTTTGTCTATTTTTTCAGCAAAGCCTGTCTTCATTGTGTCTTCATTGCAGCTGTTAGTGTGGGTTTCCTTTTTAACTGTAGAAGCTAGTGTTAAATCACACTTCAGGCTGATGTTTGTCCAGCTCTGACTGTTGGGGATTGGAAAGAAGTTCTCCCTGAAGGCGGGATGTTCACATAACTAGATGTAGGAGGGGTTGTGTATAACCTTTTCTTTGAACGGTGGCAGATTTCCTGAGATCATAAGGATTCAGGTCTGAGGGGAAACCAGTAGGTCTCTAGCCCAACCTGCTCCTCAGAGTATGAGCTATGATATCAGACCAGCTGGTCAGGGCTTTATGCTGTTGATCTTGAAAGCCTGCAAGGATGGAGACTGCACAACCATTTTGGGTAATGCATCTCACCAAGTGTTGCCTCTGTGATGAAGATGTTTTGGCTTACATACAGTCAGAACCTCTCCTGTTTCAACTTGTGCCCATTTTATTTCATCCCTCTACTGAGCCCTGCTCTAAGCAGCCTGACTGTGTCTTTCCTATGACCTGATTGCAGGTACTGGGACACTGCTCTTCGGTCTCCCCACAGCCTTGTCTGCTCCAGGCTGGGCAGGATTTAATCCCCAGTTGCGTTGTCTGTGTTACACAGATGTGTCAGACCTTACCTGACCCTCTCTGTTCTCTGTCCCTGCCTGATTTGACCATTTACACTGCTCATGCCCGGTAGGGCAGATGCTCCATGAGACCTAGAAAGGAAAATAACAGAGTGTACCTGGAGTGCATAGTCCATTTTGGCATTCTTTTCTTAGATCACCTTCTATAGTCCAGTTCATCCTTATTCCTTCCATGGTTGTACAGAGCTTGATTGTTTTGCTGTACAGCTGGAAACTTTTTCTCCCTGAAGAAATGGACAGCCAGAACAATGTGAAATCTTCCTGGATGTGTTTGGAACTTTTTATTTTTAGCTCAGTTGTGCAGCCACTCACATGCGGATGCTCAAACAGCCAGAACTGAAAGGAAAGCAGCTGCATCCCCAGACCTTTAGGCCAGAGTAGCCAAACAGACTTGGAAAAAATTTCAGACTGGATTTTCACTGTACCAGGTGCTTCATTAATTATATTGTTATGGTGTGATGGAGAGAATGGGAGTCCGCCTCTTACAATGGTCTGTATTCCAGTTTTCAATACAGGAAACCTTCTGCTTAGGTCACTGCTTAAGTTTAGAAACCTCCCAAAGCAGTAGACAGCCATGCAACTAAAAGTTGCAGAACTAGGATAAAATCCTGCTTTCTTACATTTGGTCACTCAATGACAAAAAGGACAAGACCTTATCCTACTTTCTGTATGAACTACCCACATAATCTACACATGTACAGTATGAGTATCATATATATCTCTCTTTAAAAATCCAGCTCTGATCACAGTGCTGACATAAGTACAGCTCCCAGCCTTTTCCATGTAGACATCATAAAACACTTCAGCCAAACTGAGATTATGGATAATTGTTGCCCTTTTTGACCTGAAGCATTTCATCTTGAAATACAGTGAGATCAACAAATCTTTAATGAGAAACAGGGCATTCTAAAATGCTTCCAGGTTCTGGAGGCCCAGGACAGAAAACAGAGCAAAGCCTGACTGTGTGAAGAACCACATTTCAGATGAGGTCTTCTACAGCTTCCAGCATTCCTGGTGCTTAACAGCAGGAATCTCAAAGCTCTGAGATATTGTGCTACCTGGGTCCTTGGTTTCTGGGCAGATTACTCAAGGCTTCTGTATGTTTTTTTTTAAAACATACAGAGTGGAAAAAATAGCAACCAAAATAGGGATACTCAGATGGGCTTCTTAATTCTTGATCTACTGCAGCATTCCAAATCCTTGGTAGATTAAACCATGAAAACAAACATTTTTCAAATCTTTGTTCTTGTCTGCTGAGCATCCTAAGGATCCTTTAAATGTATTCTAAATTGTTTAAGATTGGCTAACCTGTGCAAAATGAGTTGGGGTAGTGAGACACATAGAGGCATCTACTGCCATTTAGAAAGTCCTAAGACAGCTGAGAAGTCCATGATGGGCCACCAGATCCGTAGCGAAACTGCAAGAGACCTGCATCTTTCTACAAAAGCAGGAGGGACAGGCAACAACATCTGGCTGTCAGGTTGCACTGGATGACCATGAGTGTGTCAGTACTTCACATCTTGACATCCAGTTAAGAGTGTTATTCAACCAAACTATCATTCATTTACTATATTATGGATTGTGCCATGATGTGATCTTGGAACATGCAGCCTGTGGGGACTCTCAGGCTGCTGCTGGGGAAGGTGAGGTGCACCTGCTCTCCAGCTGCTCATGGGTATCCAGCACTGCGGACCAGGGAAGGGCAGGCAGCCCCTGGCCAGCAGGGTGGATTAAACAGCTCTGTGGTTTCTTAACCATGGCCGGTTTCACTTCAAAGATCCACACTTCCTGCTGCTGCACACATGTTCCCTACACCTCTGTTACCTTTATGGTGGCAGAGATATCCTTGAAGGAGTCCTATAGCAGCTGTTGAACATGAGATTTACTGTGAAGGAAAGGTGTAACTACATCTACACTAGGAAAAGTGTTCCAGGGCCCACTCTCTGGATGGGAATCATAAGCATTCCCCACATTAGTGAAGAAGTTTGTACTAAGTGACTATGTTATATTGCAGGATGTGTTCTGTTACTTAATTCCTGTTTAAAAATGCACTTAGCCAGGAGCAAAGGAAAAGGTTGGGTGAGGGTCTTGGTAGAAAAAATGGCTTAAATTTACAGTCTTTTTCTCTGTTTGATAAGGTTAATATTCCTAATTTCAGCCATTTTTCCTTCATAAAAGTTTTGTTATATACTCAAACCTCACAATTGGAGGATTGAGGATGTGTTTGGACTGCCTTTTTTGCAAGTCTGATGATGAAAACCACTTATGCCATTAGCATAAAATAAAAATCCCAAACCTTCTTATACTTGTAGGGAAGCTAAAAGTTTTGCTGGTGAATGAGAATATCCATTTTGGAGCTAGTCTGCATGGGCTGTGTGGTTAAAATGAAATAAAATACTCTTGAAAAAGGCTAATACAGGTATTTTGAATAAAGCATCTCTGTGCTTTATCCATTTGCTCTTTGCCCTTTGTCTGTTTCCACTCCTCCAGGATCCCGTAATGTGAATATTCTCCCAGGCTGCATACCTTAGCTTGCACAAATGTACCATTTTGCAGCAGGACTAGAAAACAGTCAAAGCAGATTTTTCAAACTGCTTCTTTTTAAAAACACTTTTATCCCCAAATACAGATTAAAATACAATTTTTAATCAAAAAAATTTCATCTTGCTTTTCTATATGTCTTTGTTTGTGGTGAGTGTTCAGATTCATCAGTGCCTTGATGTGTGGTGGCTGCTTTACTTTGTACGTTCTGTTTTATGGACTCCACTTTTAGGATTGTTGTTAGCTGGGAGAAGTAAATAGACTTTGAGAAAGAGATCACACCATAGCAACCTTCATCCTCTGTTTATGGTTCAAATAAACGTCTGTGCTGTGGAAATTTATGTCCTGAAGAATTTTTTTAACTAAGACATTAATTGGTTTAATAACGAAAGGATTAATGCAGATAAGTTGAAGACAAATCTACATTCAATATTTAAATGGTGAATAATTTTATTTTTTAAAAGCTGCCATTGACCCTGGGATTATCTCAGTTGGTCAGAGCATGGTGCTAATACCACCAAGGTTGTGGGGTCAATCCCCATATGGGCCACTTACTTAAGAGTTGGACTCTATGATCCTTGTGGGTCCCTTCCAACTCAGAATATTCTGTGAATCTGTAAATAATACATCACAGGCATTTGGTAGGGAGAGAGTATTTTTCACTTATTTACAATACCAGAAAGTACATGACTCTTTTGAGAGAGAGGTTCATGTAAGGACCCAGCAGAATATGAGTTCTCCAATTAAAATCAGGATTAAAACTCCCCTTGTTTAACGGCAGCAACTCCATGTGTGTTTTGAAAACCCAACCTGTCATTTTTTAATTTCCTCACCTTTTTGTTAAGAAGTAGATTTTACTGAAGCAAAATGTCTATTGGTTGAACTGGATGTTTTGCTCCCCTCTAAACATCCTGGCTGCAGGGAGATCTGAGACCTTTAAAGGATATGCCAGGAAAGGACATTTTTTCCTTCCTCTGACTGATGCTAAGACATTGTTGCTGGCAGTACTTTGGGTTTGTTCTTTTCTTAATATGCAAATTGGCAAGATTTTATTCCAAAGTGTAAGCATTCCTTATTCCTTAGAGATTTCACCTCTATGTGTTTGTCCTTCAGCTCCCTTGCCTTTATAGTTGGCCAGTGGTGCAGAAACCAGGGTCAGGGGAAGGGTCAGTGTGGGATGGAGTCACCATTTGGGAGGATCATGTATCTGGTGAGGCCCTCGTGGGTTTTGGCACAGAGAGTGGCTGGAGAGGACAATTAGGAGGCAGAGCAGGGTAGGTGTGGTTTTAATATCAGGGTATTTCCCTCCAATAGAAATTCCATAAAAACCAATAACTACAGGATATCAGTGGAACATTAGTCTTAAAATCCAGGGATAGGTGATCCCCACAGAGCCCCCAGCATGGTGCTTGCTCAGAGCCCACCTGCAACACACACAGCTGCAGGTTTGTGCCTCTTCTCTCCCAGCTCCCTTATATCATGTGAAGATTAGCTGGGTGAGGGGAAAGCCAAGCTTTTTATATAGTGCTTGCTGCTATAGAAACCACGAGCTCTGTGACAGCGTGCTCGGCTGTGTGGGCACCGCCGGCAGCAGCTCCCGACCAGGGGATGCTGTAACTGCACCCTCAGCTTTCAGTATTCTCAACCAAAACCCAGCTGCCTTCTGAACTGTTGTGTTTCTGTCACTCTGCAATGTGCAGGTCTTTAACATAGGAAATAAGATGCCAAATGTCTGAAGTTAATTTGGTTGTTCAAAAAGAAATCCATCGCTCCCTACTATAAAGGTTGATCTGCTGTTTCAAGTCTGTCATAATGTGTGGATGACATCAAGCCTCTGGTGATTGGAATTATGGCTGTAACTTTGCCCAGAAAATCACTTTCAGCCATCTCTGTGTCTCTCCAAACATAAAGAGCCAGCATTAAAAGAGGTGATATATGAAAAGTATTGTGTCTGCTAAGCTTTTCATGATAATGTTAAGACAAAAAAGTCTAAAAAATTACTAACTGATAGGTATTCCTGAAGTCAGAGGAGGATGGAGCTGTCAGCTGTGAGGGAAGAAAAGTAATTTGGCATTGATCTTTGGTCAATAGGACAATGCTTCTTATCCTGGTAAGTCTGGATTTAGGAAAAAAAAACAGAAGAAGAAGAGAGTAAACAAATACAGAACATCCCAAAGACATCTGAAGTGCACTCTGCTGAAAGTAAAAAGGAGATTATATTCATGACATGTATTAAAGCCATAGATGTGCTTGATTCTGTCAGGGTTACAAGATCTCTAGAGGAAGAAAAAAGGATCTGCTTTTTTAAAATCCAAATCCTGGATGTTATGGCTGAGGCAGTATCTCAAAAACATTTACCTGAGAGACAGATCTGAAAAAAAAGTACAAAAAACCAACACAGAAGATACAATACAAAATAAAAAATTTAGAAGCTGAACTTGGTTTGGGTTCCAAAACAGTCTTCTCAGAGGAACTCGTGTCCCATTGGCAAAGTATTGAGTGGGGCAGAGGCGAGTCAGGGGCTGTGTATGGAGACTGGGGAGCTGCTGTGGAGGGGAAGGATGAAAGCTTTGAGTCCTGACCTCTACTTCTGCAAGTTAGAAGCTAATTTTGTAAGCTTTTACATGATTTATCCAGTTCCTCTCCTTTCAAACACTAGCACAGGCTATAGTATATGCACAGCAGCCTCCCCTCTGAGGAAGACATGTCTCAGCAAAATGTTGCTGCTTCTCCAGGTCCCATTTTGTGCCTTCTGCAAACCCAGAGTTTGAATTTTGAAATAAGTAGAACTCAAAACACAGACAGCAGACACATGGGGTTGACAAACTGCATACCCCATCTATTAGAAAGTGCATGCTGAAAGAAAGGTGCTGACCCACCGCCTCTGCCTTGAAATCAGTAGCCAGTCAGGTGCTGTCAGAAGTAAAGATGCTCTGGAAGTATTGGAGTTGGGATAAGGACTCTAGACAAACTGCAAAACCAAATCTTTCCAGAAAGACTGCATGATTTACACACCCACTTCTTCGTTTTGAATAATCTAGGATTGTTGCTGCCAGACAAAGTAAATTGGTGCTGTCATAAGCTCTCAAAGCCAGGCAATAGCAAAACCAATTCAAGGGGCTTTGTTTTTTTCTTTGATTTTAGGGCTTTGAAAGCTGTGAAAATGATGAAACACCTAAAACAGTGTGAGAGAAAAGATTGTTTGGGATTATACTAAGTAATCTTTCTGGTGGGAAGCACACAATTATGTACTGTCAGCACATGGAGCGTGATGGGACTATAATTTTACCTATGTTATTTCCCCAGGCTGCCAAAGAAACCATAATAAGAAAAGTCAAAGTGCTCCTGTTCTTATTGATCTTCTTAACAAATTCTCACAAGCAGCATCAACTGTTATAATTATTTTCTCTTCTCTAAGCTGGTATCTGATGTCACACATACCACTGTCAGAATCAGCTGGTTTGCCAGTGCAGAAATCTAGCATAAAACTCTGTACAAAAGGCTACACTGAAGGAAATTGAATGAGCACATAAATGTTTTCCTTTGCTGTTTCTTTAAAAGCTTTATTGATGTTGTCAGAAATGAGAAAAAAAGGCTGCCAAGCACCAGAAGACTAATCCTTGTCAATTTTAAGGTGGGTG
Organism: Corvus cornix cornix; assembly: GCF_000738735.6. Taxonomy (NCBI): domain Eukaryota; kingdom Metazoa; phylum Chordata; class Aves; order Passeriformes; family Corvidae; genus Corvus; species Corvus cornix. The sequence continues at coordinate 100,874,973 of NC_047056.1, read as the reverse complement.
AGATGACAATGAAGGTCTCCTTGATGGCTGGCAGCATGCACGCCGTGTTCAAGGAAGAGCAGGAGCTCTTTGGAAACATTTCTTTCCAGCCATAGGCCAAGGTAAGTTTGCTTGGCAGCCTTAGGAAATAACAGTGGTGTATCTTGGGTGGACTTTGGGAGACACAGGACAGGGAGGAGAGTGGCAAGGACCTGCTGGAGAACAAACAGTGCTAGGGCAGTAGTAGCAATAGGGAAGAAGGAAGCCAGAATGGCTTTTCAGCCCCAGTCCCTGTGGAACTGGTAGCTAAGCAGGTGGCTGAAGGCTTCCTCCTCATTCTCGTCCTCCTCCTCTTCCTCCCTGGCAGAGTCCCACAGGGAGTGGGATCTTTGGGGCTCTGTGGAGGAGTGAGGCCACACCAGGGGAATGAGGGAAAGCTGACCAGCTGGCAGATGCCCAGAGTTAAAATTTTCATATGATTTTTCCCCTTTTCCTTTTCTCTCCTTTGAAAAGTGGTGCTGTGGTCCTGAAGTATCTTCATGATTGATGCAATCATATATTTTATCCAAAAAACTGAGTGTACAGATAAAGAGAGAGTGATGGCTAAAATGAACCTATAAATTGGAGTGTCTGCAAACACATCCCATGCTGTTTCTTCAGTCTCTTGTAGCAGCTGCCTGTGACCACACAGCTGAGAAGTTCTGCTGAGTAGTAGATGCAGACAAAAGAGATTTATCATTACTATATAAATAAAAGCCCAAGCAGGACAGAAAGAAGTTTATTCTGTAGAGGAAGCTGAGCTAAAATATTTGGGCTTTAGTTGTGAGACTAGAGAGGTTTTTGGTCATTTGAAGCATGAAATACAAGGGTGTTCCCTTCCTGAACATTTTTGTGTTCACTTGCAAAGTCTCTGTGTCCCCTGTTGCCCTCAGATGATGAGCAGTGACTTACGGATGTTGGGGGATGCTGGGCCTGGGAAGGCAGTTCTCTCAGATCAGGAGAGTGCATGGCAATGACAAGTGTAATGTACCCATGGCTGGTCTGCAACTTTGGTTGGGAAGATAAAGCAGTTGTTCAGATTTATTCAGGGTGGTGAGTGCAAAGCAAGCCCGAGCACTTGGAAGCTCTTGGTGAAAGCTGAGAAGTGGACAGACAAGCAGAAATGTTAAAGTTGTGTCCATGTGGTTGTCTACCTTTTCCTAAAACTAGGAAATCCCAGGTTTTCCCCTCATTTTTGAAATAGTTTTCTCAAGTAGGTTTAATAGTATATGGAGAAGAAACGACAACTCCCTGCCTAATTGGCAGCCTACAGCTAACTTTTAATGAGCCTTTCTTAATAACATTTCAATTATTCTCCTTCCTACTGATGGTGAGTGCAAGATATAACTTCAGTAAAATTATTACAGCCCTGTTTTTAATCTCTCTGTGCAGAGCAATAGTTGGAGTGTCAAGTAGCTCCGGTGTTTGGAAATTATGTCTGACAGCCCCAGGAAAGTGTGAAAGAGAGCTGCCCTCTCAAAGCCTGTGAATAGTCATCCCAGTAACTACTGTGTCTGAAAGCCCTTTAGGGTCCTTTGTTGGAATGGAGATTTGATGAAACTGAAAAGGAACCATTTTATGTAGGTGCTTGAGAGAACAGAAAACATTTTTCTTACTGTATCATATAGTTAGTAGATGAAACAAGGTGACCCCACTGGCCAACCTTCCCTCTGTAAATCATTTCCATCAGAGCTTCAAAAATATCTTGAGAAATCTTTCAACACTGAAGGAAAGTCCCTAAAGATAATCAAGTGGTTTTTGCATTACCACAGGGGCTTCTAATCCTGAGAGCCACTTAAGGAGTGGAAGTTGTTTTCAAATTATTTCAGCATGCCCTTGTCCCATGCTGGTTTAGGTCTCTTCCCAGGCATCCATACCCACCACTGAGTGGGCAAGGCAGGATGGAATTACACATTTACTGCAAACGGGCTTCTGTGTCCCATAACACATCAAACAAATCATCAGCCACAGGACTATGGTCAGTGGCTGCTGAAATTGGATCTGAAATTATTGCAGGATCTATCATTAGAAGCAGTTATTTCAGCTTATAGACTATCCTTTGCATACACTATTTTCCCATTTCAGTCTATCTGCTATGAAAAGTGTCTCTCTGTTGAACCATGGCATCTTCCCAATCGACAGCCCCATCCATTACGGCCATGCTTTGCAGTTTGCCTATAAATGGTAAAAGGATCATAATTGTGTGACTTGTGGCAGCAATCAGTGTGGCCAGCCTTTTATCTTTGCATTCCTGTGGGCTTTTATGTTGGTGTTTGATTGGTAGCTTAGCTATGAATTTGCATAAACCTGATAATTTTCATGAAAATTTGTTTCAAACAACCAACACAGCATTTTGTACTATTTTTCTTTTCTTTCTTTGTTTCCTTGTAGATAGTGGTTCTATTTGGTGTTTAGATAAGCAGTGAAATTAAAGTTCTCTGCAATTTCAGTATAGTAAATATCTCTACATCAATGATTTTAAGAAAATTTCATTTACTCATTTATATATAATGGAACACATACCTGTTCTATGCTATGAGTACATCATGACACATGCATTGTGCATGAATGCTCCCATATTACACACAGTGTTGAAACAAGCCAAGTTTTGACCAAAATACAATGAGATTCCAGAACCAAGGCAGCCTTTATTCTCATTTCCCTTTGAGTGTATAAAGTTTTGTGCCTGTGCCTGTTTCTGTTGTAGATCTGGGCTCCCATTGAGAAGTTGCTCACTGAACACTGGGGGTACCCTGCCTGCAGACCACAGCAGCTAGTTTAGGTGCAAGAAGAAGAAAACCATGCAGAAGAAAATCAGCCCAGGTGTGTTCCTGGGCTGCAAAGCTCTGCCAAAGGGGAGGCATCTGGTCCTCCAGATAGAAAGTTGCTCTGAGAGACACTGTTCCTGGTATGTAGGATAGCTCTTTGGCTGTTCTTGTTCTCCAAGGTGATGTGCTGTGATGAACAAACAAACTTGTAGCTCAGGACTGCATCTCTGCATCTTCGGAAGACACCTTCATCCTGGTTGTTTAAAAATTTTAAGAGTCTATTATTCAGGGCATACATAATTTAATGCAAATAATAACAATAATATGAGTAATGGTAAGCAGATTTCTTTCTTGAAATTGAGCCAGGTAAGTGAGACTTTTTTATTTTCGTGATATGAGGATTGATTCAAAGCAGACCTCCTGTACTTAGAAAAAAAATGCCCTTCAAATATATAGTGAACTTTAAGCACTTGCCTTACTAAAAAGTCCTGCCCATCTCTCATGAAGTCAGTAGCAAAATCCCCATGGTCAGAAGAAAACCCCCAAATCCCTAACCAGGTACTGTAAAAGAAAAGGATGCTTCAGTTATAAGTGTTATTTAATGATACAGTCAAGCTTTGAAGATGCTGCCCTTTTCTCAGGATGTGGTTGGAGAGCAACTCTGGGCTCCTCATCTGGGCAGCTCCCTGCCAAAAGCACTCGGAGCTTGGCTGGCTGGGAGGGCTGCTGTCACATGTTCTCCCAGCAGGTCTGTTGAGTTGCTGTTGTCAGTAGGAAAGGTGTTATTACCTCCTTTAAGACAGTGTTTTGAAAAGATGCTAGATGTACAGTCTCACAGGAGTACTAAGCGGTTTGCTGCCAAACTCCCAGATCCCTTGCTACTCATGGGCAGAGAGGCATTTTTTGATTCTGAATTTTATGGCTTGGGTACATACGTTCTAGCTGCTGGTATAAAGCAATTCCTGAACATACAGTGCCAAATTTGAAGTTACATTGAAATTGTAACAAAAAATTTTTCTAGAAATATTGCAGGGAAAAAAAAGAAATTAGCAAATGACACGGAGGAAAAAAAAAAAAGTACATTCCCTATATTCATTTACAGGAGTTGCTGAGATGTTTTGGTAGAAAGTTGAAAAGAATCAGGCTGAGGTCAGACAGGGAAATGTTCAGGCATGATGATTAAGGTTTATAGTCACAGAATTTATAGTCACAGAAATTTATAATCACAGAAAACCTGGTGTTTACAACGGGAAGGTCAAGACATCCTCACCCCAGGCAGCATCTCCAGTCTCCCTACAATAAGTTACCAGTCTCAGCATAAAGAATTTGTAAAAATTGCTGTCACCATTGCTGTCAGCTTCCCCTTGCACAAAGTCATGCAAGGGCTGATCACCTGCCGGGAAAAACATCCCTTTGTGATTATTTGGGCAGTTTGGGGCCTCGTTGCTTTTCAGCTGGCGGGTGAGGGCCGCGGGGGAGGTCTGGCCGCGGCTCCCTCCGTGCCCGGGGACCAGCCAGCAGAGGGGAGCCGACAGCCGCGCATCCATCTCCGCCTAGTGCAGGAGAGCACAGGCTGCCAGGGGATGAATGAATGAAAGAATGATTGAATGAATGAACGAATGAATGAGTGTCCTCCTTTGCATTTCCAGCTGCTCTGGTTTTAGTTTCCTTCTGTGTTGTAGAGATGCTGGAAGTGGGCTTTATAATGAGTTAGGATATTTAAAAGTGGTATGTTGATGAGATAAATATATATCAATTCCCAAAACAGTGAGCAGTACATTTTTTCCCCTGAACGTTTTGTACTAGATGACATGATACTGTCTCAGAGCCTCCAAATGAGTCTTTAATATATCAGCAGGTTAATGAACCAACATTACAGACAAGATCTTGAGACAGAACTGCATATTTGATAATCACATCCCTAGTAATTTTGTTTTACTAGAATATTCCAAGTATCTTTTTTCTTCACAAGCTATAAAGGGACAGAAGTAAACAGGCTGGAAAATATCATTTAACAATGTGTTTCTGTGCCTTGCTTATGCGATGACTCTTGCCTTCTACTGAGTTGTTTGAGGGAGGTTCTGGTTTGTTTTGCTGGCAGATTAAGCCTGCACAGAGCCACAAATCACTCACTAGATTTGAAGGGTGACCCTGCTCTGCTCGTATGTGCTGCTCCTTTTCCCAGCAGGAGCAGAGGAAAGGAAGCCAGCATCAGGAAAAGCTCCAGCAGTGTGGGTGGGATAGATGGAGAGAAGAGTACTGATTAAAGGTGAAGAGGGTGCAGGGTCAGTGGTTACTGTGCAGTATCAAAGGAGAAAGGAAGGGTGCACTTTTTGCAATGCACTAAAAGCACTTATTAAGGTGAGAGAGATGTTGTGGGAGAAGGGAATGACACTTAAAAATATTGGTGAGAAGAGATTTTGCAGTGGGACTCTGGCGAGGGTAGAGAATGTGGATTAACAAGGTTAAAAGTGGAAGGCTGGAAGGAGGCAGATGAAAAATCAAGAGGGAGTAGGATGGATAATGTCTGTGAAACAGGAGAAAGGTGAGCACCATTCTGTGTGAGTTCCTGGTGATGCCCCAATGCCTGCAGGCAGTGAGTGTTCTCAGCTCTCACTGTTCTTCAGTTTGGCTTCTATAAGGTGATGGCTTTGTGGGTTCACAGGATTATTCAGGTTATTCATGGACAGGGCCTCATGAGATTATCTGATCTTTGGCATCATCTTCCCTTCTCCCTCTCTGCCTCATCTGATTAAAGCTTTTCTGTCTCTTACATGTAGTGTTACCACAATGGTTTTGAGAAGATCTGCTATGTTGCAAATAATAAAACTCCCTGTTTCCAGAGACCTCAGGTATGTGGATGCACAAGATCTCAGCACCTATGCAAAGGAAAAAGAAAGACAAACACGAGCAAAGAGAGTGTACATTTTCCTCTGACTTTAATGAGGTTGCATCCATGCTTGCAATGTCTAAATTCCCTGTTGCTAACTAACTTCTGAGTTGCCTCCTTGAAGCTCAGCTCCTGGTCGTTCTGTACAAGCTTCATCACAGATGTAATGCCAGCGAGAGGTGAAGTGCTATACACATATCTTATAGCATGGAGGAGCTTTGCATCACAGCCTCTGCTCAGACCCCAATAAATATGATTCCTGGAATGTAGCACTTGCTTTCTGAGAGCAAGCAGTCAGCTTCCCTAAATTACCCGCCACCTTCAGGAGAGGTGTGTTCCCTTTGTGTTTTGTATTTCTCTTCTCTTATTTTCACACTAACGTTTGCTTTCTGAGATTTGATAGGATATTCCTGTTAAACACCACAATTATTGCTTTAAAAACATGATGCCCTGCCATAGTCAGTGGGGCAGATGGGTTTTGGAGAAACCAGCTGTGCCTCGAAGGTGGAAAAACTGCTTCACAGGAGGAAGGAGGGAAGTGTTTCAGAAGGAATAGGGTGTGCTTCACCCTAAGATAGCAGGGTCATCAACATGGAGAGCAAGGTGGAGCAGTGATTGTCCTCTCAGCTGGGGTGGGGGCAGGAGCGGTGACTACCCAACCCTTCCCTTTTCCCTCACCAGTCCCATGGGAGGTTGGCAGCACTTCTCTGTCCAGACAGCTTTGCTGAAGGACCAAGGCAGTCCCTCTCAGGGCTGCTGTAGTTGTCTTGGCAGCCTGTGGCACAGTGCCCAGCACCACAACCGCTCAGATCAAGGCCAGGAACCAAAGCACTGACTAACCTGCTCCTGATTGCCTGGACTGCTGCATGTTTTGACCTCATCGGGGGGGTTCATTGTGCCTGTTGGAGAGGCTTTATTGCTGTAAATTATGCACTGGAAAGGCAAAGTGTATATACTGTATGGAGAAGAAGGACACTGATCTTTCGCTTTCTGACATTTATTAATTTGTTAAATTCCCTTTTTCTCCTCAAAGTGAGCTTTGGTTAAGCATGCCCAAGAATGAAACAGGTAAACACATGCATATGTGTTGCAGTGGGGATACTGCAACATACATATATCAAACCAGGAGTCCCGTGGAAAGGAAATATATATGGACAGACAGATTCTTGCTAGATGTTTCAGAGATGTTTATTTCTCCAGCCGCATGGCCGGGGCTCTGCCGAGGAACTGTTCCAGTCACGGGACCAAGGGTCCTTCTGCCCGCGCAGGGAACACAAACCAACCAATGGGAACGAGGCTGAGCAGGGGCAGGGAAACCCCGTGTCTGTGCCCTCAGGGCCCCTCTGCCAGGGCTCCATGGTAGGGGAGGGACCCCAACACATATGCATATGTAGAAATAGTACCAGTGGTCATACTCATCATTCTTTCTGAAAATTTTAATTCCTTTCTCCATCTGCTATGGATGATTTTTAAAGACAAAATGTAATTTGCTCCAGGCAAGATAAAAAGCCTTTCTCTGTGAGTTGACTAAGTCTTTCAAGTGCCTTTGGTGGGCCACAATTAATGAAGCACAAAATAATAATCATCTGGTTGTTTAGAGAAAATGGAATTATAGGCTGTTATGAGCCAAAGTGCTGTGATTTTCTCAAACTCCCTCCACTTGATCAGAAAAAAAAATCTTGGTGGAAGAAAAAGCTTACACTTGAATGTTAGCTGCCATGACTGCTTAAACCTGGATGCAACATGAACACAATTTTTCATATTAGAAATATATATTCCCTTCCACCTCCTTTTCCTCTGTTATCTGCAAAATGAAAAGGAGATGAAGTTAGCATCAATTAAAATTTTGAGGATTATTAAAATTTGGAAGGATGGGTTCATCTACCCTGGGCATTTTTGGCTCAAATCCAGGAAGCACTGGAAATATCGGGGCAGGAAAAGAAAGACCCCCAACAAAAAGAAAAACAACGTACCAAAACCCAACAAAAATCAACCAATCAAACAAAACCAATAACCAAACAATCAAACAAAACCCTCAAATTCTTAAGGACTTTCTGCCTGATATTCCATCCCTAACTGTGAACAAGCCTCTGGAATGAATTTTTAGAAATACAGCCCTCTTTGGGCTGCTCTTCACTACTCAGGGAGATTTCTCCAAGATACTTCATTATCTCAGGCAGGCAAGTGGCTGAGCAATGACTGAGTCACTGTAAAACATGAAAAGACAATAACCGGGGTTTATTGTAAAACAAAACCATTTCAAAAGTAGAAAGATACTGTTTGCATGAACTCTTATTGAGAGGGTCTTTGCCTGAGAGCCAGGCTCCAGCTGAAGGGCAGAGGATGTCATTGCACAGCTATAATCTCAACTATAATTTATCATCCAGATTACAATAACATGAGTGACTGAGAATTTTTGTTCAGTGCAGATTTACAGCCACAAAACCAAAAATTTTTTAAAAAGCTTCTGTCAGCATTCCCTAAGGTTCTAACTCCATCTTTTAAATTTCACAGGTGTATTTCTTACAGGCAGCAGAAATGGAGTTTGGCCTTTGCTGAGAAAGAATACTGGTACCTCTTGCCTTGACCTTGACCTTTCTGTGTGATACATTCATCAGTTTACAGAGGTGTACTGAGATGTCTCTCTGCTGCTCCTTCCTAGCTAATCCAGTTCTGCATCAGTACCACTGTAAAACTTCTCTGCAGAGCCAGACTTTACTCATCCAGAAAGACTTTCTTTGTCATGCTCCACACGTCTTCATGTGTGGCTTTTTTTGTATTGTAGCTTTAATAAACTCTCTTAGGAATACACCTGTCAGTTTGGACATGTCCCTGATGCCAGCCATCTAACAGTAATCTCCAATATTATTCTGACATCTGGAATGACTATTTACTGCAGGAATATTTGAATTTCTCCCAATCCCATCATTCTGGGCCAGCAATATGGGAATGTGTTACATTCCCCAAAATATCAATATCAGGTTAAAAGACAGCTGTATATTATTCTGTGTCTTGACTTGGGGCTGGGAGCTCAAGTGTTTACAGACTTCCACTTTATAAGACTCTTTCCATTATGGAAATAAGATGTGCAATTTAAAGTAAGTGCAAATTAATGAGATAAAGAGCTCAGAATGTTTCTCCAAATAAAGGAAGAACTAAAATTTTATTAGGCATGTAGGTGCAGTTAAAGTTAGCAAACCAACACAATTTTGATCCAGCTTGATGTATCCTTGTTATCCAACCACAGAGCACCGAGCAGTCCAGTGTGCAATGGGACTAGTCCCGTTTTGCCTGAGTTACAATTCCTCTTGCATATCTCTTAAGCAGTCATCTCTCCAACAGCTACTGAGGATTATGCAAATGTAGTTTTGCTTGATTGGAAATCCAGAGGTCCCAGGACATGGTTGCATTTTGGAGCTAACAGATGATCCAGAGATACAATTAATATGAACTCTTCGGCTGCATAATTAATTTAGTAACGTTCAGAAGGTTTTTTTTGCATCACATCAAGTCTAATTTTTCACTGTGGACGTAGTGTGTCTTGTGAGTCCACCAGACCTTTATCTGAGCTCCACTCCTCTTCAGCCCTTGCTTTATACCCCACATAAGTTTCTAACTGTGATAGTCTCTCTAAATGGATTTGGAAGTAATTGACTGACCAGTAGGTGGATTAAGCTAGTTTTTAGCTAAGTCCCTATATATCAAACCAGAATATATCTTTACTAATGTGTTCTACACCTTAGGAAGAGTGTAGATCTGAATCAGGGGGATGGGGAAGCAGAGGTTAAATGATTTACTAAGAAGTTGTTTGTTAGAAGCAATGCATACTTCTTGCCCAATACTTATTGTGCCTACCAAAGCAGAATAAGAAGATATGAGACTATTGATAAAGGGAAGGAATCTTGACCAAAGATCCTGTTTTTAACCTAAAGCTAACTCAAACCAGTCTTGGACTTAGCCCAGGGGCATAAAGAGCATGCGCAGGGAAGAAAGGTGAAAAGTTCAGGATGAGAAAGACCCTTTACTTCATCTGAGGAAGACTCTTATTTCATCTCGGAGTCCCCCTGCGACCACCAGACAGCACTGCGCAAGCGCAACGCGGATGTAAATGACTTTTGGGCTCATTGTAATATGAATCAAGGCTAGGCAGGGCTAAGTAATGAATATGTATAGGCGTATTGGGAAACTCAATGAATATGGAACTTGTAACCCGATACATACCAAGCTGAATGCAGCTGTCGGCACGCATGACTTTGGAGGAGCGATCCCCCGTGCGTCCCATGGAATAAACACACCTGCTTTACTACTTATTCCAGTAGTGGAGTCTTTCCAACGCATCAGATGGACTAACTTTGTAATGATTGGACATGCCCAACCTCATGCCACTGGCCACCATCTTACACAGGAATCTCCTGAAACAGTTTTCCCGTTTTGAATTCTGCTATGTGGGAAACTCTCAGAACCTGCAGAAATAGAGGAAAGTTTAACTAAAAATACTTGTCTCCTAACCAAACAGTTCCCAAATTGAAGCACTGGAACACATTGCCCAGAGAAGCTGTGGATGTGCCATCCCTGGGAGTGTTCAAAGTCAGGTTGGGTGGGGCTCTGAGCAACTTGGTCTAGTTGTCCCTGGTGTCCCTGAATGTTGCTGCCTTCCACACCTGAAAGGTATCCCTGCCTGTGGCAGGTAGGCTTAGAACTGGATGATCTTTAAGGTCCTTTCCAACCCAAACCATTCCATGATTCTATGAAATGCTCCCAGGAACAACAGCAGCAGTTGGGAGGAAGTCCCAGATGTTACTGCTCTAGTTTGTTTTGATTCAACCTTGTACAATCTGAGAACTTGCCAAACCGCCTTAGTTGTCTGAGTTTCCAAGGAGTGCTATATCAAAATTCAGCCTTCAAATCCCCCGTTTGTTACCAACTGTGGAAGTAGCAGGGAAAAAAAGAAAAAAAAGAAAACAATGGGAACAAATCCTGTCACCCCACAGCTGGATGAGCAGTCATCTTCATTCCCAAAGTTTAGCCTGCTGGAATAACAAGACCTTTATTGCCTGCAGCCTCTTCTCTGGGGAAGTCCTTACTTTCTGTAATCCAGACAGGAAGCTGAGAGGGGGATCAGTCTGATTGTGTTTGTCCTGTTATTTTTCTCCCATTATCCTTTATATTGCACTGCCCAGGAAAGGGAACTGGGATGTTATCCGTTCACACCCTACCAGAAACACACTGAAACAGGTTTGGCCACTCAGAAACATGAACAGAATATTCCCGACTCTTGTTATTTTTTGTATTTTGTGGCCCACAGAAGGCCAAATCTAAATGTGAAATATTAAATTAATGTGGAAACATTTAAAAAAAAGATTCAGTGTGCCCTTGCCATGCAAATAACAATAAATGATCCTGTAAGCATCTGAGTCATTCAGGGTAGTTTCTAACATCTTTCTTAAGCCTTACAGAGGCTTATATTTATATCAACATTCTTAGTGTTAGACCAATCTAATCTCACAAATAATCTAATATTTTTTGTTTCCTAGATATGAAAACACTCTTCTGATCTTCCAGATTAATTCCAATATAACAAATTAACACATCTTGGTACTTTTTCTCCTGTTGACTTAACTTGCTGAGGTTTGTTTTTGTGACAAAGGCAAATCATTCCTCCTTCCACTGTGATAATTAATGGTGTCCTCCACCAGTATGGGCTCACAGCAGTCCTGTCATTTTCTGTGACTGGTACAATTATGATCAGCATTAGAGAGTACATTCCTGCTTTTCTACTGGGACTGCTGAGGATGAATGGATGCTATTAAAAACAATAATTGATATGTACATTACTATTTATTGGCATCTGTTAAATGCTTATTCTTATATATTGGATAGCTGGTGATATTTTAAATTCTGCCTTGAACCTTTGGATGAAATGTCACTGTTTTTCTGAAAGCCTGAAGAGACACATTAGCCAAAAACTGCAGAAAGTCACACTTTAGCCAAACTCTTTGATAGGTATTTTGGGATTTCCCTGGTGTAGCCCCACAGGGGTCCTGTGGAATCAGGCTTGCTTTGCAATGTCCCTCATAATTTACTGGAATATGACTTACCGTGTTTCAAAACATCTGTAGGCTGTTAAAATCTACTGCTGTTATTTCAAACCTACAATCTTAGATCCTGGAGACCTTCCTACGTGCACAGTATGGCCTGTAACTGCCCTCCTGGCATGGTCTGTCTGCAAGGAACAGCTCCAGCGGCTGCCTCCTTCTTTAGCAGCTTTGAAGCTATGATTTTGGAGGTATTATGCCCTCCTTCAGAGGGTCTATAAGGCCTTCCCTTCTTCACTGGATGTTCTGTAGTTTGCAGTCATGGCAGAACAAGACGGTTGTGTCTCTGGATGAAGTTATGGATATTAGGGCAGGGATTCCATGTAAATTTACACTTTTCTGTGGAAGCATCTATAGCTGTACTAAGGCTGCTAAGTTCCAAATTCCCAATAAGCTCCCAGCAGAAGCTGGTAGCTGGAGACTGTAGCAAACTTTCCATTTCTTAGCTGCCCACGAGGGCTGGGGAAGCATCTCCCATTTCTCTTTGGATGTTTCCTGAGGCAGTCTCTGACTGCAGCCTGGAGCAGCCTGTGCACAGCTTCTTCCCTGGGTCCCAGGGCAAGGTGTGGGTCTGGGATGGGAGAAGGGTCCTTCTCCAAGTACAGCTAATGCCAGTGGGGAAGGAGGCCTACCGAGGCAGCAGAGAGCACAGAAGTAAGATGCTCAGCCAAGAGTTAGGGAAAACCAGTACAGGCACTGCTGATGGGTGTGCAGGACTGGAAAAGGATTTACAGGGGTTTATCATTTCTGTACAGAAGAGTATTAGCAAAGGCTTATTTTCTGAAGCTGTGATTAGAGGGAGACTCCTCAGCATTTGCTGATGGTCCCTTGGGTCTGGAATGATTCCCAGGCTTTGAAAGAGCAAAGAGGAGATTACAAAGAGAGAGACCTGGTGGAGACCTTGACAAATTGTTCAGCATGTGGTCCCTGAAACCCGGGAAAGACAGAGGACATGGAACAAGCACTGACTGAGGATTGCAAGAGGAGACACACGCACCCACCCCCAGCCTGTTGCAGTAAGAGCCATCATAGAAACAGAGCCACGTTCCCCAGAGCTACACATCACTCAGTCCTGCACCCTCAGACAGCACAAAGCTCTTCCTATACCTTATCCCATTGCTCTGAGCTGTCTAAATGGCTGCAGCACTACAGCATTAAATCTGCCTGTAGCTAGGTGCAGATTTACAATTACTATTCCTTTTTTTTTTTTTCTGTTGGAGGAAATGGTTTCATAGGGAACAGGTTGCAGAGAGCAACTGTTGAGAAACTGTCTTGACAGCCATCCCAAATATATTTTTGGTTATGTTTATTTCAAGTAGCAGATGTGATCTAAGGTCCCATTCAAGTCAGAAAAAATAGCCCAGGAGAGGAACTGGTAAAACACATCTGAAGGCATACACAGAAATTGCAGGGATGTGATGATCCTGAGAAGGCTCTTGAGATGTTCCTCTTTCTGTAGGTGGTGGTAGTGAGGTATATTACTGTCCTACCCATATCACTGATTCCATAGGGGTTATTTCCAGACTTTCTACTGGAAAAGTAACTTGATGTGGCACAACTGAGTGCTTTCAATCCAGAAAGATAATATGGCATGATCCCCAAGGACAGCACACATGAGACCCAGACCCCTCTATGAACCTCTGCTTCCAGCTCACCACATGTCTGTGGCTGAATCTCTCATCTTGCTGTGCTTCTGTCTCTCTTTGTATATTTATTTCGGCCTTTTTTTTTTCTGGTTAACCATAAGCTCCTTAGGATTCACAGCCTTAGGCTCACCAGCCTTGTGTCTATACAGCACCCAATGTAGCCTGGTCCCATCCATCTTCAGGGTAATGGTGATGGCACAGTAATGCCAAGGGGATCTGGAGAGAGAGGGGCCACTGCTGCTTTCTGAAACTGAAATCTGTGTGTTGGAGTCTCCTGCATCTCCTTTATTTTAAACTGAATGCTTTTCTGACTCTGCTGTGCTCAAAAATACATCAAGTAAATGGGAAAAGGAACTATTTAAAGGCATCCCTAACTTGTCACACTTCTTCATCTCAAACTGGATCACCTTGAGGGTACCAAACCCATGATTTATTTAGGTTTGGGTCCTACTGAAAGTGAGATTTCCTAGTCTGGAAGTAGAAGAGATGTTGGGCGACTTAGGTTCTTACTCACAGAATTCACACATCCACTTCTAACCCTGAGCAACAAGGGGAAATACAGTAATTTTAAAATATAAAATACACAAATTTTAAAATGGTGAAACAATTGCAAAGAGCAAACTGCAAAAAATATAGCTAGATGATTCACAAATGGAAACAAATAAATGCACAACATAAATTATGCATTGCAGTCATTTGTTCAACCAGTAATAATGGTTTTGGGGGCAGGGATAGTTACTCTTATAACCTATACAAAAGAAAAAAAAAGTTGTACCCTAACAAAAACATCCCCAGGAAATTAATGTTTATTCAGATTTGACATTACAAACCATTTTATGGAAACCTGGAAAACTTTTAAAAATCTATTCAGTAACACATTTCTTTTAGGAGCTAATAATGCAATTTTATTGCCCTCGGAAGGTACGTGGGATCTCTTTAAAAGCAACCACAACATTACAGTCCCCCTTCCCAGCCCCAAACAGGGAACCCTGGAGGCAGTCCATTAATAATGTAAAAATATCTTGTGTAAAAGTCATAAGTCTTTCTGAATCTGTGTACTAGTTTGAAAACAAACCAGTGGGAGACACCAAGTCAGAATACCAATTTAATGGAAATTAAAGAAAAGGAAAAAAAGGTAAAAGAAAACACTGTCAAACTGACAGAGTCAAGGTACAACCTGACACCCTGTTAGGCAGGGTGGTGGTAGCAGTCTGGTAGAATGGTGGCTGCAGTCCTCTGAAGCAGTGATCCTGTAGTAAAACAGTCTGCTCTTCCTCAGGAAGTCCAGTTGGTGGCTGTGTAGCTCCTGTCCTCTGGAAATCCAGTGGGAAGCCAGCGTCTCTGGTGTTCAGCCTCAGATTATATCCACGATGGGATGCTTGGTTCCTCCCTCTGGGTGGAGCATCTCACAATGGGGTAACGAGTCATGAGGCAAAGTGTTGATTAGGCTCATTAACAGAAGATAGTCTGGAGGGAGTTATCTCTGAGTCAGGCAGCAGGACAGTGATGGGCAATTAACAGAAAGATAGTCTGGGGGGAGGAGGCAAGGAAACACTGCCCCACCTGATTTCAACAGCTCCTGAGGATGGTAATAGAATACACTGCAACCCAGGACAATCTGTGATATCAGGTCGACGCTACAGCTTTAGATAAAAGTGTGAATTGCCAGATTCTGTATTGCCATGTCGTTGCTGAATCTGAATTTTTTATTAATTTTACTTAAAATTGTGACTCTAGGTCTCTGACACCATCAACAGTTTTGCTTCCTATTGTGCCCAGTTATTGCCAGTGTTGTGCTGGGTGGAAAGGGTTTTAGCATGAGCAAGCCTAAGTCAGGCTTCAAAGAGGAAAAGAAATTGAATTGTTTTAAACAAAAAGCCTTGAAAATGTACCATCCCTGCAAATGTGGCTTGGCAGAGCCCCACTGTGTACAAACAGTGGATGCTTCCCGAGCTGCCTGGGACCATTAATCCTGTCAACCCCGCAGTGTCTTACAGGAGGATTGCCCTTGCTCTCGCATGATGGCCCATCTGGGCTGCATAGGAAAGGATTCAGATTCAGAAACCAAGTGTAAGCTTTGTGCAATCCTCTCACAGGGCTGTGCACACACAGCTCTCCTGCATCCCACACTGGCTCACTAAACCACAGTCCTTTGCTACTGCAGCAGGTGGAGCAACACTAATAACACTTTTTTTCTGCAGCAATGTGTTTTGTTTTGTTCAGGGAAAATCAGGATAAAAACAACACTTGTTAAAGAGAACGCATAGGAGAAAATTTCAGAAACTACTTCTGATCAATTTTTTTCTGGGCCTTGTTCAAAGAAAAATTGAAAAATGTCAAAGGAAATATTTGACAATACTGAGAAAATATTTATTTCTTCCACTATTCTTTCTGTAGGCAAACTCCAGTAATTTCCCTCAGGTGTTGTCTACAATATGTTCTGTGCTGGACCAGAGTGAGAGGACAGCTGCCCATGTTCTGTGCAGAGCTCCTGGTGGCGCAGTGCCAGGCGTTTCCATCAGCACGGCTGTAGCCTTGCAGGACACAGAGTGGGACCCACTATGGCACAGTGCTGCCGCTGCCCAGATGATGAAGCTTCTTCTTCCCCAACAGCTCATCACCCTCAGCATCATCAGTTTCACCTGGTGGTCACACATTCAGCTTGCTCCTCCCTTGTACCCACAGAGTTTCCAGTGTTCATAAGAAAACATTTCCCTTCCATTGTAATAAAATAGAGGGCTTTCATCACTGAATCCGAACAGTGAACAAGCACATTAAGAGAATAGATTGGCAATAACTGAGGCCTTAATATTTTGCAGCAAGAATTAAATACCATAACTGCCATTACATTGAGATCCCATTTGCTACATCTGCTTATCAGCTTGTGTCTGAGACACTAAACAGAGCCAGGACCAGCTTCTCTGTGCCACCCTGGCACCGACTAGCCCTGTGTCTGGAGAGCCAATCTTGGAGCAGGGGAGTGCAATAGGACAGTATGGCCTGGCCATGTCAGTCATGTCATGCTCTCTTCTGCTTCAAAATAGGCACTCCACTGAAATAGAAGCTGCACTGAAATCACCTGCTGAAAGCAACTCCAGAAGATCCTTCTGTGTCAACCCATGAACACTTCAGAGGAATTTCTTGGGATGATAGACAGAAATGCAGCTGTGACCCTCCTACTGAGGTGACCTTCCTAACATTGTTCAGTTTACTAACGTGGATGTGGCTGGTTTTGGCAGAAGAAAAGTAAAGAAGAATCACTGGCAAAGGACACAACCACTGTGGCTAAAAATGCGTGAGAGGGTGGCAGTGAAGGAGAGGTAGACACTGCAGAAACTCTAGGTGAAAGGAACACAGCAACAGGGTTTGCAAAGGGCTTTAGAAGAGTACAGGCTGCCATTGATAAATATAACAGATATTGAGGAAAACAGGAGATTTTTCATGTAAATGTCCTTGGGATCCAGAGGCAAAATTTTTTAAGCCAGGAGTCTTTCCTGTTCGCTTCCATCACTGCCTCTTCCAGTCACACCAATGATTTAGATCAACTGCAAATAGTGCCTGATGGATTAACTCTGAGCATCGGTGTGACAGCGAAAGCTCTTTGTTAACCTTCAGATGAGCAGCTGCTGAGAGAAACTAAGCTGCTGCTCAGCCATACAAGTTATTTCCCTACCAGTAAACTAAATGAGATGAGGACATGGGGCAGTGTTAGCATGTGTCTGTCCATCCTGTGGGATTGCTGGCCCATCCTTGATACAGCTGTGGGGCAGGACTGGGTACCAGAGGGTGGCTGAGCAGGATCTGTCCCTCTAGGCAGTGTGGGTGCTGGGGGCAGCAGAGTCAGCTGTATAGGTGCAAGCCAAGTCATGCCAGTCACCCTCCAAACTAGACAATATTCTGAGTGTGAAATCAGTTATTCACTAATGTGCATGGAGGATATTTAGGAAAAAAGCTTTAATTCATATTTGCATGTATCAGGACAGCAGTGAAAGGCTAACTCTTCTTTATAGACGGTTCTCTGCTGCCTACAAAAGCCATGCTACAGAAAGCTAGTTGAACTAAAGTATCACGAGGACACTTGATTCCTTTGGTCTTCTTGTATGGCTTTCACCTGGGTAAAAAGAGTCACTAAAACCTTTTTATTCCCCGCCTTAGTTTCTTGTAATGAATAAAAAACCCCATAGAAATGCCATCCACTGAAGGTAGCATCTCAGACAAATCCTGCCCTGTAGGAAAAAACTTCAACAACTTACAAATAGAAAAAAATTAACAGTATTTATTTGATAACACACAGAATGTTTTGTCCTACTTTGCGCAGCTATTTTTCTCCAAGAGTAAGTGATACTGTATTCTGTATATGGTTATGTTTTTAAAGGAGGCTGTAACTATTCACCCATCCTTCCTGTAACCTGAAAAACATAGTAAAATGTTTTTATTTTTCCCAGCAGCTCAGTGTTCACAATTTTCACAATGCTTATGATATTATGTTGCAAAGGTTTTTTTAATTATTCCCAGTACTTTGATTAGAAAAGCTGCTTCATACATGAAGTTGCAAGAACTTTATATGTTATTGGTGCTATGTCAACAGTGGAACACATAAGATTTTTTATGACATGATTTTTCATTAAAAATGCAGTGCAATTCACTGCACTTAAAGGAACATGAATATCAAATGAAAACTGATTATTATAATCAAATTTAATATTCATTTCATGAGGAGAAATTTCATGACCAGCAATTAATTATAAGCAGGAGATGAGAACATGCAAATAAACACGGATGTGACTGGGATACAATACTTGTGGTCTCTGTTCACCTAGACATGACATTTGAACTTTGTAACCAAGTCCTGATCTCTTGCACTTAAACTTGTAGAATAAACATTAGATAGGGCAAGAGAACTTGCAATAAGGGATATTTTCCAATTGGGAATTGAAGGTATGCTGCTGTACCTGTGTGGTAGTTACTATTTTCCAGACAGTATTGATGAGCTCATCAACATAATTTCAACAGACTCAGTGGGGATGAAATGGGGATGCTGACCAAAATGGGATACTGACCTGCTGCTCACTAACACTCAGTGACTTATATAAAGTTTCACAGAGGAAGCATAAACATATCAATGTCAATAGGTAATTCACAGATTATCAGCAATACACCAAGACTTTTTTTAGGTCAGAATGCAAACTGCCCCAGCTGACTTCAGTTAGCACCTAAGGCAAGCACTGGAACCTGTTGCTGCACATGGAGAAGTGTTAGTCCACTTCAGCTGGTCACCTGTCATTTGATTTGTGCTGATTCCTGAACCCAGGCACTCTGCCTTCACTTGGGCCAATGAACACTGTGCACTGTGCATTTCTCCATGTGTCCCTATGCCTACCTTTGGGAAAGGCCCAGGGAGCAGACCAGGATGCTCTGAAAGTGTAATGGGCTTATGCAGAGCTTCCTGAGCATGGACGTGGGTTTCCCTGCAGCTGGTCCCTCTCACCAAAGGACAGAGCCCACCCCAGCAGCAGACCAGCCCTTCCTCACCTGCCTGCTGAAGCACTGGGCAGGCTGAGCTGGCTGGTGGGATGGAGAACGCTGCATTCATCTGCAGCCGGTCTACCAGTCTCCATTTCTGTTGCCATGGATACAAGAATGAAGCAATAACTTTATTCAGGAGTAGCTATTTTTACTGTAATTACACCACAGGAAATTATTAGACTATTCTTCCCTTCATCTCACCCATATTTTATTTATGTTATGATGCTGGTGGTGGGGGGCTGCTCCCTGCCGTGGGTGTGGGTGCTGACGGTGCCAGGCTCAGAGGGCTCAGCTTAGCTGGGCAGGCAGCACCAGTCCATGGGCAGGAATCCACCCAGCAGCACCACACAGTTGTGATGGAGCCCGGCACGGCAGGGACTTGCAGTTAAGAATTAATGTTGATACATTTTTTGCCATGGAATAAAGTGAACTGCAGCGTTAGCAGAGGTTAGGATCAGGCCTATCTGTATTCTTGAACCCCTCTTCAGGAGGGAGGCTGGAACTGCCCCTGAGCTGCCAGGGCACAGGCTCCTGGCAGGGCAGGACATCTTACTGCCCACTGCCTGGCCAGTGTGGTGTGAGCACCCAGCTGTGGCTCTCACTGATGGCTGCTTAAACCTTAGACTGTGAGCACCAGGGCTTGCACAAAGCCACTGGAGCTGTGTCAAGTCCACTTCTGAAATTTGGTGTGGAGTGCCACTGTGCACACTGCTGCATGGCTTCTTAAATCCTTCTCTGGACATGGTAGCACATAGCTGGAGGAGTTCAGGTCAGTGGTAGGCAGTAAAAACAAGGACTTAACCCCAATTTTTTTATCACTGCGATTCTACAGGGCCTTCTCTCTAAGATCCCTATGAGACAAGTCCTATAGAATGTTACAGAAAGTAAATTATAGATATCTGTAAGTTTTTAGTAATCCTGTAAGATTTAGGTATGGAATTGCACAGCAAAGGAATCATTAAAAAATAATGCATTTTTGTTTGCTTCTGTTAGGCTTTAAGGATGTTTTGCTTATTTGCTGCCTTTGTTTTTCTAGCGGTTGTGTGGCTGGTGGGTGCAGCAGCCTGTGTCTGTCTGCTCCTGTAGCACAGGATCACTAGCAGGCCTGTGTGCAGACAAGTCCATGAAAGCAGAGTGGAGGGAAGAACCTGTTAGGCAGTTAGCATTAGGAAGTGTGAGTTTGCCAGCATTGATGGACAGGGCCGTGAACACACTGAATGATAACCAGATGCTGATGAGATGCTCCAGAAGGGAAGCAGAGGAGTGTGCAGGCATCCTGGGGCTGGAGCTGTAGTCTCCAACCCAGATGGGGAAAATCATGTCAAGGAAATAAAGCCCAGACTCTCCAAGCCTCTTGATCTGTCCGGAGGAATCCAGCCATAGGTTAATCCATATGTCATCCTGCATCAATGTAAGAGGAAAGAGTGCTACCATGTAAACCACAGCAGGTACCCTCTCACAGCTTGTGTCTCCTGCAATCCACGCATCTCTGTTCTGCACTCCACATCTACCTTGAAACTCATAAAGAGAAAAGTACTGTAAGAAGGACTTTATAAAGAAAGAGTGGGAAACCCCCCATCACTGGACATGAAGAAGTTTTGCTGTTTCACCTGCTGCTGCTACAGTTCAGAAGTGGTGAGTTTTTCACTTTCTGCAACACTGATTCTTTTTGACCATCTTTGGCCATTAGCTACATTGATCTAACAGAGAGGGGATGTTGAACCAGGATTTGAGAGACCTGGATTAAATTCCTGAGTTTGCCCTGGCCTCTGAGGGGCCATGTCTCACTCACTCAGTTTCTGCTCTCTGCACCAATCTATCTCCCCGCACTTGCCACACATGGCTGCACAATGGGGACCTGTCTGAAGCCCCCAGAATTTTCTTTCCTTTCACCTCTGTGGTGCATTTGGTCATGGTTCAGGGAGAAGACTGCATGCTCAGGAAGTCAGGTGGATGCTTTCCCTGATCAATAGTAAAAATTATTTTTAGTATTGCCCCCATATAAGGAGAGTGTAATAAAAGGACATTTTAACTGATGAAAACCTTGGAGAACTGCGTGCTTTATTTGATGCTTTTTACTAATGAAATTTCTGGTCTCAATGTAATTTTTGTAATTTTTCAACAGGCCATTCTTTTGAATGAGAGTCCTGCTCTAGTACTCCTGCTAGCTCATAGGAAAAATTTTGAAGAATTAATAATTACTCGCTAGTTTTATAGAGAAATGATACTAAAAATATGAAAAGTGTTGCATTAAAAATATGTTTTAGATTGGTATGTGGAAGAACCAATGAAAGAAATAGGAAGGTAATTTAAGAAATAATAGAGGCAAACTGCTAAATTATCCCCATTACTCACTGAGATGTGTGAACCACATCAGATTATGGGAAACTCAGAATAGGGTCTGTTGCCTCTGGTTTTTTGTTGCCACAAACTAGATCTGTCCTAAATCTTAAATTTCATTATTTAATATTAGAAACTGACTCTGTATTTGGCCACGTGAGTAAGTGTGACCTGCTTTTCTGATTTGATGAGGACCAGTTAACTAAGCAGAACAGAGAGGGAGATCCAGCTACATTTTGGTGATAAAATTCAGGCATCTTATGTTTGGCATTTAGCTTTCACTTGATCAGAACTATTTCACAGGATGTGCTGTCCTTCTCTACTAAGGCACATGCCAGCATCCACTTTACTTCCTTTAACATCTCACTCTTAATCAAAGCTGGTGTTCAGATCCCTCTGCATGCTGTCAACCTGCCAGTCATTAATCTCTTCACAGGAGTACATTTCTTTCCCTCTTAGTATGCCACATATTTTTGCCTGGATCCTTTGAGACCCTAATGAGACACATCCTTGGTTTCCACCTGCTTGCTGAAATCTGTGGGACAACAGTTCATTTGCATCCCTCTGCAAGATCAAACACTGGTGAGAGTCTTATCTCTAGTAACAAACCAGACCTTTCATGGCATTAACAGTAGGACTAAGCAGCCAAGCCAAGCAGTTATGAGAAGCCAAGCTTGACAGTGCCCTTAATCCAATTAAAGCTATGTCTGAAAAACTGTTCTCATTTTGGCCGAAGTGACTGAGCAGTGTTTGGAGTCTTGTGCTAGGACAGTCAAGAAATATATTGTGATTAGAATGTGACAGAAAGATCTTGGGTTTTTAATCAGATAAGGCCTCAATCGATTAAGATTTAATTATGTCCAAGACCAGAATTCTTAATTTTCAAAAGACAAGTCCTGTGATTTAAGTCTGTTATCACTTTGTAGCAGTGGATGTTAGTTGAGTAATATGAAGATTTTAATTAGAGCCAGAAGCTTTTATATGAAAATATTAAATTAAAGAAGCAAAAATGGGCTTTTAAATATATTTTATAATTTTTAAGAATTCTCTTAAAACACTCCATCTCTCTTTCCTCAGATTACAATTGTAGATTTTTCAGAATTTTATCTTCATTTCTCATTTTGGGAGCAAATTAATTTTTTCAAGGATACTCTTTTGATTTATATTTGCCAATGTACAAAGCCACAGACCTACTGCTGACAACATTTTCCCAGCTTGAAAGTACATTTTAATAACTGAACTCTACATACCCAATGGCAAGGAAATTTCTGCAAATTCAATTTTGCTTGACAAGTACAACAAGATTATAACTATGTGGAAATTAATGGTCACAGATTTGGTGTGTTTAGACAGAAAGCTAATCTGGAGGAAATCTTTATGGAATTCAGTGAAGATAAAAATGTAATGTGAACCACAATAGCATCTGTTTGGAGCTCCACGTATGAATTTAGCTCTTTAGCATTTTGGATGTCAATTGATGGACATTCCCATGGTCAAGTCTCTGTGAGAGTGCAATTTATCTTGGGCTGTGGAAGAGCCATTGCAGGGAAAACCTTTGGCTGTGTTAGGGTACAGTTCCCCTGGTCTAGAGCAGTTGTGAGACCATATGATCCAAACAAATTGGATAGGACTGGTATTATTACTTCTCACAGCAAGGATTTTGGTCATATTTGCCCATATAAATGGGCAATTGGTTATCATGAGCAATGGCAACCACCACTGGTTGCCAGCAGTTGTTGCTAAAAAAATGTAAAATCTTGTGCAGATGGGAATGTAAGGTGTGGGAGGAAGATACAGAAAACCAGAAAAGGACAATGACAGGCCTGGAAAATATGAGATAAGGAAGAGTTTGGAAGGGCAAGAGCATGTCAGGACAGTGAGCAGCTGGGAAATACTGCATGAGGTAAGGCCAGGGAAAAATATAATGGGAAACTGAAGGGACCCTTAGCAGGAACAGAGAAGACCAGAAAGTCTCATGGATGCAATCAGAAGCAGATGAGATTTCCTTTCCATGGAGGAAAATGTGTACATATGACACACTGAAGGCAGATTTGCAGGTAAATGTGACTCAGATCTGCAATCAAGTGACTTAATCTTCCCCAAGCTGAAGTTCTGCTAGCTGCAGCATCCAACCATCTCTGTCTGTCTCTAATGCATTTGAAAGGCATTTCTGAGGCTGTCTGCATTTACCTGCCCTGTATCAGGCCAGTGGCATGCAGTGCCTAAGATCTGTATGGGTCCAGACTCTCCCTGCAGTCACATCCTGTGGGATGTTGGGTGGATTGCCACGTTGGGTGCCCACAGCCTGATCAGTGTTTTGTTCTGCAACAGCTGGGATTCACAACAATCTGGTTTTGGCTCAATTTGGATGTACAGGTCAGTGCCTCTCCCATGGCTGGCCAGGTCACATACAGCATAGACAGGGATCCTTCCTTTCCCTTTGCAGAGCAGGTGGAGAAACGACATCACTAATTTCTTCTTCTGAATGTCAACCATTTTTTTCAGTCTTCTGTTGCAGAGCTTGTTTTGGGAAGTTTTGGTACAAACCTCACCATGAAATGTAAAGTAAAGTTCACATCTCTCTGCTGGGGCAATTAAAATATACTTGGCCCAGGCTTGATCTGAAATCACTGTATTTAGAGGCACCTTCTGGTAATGCTTATGTTATGGATAGCTAGGGCATGTGGGGTGCTCCCAGGCTGGACTTTGGGGACAACCTACATGTGCTGAGTAACATGCAAAGAGATGAGAAAGACGAACCTCAAATTGGCTGCCTAATGCAGATTAGATGTCCAACTATATGGTTGCAATTTTGTTAGATAAAGATCAGTGTATAATAGACATACACATTTATTTCTTAATTAGAGAGTTTATTTCAATTTATGGTAGTAAGGGTATTAGGAAAAGGTGTGGTTTTATTCCTTACTCTGGCATCAGAAACAGATAATCTAACCTTTTAATGGAAACTGCTGTTACATTCAAAATTGTGGAAAATTACATTGGATCTTCTACAGAATTATGGTAATTTGTATGAGTCCATTCTTGTTTTAAAGATTTGCTTTATCTATCTATCTATGTATCTATCTTGCTATAAGTGTGTGTATATATACATGCAGACACCATATATATATATACATTGTCTCTTTGAATGTATGCTTGAATTTTGAAGTCTTATAACTCCTGAAGCATTTTGCTTGTTTTTTCTATGCAACACGCTATGTATGAGGCTGAAATCCTTTCTTGTCTTGGTGAGATGAAAAGCCCTCATTTCATACATCTTTATGCAGAACCAGAAATCATCCCTGCCTCAGAGGAGGGAGAAAGGAAAGAAGAGCAAGGAAGCTGCACAGATTCAAAGATGTGACCATATTGACTGGTAGCAGAGCTTTATTTGAGGCAGATGAGAGGGAAAAGCCCCTCATGATCAGGAAACTAACAGTTGAATTGAACAATCTGAATGCAGATTTACACAGGAATTCCACTGGAAAGCTCCTGTTATGCTTTTGAACTGCTTTGTCCTACCAAGGACATAAGTGCAAGCCTTGAAGTGAACTTTGAAATCAATGATCAGTTTTGTCTTCTATCCTCAGCTTTTTAGGCAAGACTCGAAGCACTATAGGCTAATGCTACATTTTTCTGGATTGCTTTCAGACTCTCATGACTGGTACTGGATTTGGGATTTTCACTTTTTACAAGTCAAAAAATATGTGGGACATCTACTGTTCATATTTCTCTTGGCATTTATATTGTATCTATGGAAAAAGGGGGTGTCCAAGGACACGGCATCTTTCTTCCTCCTCTGGCTAGTTCATTCAAAGATATAAGGAGAAGGGAAGCCAGACTAGGTATTTATTTTCTTTATATAGAGTTCTGTTACACAGACAATTAAACTAAATGCCTGGATATGAGAATGAGTCTTTTTTCCCCTCTATCTTTTTAAGATCTACCTATTCTTCCTCTTTTTCTCATATGTCCAGATGGGCAAATAATTAGTTGCCTCTGTCTTCTCTGCTGAGGTTCATTAGCCAAAAATTGGGATTCAACACCATGGTTTTCTAAAGTCAGAGCAGGCTGAGTCATTAAGAAATGGCTGTGTACACAATGTGGTGGGATGTAATTTTCTGATCCTGTCACAGCTAAAGAGTCCTTTATAACACTTATTAGTGACTCAGTATCTCTGCAGTATCTTTGATACGTGGAGTGTTTGTGGCCATTTTGGTTACTGTTCTAAATACTGTCAGTTGGGAGTGCTTGCTTTCTTCATGTTTAGCATCTTGACTCAAAGGTCATATTTTTCTGGAAAAGAGCCTGGAGGACTGGAATCTCTCAGTTTTTAAAAGCAGATGATCCAAAAAGCCTCTGGTGGTGTCCTTTCATTGCATCAGGAGCAGACACCCTGCAATGAGTTCAATCTTTCCAGCCAAGCACAAAACCAGCAGAAAGGCCTGAGGCATGCCCCTAGAAGTTGTTGCAGAACCCAAGCAATCACTGGCTGGTGCTGTCTGCTTCTGGAGTGCAATTAGTTCTTGTCCTCAGCAATGAATTCACAGATCCACCAAGTTTAATGCATCACACATTAGACTAGGTTACCTGGCCGTCCTCACTGACCCCTTCTGCCATTTTTCTGTCTCCCTGTACTCTGTGTGACATCTCACAACATCTCACTCTTTAGTCCAATTTGCCTCACGCACTCGATCAGCATCTGTGCCTGATCACCTGGATCCAGCAGGTGACATCTCAGGGCCAGAAATGCAATGAGGTAGCAATGCCTGGAAGGAGCCTATCTGGAAAAGCATCCTGAAGTTATACTTGTTGCCTCAATTCTATAAATCAGGTTCTTCAGTGAAGGAAATTGCTATTGTAGAAATTTTCTTTGGCTTTCTTAAGTAGTATTTTAGTGTCTAAAATAGCTTTTTTTTTTTTTTTTTTCACTAGGGTCTACATTCCTTACACCTGTGTTTCCCTACCATCTGAAGCACCAAGCTCTTGTTTACTTTCTCTTTGCCTGTAAGCAGGCAGGTGAGCAAAAAGATTTACTAAAACCACAAAGAAATCGAAACCATTGAGATGATAGAAAACTGTGGGTTAGATAAGGGAGCTGAAGAGACCAGGGAAGAAGAAAACTGGAGATAATCTCCTACTATATCCACCTATCAAATCCTTGAGTCCTTAGTTCCCTATCTTTTTGGGGGAAAGATGTGAGGTAGGTGGTCTCATCCAACCCACTGCTAGCAAGAAGTAACAGGGACAAGAAGCCACCACCCTGTGTCTATTTAAGCCTGTAGGGTGAAACAAACCAGAGAAAAGTGGATGAAAAAAACCTGTAAATACCTAAAAAAACCTCCATCCCAATAACTCTTGAGCCTCTCAGCTAACAGGAATAAGAGAAGGGACCTGAAAGGGAATAGAATCTGCTTCTGAAGAAACCATCATGGGGATGAAAATGATCAGTCACTCCTCGGGTACCACTCAGAGTATCAGCTACTCCTTCCATCATCACCCCAGCTGTCCCAGCTCCAGCTCAAGCCCAGCCATATTTTCTGCCTTTTTTAGGCCTCCTTTTTCCTTGGGTGTGTGGACACAATATTTCTGCTAGCAAGAATTTTCTTGCTGCTTTCTAAGCCCATGGGATACTTTTCTCTCTCACAAAGAGATTAGCAGAAGTTCTATAAACTATGAACACCTGCAACCTTGTAGAACTATGTTTATGGTACAGTAGAAAAATATTTTGACAATGGATGTTTAGGATTTTAGCCAATCCACCCAGGGGGTGGCTGATCCTTTGTCCAATTAGACTATGAAGAAAAAAGTCTATAAAAGAGTTTGTAAAATAATTAAATAAATCAATCTTGCTGCACAATTCCTGCCTGCTGGATCTTCTCTCCTTCCTACGGCTGTGGAATACAGTAATATTTGCTACAGTAATATGGGTGTTTCAAGGTTTCATGTGACTATATGCCAAGAAGGCAGAAACCCTCTGCACAGAAGCTTGAAGGACGCAGAAACTTTTGGTCAAGGAGCTGGTCTGAAGGGAAAATTTGGAGGAGTGACAAGAAGCAAAGTTTTGGGGAAAAAAATCCTTCTTAGAAGAGCTCAGTGAGATATTAGATAGATGAGAGAGCATCCCCCAGACCCATGGGGCTCATGTCTTGCTCCTTCCGCTGCTTGTGCTCATCCCTGCACTGAGCATGAGACACGAGCTCAGGTTCCCCTGCACTCACAGCTCCTTCAAGCTTCAGGGGATTGGGAGAAAAGAAATTCTGTCCTGTAAAATGAGTCAATGCTGGTTTTGGCTGGGACAGAGTTAATTTTCTTCCTGGTACTGTGTTTGGGATTTAGCATGAGGCTAATGTTGATAGCACACTGATGTTTTAGTCGTTGAGTGCTGCCAGTGAGGAGGTGCACAGGAAGCCATGAGGAAATGTGGCTGGGACACTGCTGACCAAACTTGCCAAAGGGATATTCCATACCACAGATCATCCTGTTCAGGGGATAAACGGGGGAAGGTGGTCGGGGTTGGGGGGAATCACTGTTCAGGGATGGGCTGGACATCACTCAGTGGGTAGTGAGCAATTGCAGCATGTACTGCTTGTCTCTTGGGGTTTTTATTCCTTTGCCTGTCCCTTTCATTACGATTAATATTACTACTACTAGTAGTAGTAAATTTTATTTTTTTTCAATTATCGAGCTATTCTTATGTCAATCCATGAGGTTTACTTTTTTTTTTTATTCTCCTCCCCACCAGGGCTGGGGGACTGTGTGTCTGTATGGTACTCAGTTCCAGGCTGGGGTTAAACCACAGCAGAGCCTCACAGCAAAGCAGCTGTTCTCAAGGTGCTTTTTTGATGTCACTGAACTCCTCTCATGAAGTCATTGCTTAATGCTGGTTGCTATAACAACCTGTTAGTCTTTTTCTCTATTACTCATGCAGCAGAAATGCCTACAGGTATGTCACTGTTGTGAAATTCAACTTTAAAGTGTTCACTTAAAAATATTTCTCCTCTGCAATAATCTCGCTGGCACAAAACACATAGCTTCACAGAATTTTTTTTTTTTTTAAGAGAAGTCAGCTCCAGCTCATCCTGGGATGTCTGAAGAAAAAAAAGAGTAAATCTGAGAAAGATCTTACAGTGAACCAGCATTTTAGCTGAAAACTTCCCTCTTTAATGTTCAGTATTTCCAAAATCTTTTTCAAAAGCTCATTTTAATCTCTTAGATTCTGTTTTTAAAACTCTCATTCTGTAGAGGAAGCACCTACTAGTATTGTAGTCAAACCTGTAGCTTTCTGTACATGTATTTTTATTAGGAATGGGAATGAACAGAGAAAATGCTCTAAGAAACAGTGTTTATCATTTTTCTGAGCATTATTAAGCTCATGTGCAATACCATCTCTTTGGTTATAGGAAAGATTACAAGGAAAGATGTCAATACAAGAGGTCATACTGTGGATGGGAAAACCCTTTTGGTGGTGTTCGAATTGCTGCTGGTGGTTCTGGACTAATAATTAACTCCACAGAAGAAATAAATGACAGTAAACCACACATATTTAACCATCTTGGAAATATCTTCAAACATTCTGGGATGTGAACAAGCTCAGTGAAATATTTACAGTGCTGCATTGTCTCTCTGCGGTGGAGTATGACAGCTGAGGGGTTCCATGGCCATGACCAACCTCAGCACCAGGCACTCACCTCTTGCTCCTCTCCCAGTCACATGTTCCAGCAGCAGACACTATGCAGACTGGTAACAAAAAATCTAAAATAAATATTGCCAGCAAGCAGGACTCAGTCCCTCCAGTCACCTTTAGTGACAACTCTAATTTTGGGGCCAGACACAAGTGTGCAAAGCTAGATGGGAATATCCTGGCCTTGGCTTCTACCTGTGGTATGGAAGCAGCTATGACTGTGCTGCCTTTTGGGGCACCATGCTTTCATTGATGCAGTGGAATATTACTGTCTGAGCATCAGAAGTGTGAGGGACAAGCACTATAAAGTAACACCTTTCACAAAATGTGCACAAGCTCACAAGCATTCAGACACAGTATTTTTAATGATTCATTTGTTATTTTGACTTAAGCATTTTTCTTCTTCTTTTTTTTTTTTTTCCCCTCCAAATTTTAAAATGTGTTTTGCAGTTTTGGAAGCTTTTGGAGCTCAAGCTCAGTTTTCTGTAAAGGGGAGCTATGAGGTGCTGTAAAGGGGCATCTCAGTGTCCCAATGAAGCTGGGTATGTATGTACTTGTACTACACTGGGATTCCTCCTCTCCCTTGCATCCCTGGGGGTGCAGATAACTGTTTTGGTGACACTCAGACCTGGCAGGGGATGACTGACCCACAGGCAGCCCTTTGTCCCAGCACAGGGGAGGGGTCAGCCTGGAGCTCTTTATGGGGTGTTGTGCAGATGAGCCCTGCCTCCAGCATCCTTCACTGTTACATCTCCAGCGATAGATTTGACTCATGTTTTGCCAAATGGAAGTGGGCTAAACTCTCCAGAGGGGATTCTAGGAAACATCATAAACAATGGAAGTTAAAGCCTAATTCTTTTGTCTCAAAAAAAGAAAAAAATTTTCAATTTCTCCAGAATTTGTGGAAGCACTATGAGGGAGCACTCAAGTTTCTACTGTCCAAGGTTCATTCTTGGGAAAGAAGTCAAAGTAAGGATAAGACACACTTAAAGATGAGTTTTATTTCAGAAGGATAAAACTAACATTGTTTAATTCTTCCAGCTTACAGTCAGATACATTTACTTTTGAAGTTTAAAGATGGTGCTCCAGTCAGGGTTGTATAAACTATGAATCCTTAGTTTATACAGTCTTCTACTGTTATAGACAGATATTTTAGAAAAAAAATGCCATGGAATCAGTCCAAAGAAACATACTAAATATATGAAAATATCAAACAAGTGTACAAAACATTCTTATGCCTTGGTAAAAACACAGAGCTCAGCTTGCATCCCCATGCAGTCATATTCATATAACACCAGTTTAGCTACAGGATTCATGAGTCAGTGTTTCTACTCTCAGGTTTCTGAAATGTGGGCTGCCGGAACTGAGCTTGGCCAGTACAGTATCACAACATCCAGAGTAAATGGCTGCTGAATTTTTTTTTCCCTTAAGAATAGAGAAAAGATCTGCAGGAGAGCTGGTATTGCCTGATTGCCTCATCTGAGATTAAGGCTTTTAAAATTATTGTCTCCATGTCACTATTGCTTGAAGACACTGCTGTTACTTCCTCCATTTTTCTTGAGTTCCAGGATCAGACCTAAGTATTTTGTGGTTAACATTGTTAATGCCATACCTTGTCTGGGAACTGATGAGGATGAGATTTGAATGGCAAGGAAAGAGAAGCAAAGTACTCAAGAATCCATACATTGATGATCTGAGAACACAACAAATGGTTGTCTGAGTTGGGCACATTTCAGCCAAATTCTTCTCAAGGTTTTACACCCCACTCCAAAATGACCTCTGTCTTTGATTAACTGACAGAATTGCCAGGAATTTGCAGCACTTCTTTGCTACTACTTGGGAGGCAGCAGTGGCCCCATTGCATCTTTGAAGTATTTTTCATCATTCTGGACTTGAGACCTCACAGAGATATTAGGAGACTTCATGAATAGGGTTTTTATAGAGTTAGGGGAGAGGAGGAAGGAAAATAGTAGCTTTCTGTGGCTTAAAAAAAAAAAAAGTGTTTCAATATTTATTCTCCTGCTTAAAAATGTAATAAAACTTGAAAATCTGCAAACTGGTATTTATACATTTTTTCAAGACGTAACATCACTTTCCCAGGGCTGCTGCAACTGTTCATCCTTGTGCCATCTGTATGTATGGTTCCTTTCTCTTCTCTAAAGAAAAGGAATTCCTGTTTTCATCCTGCGCAGCAGGTTCATCTTGCACAATATGGGATTACCCTGTCAGTTGAATCATTGCCACGTTTTAGATATATTAACCCACCAATGTATTTCTCTCTGTGCTGGTAGGCTAGCAATGTTAACCAGCCTCTAAGCAATCCTTGCTCATTGATGAAAAATACACTCTTCTCCTGAATTTTGAGGAGAATCACAGATAATCAGAGGATGTTTCTGCCAAACACATAACAGGCTGGTCTGTCAAATTATCAAATTCCCCTAAGAAGAATCAACTGTCTTAAACAGATAAAAGAAATCGTATTGTGTTAGCAGAAAGGTTTACATTCCCAATTACTAAACAAAATCACTAAAGAAAAATAACAAAATATAGTTTGGGGTGGGTTTTTGGTTTTGGTTGGTTTTTTTGTTTGTTTTGTTTTGTTTTGTTTTTAGTATTTCCCATGGTTGGGAACAACAAAAAGGCTTCACTCTTTTTGGGCTTGATTCCCTGGTGAGTTTTAAAGTTACCTGGCTGTGCTTTTGTTTAGCTGGAACTACCTGCCTTGCTAAGCTCTCTTCTGGAGTTCCTCCAGTGGAAATCAGTGTTATGAAGTGAGACAGGAGAGTTGCTTTCAACTTGTCATCTTCTACACTTGTCTGTGCCTGCAAGCCTCTGAATCAGATTTCTTCATTTCTCCTTTGTTCTTTGCACTGGAGTTTTCTCATCTTCTTTTTTAAAGCCTTAATGAGCCCAGGCAGGAGCCCATTGGGTGCTATGAATGAAGTATTCTGGGTTTTTCTGGAGGTGGAGATATCACAACAGATGCAAGACTTCTTTCAAACTATCTAAATTATGCACTGAAAGCAGTGTTCACTGTATAAAACATTCATTATACATGGATCTTGCCAAACTCATATTTTCTAGCTTATTACATCCTCTTCTCAGAGATAGCATGTGATATAGCAGCAATTTGAAATTTGACACTTAGGCCACTTTCTAAGTTACTCTCTCCCTCTCCAGTTCTTCCCTTTATATCCAAAGGAAGAGACAAGAAACCTTGAAATAGGTAGCCTAGGATAACCACTTTCTAGGGAAGATTCCAGTAGAGACTGACTTGAAGGATTCAGACAAGGCTCAGTCACAGAAAGGTGAAAGCAGTCAGTGATCCACAGTTCAAAAAGCCCATTGGCCTTTTCTTTCTAAGAACACATGAGGTTCACCTCTGAAGCAATACAAGTGCATTTGCCTGACTCATAGCATCTTTGTCTCTTAGTTAAAAGCATAAAGATACTAAAGAATTCCCCAGATGTCAAAAATACTGGGTCATTTGGGCAGTAAGGAGCCTTTAGGTGTTATTGAGTGATAAAAATACTATTTAGCTTCTTTTAATATTCCTTTCTTTCTCTTTTCTTTCTGCTTTTCCTTTGCGTTCTGTACAATTGCCATCTGGATTGCTTCAAGAATGTGAAAATAAGTAAATGAATGACCTGAGTACAACAGTGAAAAAATGTTTCACACAAGATTTGGATTTTCAGATGAAATTGTTGCCTCCAAAAGTAAAGCTCCATTAAGGATCTGCCTTGCACACGGCTTTCTTTCAGATTTAGGAGAGATTCATCATAGGATCATTCAGGTTGGAAAGGACCCTAGGATGTCTCTAGTCCAGGCCCCTGCTGGAAGCAAGACCAGATGCAAAATCAGACCAGATTTCTTACTCATTTAGTACTTTCTGAGAGTTTATTTTTTCATGGTAGATAGTGGTGGTGGTAGTGGTGCTCTAAAATATTGTGCCCTAGCTGTTCGGAATAGAATAATTTGCGGTTTCTTATAGATTCCCTTTACAACTTACATGTAACTTTTCACAAATGCCCTGTGTGTTTTTGGCTGTCAGATGTGGCAGCTTGAAAGTTCAAACAGAGTATCTCAGTTAATGCTGAGTGACAATAGGATTATCATTGTAATGGCCAAAGGTTGCAGGGTAGTGATGCCTGTAGGTACAGGTAATGTCTACTTTTAACATCTTATTAGACCAAGCAACACAGCAGAATAAAGGCATCAAACTCTCTGGTTGAGTTCCTTTGTCATCTTCACTTGAAGAACTCAGAAGAAAAGAACTTTTAAACCAGCTTTAATATTTGGTGAATGGAAGAATATAGACTGAAGGAAATAGAAGCACCATTTCCAATGGAAAATTGCTTTGAAATCCTTCATGGAAGATACTGGAAACTGTAGATTCCCTGCAGGATTTCTCAGACATCTTTGACCTTTTAAATTCCTTTAACTCTAAGTAGTCCCCATGTCTTGGGGTGACTTGATGTTGTATTCCCTATTGCTGCACTATGCCCAGAAATTAGTATATATGCCTTTCTATGCTTTTAAACTGAGCCTGAGAGGGGGGAGGAAAAACTGAGCAAAACTTTTTCAAAGCAGTTTGCAGCTTGTTCAAGGTCACACAGAGATAGAGACTTTTTTCCAACTGCGGCAGGAGAGCGAGAGGGGAGGGAAGTATCCAGCTTGCTTTTCTTTCCAGCCAGCTTTTGGCAGTTTTTTTTTCCCTCAGCTCCTTTTCCTCTGGAGAGTTGAACTTTTGTTTTCCTGGGACTTCATTTCTTTTCCTTTTCTCTCTGCTGGACTGTTTCAACATCAGAATACATTGGGAGGACTTTCCACCGAGGCCTTGGCCCTGGAGGTGGGCCCACCACCCCGTCCCAGCTCCAAGGAGGGAGAGGGAGATCTGCAGAAGGACTCTAACTTTTCCCCCAGGTTTCTCTCAGCAGAGCAGGAGGTTTTATTATTTAGCATTATTATTCTTTTCCCATGTGTTTGTTAAATAAATAGTTTTTATCTCTTTCACTTTTCTTCGAGGAAAATTTATTTTTTCCTGAACCTGGTGGGGGAGGGATGGTTGTAACCTGCTTTCTCTCAGGATATATTTCTAAATTTGGCCAAACCGGAACAGATTCTTACATAGAAAGATGAATACTGAAGCACAGTAAATTTAAGAAGATGGTGGGTATAGGAGAAAGTTTCACAAAGGATGTCTGGACTTCAGGCAGCTCTCTGGAAAGCTGTTTATTGCATAGGCGAAGTTACAGCATTTCAGGGAGTGGGTATCCAGAGCCAGCCCTACAGCTGTCAGCTACAGCTTGTAGGCATACCTGAAGCCACTTTCTGTTCAAGTTACAAAGCATTTTATACTTTTCTTTGCAGAGTATCTTAACACATAACAACCAATAAGCACCATACACAATACCTTTACATTTGCCTATAGCCTATCATAGCTACTACCGTCACCATATTATAGTCATTGTTATCCAATCACAAGAGTAAGTAAGTTACAATTTAAGCTTACAATGGAAAATGCTCAGACTTCTTTTCTTCTTGGTACAATGACATTTCTTGTTTGCCTGCAATAGCTCTCTATTTGGTAAAAACGTTTTCTATTCACTTATGCTCTTCTTGAGACTTATTTACTTGGTGAAAAACATGTCTTTGTTTGTAGTCACATACCTTTGTCCTATTCATAAAAATCTCCTTCCAACTCATCTCCAGCCTTTGCCTTCTCAGTTATTCAGTGCTCAGTGTTTCAGCAAAACATCTTTTACTCTACATCAAAACTTGCTTTCATTTCTATCTGTCATGGGTTAGCAAAGCATAGTCCCAGAAGCGATGTTCTTGCAAAGGGGTGCTTACAGCGTCCTCTGTGACCTGACAGAACCTATCAGCTGGCCAGTTTGAATATGGTCAATTCTTTAAGCCACTTAAAGTTGTGACCGCCTCTGTGATGCACACTTAAGAATCAGAAACTCCGGGGCAGAGTCTCTGCCTCGTTTCCGGTGCTGGGACAGGTGGCTGCGGGTCCCGTGCGGGGGCCAGCGGGCCCGGCCCAGGCCCTGCTCAGGCCAGGCCGGGCCAGACCATGGGCATCCTGGAGCCAATGGGCCCTGTTCCACCCACGGAGCCCCCTCCCCCCAGCCCTGCTGTGAGCAGACGGCCGGCTCCCCCTCTCCAGTGCGGCCAAGATTCAGCTGAAGCTGCACCGCTGTCCCGAAGAGGTCATGTGACCAACAGCGATAAGCAAAATTCCAGCTGCAAGGCCTAGGTGAGATTAACCCTTTTAGTGCTGTGAAGAGCTGAAAACCTGAGAGAGAGGAAAGAGGAGATGCTTAAAGCTGAAATTCTGTTGTAAAGCTATGATATATCAGAGTATCTGTTGTAATTTCATGAAGGCATGGGGGGTGGAGTGTTCAACTTGTACTTGTGAGCAAAAGCACCTGCGCTGAGATAGGCAGATGCTGACGCAGCTGTAATTTCATGAGAAATTTGAACAGGGAGAGATGGAAGCAATGAGGACTTTTGCTCCAAATGGGAAAGGAGAAAACCTCAGTTCCTAGACATGCTCCCAGAGATAGTCCTAGAGATGAAGATGAGAAGGACCCGTTGCTCCCAGGGAAGGAGAAGGGCCTCTGTTTTTAGAGATTAAATGTTCTCAGAGATGGGTAAAGAGAACTTTTATTTCTGAACGGCTCAACCTTAAAATTGTACCCCAAAAAACTTCAAGAGTGGGCCCTCGAAAGCAGTTGTGGGAAAAGCTGCAAGTCATGGGAAGGGACTCTCACATGCGAGCAGAGAACCAACCTGGGCAGCTGGCTCATTGTGATAATGTTTTCATAGCATGGACAAGAGAGACTCCTCTTCCTACATGGACTGAACAAGGTTATTATGGAAGTGGTAAACAGACTGAACATCTCAAGGGTTGTCTTTTTACATTGTCACTGGGAGAAGGGTGGTGGGGGGGGGAGGAGAAGTGTTCTGAAGGTGTGGTATGATTTTTTTTTCTTCTTTTAGGTCTGTTAATAAACTTCTTTATATTCTTTCAAGTTTGGTGCCTGCTTTGTGTTTCTCCTAATTCTTATCTCACAGAAGGTAAACAGTAATGAGTATTTTGGACCAAACCACTACACTATCTCATCCTCAGTTTCTACATTCAGAGATCTTTCTGCCAAGCCTACATATCTGTGAAACTTTCTAACTTTCATCCTCTCCAGCAAGTGGGAAACTGAGAACCTGAGAGGACTGGAAACAGCAAAGTGACACCAGAGGAGAAATAAAATTGAGATAATCTGTGTTTCCCATTCTGTATTTACAGATTTTAATAAATGGAAGCTGTGTCAATTGTGAGAAAGAATGAGAAATTATATCAAATTATGCACAGTCAGATCAATCATATGTAAATATAAGAAGCTTTAAGTTGCAGTAACCCTACCTACCTTTTTGCAGATTATGCAGAAATCTACTGCCTTAAAGTTGGAAGTAAAAGGTAAAACTATGAGAATAATGAGCACTTTTAGCACTGAAGGTGGCTATTGTAAGCTACTAGAAAAGAACATGAAATTCATCACACTCTTCAGTTTTTGAGGTAGAAGAACATCTCTCTTGCTGATGTGTTATATAGCAACCACTTTGAATGTAAAAGGGAATTACTGGATACAGTTCTTTTTTCATTTAGGACCATTCTAGCATGGGAACTATCACAGAAGGCCATGACAATAATAATTATCCTATCAAAGACTCATTCAACTGCAACATCCACCCAAACAACACTCAAGTAGACTTGTGAGAATGCCTGCATTACCCATTACCACTTACTGTACTCACAGAGTGGTCTCGCCTTGGGGACAACAAGGGCCAGCTGCCCCAGGGAGACAGCCAAGCCAGGAGCCGGGCATGAGTCAGTGCCAACTCTGCCCTCACCTATAGTCCCAGTCCCACAGGAGCAGATAATGGGGGTCTGATAGCCCTTGACTTGGCAAGCAAGGGACCAGGACCAGGATCCATCCAAGCGCTCCAGCCAGAAGCAGAAGGACACTAGGCCAGAAGCAGGGCTGGGAAGAAGCTGCAACATGGCTCTGAAGTCCATCCATGTAGGTACACCCACAGTACAATTTAGGCAGGGGTTGACATCTGAAATGGGACTAATCATGTGTGAGTGCACAGTTGAGCAAAGAGGGACAGGTAGGTCTTTATACCACAACAGTTAAATGCTCATTTTGTTCTTGTAGTACCAAACAGCTTTCATAAATATTCCTCTAATACTGAGCTTTCATCATAAGGTCACTTGCTTAATCCTACATAGGCAGTGACAAATGGCAAGCTGTGTCTGACTCAACCGTTTCTCTCACACCCTCTCATTACATGCATTTGAATAAAACTGCTCTGTACCCTGCTGAGTAACCTTTCCAAACCACACTGGTGGTTGGGTAGGGCTAGGGCTCAAGGAA
Source organism: Corvus cornix cornix (assembly GCF_000738735.6). Lineage (NCBI taxonomy): Eukaryota > Metazoa > Chordata > Aves > Passeriformes > Corvidae > Corvus > Corvus cornix. Next base: position 100,837,565 of record NC_047056.1, on the reverse strand, counting down.
AGACAGAACAATTCAGCCTTGGTGTGAACAGAAGCCAACTTTCAACTAGATTGAATTTCCACACTAAGGCTAATAATTTTGGTGCTAAAATGCAAATAATTACTGTTGTAATTGCTTTCTGGCATCCACAGGTGTGTTGGCTGCCTCTCAAGCTGAATAAAAGGACAAGGACTCCTGTTTTTAAAAGCTCACAATGTTCCTGCCTTCTGCAAAGTTCACTGAAAACCAGTGGGAATAATTTTCATAGGTGCATAAGTCTCCTTATGAAAGGTCACAAAATTTACATTCACTCAGATGTCTTGGAAAATTTATTCAAGGTTAAGTGAGCAGGCAAAGAACTTCGTCTCTGTGAATGAGCTGGAATTTAAGGCAGCCCTCCTGTTCCCATAAAATCATGAACAAGTCCTACTGGTTTGGAGCAAATGTCCACCTAGCCTGAAGGTGTCCATAAGTACATACCCATGGAATTGTAAAAGCAGGAGAAATCTGTGTGGTATTTCTTCCTGCTGACTTAGCCTATATCCACCAATTTCAGACCAACAGATTTCCTCTGCCTGCCCTGGTTTGTCTGTTCAGTAACAGGGATCTCTCTTAAGGAATTCCCTGTTTTCCCCTTGAGATAGATGTTTACCTCATACATTCATTTCCTTTGTTTTTTTGGCTTCTACCAAACACTGAGCTGATAAAGAAACAGGTGCTATTTTCCAAGGCCTTAGTCCTGAGGGGTTCTGGTCTGTTCAGAAGCAGCATTTTATGTGTGAATCATTTGCCATCTTGTGTATCTTTTTACATTCATCTCTATCACACTTCATCTGGTATCTTACGGCCTTAGCAATCATTTTCCTAAGGTCCTTCCTAGTGACACTTATCTCTCCTTGTTTGTACCATTCTGAGCAGCTCTGCATCACCAGAAAACCTTTCCCATGCTCTGACATCCCTGACCTTATGAATATGTGATGGAGTTGGTCTGGAGGGCTTTGGGGCTGGGAACTTCTTAGGTGCTTCTTCTACCACTCATTCACATTCTCCCTGCATGCAGGACTATCTTTTCTTTCAAGCACACTCCCTGGATAAAACACGTGTAGAATCTAAAAACAGAAATTTCCTTTAAATATTTACTGGCTTTTCTTTTCCCCAGATGGACAGGCATCTTGGTTTCTCAATGTTTATTTATAAATATGGCATCCACTTTGCCCAGAAGGGAAATGGCATTACCTTCCCAAACAGTAGGGGTTTTGTATCTTCAGTATGTGTTCATTCTCAAATGAGTGTGTAAGGAAATACTGAAATTAATATTTAATGTGAATACATTTGACTCCAGTTTCAGAAGGCAGCAGTCTTTCAGTAATTGTTATACTCTCAAATGTGGCTAATGTCAGAAATATAAGAGAAGAACTGAACTACCAACTCAACATTTTGCCTGTCCCATGATATTTTGGTTATTTTCACTTCATAGACAAAAGAGTGACTACAGGGGCTAAACACACAAGCTTTCCCTTTATGAAGTTATAACATAATGGACAAATAAAGCACAAAATTGCTTCTCTTGTATTAACTACATTTTTAATTTTTTGAAAAGTAAGCATATCAAGGGTTGAATTAACTTATCATTTACCAGTGCATTACTAGAATCAAAACAAATGTCCATTGTCCTGTATATTCCTCTTCATGACCATTGCTGAGCTGCATTAAGAATGCAGTTTTTCTCCAGGCAGACAAAACGAAGACAAATTAACTTTCTTTAAAGTTCAATAAATCCTAGAGCCTGGCAAACATTACTGATCTCCTTATGCTCAGCATAAGGAGATCAGTAAGATTTACTTAAGAAGTGAGATACCACTGTAATGGATTTTTTCAAAGAAAGACTGAAGTTAGTTCAACAAAGATAAAACAACTTGGGATTAATTAGCTGACTCACGCCAATAAATATTACATAATGAGCCATTATAAATTTTGTCTTATATGGTTTAACATTCACACAAGTTTCATGCAAAGATTATACAATTTATTATATTATTAAAATAATTTTTTACTCACTACCTCACGAAGTTGAAAATATTCTTTTTTTAAACATTCTGCATTAAGATTTTAACTACACTAGCTGCCACCATGTCCAGCTTGCAAATACTCTCCAAATGTCTCCAACTTCTGAAGTCAGAAACTTCTACCAGTTTTGGCTAACCCTAATTTAGTAGTTTTAAAGCACATATAAGATACAACTTTGGAAGCTGTCACACTTCATCAGACAGCAAGGAAAAGCTGTTCCAAAATGCAAAGGGCAGTGGTCCAGCCCAAAGACTGGAAACATATAAGCTGAAGACCAAGATTTCAATGTGATCAGTTCCTTGAATGGGGACAGTGTTGCAAAGCTTTCATAAGAAGGGTTTCCCACAGCGTATGGTAATGCTTTTATTTAGGAATGACATTGAACATCATCTCTACTGAAATATGAGACCCTGTCTCAGAAATAGCACAGTGAATCTTTGAAGAAAGAAACTTGATGAGAGTGTTATATTCAAATTGTATAATGGGTAAATTTTATTCTCTTAAGACATAAATTTTAAGGGTAAATTTTATTCTTTCAAGGTTTCACTGCTAGTGCCTTCTTTTTAGTTAGCTACATAAATACATATTTTATCCTAAAGATATACTTTTTGCATTTAGATAGGTGATGATGAAATATAATTCACATGTATGTAACTACATGGCCTTAGATTTTTATCTCCTCAAGCATACTCGGATGCTCATGTCTACCCATAAGAAGATAATCTGTCTTCAACCATTATGTCTTTACTCCCTCAGTTAAACAGGCTGAGGGCACCTGCCTGTGGTGAGAACACTTCCTGAGTAACCAGGGGAGTGAGTTTGTGGAAACCCAGACAGAGTGTGTCCCTCCACATCTACTTGGTCACCTGAGGCAGATGATGCTACATCATTTGGGATCTCATATCAGCATTGCCAATAACAAGGAATTGATGTGAGCTTCTTTCACACTAATTGTGTTAAGTATGGAGATAACATGATCAGTAAATATTTCTGATCTGAGTCAGGTGAATCTGCCTGGAGAGTGTCTGAAACAGCAGTTGGGGCTTAAAATGTCATTCTGAGACTAAGCAGGCACTGAAAAAAAAGGCAAATAACCCTTCAGTCGTGGCACTAAGCTTTCCCTGAAGAAATGCAAGATGCAGGTGCTGTTTGGGGTGGCCGATCTCCCACACAACTTGTACTTTCTTCCCAAAATGTCATTCCCTTTAGGGCCAAGGTGAGGGGGCTTTGACAGGCTGATGTATGCTCAGCAGTGCTGCTCAGGTAGAACCTGTGTCCCCGCTCTCATTTCCCCAAGCTCTGAGGCAGCAGATGGAGGGTGGGCATCCTGCTGAGCTGAGGAACTGGCCCCTCACTGCTCGAGCCAGTCTCTGGTGCTTAGCAGCGAAATTGGAAGTATTCAGTGGCATTTACATATTGAGGTGAGTTCAGAGTACCTAGAGACTGTTCAGACTGGAGTGCAAAACTCTGCAGTTTTCTCTGATTCCCTTGCCTTTGTGGCTGCAGTTAATAATTTTCTCGTGTCCCTCATACAGTGCCATTGTCTAATATAATCCAAAAAACAATTAAGTGCATCAGAAGTCTTTCCATTCCCTCTTGTGTTAGCTTATTATTGCATAACGTGGCCATTAAAAACACCCTTTTTGTGTATTTCCTTAGCAAACACTAGAACAAAACCCTGCATTGTCCCATCACAGGTTTTCCTGCAAACACCATAGTTCTGCAAGGAGCAACATTGGAGGTGGACCAACGAGTGAACTGAAATTGATAAAATTATCTAAGGTAATTACCAGTGTATATAGAAAATTGATCGTTTCTTTGGAAGTTATTTTACCCACAAATGATATCAGTAACTTCTGTCTAATACAAGTGAAAAATACATAAAACATAAACTTTCTTTTGACTCTGTCATTTTACAGATTTGTACATGGTCACAACAATGCTGTGGTCAGTTTCTCCCATTCTATCACTTACTTTAAAATATTTCTAGGTATGCATGCACAGGAAAAGGAATAAATCAAGACATGTCTGCACAAGAATATAGGATCGGAGGTGTTTTAAAAGATACAAAAGCCCAAAAGAATTTTTGGACCTTGAGGACAAAAATTCTCGAGTAAGGCTATTCTATTTGAAAATATTATTTTTGTTTTAAAAATTTACTTGCTAATTTGATACTTTAGAGCCTGGATGTTAAAATCCAGTACACTTCAAGTGGGTTATGGCTGCTTATCATCACTTGCTTTATTAGTGGTGACAAAGTCCTTTAAAACCCCCAGAGGACTCCTGGGGAATAAACAAGCAGACATGGCTCTGTTTTGCAGAAAGCTGTAAAAACTAAAACGTGTTTGCTACAGAGCTGCAGGTGAACCTGAGGCAAAAGCACCTAGGACCGACACCTCTCAGGGTGTGGCAGACCATCATTTTGGTTTAGTTTGATCTATTTTCTCTCTTTTTAAATTTATATTTCAATTGGCTCAGTCTTATGTCTGGGATTGCAAGGTTCAGAGAGAGAATTCACCTGTACTTGCCTCAACTATATTTGAAGGAAAATCTCTGGAGCTCTAAAGGAGAAAGACTGCAAGGAGTTAATGCCTTTGAGACCTCTGGATTAATGGATTTCAAATGAAGGTCTAGGGGAAACTGAAAAAAATGGTGGAGTAGCATCCAGCAAATAGGTGTGATAAACTGATTCCTGGAGGTGAAAGTTTTCTCTTGCCTTACTCTGGCTGTCTTGGAGCAGTAAAGGCGGGCTGCTCCTAAGGGAAGGGGAGCTGGGGGTCCAGGGTGATGCAGGGCCGCCCAGGGTTTTGCCAAGTATCAGCAGAAGTGCCCAAGGAAGCCTTATCTCCCTTATACTAAAGCTTGTGGTAAACCCAGGAACCATGGTTAGGTGGCAGGGAGGCAGATGACATTCTCCTCACAAGTTCCCATGGCTTCTTATTGCTTCAATCACACAATTCAAATGCACAATGCAATTGTGTAAAATATGCACATCTTAAACCTACTGACCAAATTTTTCATTTGTGTGAAATATTACTTCTCTCTGTGTTCATTGGAACCACAACAGGTTATGGAGGTCTGGTTTATTTACTGGTTTCAGGCTCTACTGCAGCTGCAAAGAGCTGTACAGTATAAAAGCTGATTTTTAAAAAAAGAAGAGATACCATCCCTTCAAAAAACCCCAGCACTTCTAGAAAACATGCTTAAGCAAAGCTTTATTAATCTGTTTCTATCCAAAAAGTAGATTGCTAAATAAAATGACATGTCAGGAAAGTCAACAAAAGGTTTTACCCCAAGTGATTTGATGGAATTTTGTATTGACTGAATGGTGACCTCTGGGACTCTCATTCTAAAATATAATAGAGATTCTCTGAAGTAAGATAGTTTTAGAAATCTGGATGGAGAGAAAATGTGGAGCTCTATAGATTACAGAACAGCATCTCCCCCAATCAGCCCAGCACCACTGATCCTGACATTTATTATACTGCTTTTATCTGAAAGAAACAGCATCTTGCAGCAGTGCAAATAGGTCTAGTGTAATGCAGAAGATAATATTTCTAAGGTGCACAATTAATGCTTTAATGTGCACTTTTTCTTTTGGACAGATATCTTTCAGACTGAGAGTCCAGGTGTCTCTCTTGATTATGCCAATCCTCTATCCTATCTGAGTATCTTTCTAGGCAGCTTTACAGACTATTTACAGAGTGCATACATTACTTGAGACCTCATCAACAGTAAGGAATCCAACTATGTGAGCTGAAAAATGGGTTTTTTCCATTTTATATGCAGTGAGACTGAGACAGTGCGGCACTGTAAAGGGCATGAGTGAAACCTGACCATTGCTAAAGGAGTTAAATCCCAATTTGAAGGAGAGGTGTGGTTGCTCTGCCTCAGGACCTCATCACAATGCAGGAGAATGGTACAGGCCTGGCAGGCACAGAGCACCAGGCTGGGGTATGCAGATCCAGAGTACAAAACCACGGTTTTTCCCTCAGTATTTCCAGTTTCACCATAGCTCCCAGCTGTGGGAAGTGAAAACAGTCATCAAGAGACGAGCTTGAAAACGAGACTCTGGGTTGTACATACACCTTTTCCCTTCACACATGCACTTGCAGAAGGCAGTGAAATAAATTTTGTCAAGTTTTAAATAGAGACTGGAAACAGCCTTACTCGAGTCAGAGAAGGGAGCAGCCCTACCAAGAACTTGTGGAGAAGGCTGTCTGTGGGAGAGGAATGTCTCAGTAGGGATGGGTGCTCCGGCAGGCAAGTGTCTGATGTGGTGCTGCTCCGCAGGGCTCGGGGTTGGGGCCGGCACTGTCTGACATCCTTGTAAGCAACACAGACAGTGGGATCGAGGGCACACTGAGCAAGTCTGCCAATGACACCAAGCTGTGGGGTGCAGTCACACACTGGAGGGAAGGGATGCCATCCAGAGGGACCTGGACAGCCTCAGAGGTGGCCCTGTACAAACATTATGAAGTTCAACAAGGCCAAGTGCAAGGTGCTGCATCTGGGTTGGGGCAATCCCAAGCACAAGTACAGGCTGCTGGCACATGTCACCTATACCTGGAAGGTTCATGTTTGCAGCTCCACCTATTTTTCATGCCAAATCACCACATCCTCTCTAATTTTATGTCCTTAATGGGGCAAGCAGCTTGGCCTATGCCGTACCTGTGACACCACATCCCACCTTTCTGAGGAGCTTCTCTGAATTGTCTGTTTTTCTGCTCCACAGGGATACACAACTCTCACAGTTTGTGTTAGCAATACGTAGAATTTCAACAATTATTTTCCTTCTACTTCTTTCTGTCCACTTTTCCTTTTTCATTTCCTTTGTGAGTGAGCCTGGTTCCTATGTGTGCTTTCCAGCTGTACAAATGAAATAATTAGTTGGTGAAAAGGTGATGAAACCATTAGACATCATTATTATCTTTCATGGAACTATGAAGATAAAACTATATGAGCCTTATTATTGGTATTGTATTCACAGAATATACAAGTGTAACTGCAGTGAACTATGGTTATTTCATGGAAAGGTTTCAGTGGAAATATTAATGGTTTGAACAGTGTATTCAAAAAAGATGGAAATGTCATAGCATTAAAGATTAATTTTATTTTTTTCTGAGAGGAACTTATCTCTCTGAGTATGGTTCTGGAAACATTTTAATTAAGTCTATAAGGTGTTAATCCCTGCCCTTTGTTTCACCTCTTTCAGACAACACAAGGAGAGTTGTAATTGCTGGCAACTTCTAAGTCTTAAAGATCAAAAATGCAACATTTCTTATGGCAAAAAAAGCGAAAGAAGATCATTTGGAGGAATATCTATATATTCCTCTGACATGAATTCTAAGAATTCTTTGTTTTCTTTTAGGTAAATCTCCTTCTGGGAATGAATGGAGTGACTCTTGGGGAATGTATTATATGTAAAAAAATTGTGACTCTAAGTTGTGCCTGTATTAAACTTATTTTAACCAATCAGCTGGTGAGGAACCTTAAAATATTCCAGTGAATGATTAGGTGAAAAAAACATTTTTCAATTTTCTTTTTTTCCCCTCTCTCTTGCGCCTTCTGTCCTTTTAAAGACAGATATTTATTATTATATTTTAAAATGAAATTTGCAAGCTTAGAAAAATAATTCTTGAAAAAAATTCTGCTTCTTGTTTCCCCCTTCTCCCAAATGTCTCTGTTTATCTACAAAAGTGGGTCACATTACTTGATCAGTTCAGCATCCAGGGAGTCATGCCATGACCCTTTCAGTCACACGTAGTCATCAAAGATGTCTTGCAGAGGTAATCTATATCTCTTCATTCTTCCTGTTGGAATATACATGATCTTTCTTTTAGACGTGTGAACTCCTCCTAGCCGTGGCTATTCCCCAGGTGAACCTCCAGACAAGTGGTTGTGAATTATAATGCCTACATTCAAATGTGTGGTGGGTTACCACTGGAAAACTGTGGTGATTTACAAAGGAACTCTGCCTGTGCCTGGGGGGAGCCCCAGCCCTGGATTGGACCTGCGGAGCGGACCTGGTCCGGAGAAGGCGCGAACCGGCTGGCCCCGAAGATTGGCAGCTGCACACAACTGCACACAATCCCCCTTCCCCGTTCGCCACACCACCTTGACGAGAAGTGAAGAAAGCAGTAACCAAAAAGATGCCATCCCAGCAGAAGAAGCCACGAAAGCCACTGCTGTGAGAACTCAGCCAGTACCGATCTCCAAAGACAACAACCAGCTGCATCATCCATTTTGGTTTAATTATTTTGCATTATTTTACCATTTTTCAATTGCATAAAAATGAAGCTCTTCCCTTTTCATTTTAAATTGAAAAGGGTGAGATGTGGTAGCCTGTTAACCTCGTGATTCTATGTGTTCACCTGCTCCCTCCCTGGCCTTGGCCCTCCCTCAGTTTCTCCCTATTTGTTCCTGTGCCCCAGCCCCGCCCAGGGAGCGCCCCTGGGCCCCTGACAAAACCACCCCGCACCCAGACCACGCTGTCCCTCTACCTCTGAACATCGTGGGGACAAGATGTGATTAAAGCCATCTCAAACCCTCATGAGAGACCCTTCTCTGCCTTCTTTACCATCCACTGCGCTGTAACGCTGCTGGCTGCCAGAGCCAGATCGCGGGGCTGTCCGAAATGGGCTCCGGGATGCGATCAATCGCATGGCCCTAGGAAACCATCACTGAGCTCTCAGGGAGCAGCAGCCTGCTAGGCAGAGTCCAGCGGTTACAACAGAACTCTTAAATATCTGACTTTCTAACAGAACCTTCTTTCAATTACAGTGACTATGCTTCTGTCTGGTATTTACAGGTCTTAGAAATGTTAAAATAATCATGCCACATCTATAGATTTTGTGTTACATCTGCCAAGGAATGTGTAAATCCACCTACAGTTTCATTGCAATGTTTCTAATTTTTCACTTGCAGTGTTTCCTTCCTGTGATGCAATTACCTATGAAAAGACATTATGGCATTTTTTGAATGCACACTTTACAAACTGATATTATATCTGTGCCGTCACTGTCACCAGTGCAATAGAAGCTGTGTTTGGAATTTAGTGGTGACTCAGAGCATGTCAGTGATTTTCAATTTCCCAACTAATGACTTGCTCAGTTACAAAATATTATCTGAAATTTGTCCTCTATGTTGGAGACACTTTTGTGCTTCCTGGATGAAATGAAAGTTCTAGATGATGCTTTTCAACTGTAAGACAATAAATATCTCTTATGCAAACAGCAGTGTAGGTACAGTAATGTGCCACTGTGTTATCCACAGCCTGTGGCTGGGTTTGACTTTACAGAGAGTGCCTGGGACAGCCTCTGTCCCTTGTGCTCACACATGGTCTGTGAGTGGCATTGGGAATCATCCCTCACAGTGATAGGAGAGGCACTCCCAGGATATGCTGTATTGAACTCAAAATTGCATTCACCAGTGAAGGAGTTAGAAGCAAGGTCAGAGAAAGAACTAGTACCAAGACTGAAAGGAGCATAGACAAAGAAAAAACATTTTTCTTTTTTTTTTTTTACATTCTGCTAAGAATAATTTGGAGATGATAACCTAATTCTGTGTGATAGCAAATACCTACTCTTATTTTTCTGAGACTTGATTATAAGCATGAATGAGAAGATTTATTTTAAGGGCTTTTGATTGATTGGGCTGGGGGTGGGAGGAGGTGCAACCTGTTTTAGAGAGTGCGATGTAAAACTGATACAGTTATTAATAAGCATTTGTGTTGCATAAGCTTGAAGCTATGGCTACTGGCCTGAAGGCCACTCTCTGTAAGGGGCTATAAAATGTACAGGGACTGACAGCCCCTGCTTTGAAGAACTGACCTCAGAAATTAGGTGTCCTCTTCTTTTTTTTTTCTCTGCCTTGAGCTGAAGTTGACCAGTTGGGCAGCCTTCCCTGTGATTCTATGCTTCTAACCTTACTGTAGCCAGTTTACAGGGCCCATGTGTGAGGATCTGTACAGCTGTAAGGTCTCTTGGTATTTCACAGAATGGTAGAACATGCCCACACAGAGTGTGGGGGCCCTGCCAGAGCAGGGACTGTGCTTTTGTGGTTGCTTGCCCTAAGTTAGCAGCCCATTGTGGTGTCTTGGCTTTTGGTGTAGAGCTTGATTTGTGCAAGACAAGATTTGTGCAAGATGAGATTTGTGCACGACCTGCTGCACAGATCCTCCCAGGATGTGGAGGACCAGCACTCCCTGGCAGACCCTCTACAGCACCTCTGGCAGAAGACAGTGTGCTGTGGTCCCTCTGGAAGGGATGTGCAGAGCAGAGGACTTTTGCTCCCTCCCTGGTCATCACAGCTCCTGCAGCCTGGCTGTGTCGAAGATGCATCAACAGCTGAGAATGATTTTTTAAGGTTGGGCTCCTGTGAAACTGCTGGGAAAAAGAGATTCTAAAATGAGCTCGTTAACCTTTGCACACACTCCTTTGTAGCCTTATATCTGTAGAAATGAATCCAAGGGACACAAGTATATTGTGACATACAAACTCACCCTCATAGCTCAGTAAGTCTATTCTTCCACTGCAATGCAGCACTGTGAAATCAGGATATATTTCTCATTCTCAAAGCAATGCTCTTCTTTGTTGAAACACCTTTTTCTGAAGCACCTACTCTCCTTTCCTTGCTTTTCTTTTTAATTGACTGTCTTTTGACAGTCAGAAACAAATTAATGCCATTTAAGTTCAAGCAAACAATCAAACAAACCCACCCCTTACACCAATATGTAGCTGGTTGAGGTGAATTATTTGCCACCTATAAAGAGCAGTTTCTATTTTTCCAGTGTGATGAAACACTCTCTAAAATCGTGCTCTAGGTGTTTTAATATTTTTTTAGCTTAATATATCTCGAGGAGATTAAACAGAAGAGTATCTGAAAGTAAAAAAATCCAATGTCAGTAACAGATAGAAGGGCATGATTTGTCTCAAATTAATCCCCTTAATCTTTGACAGGTTTATTCCTATAGGTAAGTTTTTCTCATTTCCATTGATAATGCTGAAACATAGGTTGATATGATCTTAGCATTCAATCCACAAGGAGGTAACTTCCTTTATCTCAGTCACAGTACACTCTTAAGTTAAAAATGTGAAAAAGTGGTAGACAATGCATGAGAAGTGGAGAGCTGGTGTCCCTGGAAGTCATTTGAAGGGTTCACACTGGTGTATTTGGGCAGGACTGAGGTGCTCTGTGGCTCACCCCTGAGCCTGGCTGAGAGTGTGGCTGTGCCAGGCTGGCAGGGAGGCAGAGTAGTGTAACCCTGGCTGTGGGTGCCAGGGGCAAAGGGGCTGCAGCCACCACCCCTTCGCCCAATGGCTGACATCAGGTATCTGTTCTGACCTCAGAGAGGAGGAGGGCTTGAAGAGGAAGTTTTCATTACGCCCTTCTGTAGGTAATGGTGGTTTTTCATTTTCTCATCATGATCTCATTTTTTGAAATCACTTTTATATTTGATTTCTCTTTCACTACCATTTCCTTATTAGGTAGTGTTAATTTCTCCTTTTTAATTTTGCTTCCTCTCATCCATCTCAAGATTTCCTCTAATTCTCTCTGTCTTTCCATATCCCTTCTCTAATTTAGTTTTTATTCTCTTTCCCAAGCTCTCTTCCCTCTGCATCTTGGTCTGTGCCTCCTTACTGAAGGCTGGGTATGGTGCTCCTTGTATGCATGATATTGCTACGACAGCTTTGGGAATCCTCCTCCTCCATTCAGTCCCTTTGCTGTCTTCATAGTTTCTCCAGTTACTGGCAGGTCAGATAGAGGAGGGACTGTATAATCTATCACACAAGTTACCTCTGTAAACTAAGCTCAGACTTTAAAAAGCAAGAAAGGAAGAAATAAGGTGAGCTGCAAAATGGAAGTTTTGTAACTTCCCAGAATTAAATGCTTGTCTCTGCAATAATATCCTAAAACAGATTTGTATGGAAAAAATAGGAATGAAGAAGCATATTGGATTTCCTCTGAGAATTTCTGACCTCCATATTTCATTGTTTGAAACTGTTTGAGCCTGAATTTCCTTTATGTGTTTCTCCTAAATGCATAGAATATGCTGGTGACTGTAAGGCTGAGGAAGAAATGTTATGTCCTGAAGGAATCTCTGCACAGCTTAGCTCAGGTTTTGTGTCTTCCTGTATCTTTCTACAGCTCACATAGAGTGTCAAGGGCAGTGATCAATGATCTGAACCATTTCCCAGGTGAGGAAAAGGAACATGATTTGAATCACTTCCATGATGCTTCTATTTCCATAAAGTTAATGCAAAATTTTCAGGGATAAATATGGCAGGTAAATTGTTGCTGCTTCTAATCTCTGATATTGCTTGGGTTGCCACTGCAAAAATTGGATAACCTTTTATTTTAACTGCCTAGTTGAGGATGATTAGCCAGTTCCCACCTTTCAATATCACAGCATGGCAGTGTTCCAGAATGCAGAAATTAGGCACTCAGTCCCTAATGCCTCCCATTTCCTCTCTGGCAACAATTTAGATTTAGCCTTCGCTGGCACTCTACCAGTGGTAGAAGAAAAATGTTAGAATCTAGGTTTTAAGTGGTTCCTTCTAAACTCCTCTGTCCTGTGTGTTTTTTGCCACAAGATTTTATTTGTTAAGAAGAAATACCTCATAACTGTGTGTGAATCTAAATATTTTTTTTGTTTGGAAAAACATTTTGATTATTACTATTGAAGCCTTGTGCTTCTGACCTTGGTTATATCCATGTATTTTCCCCTGTACTCACTAGACACAGAATGATTAGTCACTCAAAATGTACCAGCTGTGGCTTAATTTTTTTTTTTGTTCCAGTTATCCTTTGTTCATCTCTTTGAATACATGACTGGAATACTCTATGGTATCAGGATATGGTACAGTTTTATGGCAGAAATAATTTTGTGTTGTTTGACTTTTAGCATTCCTTTTCACTTTGAAAACCTTTTTGCTGGCTTTTTCTTTTTAATTTTTTTAAATTGGACAGGTCTTTCCAGAAACTGCTTTTAAGTGTTTTGTTTTGGCACCTAAATTGATAAAGTAATTACTGTCCTGCTAGGTGCTTTCAGATGTTGTTTACTCAAACAGCACAATTACAAGTACTTTTACAACCTTGAAATGCTTCTGCTTTCTGCTGATCTAACCTTCCCAGGGTGCTAAAATGCCGATTAGGCCAGAATCCATGACCTATCAATCTAAATGGGAGAGACTCCTCAAAACCCATGACGACCTAGGCCCTCATGACACCAGTTTTATCAACTCCTTGGAGTGTAAGTGCAGTCAGCCCTGCAAACCCTCCTGATGTTGCGCTGGCAGATGCCATTTAAAGTTTCAATCCTCAAACCCTGCTCTACTGCAGCTTTTAAAGGCAGAAATGGGGAGGAAGAACTGTCTTGTTGCACACTGGATTCAAAAGCTCTTTGGCTTTCATGCATCAGCAGCTGTTGCAGCTGTCAAAGCCACAGTTCCAAGAGCTATCTCCACTACTGTAGGGGATAATTGGGGATCATGCAGCTGATCAGGATACTCCAAGAGGAAGAGAGATCTTCAGACACAGTCTTCTAAAACTCCAGCATTCGTTAAAATTTTGGTCACATTAAATATGACATTGCAGGTGCTTGCAGATTCATATACCGGAACACTTTCCCTTTCATGCTCTTCTGTCTCTCTGTGAGAGCCAGTAATGTCAATACAATCATTTTCATGGACACTGAAAAACAGGCAATTATGGAATAAAAATACTTCTGCTTCTGCTGGCGGTGGGTGAAGTGACAGGAACATTAATTATGCTTGAATGCACAATAATATAATATGCAGGAAGTGAGAAAATCATCTGGGCATGAAAAAATGGGCTTTTTTCTTCTTTATGGTACTGTGAAATTGTTGTGGACATGGACCAAATACACTTTTCAGTGATGCTGATGCAAATGAACAGAAAGGATGTTTACTTGCAGTGAAGCGTTAGTTTGCATCAGTGTAATAGGAGGCTGGATTTGCCACAGACCCCAGCAGGAAGGTGATTTTGACCACCTGACTAATTGCATGTAAAGCAATTGGACAAATTGTCTTCCCTATCTTTGAAATCTGAATTCAGGGCCAAAGCTGAACTGTGGTCTTATCTTACTGCTGAAAGAGCTGCACCAGGCTAGAGAGAGATGCAGGTTCTGAATATCTTTGAATTGCAGGCCTTGAAGTCTGTAACCAAATGCCATGGTTTGAGTCTCCCTCAGAGGGAGGGAGAAGAAACTCTGCAGTCCAACTAGGAAAACAGCATGAAACTCAAATATAGCCAAGCAGCCAATAACTATATCAAAGTGAGTTAGAGTGATGCTGATCAGAGAGTTCCATCTAAAAAGCATACTTCAAACAGCTATTCATTTTTGTCTGATCCACATAGCTGTAGTCATTTTCTAAACCATCTTAGTTTATTAAAAAAATTGGACACTTGACAGTTTTTGAAGTGTGAATTGAAATGTACAGGGCAACTTTTATACCAATGAGTGCTCTGCAAAGACTGCAATTGTATCTGCCACCATGTTTTTACTGGGTGGCTTTTGAAAGTGCAGATAGTTGACCTCTGAATAGAAAAAGAGAAAAGCAAAAGTGAAATGTGGTGGGATGTTCAGAGCTGGGTTATTTTCTTGGGTGACATAAACAAGTCACTTCAGTTTGGTTCAGGTACTGGAGTTCTTGTGCGTGGTATGTGCATGAGATCAATTAATAAGTAATTATATATTATTATGAAGTATAGATATAAGCATAAAAGTTTTTGTGAAGTGGAATGGCCTGTGAAAAACTACCGTATACAAAATGTTCCTTACAGTATCATTTAATTAGGGTTTTACACTGCATTCCTGGCCTTGTCAGCTGAATGTCTCACTGAATCACTTCAGAATTACTAAAATGCCCATTGTTTCAGCAGTTGGCTGATGCTGGGAAAATGTAAATTTTCAATATATTCAATGCTGGTTTTTAGTAGGCATAATTTTATTCAGAACTGCTCCTAATTTCCAAGCTCAAAAACTGTGATCCTGAAGCCAACTGGAGAAATGTAAGTTATTTTTATAAGGAAAAGATTGGATGAAAAGAAAAACAGTGAAAAGTCTTGTCTCATTCATTTAAAGCATGTCTTTTCTACTCCATTTTGTCCTGGTCGTATCTTTTTTGCTTTCTTTGGGATTATAATTGGACTGAAAATTGGAACTGTTTGTGCAGGATGCTGGGAGTGCCTACCTGACTGATCCATCCACTTATTTATAAGTGAAAACAAAAGGAACACAAGATATTTTTCACTTTAAAAAGTTAAGAGTCGTCAAAAATTAAATGTTTTCTCTAAAAAATGACATAGCCTCTGTTTTCAAATAGTTTTCTGTAAAAGCCCTTTCAAATGCTCTGTGTTCTCTAAGACCAAGATAATGCAAGCCTTTAGTAACAAAGCTGCTGGTTCTGGCTGAACAAAACAATGCTTTATAAAGGTTTCTAAAACCGGTTTTGTCACATGACCTTTGAAGAAGAGACAAATATAAGACAAATTATATAAACAACAAAGAGGGAGAATTTAAGATGACAGAGCAAGCAAAAAAAATTATCACTTGTCTGACTTGTTTTGGTGTCTTTGCTGAAAATCTTAAATGGCCTGTCAATAACAAAACTTTAAATTCTGCCCCCCCCCCCCCCCAATGTATATTTGGGTAAAATAATTTGGGTAAAATAATGCAGAAATACTGAACAGTATAGAACTGAGATTGTGATTGGTATCAGGTGAGATTAAATGACCCCTCTCTTTATGCTTTCCAATTACCTTTTCGTTTTTACATTTTTTTGTTATGTGAAATAACCTCTTAAAACCTTGAATGAGGCAGTGTTTCAATCACACACCAGCTTGTCTATTGAAAGGTCAGTCTATCTAAATGTCAGCCAGCTCTTCCTTTTGTACTTATATTAAATTCAGTGATTTACCTGGTGTGTTTCCCAGCAGATCTTTTGTTAGACAACCAGGTTTACAAAAAAGGCAGTGAGCTGAAGAGATGTTTAATAAATGGTAGATGGGGCTAGAGGATGATTTGGAAAAACAGTGCAATTTTCTTAACTCTAGTAGATTGAAATTGAGTATTTTAGAGACTTCATTATTCCAGTTTTTGTATACCTCAGGTCACTAAGCCCCAAGAGCACCATGTCAAACAGGGAGGTGCTGCTTCTTCAACTGGTTAATGAAGCACAGAGAAAGAGACCCCCAAACCCACTGAAATCAGAGCAGTCTTAAGGACTTGTTTCCTTGGGACAAGTCTGCCTTTGGGAGACATCTCTATCTGGGACTGTCACCCATGGTTCCCTTTGTGGTCACTGTCGAGGCATGAGTTCTTCTGTCTGTGTAAACACCTGTCTTAAGGTGAGAGCAGCTGGATCTCAGATGTGTACTGTTCCTCTAGAAACAACCAAGTCCCACTAACACCTTGCCCGAAGGACTGCCCTTCCATTCCCAACAAGCAAACAGCCCCAAAAGAAGGGTGGGAATTTGTGCTTTCTGGGTCAATGCATCACCATGGTTTTGAAACACAACTGCAATTCTTAGTATCCAGCACACAGAGAGCTGGCATTTGCCGACTTCTAAATAACGCTGAAGATACAATGAAAACTCAGTTGCAAAATTCCATCACCCACATCTGGCACATGACTTAAGGATCACTTTTCTTAGAAATACCAAGGTCACATACAGTATTTAACTGCATAAATTAAGATCCTGTCCATTTAGGTACATGTGTTGCGCCCACTTCTTGGCATGTAATGGAACATCCTTCCAAAAGTAAGTGCTAAAAATCACACAATAACTAACAGGGAAAAGTAAGCACCTTTGAGGACCTCCAGAGGGAAATCCAATCTGCTGAAATTAAGGCATCTAAATTAGATGTCTGGTTCCCAGCCTGTGTAAATAGCTGCCATATCCCTTCATTTTGGCAATATACCCAGCAGACAGTAAACAGCAATGACTGCCTCAATTAAGTTGTCTCTGCATTTACATACAGCACAACTATACTACAGACTCTGCAGGGTGTCCTATCTAGTCTTCTATCTAGTTGCTGCTGGAGAAGAAGATGGATTTCCAATAGATTCAGTATCTTATTTGCACTATCACATGGACATCTCCTGTCCCCTCTTTGATGGCACTGCATACTGTGTGGGCAGTGGAAGCACTTCCACGGAGTGGTTCATCTTGACTTAACTGAGATTTCTGCACAGTGGAGGTCAACATCAGCACTAGTTATGGTCAACTGTCTTTACAGCCCCTGAAAGAAACTGTCATTAAAAATTCATCCACCCATTTCAGAGGTCTACATAATGGTGCAATAAATGGCGCTCTACAAATGCCCTTTCGGTCCACTGAGTATAAAGGGAGTCTAAAGTTAACAGCTCAAATGTATATAATTAAGTAAATGAATCCTATGCTCAGCTACTTATTCAAAAACAAATCAATAATATAAAAACAATGGGCTTTTTTATCATGAATACCCTGGGTCAATCTGTCTTGACATTTTTCTCTGTAAGGAAATTGTGTATTGAAAAATCAACAAAGTATGAGTTGTTTAAATATGTGGTTTAAATAATTCCATGCCTTTCTGGAGTCATTTTGTCCCACTTAGCAATAAGAAAACAGTTACAAATATGTTCCCATACTCCCACTTATTCCTTTTATGTACAATTGAAATTTATTATTCTATATTTTCTCTCTTTTATCTTTCAGCATGTATTTTCTTTATAAGTATTAGAAATCCTAGGGGAGCAGGAAGGAATGAATTTAAATAGTTGATCTGGAAGTTTTACCCAATTTCTCTGTGTCTGCCATTCTAAAGACCCTTTTTTTCTTTGGTTTTAATTAAAAAAGACTTTAAATCTCTTTTGATTTTCAAAATCAAAATTTTGATTTTCAAATCTCATTTGAGAGATGTTCTGCTGAATATTTATCACTCCCAACAAAGAGACTATTGCAGGCTGTTTTGTTCTTGCTCCTAAACAAGTGAACCCAAGAGCTTTTAGATAAAATATAAAGGATGATGAAATTATATTCAACTGCAAAAGAACTATAAGGTTGCAGGTAAATTTAACATCACAGCCACAGATCTGGTCAAAGGAGAGCTCCCATTTGACTCCTTTGATACAGCACACAAGGGTTCTTGTGCAGTCCTTCACTGTCAGAATTTATAGCCTATGTCAGTGAGCTGAGCTTGCTCTGGGTCTGTAAGCCTCTTGTGGATTTTCCCCCTTCTACTACCCCCATGGAACAATTCTTCTACAGTTTTACTGCTTTAAGGGGTAGCAAGTCTGTTCTATATTCGTTTTCAGCTTACTAAAAGAGGACTGAACCCAGATGTGTCATGCTCTGGTATCACAAAATGAAATTAGTATATTGTCAGTTACAGTTTTGCTGATATTACCTGTGCTAATCTCAGCCAGTAGCTCTTGCTGCCCCAAGAAGACTTTTTCATGTCTGACACTTAATATCAGTACTTCTCCAAATTAAACCAAAACCATCATGATTTGCAAGAATTTTCATTTGCAAATGCATTTGTTATATCAGAAATTAAATGCAATTTCTTTGCAAGTGGAAGTTCCAAGCTATGTTCAGCACTGTTCCACAGCTCAATACCAACTATAATGCATACTAAGACTGAACCAGCAAATGTGCTTTGACCAAGCCTGTGCTGTGTGTAAACACAGGTCTTCATGTGCCCAGAATTAGCAAACTAGCAGTTTTCATGCATATGAAAGAAAGATTCGCTTAAGGAGATAATGTTACAGAATAATGAGTTGTTCCCACAAACCATCCGTTCTTCTCCTACGCGAAAAAAAAATCTGAATCCAATTCCTTTGTTTTGATTAAAGGTTTCTTTGCAAATTATTGTTTCTGAACTTCAAAAACAGAGAATGTTTTAATGAAACCCTGGATTGGAAGAAAAATGTAATTCTTGCCTGTATACTGTTAATAAATGAATGTTAGTTATCTGTGGGTTGTTAACAGTTTTAGAACCCAAACCTCCGTATTTTTGCTGTAAAACAGTGAAGCTATTATATTCATCCTGACAGAGAGTTCAAGAAAAAGGGAGTAAGAAAATCCCATGGTAGAAGATCTGCCATTTGTGAGAAGCACTACTTATAAAATGATGCTTTTCTGATTTAGGAAAGGAACATGTTTTTAGAAGACCCTTTTTTTTTTGTGCCATATTTCACAAGCTATTTCAAAAAACCTACCTAATTTTGTCATCTGGTAAATGCTCCATGCAAGGCCTAAAGTTCATAAAATGCAGGACCTAATCCTCCCTTGCTCTTCTGGCTGGTCGGTCTCTCTGCTCTCCTTCCTCAGCAAAACCCCTCTGCTGCTGAAAGACCCTTCAGTGTGTCATCAAAATGTGCCGCACCCTGGTGATCAGGGGGTGTAAGAAGATCAGTACCCCCACAGTGACACCTTTCTTGACCCCAGCCATGCCAAAACAAGTCTGTCTGAGTCTATCACAAGACAGGCACAGCACAGGTCTCTCTGATGCCTGGGGTCTGATTTTTAAGACACAGCCTGAGCCAGACAACAAATGTGTGAGCCCCATTTCCTTAGTACCCATCTTCCATAACTCCACCATTTAATGCCTCTATTAATACCCATTTAATACCCAAGAGTATTAGCATACACAGTAAAGAGAATACACCTTGACTTGTTTGTGAGTTGGTCCCTAGAAGAGGTGTGCCTCAAGGGACTAAGGATGGCTTACCAGAAGAACCATTAAGCCAATAGGGTCCTTGCTAAGTCAGGTAAATCTCTGTACCCTTTACAGATTTATCTTTCCTCCCTGCTCATCCTTCACATCTTCCATGAGTTGAGACACGGGTGGGAAGAACAGTTTGTCTCCTCTGCATCATCTTTGTTCTTGCTGATGGTATTATTCCTTTATCATGTGCGTGTCAGAAACTGGACATACCTCAGGAGAAGGTGCAAGAGAAATCTCACAAGCTCCTGGGTATCTTGCATCTTGTCCTGTCTGATAAGACCTACATGGTGAAAGATTGCACAGCCTGCTCATTGGGTACCAGAACCTGTTAAGGAGAGGGATACTTTCATTTTTAAACAGTTACAACAGTTCCTGTCATAAAAACCAGCGGAAACAGCTGATGCCCATTGAGCCCATTATGTGAACAGTTTGCTCATCTGTTAACTTGTAGATTAGTACATTAAATTACTATAAATGCTTGGGTTGATCTGAATTAGGGCAGAGGGTTTCAGAATAACCACAATAAGATCCTTCATGAACGAAGAAGAGATAATAGTTACCATTTCCCTACAGTTATGAGCTGGATGCATATGCAGTAGACTGTATTTTCCATCCTTGTAATGATGAGAGTATTTGTCTGGATCCCATTGCCAGGGACTCCCTGGGATTCCCAGTGGCCCAAACCACAAGGGACGACAACCCTGTTGAGAGCAAGGAAGGTTTACAGTTATCAAATGCATGGGATCTTTCTTATGTCTGTAGATTCTGTGATTGCTTATCACCCTCTGGGGGCCTTCCTTAGGGTCACAAAAGCAGCAAGGCTTTCTGTAGGAAATGCCTGTCTGCCCAGTACTGTCAGCATTCTCAGAGGATTACAGAATCTTTCAAGTACAGACCAGTCATCCACGTCAAATGCATGACAGAATCTCCTTCAACGTCCTGTTTCCTTTCAAGCTTTCTCCTCTTGCTTATGTGTTTTTCAGGAGATGTAAGCTCCAGCATGCCTTTGGAGTGCTAACAAGTATGTTGCTACTCCTTTCCTAATGTCCCTTGTGGAAGAACTTCGTAACACTGTCTTTCAGTTTCTCTTCTGGGCTGGCTCATGGATCTATATTAAAATGTCCATTACCCTGGAATTATTTATAATCACATGAAATTTAATGCTAGTAGAGCTTCTTAGCCTCTTTGTCATTTCACAGTACTAAGGAAATCCCCTAAAGGTTACCTCAGCAAGTCCCCATCTTGGGAGCCATGACCTCATGGCTCTTTCCCAGGTTGGCCTTCAAAATCAAAAGATAAAAATGTACAGGTTATGCAAGAAAAAGCATCAAGTTCTTAGGAGTTTTCTTAATTCTAGGCCACAGACAGCTTCTCTCTCACAAGACAGGTAAAATCCTATTATGGATCTGTTCCAAAACCTTCAAGCTCAAGAAGTTCCATTCTTGGGAAAGAGGGTTACTGTGGAGGAAATCTGACAGACTTTATCAACAACTTCTATATCATGGACAGCAGATTAAACAGCTGCATCATACTTGCCTCAGCAAGCCTTTCTTCCCCCATGAAACCAGTAGGAACAGTTAGTCTAGATGTGCAATGTGGAGCTCCTGTCCATGCTCTTAGTTACCAATCATGGACACCTCTACTCTAGGTAACATCTGAATACATTTGGGCCACAGATAACATGGGGCTCAGAATCACCTCTTAGATAAGCAAAGTCTTTCTGGGGTCCTAATCAACCCAAGGTCCTCATTAACCCAGGGGTCCTAGTCACAGGAACACTGCAGGTTGATTCTTCATGAAATGAACAGAAGAAGGATTTGTATTGGGCGAGAAATTGCACTGTGCAAGTTCTCTGAGAGGCACAAATTTTAAAAACTGACCGCATAAACTAAACAGAGAGAGACTGGAAAACATCCACCTTTCTTGCAAAGCTAACGACCTTCTTTCAAGCTTCCGAAAATATACTACTGCTTATGTACGTCACTGTCAGTTGCATGATTCTGGAATTTTTTGTTTCCAAGCTAGATCATAAAACTGCACATCCCTAGCTCTTTCTACATCATCCACATCCTTTTCTCTTGCTACCTCACCCAATGTACTTAAAAAAAACCAACATGCCAGGTTTTCCCATTAACAAAGCTGTCTTCTGAGTCCTGGTGAATGTAAACCAGGATAATCCCCACTGAATCACATAATATATCACAGCAGTGATATAGCAGTGATATATCAGTGAAATCAGTGCTGTGAAGATAAGTTCAGAGAAGAGACAAACAATAGGGCCTGAACCAAAACAGACTTTGAACATTGCTTAGAGCTGAATACCAACATTTTGGAAATTTCTCCTTTCTTTTAAATGCTTGATTGCAGTGCTGGGGAAAGTAGGGTTGGAACAAAACCTCTGGCAGTACCTGTACTAATAAAACATTCAAGACTATGCTAATAAGGCAGACGAGGAGTCTGTTCCCCAGTCATGACAGCCAGTGGCACAAAACACCTTCAGATAACTCCCTTCTGTCCCAAGTGTGACCTCATCTACACTGCACAGAGGCACACATATATATATATATGTGTGTGTGTGTGTGTGTATGTATATGCGTATGTATCCCATATTATGCAGAAGTGTTAACTAGGAGCGTACTCTGGACACCAGAATGAACTGTTCTAGCATGGGTGATGTCAAATAAACAGTGTGAACAATCTTTTAAATGTTGAGGTTCTTAGTACATTTCTCCAACACTAATTAGTTTACAAACTCAGCTGCAACTTCAGAAAGCCTCTAAGTCAATCCCCTGCTCCAGGAAAGGATCAGCTCTACAATCTAAGATATTCCCCCAAAAAACTGCTGTTTAACCTCTTCTTCACAAAAAAGGTTGTATTGGAAACTCTACAGCTGCTCTAGGCAACCAAGTCCAATGCTCTGTACACACATCAATAGAATTTTTTCCTATGGTCCCACTGAAGTCTCCCACTCCCTCATCTTATGCTTGTTATTACTCATCCTGTCCACTGAAAGTGCAGATCCAAATATAGACAATTTAGAGCACATATATGCCATGATTCTGGCCCATCACTTGCTTATATTTAAGTGTGGAAATATGATGAAGTAATTCAAATCCATCATGAAAGCACATTCTCTGCCAAAGGGAAGGAGCAAGTACTCTGCCATTTAATAAAATATAGTTCAAAAATATCATCATTTAAACAAATCATGCAAAGATAAATAAACTGTGAATTAAAGCTCTCCACAGCTCCACCTAGAAAAAAAGATCTCCAGCACTAGAGTGCAGGAATGGTCTTTACTTCAGTGAAGCTCAAATAAAACTGGGAATGTTGTTTTTGCGACTTAGCTCATTTATAAAGTGCCTGTTGCTATAGCAGCTAAATGCTAGTAACAAACTTGCATAAACAGAAATTCTTATAAAAAATGTGTGGTAGTAGTTAATGACTGATTTTATTCCTGTTCCTCAACTAAATTCACATGCCATGATCTGACACATGTGAGAACATTGGTCACTGGGGTTCCAAAGGCCATATATAGGGACATTTCCATTTTATTCTTGAGATTTGCCTGAACTGATAGATATATATAATACTGTGGAAGTTTCCACTGTCATTTGCACTTTAATAGAATAAATATCTTTAAGAATGTTTTGGAAATTTGTTATCTGGATGTATAAAGCACTCAGCTCTTGGGATGAAGGACTACGTACACTATCAGTACAGAATGACTATAGTCTTGGCCTAATTTGGAAGTGGTGTGTTAAGGGATATAAAACATATACCAGTGATCTAGAAGGTCTCCAGGCCAGCATGAGCTTAGGCAAGCAAAATGTCACTGAAATATGTCCCCTTTCAAAAGCCCTATGACGTCAGTCCTCTGAAACTGTACCCAAGCAGCAGAGTGGGCAGAAGCTGTTGCAGACAGGGCGTCTCTCACTCTCCACTCCTGTGTGCATTGAGAGCCCCTCTGAACTCCTTCCCAGGACCATCTCTTTCTGCCAGACCCAGACCTGCCCTGCTGAAGTGGTAGAAGCAGAACCCTTCATAGAAATAACCTCCCAGATAAGTTGCTCATCAGCACAGACAGTTCTGGAAAGAAAAGGAAACAAGAAACGGTGATGAATATACATCATTAAGGCATTCAGGATGCTGTACATTGGACCGCTTTCTTTGTTGGAATATTTTTTTCCATCAAAATGTCCTGTGGGATAATTTGTTGAATATAAAGGCCGTGCAGATTTCCTATGGCAGTTTTTTCAGGAAGCTTCTGATGAAACCAAAGTGGAAAAAACTGTCCCATCTGTTAAGATACTGGATGCATAGCTGGAATTGGGCAGAGGGCTGAAAGGCAATGCAGGCAAGGAGAGAGGAGTGAAGCAAGGCAGCAGAGCCCAGGAGACGCCTGGAGTATCTCTCAGTGTCTGACAGCATTTTCTCTGCAAAACAGGTGGTAAAAAGATTTCTGTCTTTTTCTGTCTGTGATGAAAATACAACATTCAGAGCAGCCTGGTTTGGCCAGGTTGCTTACACAGCTGCAGGGTACCAGTTTGTGAGTCAGTCACTTCTCACCTTCCACCAACAC
This sequence comes from Corvus cornix cornix, assembly GCF_000738735.6. Taxonomy (NCBI): domain Eukaryota; kingdom Metazoa; phylum Chordata; class Aves; order Passeriformes; family Corvidae; genus Corvus; species Corvus cornix. Next base: position 100,813,200 of record NC_047056.1, on the reverse strand, counting down.
TCCAAGCCTGTACTCTCAGCTGTGCTTCACAGCCCAGAAGAGCATCTTGTTAAGGATCCTGCTGCTGGGGTTAAAGACCCATCTGTGAGTGGCAACGGGCTCACAGCTGGGCATGGAGTAGGTCTGAAATGACAACACCAATATTTGCTCAACAGAGGGATTGCAAGGCAGCTAGTGGTCTCCTGTTGAGCCTGGTAGCACAGCTGTGCTCAAGAGGGATTCAGCTGCTTAGCAGTGTAGCTGCAACTTTCCTAGGGGACTCTGCTGAGGAAACATTCCTGGAAAGGTGAGGTTTCCTGAGGGCCCCTGGCATCACTTCTCTGGCTGATACTTTCTATGTCACTAATTTGTTCAAGGCACACCAATCAGCAGAGTAAGTGTGTGTTGATTTTTGCACTATTTTGCATTATGTTGACCTAGGCAGGCTGTACTGCAGGGACATGAATCCTCATCTTATCCTGGGGGTGCTTTAAAGAGCCAGTAGAGCACACAACCAGGTATTTTTGATCCTAGGTTAACATACATATCCTTATAGACTACTGTATGTTGATCCTGGCTGATAGCTGAGCCCCCACTTAGCTTCTCACTCACTGGCAGAGATGGGGAGAGAATCTGAAGAACAAAAGCCAAAAACCTGTGGGTTGAGGGACTAGGTGAGTGTTCATAGTTTAATAGTTGAAACCAAGCTGCTTGCAGAAGCAAAGTGTAAAGTACTTTTAAGTGTAAGCACTGCTCAGCAGTAACTAAAACATCTTTGTGTTACCAACACTGTTTTAGTAAAAAGTCCCAAACATGGCGATGTATGAGCTACTGTGAAGAATGTTCACTGCATCCCAGCCAGACCTAGCACATATCCTCATATATGTTTCTAGCATAAGTCCCTTTGCTTAGTCTCTCTACAGCTTCTTAGGGATTTTTTTTTTTAGCAGTAATGGTGCTAATAAGGCTAGTTATGGCTTGTTAATTCAGCATTTAGTATAGAATAGCTACTGCTTTTTCATCAAATATACAGAGCTGCTTTCTTGCAGAGAGCTAACCAGCAAGGGGCTGTCATTCTTTACAATAACCCAGCTGAAGACTTGTCCACCACTGGCATTTTCCTTTAGTAGCCAGAACTACAACCTATAGAAACATGTGGCTAGGAAGGGCAGTGTCTGAAACAGCATCATTTATCAGCTGGGAGATCTGGAGTAAGGTGCACGTCCTAACTTTTAGAGACTACACATAATTTGATGAGATGCATGTTGTTTATTTCAAATGTAAGTGCAAATAAATTAGGTTTGACTCTGAATCACTCTGGCAGTAGTTTGGCAGAGGAAAGTTTGCTCATTTGGTGAACAACGATTTATTCACTCTGAGGAGTTCATAGACATACATGAATTATATATTCCAAGAAGAAGCAGTTTAAAATCACTTAATGCAGAATCCAGTCTCAGAGGCAGACACTGATGGGTAGGGCTGATAGGTTTTTAATCTTTGTATATAGAAAAATGAGAACTTTGTTTATTTTTTTGCCATCCCTCTAGTTACTCCAAATTCTTTTAATAAGGTTTTAGTATATACACAGCTGGTTTTTAACTCCCATGTGAAGATTATAGAGCAGATCCTCAACTATTCCCAAGCAATGAAAGGCAAGAAGGTTTTGGAGAGGAGCAAGTATGGAAGTCCCAAAGCCATGCGCAACCAACCTGATCTGCCTCTGGCATGGGACGGATGTTTCAGCAGATGAGGAACAGCAGCATAAGTTGTTTAGCTAGGCCTTTGACACTCACCCACAGTATCCTGTTATCATAACTGGGGGCATAAGGGCTGGATTAGTGGATGATAAGGTTGGTAGAAAATTGTCTGGAACTCCTGGTGTTGTGATCAGTAAGATAAAATCTACCTGAAGAATTCCTCAGGGACCAATGGTGGGAGACCATCCAATGTCCTTATTAATGATTCAGAGTATGGGACGGAGTTCTCACCACTAAGGCTGGGACCAGTAGTCCTTTTCCATGCAATGATCTTGAAAATATATCATGTCTTTGAGGGACACCTAGGAAAATATCCATGTCCTGAAATAAACGGAAACCTGATGATTTTACCAAATTTTCATTGGGCAACTGTGACAGACACTTTTTGTGTCACTTTTTTAGAACTGCTGGCTACAGTATATGTCTTATGTCATCTGATGTAATTGTGGCTATGTGGTTATAGAAGATCCTTTGAATCATTTACCATTTTTCCTAAAAAAATTTAGACGGAGGTATCTGGACTCAAAGCAGGGTCAACTTCTAAATCACATCAGATTATCTGCTATTAGTTATGAAACTACCTTGATTTCCCTTTTGGACCATTTTCTGCACTTTACTGTTTTCATTGTCGATGTAGCTCTGGCACACTGACCCTAAGATCTCACAAGGTAATGCAAACAAGAAATAAACTAGTAAAGCTTTTTCAATGTCTTGTCCTTTCAGGTGTCTGAATGGGCTGCAACGCTTTAAAGCTATAATTCCCAGCTAGACTCAACATAAGTGGATGTTTGCACTTACTAACTCCAGTTATATTGTCAAGCATTTCATGTGACTCTTGCTGTGATGGTGCACAGCATTTTGTTGTACACCTACAAGTCACTGGAAGGGAAGATGCTCACAGCTTATGAGAAATCCTAGAGATAGTCAGTAGTGAAGAGAAATGGAAAACTCCTGTTGCTCTCAGAGCATCACACAGAGCTGAGCAAATGCCGGGCTGTGCTGGTGACCTCCATCGTGCAGTGGGGTGCAGAGATGCCAGCTCAGTCCCTTGGTTCAGCCTGTTTGCACAAATGCTACTTCCACTTCTGGACCTTTGGGGTCTTGCTAACTCTGATGTAGATGTGGCCAGACCAACCTCATGACAACAACATCAGGCACTTTTAGTTTCTCTCTAAAAGGAATAAAGTTCACTACACACACCCTTAGGGTGTCTAGGCACCCATAAAACTATTGTATGGTTTGAGAATATGTTAAAGTACTCTGAAATGCATTTGTTTGAGCACATCATACTGGTGTCAGGAGTTATCTGTTGGCTGCTCCCTGGCTAGCTGTGGAGCTGGCAGGTGCTGTTTAGTGAACTAGAGGTTCTGCAGATGTTGGATCCACCTGCCCAGGGCAGATTTCCATATTCTGATTCAAACCATGTCATTGCTACCAGCCTGAGACATCACTACAGAGCCATCACTGATGCCATGGAGGGTGTCCAGCTGATCTGGGACAAATGACAGCTCCCAGACTGTTTCAAGATGTGACAACAATGAAGTATAACAGAAACAGAGACATTAGTGTACCTTGCCTTACTTGGATGTATTTGAATTACACCACAAACCCCTCCTAGACCTCCTCACAGGGTACTTCATACCCTACAGACTCAGCCAAAAAATGCAGCATTGCATTTATCTTCTCGTGAGGTAGCAAATGCAGGAACTGCCATCTGGCTACATTTCAGCACTAGCACTGTCAAGGCTGCTGAAACAAGCAAACAACTATAAAAAATTAGTCTTCTTTATAGGACTTTCCCAGTCAGTTTCTGGTCCACCCCAGTTAAGTGGGTCCCCTCAGATATATTTGTTCACATTCAAGCCAAGCACACTGTAACTGGCCAGTGCATAACGCCAGGTCTCCTGGAGCGACTTGCAGCTGATGATTATTGCATTTCCCACTGCTTTGAGTATCTGTGTTTATGATTAACTCTTTCTTTCACTTCTGGGTGGATGACAGACTCCAGCCTACCCTTGGGAGTAAGATAAGCCATTGCTTCATGACCTGGATAATACATCTTAGCTGGATGGCAGCAAAACCGAAATGAGGCATGAAGTGTGCAGCACTTTGGCACTTCTAAGTAGTGAAAACACATTTCCTCAGCTGTGCAGCTGCCAGGACACCACCAAACCTTTCCTCTCTCTGAATTATCTTCTTACAGAAGGCTGAGGCAAGCTCATGTTTCCAGCCCTTAGTGCTAAAGCGCTTTATGGCTCGAGGCTAAGGATATGCAGAAAGCTTCTCACAGGCTCCTGCAGGCATGCAGATGGCTTTGCCTGTCTTTCTTCTGCAGTACAGCACTTTTATGATAAGGAGAAAGCTTGTCTGAGCAGAATCCACACAAAAAATCACTCTGAAACCCTTGAAGAAATTCCCTGAGGGACAGAGGTACATTGTTGCCTTCAACTGTAAGGAAAAGTTCCATTTTTCAGCTGTCTTTTCTGCCTCAGAGACAACAATAATTTGCAATGTTGATTAGTGCACTCTGGGAAAATCTTTAGGTAACACAGTGGTGAATATGACAGAAAATTTGTTATATAAAGAAATATAAACTTCTTGTAATCAAATATTTCATGTGCACTGAAAATATTGTATGTAATGAGGGTTTTTTGAATATGCATATAATTTCATAAACAAAAGATCATAAACCCTCCATTTTTACTTTTACAGAAACTTCCTTACTTGGTTATTCATGTATATAACTGCACATGGGTACGTTATATGTACGTTTATTTTGATATCCAAAATGGCTCACAAAACAGATTATTTGCAAGTACATAAATATTTTCCTGAATATTTCTATGCCTTTTTACCAAGTCTTATGCTTCCCTCTGAATTCTTCTAGAGCAGAAAGGCAAGCTGTATCTTCCTCTCACTGCTTTGCTCCCTTTCATAAAATCAAAGAAATCAAATGCTGTCACATGAAAGTAGACGTACTGTATTTTGGACCTCTGGAAAAAAATCTGAGCAATATATACATGCAGACATGCAACTCTTATGGATTTCACTAATTAACCATCTCACAGCAGAACTTAATTTTCAATTATCTTGCTACCAGGTATGCACAGGAGTGGAGGGCACTGTAAGTTACTGTGAGAAGAGTTATCTTCACCCTGTATTTATATTCACTTCTGTGTCTGCTTTGTTATTTTATTGTGTATTTATGAGCTCCTACACCAGTGTTTTTGCAGAGCTTCAGAAGAGGGTGGGACAGTGTTTTAACCAGTTTTGTATCCTGAGCACCAGCCCTGAGCTGTAATAAATATAAATTATAAAATGCTGTCAACTGCTTTGGAGTACTAAGCTGGAAGGGCTCCAGGCAGCAGTGCAGAGAAAGGCCTCTGATCCTCATCAGGGAAGACTCACAGTGAGGATGGCTATTCTCTGCTGCTCTCTCTTTTTTCCTACTCCTATCTGCTCATGGTTCTTGAGACTAAGGCACTTCTACCATCTAAATGCATTACTTAAAAACCACCATTTCTTCAGGAGAAGAAAAATACCAGATTTCCTCTTGTGACTTTTAACTTTCTTCATGAGTGGATCAAAAATTCCTCACAGAAGATCCCTCACAGAGGACAGCAGACTGGTTGTTTTACCCCAACAGACTGTCTTGGGTTACTCCAAATTTCCTTCTGAGTGGTGCAAAGCAAGTACAGATGAAACTGAAACTACAGGATCTTAATTTTAGTGCTCATCCTTTTATTTACCACCATATGGTTTCTCTGGTATTGCTGATGATGGGGAGCTGTGCTGGGGCATCTGCAGAGAACACCTTTCCCCTGGAAGGCAAGGGTGGAAGGAGAGGCAGGTGCTCCAGGCTACCTCCTGCTTAGAGCTGCTGTCTGTGGAGGGGCCAGGAACAGCTCGGGCAGGTGATGGGCATTGCTGGGCTCCACTGCCATTGAGGTCAGAGAGAATTTGGAACTGGGTGAGTGAATGCCTCTGAGTATTCTATAATAATAATAGTAATAATAATAATAATAATAATAATAGTCTAAGTAACTGTGTCTCAAAAAAAAACCTGTAAATATTTTAGAGTTAATTCCTGTCCTGGCACTGTAACCTTGAATCTTCCTCTCTTATTTTCACTTTCATAAAGTGTAGAAGCCAACAATGGCCTCAGCCTGGGTAGATGTACAGCTGAGATGGGATTTCCTCCAGCCCCTCTGAAACTCCCAAGAAGGTGAAGCAAAACTCATGTTCATGTTAAAGCAGTAAGAGGCTGATGTAATCTCTCTTGGGACTTAGAGAATCCCAAATCCTGGTCCTTTCCCCCTCAAATAGCTTCTGTATATGATTATTGCATTCATGTAGGCCCATGGGAGAGTGCTGTCTAGCAGACTGGTCTGTGAGTGTGTAAAACCAGGCTTTGTCTGAGCAACTGGCTTTGTCATACCAGCACCTGTGATGGGAGAGGCTCAAAGCTGCTGTCCCTCCTCCAGCTGATGCACTGTACTGAGGGTATGTGACATTCCCTGTCTGAGAAGAAATCTGAATCCCAAATGCTCCTCATCCCTGGTTCTGCTCCTTGCTGGAAAGCAGGTGCTAGCCCCAGCTGCTCTGGTGCTGTTGTTTGAATAAGGCACCTGTGATGTGTGCAGAGGTGGGTGCTGAGGTGGTGGGCTCTGCTCTGGCAGCCTGCAAGACCCCACCACTCCACACTGTGTAGAAAGCTCCTTTGGATGCTAAGGGCTCAGGAATGTGACAGAGGAGGCCAACAGCAACATGGCATCTCTTTGGCTGTTGCAAGAAGAAAAGTCTTGTAGCATCTGACGTACTTTGCTGTTTGTGGGTCAGTGTCTTACAGTACTAACACAAGGAATCCTAAACTCTCTTTAGGTTGGAACAGACCTTTCAGATCATCAAGTCCAACCATTAACCCAGTACTGACAGGTCCACCATTAAACCACGTCCCTGAGTGTGACATTTGCACATCTTTTAAATACCTCCACGATAGTGATTTCACCACTTCTCTGGGCAGCCTGTTTCAATGCTTGACAACCCTTTCAGTTAAGAAATTTTTCCATACATCCAATCTGAATCTTCTCTAGCTCAACTTGAGGCTATTTCCCCTTGTCCTGTTGCTTATGCCAAGGGTGCAGCTATATTTTTATGTGGCTGTGAATATGCTGCCTTTCCCCCATGATACAGACATTGCTGATTCCTCACCTGTATCCTACCTCAAGCCACCTAACCAGACCCTGGCTCTGGCCCACTGTGTTTCCTGGAGATAAATATCATCCTTGAGGGTTTTCAGAAGCTGGAGATTCAAATGGCTGATGGATTAAAAATGCTGAAGACATCTGTCTTTTTTTTTCCTTATCTTCTATTTGAGTTATCAGAGCAAAATCCACTGCTGCTATGAGTTGTTGGCTTATGCAGTGTGGAATATATTCCACTACAAAATGTCAAAGTGTTTCTTGAGGAAACCTCAAGAAAACAGCTACGTGCAATGGTTATGTATTAGTTCTTCAAAATAAGAAACACTGGTTTGTTTTATTTTTATTTTATTAACCTTAAATAAATTGCTGTGAAAGCAAACACATTGTGCAAAGATTGCTCTTGGCTGATTTACCAATGAGAGTGTTTCTAACTGCACAATTGTATGTAAATCCAAAAAGAACTAGACAGTCTAGCCCCAGGCTGGGAGCTGGTTTATAGGCCCTTTTGAGACTTATCGGCCGTTGCTATTGCAACATTTAAACCATTTATGAGATAAATAAATGGCTGAGATAAAATCCAGGTATCACTGCTTTTTAGAGCTGTGGGGATACTTTTATGCCTAGAGAGCAGCTCCTTACAGATAGTTTGTGGAGGGTGTTTGCTTTTGAAAAATTGGTGTACCAGTCCTTCTATCTCTGATCCCATTCACCCAAAAAGAGGTAATAAAAGTTTGGTGCTCTGAACAAAACTTTATTCTAAATTCATACCCTCTCTGTTGTGTGATCTGACCTGAAACAGCTGGTTTTGAGGGTACCATGGAATACACAATTCATCAAACTTTTCCTCCCACCATACCCCCTGGAATAAAGGGAAAATGCTGCAATGGAAACTTTTTGTGGTGTTTCTTCTGGAAGAAATGGTATAACAAGATAACAGGAGATTTGCCTCCTGTGATCTCTGCCTAAGGTCAGAGCTGTCTTTGAAGCCTGGCTTGGAGACATATCCCAGCATTGGAACAGGCAACTGCTATCTGCTTTCAAATACATGAGATAAAAACAGGGAAAAAATGCTTTATCACTTTTGTCAATGAAATTTCTACAGGAGAAAACGCAAGTCCAAGGTCTATGAATCTCATAGGATTTTGCATGATGGAATTTGCCTAGGGATGATATCTGAGACATGAAGGACTATAACTGTGACTAAGGGCTAAGTGCTGATCTGTGCTTTTTATTTAAACTATGCTCTGCTCCCTGTCCTGGGTTTGGTTGCTGATTCTCCTCACTTGTAAGACTGGTCATTGTCATTGATTCAGCCACACCAGATCACTTTCTCCCAAAACTTTCCCATTCATGGTCTCCAGAATTAAAAAAATATTATCCGTGTGCCAAATTGAGAGGATGAGGAGACTTGGACTATGAACCCATGGAAGTTGTCATTCAGATTTGCTCCTGGTGCTAAGGCAGAGGCAGGAATAAGTGTTCACCTTCCCCATGGGAAGTTTTATATCAAAAACACATATATATCAAAAACGCCACCTGTTGTGGCGGTTTCCACTTCTGGCTGTCCATCTGGGCAGCATAGAAAAGACAAAATGTTTTCTGAGGAACAATTTAAGAGAGATATCTCTGTTTGAAGAAAACAAAATGACAGCAACAGTTGTGTCTGAGAAACAGCCTGATGCAGGGCTAGTTAGTGAGGCAGATATCGGCTGAAGGAGGAGGTGTAGAGCAGCCATGAAGGAGATGCTCCAAAAGCCCAGAGGTACTTTTCTCCCAAGCATACAGCAGCAGAACATGGTTATATTGAGGAGTGATAGCACTTTCTGCACGGTGGACAGGCTGTTCCTAGCAATAATGTGCTCTTAATGGGGAAATATTTTTCATCAACCTGAAAGATGGATAGGTGGTTTTGAAGAAGAAAGAAAGAAGGTGATTAATGGTGATACAGCAAAACTATAAAAGGTTATTGAGCAGAGCAGAGTTACGGTCTTTGATCTGTGTCACTGAAAACTACTCTCTAGGGTGCTTCCTCAAGCAATTCACAGCGACCTCAGTGCGGATGACAATAATTGAGAGCAGAGAAAGCGTGCTTTCAACAGTAGCTGTCTTACTTTAACGAGACACATGCCTTTAAGTGGTTTGGACACTTCTGAAAATAGTGTCTGTTAAAATGCAGGCATGCTAACACACAGTAATGGGGATGAGCTGATCCTTGTAGTGTTTAAAATAGTATTCAGGCCGGCAGCTGTGCTGCTCCGTCACTCGAGAGGTCCTCCTCTTCCCTACAGTAATTTTGCAGTGTGCCCAAAAGGTCAGCAGCTCGGGATGGGTTTACAGTGGTGGTGATAGAGGTGTTTTGGGCTTTTTAATTCTTTTTTTTTCCTGTATTCTTCCAAAATACTCTGCTGGAAGCTCCATCTAGCTCAGACAAAATGTGCAGAGTTTCTGCAGTAGCTGCTGCTCTACCAGGATTATCTCTCCTATGCTGCTCCATACTGAAGAGCTATTAGTTAAAAATGGAAATCACTCATGTTCTTTGGCTCTGAAGTTGCACTTGATAAAGATCAAGAGACTTTGGTGATTAACTAAATAGGCCAGTTATTCAAAGGTAGCATTCCTGAAATAAAGTATACCAGTACTTTATATATAACTGGTACATTTCTAATGCCACTCATGCAGGGAGGGAGTGTTAGTGTAGGACCCACATTCTTGCCAAGAGGATGATGGGGGATGAGGCTCTTCATGGGGGTTTTGTGCAGTAGGATGGATGGGGTTCAAACTCTTACAAGCTCCTTTATTTACTTTGTTCACCTTTGAGCAATTCACCTTTAGAGAACAGGCAAACAATAAGAGCTAATACAGCTTCTGGATACAAGAAATTATCTGCTTCTTGTGGTTATGAGCATTGCAAATTACTCATGGAAAATTCAGACTGGAAATAAAATTAGTGAGTATGCTGTGACTGTTTCTGAAACTGTTCCAAATGACCAGCATTCCTGTGTAGTTTCTTTCAGCACAGGTTTTAAAGCATTCTGCAGACTTTAATTACTTACACCTACCATGTGGCAGGACAAGAGAAGAGATGATGATGCAAGGAAAAGTAAGAACAGGATGAGACAAGTCTGCATGATTGTAAGAAGACACCCTGGCTAGGCTGAGTCTGTCCCTAATGCTTTGTGGCCTCTGTAAAACAATGCCAACTTCCAATTATTTTCAACTGGCTTCCTCAAGTGATACCCACTTCAATGGCACTATATACATGAGTGAGACAAGTACAGGAAATAGAGTGGTCAAAAGACATGTAATTAAGAACAATTTTCTCTTGAAAAATGTATGAGCTCTGGGCCCACTTGTAAAGTTATTTAGCAAATGTTTAGGTGCACCTAAATATTTATATGGGAACTGCAGGTCTAAGCAGCCCTAATTGCTCTTCATTGCCCCTGACCCAATTATGAAATTACCTTTAAAGAGTAATTTATCTACTGAAGTGTCTTCTCACTTTTAAAAACCCCCATACATTAGTGAGTGAAGGGAGAGAAGGGAATATCCTCTTTACAAATTAACCATGGCCAGAGTCTCTGTACTGGATCTCTGGGAGCCAAAATGATGTCAAATAAGACTGTCAAACACTGGGGGAGCTGCTTTATCCTCCTGTCCAAAGTCAGAGTAGTGCCATGTTCTTGGGGCATTGTCCTTGTCCAGTTTCTTCCTGACCTCTAGTAACATGGACCATACAAACTCCTTGGGCAACCTGCTCCCCTCCTACATTAATTTCTCACTCTAGAAAGCTTTTATCTATTGAAAACCCTCTTGCTGTAGCTAGGGTCCATTAAGTTTTCTACACTGAACACAGTGAAGAACATGTTCCCTTCTGTGAGTGCTGATATCTGTCCCTGGGGCCACAGAGCAGTAGTGGGTTTCGTTTGATGGCAAAGCTGGCTGAGAGCAGTTCTGCTCTTCTTGCTGTGGGGTATTCCCCTCTTCCCTTACTCATGCCAGCCCCTGCCTGCCTGAGGCTCTACAGGGAGTTCAGCACAGTGCCTGAGAGCTTTTTCTCCATTTCTCTTACAGGGGCTTATCTAAAGATAACCTCAGACCTGGACCCCAGCTCAGCCCTTGAGGTATTGATACAAAACTGCTGTGGAGAGGCCAGGGGCTTCCCACCTGAGGAAAACACTACAGCGTTGATACTCTGCCTTACTCCAGCTCTATCAGTCTAGCTATGAACTCTGCAGCTGCATACTTCTTGAAGCACAGAGCCCAAAGCAGTATATGACTTGTTAGGTCCCATAACTCCTCAGTGAAGTGTTAATTTTTCCATATGTTGGAAGACAGCACACCTCTTCATATTTCCTAGCATGGCCCTAGATGTGTCTTTTCTTCCGTAGAAGTGGTAGAGACTGATTTGCATTCAGTTTGTCCTATTGTGTCTAAATATTTAATCTTGACTATATCCCTGTGTTCACCCTAAGCGCTCTAGAGTGTACAAAGCATAGTTGTTCTTCTCATAACCTCTGTGCAATGGGTATATTTCTTCCTGAAATGAAACCTGTACTCAATATCACATTATAGAAAAAAAAATATCCTAAAGAAAATCTGTTTGCTTTTTAACTGAGTCTCGTAAATGTTGAGACCTGTGTAAATACTGTACTGGAAAATCAATCAATGTGAGGATTTTTTTTCTACATTAGGTTTCTTGGTTGTTTTATATATTTTTGAGTTTTGGGTTTGGGTTTTTTTAGGGCTTTTTTGGTTTTGCTTTTGTTTGTTTGTTTGTTTGTTTTAACATGGGGACAGAATTTGACTTGTTAAAATGGTTAATTATAAGGTACATCATCCGTTCATCTTCATTCTCTGAAGTATGCTCCTGTTGGCCTTGCTTCTGGAGCTGTGAGGAGATGGGTGGAGATATGCTCAAAGCCTCTGGCACAGATATCCTCCTGCCCTGCCCCCCAGAGTGAGGGCAATGATGAGATGTCACTGGCAGGATGTACTGCTGCCCCAGGGTGGACAGTGATGGACAAAAATGGTAACAGCACTTTTTGATCCAATGTCAAGGTGCATATTTGGATGCTGGGATCTGGCTTATTGTTCTAATTTTAGTAACAGAGATATGCGCAGAACAATTCATTCACTCTGATCAATTCACATTGCAAAAGAAGCAAAGTATTTAAATAGATCTACTATTCTTTCTACTCTTGTGTAAAGATCTCTCCTTGGTTCTTGGAAGATTAGAAATGAAACAAAGGACCTAATTTCACAGCAGTGTTTCCTCTATGAATTTATTCAGCAATTCCTGATCTTTCACAACTGCCCCACAGTGGTCTTCCTTCTGTAAGTCCATGAACAATTTCTGATATGTGTTGTGAAAACTGAACTGTGTGTGGCACATTTTGCATTCTGCCAAAAAACTGAGAACAGGCAAGACTTCAACAGAGAAAGTGACATCATTCATTAGGGGAAACAGTCTGAATGAGTCTGATAACTTAATTATAATTGCGAACCTCTTCAGTGAGACACTTCATATTTTGGCAGCTAATAACATTAAAATAGAGGCTCACAAAGAATTGTTGTCTATAAAACTGGCAAGCTTTAAGGATGCAAGTGAAGCAATGTAGAGAAAATGTCTCCTTTCCTCTTTGAGGAATAACAAGCTGATGGAAGATGGTGGCATAAACTTAATGTTTTGGGGTCAGGATGGAATATTTATATCATATAGAGCATAACATTTAATTGTATTCAGGGAAGGTCTTAAATGTGTCTCTTAGTAGACTATGACCATCTCAATTTAAAAAATGTGGAGAAAGTAATAGATCACATCTCTTATCCATTCACAGGCATAAACTAATGAAGATAATGTTGAGACCTGTGGGAAGGATCAGTGCTTAAAATAATAAACACTAATCACTAATAACAGGGCAGAATAATGCTTCTCGACCTGAATCAGTGAAATAAGATAAATTTATGCGGTACCTGTCAGTATTAAGTTTTTGCTCTCCAAAACCTCCTGAGGCTGGCGAATACAGCCACACGATGCTTCAGGAATTCATGCCCATGTCCATCCTGTTTGTCCATTCCCTTATCCCACAAAGGAAATGATAGTAGATAAAGTATCCCAGATCTCCCAGTTTTGTGTGTGAGTGCCCTTGGTTGTACAGTTAGATGAGGTCAGTGGTTGTGATGCCAGGATGATTTTTTGCCTTTTCTTTTATACCCCTGTTATACCTTTTTACAGCTTCTGTATTCTTAGTGCTTTTTGCCTTCATTCTTGGACTTGTTTGTTCATCTAGGAGACTAAACATTTTAGAAGCTTCATAGGTAGGGATCAGTGTGCCCCAGACCCCAAGGTCCTCTCCAGAACACATTCTGTAAACCAAGATAGAACCATCCAGGGGATGGTTCCTTGGGGAGGGGGGCTCATTCAAGGCTCTCATTGGGGAATTTTTGATAGATATGCTAATTAGTAAGACCTATAATGTTATACCAGATCTTTTGGGGGGGATGCATTGTGGTGTGCATTTCGGTGCATATGACCTGGACATGGTGCACCTAAGGATCCTTAAAATAAATACAAAGGTAAAATCCCTTTTTCCCTTCTAACCATGTTTGACTCTTGATTTTAAGACCAGGAAAAGGCATCAGTTGAAGCAGTTGCTTTGATAGCAGAGATTGGCAAAATGTGGGCTTACACCTACAAGCTTCTTGCCCTTACCCAACCTTTATGAAAGACCTTTTTCCAGGAACTCATAGTTAGTTTGAGCCATTTTTTCACTTAATTTTTTCTTAGCTACATCAATTAGGTAAACTGAACTAAAAGTTTGTATGAATAAGAGCTGAGAGATCCAACTAAGCATCCCTTGTCACAGGCATCCTGGGTAGCTTTGAGGAAGGGCAATTATTAGGATCAACTCTGTGCTTCGAATTAGCCGTAGGGTCCCAGACTATGCCCTATGCTGGCAGCCCAGCTACTCAGCACCCCAGCCAACCACTCACCCCAAATCAGTGCATTAGCTTTGTCTGGGTAGAACAGACCACCTTGAGCGCCACTGAAGCAGGACAGTAAAAGCCGTGTCTGATGTAAGAATTGAAGCAGTTTAGTACTGGAGGCCGAGCTGCTCCAGCATGTTACATTTCTTGACTGCTCTTACAGCAGTGACATGTGTGGTAAATCCCTTTCTATTTCTCACACAGAACAATCAAGTGGAGTTTTTATGACACTGAGTTTCCCAAGACTCTTAAGTCCTGTGGATGTTCCATAAAACGGGCTAAAAACAAGCCTACTTCTCCCTTCTGAGAAGAGCTGGAGTGTTGTTGACTTGTGAGTGGGATCAGGAGTGGCAGGTGCTTAGTATCTGACAGAATTCAGCCCATCAGTGAAATCTGATTGAAAGAAGAGGGGGGAAATTGTTTGAGATTTGATAAATTTGATCAGAACATGCAGTACAGGGCCTTTACATCCTGCTTGGTCTTCTTTGTTTCTCTCACATTTCTCTAACAGCCTTGAACAATGTGCAGCAGGGGAGCAGAGTTGAGTTTTGGAAACTATCCAGAAAATTTCTGGGTATTTACAAAACTAAAGTTCAATTCTTAACTGCAGTACTTGATATTCTTTTCCATATCTACTGAATTTCTATGAAACAGTCATACTTAAAGTTTTTAGACCAGAAAGTAATACTTGTAAAGAATATAATATGGAAAACAATTCCTAGACTTTCTGTAATGGTGCTGCTGCATGTCGAGTACTGGGAAAGCTTGCTTTTGGGGGGAAGAAGAATGAAGCATCTTTTCTAAGATTATTGGAAGTTGAGCAGTACAGTTTGCTGTCATAATTACTTACATTTAAACTGTAGAAAGAAGAAATTTGTAAACATATTTGTGTAAAAACCTTTCAGATAGGGAAATTTATTTTCTTAGTAGTTGATTTTGGACTTGACTTCAGACAAGGTCAGTAGCCTGAATGCAGCCAAGTCTCAAACTCTTTTATGTCTCCTGTGAATTCTATGAATATATTCATTTGTCTTGCAGAATCCCAAACAGACTGTTATATTGTTCTGGTTATGAGTAAAGCCATGCTCCTGTGAACTTGAAATTACCAATATACCGATGTACTTTCTAAAAATCTGCAGTGTGGGAACATATTTATTTTGTTAATCTTGGATGTCCGGTGGGAATTATTTGAATGTATGTTTGCAACTAAGTGTCTTAAGTAGGAATAAGATGATGTTTTTTGCATGACTTGCCAGTGAAAATTCATTGTCAGGGTGTCCTGCACCAATAAGAAAACCTTTTGAAAATATTTAACTTTTGGTAATAACCTAACAGGAGTTTATTCTCCATTTGGATGCTTAAATAAGGCTTAGTTTGAGTAAGTTCTTGGAAGCTTGTTTATTATTTAACATGTTCATTCCCTTAACCAAACTTCCCATTTTTAGCTCCACTGTGAGTTGGACTTAACCCTTCCACATCCTCTGCTACCCTGTTAGCTGCTATCTCAAAGAAATGATTCCTTTTAAAACCTAAGGAGAGCTAATAAAGAGCAGCATGTCTAAAGGTGGGACCGGGAGAGAACAGGTGAGAAACTTCATAGGTCAAGATTACGAAATTTTAATAAATAGAGGCGAGAGGAAAAATAAAACAAATTATGCAAAGGCATTTATTCATCACCTCCTACAAGTAGACCCATGTACCAAGAAATGGCTTCTTTGCAAGACAAACTCCATATTTTTATTGCTGAGCACAGCATCACATGACTTGGAGTATCTCTTCAGCTGGTTTGGGTCAGCTCTCCTGGTTGTGTTTCCTCTCAGCTTCTAGCATGTTCCTGACCTATTCACAGGGACAAAATGAGAAACAGCGAAAGCCTTGATCCTGTGCAAGGACAATTCTGTGCAAGAATTGTTCATCAATAGCCAAAATAACAGTGTGTCAACACACATGGATTTTGGTCACAAATCCAAGGCACAGCACCATATGGGCTGTAATGAACACAGTTAAGTCCATTGCAGCCAGAACCACTATAACAGCAAATTGGGGACTGCACACCTACCTGATAACGAAACTTTGTTGAGCAAGTTGGTGGCAGCTGGCTTGGGGTTTTTTTTATTTTCGTCAGGAGGTAATTTCACATAAACTGAAGCAGGCTTGCTCATCATCCATGCCTTGCAGAAGACAGTTTATACAGAACAGCTAGAAAAAATGGGGAAACTCCTATTTTTCTCTAGAAATTTCAGCTTTTGAATTAATTTTTTTATTACTTTTTTGGGAAGAAACACTGATAGGCTTTCTCATATAGGTTACTCTAGATCTTTAAAATTTGTTTTTCTGGATTTAAACTCTATCCTACCTCATTTACACAAGTATGCCCTCAAAGTTCCCATGTGCTCCATGTAAAGTTCTGGTGCGTTAGCAAGGTAAATAGAATTAGCCATAGGGTTCTTTTGAGCTTTCTGTGTGCTGGGGCAAGTGTGAATTTATAACATACTTTCTTTCAGGAACAGGAATAAAGTCCCCATCTCATGGAAAATTTGCATTCTTGCAGCTGCCTGTTTAGTGCAATGATGTGGTAAAATGATTGTATTTAGTGAAATTACAGTGCTGGCCTCCAGCCCTTTCTGTAAGCTGTGGTGCAAGGAGACTTCCAGATACTACTTCTTGCCAAGTAGTATTGAAAATAGTTCATAATGTGGTGGCCCAAAGCAGTTGGCTCCACAAAGCCATTTGGCTGACCGTGCTAATGTAATAAAAACCACAAAAACTTGTCTGTATTTAAAAGTGAATTTGCAAAGCAGTTACCATTGAGGTAATTCATAGAATCATAGAATGGTTTGGGTTGGAAAGGTCCTTAAAGATAATTTACTTCAAATCCCCTGCCATGGGTAGGGACAGCTTTCACTAGACCAGGATTCTCAAAGCCCCATCCAACCTGGCCTTGAAACACTCCCAGGGATGGGACATCCACAGCTCTCATGTTGAGCACATCATTGATGTTGAGACATCACTGATGTCTTTTTGCCATCTCCAAAATTTGAAAAAGCTCAACACCTCACTCCTCATCTACTGAAACCTGACAGGATGCTCAGAGGAGCTAGAGGGGGTTGTTGACAGAGCTGTAAACGTGGAAAGGGGGAAAGGGACAAAACCAGGCTCACCAGTGATGAGCAGTGGGATTGTGCACTGAATCTCGAAGAAACGAGCACTAATGGAACCCCTCAATCTGCTTCACAAGGTGTTGGCTACAATGTACCACACCTGAAATGTGCCCTGAACTGGAGGACCATGACTGCAAGAATGAAAAATCCCAGCAGACCCTGAAATTGTGCGGGATCTACTGCTTCAGCTGGATCCATACAAGTCTCTAGGGCCTGATTTGATTCATGCAAGAATCCTCAGAGAGCTAATTCATGTTACCACAAATCCTGTCTTGATGATTTTTGAGCAGTCTTGACGATTTTTGAGCAGTCTTGACAATCCAGAGAAGTCCCAGCTGATTGGAAGCTGGTGAACATTGTCCTGATTTTCAAAAAGGGCAAGAAGGAAGACTCCAGAAACTACAGGCCTGTCAAAGCCTGGGAAATTGCCTGGGAAAGCAATGGAAATTATTCTGGGAGATACTGAAAAACACGTGAAAGGTAACACAGTCATTGATCACAGCCAGCATGGCTTCCTGAGAGGAAAGTCCTGTTTATCAAATTTGATTTCCCCTTATGACAAGGTAACCCACCTAGCTGATCAAGGGAAGACAGTTAATGTAACCTTTTTGGATTTCAGTAAAGGTTTCGATACCATCTCCCACAGGATCCTTCTGGACAAAATGTCCAGCCCCCAGCTGGATAAACACATCATGGGATGAGTGAGCAACTGGCTCATGGATTAGGCACAAAGGGTTTCAGTGAATAGGGTGACATCAGACTGGTGACCTGTTACTAGTGGGGTTCCACAGGGCTTCTCCTTGGCCCCGTGCTCTTCAACATCTTCATAAATTACCTGAATGAAGGACTAGAAGGGATATTGAGCAAGTTCACAGATTATACAAAACTGGGAGGAACTATTGACTCCCTCAAATGCAGGGGAGCCCTGCAGAGAGACCTCAACAAATCAGAGGACTTGGCAAACATCAACCATATGAAGTTCAACAAGGGAAAGTGCAGGATTCTGGACCTGGGAGGGGGCAGCCCTGGGCGTATGGACAGACTGGGGAATGAGATGCTGGAAAGCAGCGCTGCAGAAAGGGCCCTGAGGGTCCTGGTCACTGGCACGTTGAACATGAGTCAGCAGTGCCCTGGCAGCCAGGAGGGCCAACCCTGTCCTGGGGGTAACAGGCACAGCATCGTCAGCCGGGCAGGGGAGGGGATTGTCCCAGTCTGCTCTGCACTGGGGCGGCCTCACATGGGAATAGCCTGAAGTTATGTCAGGGCAGGTTGAGGTTGGATATTAGAAAAAGATTCTTCCCCCAGAGGGTGTTTGGGCACTGGAAGATGCTCCCCAGGGAAGAGGTCAGAACACCAGACTGACAGAGTTCAAGAAGCTTCTGGACACAGGCACAAGGTGTGACCACTTGGAAATGGTGCTGTGCAGGGCAGGGTGCTGGACTCATCGATCCTTGTGGGTCCCTTCCAACTCAGCACATTCTGTGATTCTGTGATAAAGTGTCTAAGCTCCCACTACCATTTAATGAAGATCTAGTAAAAGCAATCAATGAACGATTCAGCTGACCAGGCACTATGTACCTACTTTATGGTGAGCTGAATTGCTCTTCAGGCTCCAGTGACTGTAACGGGAATATAGGAGTCAAGTAACCCAAAAGTACCTTAATGTAAGTCATTTTTTCATGGTGATTCTTGTACCTGATGTTCCCTAGTCAGCCAAGAGCATCAGACAATTTTAAAGAGTGTTTTGTTTGACCCACTTTAGAAGTCTGCCTTAGGGGATGCATTAATTTCCATTTATCTAACAGGAAATTAAGTCTATAGCTTTAAGATAACTATGAAGTTAAGCAATCCTAAAACTCTCCAGTTGATTCAATCCCCACATGGTTATGACCAGAACCTAAACCAAGATAACAGTTTGAATATATGTTATCTACTACTTACAAAAAGACCGTGAGAAAAAGCTTCAGGCTCAATCAAGGGCAGAAAAGGTTTTTGTTTTTTTCCTATATCCATATTTAAAATTAATTCTGGTTTTCATAAAATACATAATCAGTGCTGTGCTCACTCCTGTAACATGTTGTCCATGCTAAAAGTTTAGCAGATCACAAATGGCTGGGTTTCCATGTGTCCTGTACATATAGAGCTAAAAATATATGTCTCACTTGTGTTATTATTAATCAGAAGTGCCATGTTTATTTGTAGTAATCTCCAATTCCTACCAAGAAGACAAGTCACCACGCAAATTAAAGAAGTGAGGCCAGCATAGTACTTTGGGTGTTGTTAGAAGATGAAGGACTAACAGGTTCTGTGGCTCTGGCCAAAAAGGCGCTTCACTTTTAATTGAGAAATCCCTTCTTTAATGTACGGGCATGGAACATTCTGACTTCTCTGTTTTTCATAGGCATTAACTTAACAATACTTTATTTATTCCTTTTGATATGAGTAGTCTTCAAGATACTGTAAAATGCCAGGATACTGGCCTCTTCTGTAACTCTAAAAATAATATTTATTATTCTGAAATCATGAGTGATTGAGCAAAGGTGTGCGATCAGTAGGACTCCTGTAAGACAGTCAACACAATCAAAAGTGTTTTTCATTTAAGGTAAAACATGTGCCTACATCAAATGATGCAATGGAAATAAAGCAACCTAGAGAAATAAAAACTCTTCACAGTCTGTCTCTGGTGTTCACTCACAGGATTTCAGTCACTATTGAAATGATGATAAAGATCCTTTTATGCTCTAATTATTGACATTAATTCCTCTTTACTATCCAGTAGATGCACGATTAATTTTACTGCTAGGCCTTATAGTTTAATGGATTCTTCTGGAATGCACATCAGAAAGAATCAATCAGTGCTGGAAACTAATGAGCTTTACAGGAGCTTAGATTTAATGGAGAAGAAGGTGGATCCACTGGTAGCTGTTTCTCAAAGTGTGCAAAAGTTTATGTGAACTGGGTGAGGTAGATAACTGAGCTAGAGATGCTCCATTTTTTATTTACAGAAGTTTCCCTCAGCTGGCAGAGCTCCCAAAACTGATCAGCCACTGTCTAATCTCTACTGAAAACTGCCTAAGGAAAGAACCAAGCTCTATTCAAGAAGGAAAACAAGTATTGGTTACCTTCCAAAAACATTGTGTTTTACATTGTGGTCTTCTCTAGATCATGTCTCTGGTCACCTTCTGACTAGTGATAAAACGTGGACACCTAAATCTTAAAGGTCTTAGGCACTCACCAAGAGCTGCAGTGGTATCACTTGCTCTGTCCTAATCTTCATCTTCTATAACACCCTCCTGAATATAAAATTTGACATTTAAAATTATATGTTATCTCACATCTGACTATTCTATCTTTTAGGACCTCTTAAAAATTATTCTTTTGGCTTTATGTCAAGAATGGCTGACTTTGTTCTTAGGGAAATACTTCAACAATTCCACTGTTCCTTTTTTTTTCTCCAAACGAGAGGACAGTGTTGGCAAGAGAGCACTTTTGTACTTGGTTTTTTGTTTGGGATTTTTTTCTATATTAATTCAATTTAAACAGATGTGCACATTTGTATGCTATGCATGCACACACACACACACACACAAATCTATATTGGTATGAAAGCAAGTCCCTGCTAAACATTTTTAAATGTTTCTTTTTAGCTAAGATTCTATTTATATAAACAACAGCAATTTGAAGAAAAGCCTCAAAGAGAAAATGAGACTTCCAGCAGAATAAATAGTTTCCTTAGAACAACAGGCAAACCACTCAGTAAGAGGGTGTAAACTACAGGCCTGCAACATAAAACAAAACCCTCTCCTCCTGGCTAAACTGGTGAGCCACCACTCTTCAGTTCTGCTTGTAATATGGATGACTGACAAGGACTTTGCAGTACCACTTTTTTGTCTACAATTACTTCATAAGTCTTCAATTATGTAGGACTTCTTGGATTCCAAAATCTGCTTTAGGAGGGCTGTGATAGCAGGATCTTTTTATAGACCTGGGTTTGCAGTGAGCAAGCTGTTTTATCAGATGGAGACATTCTCAGTGGTGGTGCTCCTCAGGTGGGCAGCATCTCCAGCACTGAGCCGAGCTGTGGCTGAGCTGTGCTTTCAGAAGTGGAGAATTACACTGAGACAAGGTTCACACGATATGGGGTTGGCAGAGTATGGGGAGCTCTGTGAGCATGTGCACATGTGTGCACAGAAATTTGGTTGAACACAGATTTAGTGAACGTGAAAATAGTCAGTTTTGCACAGCTTAGGTGAGATAACAGTGCACAATGTGTACATTAATTTCACTGGATCATTGTGATTTTTCATTTGAGGCTAAGACTGGAAAACAATAAAGAACTCAACTCAGTGCTTTGGCATCATTGCCTGCACGCTCCTGTCAGCGATTACCCAGACAATTGTTAGAGTGCAGCAAAATATTTTAGAATAAATCTGCTCTAATTTTTAATAATGATATTTTGTCTCAGCAAACGTGCCAAAAATCAGTGCCAAGATTTTAGATGTTAACTTACAGCCAATGAACAAGCACTGATTAAAGTAATCCGCTTATAAAAAAAATGCATGGATTTATATGATGTGGAAAGGCTAATATTTTATTTCTCTGATTATAATCTTACATCTACCTTTAATTCTGGTTTTATAGGCTGTATTTAGCAGATCACTTTTGCTCATGAATAAAATTAGCCTCTCACAAAATGCCAGCTGCTTCAGAATGGATTGGTCTCCTTCATACCTCATCTTAACAGTCACACACAAAGCAGGAGAGCTGATGGTTGTGTTTCTTTATACCTGACAGGAGATGTGAGTCTGCCTGGAGTCACAGTTCTTCACATACAGAGTTGCTGGAAGTAATTCTTATTAGTAAAACTGCTGAGAGCTTTGCAGCTAAACCTTGTTATGAGCATTATTTCAGCAGCTTCATTTTGGACTTAAAAGGGACACTTTTGCAAAACAACCTTTTTCTTTCTGCAAGGAGTTCCATATCTAGTAATTATTTAGTCTTTTCATATCTGAGATGTGTTACTATGTGCACACAAGTCCTTGTGCATTGAAGCCTAAGCTCAGGCCAGTAATGCATATGTATAACTGGAACAATCCAGTGTGGAGAAAACAACCTGCAACTCATATTCACACCGATAATGAAACTGAATTCAAAAACACCAGGCTGCTGAGCTTAGGGAGAACAGAAACCTAAACCCAACCAGCTTCATGTAACCTCACCTGGCTGCAGCTCTTTCCAGGTTATCACCCAGGGACCCAGGAAGGAGTGGGGCAGCCCTCCCCATCTGCCACCTCCAAAGATCCATGTGGTTGTGCAGTGAACTGGGGTGGGAGGTGGCCCTGCTCCCCTGTCCCCATATCACACTTCATCACCTTCCTTTGGTTTGTTACCCAGCCAGGCAAACCTCTGCCAGCTCTAGGCACTGAGCAGAGCTGGGCACTGGGGCCAGGGGAGAGGGGAGGTCGTCAGGTACTTTAGGCATGAGGGTGGTTCCTGCAGCACATCTGGTGCATCACCTGGGAATAGGAACAGATGGGACAAGAGCCCCATGTGCTGGTGCTACTGCAGGCAAGAATGAAATGTGGAGATAAACCTGAAGCTGTGGAAATGCATTCCCATGGGCTGCGTTTCCAGCTGAGTGGGAACTTCCTGTGGGCAAGAAGACATGACTGTTGGCAACTTCCCTTCCATGGGCACTGGAGGGATGATAGATTCAGGGAGGTAGCACCTTGGAGAACCCTTCCCAAGGAGCAGCACCTAAGCAGCAACATCGTTCTTGTGACCCCTGGATTTCTGCAGTATTCATGTCTATTCTGTCTATCCAGCCCAGCCTGTGCCATGTGCTCTTGGATGACCCTGCTGAGCAGGGAGGTTTGACCAGATGACCTGTGTGGTTGCTGTAGTCTCTTCCAGCCAGTCCAATTCCATGTGATTCTGTGATTCCCTGCAGGAAAGCTGTGCACCCAAAGCATGGAACAACTTGGCTGAGACTTTGGGACCCCCTGGCAAAGCACAGTGAAGAAATGTTGTATCCATGACAATGGCTGGAGTTGGCCTTTCCCCTTGATGGGTTTTTTCCCATCCCTCTGAGACCATCCTGAGCCCCAAACATAGTACTACCCCTGGCTGGTACTGCTGCTGTTGCCTCGGCCCCCAGGGTGAGGCTGTGTGGAGCTGCTGCAAGCATCACACACTCTGCTGGGTGATGTTCTCTTGCCACAAGGCAAGGGCAAGAGCCAGGGAATTATAATGAGTAACACATTGCTGCAGCCTGTTTGGAATTAATCCAAAGCCCATTAAAGGCAATGGAAAGACTCCAAAATTCCATTCTCTTTTAAAAGCTATTATGCTTTATTTCTGTCAGGAGTCTTGTTTCACAGTAGAAGGCATGTACTGTCACAAATCACTCAGAAGCAGCAGCAAGTACTTACTTAATATAGGGTATCTAAAGGTGAATATTCAAATGTTTCTTACCTGGCCAAAGCACATAAAACTATTTCTGGACAAATTTTTCTGCAGAATACTGCCTCTGTGTTTCTTTCATCAGTTTACAGCCTCTCCTTCTGAAGTCAAAATCTCAGACTTAGGGCTTACTGGCACTCTGAAAATGTCTGTTATGCTATCGATACATATCTGCTAATAAAATAATGACCAGTGTGCTGGAAAATAATTTAAAGGTATTTCAAGCAGGTCACAAATTAATCAAAGCAGTTTTGACTCTCAGGTGTATGAGTTGTTGCTGGTACATACCTCTCAGCTAACAAAGACCACAGCTGTGTGGGTTTTCAGTAGAATAAAGCTGCCTCTTGCAACATGTCTAAATCCCAAATACAAGGATAAGTCCAACCCTGTGCATACTAACCAGCTCCTTTCCAGCTGCCCATTAAAATGTTCTGTATTATAAAGGTGCAAATACTACTTTACCCATACTTGTTCTTTTGGGTCTCTTCAGGTAACATTTTGTAGGTAGTAGAAAATTCCAGCTACCTTCAGTATTGACTATTTTTGAGCAGAAATCGAAACTAATCAACCCAACAGATGATACTTCTAGCTATAAGAGAATATATAAAGCAAAGCACTAAGAGATGAAGCTGTCCCTGCTGCACTGAGCTGTGGGATCTCTGCCTGTATCTTGTATAAATCCCCGAAATTGTCTACTTGCCTAGTCCTCCATCTGAGTGTTAATGTTCCCTTTTGCCAACTGCTCAGTTGAAAATCAACAAGACAGACACCGTTCCTCAAGCAGGTCATGCTACTAGTGCTCATTCAGGATTATATTTCCCTCAGAAAAAAACTTCCCTTGGGTTAAGTAATAATCCTGCTGTTTTTGTTAGTAGAGCAGGAAGGAAAACTCTTTTCTGCACCACAGACGCTTTCCTCCTGGTCAGGATAAAAAGTAATCCTGAGGGACAGCTGAGGATGCTGTGCCAATAGCAGAGGAAAAAATATACCTGCCATTTCAGCCAGTGAGACCAAGTTCCAAACTGGGATCCCTTTAAGCCTCAAATCAATTTGCTGTTTGGTCTCCAGGGTACCCACTGCTGGGCACCCACATTCCCTCCAGAGCTGCAGTTTTCCCTCACCTCTGACAAGGCAAAAAAATATTGGCACAAAATTGGGCACAGAAAAGGAGAATAAAGAAAGAACACAAAAGCTGCTAGGAAAGGAAGGATCACCAGGGGTTGACCAAAATCTTGCAAGAGCATTGCCCTTCCTGTTGCTCTTTGTGGGCATGAGAGAGGGGTAGAGACCCAGCTTGCTCCCTACATCCGTGCTGGTACCCTGTGTGTGGGAACATGTTGTTCAAGCGTGTCAGACTGCAGGATCAGACCTGAAACGAGCAAGAAGTGATGGCCACTCAGGCTGTTGGACACGAATGGAATTTAATGATCATCTTTCTCTAAGCCTGTAAGCTGTACGTGATTTGTTTCTGCCTTTCACACAACAAATTCATATAATCCAGAAAAACAATTTCAAATCATTTACTTTTGTCTCTTAAGATGATAATTTCATTTTTGGGTTCCCACAACACAAATGCAAAGAAGAGAGAAGACCTTTGTAACAATTATTGTAATAAATGCACTTTTTACTTTTTTCTCATGAAAACAATACGTTTTGGGCTTCAGTTTTCTTCATAGCCCCTATGGCTTTCTCACAAGCACTGAGAACCCATCCTCCCTACCACTCAGACATGAAAACAGAAGGTCTGCATAAGGTCAAGTAGATTAGCTGAATAAATCAAATTAGGAAATGAAGAATCATCACTTTTCAAAGCTGGCTTATGACAGAAAAAAAACATTTTTCTTCATTATTTGATTTTCATAATCAAATACACTCAAAATTATATTCTTGAAAAAAAGAATCAGTCACCTAGAAGTCGAGCTAAGTTTCTGCTGCTATTTTGCTACAAGTACTTTCATAGGCAGGAGACACATGGCTTTGAGCATTTTCTTAACTGCATCAGCTGTGGTGGCAGCTGCAGAGACTTGCGGAGATGACGGCTCCCCCAAGCATGGAGAGCTGACACAGGTACTTGTGATACCTTCTGAAAGAGCGGTGTGCTGGCACAGAGCTCTCCATTTGAACTAGAGGCTGTTCCCACATGTCTCCCATTCCTTTGAGAGACAGAGATGATGCTTTTTGCAACCCCTAGATGCAAAAATTCTAGTCCACAGCACACAAACTCTGGGATTCGTGCTGCCTCCCATGCAGAGGTGGGAGGAGAGGCAGTAGCTCCCAGCCACCCCAATGCAGAGCCAGAGGGTCTGGATTTTGCCTTTCCCTGTAAACTGCAGCTGGAGAGCTGTCTTGACTCAAATAATTACAGTTTCAAATTGGCATGGTAAGATTGTCAGGAAACAGAATGCAAAATGTTAGAAAATACATTTTTGTTCATACCCTGGGCAAAGGTTTGGTTTCACCCTTCTAAGATATGTGACTGGTTATACAACTTTATTTATGTGATAAAGCAGAGATAGTTCTTGTAGCAAGAAGCTTCCAATTTAAATTGACAGAACAGAAAATAATTAGGAACAAAGGAACAGAGAGATTCCCTTGGAAAGATCTGCAGCTTTTTACATACCTGAAACCTGATGTCAAAAACCTGTGTTTACTGCCATAGGTTCAGTTCCTGGGTGCAGAAAGCAGATCTGAGGAGCCTAGGGGAAAGAGACCTGAGCATTTGCTTGCACAGGTATTAAATGTGGAGATGTTTTGTAGGTGTAAGGAAAATATGTCTGCTGTCAGGATTTCAGTAGTTATAAAATTTTATCATCTGCTAAAATGCTTGGCATTGGAAACAACTATTATTTGGAAATTTGGAGTTGTGAGCTGTATCATCATAGTGCCACGAAATAAAACTGCTTTTATCCTTTGAAATGCAGAAAAATGGGGGGAAAGAGTATGCTTGCTTGAAACATTTTTTTTGTATTTCATAAAATAATTTACAAGATATTTATTCTTAAGCATGGTATGGAGCTTTTTAACATCTAAAAAGAAGAAACTGGAACAAGTGGCTCTGCTTCAAAGAGGGCTGGTCATTTGCCCTTCTCTCAGCAGGAAACTTGAACAGAATGAAAAGCATTCCCCCAAAAATCAAGGCCAAAAAGTGAAGATTAGCAAGGTAAATTTGGAAAGCTTTGGGCAGGAGGGAAAGGAAATTTACAGTCCCCAAGAGGTGAAAGAACCACTTAATATGTTCAGCCTTTATTTCTTGACATATAAACTTTCAGTCCAGAAAAATTCTACAATGCAAATGATGTCAGCTCAGTTGTCTTCTGTACACCTCATCCATATGTCAGTCAAAGCTGTTTCTGGTATTCACAGCCAGGTGCTAAAGTTGGCTAATGAGGAAACCTATTGATCTGTAGCATTTTCTTTCAAAAGTTTAAAGGCAAAGGAGAAGTGTGAAAATGAAGTGATCACTTTCCTCTAACATGACAGCTTTCTCATCTGCTCTGCCCTGTTTGCCATTATTCTGCTGCTCCTGGTACTCTGCACCCTGGAGACTGCAAACAAGAAGTGGGAGAAGTTCCTCTTTTATTCACCCCAGGTGCAAAGATTGACTTTCACCTCTCTTAGTATGTGACCAGTTACACATTAATTAACGGATAGGTTTTTAATTTCTTTTTTTCTCCTCAAATTAAAATTTGATTTCTGTATCTCAAAAGAAAGTTGAAAATCTTGCCTGTGGGAACTTCTTAGAGAAGACTCCTTCTGTACCCAGCAGTGATTCCCACTGCATGGTAATATTAATCATTTAGTTAGATCTGTTACTAATCTTGGGAAGACTAAAGAGAGGGGGCCTGACTCTGCCTGCCTTTGCACCAGCCTAGGAAGGGTGTAGTCCTTACTGTTCCTGTGCTGTTCTAGAGCTGCCTTTTCTGAAGGAATGAGTGGTACCGACGAGAAGAGCTGCTGCTGTTCAGCAATTGAAATATATGGTCTTCATATTGGGGATTTCAACTGAAAAACTATTTTTGAAGAAAGGAAGCATGAGAAATATTTACTTCATTAACTATTGGGTCAATAATGCTGATTTTTCATTACAGTTACAGAAAATGTATTGAGATGTAAAACTCATTACTTCCATTTGACTGGTTTATTTTTTTACATTTACAAAACACATGTGACTGGAAGCCACGAAAACGCGAGTGTTTAAGTGACGAGTTTGATTCATGCTTTTTGTTTATGGCATGAAGATAAAGCACGTTGATCTGCACAGGAAAGCAAGAATTGACTACTAGGTCTAGTTCTTCTCTTTCACTGTGAGCAGTAGTGGTATAAACAGCTCAAAAATTCCTACTTATTTCTTATAAATGCATGCATACAAGTGACAGGACACACCAGACTAACTGACACCCACCAAATTATATCTCCTGTTTGGTAAGCACTTTTTTTTTTTTTGGATAGCTGGACTACAGCTGTCTCAGAACTGTCATTCACAATCTGGAATAAGGATGACCTTCCCCCTTCCGAGTTTCCCTTCCCCCTCCCCGAGACAAGCCAGGACTTGCCTCTGCCATGTGCTCTGAGCTCCTTTGTTCCAAGCGCAGGCATAAACCAAACGTAACTCAAACTCTTTAGCAGTGTCTGATTGGCCGGTCACCCCGGGTCCGCCCCCAGTCCTCCCCTTTCCCCTTCTCCGAATAAAAGAAGGGCCCGAGAGGGGGCCCGCCCTCTTTCGCTTTGCAATCCTTCTGCGAACATCTGTGTGTGTCTGTCTCTGTTCGAAAGCTTCTAATTGCAGGAATTAGGCAAGCTGAAGACTATATTTCTCTCTCTTTCCTTCTACTGGTGGTATCAGCTTTGCAGCTACTATTTGCTGCTTTTAGAGCTATTGAAATGCTAGATTGTCTGGGCTACCTCTCTAGGCTGCCCAAGGCTTTCTAAGGCATTGAACTACGAGCCTAGCCGGTAAAAAGCTGTGCGTATATTTCCACACCCCTCAGTCTTCTCCAGCCTGAACAGACCAAGAGACCTCAGCCACTCCTCACACGGCTTCCCCTCAAGGCCCTTCACTGTTGCTGTTGCGGACTTAAATGCCGCACTTCCCCATCCTCGTTGCCTTCCTTTGGGCGCTCTATAACAGTTTAATATCTTTCTTACATTGTAGCACCCAAAACTGCCCCCAGCACTCAAGGTGAGGCCACCCCAGGGCAGAGCAGACTGGGACAATCCCCTCCCTTGCCCGGCTGGCGATGCTGTGCCTGTTACCCCCAGGACAGGGTTGGCCCTCCTGGCTGCCAGGGCACTGCTGACCGATGTTCAACTTGCCAGTGACCAGGACCCCCAGGGCCCTTTCCAAGGAGCTGCTTTCCAGTGTCTCATTCCCCAGTCTGTCCATACATCCTGGATTGCCCCATTCCAGGTGCAGAATCTGGCTCTTGTTTCTGTTAAACTTCATATGGTTGGTGATCACCCAGTCTTCTAATTTTTCAAGGTCTATCTGCTGGGCTTCTCAGCCTTCGAGGGAGTCAACAGCTCCTCCCAAGAGTGTCTGGAAACCTGACAGCCAGAAAATGGCCTGGACGTGCTGGTTGACAGCTGGTTAAATATGAGCCAGTGTGTGCCAGATGGCCAAGGAGACCAATGGTATCCTGGCTTGTATCAGCAATAGTGTGGCCAGCAGGATCAGGGCAGTGATCATTCCCCCTGTATTCAGCACTGGTGAGGACACACCTGGAGTGCTGTGTCCAGTTTTGGGCCCCTCAAAGACATTTGGGGGGCTGGAACAAGTCCAGAGAAGAGCAGCAGAGCTGGTTAAGAATGTGGGGCATAAGTCTGATGAGGAGCAGCTGAGGGACCTGGGGTTATTTAGCCTCGGGAAAAAGATGCTCAGGGAGACCTCATCACTCTACAACTGCCTGAAAGGAGGTTGTAACCACATGGGAGTTGGTCTCTTCTCCCAAGTAACTAGTGATAGAACAAGAGGAAATGGCCTCAGGTTGAGCTGGGCAAGATTTAGATTGGATATTAGGAAAAATTTTGTCACAGAAAGGGTTGCCAGACACTGGAACAGGCTGCCCAGGGAAATGGTAGAGTCACCATCTCTGGAGGTATTTAAAAGATGTGTAGATGTGGCACTTGGGAACGTGGTTTAGTGCTAAACTTGGCAGTGCTGGGTTAATGGTTGGACTCAGTGATGTTAGAGGTCTTTTCCAACCTAAATGATTCTATGATTCTATAAAAAAGATTTCAAAATATGTTATTTGTGATTGCAATTTCAACTCTTCCCTAGTATTTCTCAATGAATCAACTGCATAAACATGTACAGTAATTTTGGAAGCATGTAACAGTAAGTCCTGACCTTTGGCTTTGACAAACAGTTCTGCATTATTCAATTTGTTTTGGTAGGATCTCTTTTAGTTTACTAGCTCAATTCCCAAATGGCTTTTGTGCAACTCATTTTCATAGCCTCAGTAGTGTCTTTCATAGGCAAGCTGCTGAACTAATAAAAATTACACAAGTTAGTAATACATTATTTCAATACCGAGTAGAAATAGCTGCAAATAAGTCTTTCCCAAATCAAAGTTTAAAAAAAAATCACATCAGAAGCCCAACATTTTACTGTAAATATATTAATGCTAGACGTAGTCAGAGACCTGCACAGCATAAAAACAAGGTTCAGTGAGTTCCATGGCTCTCTGCTTTGCTGACATTTAATGTCATGTTTGAGCTTCTCTGTGCAAAATGATTTCTACACTTGCAGAAAAAGTTCTCATTTACTTTCTGGCAACATTCAGAGAAACCCATAGTGTTTGCACATACATAGTGCAGAGGGTTTTTCTGATGGCCATGGCATAACACTTTAGAGAGAAATTGGGTGCCCTTTTCAGTGTAACCTGGAAAGTGGCCACCTAGCCTAGGCACTGATATGTACATCCCACAGTGTACAAGTTCAGGAGTCAGAAGCCAGCTCCTGACAGAAGTGTCGTGATTGGAAATAATGCAAGAGTTGCTCTAACTTTGCTCAACCCCAGATACTGCATGGTGACAGCCTAAGCTCCAGCCCAAAGGGACTGCAGTCAAGGGAGTTCTCATCCCTGTAACTTGGTCCTGGGGAGCAGATTCCTGCTCTCCCTGCCCTCCACAACATCACCCTAGTGCTCTGAAGCTCTATGGTGCGGTGCCACCTCCCTCTCCTTAGGCTCCCCTCCTGTGATCTGTACACAGGCACCTTGCTTCGAAGCAAGGAAGGTGGGTGCTGACATAAATGCCTGGTGTCAGGGTGCTCAGCTGGAAGAGAGGAAGGGAATGGGGACTTTCTTCAAGTTAAGAAGAAGCAGGAACTGAACCCAGGTCTTCAACTTCCTGATACCAGTATGGAAAAGCAGATGTTATTACTGGACAGACTTTAAAATTATTAAGTACTGCTCAGCTGCAGTCCTCACCTCTAAGAGGGTCCCATACTGTGGACTAACCTTATGCAAACTTTCTGATATACAAATAAAAAATAAAAAAGCCAAAAAACCAATTTTACTAGGTACAGAAGCCTGGTTTCACTAGCTCTGCAACTGCAGAACAAAAAAGGACTGAGGGATGGGAGCTGGCAAGATGTTATCTTTAATAAGCAATATGTCACTTGTCATCATTGAGACCAAAGTGGTTGGGAGTGCTCATAGGATACAGCTTTTCTGTGTGGTTTGGCAGCTTCATGATACTGACACCAACTCACCACAGACTACTTGAGAAAGGAAAAACTTGTACCCCATGAAATTTGATTACTCAGAATGAAATGAGACTAAAGAAGGTGAAAACAGGGGCTTAAGATCAACTTTTAGCAGTAAATCAAGAAAAATCAAGAAAAAAATTTGTCTCTAATGCAGTCTAGGGAAAATTTTAAATTAATGCCTAACATTGAAAAAAAATTATTATCCCTTTAGGTGAGCTCCTGTGTTGCTGGGGAACTTCATCTTCCAACCACCCAGTAAGAATGCACATTACTGTTTCCCGGAGAAAGAGAACATGCCAGAGTAATGATGGATACTAAGTGGGGGCACTCAGGGTTTCTGCCTGAGAGTCCTTTTGGGAATAGACTCATATAGTAAGAAGTTGCACAGTTAAACTTGAACAGATCATTAATTTGATAATGAAAAAGACCCAAGTCCATATGAAGTGCTCCGACTTCCATCATTTAGCAACAAATCAAAGGGAAACTTTGAGGATAGATGGTAAAATTACTGATAACACAACTGGCACAATGAAGAATGTTTAATACCACCTAAGAATGCTTCAAACAGGATGGGCTGTACTATACCAACACACTGAATTTCTGGTCTTTAGGAGCCACTGCTTGCCAAGGGCACCCAAGGGCAAGCACTTCTAGTCCACTGCACACAAACTCTTGAGGGTCTAGAGACTGCTTCTAACAGACAGGCTCCTAAGGTCCTAAAAGAGGGGTTGTCAGTGCCAGGGAAGAGAGAATTTGGATTAAATTCTTTTTGCCAAGCCCTGTCCTGTTTGTCTTGAAGTCACCAGGAGTTATTTCCCAAAAAGCACAATGAAAACAGGATTGACGCTGTGGAAACAACACCTGGACAGTGTTTCCAAAGTGCTGATGCTTTGGGGAGTGTTGGGGTCCCTTCCCCCCTGCCATGGAGCCCTGGGAGAGGGGCCCTGAGGGCACAGACACGGGGTTTCCCTGCCCCTGTTCAGCCTCGTTCCCACTGGTTGGTTTGTGTTCCCTGCGCGGGCAGAAGGACCCTTGGTCCCGTGACTGGAACAGTTCCTCGGCAGAGCCCCGGCCATGCGACTGGAGAAATAAACATCTCTGAAACATCTATCAAGAATCTGTCCATATATATTTCTTTTCGACAGGCCTCATTGATTGATACGCGTGTTACAGTATCCCTGCTGTAACAGAGGGGAGGCCTCATTGATATTACAGCTTCCTTGTGAGGGGAAGAACAAGGACAGACACTGATCTCTTCTCTCTGGTGACCAGTGACAGGACCTTGAGGGAGCAGCCTGAAGTTGTGTCAGAGGGGTTTTAGTTTGGACATTAGGAGAAGCTTCTTCACCTTGAGCATGGCTGGGCACTGCAATGGGCTCCCCAGGAAGTTGTCACAGCAGTTTACCGGATATCAATGACATTTTCATTAATTTGGTGAACATATAATTTACTTGAAATATTAATTGCAAAATTACAGCATAAATATAAAAATAACTTCAACTAATTGAATTCTCAAACAGCTAATGGATCAGCTGGGAAATAATGAGAACTAGACAATGTCTTCACAGGAAATGGAAAGAACTCTACCATGCACTGGGTACAGGAAATAGTGAAGAGGGCATTTGCAGGCTAGTAGGATTAACAGCAAACTGTGGAGGTTGTTGCAGTGGATTGCTAGTTTACATCCAGCTAGGATGGGCCTTAAGATATGTTTTGAAGTCTTTTTGTGGGCTGAAGAACAAGAAGGTAACGGCTTTGTGCCAGTCCTACTGAAAATGTTGCCACAATGAGGGGCCAGGTTGAAAAGAAACATCTGTGCCACCATGGGCCTTGAGGAAAGCTCAGCACCAGCTGATGATGCCATGGCCACCAGAAAACCCCTCTGCACTATGCGCATACGTTGTGGGTTAGGGCTTGCCCCTGTGCAAATATTGGTCTTTGTATTAGTCCTTATATTGGTGTCATTTTACATTTTGGTGTCCTGGAGCAAAGGGACCAAGTTTGCAACACATACTATATACGGAATCGCTGCAATCCTCTGGAGAACAGAGCAATAAGGCAAGAGGATGGAGGGCAGTGCTACAGTTAGAAAATTACTTAGCGATGTTGCACTTGGAAATCGCAAGAAACATGTAAAGCAAATATCTGTATTACATACAAAAACAAAACTTAGAAACTGAAAATATTTATATGTAAGTGTTCAAGCAAAAGCTGGGAATGTGCTGATAGTATCTACGACAAAATCAATCTTGAATTTGCAATGTGGCATTGCTGCAAATTGAAAGCTCTCTCGGGATGCATTGCCCTGGCAGGTCAGGAGGAAAAATGCCACAGAGACCAGAGGGGGTGCACCTGCTGTGTCCTGTGCTGTGTGAAGAGGCATGAGAGACCCACTTCTCACTGCATTCTGGATCCAGGCCCAGGACAGGGCACTGATGTGGTTGAGATCAGCTATAATCCAGGGGGCTGTACACTTTCAGGAGCTGAGCTGGTATATCTGCTCTAAGAAGTGCACCCAGAGCAAATCTTGTGGCCCTGTTTTCCACTAGTGTGATGATCTGTTACAGTTCTAGTCCACAGAAACTCCAGCCAAGAGTACTTTTTTCTGTGTAGTGCTAGGATGTGGGTGGTAATTAAAATTAATTTAAATGATAGAAGAGTAACAGAAAGGAAACAAAATTATTACTGACTGAAAATTGAGCCCTGGTTATGTAGTGTGGAGAAGATTAATCAGATTTATGGGACAGTGGAGACAACATGATGGCAAACATTTGGGAAATGTCAGCAGTGGAAAGTCCTTGTTTGTGTAGGATGACATTAGGATAGGGAAAGTTTTGAGGAACATTCCCCGGAAGAGTTGGTGAGAATCTCATTATGAGCTGGAAAAACTAGAGAGAACAAGGAGTTTTAAAATATTTCTGAGGGGAAAATTCTGTCCATATGGAAAGGTGTACCTGGAGACAGGACATTTTTCTTCCATTTCTAGATATGATAACTATAACCTTCACAGCTGCAGAGAAATGTGTGGCATGTCAGATTCTTGTCTTTTGGAATAAAGTGATGTAGGTTGTAATGAAAGGATATCAAGGATACCTTTGACAAGGATATGTTTATGGCTTGATTAAATAGCTGATACACAAAACCCAGTGAAGACTGATTAGAAAGGAACCTGTAATCATGCAATAGGTAAAAAAGTGCTTTTCAATCCACATGTGATGATTTACTGCAAACGTAACCGTAAGTGTGATTAGGAGCGGTGGCCTTTAAGGTGTTTTTTTCAGACTGCTAAAGCAATTGATTACAACTGAAATAGAAAAAAAATGTCAAATGAAGTGGAAGACATTGCTTGGGTAATACACATAAGGGAATTATTGAGCTCTACAGAGGTGTGTCATTCCAATTGCACAGACATCTCTGGTCTGAATTAATTTAAAATTAGAGAAAACAATAGAAAATTAGTATTTGCAGCAATATGCCACATGTTAAAAAATTGTTAACTTCAAGGATCCATGAATGAAGATGAGGTGCCTAGAAAAGGTTGCATCTACAACTCTTTTATGGCTGCAGGATCAGGGAAACCTGCAGGATTGGGAAGTCCTGCCTTTCTAATCTTTCTCTTTTTGTAGCTATCCTTGTCCATGTACTGGACAGGACAGTAGCTGGGATTTGGAAAGCTTTACATCAGTTCCAGGGTCTGCCTATGATTTTGTGTCAATCATTTCTGTGAATTAAGAGAGTTACCTAATAAGTCAGTATCGTGGTTTCCATCTGTACCCTGAGCAGTACAACACATCCCAGCCAGGCTCAGTTCCAGACTGAGCCCTCATTTCAGTGTCCTTCAGTGTCAGGTGTATGAGCACCTACAGGCACGTGCATCTCAGTTTCAGTGACCACAGGAGGTGCCTGGAGCCTTTTGAGACACTCTAACACTCACATGAACTTCATGGGTATGACCCAGAAAATGTAGGGGGCCTGTGGGGTGTCCTAGGGTGTCTCAGATGGCTCAACACTTACGTTTAAGGACCTGAATCACAGCCTGGATCTGTGCTGTCTGTAATGGAAATAAGCACACTCAGACACCTACACACTGACACCTCCCTTTAGGTGTCTTGAACCATAACCTGCCTTTTTTTCCATGCTTCTCTATGCCTTTGCAAAAGACAAATATATTCAGTCTTACACATTTACATGAACTGCCCACTGTGCTGTTTCTCCTGTGCCTGTCACCATGGAAATGTCCTTGCTTGGACATTCTCCCTTGAGTGATCCCCAAAGTGCTAGGACAGTCTGGAGCATACAGCCACCTCTGTTAGAAGTAGTAAGTGACCCTCCATGGGTGAGCCCACACACCATAACCTGATAGAGAAAATTCCCTTCTTCAGAGAGAGAAAAGCAGTTGCACAGGGAGGAAGCAAAGATTTGAAATGTTGAGGTTTGGGCTGGTTCCAGGCCTGGATAGAGTTTGGACCATTTCCTAGCATGGCCAGCCTGGCTTACACAGTGCTTGTTACGTGTCTCAGGGAAGCAAATATTATATTCCTGCTAAAAGAGGGCACCTTAAATTTATTTCAGCTTTATTATTAACTAGTAGTAGCACAGGTGATATTTATCTAAGACAAGACAGAAGTCTTGAAGAGGGAAGGGAAGAGGTGAGTACAGAGGCCAATTTATGTCTTACCCATCATATTTCTGTAGAATTCTAAATGGCAGAAATTAATAGTTGTTCTACTGCGCTTTCTCTGACAAGAATGGTGCAAAATCAGTTTATATGAAGAAGTATACAGGACGAACAAGAAAATACACTCAGGGCAAGTCCCAGGAGATATCTAATTACTCCTGGAATTAGAAATGGATGTTGCAGGCTGCAAGACGAATTTCTGAGACAGTTAGAGTGTGATGAGATCTCCCAAAAAGATCTTACTTAATTTTGCTGGAAAAACATTAACATCAGTATGTTAACATGTCTGGTGGATATTGGGAGCTCTTATTTAATTTTCCATGACAAACACCTGTAGCCAGTAAACCTGTATTCCCAAAGACTCTCATACTAAAAATTCACCCCTGCTCCCTTCCAAGGGATGAAGGAAGTCTCTGGTACTCTGTTCCATTTATATGGCACTCTGGAAAGTACAGAGACAAACATTACATTCTAAAGCTCTGAAAAGATAGGCTTTTTAGCCTTTACTGTAATTAGCCCTCACTAATTTGAAACAGGGTTTTGGAAACACTGGACAACGGAAACAGACTGTGTGGGATGAATATACAAGATAAAATTTACCAAGGTATATACTTTAACTCCTTGGTTTCCTATGCTCTCAAACTCATAAGAAACTTGAAAAAGAATGGAACATGCAATATGGAAAAAAAAATTCATCATCCTTCTGTAAAAACATATGAGTGACAGTAGAAAGGGGTTGTTCCTTGAACAAGGGATTTGCATAATTTGTTTCCTTACCCACTTAACCTTTTGAGTTTCACTTAGCAAAAATGTCTAAAAGAACTGAGCATCTTTCTGTGTTTTGCATTTACACAGGCAAAATACCCTAGAGAAAAAAAAAGACAGATTGTCAAAATCTTATCAAGTCAAAGTGAAAGCCAACTGAAGACAGGATTTTGGATCACGGTTACAGCAATGCTTTCCAGCCGTTGTACTCACTTCTTTGTAATTGCTTTTGACTTATTGATTGTAAATATGAAACTTTCTAAAATGCCTTGAGCTGAGGTGATGCAATAGCTCTTCCTTTGGTGAAAGCCAAACTAACTCCTCAAAGCCAGTTTGTGGTGAACAATAACTGGCTTTTCCATCTAAGTTACTTTACACTGGAGAGCTTTTTGAGATATGTGATGTCTGTTTCTTTGGTGAATGTTCCTGAAGCAACCTGTCCTGTTTCCCGCCCCTAATGGAATAAGACAACTTCCCATTATTCCTCTTTTAGGACAGGTTTCATTTTTGTGTTTGTGCATGAATCTATCACGTGGTTGAATTTCTCCCTTCCTTTTTGTAGGTCTCTTGGTTAATATTTCTGTCCTACATGATGATTAACATATCCAAATTTGGGGAGCTTGTTCTTTTTTCAATCACCTGAAAGCACAGTGGTATTGCTTCTAGACTTAACATATCGAGAACAACTGTAATTAAAAGATTATATAATATTCCATTTGTCACAAAGATTGAAATAATTTCACATAACATATTAAAACCATAAGATAATGAGACTATTAAAGTTG
The DNA here is from genome assembly GCF_000738735.6 of Corvus cornix cornix. Classification (NCBI taxonomy): domain Eukaryota; kingdom Metazoa; phylum Chordata; class Aves; order Passeriformes; family Corvidae; genus Corvus; species Corvus cornix. Next base: position 100,775,711 of record NC_047056.1, on the reverse strand, counting down.
TGGAAGCCCCATTAATCTTGTTAAACTTAGGAGAACTCAATGGCAGTAAATCACATCTTGTTCTACCTACAAGGAAGGAAGATACTCTGAAAATTGTGGGTCAGCAAAAAAACTCCTTGGGCAGTGCAGTTACAATGTGTAATCCATCATGAAACTGTATAAAGAGCCACAGTCCAGTGTTTCAAAAAGGTTAATTTTAATTTTAATTATTTTTTTACTGTGCTAGCAGAGAAAACCTGGGTTGCCCTCTTCTGTGTGGAGCAGGTCCCACATCCAATCCATATATGCAGAAGATACCCTGTACTCCCAGTGATATATGGAACACAATAATGACAGTGAGTACATTTTTTTTTTTCCCCCGTCTCCCCATTTTCATTTCTTAGAGTAACTTTCAGTGTATTTGCCCTCTGCTGGGGACCCATTTCATTAATGATGCAGTGCAATGACAACGAGCATCAGCTGAGCAGCTCATAGGACCTGTCATTAACCTTGTCTTGTTGGTAACATTTTCTCACATCTGACTACAACTTAATCTTTAACCTGAAAGCATTTCTGAGAGCATTTCTGAGAGCACAAGCACAGCACATAGGTCTGCCAAACCCAACACTCACTGAGGCACATTACTGCTGTCCATGGCCAATGCTGTCTAATGCCTGGGCTGAGACACAGGCGAAGCAAAGCAGCAACGAGGGCATGGTCCAGTGGAAGGACAAATGACACAGTTTTATGTTCTACTTTAATAATGGCAGACGTTTGAAAGGCTTATGTCATTTTGTCCGAGTGTTTGTGGGATTTCTTCTTTCTTTCCTGAGATTGTCCACTGAGACATCTCCATTTGAAACTGCAGCACAAAGGTGTTTTTCAGCATGAGCCCTTGTTACAAACGCAGGAGTTGGGGATTGCAGGAGCTGATTTACAGGGCATGAAAATTATTGTAAGGTAAGTAGAAAGGGGCATGAAAAAAACCCCACTTGTGTGGCTTCCTGATCTGATAAGGCAGGCTAGAGGTATAGCAATGTAGAAGATATGCACATACAAGGGAACTTTGTTCCTGTGTGAGAGCAGACATGCAAAAAAAATTTATGGTCCATAATAAGAAGTTATGGAAATATGACTGAAGAGTTTGGCTGGAGAAAGAGACCAAAAAAGTTTTATTTGTCATGGGTAAAAGTTAACATGGATTTGTTGTGGCAATTTAGTGACTGCAAAGTGTCAAAGACTGTTTAGAAAATTATTTTGATGAAATCTTCAATTGCATTCTCAAGATGACTCAAAAAGAGGAATTACTATGCTTGTCTGGAAGTCTGAAGGGTCTTTTTCCGCCTTGGCCAGGTCCTGCTCTTACTTAACATCAGGGGACATTTTGGAGAGTGACAGCAGGAAGAATAAATACTAGGGAAAGGAAAAGTCAGATAAAATGAGTTCCTATTTTTCACTCTGCTGTTAACATTGAAACTTTTGACAGTTCCTTTAATCTGTCTTTTCTGCTTCATGCATAGGTAGAACTGGAAAAGTAGAGCTTTTCTCAGGAGTACTTTCCATGTGAAATTATAATATTTTCCATGAGAAAAGGATGAAAACATGAGAAAGGGCTTTTTCTTTTGCCACAGAAACTTTTACTGTCTTCCAGCTTTTGTATAGCTAAGAAAGAGTAAGAGAATGTGAAGAAGAGGAGAAAAATACATTTCCTTTTTAAAAATAACACCTTCCCTTTTATGTACTTGACAATGATTTCAGAACACAACACTTTCTCTTAAAATGTAGCACTTCTAATCCTTTCCTACTGTTTCACAGCTGGTGAGGCTATGGGTGAAATCCATGTGCACATAATTCTCAATTCTGCAACAGAAAACTTTGGCAAAAATCTTCCTGACACTTTAAAATTCTTTTTCTTTCCATTTTTATAAGCTATACCTCTGCCTGCTTTTCCTTTAAAACAGGTTTTTGGTTCAGTTATACTTGCAGATGAAGAGTATGTTGGAAAAATGTTAACTGTCTGTCATTGTGAGTGTGATAATGTTCCCTGAGGGCTGCTGTAAGAGGCTTATTGCTTATAAAAAATTCCTTCACCCTGCAGCAAAAGAATTAACCTCAGAAGCCCAATAGCCACAGGATCAGGACATCAACTCATTGAACAAAAAGCACTGTAGAGCAAAAGCTGATACTAGTAGTAAGATACATCTTACAGGATATATATGGACCCCTTCTCCATCATAGACACAGTTTGGGTGCCAGAGTTCAGAAAAGCAGTCCAGCTCCAAGTCCTAAGCCTAATTAGATCCCAAGACACTATTTAAAAACAAACAAGTAAACAAAACCCCAAACAGAACACCTCCTTTAAGCACATAAAGTGCATGGTCCCCAGCCAGACTTTTCCCATGGCTGCCTTACAAAGAGACCCAGTGACAGCCAGCATGGTGTCTCTTCTGCTCTGAAGCTGGGAGGAGGTATCAACCACCTGGTCTTGATTCTACCACCTCGCTGGGTGGATGAGAAGCAGGGTAAATCCTCTTTGGCAGTAATCCTCTTGGGGTGCCAGTGCCTGGCCATCATGCTTCCAGCTGGATCAGGGCTTTCCATCAAAACAAAGAGCACATCACATCGTGTGAAGCTGGCACTGTGCATGGCACTGTGGCTGTGAGAACAAGTGCTGACCTGTGCCTGCACCTGGGCACACCAGGGCTGCCCATGGCCTTCCTGAATCCTACAGCTCTCTCCAAATCAGGGGTACAATCTGTGTATCTAATTTAAGTTTCCTTATTGAATCTAACACATCAACTGTGTGAAGATATCACCCACAAATGCTGTTTTAAACATCCTACACCATATGTTGACTGAGCATTTTGGCTGTGACCAAGTGGCTTGGCTAAATAAATGTTAGGAAATATGTTAGAGGAATGACTCCTTTTGCCTATGCAAATAAAACAGAGCTGGCAAGTGAATATCTTTCATCTAGACTGGGTTTTACATAATTGTTTCAATATTCCATTTTAATATGCCTGTGTATCTGTGGATGAATTTTGATTGTTCTCAAGTGAAATACCGTGAATCAAATCACGATGACAGAATCTTGACTATTTAATTAGCATGTTAGTATGTAATTGTAATGCTTGATTCCTACAAATGACTAAATTAACAACTTCATTTAACTATGCTGTTCTCAGTGGAAAAGAACACACTTAAATGCTCCATGGGGCTATTGACACCTGCTTAATTACTTTTATTTACAAATTGTCTAAATTACCTTGCCATAGAGGAGGACAGGGACCACAATCCATGAATAGAATTGAAACTTCAGACTTCAAATGCCACTTTGGTACACTACCTTTGCCAGAGGTGATTCAGAAGCTATTCATATGAGCAATAATCCATGGCTATTCATACATCTAACTGTCTTGAACCTACAGACACCTCAGTTTAGATCAAAATTTTCATTTTATGTCATGTCAGTAGAGACAGAGGGAATGTTGTTGTTGTTGAGATTTTTGGTTTGTTTGTTTGTGAGCAAGTGGCATTGGAAACGTGGATCCTCTGTCATCTTTGGATGTAGCACGTGTCCCATGATAAAACTACTCCTGCCATGCATTTCCAAACCCAGTGCTGAAACATGTAACCTGTTCTACTTGTCAGTGCTCTTATTTAGATAAAGACTTAAGCTGAATATATGTTGGAGCTGGATTTTAAGTTCCCGAGTGACTCCTGTCCATACAGTGGGCCAAGCCAAACTGTGACCCTACAGTGCTGAATACCTTGCTGGGATTCAAACTTCATGACTAAGTCTGTGACCCGGTAGCTCTGCCACTCAGCCCTGATCCCTTTTCTGTGCTGGGTACCAGGACTAGATCCTATTCATTGCCTATGGAAACCAGGGCTCACAGACTCATGGCCTTGAAAGCCAGTAAGTTTCTGTCTGTTTTAGAGAGTGCAGCAGTTTTAAATGAGGTGTTTTGAAGAATTCACTCTGAAGTTCATGGCATGTTTTGTCAGAAACTGAATTCCCCAGTGACATTGGGAGGAAGAACCGAGAATTATTTCAGTGGGAAAAATGCAAAACGTATGTCAGTATTTCATGGATGTTTTCATGTGATATATTAATTTTGAAATTGGGCTACAGGGATGTAAGGGATAGACCAAATATGATACAAAAATAAAACACAGAAAGTAAAATTTTATTAGTAAGTCTCGAGACAATTTATTATTAACTGCTGTATTAAGTACCCCAAATCATCAGTTTCTTTCTTCTTTCCTTTGGTAATTCTCAACTGTTTCCTAATACTCTATTTGTGAAAGAGTGAAGAACGTTGAACAGACATGTTTCAATAATCTTGATGACAACCAGAGAAGTTCTTTAAAGTCAGAAGAATAGCTATCCTCTTATGCCTTCTCCGTAGAAACTATATACTAAAAAGTACAGCTCCTCTTCATGGTACATTAAGAGCAATTATATTCTGTAAATGTATTCCTAGACAAAATTGAAGTTCACATATATTTTAAAGATTCTATTGAGTCCTTGGTGAGAATACTATTTTATTGACTGAAATCCTCACAGACATGGAAATAAATTTATTAGTTTCATTAAAAAAGCAAATTACTTTCTAACATTGTTTTACATTTATCAAAACAGAATGTATATTAATGTAATAAAATCACATAAGAAATGAAATGTAGAAGTCACCAAAAAAATCTTGGACCTTCAAAGCTAATTCTTTATATGAGGAGATGTTTGATGTAGGCTGCATAGCCTTCCCTTTTTTTTCCACTCTGGTGAACAATCAAAACAGTAACATCTTCTGTGTAAATGGAAAAAATTAGTAGTACAACCAACTCTGAGATGAATAAGTGACATTTCTTCAGATGAAACAACATACAAAAAGCATAACTTTATTCTCTAAAAATAGATAATCAACAGATGATAAATTTATGAAATGATGGAGATTTTTGAAACTGGTGTGTTACTTTGCAATCCTCACAGCTGGAGGCAGCTCCTCCTGCTCTGCTCTCCTCCATCCAGGACTGTTAACAGTGCAAGTAGCTGGGTGCATGCTGAACAGGTGATAACAGTGTTACTGATATTTAGAGCTCGTGCAAGATGATGAAGCATTCAGAGCCTTTTCCATCCCTTCATTTATCTTTGCACCAACCCTTGAGGGAGTTAGAAAAGTGCTACTATCTTTATTTTCCAGCCAAGAAACTGAGGGAGCAGGGTACTGAAGAGTAAGTGCAGGCAACTCCTGGGGAGAGAGGAGGTGCCATTCTGCAAGAGTGGTACCCAGCAGCACCCAGCAGCAGCTCAGGCATCTGGTTCATCCTTGTTTTGCCCTGTAATCATAGACTCACCAAATGGTTTGGGTTGGAAGGGATCTTAAAATCATCCAGTTCCAACCTCCCTGCCACGGGCAGAAACACCTTCCACTAGACCAGGTAGTTCAGAGGCCCATCCAACCTGGCCTTTCATTTCAAGGATGGGGCATCCATGGCTTCTCTGGGCAGCCTGTTACAGTGCCTCACCACTCTCACAGTACAGAATTTCTTCCTAATAGCTAATCCAAACCTACTCTCAGTTTGAAGCCACTACCCCTTGTTCTGTTGCTACACGCCCTTGTAAAAAGTCCCTCTACAGCTTCCTTGTAGATGCCCTTCAGGTCCTGGAAGACAAAAATACATAAGACTTTCTCCTTTTGAAATTCTTTAAAGTGAAGCCTGACTATTTCTGTCCCATGCTCCAGCTCTTATATAACAAAGCAGGTTTTAAAGACCCGAGCAAGACTTGAGGTGAAGATGTTTAGAGGATGAATTAGGTAAAGGGAATTGGGAAAGGAAGGGAAAGGAAAACGGGAAGGGAAGGAAGGGAAGGGAAGAACGGAAGGGAAGGAAGGGAAGGAAGGGAAGGGAAGGGAAGGGAAGGGAAGGAAGGGAAGGAAGGAAGGGAAGGAGGAAAGGGAAGGAAAACGGAAGGGAAGGGAAGGAAGGGAAGGGAAGGAAGAAGGGAAGGAAGGGAAGGGAAAACGGGAAGGGAAGGAAGGAAGGGGAAGGGAAGGGAAGGAAGGGAAGGGAAGGGAAGGGAAGGGAAGGGAAGGAAACGGGAAGGGAAGAGGAAGGGAAGGGAAGGAAGGGAAGGGAAGGGAAGGGAAGGGAAGGGAAGGGAAGGAAGGAAGGAAGGGAAGGGAAGGGAAGGGAAGGAAGGGAAGGAAGGGAAGGGAAGGGAAGGGAAGGGAAGGGAAGGGAAGGGAAGGGAAGGGAAGGGAAGGGAAGGGAAGGGAAGGGAAGGGAAGGGAAGGGAAGGGAAGGGAGAAATAACTATCTCAAGTGCTTGTACAAAAAGTCTGAATAAGTAAAAAAGACTCCACGTATATATATACATGGAACTCTTCTTTTTAGTTTTGGGGAACTGTGAGGGCCCAGGTCCTGTCCCTGTGCCCTTTGAGCCTGGCCTAGCAGCAGTTTTTATACTAATCACCCCAGAATTGCTCCTTTACTGGAGCATGAAACTGCATGTTGTTAAGTGATACTGTGCCCTCTCCTTCATAGAACTTGAGGTCTCACAGGTGAAGGAAGTACAACATTCCTAATTTTGCTTTTTGAAGGCAGTCAGGAAGTTAGAGGACATCTTACACTTTTGTTAAAATCAGTTACCATGCATCTTGCTTCTTTGTGTGTACCTGAACACCCAAATTCTATTCCTTTTCTTTTATTAAGAAAAGATTTTTCCCCATGGAAGAACATATGAAACAACAATTAGCTTTCAAGATTCGTTAAGTGCTGAGCTTCTGTCAAAAATAATCACATGTCATTTTTTAAAAACAGGTTAACAATAATGAGACTACTTTAGTCCAGCTATTAACTACATTTTAAACAGCTTTTTAAAAGTTATAAATAACTTAAAGCCAGCCAAGTGACTGCAGAAAATAGGTGCACAAATCAGAATAAGGCCCTTGTCTTTGAAGAGTCAAGCTGCAACAGTTAAAATTCACATCCTAAATTCAAGTGTGACAGGCTTCTTTAGTTTCACTGGTTTCTAGTAACTTTAAAAAGGATTAGCTTTTCTGACTAAGTTAGATTTAAAACAACCATCTAATTTCACTTATTTGCCAATCATATTTCATTACAAGAAAATAAAAAAAAAAGAGAGAGAGAGAAAGACCAAGCTGATAAATACCAATTGGTTGTCCCAATTTTAGAAATTTGTTACCAATTCCTGTTCAACTGCAGGATTGTTTTAGCCCCATTCAGGTGACATATACCTGTCCTCACAAAGAATTAAAAACTGGTGTTGCTGTTATTACCTTTACAGTGTTGCTTTTGTACCAATGACTCCTCCTACACAGCAAATACACAGATTGTGTTCACTGTGATACAGAAACAGCATGCTTGCAGGACAGAACACTGGGTCCAGATCAGCTTTGCAATCCTTTGGCAAACCTAGAGTAACTGTTTTTCAGTATAAGTCTTCAGCTTACCTTTTTATTTCTGGATCCTTAATGTTAATAAGGCATTTTAGTAACCATTAGGTAGCATTTAATTAGTCAATAGTATAATTAGATGCAGCTGTAGTCAACTGAAGACAGACTAAGCCTTGTACCTGAGACAGCCTGAGAGGTATGATCATAGAATCTTAGAATGGTTTGGGTTGGAAGGCACATTTGAAGGTCACTTAGTCCAAATCTCCTGCACTGAGCAGGGACATTTTCAACTAGATCTGGTGGCTTAGAGCCAGGTCTAACTTGACTTTGAATCGTTCTATGGATGGGGCATCCACAATTTCTCTGGGTAACTTGTGCCAGTGTTCTACCATCCTTATTCTAAAAAAATTCCTCTTACATCTAGTCTAAATCTGCTCTCTTTTAGTTTAAAACCATTACACCTTATCCTATTGCAACAGACTCAGCTGAAAAGTTTGACTCCATCTTTCTTATAAGCCTCTTTCAGGTACTGGAAGGCCACAATTAGGTCTCCCCAGAGTCTTTTCCAGGCTGAACAAACCCAGTTCTCTCAACCTTTCCTAATAGGACATGTGCTCCATTCCTCTGATCATCTTTGTGGCCTCCTCTGGACTTGCTCCAACAGGTCCACGTCTTTCCTGTGCTGGAGACCCCAGAGCTGATGCAGCACTGCACGTGGGGTCTCACCAGAGCAGAGCAGAGGGGCAGAATCCCCTCCCTCACCTGCTGCCCTCACTGCTTTGGATGCAGCCCAGGACACGTTTGGCTTTGTGGGCTGCAGGGACACATTGCCAGGTCATGTCCAGCCTCTCATCCACCAGCAACCCCAAGTCCTTCTCTGCAGGGCTGTTCTCAATGAATTTTCCCAGTATTCAAGGAATATAATCTCATTATTTAATTCATCCTCTTTTAAAGTAATTCTATTGATAGATTTTTATATGCCTCTTGATTTGCTGTGCTGTTAAATATCCTATTTACAAAACTAATTAATTTTCCTGGTTACTGCTCTATAAAATAAACCAGACGATGTTTTCCTCCTATACATGCTATTACAAAAATGGTTTTTGTCTCTGAGTGACTTCCAATGCCTCCTTCTGCATTGTAATTATTGTAACTATAGAGTGGTGACATTTTCATGAAGGAGCAATTCAATCAGGAATACCTAACTACTCACCCCAATGACTGAAAAGGTGAAATGAAACAGAACTGAATTGTTCTCTTGATTTGAAGTCATAACACTATTAAAATGACCAGCAATTGTTATGGCGTAATTGAGAAAAGGAGTGTAGTAAATGCAGACAAAACCACTGGAAGTACCTGCCCATGCCCCAGGTCCAAGGGAAGTCACTGGAATGCAGCACGGATGGATTTGGCACGGAGGCTGCCAGAGGGACCTCCACCTTACACATCCTGTCATCCTGAAGGGAAGCAACACCACCCTTTCTAAACACTTGTCCATGTAGGCAGTAAACCTGTGTGTCCCCAGATGGTCCCGGGCCATCCGTGTTCTGGTGCTGGATCTTCAAAACAGGGTCTCAGCTGTGGTAAGGACCAATTCCCCAGGCAGCTCACAGCTTTCAGGTACCAGTACAAAGGCATGCAAACACTGCACTAACAACTCTGTTAAGAGCACTTTTATAGAAATGCACTTCTATTAAATGTCATTGACCTAATAACAGCTGCAGAGCTTTCTGCAAACTTTGGAAGAAACCGTCAACAACTCACTTCACTTATTCTATTCTTTCTCCTTGAATTATTTTTTCCAGGATTGATTGGTTGTTTACAACTTGCTAAACATAAGTATTTTAGTGACCAAATAATTTTTCACTAATCTTTAAAACCCACCATGCTGTGATTTTTTCTGGTTTTCTATAAGGTCTTCAGACTACCAAGTTAAAAGAGAAGATCCTGCCTTGAGACCTCACCTGGACATCACCAGATGGCTCTGGGACACATCACCTGATAGTTTTACAAAAAGGAGTTATCCCTAGAAGAAAAGGATGGGAATCATTCCGTTGTGCAGCCAACCTACTTCCTGGCATATTATTAAATAATTCTTGCCATGAGTAATGGCAAGTAACAGGAAAGGAAATTTTAACTCGGTTGTAGGAAGAGAGACTATTTCAGCAGAGGAGGGAGCATATTTTTCATTCATGCCCTGGATATGGATTATTGAAAAAAAAGTTCAAAATCAGACTAATTTGAGAAGCATCAGTTTGCAAATTCTACAAAGCCAGCTCAGGTCTGACAGAGCCATTGCTGGTGCTCAGCTCTGCCCTGACTGTGCTCTGCTTCCTTTTAAGCTGTCTGATAACTTCTCCTTGCAAAGGCTGTGGGCAAGAGGCTGGGCACCAGCAATGGTTGATGGTTGGACTGGGCAGACTTTGGCACCCTGGCAGACACCTGGGACCTGAATTTGCATCACACAACAGGGCTTTGTCTCCTTCAAACTTCCAGGCTCTTCCGCCTTTCACTTGGGATTACAACTTTAAGCAACGTCAATTCTCAGGCAGGAACAGGCAGAAGAAAATTCTCTTTTTCTCTTAAGTTTATGGGAAAGTAATCTTTTTACCTTCTGCGTTTAGCATCGTAGAGGCTGCAGATGTGAACAGTTTCACAAGACATTTTCCGTCACTGTGATTTTGACTTCAGACCTCACTTGGCACTTGATGTCTATGTGTGATTTGCAGCTTCAGACATACTTAAAAAGGAATGAGATTTATAATAATTGGCACAGAGGCATTTTTGTCTCTACTGAGATGTTCTTGCTTGGCAGCTGAGCTGGTCGCCTGGAGCACACCTGTGTGAGCAGACATTAACAAACTGCTGCTTCATCACCTTTATCAAGACTATGGGCAGCAATGTGGCCATTCCCAGCCAAGCAAGTTCTTCCTTTTCCCATATTCAAGTGATACTTTCTAAATTCAGAAAATATTTAGTTCGTAGCCTATTATGAATATCCTAGAGGGTCTAATCATGAAATATTTGTGTGCATCTTGAAGGTGCTGATGTATGGCACTGATTTTAACTGGTCCAACCCTATTGAAGTCTTGGGAAACAAACTCTTTTTTGTCATTTGGGTTTCGTCTTGTCACCAAGGCATTATTTTTCTGCCTTGTGAGCTGCCAGCTAAGGAGAGAAAAATATTGTGCACATAGTCTCTGCCAAATAATTCCTCAGCTCATTGCCAGATCCTGTCCCCTGTTCTCCACACCATGTGTCTGGCATTTCAGTCCAGGGCTCTCCTTTTGGGCAAGTTTCTACATTTCCTAATACCACATGAAACAGAGCCAGGCATGGTTTGGGTTCACAGTGACTGAGCCCACACATTATCTTCCCATACTGTCCTGGCAGGTCTCAGAAATTCAGGCACCCCAAATCTCTATCAGGCTGTGACTTACTCATTGCACCAAATACTTTCAGTGTCACAGCATGAACCACTCCACTTCCCCAGGCTATGACAACACCGTCACTTTTTTTCAAGTTATTGAAATTAAAACCACAGAAAGCTGAGGGCACGCTGAGCCAGGAGAAAGCCCGGAGGTCTGGCTGCACCCTCCATGACAGCGACTCTACAGGTACAAAGAGTGAGCTCCTCACCCAAGGGAGCGAGTCCCAGACTAAGTTGTATGGGCGTGCAGGCGGAGGCAAAGAAGGAAGGACTCTCAGTATGCGTTCCATGAGCAAGTCCATTGCAGGTGAAGGATCAGGGACAAAGAGCAGCTTTTATGGAGGGTCCAGGGATTTTATACTCAGGGAAAGAAAGGCAGGGACAAGGGTAACAGCCAATTGGGTAAAGTGATGGGGGTGGGATTAATGGGGAGGTAGCCAATGGGAGTAACTCATAGGAGGGATCACAGAGAACAACCAATGGGACATCAAGGAACATAGAACTTTCCAGAACGGATATATATTTAATTAAAAGGATAAATATCTATGGCCTTTTACATGAAACTGGAAGGGGAGAAGAGGAACCAATCAACTCAAAATAAGCAAATTAAGGAGCCCAAGGATTCTGGGGCTCGCCATCACCAAGGAGGTGACCACAGACATTGGTGCCTGACCACCAGAGTTTGGATTCTGTTTTTTCCTCTGGGGTCATGGGGACCACAGCCACTCGCACCGCAACAGAAAGCCGCAATAATGTTTTAAGTCACTCTTCCCAGACAAAACCCAGGGTGGTGCTCTGCTCTGTGGATAGCACCATTTGCTGTATCCTTATACTGCTGGTGTTCAATGTAAATAGTTGTTGGATGATGATGCTTCTTCCTTAACTTTTTAAAGCATCGTATAATTACCCAGGACATACTGATAAATGGAGACCCAATTTACTTCTGCAGCTACTTAAAGTGGGATGTTTTAAAAGAACAAACATATTGTGTATCTTGGTGACAACAAGAAGTCAGAGGCTCAGTGGGAAATAATTTCAAACAACCTGCAAGAGCTCTAGCATTAAATGGGCATTTGTGTAAAGCACAGCTTTAAAACTCATTCTCAGTTTATTTGATTTGTAAGTATAACAACAGGATAAGAAACCCAAGAGGAGAAAATAGCAGAAGTTTGGACTAGGAGTACAGTATAATGCAAACCAAAAATACTTAGTTTTAACTTATAATTAGGAGATGTACTTTTGAACTATGCTATACACAGTATTGCTCTTTATAAAAAAAAAATAGAAGCTGGAAAGAAGTGGTTGCTGAATCATGCTGGCTTTGTTGGCTGCTCAGAAATCCTGTTGGCTGCTGAATGCTACGAGGAGCTTACCAGGCACCGCGGAAGTGTGAAGGAGGATTATTGCTGTAATTGCACAGCACAGGCAGAGCACAGCTCCAAAGAGACTTTGAGCCTCTTGAGACTTCATCATCTGCAATTCCAGAGCCTGGAATCAGAGGCTGAATTAGGTGATTAATGCTGAGCCTGGAAATAGCTGGGCTGTATCACATGTGCTTGCTCAGTTCTTATCCTTCTCTATTTATTTTTGAATGCATAGTTCTCTGTGCAGAGCTTTGCCCTAAGCATTGGTCTAGGGATGTTTTCATGTCAGATTGCATTTTATATAGAAAATAGATTCCTAAACTCCACTATTGCACAGAATAAAGAGTGAAGCCATGGGTCTGCACTTCTAAACCTCAGGTGAACACAGGAAGAATTTAATTTCATTTTAAATCTTACAAATAAGTCAGTCTCACAGAGTTTTGAAGACAGATGTATGTATTTAGGTAATTGAGGTAATATAGGCTTGAGGCACCCAGTTCTTGATCTTTTAGGCCTGTTTCAGGCATTTTAGATTTTTAACTTATTTTTCAAGATATGTTTGCTCTGGAAAGTGCATTGAGTGTGTGGTCTGTGTGTCACTATTCCCATTTATGAAGTGAGACTCTGCAGACCTCAAGACCTGCTCTGCAAAGAGAGTCCCCCCATGCTGTGCTGGTGCTTTTGGTTTTAAGTCGGTACAGAAATAAGGCACATGAATAATAAACTAAATTTTCTATCTGCACATGAAATGCTCGTGCTCTTCAGCCCACTGCACACAGTTGGCCAATATTCAGAAAAGTGGAGTAAATTAGTAGCTCTTAACACTGGAGACGTTATCAAGAAGTTAATTCCCCTTAAACGGTGACATCTCTTTGTATTCGTGTATCTCAGGCATTTGGGAGTTTGGTTAGGGATGTACCTAACAAGCAGGACAATGACCCCAAACAGTTCACACTGGTGTATCCATACTGTTATGACCCGGGATCTTCTCAGTGGTACTAATTTCTGGAAGTAATCATTAATTTCCTGTAGATTTTTGTGCTCAAAAATGCCATAAATCAAATTTGGCTTTTCTACTCTATACAAGCCACACTGTGCTGTACAGTGTGGTTACCTATTCTGAGGAGACACTTAATGGGCACAAGTCAGACTGTTGATGCAAATATCTGATCTCACAGCCATTTTCATCACTGTTTGTGAAGCATAAAGCTGGATCAGTTAAATTTCACATATCCTGCATTTTCATCCTGTTCCTACCTGTAAGTGCCCAAGTTTGGCCTTAGCATTACCATCTGACAACTGTGTCAGTGTTCAGGTCTGCACACAAGGGGTATCGAGTCACCTGCACAGATCCCTTCTTCCAAGGAGTTTAACTGATACATCCATCTGCTGTTGAACGTATGGCAACTTCATGGCAACTTTTTCCCCTCATACAGCTAGCATCCTAGTATATATCTGTAATTCATGGTGTCAAATCCCTACCAATGCCCTGATCCAAAGGTGAAAGAGGCAGAGATCACTAGCTTAGTACCAAACTCTTTTCTTCCAAACATCTTCTCAAAAATCTCACAACTTTTTGTCTCTGCTTAACAAACACTAAGATTTATGGCCATTTCCAAAGGGAATTAAGAACATTTTATTGATTTTACTGTGTACTCACCAGTGAGCACTTCACCTGTTAGCAGAGCATACCCATTTCTAGGAAAATACAGGAGCTCACATTATGTACAACAAAGCAATTTGAAATAGGAAATAGACTGTACCCAATTGAAATTATAAAGATATTTATTCAGGAAGAATGTAATTACCTAAGATGAAATTTGGCCAGGAGATGAAAGCTAATCTTATTCTATCCAGTGTCTACTTAACCTCATATCTTTATAGAGACATATTTAGAGATATGAAACTTTTATGAAAAATAGCTTATTATTCCCGTATCTCCCAGCATACATACACATGCACACAAACAATTTATTCTTTGATATAAGGATTTGCTCTTATTTACTTGGCAAAGTTGTTTTGTAATGTAAGATCAGGCAAGTTGCAAATATAAAATATATGGCAGATACACCATCAAAGAGTGCAGAGGCTGAAGAAGGAGCAAAGTGCAGGAGATAATGCAGAACTGAGCTGCAGTCTGGTGGAGCTGTCAGTCACTGAATCCTCTGCTAGAGAAAAGGTATCAGCTCTTTACCCTTTCCTCATTTCCACAAGCATCTTTCTGCACCTCCTGACCCCTTGAATTTTCACACTCTCCCAAAGCAGTGGAGTTTACCAGCTTACACCTACCCTCCTATGTACAAGTTACCACGTGGCAGGAGAAGGGAGTCCTCTCACCATGGGCATGGACATCCTTCTGTTAAGGCAGCTAAGGCTCACTTCTATTTCCTCTCACTTCTAAAGCTTTTTCTATTTCCTTTGCAACTAAAGCATTGCTTCCTGTTGCACTTTCCCAAATGATTTAGACCGTTTTTGGATTTTGCTCCTCTCTGCAGCAGTGAGTCCCTGAGTTTCCCTACAGCATGGGATAACAATATGTACCTTGTTGTTAAAATGTGGTTCTAGCAATTACTCTTTCATTTTTAAAGTTTGATGCAGTACTAGTCCAACTGAGTTTTTTAGAAAAGAATGTCCTTTTGTAATTGTGAAATAAAGTTGCATAGGAAAACTCTCATATATATGAGTGACTGTACTTACTCTATATTTCTGACTTCACAGCAGCCAGAATTAAGATGAAGGACTAGACATCATGTAAAAGCATTTCCAGCCACAGCTAATATCACCTATCATTGCATGGAAAAGCAGAAGTAGAAACATAAAAAGAGAGTACAAACTTTGAATAACAAATTGATTTTTTCCTCAGATACTAATGGTTACAACAAGGAATAGCAAGAGAATATGCAAGTGTTATACAGTGTTACCTACAGCAACCGAGTGACTAAGATGCTTATTGTTATGTTAAGTAATCAAAAGTAGCTTCAGTCTTAAAAGAGTGGCAGATCAACCCTGCTTAGGCATATTTTTTAAAATGGGTGTTCATCAGCTGTTTTCATGTAGGAGGAATCAATTAGTAGAACCAAATTGTAGCACTGAGTAGTACATCAGCAAAAATAGATGAAGCAATCACAGCATCAGCAACTGTCATCTTCTCCCTGGAGAAACAAAGGCAGGTTTTAGCATCTTCATGGCCTGCAAGGGACAGCATGGAAAGGAGTGCTAAGTGTATTTTTCTATATGTCTTTTAGACTTTTGGTAGTAACACAGGAGAACTGAAATGTGATAGTAAATTGTATAAGCACCACTGGTTTTCTCACTGATTACTGAGTTAAAGTTTTCTGCAGTGCAATCAGAGAATTGTTAAGGAAGTTTTGATTACCCACTAAACTATATACTTAGCATGACAGTAATAAAACCCTGGTTAATTAAGGTGATTTCTCTTCCCCTCTTGACCTGACACCAATAACTCTCTAAAGCCTTCACAGGTTTGAGCAGAGCACTGCCATAAGGCCTTCCTTGTGTTATTGTACTACTGCTGCTGCATGGTGCAGGAACTTTCACCAAGGGGGAAGAGAATGGCACCCCAGGAGCCATCTCACACACCCAAATACCGGCGGCTGCCCCAGGGACAGGAGCACGCAGCTGTACCAGAAATTGCTCTTGACCTCTGAGAGGCTTTGCGGGGGGGACCACCCCTGACATGACACTCACTGGACACAAAGGACTATAGATGTGCAAGGTGATAACATACTCTCATATCTGTTATTTACTTGAACCTAGTCATCTGTTCTGTGTTGCTGCCTGCCCCTAAGGTGCAGTCAGGCCCAAGACTGGTCAGACAAGGCAGGACCTGTCCCTGCCATGTGCTCTGAATCCCCTTTGTTCTAAGCGCGGGTAGAACTGAAAGTAACTCGGATTCCACCGAAGCAGAGTCCGATTGGCTGGGTACGCTGGGTCCGCCCCTATTTCTCCCCTTTCCCTTCCCCCGAATAAAAGATGAGCCGAGCGGGCTCCTCCCCCTTGTGCGCTGGCTGCCCTTCTCCTGACGGCTTATGCGTGTCTCTGTCTGGGAGCGAGAGCAATCCACTAGCAGGATTAAAGCACAGAGCGAGGGCTGTATTTCTACCTCTTTGCTTTTGCTCGTGGTATCAGCTTTGCAGCTACCACTTGCCGCTTTTGGAGCTACTGAAGTGCTCGATCTCCTGTGCAGTCTCTCTAGGTAGCTCGGGGCTTTCTAAGGCACTCAACTATGAGCCTGGCCGGCCAAGTGTGCTGTGAGTATTTCCACAGTTCTGTGAGTATTTCCACAGTTCTGTGTTACACTCAGCCAGAGGTGAGCAGTAGAGCAGTGACAGGACACACCAGTTCCAGGCATCTTACTGAACACGGCAAAGGTAGGCAGGGGGAAGGTTTTTCTTATGTGTCATTCAATCCTATTGAAGGCCTACTCAGCACAGGTGAACCAGTGAATGTGAAATGAAGATTTTAATTTGATGATTAATTAAAGTATCAGCTCATGATTTTCCATGCCATGTGTTAAGTTGTTAGTCTTTGATACACAAAGGTGCTGTTGAAGCACAAACCTGTTCCTGGGTAGACTTAGAAAGGCTTAAGTCTTGTTATTAATAAGAATTATAACATGAACCTGGCTTTTTTGCTGAGAAAGTTTTGGCACTACAAGTTCACATGGCCTGTAAGTTACTTAGAAAACTTCTGAAGTTTGCAGTTTGGAAATCATTTGTTATACAACTACCTGTGTTTTCACGGGGGAATGGCAGGTTTTTACTAGCTCTCGCTGGATACCTAGGCATGGTGGTAATGAGACAGACTGAAGTGCAGCAGTGCCTCTGATAAAATCATATTCTCCTCACAGGTATCTGGATTCAGGGAAGACCTCCACGGAGAATTAGGAAGTGAGCTGCTGGGATGGGCACAGGAGAACGTTACCAGAGGCAAAGCTTGATGCAAGTGTACCCGAACTTACCCATGCAGCAATGCAGATCTGTAGGAGCTCTTCCCCATGGTAATGTAAGGTAGATTTGGTTTATGGAAGGATAAATAATCTCACATTTATCGTGAGACAAGACTATAACAAGGGCAACTACTGAAAAAAAAAAAGATCCATTTTTATACATGTTTATCTTGTTACTGAAAATGCTGCGATGCTAGTACAAGCAGCAAAAGATAATGGAATATTCGTATTGTGTTTGTTTATCTAGCACAAACAAAATTGACAAACTCGTGCCAGGAAGATGGCTTTGTTTTGATAAATTATCCACAGAAACCTTGTTCTTTAAAGGTTGGCTGATCAGTCAAGGCTTTCTGTGTTTTTTTACAATATCTGCTGTGCACAGATATCTGCACAGTCACATCAGAGCTACCTCAATAGCCAAAGCATGCTCGCTCTTTGATGTTGCTACTTTTCACAGACTCCCCAAATCCTCCATAACAATTTAGAGCAATCATTGCTCTAACAGCAGTCTTCTTTATTACCAGCTTTGCATTTTGTAATTTCTAATTAATTTGTAGTTAATTTGCTTTTGGTTCACAGCAGATGATGGCCAGCTCTGTTCCCCAAGCTCTGTTCAAAGAACAAGGCTGCAGTTGAGAGCCTCATCGCTTCCCTCGCAGGGGAGCTCCAGGCGCAGGGACCTCCACTGGGCTCTGCAGAGGCCTGGGATGTGTAACCACTTGAGAGATGAAGTCAGAGCTGGCAGGGGAATGTAGAGGGGCATATTCATAGCACCTTATAAGTACCTAAGTTAAGTGGTATGTCTACCATGGCATCTAAGTTCAAGAGAATGTAAGAAATTGAGAGGATTTGCCCTGAGGGTTCAGCTCCTGGCTCCCTGCAGATGCCATGGGAAGAAAGTCTGTGATCCCTAAATCAGGCTGTTGTCAGCTCTGTGGCAGACTGAGCTGTCCATGCTCCCTTGAGCTCAGGCATGGAAGTGGTCAGCCTCAGAGAGCTGCCTGCAGATGGAAAGGTGTCTGTGTTCAGGCCAAGAGCTCTCCAGCTCTTTTTTCTGTTTGCTTCAGTCCTGTTTGTGAACTAGGAGCCTGAACTTTGCTGGTGTGGATGTGACGTATTTATAACTCATGAGACAAAATTTGAGGTGTCCCTGCATGGAAGCTTGCATGAAACTCTTGCAAGGTGACAGATAAATAGCAGCCCAAACTGTCTTTTATTCTTGAAACAGAAGACAGCTGCCAGGAGGAGAAGCTGATGTCTTGGGTACTGCAAATCACAAGCAGATGTGGTTCTTCACTGATTGTCAACTGGTTCAACCTCTTCTGCTCATCTCCTAAGTGCCAGTAATGCCTTTGAAACCCAGACCCCATAGGAAATACATTTCTGCATAGCAAACAACTGGGAAAATTTATCCAAATTAACTGTAAGTCTCCAGCTGAGCTTTTGTTTTTTGACTATTGCTTTATCACACACAGCACAATGGATTTATAGATAGGATGTGGTGAAACAGTATATTCATCTAGGGCCTGCACCATTCAGGTCTGAGTAGTTTATCCTACTGAATCTGTGCTGTGACTTGTATTGGCAAGACTGGACCAGAAATATGAGTCATGGTATGTAAAGCACAGTCTGCTTCAGAGTTACTGTAAGGTTGCATTTCTTGTGAGACTCTCCAAAGGGTAGAAATTAGAAGTATAGTCTTATTAACACTGGTAACTGTGCTTAGAAAATTTGGAAATATAAATGTATGTACAGTACATGCAAAGTATAAACAGGCTGTAAAACTATAGATAATGTAAATCCTGTTGTGGACTCCCAACTCCTTTGAATTATCTCCCCCGGCTGTTTATAGCCATCCTTGCACTTCCTGCTTCTATAAGCAGCCCCTTTGTAACAAGGAAATGGTACAAATCTCAGAGAATAAGGCAATAACCTTGTGACTTCAGTTATTTGAAAAATATTACAACAAATTATTCTGTGTGCATGTTACCGATGTTGTGTTCTGGATACCATCCTTGTCCTGTAGTAAATGTTCTGCAGTATTGAGAAGGATTTTTTAAGAGTAGAAACATTAATTTTTTGATCAGGTGAGAGATTTTTCAGAGGGCTAAAGTTTCACTAAACCAGGTAGATTATCTGCTGTTTCTCCTGAGCTGGGGTGGAAAGTGCACAGCATGGATGACATGATGTTTTTCTGTCTCACTGGGCAATGCTTTGTGCATTTACTGTACAGAATCCCTCTACAGGATGCTGCAGAGTCAGCCAGTGTCCCATCACAGACATGTGTGTGACAAGTGAACTTGCTAAGCTTAGAAATAACATTACATTTTTGATTTAGTAAGTACTAAAATGATTAAAAGTACAAAAAAAATTCTCCCCTTCAGGAAGATAATTTCGAACCAGCAAATATTTTTTGGATTTGCTTTACTGCATCTTCCCCTGCAGGAAGAGACCTAAAGGGCAAAAAAACGTATAAATTCTTAAGTGAAAACACCCTCATTATTGCCTTAAAGGAAGAGTAATGGCAAACAGCCTGTGACTTCTCATTTCTAAAATCTAGATATTTCTTGAATGCAAGTAGGGATTTAAGACTTGGGATTTAAGTCTGTTACACTGTGCCAATCACCAATCTCAAATACTGTCACTGTATCTAGTAGGAATTTCCCAGACTTGCTCTGGGTTAGTTATAGTCAGAATCTCCTCTACAATATCTTCAACTACTTGAAGCCTCTATTAGTTTTTTAGAGATGATTTGGACTTAAGAAATTACTATTTGCAATCAGTGCATCCCTCAGTTTCCCCTGAGGAAATGCTGAAATGTGCTCATGTGGGAACTATCTGTGCTTTGTTAGCTTGTGAATTTTGTACCAGAATTTATATGGCCCATATAAGCAAAAGGAGTTACACACATCCTGCAGTTTGCAGGATTGGGTCCTTAAATTGCATTCTTTTCCATACTTGTCATCTACAGAGAAACAGTGCTGCAAGGAACCTGAGATTTTCCTGAGGATTTAAGTCAAGTTTAGGGAAGAGAAAGATACTAAAATAGGTAACTGAATATTATAACCAAACCTCCATTTCATTTTCCTTTTTCAAAACCAAGTATTTATTTGTTACAAATCCATAACAAGGACAGATTAAGTTTATTAACATTCAGGAAGAAAACAAAAGGATTAAGAATGGCTACTATTTTTCTTTGACTGCAGAGTGCTGGAACATGTTTAGCTAACTCTTCCTTCCCGGATGTCTGGTCCTGAACCACATCCGGTCCCTTGGGTGTCTCTGCACCTGAACCACTTGGCTGCAGGGACAACTTGGATGGGCACATTTGTGGGCCGTGGGTGGCATGTGGGATAACTCTGCTTCCCACACTGGTAATGTTGTTCCTGCTCCCTAAGAATAGGTTGGGGGGTACTTCTGACTCCTGTGGCAGAGACCTAAAGTGATCCTGTTCCATCCAGTGCACCCCTGAACTCGTTCCTTAAATATCTTCACCAGATTTCCTAAAGATTTTTGGCATTGGTTCACTACTTTCATGATGCTCTCATCTATAGCAAGAGAGTATTTACTTTTGTCTCTTAGTACCCAAGGCTGTATTTATAAAAGATCATGAGATTTCCAGGTAAAACTGGCTCTTGGGTGCAATTTCAAATAAAAAGCATGAAGGACAGATGAAATTCTAACATAAAAATAAATGATTGAGAAAGAACTACTGGCACTGAGGATTATTTTAAGCCATATATGTAGTCAGATAAATTCACTGGGATTAGTTTCTACTGCAAATTTATGCAGTGCCTTGATCATTGAACTTCACTGATAATTACTTACTTGCATCCTCATAAAAAAGAGGAGATAAATGGTAGTTGATGAAAGGCTCTAATTTATTGTTCCTGCAGAAATAAAAACAAACTTTGCTTTTATGCAGAATGGTCACACAGAGAATTTCTATTTCCTTTGAAAATGGGATTGTTATTAACTGAGAGGGATTATTTAACATAAAATAAGAGGTAAAATGTTCTCTCACACTGGGATCAAACTACTCATTATTGCTTTGATATACTTTTTAATAAAATGAAAAGGACTCATTCTCTTTAGGATGACTTTAAAGTAGACTTTACAGAATATATAGAAGAAAAATCCTAATAATTTCCTTCCTTTCCTTCCTTCCTTTCCTTCCTTCCTTTCCTTCCTTCCTTTCCTTCCTTCCTTTCCTTCCTTCCTTTCCTTCCTTCCTTCCCTTCCTTCCCTTCCTTCCTTCCTTCCTTCCTTCCTTCCTCCTTCCTTCCTTCCTTCCTTTCCTTCCTTCCTTTCCTTCCTTCCTTTCCTTCCTTCCTTTCCTTCCTTCCTTTCCTTCCTTCCTTTCCTTCCTTCCTTTCCTTCCTTCCTTTCCTTCCTTCCTTTCCTTCCTTTCCTTCCTTTCCTTCCTTTCCTTCCTTTCCTTCCTTTCCTTCCTTTCCTTCCTTTCCTTCCTTTCCTCCTCCTTCCTTCCTTCCTTCCTTCCTTCCTTCCTTCCTTTCCTTCCTTCCTTTCCTTCCTTCCTTTCCTTCCTTCCTTTCCTTCCTTCCTTTCCTTCCTTCCTTTCCTTCCTTCCTTTCCTTCCTTCCTTTCCTTCCTTCCTTTCCTTCCTTCCTTTCCTTCCTTCCTTTCCTTCCTTCCTTTCCTTTCCTTCCTTTCCTTTCCTTCCTTTCCTTTCCTTCCTTTCCTTTCCTTTCCTTCCTTTCCTTCCTTTCCTTCCTTTCCTTCCTTTCCTTCCTTTCCTTCCTTTCCTTCCTTTCCTTCCTTTCCTTCCTTTCCTTCCTTCCTTCCTTTCCTTCCTTTCCTTCCTTTCCTTTTTCCTTCCTTTCCTTCCTTTCCTTCCTTTCCTTCCTTTCCTGCCTTTCCTGCCTTGCCTTCCTTTCCTGCCTTGCCTTCCTTTCCTGCCTTGCCTTCCTTTCCTTCCTTGCCTTGCCTTTCCTTCCTGCCTTGCCTTGCCTTGCCTTGCCTTGCCTTGCCTTGCCTTGCCTTGCCTTGCCTTCCGCCTTGCCTTGCCTTGCCTTCCGCCTTGCCTTGCCTTCCGCCTTGCCTTCCGCCTTGCCTTGCCCTGCCCTTCCTTTCCTTTCCTTTCCTTTCCTTGCCTTGCCTTGCCTTTCCTTGCCTTTCCTTGCCTTTCCTTGCCTTTCCTTGCCTTTCCTTGCCTTTCCTTGCCTTTCCTTCCGCCTTGCCTTGCCCTTTCCTTTCCTTTCCTTTCCTTTCCTTTCCTTTCCTTTCCTTTCCTTTCCTTTCCTTTCCTTTCCTTTCCTTTCCTTTCCTTCCTTTTATATTCAATAGGAATACTTTATATTTTATTGGTTTCCCTGGATTTAAGACTTCTACAGTATCTGAAGGGAAGGAGAGGAATCTCAGTTTTACTGCACGTTTCTCAGATGCCCCCCCCACTTGCAGACCCTGCTGGGTGTTGATTATGAATCTCTAGGAAATCATAAACTCAGTGCACATTTTGGGGAACAGGAGAACATTTCTGTATGTTTCTTTGGAAACTCATTTACCATTTGCGGTACAGGAGAGCCCAGGAGCTGTGCCTGGCTGTGTCCATGACACAAGGCATTTATATGGTAAAAAAATGAGCCTTTAGTCTTTTCTCCAGAGAATTACATTTCATGTTCAACAGCAGTAGTGGAACAAAACAAACAAAGCGGGGTTGAAAGAGGCAACTCCTCCAGGCATGTTTTGCATAGCATATTGTATATATGAGCAGATTAGAAGTGGTAACAGATTTGCTTCCAGCTTAATTGTTAATTTTTGGTATAGCCTTCTGTGAAGCAAGCTAATTTTTAAGGCTTGGTCATGAGCCATTTATTTAGTCAAGTTTTCTTCTGTTTTCCTTTCTTATTTGTGCATTTCTGGTTTTGAACTCTTTGAACACATAAACATGATGGGCTTTTTTCCTCCTGTTTCAATGGCTGAATTAAGCACAGCACATTTTCAGCAAACACTCCTTCTCCTCAAATCTCCTGGTTTAAATTTTCAATAGCATATTACTTCTGTTTGTATGCCAAACCTCTAAATATGTTGCCCCAAATAATCACCTCCAAATGGAGATGGTGACAAAAAAAAATTATCCCTTTGCCAAGGATTTTATAAGTCTTGAATCCTCCTTGGATGGAGACAGACAGAATATGGAGCCAGGGAAGAAAATATCTTCAAGTAATTTTTGGTAATAGGTTTTGTCATTTTAAATTTTTTTTTAATGATAATCCTTTGAATATATTGACAAAATGGAGCATCTTGTTTGTCAATTAATATAGAGTGCTTTACGAAAGATATTATGACATTTGCCTCACCCTGTCTACATCAATATGACAGTCTCATTAAGAGTTCAATGGGGTTTTTTTTTCTTCGTGTTTTTACCATGAGGACAAGTATGGAGTCACCATTCTTTCTGTGGTATGTATTTGCTTTCTCCCCATGCAGCGTTCGTCTAGCCTCTCATGACTTCGTTCAAAACACTACTTTGGATTTCTGTTTGTTGCAGAGAGTCATAAATATGGATTTATGTAACCTAGTGATTAGGATTAATGAATCCAGTGTTCATTACACTGGAAGTGAATTGTTAACTGCCATTTCTGAAAATATGTTTAAAATAAGGGTCTTAGTTAACGACTGACTTCAAGTCTCTCATTTTTGGGGTAGGCGAGAATGAATCAATAAGAGATGGATACTACTCAATGTGCGTTGCACATCCTACCAGCAGATATGAATATTCAGTATCACTATGGATTTTTAGACAAGGAGCAGAAAATTCACCTTTAATATGACCTTCTCTGCTGAAGAGGAGCTTTCACAGAAGAGTCAACCAGAAGAACTTCGATTTCTCTTCCTGTGAAGGGCTGTGTGAGACAAATGCCTCAAACAGCAGGAGATACCTGCATGTCTGCCAGTCCTCATGGAGATTGGCAATGCTGTGCATGGCAGAGGAGACTGAGCACTTTGCTTAGGAATTTTGGAAAAGAAATCACTGGGATGATCTCATATAGATAAACATGGTAGGAATTACCACTATTTAAAAATAGCAATATTAGTCAAATGTGTATATGCCTAGGCAAAAAGGTTTGGATGCTGTTAGATTTAGTCTTGAATTGTTTATATATCCTACCAAATGAACCTCACCTCCCATTTAATACAATAGAACTTCAGCAATAATTCTGGGAAAATAGTTAACTGGCAGAGACAGGTGGATTTAAGTCCGTGTTTACTGTTCTGTAGTAGAGTTGAAAACACTTAACTTTATTCGCACAAGAATAATGTGATTTGAGATAAACCTAAGACAAGATGCCAAGAAAACTGTGCAAGACATATTTTAGTGATGCAGTGCTAGGATCAAAATCTCTTTCCTTAATATTTTCTTGAACTGCAAGATTTGCATTTGACAGTTTAATGCTGTAATTTTGTAAGACTTACTAGATTGCTTTATTTTCCTCTTTTTATAGAAATCCCTGCTCTCTGATCCCATTCCTGAGGAATTCTAGGTCTATTACAGTGCTGCAATTCCATTGCTAACTGTGCTTTCAAATGCTCTGTCCCTGAGATGCTTCCAAACTTGGCAGTGAAAGGAGCCATTCCCAGATCCTTCTGCTGATAAAAAACTTGGTATGACAAAGACCTTCTTCTCTATCTGACCTGTTTGGGACCGGACCTGTGAATTGAAAAAGTGAATGAAAATATGTGAGCTCAAAGCAGCCTGAGTTCCTCCTCACCACTGCATAGGGAGGGGAAGTTTGTGAGTTCTAGGTTTACCGGGGGACTAAAAGGGCTGCTACAGGCTTTCATTTACATAATTAACTGGATGTAATAAGCAGAAGTCTGGATTCACAATTCACTAACCTGAAACTTGTAAAAAGCTGATGGCCCTAAAGACAGGCTGGTGATTTCAAGCTATCTTTGAGAGGCAGAAGCTCCCCATGGGGCTTATTTCCTGGTCCACTGAGGTCTCCATGGATATTTCATTGCTGTTTCACCCCTGGCAGGAGCTAACACCCTGCTCTTCCTTGGGGAAGCGCTGAAAACCACAGCCCTAGGTTCTCCTAGCTGACTCAGTCACAGCTCCATAAGCACTGACATAAACAGTTGTATTGCTCAAAGACTGAAATTGTTCCAGCCTGCTTTTTTCTCTACACTTTTTTCTCTACATTAAAAGCGTATTTAAATTCATGTTATTTGGCACAAACAGTAGTTGAACAAATTTCTTGCTCTCTCACAGCCTTCTTTGTGGTGCAGCTTAGCACTCTGTGCTGTCTGCTGTGGCTGCTTCCTCATCAGACTACTCTGTGGAAAAGAAAATGCTACAAAGTCATCCTAGTGGAAATAGCAGTTTTCTTGAGTCTTCATCTACAAGGAGAAGCTACGCTTTTCAAGCATTTGTGCATTGTTTTTCCACATGCAGCCTTCAACTGAAACGGTTATAAAGGAGAAAATTAATTTTTCCTTCTACAGCATAAAGTTTGAGAAGGATACAACTATGCAACACTGAAATTACCTCAGGGAAAAATCTGTAATTTTTATATAAAAAATTAAATAATAATTGAAGGCTGATGAACTTTCTTATCAGAATGAACTATTTAGCCTGACTTCTCTGTAGGAAGACTAGTAGAGTCAGTTCAAAATAACTCATGCCAAAATCTCTTGGAGTTAATGCCACCCCTCTTCTTCTCCAGTACTTAGCAGGTCCTGTGGACCATCTCTTAAGTGAAATTTTTTAAACTTGAATTTGAATGTACCTCATATTTCTTTCCATTTCAGAGGAACAGTACAAACGTGTATATATATATATATATATAAATAAGTAAGTATATATATATGTGTGACACACACCCAAAAATGATGGCAGGTTCATTCCATACATTAGGCACAAATAAGACTGTGAAATGCTTCTCTGCAACCCAGTAAAATAGCAAGAAGGCAGAAAAGACTTGTGCTGATTCTGTGAATGTTACAATTTTGAACTGTTTTACTGAATGTGAGGTTACGTTTGAGGGTGTCTCTGATTTGAGTTGAATCTTTAGCTTACCTGTAAATGCAGTCATTTGTAATTTAAATCCTCATTATATCCAGCCCTAGAGGGATTTCTTGGTTGATGCATGTGATAGGAGTCATCTTCTTTTATCCCTCTGTGTCTGTGGGCTATTCAAGCATGATTTGCTATTTGCTGTTTGGTGTCTCAGAACGTCCCTACCAAAGCTTCAGCAAGCCTGGCTTGTTTCCAAAAAGCATCCTTTGTGAGAATTGAAAGAGAATGTTTGGAACACTATATAATAAAAGCAAACAAAATACAGCAGAAATAATTTTTGATCTCAGCAAGAGCTGAAAATGAAAATAAATAAAGACCAAGTGCTGCTTACTGAAATTTCTCTGCAGTGTGCACAGAGTAGAAAATAAAATAATTTTGTTGGTTCTATTATCATTCTTGAAAGCACAACACAAAGCAATGCTGATATGGTACAGGTCCATCTGCCAGCTGGGAAGAAGAAAAGAAAAAGCAATTAAGAACATTATAAATTTGGCTTGTTGCTCTGGGCTGGAAAGATCCAGTTAAGCATGCTGTGATTCTGAACAGAGAAGTACAGGAGGCAAGCCAAGACAGAATTTCTCTTGATAGTATCACTTGACCTGTTTCCGTTGCCTTCCACAGCTCTCCCAGCCAAGGATATATCTGTAGCCAAATCACCTCTGGCTCTCAAAGCTAAAATCTGACAGCCCATGTATAAATCTACACTCCTGAGGATGTGTGGGCTAAATAGCAGCCTGGACAACTTACTCTTGCAGTCTGATCCTGTGAAAGAGGACCATTCCGCACACCTCACTGAAGACAGCCAGCCCGCCCAGATTTTCAGAGCATGGAACTAGGTGACCATTTCAATTTCTCCTACTCCTTCTACCATCATCTCCTTGACACAAATTTGCTTGATGTGTGAAACCAAAGAGTAAAATAACTCTTGTTCTTTATGGGTGGTAAGAAATCCGTACCTCTTCCAGGAAGAAGACTCAGAATTAATCGTCTTGCAAATGGTCTTGCGTGTTTGTCACACATCAGTCAACCATCACTGGCTTTGTGTTTGGGGACAACACAGGCAAAAACTGCTTTCATTGCAGCTTTTGCACTTTTGTTTGGTAGTCTCAGTGTCCTTTCTTGGTGATTCTGCACAGAACTCCACTGGTATGCATATAAAACAGCAATGGGAAATGAGTCTATGAGAAATGAATCTAGACCACATTACTCTTAAGTACCATCAGGCAGCTGGTACAGGTCCAGCCAGACACAGCTCCCTTGAAAACAAACCTTATCTTTATGTGTCATTGTAATCTGGAGGAAATTAATACAAGAGAGCTCTAAAGTTATATCTGCTTTACAGCATCTGTCCTTGCAAACTGATGATGTAGAATAACCCCTTTCTCTGGGTGTCCTTCTGGTTCCACTGTTCCCAGAGCTACCATGACACGGTGCCCTGCTTGCACCTGTGAAGCACAGCCCATAAATCTGCTACTACTGCCTTAAAATCATTGCTTTGCCATGTGTAGGTCACCCCTGAGCCTGCACTAATTGTACTGAACTGCAGTTATTTTTGTAGGCAGCATGACTTGTTCTTCCATCCCCTTCACATCTCGCACCTGCTCAACGTGCAGCCAGAGGACACAGACAGCCCCCCCTGAGCCAGGGAGAGGATCCGCCACATCTGCCAAGCTACCAGCAGGCACAATTGTGCCATTGGTGGGTCACAGCTTTGGGCAGGAGCAAAGTAGTCACCTGTTTGTATTTAAATAGCTCTGGTGGCTGTAATAATGTCAGGCCACTGCAGGTTTGCTGGTGCTTCGCAGTTGGACTCTGGGATCTACCCTGGGCTGGCTTAGTAGTTTTTGTTTTCATGCTCATGTAAAACATGGAGGGGCCAACAGAAAGTTTATGGTGGCCAACCATGGTGGCCACAGCCCAGTAGCCTGGCAACCACCTCCACTGGCTATCAGCCACCCAAATCAGCCATAGCTTGGGGAATGTCATGTGCTGAGAACCGAGAATCAACCTGCCAGCACTCAGCTGAGCAGGTGCAGGCTGGGGACAGCCTTCGAGATGGATATTGCTCCAATCTGATGCGAAATTTGTGCCAGATTATCTCCATTCATTAAGTGAGAGAATAGAAAAAATGGCCATTTTAATAAGGGTGGAATTGAACTTGAATACAGAAAAAATCAAACTAGTTGTCTAAATAGAATAAATCTTTTATAGTGTTCCCAGTGGTTTATAAATCGTCCTCAGCTAGTTCATGTTTGTGTGGAAGCTTTTTGTGAAAAGCTGATCTTATCTTACTGCAAGCATTTCGCTCCTGTTCTGTGGGGAAAAAAAAATGTTTGGTTCCATTTGTAGAATGAGATTAGAAATACAACTTGTGGAAAAATGGTGGGATTCTTGACACAGAGCAGTAATAAAGAAACCTCAGAGAGAAATGGGAAAAGGTTATTAGCTCTCCAATAAAGGATCATTTGACTCTGGAAGTGTTGATTTGCTCTCTTCTTTTGTGTGACACTGGGGAAATCAGACTTGATTTTTAAATATGATATAAATTGGAAATAAATTTCAAAGGTAAACTGAGAGGTAGATATTTAAAGAGTACTGTTACACCTTTGAACTGGTAAGTTTAATTAAGACAGATGGACCCATAAGTGTTGTAAAAAAGCAAAGGCTGGGTAAGCTCTCATAGTTGTCTCTCAATTTTAGTTTATTTCTGGCATTAGAAATGGGTGAGCCTTCCTCATAAGAGGCTTATTCCTACTTTCTCCTTTACTGGGCTGCCTGTTTTCTGAGAGCTTGGGAAAATCTTTATCAACCATATAGGCACTTTGAATGATGCAAGCAGAATTTTGAAAGGATTTTGTTTCATTCTCTCTTCTTAAATTTTGCCTATTAATTAAACTTGCAATTTAAAACCTATTTAAATGCATCATTAAACATATTTAGTTTACTTCCAGGATAAATGCCACTATTTCTCATTTAGTAAATTAGTGAACTGGGGCATAAAGTAGGTAGCTGACACATGTGATGCACCTACCAAGCATGGAGTAACCTGTAGTGCTAGTTCCTGAGTGAGAAAGGACCTGACCTATGACTGATACTGTCTTCAGGGACTGAGAAACACATTAAAAATGGATCACTAGAGGAGGTGGGAATGATCTCAGGAGCTTAGGAGTTGGGTTTGGATCTGAAAGCAGCTGAAGAGAATACAAATATTCTACTGGCCTGAGTGGGTTGCTTGAGGTCCTCACAATTTCATCCATTTCAGCAGAACAGAATTTAATAGTTTCTATTGGAGTTATCTGAATGGAAACAAAAGGCATCTCTTACAGCACAAAACCCTAAAATAGTAAGTTTTATAAATGCTTCAGCCAGTTCAGCATCCAGTCTTGAATAATATTTCACTCATAAACAAACAAGACAGTGTTTCTGAAGTATTATTTGCGTGGAAAAAAGATAGACTATTTAGAACAATATAAGAAAATTGTGCTAACTCATGCAAAGATGCATTTTATCCTGAGATTGTGAAAATACTTCTCCTTATTTTATTAATTGCCAGTAGATGTAGATTTAAGATGGAGTGCTGATTTGTCTCATAGAATTGTGCAGAATGAAGAAGCACAAAAAGAATCAGTTTTGTTATTTTCCATTTTAATGTTGCATTAGTTATTTGAGAGTTTATTGTTTGAACAATTGCTTCAGCTACCTTGTAGTAAATTATATTCCAAGAATGCTTCTATTTTGCCCAAATTTGTTAATTTTTAGAATTCATTGCATTCAAAATGGTCTCTCATTTGAGCAAGACATCAGCAATTTTATAGCAAATGAAAATCAGTTCTTGAACATGAGACATGAAAAATCTAAGAATGTATTAATTGTATTTGTATGTAACCAAGTCAACTGCTTTCAAATAAATGTGAATATTGTGGGCAGCTTTTTGTTGTTCCAGTTTTTCATCTCAACTTATTATTTCGAACACCAGCTTCTTACCTCCTTAATTCCTTTCCAAAATCCAATAACTGAAATAAAATTATGTTCTAAAATGGTAGCAGAAATCAACATCCAGAGTGATGAGAGGATGCTCATTGACACAGGTAATGCCATTTTCATATTGCCATGATGTTGGTCCAGATGCTCACGTGTCACTTGTAGGCATTGAGGAGGTGGATTGGGAACCTCCAGCAGTCCAGGAGCAACAGTTTTGAGCAGGGTCTGGAGTGACTATAGATCCATGAGGTTTGTAACTGCAGCTCTACTATTCAGTGTATATTCCTACCATGCGCAAAATCCCATCCCCGGTCGTAAGTTGAAAATGATCCTTTGTACACATAGATTGTGTGGGCTTCATTAAGTATTCCTGAGGACTTAAAGGAACACAAAATCCAGTGTCCTGTTTTCTAGACATTCAATGTTCCTGAAGGAAGAAGAAATGTAATTTGAAACTCTGCTGTGCTATTTATAGACAACCTAATATCACAGGTTGGGTGTAAACAAAATTTTATTAAGTTCTGACTGATGAGTTCCATGGCTGGTAAATCGCTCTTGGTCAGATCTGGGTGTATTAAAGTGCTTGGTTGATTTAGGATGTGAATGTAAATGGCAAAACTCATTTTTATGAGCTTCATTATTTCTGGAATGAGGCTTCTCATACAGCTTATTAATATACCTGATTTTTATTATCTTTTCCTCCATAAAAGCCACTTTCTTAATAGGTATTTTGACACTGAGGTTTAATGGCATTTAAAAAGATGACACAGCCAGGCACAGAAATTGCAAGTCATATATATTAAATTGTTCAGTCATGAAAAGATCATTCCATCCTAAAAATGGAATCTCTGCTGTTGTTTTTCTATTTAGGTTTCAGTTTTTGCTCTGGTAGTTTGAATGTTATACCCAGGGTAAAATAATTTCTTTTTGCTTTTAGGAAATAATTTTTTTTTCCTTGTCCACAAACTAGAAGAGAGAGACAGCAGCTAGAGGATCCCAAGAACATTTATGGTTTTTGAGCACTTTTGAAATCTGTATCAATTAATTTGATAAAACAAAGTCCTCCAGCATGAATGCCCCTAATAGTACATTACTCTATGGATAGCTGTTCCTTTATTTGTATAAGCCACTTTGCCTTTGAAAATTCACTGGATCACCATACTAGGATAAAGTTTGACTAGGTGACCTTCCAATTCTGAAGGAAAACCAGCTCAAACTTCTTATTGCCAAGATTCTACAGGCTTCTACTGTTCTTTGCCTTGTCAGCTTGAGTCAGTAATTCAGACAAGACTTCTGCAGATTTATGACAGAATATTTTATCTTTAAATTTCTTTTCAATATACTTTTCATTTGCAAAAAGTTCTCTACATTTTAAAAGTATGCATATATTTAAGCTGACATTAATTTTCATAACGAACATGAAAATGTAATATACATAGCCAGCTGAAGCTCATTACTGT
Organism: Corvus cornix cornix; assembly: GCF_000738735.6. Classification (NCBI taxonomy): domain Eukaryota; kingdom Metazoa; phylum Chordata; class Aves; order Passeriformes; family Corvidae; genus Corvus; species Corvus cornix. The sequence goes on along the minus strand of NC_047056.1, from coordinate 100,744,064 downwards.
GCTATTTAAAAAACCTTCATAACCATATTTGTGCTAAAATAAATATTCTCTTTTTCTTAACAACCTGCGTTACTTACAGACAGTGGCATGCTCTTGCTGTGGGCAGAGGAAGCACCAATTATTCTGATGGCCTGAAGCTTTTCACCCTGTAGATGTGGTTGCAAAAGGATTGGGGATGTAGCCCTCCAGAGAACGTAGATTTTTCCGCCGTGTACAGAGCAGTATAAACTTCATGCATGTGTTCTCTGCTTGGAAGTGTCTGTCTGGTTTAGCACATGTTTTCTAGCTCTGAAATGCAGCACTTCTGCAACATGTTCTCAGCATAATTCTGGATGAGTGCCTGTGTGAATGGAGGCGCTTGCACTGAAGGAGTAACCTGATCTTCAGAATAGATTAATATGAATGGGAGCACTTTGGAAGCAGGGATCGGACAGGTGAGGGATTTTGATTCCATTGCAGGAATTATTTGTAGTCATTACTTATTTTCCAGGATGTTGCACCACTTGATGTAAAAGCCTATCTTTCTGCTAGAGGATGGGCTTGTGAGAGGATTTAGTCTTGTACAGTAAGTAGCATGACTTGCTTTTCTCCCTGGTGGTTTTATGGTGGTCTCTAGGTTCTTACTACCTGGATATATGAATATGGACTGGCAAATTAGCTTGTTTCATTGTAGATGTAGTTAACAGATGTAGTTAAAGCAGTGAAGATCATCTTATTTCTGTTTAGAGTGTGGATATTCTTTAGAAGTCCTAGCAAACTGCTATGAAAAGGGAAGCCAAATTACAGAATCAGCTGCTTTGGGATAGACTTCAGGTATCCCTCTGTCCAACCTCTTGCTCCAAGCAGGGTCATCTGTGAGATCAGGCCAGGCTGCTCAGAGCTTTACCCAGCTGGGTCTTGAACTCTCCAAGGCTGAAGAAGCTCTCCAAGCAGTCTGGTCTCCTAACTGTCCTCAGTTGTGGTGATGCAATACCTTTATTATATTTTTATATAAGTTTTCTGTACCCCAATGGTTCATCCCTACCTTCCCCACTCCTATTCCCAGTTGGTTTCCCCCAGACCCAAGCCTCTCCCCCGGTGCTCCCTACATGGTTGTTCTCCTCCCCTTGTTCTGGCTCTTTCCCTATCAATCACCCAAACCCCTCCTGTTGTTCCCGGAGGTCCAGTGTCCATCATCTGAAACCTCCCAATTTACCCTTATATGGTCCCCATCAATCCCCCGAGACCCTACCCCCATAGATACCTCCCCCTTTGGAAATCCCCTAAACCTCGATGCCCCATTGGGGCATGTGATCCCTTTCCCTCCTCCCCTTGAGGCTATTGGCCCAAGGAAATGTCTATCCTCATCCGTATCCCTCCCTGAGAGATTTCTATTGGTCCCCAGTTAAGCCATCCCCATTGTAACACCTCCCTTTATAAGAGGTTCCCTGGAGCTGCTCCAGGCTTGTGCCCTGGGAGTTGCTTCCAATGAATTTGGGTTATCCCGTGTGGCAAGCCTCCTTGCTACTTTTTAGCCTCTCCCTTTTCCGGACTGCTGACAGCCACTGTGCCTGGAGCTTCAGCTCCCCTGGGCAGAGCTGAACTCCTGAGGAGCAGCTTTAAAGCCAAGAGCCTCCAGCTGCTCCCCACTCCTGTCGCACACCGCAGGAGCTAGCCTGGGCAGTGGTCAGTGGCGGTCATTGCGACACTCAGTGAAATGTCTTTTCCTATCTCCAGCTGGAATCTATTCTTTCAATTTAAACTCCTGTCTCTCATTCTCCTACCATGCATTATCACGAGGAGCCCTGCTCAGCTGCTCGATATCCCTCCAGCTAGGCAGGGCCAGGCTGCTGTGAGACCTTCCTGAAGCTGTCCTTTACCCAGGCTGAGGAAGCCTTTACCCTCTCTTCAGCTCTGCTCACAGGACAAGTCTTCCAGCCCTGACCAACTTGGTGGCCTACACTAGACTTCCCCAAGTTTGTCAATGACTTAAAATAGCAGGCCAGGGGTACTGCAGAAATAATTGCAGGAACAAGATCTTAAACTTGAATTTGTCACTTGAATGTTTTTATACCAATTCTTTCTCTTGCTGTTCATTGAGCAAGAACCTCTCAGCACTTTTAAGAAATCAAAATCTATTATCACTCCCTCAGATGCATTGCTTATAATAGCTATCTTCTTGGAATTTCATTAAAGACATTATACTTATTTTTCCTACAATGTCTTCTTTTCATCTTTGCCAAACTCCATGGATGGCAGACGTTTTTCAGGATTAATGAATAGTGACAACATCATTAGTCACTATCTCAAGGTCCAATAATCCTGTAAAGGAGTGATGTGAAAGTCAATAGTTAAACGAGAAAAGGCTTTTAAATTGCTTCTTGTCTCTAAGAAGTCAAAGGCCCTCAGTGGGAGGGTGAGCATCTCTGTGTCTCAGTGTAACAGCAGCCAAGGCTTCTCAGGACAGGACACAAGCACGCATGAGAAACAGGAGTGTTTCAAGCTACTTCCAGGCTGACCTGCAAAAGAAGTCTCTTTCCAACTCAGGGTGGCAAGCTGCACGGAAAGGATAGTGCCTTCTGTGTCTTTATAACTAATTAACATCTGAAAAGTTATCTCTTTGCTCTACTTTACCATCACCATTGAAGGAAGAATTCCAGATAATACCAAACTGGGAGGAGCAGTCACTGCCCTGGAGTACAGGGCAGCTGGTCATAAAGACCTTGAACAGCTTTGTCTCCTTCAAAAATGGGATTGAAGAAATGGGTAATGGATGTGGGAGTTGAAGAGCTGGGCTGGTATTAGCAAAATACTCGTGCCTCATTCAATGTCATTTGCATCCCCATGCCTTTGGTTGTGGAGCTGTAGATGCTACACCAAGTAGGACTAAAACATCAGAGAAAAGTAAACTACCATGAAGGCACAAAGAAATGTTTCTGCTTGTTTGGAGGCAAGGCAGGTTCCTCACGTGTCCCTTTCTCCAGGCCTTTTCCTTGACAGTTTGAAGCAAAGGAGCTCCATTATTCCATGCAGCTGAAGGTGGCCCTGTATCACACCCAGGGCTTTCTCCTTTGAGGAAAAGCTGCGTTTTAGTTTCTGACTATGTCTAAAGTGAAGAAATTTCATTCTTGACAGTCTTTCTCATTTTTTCAGAGATGAATAAATTATCAGGTCAGCTTGTTGGGACATTTTCCCTCCCATCTTCTCCCCTAGGCAATTTGATTTAATGTTTAGCTTTGTTGGAATTGCCCAACAGTAACTACACATTGGGAAAGCTGGCACATCCCTGAAGTCCAGCCTGAAAGGTAATTTGTGTCAGTGCTTTAGGAACAAGAGCTGAATGGGGGACTAATCCCCTGTATAGAGCAGAGCTCTCTTGGTGCCAGTCAGCAGGCTGGATCTGGCTAGGATAAGTCCGCTGCGCACATGATTTTGCTTAGGGAGGGGGGATAAAAGGATTTGATAAGAGTTTGTGCAGCCATCTACCACCTCCTTTGCCTGTGCAAGTCCAGGAACCAGCAGCAGACACCAGCACATCCATGTCCATCTCAGGGCAGGGAGTGGAGAGCTTGGATCCCCCTTCCATCACCAGGACAGTGAGAAATCAAAGCACTTTGAATGCTCATTTGTGAAAATCCCGACATGTCGTCTCTTTGTATCCACTTTTCTTCAAGGGAAAGCAATAATGCTTATGTCCACCTCTTCCTTAGCATTACATCCATGCACTTCAGAGCACTTGGCATTGATAGATACTTTTATAATCAATTAAATAAATGTACAGAGGTTCCTCTACATTTATTTCACAAATCTTTAAAAGCATTTAACCCTTTTCTCATTTGCTTAACTTCAAGATCAGAAACCATGTCAGTTGTTACCTCACAGATGTTTTAAAGAAGAGGCATTTATCATAGTGATTTATAATGTCATCCCTGACCTTCGATTACTTGGTAGCAATTAAACCATGTGTTTAAGTTCCTGAAGTATTAGGAAATATGTTAGAATGGAAGAATGCTTTTTCACCATGTCCTGTACAAAAATATTCTTTTAATTCATAAGGCACAACCTTACTGCAATTTCCTTGGTTTTCTTGCAGGTACCCATCATAAGTAACCACAGAAGAACAGTATATCAGTGAGAATAATACAATGGTTTTATTTCATTGCAATTATTCATGTTTTCAGTTTTGTTGAGACTTTTCTGTAGGACTCACTAACAAGAATTACCAGCTGGAAATTAAAGGGACAGAACATAGAGCCATAAATTTTCATGAACATGTAATATCTTTCTGTGCTGGATTTTTTCCAGTTAAATGACTCCAGTCTGTGCAGGTTGTGGAATAACAGAATGGCCATTTCATTCTGAGGCAAATGGGTAAATAGGGATATGGGAATAGATTGAAGCTCATTAAGGAGTTGACTTCATAGCTTCATAGTTGCCAGCCTCTGGATTGTCAATGGGCGACACTGTGCCAATACACATTTTCAGCACCATACAGAAAGTAACTAGTAATAGAAAAAATATTTTGGACATAAATTCAAAGGAGAAACATGTAAATACGTGTTAGTTTATAGATATACTCAATGGTAACTGTAATTATTAAATTATTCTTCTGTTACAAATATAGCAAACTTTTCTGAAAGTACTTAAAAATATTTTTCCTCAATCCTGCAAGACTTACTGTATTCATTCATATATATGTGTATCTGCAAACATACACACACACACATGCACCATCACTGCTCCCGCTCAATTTTTGTTAGCAAATGACTGGCAGTGCTAAAAGTACTAAAAGGACTTTCATCATATTGAATTTAAGTCACTCAAAGGAAATTGGAAAATGGAGCTTTGTGAGAAGACAGAATTTAAATAAAAACGTAAAAGGTCTCTCACCCCTTCCCTTCTTCTGTAGTGTCTCTGTACTGCTTTTCATTCTTCTGCTCTCTATTGCCCTTCTAAATCCTGTGCTATTCCCACCTCTCTCTTTGCTTTCATGCTAACTAGCAGTATGTCCTTTCATGTTCCCATCAAGCCTGGACAAGTGGCAAATGCTCTGTCTCTCATGCACACTGACTTTTCTCATTGTTCTCAGCTGAAAAAGTGCAACTGTGCTTGCTTTTCAAGACGTTTGCTTCAGATGGGATTTTTCAGGGTGATGAATCAGACTCATTTTGTTCTCCAGTAACTGCACTGCAGCTTTGATGTTTCTGTTCTTCCCAGTAACACATCAATGACGATATCTTTTCTGCAATATAACACCATACCAGGCAGTCTGATGGAGGGATAAGTTCATGACATGACTACAACCAAGTGTTAACGCTAATTTGACAGAGGTAAAATCTGTCTCTGTCACTCCATCTGTAATAAACAGGAGATGATGTCACAGAGTTTCTATGCAAGGCCACAGCGAGGACTAAAGAACATGATGCTAAACTTATGTGTGGCACTAAACATCACAGAGCTACAGCACTACTTGAGCTTCATCTGATTAATCTTATGATAAAAAATGAGCATTCAGTAATTGAGTAAATGTTTGCAAATATTTTGCCACTGAATTTAAATCACAGATTTATTGCAATAATAAACATGAGAGTACTTCTTGATAGTTTGTTAATTGAGTTGTGTGGGTGGTTATTAGCCTTTTATTTTTATTCAGATGATTCTGTATGTGAAATCACATGATTTAGTTATTTTGTCTGTAGTCAGAATACTGACCGTGATCATCAGCTATCCCAAGTGATTTTCCCTCCTTTTGAAATCATAGGACAATAACATCAGAGTCATTACGCAGAGTTTTGTTTGTTCAAATTGAATATGCATGAGAAGCTGTCTAGAGGAAGCCAGGCAAGGCAACACTTCTGTTAAAATGCTGAGAAATTTGTGAAGTTAGAAGTAATCTTTGAGTATTGTAACAGACCAAAATTTGGTACTGAGTTAGTTTAGGAAAATGCCACTCTACATTCCACCACCAATATTAAAACCTGGAAGGTAGATCTCCTTGCAGACTAAGAAAAAAAGTTTATGATTGGCTTGATCTAGTCTCATTAGCTGGAACACATTAACCACACTGTTCCCAGCCATTGTTGAAAGACCCTTGAATTTACATTTCCAGAATAGGAGATGACAGCACAGTTTATAATGCTGTCTCCATTTACATGAGGGATCAGGAACCTGGACATGAAGGCATTTCAGGCTGGGAGAACAAGATGAGGAGCTGCGCAGAGCAGTGGTTGATCTGTAAAGGTCATGGGCTGCAGGAGCCAAGGCTGCAGGAGCTGCTGGAGTGTCTCTTGCATTTTGAAGAGCAGCCACCATTCTGCTCCCTTGGCTGTTTCTGATCCAGTGACAGAACACACGGCCCACTGCTGATTTTTATCTCATTTTCTACTGACACAACTGGCACAAGTTCTCTTTTGATCTGAGATCAGAAGCAGATGTTGGGTAATGCAGCTTGATGATTTGAGGACAGGATTTGGTAATGCTAGGTTTACAGTTGAACTTGATGTTAAAGGTCTTTTCCAGACTGAATGATGCTATGATTTACAGGTAGGGGCCCAGCAGCCAGATCCAGGCACCCTCTGATCTAACAGGGAAGCCTGAAAGTTTATCCCATCATGCTTGTGTCACAGACTGTGGAACCATCCTTAATACCATGTGATTAAGGTACCTTTATTTATATCTGATAGATGTTTTTCTAACCAAGCAGCAAGGGAGAAACTCATTCTATGATTCTTTTGTGACAGAAGACTATTCAGCTGCATGGGGGTTTTTTTGTAAAACAAGACCATTCTCTTTGCTTTTCCTCAGTAAAATGCTTTGTACCTCACCATGTGATTACAAACTCAGGAAGCAGACAGCAGACAGCAGAAGTGAAGGTTCAGGTCATCATTAAGACACTGCACACTCTCAGATCCCTCTGGAGTCAGTGGACATCTACCCAAAGCTGATGATGGAGCCCAGCAGGCAGCTGAAAGTTCCAGGAACCATGTTCAAGCAGACACAAAGGCTGGGATTCATTTGCCCAAACACAGACATCTATTATCAGTTCAGGTGCTGTGAAGCACCTCTCTTGGCCTCCTGAAGGCACTTCAGAAAGGTTTATGTGTTCCCTAGAGTGTATTTGCCATCCCTTGCAGGTGTCTCAGACAGCTCACCCTGTCTGGACCTGGTCCTGGACAACGTGCTTCACCTGGCTGTTCTTGAGCAGGGGGATTGAACTGGGGGATTTCCAAAGGTTTCTTCCAACGTAAATGATACTTTGGTCTCAGCTGGAAACAAATTCCAGTGCACAGGGCACCTGAAAGTTCTGCTCTGCCTAAATCCACTGACAGTTTGATTCATTTCAGGATGTTTAGGAGTTTAGTACCCCATGAGATGCTCTTCATCTCTCTGGGATCAGCAGATACAGAACAGCACTTATGGGAAATGTGCATCGTTCATGCCAGGCCAGGAGGGACACCCTCACCATCGCAGGTACACTGGGTACTAACATTTGAGTGACTGACTTCTCAGTAGTCACATCTTTTGAAATGTTATGTACCCAAGAGTCCAGGTGGCAAAATCCACCCATCCAGAATTAGTTCCCTCCATGGTAAAATAATTCCTTGCTATGATATTGTGCATCTACTTAGAGTGTGCTACACTTAGCACTTTATGCTTTTGTCTGTTACATTAACAACTCCTCAGCTACCTGGAACTTCCTAGCTATGCTGGTATTTGATCAAGCCATCTCTAAACCTTTACTTGGGCAGACTAAAAAAAAAACCAAAACTAATTTTTCATTATTTAAGGCAGATCTTTCAGACTGCAGCCTTTCATTCCTGCAGCCTTTACCATGACAGGTTTTTGAGTCATTAAATACTAAAGTGTTGGAAGATCCCCTGACTGCCAGAGGACGTGGCTTACTGTGATGGTGTGTGTCTTTTGTCACCTGATCAGAGGAGGCAGATAAGCGAGCAATTGAATGCTGATGATCTTTCACTGGAGTAAGCATTGTTTCCCATTAATTTGTAGCAATGGTCCAGTCTGAACAGGAGTGAAAGCAGTGGAACCAAATTAATGATGAAAAAGCTGTTTTCACTTCAGTCTCTGTTTATAAATGAAGCAATACCTAGAGACATGCATCCCAAATGTCCATCACCCTCCCTCACTGACTGTTCAGCAGGAATAAATCTCATTTTCTTGTACGAAACATTTTCTCACACAGCAATAGCGCAGCACAGGGAAATGCCCCATACATTCCCTGAGACGAGAAGATGCAGCACTAGGTTGTAGATAAGGGTCCTTGGGTAAAACCTCACTGTAAGGCACATTTCCAGTCCTACAGCCCACTGCCAAGATCCTTGCCTTCCCCCTGCAGCTGGAAGTGGTTTGTTCTCATCAGAGGACCATTGTACAGAAGATCCTTTGTGGTTTTTTGCATCCTGTGTCTTGGATTGATGTAGCAGTGAATTAGGTTGAAATCTGGGATTGTAGATTACTTTGTTGCACTCCACTTCTAATTGCAGGCTGCCCAAGAATCAGCAGTGTTGGACTGCACCGTAATGTTTTTGCCTTGCTGCTCAAAATTAAATTTTTCAGTCTACAAAATGTACTAGTTTGGATGAGAAAGCTCAGCCCAGAAGACAGTGTACCAGCAAATTATCTCCCTCTCCCCCATGTCTATGTCATCACTATTATCTCATTTACCCTAGAACAGTAAGAAATGTAGCGGAATCCAGTTATCTCATTTTATTTCCCTTGGTGGATGTGACAGAACATCTTGTGACCTATCAAGCGGCTCAAAGCAATGTGGGGATTTCAGCAAACAGCCTATTTACTTACAAGAGGTTGCAGCTTCTTTAGTCACATTGAACAGCGCTTTTTATTTTTTCCCTCTAAAAATCCCGAAGCTAAAGAGCCACAAGCTTTTCAGGGTGGCACAGGTTATCCTATGACAGCTTAGCCAGAAAAGCCAAATGTCACTGTCACATGCACTGACACGTGCGAGTCTCAGTCATGGACCTGAATGTTGTCACGCTGGGGCTATCTACAACCCTGTGATTAAAAATGTATTCCCCTCCAAAAAAAACTTTGGCATCCCTAAGGTTTAGCTGAGGGAAAAATGTTGAGTCTCCTAGGCTTCCCTACTTACCTCTTATGATATCTCTTGTACTTTGAGCCTCAGGGAATTCTGGGCAATAGTGTTTTCTGTATGGGGAGTGGGAAAAGACAGATCTCTTTTGGTGGAATATCAGACACAACCATCCTTTGCCACCCACCTACTCACTGCCAACCAATTCTTAGAGGGCAGTCAGATGAGTGGGGGGAAGTAGAGAGGCTTGGATGCCTCTCCTGACCACTCTCAGGGGGCTGAGCCAAGCTCTGCTCTGAGCCAAGCCTTCATGCACCCTCCCCTGTCAGCCCCCAGATGCTCACTGAAGATCTTTATAGCTTCTTTACATCTTTTCCAACTCAGAAACATTCTGCAGTCACTCTGTGCAGACGAGTTGAATCAGATATGGGAGAGCTCACTTTAATGCATCTTCGAGTTGCTCAGGTCTCATGTGAACAGCTGTGACAGTAAGAGCCCCAACATGAGGAGGGCAATAACAGCTCCAGTGTGCAAGGATGAAGTCCAGCTGGCAGCTGAGGTTCACTCCTTCAGCCAAGGCAGTACAAATGTGCCCTATGTGAGTCACAGCAGGGATGATGTTGTACGGCAGCAATTAGTTTCTTTCTAAGCCAAACGGGTCCAAACGGTAAAGGCTTCTGCGAATGGAATTTACTGTTCCAATGCAAATAAGGAACTGGCAAACAATAACCACCACTCCAGCCTGAAAGCCCAGCCAGCAATTGGTTGACATTTGGGCTGCAGAGAGTTTGCAGATTCCCCACGAGTTGGAGAGGAGCTGTGTTTTGCAGCAACAATTGATTTATTACTGTGACAACGAGTAGAAATAGACCTGCTGGCAGAAAAGAGTGTGATTTGTTCCTATGTAAACAAGCAAGTGGTCTCCAGCTGGCCAGTGGCCATTCCCAAGCAAAAGCCCAGGGAAGGATGCAGGTTTTATCTCCTCTCTGCTTGAGTTTTGCCTGCTAAACAGTGATGGAATTAGGGTGTTTTTTGGTTTTTTTTGTTGTACAAAAACAGACTTGTAAATAGTAATGTTTCTACAAAGTGAGTAAGTAAGGAGGATGTAAGGTCAGACTGTCTCCTAGATATTTCACTTCTCAAGCAGTAGGATGACACTTTATCTGTTATTCATGAGCAGAAAATCTTTCCCATTTGTATTGCAGCAGCCCGTGTAAGGACCAATCAAGGTCCCATTGTGCTGATGCCTGATTGGTGGCCGTGAGCAGAAATTGCTGGTGCCTGCTTGGATGCAGTTCAGAAACATCCATTTTTTTGCCATGTAAGGTTTAACATGAGCACATTCTGATCAGCAAAGCACGTAAGTGCACGTTTAAAGCAATCTCTTTCCAGCCAAATGCTCCAGTGTTTCAATCCTCTCAAAGAGAGGGGAATTTAAACATGTGCAAAAATACTCAGCTAGGGCTGAGCATTCAGACAGGGCTGCTGTGTATGGACCTGGCATCTTCTGAGTGTTCCATGTATTAGAGACAGTCTTCTTCTGATGCAGGGGTTGGGGGTGAGGGGACAACATGTCCAAATGAAGTTTTGCAGCAGTTTATTTTCTCTCCTGGGCATGTTCTAAGCCTGCCCCACTGAACTGACACCCTTCAGAGAGCTGCACTAGTGGGACCACACGAGTCATTTGACAAATGCATCAGGGGTGTGAGCATCAAGAGAGATGAATCATTTCCATTTTATGAAACAAAGCATTGAAGGGTAGCAGACTGAAATTAAGGTATGAAAAACGAAGGTGAATGAAAACAAAACACGCCAGTGAGAAGAGCTGTCCAATTATGGAGTAACCTTGACGGAACAAGGGAAGAAACCAAAATGGCATGTAGCATTTCATAGTGATTAATCTGGTATAGACTAAATAAGAAGGGTTAATTCTTTACTGGCTGACAATGAACAAGCTGAGACTTCAGGGATATGAGTAGTTAAAATCAGTGTAAGACAATGCATGCATATTTTATGTGAATATGGAGAAGAATATTTGTGGTGTATCATTTTTGCTGTAAAAGTAATAATAAGAAAAAATCAACAGAGACCAATAGCTAGTTACAACTACTTCATATTCTGGATATTGTGTAAAATAGACATTATTTACTATGCTAGTAAGCCTGGAAAACATTGACTTTGTAAAGCTGGTAACAATAATGCAGTGGAAACATTGTCTGGGATCAGTGGAGTGCATTTTACTGACAAAAAATTCCCTGTAATGCTCTTATAGTAATTGAAGCTGCAGTTTGTCTCTTGCACAGTAAAACAGACTGAGCCTGGCAGAAGGTTTACGAAAACTTCCCTTTGCAGTACCAAGCAATTTGCTGCCTTTGTCCAGTGACTGCTCACCTGGGTCTCCATGGCTTTGTGAGCCCTAACACAGAACGTGTGAGCTCTAGCACAGACTCTAATGAATATAGATAATTTCCATTTTTAAGGCATTTCACTGTTGTGGAGTGTACCAGGTTACTTCTTTATAGAATAGGGAATCACAGCATGTCATACTGAAAACCCAAAGCATGCCGGCGTGCCTCATTATCAATGAAATCCGTAAATAAGAAAATAAGGGGATTTTTGTTGACATATACAGCATAGCATTCAGTCTTTCTTTCCATTTTTGATATTTTATTTTTAAAGAAACTTCTCTACTTAGACTCCTCTAAAGATTTCCCTTCCTTTCTGCTTCTATTATGTATCTTTAACTGACCAGGATGATTTAGCAGTACTTGACTGTCAGCATGTTTTAAAGATATTCAAGGTTACCTTTACATGGGAAGACAAAAAGCAACTTTAAGACCCTGGCAGCTTTCTCACCTACATATGAAAGCAACAAGAAAAGAATCAATTAAATGGCTCAGCTTCTTCTGGAGCTCTCAGACCTTTCCGTCATTTCCATTTTCCTCTCAGCAATTTACACAAGCCTGCCTTGTACATTAGCCTGGCTCACTTGGCTTCATCATTCCCTATAAAATTCCTAAGGCAGGCAAAGCTCCCACTGAATTCAAGCCTAATACGGTTCACTGCAGGACGAGAAACCAATTTTGGTTTTAGTGAGATATCTACAGCTGAAGCAAATGTATTTAAGACACATTGTCCTGAGTTGACTTTCACAGTAGTGTTATGTTCCTGCAATTCTCAGTGAAGTTTGGTTTACACCAGGCAGTGCAGAACTTATTACCCACATCATTAAGGACTCTCCATCTCAAAGGAAAAGTGTTTTGTGAAAGTTGGTGTGGAAGGAAATGTTGATATTCCCAAATGGACAGTCTAGGTAAAACAGTTGAATGGAGAGTGGGCCAGTTCCTCAGAAACCTGGGTGGGTAGCAAGTGCATTCTCCTGTGCATGTGTCCAGTAATTGTTCTACCTGTGTGAGTAAGGAATTGAGAGATTTTTTGGTGAACATAGGACCCGAAGGCTGTGTTGACAGGGAGGAGGTAGGAAGTACTTCTGACTAGAATAATTCACGGGACACTGTTCTATTTGTTTGAGCATATCTGGCAATGCAAATGTGGCTGGAAGAGGTTTTGGGTTTTTTTCACAGAATCACAAAATATTCTGAGTTGGAAGGGACCCACAAGGATCATCAAGTCCAGCTGTTAAGTGAAAAGCCCATATGGGGATCAAACCCACAACCTTGGCATTATTAGCACCCTGCTCTAACCAGCTGAGCTAATCTCAGTGGGTTTGTGTCTTTTAGTATAGTTAATTGTTAATTTCTATTCCTTAACCCCTACTTTAATGCTCTGTTTCAACAAATACCTGTTTGTGACTCTTTTATCCAGTCTCAGGTGAGCATTTTGGGTAGTTGCTTGAAAAATCCATATATAGAGAACACTTGAGACTGAAACAGTCCTGGTTTCTCCTCTTCAGCATTTTTATCAGGTACATTCAAATAGTACATTAGGCAAAAAGAAATCTGCCTAAAGGGTTACTGAAGCAGCATCACTGTCAGCTTCACCTGCAAAAAGGGATGAGTGCCCTTAACACAGCGAGGGACAGATGGGCCGTGACGCCTGGTCCTCAGCTCTCCTCTGCCTTCACGTGTTCACATTCTGCTCGACCCATACACAGACCAGAGAGAACATGTCAATTAACCTTGTGTGGCAGTGCCACACCTGCAGGGTTGAGCAGCTCTCCTACATGCACGTCAGCAGAAAATAGTGGTGTTCTACTATCTCCCATCATTTTGTTGGGTTTTTTTAAAAGTCCCTTCAAATCATATATACGTGTCAGTCCAGCAATAAAACCCTAGCTGCTGATGGCTGTTTCTACCTGAACCTAAGCCTGTCTCCAAAGTGAAGGTGGCTGTGACATGCCAGCCAGAGCGTGGCGTGGGCTGACATGTTAAATACCTATCACTTCCCTAAGACGAATGCTGTGTGTCACTAAATATTCCAGCTGTCTCCCACACTTCTAGAAGCAATTTCCACTCTATTGAGTTCTACTGTTTATGCTGTCCAGGAAGCTAGAAACAGGCTTCATTTTACCTATAGTTCAGCAATAGCCACCAATCTACCATTGGGTGTGTTATTAAATTAAAGCTATTGAATCAGATTCTGCTGGCAGCTATTTGATGTTAAACCTGGATTAATCCTGAATTTACAGCTGTGATTCATTTTAGTTAGGAACTAAAAGTTTTTTGCTTCAAGTTATAACTCTGAGTATTACAGGCTGTTTTAAATATTCGAAGTTTTCTAGAAGCAGCCAGGGCTGGCTGCAAGGGCAGTTGTCCCACAGGATAACTTCTCCAGAGGACAGTTTGATCTGCTCACTGTGCTCTGAAATTGCTTGCATGGTGAACTGAGGAACTTCTGTATGAGAAGGGATATCAGCTAAAATTATAGTATCTCTCTTTATTCTCCATAACTCTGGTCAATAGGCTTTCCATAGAAGAGTACCACATTTTCTTCCCAGACTCCCAGTTTCTAATGCAAATAGTGACCCCTTTCCTTCATACACCTATGAGTCCAAAGAAGAGTCCTTGTGCAGCAAGGGTAAGGAGAGACCCAAGTGGTTTGTTCAGCTTTTCTGCACTTGGATGTATTCTGGCTATCCTAGTCCTGGTTCCCAGGTGAAGGGTGTTAAATAGCAGGGACAGGGTTCCCCTGAGGGACAGTTGTGCTACAGTTTCCCATATGTGTCTGGAGATGGTCTCACTGGGAATGCCTTGCTTTCATTGATTTAATTGCATAGGCTCAGCCAAAGTGTGCACAAAGTGCTTGGGAAGAGCTGGATGTGGGGAAGGCACTGCTGGGTTGAGTTGTGCAGCCTGTGCCCACCTCACCCACAGCACAGAAATGAAACCTGCAACAGGCATGGTGCAGTTTCCCCTTTGGAAAGACTTCAGAGCTTGTCCTAACTTTGGACTTGAGAAAGTCCTATGTCAAAGAGTGGGGACACTAGAGCCTGTGGATTGTGTTGCTTACTGTCTGAGAAGGGGCTGCTCTAACCCTCCCCTTCCACCCCCAAGACTTCCAGATTTTTAAATCTTCCTCTTTTTTTAGACTAACTTGTAATAAAGGAAAATCAGCTCTGCTGGGTTGTGTAGAATATTAAAACAATAGAAAACAAACAACCCCTAAATCACTCCAGTCTTTAAGGAGCAGAGCCTTCCATCCAGCCCTGATTTCAAAGCCAGTGGTTTATGCTAGTTTCCTGATCTGCAGGAGGTGTCTCCCCAGGGACCCAGGAAGCCTCTTGCTTTGCACCATCAGGATTATATGTGTTCAAGACCCCCTGCTCCTCTACAGCCCCACCATGTGCTGCCAGCCTGCCCTGTCCTTCCACCACTGCCCATGTCTCCCCCTGCTCCTACAGGGTTTCCACACCATGAGAAAGGCAAATAGGCAGGAATCCATCCTGCCCACCCACAGCCTTTTAACAACATATAACTTACAGCAACAAATACAACAAATAAGGTCTCTAGTGCAGCAAGACACTCTGAGACCAGTCTGGGCTAGAGCAGCACCAAGGTTGTCTCAAAACTCTTTCCACACTGACAGAGCAAAGGCAGAGCCCAGTGCTCAAAGGCATAACTTACTGGAGAAATTAGCCCATAAACTTACTTCTGATAAAAGAGGCTTATTTTTTATTTAATGTCAGGTTAAATAAATCACAAAGCACGGCAGTGAGGATTTAGCACTTGCAGTACTAAACCATATTACTTAGCATTAACACAGTGCTTTCCTCATTCAGGAAAATGCTTTTGCTAACTTAATTCACTCTCAGCTACCCTCTGCATGTCACGAGCAAAGTCAGGAGCATTTAAGATTCCTGCTGATAGATAAGGCTGGACTCAGACAGGTTTGTTAGTTTCCTTCTTCTCCCACCCTCAGCATCTCAGCCAAGTCAATTTTTGATGGTTTGCAGCCCATACTTGTGATCTGAATGTCTTAAGCAGTGCAAGGGACAGGATCCTGTCCCTCAGATGAGAGCCGGCTATGGTCCTGGCCAGGCATCCATGGAGAAGAGCTGAGGCTCTTGGCAAGCAAGGAGCAGGTCTCAGCAGATGAGGCAGAGCAAGAGAGCAGTTCTAAAGGGTAAGAGCGGGGATGTGGAGCGGAGGATGGGGGAGAAGGGATGCTTGGCTGAGGAGGCACTTGGATTGGCTGTATGTCTTAGGCGGGAGAGAATTTGGGACAAATAGTGGTGGAAGGATTCGGGTACAGAAACATTTAGAGATTGTTTGAATTATCTTACTTGATGGAAGTATGTAAGGCAGGACATGGTAACAGGTTGGGAAAAAGACATTAGGTCTGGCATAGGGCTGGGGTGCTGGGATACAAAGTAGGTGTTTCTGGAGTTGAGCAATTTGACGTGTGAGGGGTAATGCTGGGAAAGGCCTTCAACCTAGGGAAGCAGGGGCTGATTTCCGTGCTAGGAGAGGTACAGGGTGGGTGGTGTTCTGAGGAGTAGCTGCCCTTCACTGCACACCTGCCCGGTCCCTACATGGCACCACTGCTCCCTGTCCCAGGAGGACAGAGCATTCCCCACCAGCAGACACATACCCCTCTGCCAGGGGACAGGGGCAAACAAGGTGCCAGAAAAGAGCATAGAGCCCATCCCTCAGCTCTGTGCCCGTCCAGTCACTGCTCCTGTGGGGTGAATGCCACAGGCCCACTGCT